>NC_140586.1:12677825-13977060 GCF_964204655.1 Triturus cristatus
GCATTGCCTCTGAAACAGCTCCTAAATATCCTACCTGCTTTGTGGACCTGTCCAAATGTGCATCACTCGCCACATTAAAGGCACCCCCTATCAATATGTCCTCATCTGTAGATGACACCGCCCTCCCCAGTGCATTTTTAAGAAAAATTGTGTCCCCTCACCACCAGCTGAAGTGACAGATTGTGGCAACTCAGCATCTGTTTTAACCATCTTCCCTGGAAAGTGTGAAGCAATCAATATGGCCACTCCCACCTTCTTCCAGCGCCCTAAGGAGAAAAACTGGTGATCAAGCGGCAAAGGAGGTGTGTTCCCTGTAACAAACATATGTCACATTTGGAATATCCCACATATCCTCCCGGTGCTGAAGTTGATGCAGAAGAGCCTCACATTCTCTGTAACTCTCGGATGCAGATGGTTTCACTTGTGTTTCATTCATAGTATGATGTTGGCGTTGGGACTGGGATCTGTTGAGCGA
Source organism: Triturus cristatus (assembly GCF_964204655.1). Classification (NCBI taxonomy): domain Eukaryota; kingdom Metazoa; phylum Chordata; class Amphibia; order Caudata; family Salamandridae; genus Triturus; species Triturus cristatus. The sequence goes on from NC_140586.1 coordinate 12,678,301, forward strand.
CAAGTGAGTCTTATCTCCTGAAGGAAGCTCAACGCCCAGCACAGCATGCACCTCCTCCAGTGTGCAGACTGTGTGTTTCCTGGTTCTAGATGAATATTATGTGGAAAGGATAGCCCCACCTGTAGCGAATGCCCTTCTCCTGCAGAAAGGCTGTTGCTGGTTTCAGTGTTTTGCGTAGCTGGAGAGTGAGGGGTGAGAGGTTCTGAAAAATACTGACCTTTGCGCTGTCAAAGATAATAACAGGCATGTCTCTGAGAGCTGACATGATCAAGTCCTGTTTATATGAGTGGAGGAAAGTGAGAATGTCCTGTGGCATCCCCGGGGTCTTCGCTGGATGACCTGCCTTGTGCATGCGATCAAGTGGAATGCCTTTATCCCCTAACTCTGGCACCACATGTTTGAAGAGCCTTATCATAGTCTACTAGCTTCCCAGCATCAGCTTGAAGAGGCATGCCCTTGATGCGGATATTGGATCGTTAGACCTATTTTCCGAAAATAGTAACACAGTTTTTAATTCCTATCTCACAATTCTAAATGTTCACAAGTATAATCATGGAGCCTGTTGCCAAAGCATTCCAGTGAGTCCACTCGATCTCCCAACTTGCCTTGATCTGCCCTGATACCTTTAATGTTCATTGTGACATCTTTAAATGATGCGGTATGCTGTTCCTAAGGGAGGGGAAGGGGAATATGTCAGTGAACAAGGAGTCACTAGATGGGGAGTGGTTCCGTTATGGAAACAGGGTCCTCACACAACCTTGCAGGCATTTTGCTTCATTAACAGGCTTCCTCCTCATCGGGCCGGCGTTGCAATTCCCAATGGATTTCCTCAAAGGTTTTTTTTTATTGGAGGTCTTTTTCCAAAGCTGTGATGTGAAGTTCTAGTTTGGGGCCCTTTGTGTAGATTGACAAATGTGGGTGTTGGTGCAGGGAGTAATGAATTAAAAAGGACTAGGCAAATCTCAAATCAAATTTTGATCAGTGAGTATGCCGGTCTATTAAAAATGTGGTGTCACCAATAGAGACAATGATCACTGGTGACTTGTCAGAAGGTCGACATGTTGTATGCCCTCATACAGTCAAGATAGTGAACTGGAGCAATTTATCAGGACTGAAAAAATTACTTATCTACCCAGTGTTTGAGACCAAGACTGAAACAAGCAGTGTCCAAGCACTAATTACCCTAAAAGGTGTACCTGCAGGACGTACAATAACTGACCTTAGGGAGACAGCTATAAAGAGAAAAATGCCATAAAATTGTGCCATACAAAATGGTATTGTGTAGTACTTGTAGAAGCATGCTACACTGGCATACTTGAGATTGTGGTTTTTAACAAAGAGTGATACAAATCAAGCAGGACAAACATGTGACACATATACATTAAACATATAGGTGGTGGTTTCATACACTGTGGTCAAAGAGGGAATCTATCAATGGATGACATGAGTATAGACTCACAGCCACCAAGCCAGCATGCAAAGCCAGCTGGAGCAAGCCCCTGACCCCCAATTGGTGCCCCTCGTGTACTGGACCCTTGGTGTGGCCACAGAGAGGCCAAATTCAAGTTTTTGGGCTCTTCATGAGCATGAATGAGCCCATTGGAACCAAAACCTTATCACATGCACATCCATTCAATGCCAATTCCTCAGCATTGGCCACGCTAGAGGAGAGCCTTTGAAAAGAACTGACTCAACCTCTCACAGCAACATCATAATCTTTGCTCCACAACGCCAAGCCTGCTCTTCACACTATATTGTTGAGCATCCGTGTGTCAGGGCTCACAGGAAGTTTCCTCCTTGTGACCCTTCTGTAGCCATTGTGTGTCCTCCCCAACCCCACTGGCAAGGTCTTGGGCCTCATTACCGTCTCGGTTGGCGAGCATGCTGGCAGCGCTGGAATTCCAATATGGCTGCCAGCATGCCCGCAGTTCAGCAGTCTAGTTCTTATTAGAACTCCTTAGTCTGGTGAGGTGCTCTCCAACGTTCCAAGCCGCACTTCACCAAAGATTCGTTCATAGTAGCAGCTTATCTGTCATCCTCCGTCGTTTAGTCAGTCAGAGTAGAAGCGTCGGACCGCGTTTAGTTCCGGTCGTTCCTTCCTTCCTGAAAAAAAGAGGTTAGTGTCTTTCTAATGTGCATGTCACCCAAACGTATTATTCTGTTCCGCGCATGACATGAAAGGAGAGTTTCAGCGAGAGTTAAAACTTTCTCAGCTATAACAGAGTTTGGCTCCACTCGCATTGCTAACAGCTGGGAATTATAGATAACGGAGCCAAGAGAAATCAAAGTAATTCCCTGTAGAAAATAAGTCAACAACTCTACACGGGCGTGGTTATTCCTCACACCTCGTTGAACCGCCGACTTCGTAAGACTCCTGTCAACTTGGTTGCAAACCTAGCGACCAATAAATTAGTGGGAAAAATAATAATAACACAATGTCAAAACCCCTCAGGGAAACATAGGAGATACATTACTGAGGAATTATAACAATGTATTTAATTCCAGTCACTACATGAATAGACCTGAGTAAGTAGACCGAACACTAGGAAAATACCAGTCACAGTCCCACAAGAAATACAAGAATCACCAGTTATAACTTACCTTGTTTCTTTCTGTGTTAAGAGTGAGGTGTTGGTGACGCTCGTATTCAACCTGCAAGAAAGGAAGAAAGATGTCACGAACGCAGATCAAAAAACCAAGCAACAGACATAGAAAAGGTTATAGAAGAGGGGCTCAGGTCCTTGGTGTTCCTGGTAAGATAAGTTATTTATTTAACTGCACAGTAATAACGTGGAACAAAAGGCATAGAATTGTAATTATTGTTTTCAGCTAAGAAGAGGAAGACGAATAGAGCAGGAAGAACACCAGCCGGGCAGTCTCTTCTCTTTTCTATTCCCAATCCCCTTTCCCCCCTTGGCACTTACCTGTGACGGACATCTTGAAAGCCAAGCAGGAACGTACTAAGTGGGGCATTGGGAGTTAGGCATCGTTCTGCTACTGTGTTAATTGGACTCCTAGTAATCAGGCCTGACACCGTGACACTTCCCTGCTCCTCGTAGCCCTTTACACTGTGAATGTGTCCTACTAACTTTCAGCAGAACTAACTTGGTACCTGTATACAACCTTCACTCCATTGCAGTCGGCCTGAACTTGTGACTTTATCCCAGTCTCGCATGACCAGATAGCGGTTAGTGGTACTTTGAGCTTTTAGCTCTATTTACACTGAAAACTTAAAAAATTGCATAACTTCGGATTTACTAATTGAATTTGTGTCATTTTGGTCTTGTTTTATTCATTAAAAATTACTTTATGTTTCTAAACTGGTGTAGAATCCTTTTGTGGTGTATTGTAACTGTGTTACTGTTTGAAGCGTTGCACAAATAATTTACATATATATAGCCTCTGAGTTAAGCTTGACTGCTCTGTGCCAAGCTACCCGAGGTTTGAACACAGGTATATTTAGGGTATGCTTGTGACTTCGCCCTGAGAAGATTTGTGGTTGCTGTTTGAGGACGGTTTCTCCTTCCTCAACCGTCAACCCAATTTCTAACACTGGTGTTCAGACGTGAGGATTTGGGGCCTTATTTATGAGGCCTTGCGGCAGTTTGCGCTTCTTTTGCGTCCCTTTTTGTGACGCATCGGCGGCATAAAACATGCCTCCTGTTGCGCCCTATTTACAAAGTGACGCATCTGCTTAGCAGATGCATCTCTTTGTAAACCCCTGCACTACATTATACCTGCGACAGGTATAATGTATGCAGGGTGGGCGTTCCCACGTAAGTAAGCCTCGTAGAAGTGATGCAGTGAAATCTAAGATTTCACTGCACCACTTCTAGGGTGCAAATGCGTCAATATCTTATGCCTGCCTCACAGCAGGCGTAAGACTGACGCAGGTCCTTTCACATGGGGCTTGCCCCATGTGAAAGGACACATTGCTGGAGTTGCGTCACTTTTGTGACACACTCTCTAGCAATGTGTCACTTTTACGCCTACAGATACATCAGAAATACTGACATATCTGTAACTCCTTGAGACATGATGCATCATACAATAAATATGACGCATCCATCATGTCGCAAGGAGGGCGCACTGAGAAGTGACGCATCGCTGCTTTCATGCAGCGATGTGTCACTTCTCATAAATGAGGCCCTTGGACTTTTGTTTGTGCAGTGTCATATGTAATTTTGTGTTATGCTGCCACCCCACAGAAATTAATTAAGACCAGTTAAGGTTCTTTTCATTCTCCTTGAATAGCTACTTTTGATTTTTCCAAATCTACTCTCTTTGCTACCAGACTGTCTGTGACCAAAGCTGCAGATGATGGAATTTGAGCCGACCAGCTTGGAAAACCGCACTATAGCTGAGCTCCAGCAATTCTGCAAGGAAAGGGCACTCCTCACCAAGAAGGGTACCAAGAAGTTGGTGCTACAGAAAGCGTCTGAGGACCTGGTTGGAGGTTCGCCAGTACCTAACAGTCACAAAAGAGCAGGATGATGAGGATGATCTGGATGCGCAGGCCCTGGGCATTAGCCCTCCAATGCAGTCTTCAAAGTAAGAGATAATCCCTCTCCTGAACTGGAACTCCCTGCCAGAGCAGGAAGCATTGTATCCTCTAATGGCCTCTCCATAGATTGACTGGTGGACAGGAAGGCAGAGAGGCAATTCGCAACTCTGCAACCAGACTCATCACTTCTGGAAAAAGGTGGAAAGACACCTTGAGGCCAGTCAGGAAATAAGGAAACTCTGGACTTTCAACCTTACCAGAAGGTGTGGGTTTTAGAGCCTGTGAAGCCCAGAGCTCTATAAGATTGCTAGACAGGCCCATATGAAGGGATGGTTTGGAAGGGGGAGTCTACAAACCTGGTGAATCTCAAGACCCCTAGCAACCCCTTAAAGTTGCTCCACGGGAACCACCTAAAGCCACACTTTGAGAGGTACAAAGGCATCATACCCCTGGTTATAGACAAAGGGGTAGAAGAGGAGAGTGAGCCTCTCCCTGACCACCTCTATGCCTAACAGCATAATGTGTCAGTAGAAAGTGTCAACCTCTCCCCTACTCTGGATCAAGAACTGTAGAGTAGCTGTCACCATGTGCCGAGTCATTTTTTTTCTCTGTTCTCCTTCTCCTCTGAACTCACTCACTAGTGCGTCCATAACATTGACACTGGAGATACTCTGCCTGTTAAAAATGAAATTTAGAGGCTGTCTGACAAGGTGAGGGCCAGTACCATGGAAGAGGTCTCCAAGATGCCAGTATTAGGGGTGATTGAGTCCTCCAACAGTTCATGGTCCAACCCTGTGGTGCTGATACCCAAGGCAACCCCATCAGCACCACTCCAAGTTCTGTGTGGACTATGGAGGACTAAATTCCATCATGAAGATGGATGCACACCCCATCTCCTGAGTAGATGAGCTCATCAACAGTCTAGGTACTGTCAAGTTCCAGAGTACTTTTGAGCACAGTTAAATGAGGAGGGCCTAGACGAAGCGGTAACCTTCATCAACAGGATGTTACTTCCTCAGGAACTGACTTTGAGTATAATCGAAAGGGAGTCCTATGCTGGGGTCTAGGCACTGAAGAAGCTGAGACCATACCTGTTTGGGGCTCACTTTCAAGTTCAGACAGACCACAGACCCTTCAGATGACTAAAACACATGAGGGGTGAAAATCCCAAACTGTCAAGGTGGTCCAAGCCCCCCTTCCTGGGTCAGACCACACCAGTGCTGATGGTCTATGCAGGTTTTTCTGCCTTAGTAATGAAAACTCCCAAAAGGTTGAGTAGTTTTCCCTACTTTCAGCTGGAGGACACATGTTAGACCTGTTGGCCTTATGGTGGTCTTCCCCCAAACATTTTTGTCTTTACACTTTAATAGGCGGTGTCCTGCCTCCACATAAAGTGGCAGAAGAACTATTCTTTTGATGATAAACAGGCATACTTACTCCAGCTAAAACATTATAAGAAACTTATCTTTCAAGCTTAAGCGACGTTCTACTCAGTTAGGGTCATGATATCCACTAATAAATCAAAGGACATTATCAGAAATGTGGATGAGTTATCTAACACAGGTAGAGCAACTATTACTGTCACTCCAACTCAGAGTCACTGTCAGTCCCGTTTATACTTATTTCATTGGGAAGATCACAACCATTAAGGCCAGTACCTCATCCTGGTCCTCTGAGAAAGGAGTAGCAGCAGGAGATCACAATCCGATGAAAATGTACAAATTGCCTTCCATCAGCAAGAAGCAATTTCTGGAATTATTAACCAAAGTGAAATCAGGATTACCAGTTGATCCTTGTCCTCCACAAATATTAGGGAAAGGTTTTAGTTAGTTTCCAAGCTTTAGCTTATTTAAATCAGTCATTGAGCTGTCATTCGGTTCCTATTGCCTTTAAGAAATCCACAGTGGTACCTGCAGAAAGCTGGGGATTATCCCTCTATATTGAAAAAGTATAGCCCTGTTGCACTTCTTTCGTACTTGGCTAAAATACTTGAAGCACATGTGGCAGGCTTTTTAAGTTCTTTTTTTAGAAAAAAAACATTTTACTTAATCCCCACCAAGCTGGCTTTAGACCTGCTCACTCCACGGAGACAGTTGTACTGTCGGTGGTGGACAATCTTGAGGGGAGCTGTTGACAGAGGGGCCCCCCAGGCACTGGTACTGCTTGATCTATCAGTAGCCTTTGACACGGTGGACCGTGTCGGGTCGCAGAACCATCCAGGAATGGGTTATCTTGTTCCTGAAGGATCGCTCTCAGTCAAACAAGCGCTCTTCCTTTAACTAGCGAAAGGTTAAGTTAGCCTGTTGAGTTCCTCAGGGATCATCCAATTCCCCATATCTCTTTAGTATATATATTTGGCCCTTAGGGAGTGCCCTGGATGAAATGCAAGTTAAGGTGTACAATTATGTGGCTGATCTACAATTGATTTTTAACATTGATGATTCTTTTGATTCGAAAGTGTTCTTTCAGAATACAATGGTATTCATCTGTGATTGGATGAATAATAATCATTTAAAGTTACATTCAGACACGACTGAAATGGTTTTCTTTGGTAAGGAGCCAGATCTGTGTAATTCTGCTCCCCCCTTCTATGGGCTCTCCTCCCCAGTCCAAGAAGTCAGTTAAAAGTCTTGCGGTTGTGATTGACACCAAGCTGTCAATGAAATCTCATGTGGGGACAACAGTCTCCGCTTGATGCCTTCAACTCTGCAAAATTAGAAATATTAGGAGATTGCCTTCCTTTGATACTATCAAACAAGTGGTTGTTGAACTGGGTATTTCTAGAGTTAACTATGCTAACTCTCTTTATCTAGGGCTTCCTAAGGGTCTAGCTGGTAGACTGCAATCAATACAGAATCAAGATGCCAGGCTCTTGTATTAACTACCCTAGAAGTGTTAAGCCTCACACCTGCTACAGAAATTGCATTGGTTACCAGTTGAGCAACGCTTAGTCTTTAAGGCCTGTAGCATTGTTTTAAAATCCTTACAGATTTGCTGCCCAGCATTTATCCCATCCCACATCCACAAATATACACCTGTTTGTAACTTAACATCTTCTAATTTAAACTTTTCGTCCATCCCCTCTTTTAATAAAAAAGACAATGGGTGGTTTGGTTCCATGTTCTCTACAATGCCCCCGTATTCGGAACACCCTACCACCTGATATTAGGTTTGACTCCTGCTACATCAGGTTTAGGAAACTTTTTAAGGCCTGGCTGTTCGGGGTGGCTTATGATTAACCCATGGGAGCATTTAAATGTAGGTTTGCTTCTGTCGCTTTAGCACCAAGAGACCTCTCAGTGAATGTGCACTTTTTAACCCCTTCGATGCTCATGACGGAATGGTTCTTTTCAGTTTCACTTTCTACCTGCTCAGGGGGCTATCTCAGCCCCCTGAGCACGTAGAAAGACGGGACAGGTTTCATTGGAAAGGGGAGAATCTCCCCTTTCCCTCCCCAGTGGATCCCTGCTTGGTGATCGCCCCAGGAGGGCAATCCCCAAGCAGGGATCCACCCACTAGACACCAGGGAGGGGAGAGCGGTCCCTTGGGCAAGGGCCATTACTCCCCCATATAAATTTGGGCCAATATACACTTTCTGCCCCTCTGGGGGGCAAATGGGGCAGTAGCCCCCAATCCGTCCCCCCGGGGGGGGGCACAAAGCCCTCTAGATACCAGGGAATTACAAAATATATATGATTAGGGGTGGGGGGTGCCCAATATGGGCATGCCAATGCCCCCACCCCCTGGCCACAACATCTCAGACTTTCTGCCTCAGGGGGGGCAGAAAGCCCCCTAGATACTAGGGCCCCCACCCCTCCTGCTGCAAAGATACAGTCTTTCTGCCCCCTCCTGGGGGGCAGATGGGGGCAGCAGCCCCCAATCTGCTCCCCCAGGGGGGCAGAAAACCCACTAGATACCAGGGATTTAAAAACAATATATAATTAGTGGTGGGGGCTGCCCAATATGGGCATGTCCATGCCCCACCCCCCATAAAAATGACAGCCTTTCTGCCCCCCCTGGGGGCATATGGGGGCAGTAGCCCCCAATCTGTCCCCCCCAGGGGGCAAAAAGCCCACTAGATGCCCAGGATTTTTGGGGGCAAATCGGAATTAGGGTGAGGGCTGCCCAAAATGGGCATGCCAAGGCCCCCACCCCTGCCCCACAAAAATGAAAGCCTTTCTGCCCCCCTGGGGGCCAGATGGGGGCATTAGCCCCCAATCCACCCCCCGGGGGCAAAAAGCCCAGTAGACGCCGGGGATTTTTTGGGGCAAATTTTAATTAGGGTGAGGGCATTGGCATGCCCATTTTGGGCTGCCCCCACCCTAATTAAAATTTGCCCAAAAAAATCCCCAGCATCTACTGGGCTTTTTGCCCCCCCGGGGGGGCAAAAAGCCCACTAGATGCCAGGGATTTTTTTGGGCAAATTTTTATTAGGGTGGGGGCATTGGCATGCCTGTTTTTGGCAACCCCCACCCTAATAAAAATTTGCTCAAAAAAATCCCTGGCATCTAGTAGGCTTTCTGCTCCACCTGAGGGGCAGATGAGGGCAATAGCCCCCAATCTGCACCCCTGGGTGGGCAAAAAGCCCACTAGTCGCCAGGGATTTTTTTTGGCCAAATTTGAATTAGGGTTGGGACTGCCCAAAACAGGCATGCCCATGCCCCCACCCACACCCCTGCAAAAAGTGCAGCCTTCCTGCCCCCTGGGGGGGCAAAAAGCCCAGTAGACACCAGGGATTTTTTGGGCAAATTTTAATTAGGGTGGGGGCAGTGGCATGCCCGTTTTGGGCAACCCCCACCCCAAGTAAAATTTGCCCCAAAAACTCCCTGGCGTCTAGTGGACTTTCAGCCCCCCCCCCGGGAGGCAGATGGAGGCATTAGCCTCCAATCTGGCCCGCCAGGGGGGGCAAAAACCCCTCTAGATGCCAGGGTTTTTTTGGGGGGCAAATTTGAATTAGAGTGGGGCAGCACACAACGGGCATGCCCATTTCCCCCACCCTCTCCCTGCAAAAATTGCAGCCTTCCTGCTCCCCCTGGGAATCAGATGGGGCAGTAGCCCCCAATCTGCCCCCCGGGGGGGGCAAAAAGCCCACTAGACGCCAGGGAATTTTTTGGGAACATTTTTATTAGGGTGGGGGCATTGGCATGCCCGTTTTTGGCAACCGCCACCCTAATTAAAATTTGCTCAAAAAAATCCCTGGCATCTAGTAGGCTAGTTGCCAGGAATTTTTTGGGGGCAAATTTGAATTAGGGTGGGGGCTGCCCAAAACAGGCATGCCCATGCCCCCACCCCCTCCCCAGCAAGAATTAAAGCCTTCCTGACCCCCCTGGGTGGCAGATGGGGGCATTAGCCCCCAATCTGCCCCCGGGGAGGCAAAAAGCCCAGTAGACGCCAGGGATTTTTTGGGCAAATTTTAATTAGGGTGGGGGCATTGGCTTGCCCGTTTTGGGAAGTCCCCTCCATAATTAAAATTTGCCCAAAAAACTCCCTGGCGTCTAGTAGACTGTCAGCCCCCCCTGGGGGGCAGATGGGGGCATTAGCCCGCAATCTGCCCCCCTGGGGGGGCTAAAAGCCCACTAGAAACCAGGGATTTTTTTGGGTAAATTTTAATTAGGGTGGGTGTTTCCCAAAACGGGCATGCCAATGCCCCCACCCTCAACAATTACTGCCTTTCTGCCCCCCCCTGGGGGAAAGATGGGGGCAGTAGCTCCCAATCTGCCCCCCCGGTGGGCAAAAAGCCCATTAGAAGCCAACGATTACGCTGGCAAAGTGCCTAGCTGTAGTTTTTTAAACCTAGCTCTGCCGGCACCTAGGGAAACCTACCAAACCCACACATTTCTGAAGACTACACACCCAGGGGATTCCAGGGATGTATGGCTTGTATGGATCCCCCAATGTTTCCTTACCCAGAAACCCCTGGAAGCCCCGGGGTATCTAGTTTTCAGAAATGTGTGGATTTGGTAGGTTTCCCTATATGGCCGCTGAGCACGGGGACAAAAACCGAGGTGACCCCCCTTGCAAAACCAGGTGGTTTTGAGATGGGCAATTTTGATGTCGCATCACTACGTTTTGGGCCCTTGCCTGTCTCGAGTACTTGGGCCTCCCACACAAGTGAGGCCCCATTTTTACCGGGAGACCTGGGGGAACGCTGGGTAGTGGGAAATTTGTGTGAGCCTGGAGATGCCACAACTTTCCCACACAAAAATGTGTGAAAAATTTGATTTTTTTTCAGCTAAAATTGAGGTTGGCAGGGGATTCTGGGTAAGGAAACATTGGGGGATCCACGCAAGCCATACCTCCCAGAAAGCCCACGGGTGTCTAGTTTTCAGAAATGTACAAGTTTGCTAGGTTTCCCAAGGGGCCCGCAGAGCTAGGGTTCAAAAACTACAGCTAGGCACTTTGCCAAAAAAGGGTCATTTTTCACTGCGAAATTGAGGTGTGACCACGTTGCGTTTTGCGCCATTTCCTGTCGCGGGCACTTGGCCGACCCGCACAAGTGAGGTACCATTTTTCTCATAAGACTTTGGGGTATGCGGGGTGAGTGGAAATTTGTGGATCCACGCAGATCCGGGAACTTTCCACCACAGAAATGTGGGGAAAATTTGTTTTTTTTGACAATTGTTTAGGTTTGCAAGGGATTCTGGGTAACAGACCCTGGTGGGAAGCAGTCAAGTCACCCCATCCTGGATTCCCCTGGGTGTCTAGTTTTCAAAAATGTATAGGTTTGCTAGGTTTCCCGAGGTGCCCGCAGAGCCAGGGTTAAAAAACTACAGCTAGGCACTTTGCCAAAAAAGGGTCATTTTTCAATGCGAAATTGAGGTGTGACCACATTGCGTTTTGCGCCATTTCCTGTCGCGTGCACCAGGCCGACCCACACAAGTGAGGTACTGTTTTTCTCGTAAGACTTTGGGGAACGCGGAGTGGGTGGAAATTTGTGGCTCCACGTAGATTCCGGAAATTTCCACCACAGAAATGTGGGGAAAATGTGGTTTTCTTGACAATTTTTTAGGTTTAGGTTTGTAAGGGATTCTGGGTAACAGACCATGGTGGGAGGCAGTCAAGTCACCCCATCCTGGATTCCCCTGTGTGTCTAGTTTTCACAAACGTATAGGTTTGCAACATTTCACTAGGTGCCGGCAGAGCTAGTGTTCAAAAACTACAGCTAGACACTTCGCAATAAAAGGGTATATTTTCATAGTGAAAATGTGGTGTGTTCACGTTGGGTTTTGAGCCATTTCCTGTCGTGGGCACTATGCCTACCCACACAAGTGAGGTACCATTTTTATTGGGAGACTTGGGGTAATTCGGATTTGTAAAGCAACTGTTATTACCTATTGATTTTTGACGCGTTTCTGCCTTCCAAATGAAAGACTTTGTGTAATAAAGAAGTCATTTTGAAAAATGACCGATAATTCTCATGCTAGTATGAGTATTCCCAATTTCGAAAATGTGCAAATATGTACTGTTTCTCAACTCTATAATTTGTTCCCATTTCAGAAATACATAGGTGTCTTTCATACCGATTTTTCCATGTATACATTTTCCCACAATAATTGCTATATTGTACCCAGAACATAATAAAAAACCATTGCAAATTGCTGCTCAGTTTTTGACTCTAGGTTCGTCGGGTTCTTGGTGAACCTACAAGTCCTATATATCCCCACAACCAGGAAGGTCCAGCGGATGTAACGGTATATTGCTTTCAAAGAGCTGTCATAATTAGAAGAGGTGTTACAGGTAAAAACGTTGACACAAAAGACTGTTTTTTTCAACTAATTTTCATTTTTTCCTATATTTAACAGTTAGTTTCTATAAAGAAACCTTGACCGATCTACACAAATGACCCCTTGCCGAATTCAGAATTCGGTCTACTTTTCAAAAATGTATAGCTCTCCAGGATCCATTATTGCTTTGAGACACATTTCTATCATTAACTGAAGGAGGTTGAAAGCACAAAAAATGGCAAAAATAGGCTATGTCCCCAAAAAATGCCAAAACTGTGTAAAAAATGTAGGTTTTCTGACAAATGTCTGTCATTCCCTAAAAGCTGCGAAAATGGTGATTTCAGCCCCACAAACCCTTTTTTGATACCATTTGCAGAGAAAAACCCAGACGCTTTCATTTGCAGCCCGTTTTTCCCCATTGTATTTTGGCTAATTTCTGGGACCCCTCCTGGGGAATCCACAAACCCTGGGTACCTTTAGAATCCCCATGATGTTGCATGAAAAGGACGCAAATTTGGCATGGATACCTTATGTGGTCAAAAAGTTACAGGGGCCTAAGCACGCACTACCCCAAATAGCCCAAAAAAGGCTTAGCACAGAGGGGGAAAAGGCCTAGCAGCGAAGGGGTTAAATCTAGATAACATAACATAACATAAATGGCTGCATACCCCATGAGTTACTCTGGAAATAGGACAGGAAAGGCAGGATGCCTGGGGACTTCAATGGGAATTCTGAAAAGCTTTTCCCACCTTTCAGAGGAAGAGCATCTGGTATAAATATTGGACCTTAGACACCATTCCTTTAGTACACTTCTAGACCTTTGGATACTCCGCCTGGATGAAGCATTGTTGTGCTGCTGAAAGGACTGCCACTCTGCTGGACTGATGTCATGCTGGCTTACTGTCCTACTGGACTGCTGCCTTGCTGGATTGTTGCTCTGCTGGCCTGCTGCCCTCATGCTTGAGTCAGAGGGCTTGGACCTGCACCTGAATCCAGGACACCCAAAGTTATTCCAAGGGTTAGACTGCTTGACTCCTGTTCAGAGCTACAGGGACATAACAGGGTCACAACCAACTGACCCAGCACCCAGATCTTGCTGGAGCAAGCGCCTGATCTCAGGTAGTGCTCCCAGGTCATGTATGCTTGTTGTGTCCGCAGAGAAGCTGAAAGGAGGTTTTTGGGCTCTTCACAACTGCAAATGGGACAATTGGTACCAAAGTCTTGTCACTCACACAGCCCACCAGCACAATGTTCTGTCAGCATTGGCCTCTTGCAGGGAGCACCATTGTGAAGCATTGGCTTGACCTCTTGTGACGACTGCAGGATCTTGGCAATACAGCAACACCAATCTATAACACCAGGCCTGCTGTTCATGCTACATCAGAAACCATCCGTGATGCTTCCCTATTCCTTGCAGGCCCCTACACCATGAACGGTGCTCTTTGCGCAGGACTAAGAATGTAGGACTAACCTGGCCCTGTATCTGATCTGCAATCCATCATGGTCGTCCTAAACTTGTGACTTTCTCCCGGTCTAGTACGACCAGATAGCCGTGAGTGGCACTTAGGGATTTGTAGTACTATTTACACAAAAAATCTACATTTTCATGTCTCTGGATTTAATGATTAGATGTTTGTCATCTTGGTCTTGTTTTATTTTATAAAAAATTAATCTATTTTCTAGACTGGTGTGGGATACATTTGGGGTGTGTTTTCACTGTGTTATTGCTTGAAGTAATGTACTAATATTTTCACATTGCCTCAGAGTTAAGCCGGACTGCTCTGTGCTGAGCTACTTGAAGGTTTAGCAGAGAATAATTTAGGGTTGCTTTGTGACAACTTCATGAGAAGAATTGTGGTTGATGCTTGAGAAGGGTTTCACCACCCTCAACCAATAACTCAACTTCCTACAATGGATTACAAAACTATATTATAGGATTCTCACATATGTTGAAACATAACACTTACCAGTAAGCAAGGACCTCACATTTCCTAGTTGTGCTATTTGCTGTACACTTGTCCTCTGTTGTCTGGTGGCACCAATACAATGTGGGTCACATCAATGTCATTTATGACATGTGCAATGCCACCCAAACCATAGCAATCTGTATTCACATGTTCAATTCCTATCCAGTCTGTGGAAATTTAATGAAGGTGTTATGGTGGTGCAGTATCACTTCTGTGATTTCCTTTAGCACACCACTATAAGTAGCTTGTGCCATTCAATTGCAATCACGTACAATGTGCTGGAATGATCCAGTTGCTGCAAAATAGAGAACTGCCATGGTTTTCACAATTAATGTTATGGCTCAAAGCGGATGGCATAAATCCACTAATGTCTGTCAGTTTACTCGGTATTTTGCTTTATCATCACTCATTCTTGCACGGTGGCAGGGTCTGGGAAAAGGGCGGAACATCCTAGGTTGGCTTCTATGCACCTTTGCATGGTGGTTACCTCGAGGTTGGAGAATGTCTATAAAGGGTAAGGCGCAAAATATAAGTATAAAGGGACAACGTTTTCCACATAAAAAATTAAAAATTATATACAGTGTGTGTGCTTTATAAGACATTTTGATAACCTATTTGCATAAACTCACATTGCAGCACATATATCAACACAATTGTCCCCGACATGTGCACTAACCTTACACCAAACTGTGCTCTCAATGGCCTGTTAACATATCAATTAGCATATATTGTGTGACAAAAGTATATTAACTAATACTCAAAGAAGTCCAAAAGTCATTTTAAAATGTAAATGTATATTTGTCATAGAGTTGCAGAAAAATGTAATTTATATGTTTACTTTTGTATCCATTGCATACCCCAAAAATGAATTTCAAATTTGAGATCCTTCAACTGAGGTTTAATTTCTATTCAATACAGTATATTTATGCAGTCCACTGCCACCATTGCACGTATATAAAGTTATTATACTGCAAATATATTTAAAATGAATACATAAAATTGATGTGTATACCCCAAAAAATCAAATTACAGAGGATGGAAAATGCATATGTTTTTGCATATCTCTTATTCTCCCAATATCTTAGGTCAGTCCCCATATGAAGAAGGAAATCTGGAGGGCATTGCTACTAAAGTGCGGACCTTGGGGGTCCATAGGTGTGATAGCCTGCACTGCCATCAGGATTGGGAGAACCTATGTTGCTGCACTAAGATGATGGCAGAGGTCCAGCTGGGGAAGTGCTCCTGGCAGTGAAAGTGGGTGTGACGTACCCTGAAACCCCCCCCCCCACACTAATGGCCTGCAAACTGCTGGTGTCCTGTCCACTCCTTGATGGAGAGCTGAAAGCCATTATCAAAACAGACACTACCAAAGCACACACCGAAAGCCACAACATCCACAACACCAACACATTCATCACACTCAAAAACGATTCCCACATTTCAGCATAATACACACCCAAACGCAGAACTACACATCATCTTACTTCAGATACACACTCACCCACACAACAACACACATCCACCAGCGCTGCTGCAGTTGCTCCTACACACTCTACTTTACACATACCTCCTACACCAATTCCATCCAACCTTCCTACTCTTTCCCCAACCACCATTACTCATCCCAAACCCCTAAAAAAAGGTCCACCCCTTCTTCTGATTGGTAAACTGAGAAAGCTGGATTCCTGCTTGTTCATGGAGTGACATATGCCTCTTTGGCAGAAGGGCATTTGTGTGCCTAGGTTCCAATAGGGGAACATAACACCTTTCCAGTAGGAGGCCATTTGTTTTTATTTCTGATTGTATATCTGTATTTGTTTATGTATGTAAAAATTGGGAGAGGTAACTCATTTTGTATTACATTTAATTATCAGGCCCACTAGTGTTTTCTTCTGGTGTACATCAATCACATTGTTAAAATAAAAACATTTATAGGTAGGGTTAACTAATCATATTATTTGATATGTAAGGTACACTTGGATAGTTTGCTCTTACATTTTGGTTCCTATGTAGTTTAGATGACACCTCAATTCTTATATATCGATACCCTTGAGTTATATAATGCTGTATTTGCATGCCTAATAACCACTTTTTAACAATCATACTGTAGTTCCCTCTGCAAGTGCTATTGTGACACGTCAGATCAGATGCATTTTGAGATTACAGGCGAGATGAAGGAGAGCATTTATTGTGATCACCCTTCATAAGGGCCACGGGAATTATGATATGGCCAACAACAGCTGTTCTAGAATAAACCGCACCTTTACATATGGTGTAGAATTGTAGTATTTAGCTTCTTATGGGATAGTCGTTTGAGCAAATTTAATGCCAGGTGTGTGACATCACGCAGATTTTAGAGATTCTTTGATATAATTATTATTAGAGTAGTGAGGTGATGTTGTCAGCTACAATAGATTTTCTGTCATGTGCTACCTACCTTCAAGATGACAGACAGTGACACCACAGGCATAATTCAGTTTACTTTGGATATGCCCAGAGTGTGTCTGCACATACGCGCACTACATTTAATTAAAGGTTTATTTGTACACAACAAATTTCTTACTCCGATAACATCACAAATGTACATTATTTTAACATGTTCTAGTGACAATTTTCAAAATATATCAAGTGTATATTTTATTGATTTAAAATCATGATAATGAAGATTTATCACATTACATACATTTATATACACATATCTTCTATGACAGCGTGGGGTGTCATCCAGATCAAAAAGAAGGTATGAAGCACCTCCCAAAAGCAGGTTCATTGTGACTCAAATAGTCCAAGAGGTTTGTAGTGGTAGCATACTCCCTTTAATAGACTGGAGACTGCCAGCTCAGGTAGAGAAACTTAGCCACCATGGGAACACTGACAGAAAGCAACATCGTGACTGGTAGGGCAGTGTTGTGGCTGTTATCCTGCGGTAGGCTACTTTTCGTTGTGCACTAAAGAAGCTTCACCTTCTAATGAGGCAGGTTTGACTATTTGAGACTGGCATCTCAATGACTGAGATGTACGGAGAGACAGCACTATTTTTACTAGGAGCTTGCCCCTGTAATGGAGCTTGAGTGTCTGAAGAGACTGGCCTCTTCATAAAAAGCTGTGGACTGGGCAAAGTGGGTGTTTGTCTATGTAATGGGGCTTAATTGTGTGGAGAGACTTACTTCTCCTTGAAGACATGTACACAGGTTGAACACTGTGTGTAGTATAAACTTCCCAGATAATGTGACATGATTTCCTGAAGAAAGCACACTCCTTGTGAAGAGCTTTCCACAGCGTAAATTCTGTATGTAGTAGTGGTATGTCCACCTAATACGGCTTAGATATCTCAAGGGACAGTTCTCTCTGCTAAGTGCTTTAAAGCGGATGAAGATTCTCCACAGTGAGGACATAGCCACCTAATGAGCTTTGGGTATCTAAAGCGAGTGCCCTCATCATAACAAGCTGTACACAGAGCAAAGGCTGTGCATATTTGGGACTTGGCCAGCTAATGGGTCTTCGATGTCTGGAGGGAATGACCTCTACACAAACACCTATGTACAGGAAGAACGCTGTGTATTGAAGAGGCTTGACAATCTAACGGTGCATGCGTCTTTAGAGGGCTCGGCCTCTCAGTGACTGTGCTGTGCAGACAGAGAGTAGTGTGTGTTGAAGGGGCTTGCCTAGGTAATGGAGCTTATGTGTAGGAAGATACTGGCCTCCCCATGGAGAGCAATGCACATGGTGCAAATCTATGTATAGAGGAAGATTGCTCATAATGGGGCTTCCTTGTGTGGAGGGACATACCTCTCCTTGAAGATCTGTACATAGGTTAGACACTGTGTGTACTAGGTACTGCCCACCTAATAGGTCTTGAATGCTTGGAGAGAGTGGACATTCCATGAAAAGCTGTACACAGAGTAAAGGCTATGTGTAGTAATGGCCTGCCCACCAAATAGGGTTTGAGTGTCCCAAAGGACTTGCCTCTTTGTGAAGTGTTTTGCATAGGGCAAAGTCTCTGCGTAGTAGGTGCATGACCTAATGGGGCTTGGTTGTCTGGTGAGATTGACCTCTCCATAAACAACTCTGCACAGTATGATTTTAGTGCAGTAGGGACTTAGCCAGCTAATATGTCTTTATTGTCTCAAGGGATTGGTCTGTCTGTGAAGACCTGTGCCCAAGGGGAAAGCTGTTCATTGAAGGTACCTCACCATGTAATGGGTATATGTCGCTAGAGGGACTGGCTCTCTTTACTGAACGTTGCCGAGAAATAACACTGCATGTAGTATGGGATTGCCCCATTAATGACGCTTGGGTGTACAAAAGGGACTGGCATTCCCCTGAAGAGCAATGCACAGCACAAAGTCAGGGCTTACTTGTGTGGAGGAGCTGGACTCCCTGTGATGATCTTCAGAGAGTGAACACTCTTTGTACTAGGGCCTTGCTCACCTAATGGGGTTTGAGCATCTGGAAGAAGCATACTCTGTGTGAAGACCTGTACAATTAATACAATCTGTACCTAGTAGGGATTTGTCCACCTTTTAGTGCTTTGGTATCTTGAACTTACTGGCCTCTCAGTGAAGTGCTTTAGACAGGATGAAGACTCTCCGTAGTAGAGTCATGTCTACCTAATAAGGCTTGGGTGTCTGGAGAGAGTGGGCACACCACAAAAAAAATGTGAAATAAGCAGAAGTGAGAAATTGTCAAGAAGTACCCATGAAATCAAATAACATTGTGATAAGCATGCCACACATTGCACTATAAAAATGTGGACCTACATTGGACAGCATCCTCCTACATTACTAACTGTAAACCATTTTCACATTTCAAAGCTATGAAACTCTTACAACATGCTATAGCATATATAACACTTTCACTACATCATAAAGTGCATCGTTTTTCACTGTTCAAATCACAGATAAGCTTCACAAAGTTATGGATAGTACCTGGTAGGTAGTCACTATATCACACATTTTCTGAAGAATCTGAATAACATTTTCATCTAAGAATTCTGCCAGCATTATTGCAAACACTTTTTCACATTTACATAATTGGTCTATGCCCTCCATAACCTTGGATCAGCTGTGCCTTATAAGGAATAAACCCGAAACATCCAAAAATGAGATTTAGTGCGTGAAAGTTCAAATGGAGTATTGTTACAGCTACAGTAATGGAACATATACCAGTTAAAATCATATAAATTCCATACTTCCGCATGAACCATAGTCAATACCACATCAACAGCACCAGAATATAGTATTTGTTTCACTTTTTCCCATGTGAAGTGCTTTCAGTTTTTCTAATGTCATTTCTATCACAAATAAAGTGCATGTATAATCTTTACAATCATATGTAAAAAAAATACATGTGATATCTTTCTGAATTTGAGACAAACTTGAAGCATACTGTACATAGTTATTTTATTTTTGCATATTATTCATCACATTCATTCAAACTGTCCTCAATGTCGATCAAGGTAATTACATTATCATTTATGCATACCTAATTTTTTTCAAAAGAACAATAACAAGCACAGTCTTAATACACATTCAACTTTGTACTGTATTTTATAAAAGTATCTTAGTAATTAATTGTTCACTCGCATACACTGTATTACCATATCTTATCACCCATAAAAGAATAAGAATAAGAAAATTGATAAATGAAGCAGTTTATGACACACCCAAAACAGGACACCCCTGAGCTTCAGAAGCAGAAGAGAGTTCACCTATTTTTAAGTTCAAGAACATTTTTATTACTGAGAATAGGGTGTCATTACAAGGTATACACTGTCAGAGTTATGTCATCACAATACAAATATGCTGTAATAAAAATTGTACAAAAATCGGGCTTATTAATAAAAAGAAAGAGAACCAAACTAAATGTGTAAAACATGACTAACATTGTAATATACAAGATTTAGGAATAATCAGGGGAATCAAGGAGGTTTAAGAACTTCTTGCTGAGACAGCTGGAGTTGGAAACAACGTTTGGCACTGGCTTCAATATACATTGTAACAGGTGACCATAAATCTAAGCGTTTTGTTGCTATTTTATAGGAAATACAAAGGAGGTGTCCAGCCTATGATTATGGCATTTTATGTACCACCAAGCCTTATAAGACATTTTTGTGAAGTCTTTCCAATTTGTGGTAATTTGTTGAAAAGCAACCGCTAAGAACACGTCAATAATTCCGATATTGAGTTTAACATTATCCCAAATGGATGATATTCTTCCCCAAAAAACATGAAGAAAAGATAAAGGAAACTTGTTTCCAGAAAGCATGAACATATGGGCACGAAAATAACATATGAAAGAAATCAGCGTTTGAAGCAGAGCAAGTCCAACATGTGTCTGGGACAGTCGTAAACTTTTTACTTAAAGCTTTCGGTGTTAGTAAGAGTCTATTGTAGACAAAAAACAATGTTTGCGTTGTGTTGGCTGCTCTGGAAGACTTATGAATTTTGGTCCAAATATTCATCCATAATGACGTTGGCCACGATACCCCAAAATCACATTCCCAGGCCACCTCTAGTTTAGACTTCTGTCTAATTGTGTGGGTGTCATGCAGATAACGGTATATAGTAGAGGCTTTGGGAGAAGTTTGTAGCAGAGTGTGGGTTCGCGAGGATGTGTCCAAGCTAATAGGGGTAGTCTGTACAGTTGGCAATTGAGAATAAGTATCCATCATTGCCTTCTTTAGTAGGGTATATTTATATTTAAATGAGTTAGGCAGGTGAAATGATTGACTAAGTGAAGCAAAGGATAGGAAGTCTGATTGTGAGAACAATTGATGAATCCAATTTAGACCTTTGTGTCTCCATGTTTTTCAATAAATGGGTTTATTTTTAATGAGCAAATTTTTATTGTGCCAGATTGTTGAGTTGAGAAACAAGTCCACAGTAATTGGAATTGGAGTAGGAGATAACTCAAGAAGTTTGGAGGTTAATTTGATTATAGGGGTAGAAAGGGATTGTGGTTTACGTGAGAAGAAAAGATAGTCTGAAAAAGAGAAGGGGAACAAGAAAAGACGTTCAACTGTGGTCCATAAAGGTTCATTTTCTGTAGGTTCAAGCAGCCAGTGAGAAGCTTGGTGTAGAAGGAATGCCTTCTGATATGTATGAAAGTCGGGAAAGTTGACTACACCCTCTGTTTTAGGACGTGTTAATTTTAATAAAGACATTCGTGATGTCTTGTTTTGGCATAGGAAAGAAGAGAGAATGGAGTTAATCCTCTTGAACCATTTAGTGGAGATGGGGACTGGTATGTTGGAGATAGTGTACATAATTATAGGGGATAACATAATTTTTATGGTGTCTAAATGAACCCACCATGATAAAAAAGAGAGGGTGCCGTTTAGTAGTTAAGTCAGAAATGTTTTGGATGCATTTATTCATGCATAATGAAACTGTGTCCAGAATTGAAGAAGTGATATGTAGGCCTAAATATTTAATATGATTGGGACTCCATGTGAAATTAGAAGCATTAAAGTCCGATTTAAAGGTATATTTGGTAAAAGGCAAAATCTCACATTTATCATTATTCAATTTATATCCAGAAATGAGAGAATATGAACGTACTTTTGCTAAGAAGGCAGGAATAGAATCGGCTGGCTTTGACATGAAAAGTAAAATGTCTTCAGCATAGGCCGCAAGTTTAATGTGAGCTTGTAAAGTTTGGAAACCATGTAAGTTTGGATTTTGATACAATTTGGAAAGGAAAGGTTCCAGGGCCAAGTTAAATAAAAAAAGGAGAAAGAGGACAACCTTGACAAACACCTCTACCCAGATCAAAAAAATTAGGAAATCAAACCATTAGCACAGACTGCAGCACGGGGATTAGAATATAGAAGAGAAATCAAGTATATGAATTTGGGGCCAAAACCAAACCATCTAAGGGCGTAAAACAAATAAATCCACTCGACTCTATCAAACGCTTTTTCGGAGTCTAAAGCAATTGCCGCAAGGGGTCGTTTTAGGTAGGTAGATTTAGACAGAACATTGAATAAGAACCCCGTGTTATCTGTTATGAAGCGTCCCTTAACAAATCCAGATTGTTCTTTGCCTAGCAAATTGGGTAAAAAGAAGTCTAAAGGGACAGCTAATGCTTTGGACAAATGTTATAATCAATATTAACCAAGGATATAGGTCTATTGTTTTTGCAATGTTTAGGGTCTTTGCCTTTTTTGGGAATGAGGCAAATATGTGCTTCTGAAAAAGAGCCAGAGGAGCTTTCCAAGGAGCTAAAAAAGTTTATTAGAGAATGTAATTTAGGTATTAAGAGTTTGGAAAAGTGGTTATAAAATTCGACAGTAAAACCATCCGGACCTGGTGCTTTATCTTTTTTAAGGTGTTGAAGAGCCTTCAAGAGTTCTTGCTGTGATATATCTACCTCCATATCTGGAAGTGTATGTTGGAGTTTTTGAATATTAGAAAAGCAAAGAGACAGAGAATGTTCCGTGGGTTGTATTTCGGATGTATATAATGATTTGTAGAAGAGAGAGAATTCATTTAAAATGTCATTGTCTTTAAATTTTAAGGCAGAGTGTTCATCATAAATAGATGCAATATTTAATTTATTCTGTCGGACTTTTAAATAGTTGGCCAGTATTTTCCCAGCTTTCTTTTTCCCGCTATAGAATTTTGCACTTGATTTTAATAAATATAATGAAGCATCATCTGTCGATTTTTTGTTGAATTGCAATTTTGCATTTATAAGTGCTGTTAAAGAATCATTAGAGTTGGAAGTATAATAAAAGTGCTCCAGTTTCTTGATGTCATTTAACAAATCACTGGTACGCTTATGTGCAATTTTTTCGTTTTTTGGCTTCAAAGGTAATAATGAAATCTCTTGTAGAAGCTTTAAAAGCATCCCAAATAGTTGAGAATGGCAAGGACTCCGTATTATTTATCTTTTGAAATATTCATCAAAAAAGGCAGTAAAGGAAGCAGTAAACTCTGGATTTAAAAGGAGAACGTTGTTAAAGCGCCATCTTCTAGAACCGGCAGGTTTAGGCTAAATGTCGAGGCAAATTGAGACAGGGGCATGATCTGATAACAAAATGGGACAATTTTCTGCATTTGTGAGGGATTGCGATATGTTGTGAGAAAGAAATATATAATCAATTTTTGACTGAGTATGATGGGTTGGAGAGTAAAACGAGTATTCTCTAGTGGTTGGGTTACAAAGTTGCCAAGCATCAAGGAGTTTATGTTGAGTAATGGTATGAACAAAAGCTTTATGAGGTTTATTGGGAACAAAGGGAAATTTAGAGTTCCTGTCCCATGAACGGGTCAAAAATCTGGTTACAATCCCCAGCTAATATGAACGTAGGCCAAAATGAAGTCTCGCCAGATGTAGGGGCATAGACAGTAAGGAGAGAAACTGGAACACCCTTTAGTGACAATTTAACATTTAACCATCTACCCTCTGTGTCTGATTCCTGATCAGCAATATAACTGGAAGTGATTTACGACAGAGTATCATTACTCCATTACGTTTACCATCACCCAGAGAGAAGAAGACTTCCCCTACCCAACCTTTCTTTAGTTTTAAAGACTCGGTATCCGTGAGGTGCGTTTCCTGCAAGAATACAATGTCAGCATTTAATTTTGCCAAATGAGATCTAACTCTCTGTCTTTTGATGGGAGAATTTAAACCCCTAACATTCCATGAAATCAATCTTAATGACATGAGCTATAAAAATAATATTGAACAAAGAATATAAAACATAAGCCCAATTCAATAAACCAAAAGTGGAAAATATCAAAGGAGAGAAAAAGGAGGTGGAAGAGTATTTCAATCACAGAACAGGAAAGAATAGAGAAGTCAGACAATTTAGGCTGAAAGTGAGAGTCAAGTATGCTAATAAATAGAAAGATGAATATAATAAATGAGTGATGAAGAATTACAAAGACAGAGAAATTTAAGCTTGCAATGACAAAAGAAGATATAAGTATAGGAGGATAAAAAGGAAAATAAATGTATAAGACACCAAAATAAAAAAAGGGAGAAGATTGTGAGATAAAACAAAAAACACAAGAAAAAACAATTAATGTACCTACAAAAAGGGAACATGAATGTGAGGGTGGGTGAAACCATATGGAACAGACAAAACATCTAGCGAGGACCGAACCGAACCAGGGAAGGAACATGTCAAATCGTAATCGTAACTATAGAAGCGAAGTAAAAGAGAAAGAAGACAAAACAATTATTGTTAATGTAGAAGACAAGTCAGTGAAGCATGAAGATTACTATAACTAAATGGCATTAACCAGAATTTCAAAGGCACCACTTAGCTATAAATATAGAAAAGGTAAACACTAACAAAAACCTGTGAAAAAGGAGAAAAAGGAATCCTATATGTAAAGTTGAGGAAAGTCAGGTAATATGTAAGGAGGAAGGTCTTGAAGAATCCATTAGGTCAAGCTTGTTCGAGTTGATGAAGCTTTGCAGACTAATTGGATCTTCGTATGATGTTGTTCTGTTGTTATATGTGACCTTAAAGATACAGGGGTGGAAAAGACCGTATTTAGCTCCCATGGCACGGAGAGCTGGTCTCATATCGAGGAAGGCTTTGCGTCTAGCTGCCATTGCTTTGGAGTAATCTTGCGCAAAAAATAGTGTAGAACCAGACCAGGATATCCGTTGGATGGCTTTGGTGGCTGCCAAGACCTTCAGTAAATCCGTATACTCTAAGAAAAAAAGGAATGACTCCTCTTGGCCTCTGAGGAGATGAAGACTTGGTGGGAATACGCCCCAATCTGTGAGCCCGCTGAATATTTAAAGTGGAATCTTCTGGCAGATGGAGGATCTTTGGGAGGAAGGACTTGAAAAAAGTAATAGAGTCTG
The DNA here is from genome assembly GCF_964204655.1 of Triturus cristatus. Classification (NCBI taxonomy): domain Eukaryota; kingdom Metazoa; phylum Chordata; class Amphibia; order Caudata; family Salamandridae; genus Triturus; species Triturus cristatus. The sequence goes on from NC_140586.1 coordinate 12,703,329, forward strand.
TACCTTCAACCCCTTCATTCAAACCATAGATGCGCAAGTTGTTACTCCTATTACGATTCTCTAGGTGTTCAACCTGCTTTTGAAGTGTTGAAACTTGTGCATGCATGAGGGAAACAGTTTTACTGGTATCGCTAAAGGCAGAAACATTTTGCTCCACTACTGTGAGTCTGGTATCGAGCTGTGACCAACTATCAGACAAAGTTTGTAGCTTGGAATTAGTTTCCTCCACAAAGGATCTAAGCACTCTGATTTCCTGCAACAACATTTCCAGTGTGACTGGGGAGGCCGGTTTAGGTGGCGAAGGGGGGTCTTGTTTCAAATGTTTCACATTGGACTTTCCTGGTGTAGCTCATACAGGATCCATTGTTATGGTGCTGCCCTCTGTCACAGGAGACCCAGAGTTTTCCAGTCTTGAAAGCGCTGAAAAAAGTTTTGAATTCTTGATAACAACACGTTTTGGCTTTGAAGCGACGAGAAAAGACCTCTTTGTTCGGCCCATCAATTTGTGAGGTAAGTAAAATGGAAGGTCTTGAGAGGAACTCAAAGCTGTGATGAAGAGATCAACAGATGAAAAAGCAAAAACGTCTCTTTAGAAAAACCAGCCAGAAAAGGCAGTGTAGCCAGAAAGTGTTTTGAATTATACTATGACCCAGACGAGATTTGGCAATGTTACACAATAGGATTTGCTGTGACTGCGGTTATGAGGAGGACTCGTATCAATATCTGGAAGGTTCCTTTCTTCACCATCAGTACTAGTCCATTAGGTTATGCCACATAAACAAGAGAGTCGCAAAAATGCAAATGAGAGTCCTTATGTAAGTGGTGAGCATGAGAAGAAAAAACACTTGAAAACAAATAAACCTCTCATACTTTCTGAGAGATTTATCATGATAAAATCATAAATGACACCCAAGATGGCTGCCGCAACCACAGAGGCTTGAAAACAGTGAAATGATGAGGAAAGGTAAAATTGTTGCATTCTTGCAAAATGCTTCTGTAAATAGGCAGCCAGAATTGAGCATTGTGTTAAAGTTTGAGGCGCGATTAAAAGGAAGTAACTTCCACTGATTTTAAGGAAAGGTAAACGCTCTCAGCGCAATTCACATAAACAAAATGGCGGCCGCGATATCGCGATTTTGCCTCAGAGCGTTTACCTTAAAATGAGATAGTTTCAGGTCCCAGGAGCCTACGAAAATGCTCTCGATGTCTTCAGGGGTCGTTCATGTAGAAGCTCCGTCGGGCGGCTTCAAGCTAAATTACCCTGAAGCGCGACTTCGCTGCCTCGGAACAGGAGCCTCACAGGAGTGCCGCCATGTCCTTGGGCGTCAAGCCACACCCCCAAGAGAGTTCACCTCTTGCAATTGTACGCCAACCAGAAAAAACTTCAGCTAGCAAAGGTTATGCAAGAGAGATATATATCTCAAGGCTTCAAACCCTGCACCAAATTAGATTGAAGATTTATTTTTAATATAGAGGGAGCATCAACCATTGGTTGAACCTAATGTAACCTCTCTGCAGCCTTCCATCAACAGCAAGGACCCCCGCAGTATAGCATTGTTTCTAAAGGTGTCATACTACGCTGCAATACCTCAGCCTACAACTGATCTTTTAAAAAAATAAGGCATAAGTAGGTAAGGAAACAATTTTGTGTCCCCCTTTTCCATATGGTGGGAGTCTAAAGACATTTCTCCATCTCGCCAAAGCATTATTCCTCCCATATGTCTTGTGGGAGTCCAGAAGGACTCAGCATGAACCCCCGTGTGCTCCTGCAGGACCAAGTTGCTAGCTTCAATTGGTGAAACTTCCTATTTGCTCCCATGGGACAGTGGGGTAACAATTGCCTCAGAAGCACCCACGTAGCACGGGGCCCCCCGAGTTCTAGGGGGCTGCTTTGTCAATGTGCACAGGTGGGCCTGAGAGCTCCTGACTGGGTCCAAAGCATGGGGGGCACCCTTCATGTAATTTGCAGGGGGCTTCTCATGGTTCTTCATGCCTCTCCCATAGGAGCATACATGGATCTGCACTGGTCCTCCTGAAATACTGCAGGACATATGGGTCAAAGAGGGGAAGATATTTTAATTTAGATTCATGATAAACTTGACCAAAGTTCAGAACTTGATTACTGATGTGACTTAAGAATTTTTATGTGTATTGAAGATTTGTGCTGTTGTGGTGCATTTATCATACTGACATTTACTCAGTGTGGGCATCTGAAGGGAGTGGGCTCTCTGTGAAGACTTCTGTATGAGGAATGGTGTGTGCGGTCTAGGGGCTTGGCCACTCGCATCTCATTGATTGTGGCTGACACCTATTCACAAACGATCTAGTACAGGGTAAAGAGTGTTCATAGTAAGGGTATGCATAAATAATGGGCTGTGGGTGTCCAGAGGTAGTGAACTCTTCGTGGGGACTACTGTATATGATGCAGGATGTGTGTAGTAGGAGTTTGGTAATCTAAGGGGGCCTGGGTGTCTGGCGGAAGTAGACTGGTCTTAAGGGTTGGGTGTAGGATATATATAGAGACAGGGCCACTTAAGGGGGCTTAGATGTTTGGAGATAGTGGCCTGTGTGTAAGCACTTCTAAACAAGGTGTGTAGAATGGGCTTGGCCAAATAATGGGACTTGGGTGTTTGGACAAAGAGTCTCTCTGTGAAGACTACTGTTGAAAGCATTGGGTGTGTGCAGCTTGACCATTTAAAGGATTGGTATTGTTGGAGTCTGGAGGCAGCAGTCTCTCCGTGAAGACATCTGTGTGTGTGTGTGTGTGGGTGTGTGTGTGTGTGTGCCTGCGCGCTTGTGTGTGTGTGTGTGTTTTGACCACTCACATCTCATCAATTGTGCCTGAGAGGTCACCTACCTTCAAAATATCTAGTACAGGGTGCAGGGTGTGCATAGTGGGAACTTGCACATCTCATGGGATGTGGGTGTATGGAGGGAGTAAGCTCTCTGGAAATACTTCTTTGCAAGATGTAGGGTATGTGTAGAAAGGGTTTGGCCACCTAATAGTCTGGATGGAATGACCACTCTGTAAAATCTGTTGTACAAAGCGTAGGTTATATGTAGTAGGAACTTCATTCCGTGGGTATCTGGACAGAGTAAACAGTCTGTACCAACTTCTGCACAATCCGTAGTGTGAGCGTAGTATAAGCTTGCCCACCCATATAAATTTTTTGTGCAAGAAGAGTATGAATGTGTATGAGCATAAGTGGGTCCTTGCACTCAGGGAGTTGTCTGCCAATGATATTTGTTAAACTTAAATTTAACAATACATTGAGGTAAATGTACATGTTAACCAGCATAGAAAGCTGCACTTATAGGAGCCATTAAACCCTTTCCCTTCTGTTGGTACTTTGGAGCAGTTCCCTGGGCAACCAAGTTAGAAGCTGAATAAAGCATGGCACTGGTGCATATGTTCACAAAGCAGTCTACTGTAAGTACTTTAAACAAAAAATGTCCATTGGAAGTCCACCTGTGCTCTTAGACACTGTAACCCAATTACAGCAAGCATTACACCTAGGACTCCCTATGTTCCAATCACAAATCCCAATGAAAATAGCAGTTACTGGCGGACTAATCTACCATTTTACCTCATTAACAGCAACCAATCAGAAATCTAAGATTGAATAAAGGCATTTTTGTCCTCCTCAAACTGAATGTTCTTCGATAATATGTCTCATTCTGCTTCTAACTCTTCCTGTGACCACCTCCAGCATAGCGTTACAACAAACAAATGATGGACGGAATGCTGACAATGCAGACATTCTCCCCCAGTCAAGAGATCTGGGTTAAATCCATCGTTCTTTTGCCCACTACGCCTCCCCAGTTTAGACATGGCCATATGCAAATCAGTCTTGACCCTGTGCCTCATGGGAACAGTCCAGCCCGAACTGCCAAGCCATGTCTTCCCTGGACCGGAATCAAGCATCCTAGGACCGGTTTCTGGCTATCAGCCGTCATCAGCCAGGATAGCTTGACTCCAGTGGCGTAGTGAGCACGGGTCCCACGTCTGGGAATACCCATCCCACTTAGGGCGAAAAGCGTTACAACAAACAAATGATGGACGGAATGCTGACAATGCAGACATTCTCCCCCAGTCAAGAGATCTGGGTTAAATCCATCGTTCTTTTGCCCACTACGCCTCCCCAGTTTAGACATGGCCATATGCAAATCAGTCTTGACCCTGTGCCTCATGGGAACAGTCCAGCCCGAACTGCCAAGCCATGTCTTCCCTGGACCGGAATCAAGCATCCTAAGACCGGTTTCTGGCTATCAGCCGTCATCAGCCAGGATAGCTTGACTCCAGTGGCGTAGTGAGCACGGGTCCCACGTCTGGAATACCCATCCCACTTAGGGCGAAAAGCGTTACAACAAACAAATGATGGACGGAATGCTGACAATGCAGACATTCTCCCCCAGTCAAGAGATCTGGGTTAAATCCATCGTTCTTTTGCCTACTACGCCTCCCCAGTTTAGACATGGCCATATGCAAATCAGTCTTGACCCTGTGCCTCATGGGAACAGTCCAGCCCGAACTGCCAAGCCATGTCTTCCCTGGACCGGAATCAAGCATCCTAGGACCGGTTTCTGGCTATCAGCCGTCATCAGCCAGGATAGCTTGACTCCAGTGGCGTAGTGAGCACGGGTCCCACGTCTGGGAATACCCATCCCACTTAGGGCGAAAAGCGTTACAACAAACAAATGATGGACGGAATGCTGACAATGCAGACATTCTCCCCCAGTCAAGAGATCTGGGTTAAATCCATCGTTCTTTTGCCCACTACGCCTCCCCAGTTTAGACATGGCCATATGCAAATCAGTCTTGACCCTGTGCCTCATGGGAACAGTCCAGCCCGAACTGCCAAGCCATGTCTTCCCAGGACCGGAATCAAGCATCCTAGGACCGGTTTCTGGCTATCAGCCGTCATCAGCCAGGATAGCTTGACTCCAGTGGCGTAGTGAGCACGGGTCCCACGTCTGGGAATACCCATCCCACTTAGGGCGAAAAGCGTTACAACAAACAAATGATGGACGGAATGCTGACAATGCAGACATTCTCCCCCAGTCAAGAGATCTGGGTTAAATCCATCGTTCTTTTGCCCACTACGCCTCCCCAGTTTAGACATGGCCATATGCAAATCAGTCTTGACCCTGTGCCTCATGGGAACAGTCCAGCCCGAACTGCCAAGCCATGTCTTCCCTGGACCGGAATCAAGCATCCTAGGACCGGTTTCTGGCTATCAGCCGTCATCAGCCAGGATAGCTTGACTCCAGTGGCGTAGTGAGCACGGGTCCCACGTCTGGGAATACCCATCCCACTTAGGGCGAAAAGCGTTACAACAAACAAATGATGGACGGAATGCTGACAATGCAGACATTCTCCCCCAGTCAAGAGATCTGGGTTAAATCCCTCGTTCTTTTGCCCACTACGCCTCCCCAGTTTAGACATGGCCATATGCAAATCAGTCTTGACCCTGTGCCTCATGGGAACAGTCCAGCCCGAACTGCCAAGCCATGTCTTCCCTGGACCGGAATCAAGCATCCTAGGACCGGTTTCTGGCTATCAGCCGTCATCAGCCAGGATAGCTTGACTCCAGTGGCGTAGTGAGCACGGGTCCCACGTCTGGCGGGCTGGACGGTTCCCATGAGGCACAGGGTCAGCCTGATTTGCATATGGCCATGTCTGAACTGGGGTGGCAGAGTGGGCTAAAGAACGGTGATGGATCAAACCCAGATCTGTTGACTGGGTGTGAGTGTTTGATTGGTTCTGATGCTCCGTCCATCACCACCCCCTTTTGTACCGCTTTGTTCGCCATAAGTTGGCAGGGAATGCTCAGACGTGAGTCCCTTGCTCACTTTGCCACTGGATTCAAGCAAGCCTGGCTGAAGACGGCTGAAATGCCAGAAACCGGTCCTAGGAAGCTTGTTTCCGGTCCAGGGAAGGCATGGCTTGGCAGTTCGGGCTGGACGGTTCCCATGAGGCACAGTGTCAGACTGATTTGCATATGGCCATGTCTGAACTGGGGTGGCAGAGTGGGCTAAAGAACGGTGATGGATCAAACCCAGATCTGTTGACTGGGTGTGAGTGTTTGATTGGTTCTGATGCTCCGTCCATCACCACCCCCTTTTGTACCGCTTTGTTCGCCATAAGTTGGCAGGGAATGCTCAGACGTGAGTCCCTTGCTCACTTTGCCACTGGATTCAAGCAAGCCTGGCTGAAGACGGCTGAAATGCCAGAAACCGGTCCTAGGAAGCTTGTTTCCGGTCCAGGGAAGGCATGGCTTGGCAGTTCGGGCTGGACGGTTCCCATGAGGCACAGTGTCAGACTGATTTGCATATGGCCATGTCTGAACTGGGGTGGCAGAGTGGGCTAAAGAACGGTGATGGATCAAACCCAGATCTGTTGACTGGGTGTGAGTGTTTGATTGGTTCTGATGCTCCGTCCATCACCACCCCCTTTTGTACCGCTTTGTTCGCCATAAGTTGGCAGGGAATGCTCAGACGTGAGTCCCTTGCTCACTTTGCCACTGGATTCAAGCAAGCCTGGCTGAAGACGGCTGAAATGCCAGAAACCGGTCCTAGGAAGCTCTTTTCCGGTCCAGGGAAGGCATGGCTTGGCAGTTCGGGCTGGACGGTTCCCATGAGGCACAGTGTCAGACTGATTTGCATATGGCCATGTCTGAACTGGGGTGGCAGAGTGGGCTAAAGAACGGTGATGGATCAAACCCAGATCTGTTGACTGGGTGTGAGTGTTTGATTGGTTCTGATGCTCCGTCCATCACCACCCCCTTTTGTACCGCGTTGTTCGCCATAAGTTGGCAGGGAATGCTCAGACGTGAGTCCCTTGCTCACTTTGCCACTGGATTCAAGCAAGCCTGGCTGAAGACGGCTGAAATGCCAGAAACCGGTCCTAGGAAGCTTGTTTCCGGTCCAGGGAAGGCATGGCTTGGCAGTTCGGGCTGGACGGTTCCCATGAGGCACAGTGTCAGACTGATTTGCATATGGCCATGTCTGAACTGGGGTGGCAGAGTGTGCTAAAGAACGGTGATGGATCAAACCCAGATCTGTTGACTGGGTGTGAGTGTTTGATTGGTTCTGATGCTCCGTCCATCACCACCCCCTTTTGTACCGCTTTGTTCGCCATAAGTTGGCAGGGAATGCTCAGACGTGAGTCCCTTGCTCACTTTGCCACTGGATTCAAGCAAGCCTGGCTGAAGACGGCTGAAATGCCAGAAACCGGTCCTAGGAAGCTTGTTTCCGGTCCAGGGAAGGCATGGCTTGGCAGTTCGGGCTGGACGGTTCCCATGAGGCACAGTGTCAGACTGATTTGCATATGGCCATGTCTGAACTGGGGTGGCAGAGTGGGCTAAAGAACGGTGATGGATCAAACCCAGATCTGTTGACTGGGTGTGAGTGTTTTATTGGTTCTGATGCTCCGTCCATCACCACCCCCTTTTGTACCGCTTCACCTCCAGCATAGCAGCAACATGCTTTGAGTGTGGATTGTGGACATCTGGGCTAGAGAGCATGCTAATGAGTATGGAATTGAAGTGGTCTAGGATTTCTCCAAGTGGAGATACTTGGGTTGGCCACAGAGGTATGAAATGTCATCAACTGTTACCTATAGTTGGAAGCATTTCAAATTGTGAGCATCCAGATATGATGAATGTGCACTGTGGTGTCAACGATTTGGGCACTGTCACAGGGTTGCTCTAGAGATTTAAATGAAGGAGACCTTGGCACAGTTGATGGCTCTCTTCCCTCGCACTACCTTTGTGCATTCTAACATATATCAAAGGTAGAATCATTAGTGCGTAAACTAATTCTGTCCACAGATTGAGAAATAGTGGCGCCCCCAGGGAAAGCAAACCTTATCAAATGCCCGGTATCTATGGCGCAGTGCTCGTAAGGTAGGGAGAACCACCCCTCTCCCTGTAATGTGGCCTAGACCACCCATCCAGTTCCCCAGCACACTCTTAAAGTCTTTCACATGATAAATCATAGGTCAGTGTTGACAAAAGTATCAATTTCTTTATTCTTCTTCTTTCGTAGTTACACCACTCTCAGCCAGCACGTGTTTCATCGATATTCGGGTATCAAGTCCCTCGACTTGTTCAGGGCTAAGAATTTATACTTAAAAAAAAAAAATAACAGTAGGATTATTGCACACCCTGTATATCTAAAATCACCCTTGTGACTTTAGTGCAATCTTCCAATCACTCTTTACATCGAGTAAATGTTTGGACAATGAGGTGAGGTTTTGTTACCCCATCGGTTATTGACCACTATGGTTGAGTAATTATAAGAAATGGATTCTGCAGTAGAAATTGAATGGAGTTTACACTTACAATTGGTCTATTTTGATAAATATCTTTTAGGGACCGTGCACGCTAGTGAAGTAGAGATACAGATAGCCTGATAGACTATGGGTTGGAATTATCACCGTGAGAAATGAAATTAAATGAAATGAAATAGGGTATTTATAAAGCACGCAGTTACTCACAAAGAGTGTCCCGGCGCTAATCTAAAAAACACTAAAGCAGAAAAAGGCCCTCCTCAAAACCAGGTGTCATTGTTGGAACAGCCACGATTTAAGTTGTTTCCTAAAAGACAGCAGGTCCTGCGCCAGTCTAAGGTATAGGGGTAATTCATTCCACAGACGGGCAGCTAGTACCTGAAATGACCTTCCTCCTATCCAAGATCTCATGATTTTGGGAATCACATTGAGGGATTGTTTAGAGGATCTAAGGACCCATTGAGGCTGGTAACATTGGATCCTATTCCTCTGGTACACCGCACCCGTATCATGGAAGCCCCGATAAGCGAGCACTAGGGCCTTAAACCGGACCCTCTTTCTCACCGGGAGCCAGTGCAGCACCTTCAGGTGAGGTGACATGCGTGTTCTGCAGTGCTTAATTTGTAAAATTTGAAGTGCAGGTGCTCAAATCTTTGTCAGAGGCCACACCTACTTTTCTTTGACCCCACCCACTTCCTCCACTGGCTCCACCCACTTCCTCTATTAGCTCCACCCACACCCTCAACTGGCACTGCGAAAAGTCAGATGACTTTCAGTAAGGTTTTGATAGGAGGTTCCCCCGCCCTGTGAAAATGTTGAAAAAGATTAAATCAAAAGTGCATTTAAAGCACAATTTTGGAATAAATTAGATAAAATCACTAATGCATTGAAAAGGGACAATTCCGGTGCTTTATGTGCTGATTTGGGGAAAGGACAATACTGGGGTAGGTATTCACTTTTTAAGAGTCTATGAGATCAAAGATACAACTTTCACAAAACATATGTGACAAAATAAACCAAAATGTTGTGAAAACAAACACTAGTCAGAACAGATAAGCTGAATAAAATCATGAAATACACTTGAATGAGTCACTGTCACTTCCAGTGGCCAAAGGGGTTTGGGATTCAAAAATAGCAGATTTAGTATTCCGTTAGCCAGCTCTTCTGAGGGGTCCTGTGACCTCAGTGACAGAGTCACTGTTGCTCTAGGGTCTGCTACTTCGTAGGCCTGCCTGCAAGACTGGAGGTGAACTTCAGTATGGATTGTGGTGGGCAAGCCTTCAAGGTTAGCCCACACTTGCCACTGCTAGGGTCCACCTGCTGGTGTTAAGACACCAGGGCTTTTCCGGATTTGCGGGGCCTTCTAAGGTCTAGCATGGAAATGTGCTCCCTCAGGAGAGTGGTCTGGGGGACTGCTCATGAAGGCTGAACCTGGTTCCCCCAGTTCTAAATTCGGCAACTCTGCCCCCAGTGCTACATCCGCTCCCTCACTGAACACCATACTGCCCCACTGAGAGAAATTCACACTGCCTTCAACTACAATCCAATTTGGCCTTCTATAAACAACTGATGCGACTCAATTTAAATTACGCACTAGGCAAGAGCAATATGCTGCCTAAAGGAAAAAGTAACATCATCCTGGAAAAAGCAAACACTCATAGGGACTGTAAGATTAAATAAAGCATGTGAAATTTAAGCAGGAATAACATGGTGAACTTAATGCTTTTACACTCACTATTCAGAAATCAGTGAGTGCTTCTGCCTGAAAACTACAGGGCCCAGAAAGGACCCATTTCAATGTCCACTGCTTATATGCTTACAAAATGTTAACAGTATTGTTTAAAAAGAACACATTCGTGAACACAAAGCCGCCGTACACATTTTGTTTTCCAATCCATCCATCAACCAGGTATTGCTGTACCTCAAGGTTTGGCGCACTTCCCCACCGGGGGAAACAGTGCTTCACTGGCAAACTAGGTAAAGTGACACTAATGTTTTTGGGGTTTGAATAAAACCGATCTGGCCACTTTAAGAACACTCCGTCTTGCTTTATTTAGTTATTGATTTTTCATATTTTGAACCGTATATTAACGTGGCTGCACTTTGGAATAGAAAAATGTCAAAACGGCATTTCCATCAAAAGTGGTTTTCTTTTTTGCATCCATTTCACAGGGGGACAAATGAATGACAGGAAGAAAGAGAGGGTGAGAACCATTTCTTGAGTCACGGTTTTCGGTAAGTGAGGAGGAATTATACAGACGGAGAGGGAATAAGAGTAAGAGAGTGGGGGGGGGGCAGCTGCCAGCGGCTGAGCAGAAGCAGACACCTTCCTTGTCTCGTCTGGGCCGGAAGCAAGAGACGGAGACCTTTTCCTTCTCTGCTCCCCACCCGTCCCTGGACAGCCACTAATGCAAACCATCTCTGCAGGCCTCGGATATTTGTATTTCTAACGTCCCGGGACGCATGTTCAAAATAAAAAAGTAGGGGAACGGAAGCTATAGAATTAAAGAAGTAGGGGCACGCCGTGCCCTGCCGTTCCCGCCCACTTCGACCACTGGCTGCCACACAGGTGGGGGGGGTGTTGGTATATACACTGCCAAGTCTGCCAGCAACCTGCCAGGCCAGTGAGTGCAGAACACTTGCATAACCCTCTCTCTGTCTGCCATTGCGCTCCATGCTTCTGAAAGGAAAGGACAAAGCGTGCATTTGCGTTTCGAATGTCCGATCCTGCAGCAGCACACTTTCAAGGCCCATACATGACAGTAACCCGATTCAAGGCCCCATTCTCCGATTTTTTTTTAAAGGATCTCCCACTTTGCTATTCTGAAATGTTGGCATGTATGAATGAATTAATCAATCAGCGGGTACACAGTACACCAAACAACGCGCCTGCAGCCCCTCGGTAATTCTATTTACTAGACGCGTCACACACTCACTCATGACTAGGACCGGACGTGTTTTTGCCAGGCCGTGGGAGGAGGGACTGGGACTATGTGCGCTGCCGGCTGCTGCGCAGCTTCATTAACTTTCGATCATTGATTACTGATTAACGTTTACTTAGGCCTGCCAGCCAGGAGGCCCGGTCTCTCACCTGGTGCAGCTCAGCTGTTGCCAGACCCGGCTACTGGCTAACTCAAGCCTGAAGGGCACTAGGGCAGTGAAGGCCCACAACGTCGTCCGCCCGCCGGCCTGGTAGCTCACTCAGTAGTAGTGAGTGCAGTCAACGGCGGCGGCAGCCATTGAACAGACCTGCACGATGGAGACCGTGGTGCGGGTATGCTGGGGCGTGGCACTGACTGGGCGAATGCGTGCGCAGTGCGCACACTGTGCAGTGCGCACTCTGCCGCGCGCAGCCCCAACCCCCGAGAACAAAAATCCAGCCCTGCCCTGCAGTGTCCCGCCCACTGGCCCGGCAGCGACACTGCATCAACGCAATCGAGCCACGGCCACGCCCGCGAGCCGACTTAGCCGAGCGAGCAGCACAGTGGTCAGAAAAGATTGAATCCATCACTCACACAACTTGAACGGAGTGAGTGACAATCAGACAGAGACAGTGTCTCCAGAGTCGGATGGACGAGAAGTAGTCAGTTAGTAGAACACAGCAGGATCGTCTGTTGAGTTATTTGCCTGTTAACTAACTCCCGTCCCGAGCCGTAGCGAGAGTGAAGCAAATAAGCAAATACATGCGTGCACTAGTAGCGTGACTGTAGACCCGGCCCTGATAATTAGGTGCCGGTGCTAAGCACCGGAAAGCACTGGCACAAATTAAGCACTGGTGTTCTGGGGTTTACCATAAGGATAGCTCTGGCTGCAGCCTTCTGTACAACCTGCGGCCAGTTGAGCAAATACTCTGGCAGCCCCAGATACAAGATGTGTATGTAATCCAACCTAGATGTAATTAAGGCTTGTGCTACGATCTTACGGGATTCCACCGGGAGGAGGGGAAGTAAGTTTTTTACCATTCTTATCAAGCCGAAGCAGGTACCAGCGACTGCTTGGATATGGGCCTTCATCGCTAGACTCGTGTCTAACTTAACTCCCAAGTTTTTAACCGTGCTAACTGGGGCTGAAGGAGGGGACATGTCGCCAGGCCACCAAGAGATCCAATTCGCACAAGGGGTACAGCCGAAAAAAATGATTTCGAATTTTTCTGGATTACACTTAAGCTGGTTAAGTCGCATCTAGGAAAAAACCACAGTTAAACAATTATTTATCTCCCTTCCACGAAAGCTCGCAGCTTTGTCACAAGTGAACAGGAGTTGAGTATCGTCGGCGTAGGAAATAATCTTTCCTCCATGCAGTTCTGCAAGAGGGGCCATATAAATATTAAAAAGTGTGGGGCTCAAAATGGAGCCCTGCGGGACCCCACTTGCATTGGAGGAATGGCAGCTGTAAATGGCGGAGACCAGATTTCCTGCTGCCGCTCCGTAAGGAAGGAAGCAAACCAATTGTACACCGTGCCCCCGACACCGAACTCTGCTAACCTGCACAAGAGCCGGTCATGGGGCACTGCATCAAAGGCTGCGGATAGATCTAGCAGTATTTATACAGCACTGCCCCCCTTGTCCATCTGAGCTTTAATGGTTTCTGCTCCTTCCAATAGGGCTGTTTCTGTGCTTAGAGTGGTTCTAAAGCCAGACTGGCTGTCATGAAGCACATGGTTTCCTTCTATGTAGTCTGTTAACATGGAGTTAACATACTTTTCCAGGACCTTAGAAAAGAAGGGTAGCAGGGAGATTGGCCTATAGTTGGATGCGACCGCAGGGTCCGCTGTAGGTTTTTTCAGGAGGGGGATGGTTTTTGCCCTTTTCCAGCAGTTGGGAACAATTCCCTGTCCAAGTGACAGATTAAGAACTGAATTGACTGCAGAGTTTAAAGGTTCCGCAATCTTTTTCAGAATACTAGCTGGGCAGGGGTCAGAAGGGGAACCCGACTTCAGAGTTGCCATGATGTCCAGGGATTTTTCTAGGGAAATAGGGGGAAATTGGGTAAGTGCGTAACTAGCCCCCAAGGGCAGGGCACTCGATGACTCATCAGTTTCGACTATGCCCGTAAGGGCAAATTATTGTTGAATCAGGTGGATTTTTTCGTGGAAGAAACCGGCCATATGATACACCCAGCTAGAGGTGGGAGTGAAAGCCTTGCTTACAGCAGTGGGAGATGCCGGGATAAGCCTGACTGCTCGTGCCAAGCTACCAAGGGGGTGAGCAGGGGTTATCTTTGGCGTGTAACTCCCCAGCCCTGACTAGAGTGGTGGTTTCTGCCTGGCTTTGGCGCAAGCCCTAGCCAACCAGAAATCCCATTTGTAACATTTCTTTGCTTCTATTAGCGGCCCCTTTTATTTTTGAGGTAAAGAAGTTTTTCTTTTCAGCCTGCACATTGTTAGAATAAGCTTTCAAAGCTTGCTTATAGATGGCTTTATCCTTAGAGTGGAACTTGGTTCGCCAGACTCTCTCTAAACGTTTGCAGGCACTCATGCTTTTCCTGAGAGTCTCTGTAAACCACGGCACAGAGGCGCGGTCACTTGTGACTTTACGCGTTGAGGAGGGCTCCAACACCGTGACCTGTTCTTGAAGCCATTGTTCTAGACCAGCGGCATCAATTCTGGGTTTCCACTAAAGGGAATCTGGCGGGTGCTTACACAGAGCCCTCTCCAGGCTATCAGACGTAACCTGATTAAAGGGTCTGAAGGTACCAGACCAGAGCTTATCCCTAGGTTGAGCCTGAGATACGGACCTAGGGATTTTAAAACTCAGGAGAAAGTGATCCGACCATACCAGTGGTTGAGGAGCATCAATTTCCATAATGATGCTGGAAAATAATTGATCTAACATGTGGCCCTTTTCATGGATGGGAAGATGAATATAAGGGGATAATCCAAAGATCGCTAAGGATTCCACCAGCCGAATCGCCTCGGAGTCAGAGGGATCATCCATATGGATATTAAAATCTCCTAACAGAAGGCAGTGCCTGTGTTTAACTGAAATGGGGGAAATGGCTTGAGTGAGTGACTCAGTAAACTTGCCACCCTGACCTGGGGGCCTATAAACCAAAATACCTGCAATAGATTGATGATCTGAGATAGTGATCACAAAACTGAGGCTTTAAGACTCCACAATATCCTGAGCAGGGAGAATAGAGCAAGACAGTGAAGATTTAAAAATGATGCTAACCCCACCCCCTCTTCCTACAGGCCGATCCTTCCTTAAAATCTGGGAGCTCGGTGGGATAGCCCCTGCTATCGTGGGTTCGAGCCATCATTCTGCCAGGTTTCGGTTACAAACATAATATCAGGGTCGGACTCGGAAAATAAGTTGTGCAGTTGGACTTCATGTTTTTCATAGAGCGGGTGTTCAGGAGGAGAAGTTTCAGTGTGTTAATATCCGGTAAGCCCTGGTCCCTAACTGAGCCCTTGCGCATCTTGATAGCACTTCCGCCCCTCCGTTTGCTGTCAAGAGGGTCAGCTACCCAGTTGCACACATGGCATATCAACGGGTTCTCAGTCATACTATTAATACCTTTATGACAGCAGACTTGTGCCTGATCCCCAATAGCAAGGAGCTCTAATTTGCTGTAAACAACAGAATTCCCCAGTAGAGGCGAGTAACCGGCAGCATTTCCGGCTCCGGACTCCTCCGGGACGCTGATGGGCGCAGACAGGCCACGCCAGTGGCGCGCTCGCGCAGCTTCTCATTTTGTAGGCACCAGGTCTTGATGACTAAACCGCGCTGGAAGTAAAGATGGCGTACTCGGACAAGTCGGAAAGCACTAGCGTTCCAGTGCTCCCAGCCGCAGTGGGTTACGAGTAATTAAAAACAGTTCCCGTGATTCCCCCACAATTAAGAGAGCCTAAAACCAATTTTCTGTATAAATCTTAAAATAGCAAGCACCCCGTAATTCACACGCGATAGCAGCAAAACCAATTTTGAAAATGACAAACACACAGTATTTCACACACACTAGCGGCAGGGCGAGTTACACAATGTCATTTTTAGGTTTTCGAGAAGCAAAGCAGATGTACCATTACTACTTTTGTATGCAGGCTCCATCTTGTGTGCAATTTAGCAAATTATTGCAGGGATGACTTTGTTTTGAGAAAGACACATCTGACAGTAAACCTTTTTCCCTAGGTACAACATATCATTCTATGAGGTACCCTTGACTTTTCACACTCCTCTGATATTTCTTATGACAGGTAAATATGGCCAAAGTGTATGGGGCACACCATGTGAAGACACAGGCTTGTGTGGCATGAAGGTGTTCTGTGATTTTAAACATATGTTATAAAAGGTTGTGATAACATGTGTCGGTCGAATTCATCTTTCGTATCTAGAGACATTAGAGACACGTTTGGAATGCAGAAGGAATGTACTGATAATTATGTATGGTGACATAAATTTTGCGCATGGGTTTTCACGAATATTGCACAGTGGAATACACCATTTAAAGTGTGGTTTGAAGATTGTACTAACGTAAATGGAGTGATTTTAGATATCCTGGGTGTGCAATCATCCTACAGTCTTATTTTGTCCGACAAATTCTGTGTGATATGCAACTGTGTTAGTGTGGTTGGTGTGGTAGGTGACAGTTTCTCCCACTTGTCAACTCGGAGTGGCAGATCCTGGCAACATCTAACTTCTCTTTGTCTCACTGTCTAGGAGCAATACAGAAAGACCAGCTGCCAACTACACCTAGTTATATAACATAGGATCAGACTGCAAGCATCAAATGGTTAGGACAAAAGAAATGCAAGATTTCTTAAAAGTGGCTAATTCAGGATTGTGATTAAAGAGGACTTGGAATTACAATGTATTAGACACCAAATGCAAACTGTCAACCTGCTCCCAGATGGAAGTTGCAGATTAATAAATGTAATAAGGTATCTCCAATGGGAAAGGAAGGCCTTGCAGTAGTAAATAAGAGTTTAAGAGTTTTTTACTACTAGGACTTGTAAAACTTAAAAGTATATCTTCAGCTTTTTAAATACACTGCACCCTGACTTCTGGTTATTCAGGGCCTACCCTAGGTGTGGCATATTATTAACAAGCATTAACAAAGCCAAAGATCTCGCCTTTACAAGAGATATTGGCTGTGGCAATGTATTTAACCCATGTTGTACACATGTGTGGCTGCTGTTCAGCATGGCTAAAAGTTATCGGAGTGGTGTGTGGTAGATTGGGGTAGACTAAATTGGGGTAGAGTGGGGTAGGGTAGACTGGGATAGGTTGCGGTGGAGTGGGGTTAAGTGTTATGAGGTAGATTGGGGCAGATTGGAGTGGAGCGGTGCAGATTGGAGTGGAGCGTAGCTGTGGTGATTAGTCTACATCTATTGTACCTAAATGCATATGGATATAGGGCGCCAGAATGCGCTTTGATGTAATACGTATGAGAATGAGGACTTGGGCACTGGTTTTAAGGCGAAATTGATTTGTTGCTGCTCTGCACAAAACTGTAGCACTTACACAGACACATACTTTGTATGCGCAGGAAGAGGTGGAATTAATGAGAGACAAAGGACATAGGTTTTAGGAAGAAATGGATTAACTGCAGAGCTGCCCAAAATTGAGGCATTTTAAAAAGCCAACAAACGCAGCCTACAAACATATGCTGTCACATGGACTGCTTTAGGAGTCTGTGGCATATGTCTGTTACTGTAAAAAGAAGCACCAAATTCCAAACGAAATTAAGGCAAAAACAAACAAACCTGCAATTCGTGCAAGGAATAGGAGATATGTTAAAACCAACCCAAATGGTTGGTAAAAGGAGCACTGAAAAATTCATGAACTGCTTGAAGTTTCTGTTGTTGCATTTGCTTGTTGCTGTAATAGGAATCGCTGAATCCGCGCCCCCCCCCAAAAAAAACACCCGTAGAAAAGGAAAACGACGGTCAGAAAAAAGAAGGGGAAAAAATACTCCAAATCATAGTTTGAGCACTGGATGGACAGCGGAAGGAAACAAATTCAATCAATGCTTTGGCCATGCTCCAGAGAAATAAAAGGAAGTGACGTACGGCATTCGGTAACCAATTTGGAGGCAGATACAAAGAATGTCAATTAAATCAAATAGGATTTATATAGCGCTGCTTTTCACCCGTGAGGGTATCCAGCAACTGGGTTTTTTCTGCTGCTGGGTGTAGTCGGTCGAACAGCCAGGTTTGCAGACCCTTTCTGAATTGCTGTAGGAAGGGGGAGGTCCAGAAGTAGAGGGGGAGGCTGTTCCAGGTCCTGGCGGCAAGGTAGGAGAAGGAGTGTCTGTCGCTCTTGCTTCGGTGGATGCGGGGAGTCTGGGCGAGGGAGGTTCACCTGGTGGTTATGTATGCTGGTCCCTGGTTGTGAAGGGCCTTGTAGCCAACAGGTTTAATAAATGATGGGTGGGCTCCAGGCACTGTACTGTTTACAATACCCCTTGGCAGCAACAGTGCATGCACGCAGTTAGGCGACGCCTAAAAAACTTTAAAAGTCTCGACTGATTCCCCCCAAAAGTTAGAATAGTCCTTATTTCTACACACTAAAAATATAACAGTAAAAATTACCCCAGCTGCTAATATTAGGTTAGTAATGGTCTATGCCTCACAATCATAAAAAAAATTGTGAAATATAGATAAAACATGTTAACCCCTTAACTGCGGAGGCTTTTACAACCCCACTGCTGAGCCCTTTTTTGAAATTTGGGGTACTTCTTGCTTAAGCCTTCATACTTTTTTTCCACTTAAAGTATCCATGGCAAATTTGATTCCTTTTTTCCCAAGATAATGGGGACTTTAATGGCCCCCAGTGTCTGTAGACTCCTCTACAGTGAACTAAGAAAATAAACAAAACATAGCTAATTTTGTTTTTTTAAATGGAAAAAGAGTGCAAGGAAGCATGTGTTTTTTCTAAATATGTCATAAAGTAAACATTTGTTGTGCTACGATCACCATCTTCTCAGCTTTCAGGAACAAGCAGAGCTAACCTTTGGTAGTGCAATTAACCTAATTTTTGTGGTTTCAATTTACTTTCAGTTTGTGATGGAAACAGATGTGAATGGGTAATCCCAAAATGCTATACATTTCTGAAAAGTAAACAAAATTCTGAATTCAGCAAGGCGATCCCTCAAGGTTTCCCCAAAGAAACTAAGGACCTCATTACGATATTCAGCAGTCGGACCGCCGACTGCTTTGGCAGTGGTCAGAAGAACGCCCAACAGTCGGCAGTACGACTGCCGAATTATGATGCAACCACCATATTGGCGGTCGGAAAAGTGCCCTTTTAATTGAGGCTTCTGTTGTGGCCCAGGAAACGGGCTGCAGCACAAGCTGCAGTGTAAAAGGCCACTAATTACACATCCAAGCACCCTGTGCCAGGCACCATGTGGTGCCTAGCATATGGTGCCTGAATGTGTGGGGGGCACTACAGTTTTTGTCTGCCTTTTCATGGCAGTCGGACCACCATGAAAAAGCATTTGAAAAAGGACATCGTAATCCCTACGGCAGTGCCTGCGTAGGCTCTGCCGTAATGTAGGGATACAATTCCGGCCGCCACCATGACGGGACCATTGATTATGTTGAGGCGGTGGTCTTTCACCCTGACTGCTGCGGTTGGACCACCTGCATTGTAATGCGGCGGTCGGACCTATGACCTGTCTGTCGGTGGAACTGCCAACAACGGCCTGTCGGGAGACTCCCACCAACATAGTAATTAGGCCCTAATTGTTGAAGTAAAAAAAAAAATGACAATGGGAAAACGCAAGAAAAAGAGAGTATGCAGTTCCTTAGATGGGTATAGAGAGGACTAACAGAATATGATATATATCGTGTTATTACTAAAGGGCATCCAATGATTCGTAGAAGAGGAATTGTTCCTGTCAAAACTAGGACCCTCAACACCTAACCAGTTAGGTGTCATGCTTCATAATATGGGTCTGCTCCTCGTCGGGTTGGCCAGGGAAGACATGGCTTGGCAGTTCGGGCTGGACAGTTCACAGGAGGCACAGGGTCAAGACTGATTTGCATATGGCCATGTCTGAACTGGGGTGGCGTGGTGAGCAAAATAACGATGGATAAACCCAGATCTGTGACTGGGGGTGAATGTTTTGCCAATGTGCAACATTCCGTCCATCATCTTGTGTGTTTTGCAATACCCGATGGGCACTCATCGAGGGGCTCTTTAAAGGAGATCTTTTGTTCCTTGCCGTTAGGTGAGGTGCGAGTGAGGGGCCTAAGGAAGTTTAGATGTGATGTAGTAAAAATAGGGTTAAAACAGGTTGGTGAGTCCAAGTAGTGACTTTATTCAGGATGGCTCTCCACCTGGATTAAAATATAAGAGTGGCGACTATCTGTAGTAATGGTACATGATAAAAGGGCTCTACTCTGAATGGGTCAACATGTTTCTTGCCTTTTTTAGTCAGGAGGATCTATGGCAATTCATCAGGACCTTGTGAAAAACTATTTACACAGAGCGGGAGGTGGGGTAAACTACCTACCACGGTTAACGCTATCTACAGCGGTTGAGAATGACCTAAATATTAATAGGGGTAATGCCTCAACAGTTGCCGGCAGGCGTTGTGGACAATCAAAGGTAATGTCCTCAGATCCGACGTTTGTAGGCGGTATGACCTGCTATAGCAGCCCTTGATCTCATAGAATAAAACCGGTTATGGTGTTGCCTCTGGGACAACGTATACCAGATGTTGTTGCAGGAGAGTATCCAGCTGGACAAGGGACACTTCTGCACCCCTTTCCCTTTCTTTGCTACTGAAAATCATACATCGAGCTTGATCATCCTCACAATGGTCCCTTTCTGCTGTCAATATAAATGATCAATGCTCTTTTAGGGTTGAGTCACTTGGGAATTTCTCCTCCTCCTTCGAAACATGAGGTGGAATGAGAAACATTGGCAAAGTGATGGATTAGTCATCTTGGAAAATGTTCATGATATTGGGCAAGATTGCCACCCAGGTCCTCAGGGCCAACTTGTCTGAGAATAAAGTGGTGCAGGTTGGTTGCACCCAGAATGTCTATAGTTCACTCACAAAATGAGCAGAGATGGCTGCCATTAAGAAAACTACTGAGTGCCAGTAGTCACTATGAGCAACTGTGCATAGGCTCAAAAGGTGTGCATGTAAGAAATGTCAAGATCAAGTTCAAGTTTCATTGCAGCATGACAAACCGCTTTGGGGGGAAATATGTAAATCAGACCTTTGATACAACACATCACAACAGGCAATTTAGAAAGAGATGTTGATCAGATAAACATAAATGCCAAACAGGGTTGACAGATAACCATTAAATATACCCACTGCAAGGTCTTGCCTGGCCAATGATAAAAACAAACAACAACACATCAGATGGTTGGGCCATCTCACCAGGCAACACACTTCTCCCTACATAGATGGAATTTTCAAAGGGTGCTGTTCTGCAAGGACAATAGCACTACTGCTGCAAGCAGATCAAACACATTTAACTACTGCAGCTCAGTCTCTATGCATGGAGGTGTAAGACTCAGTGCATGACCCCTCCTTGTGGCTCAGACAGAAGGCCCTCCCAAAATGGGAGCTGGATTGGAGGGCAACTACTTCTGCTTAGGAGCTCAGGGTACCATTCTTTTCTTGTCCAGTTTAGGGATATTAAGATGATTTGAGTGGCGTCAGTCTTGATTTTTCCAGGAACTCAAGGAAAGAAAGGTAGTGCCGGGAATGAGTACAGGAAACCCATCTCCCATCTCAGCCAGAACGCTTTTCCTAGTGTCTGGAATGCATTTCCCAAAGACTTTCCCAGGAGGAGAATCCAGTGTAAGAAGAGCTGACACTACGTTCTCGCAGGTGGCAAACAAATTTAACCAAGGCATTACCCATTGGGCGAAGATGCATCTTGGCACATCGGGATGGAAATGCCACATTTGCTCCTAGCTGCTCAGCTTTTCTATTCTGGCAGTCCCTGAAGATCAGCTCCTGGATGGCATACACACAGATATCAGGAGTTTGCCCGTCATCCAGAGATAGCCTACGATTGACTGCAGCAAGTGCAAATTCAGAGAAGTCAATCCTCGAGGTACAGGAGAAGATGCATACTTGCCCTCCAAAGGAGAGCTGCAACCACCGCCATAACTTTCGTGAACATCCGAAGGGCAGAAGTATGATGAAAGGGGGGGCATGGAAAATTGAAGGCGTTCCGACCACATCATGAGCCGCAGATAGCGCATGTGAAAATACATGTCCTGCATCCAGGGACACGATCCTGTCACCTGGGTCCAAATTAGCAGAATGATTGAATCTGGGATACTGTGTTCTTGAATGTGTCTTTCCTCAGAAAGGCATTCAGTGAGTGAAGATTCTGTCCAGGTCTCCATTCTTCAATACAAGTAAGAGTTAACAGCACCCTTGTACTCTTTCTGAAAAGGCAGTCATTCAATGGCACCCTTACCCTTGGACAGAAGGGTTTTTTATTGTGCTATGATTGGAGAATGGCCCGTAGACAGGCACTCTAAAGTGGGACAATAACAGGGTGAGAAGACATTAAAGGCTGGGTGTAGCCCTTTTCAATGATATGTAAGGAGTTAGAGCTACATAAGAGTTATTCTTCCTAGTGAGAATGGTCTCAGCACGCCACTACAACCTCAGAAGAACTGGCAAGATGCACAGGTTGGGAAGGTGGCAGACTAGCCCCCTGATATAACTCCTAAAAGCCCTGTATTGTTTGTGGAACTGCTTGGCAGGAGGCAAGACTCCTAAGGATTGTGCTGTGATTTTCTAGTGCACAATCAGCCTTCTCCCCCAAACAATCTAGAGCCGCCAAAGAGTATGTCCATTAGTGTTGTACAGATGACCTCTGAAAATCCGGTTGACCACACCCAGGCATGCCTTCAAAGCAATATATTTGTGCCAATAGCTCTGCCCACATTGGGATTACTGGGTGCTGGTCTACGCCCTCTCGCAACAGGTTGACTTACCGGAGGGTCTGGCCTGGCTTGGACCAAGTGGTCATAAGGGTGCCTGGAAGAATCTTGTTAAATGGCAATAATGGCTCAGCAGAAGTTGGATTTGGTTGAAGCACCTCAGTGAACAATGTTGTGCACCTCTGGTCCCCTTTGCACCCAAACTGCGAACGAGGTACTTTCTCCTATTGGTGGTCCTGGTGGCAAGTCTAGCTTAGTCTCTGGGGATGTATCTAGCCAGCTGGATTTCTTTTATCCAGAAATTGCTCCCCATCTATACAGTGAGGGTGAGCAGGTTGTCCATCACCTAGCCTTCATCAGTGTAACAAGGTATATTTGCATATCTTGAACCACATCAGTGTCTGATAGTACTGGTAATAGGGTAGAGGTCAATGATCAGAATCTGCCTACAAATTGACTGGTTGTGTTTTTGTGATCTTATAGCACGACATAGGACTGGATGACAGCCTATAGTCAGGGACCAGGATCAGGTCCGCAACTGCACCAGCATGAAAGTAACATGTGTGGACCCTGGAGCCAGAGAGGAAGCATGAATTGGTGTTGGAAAGGGTCCGTGCATGGGTGCTTGGGTGTTAGGTGGCATGAAAGGAGGGCCTGCCCACAGAAGGACAACTAGGCCCCTCTTGGAGCATAAAGGTGCACTAGACAGGAATTATCTGAGAAAACACTTGGAGGGAGGAGGACGATCAGAGCGCAGGTCAGAGGAGTACATGAAATCGAAGACGGACTTCATAATAAAAAAGGAAGAAGAACTTCTGCAGTCGAAGCCTCAATTTAAAAAGAAGAAGGTGGCTGGAATTAAAGTCAAGCATGCAACGAATATTGAGGACTATCCTTCTGAAAGGGGAGTAGGCTCTGATCATGCTGGACAGCGATGCAGGAGTCCTGATAGTTCGCTGGGATTTTATGGAGTGTATGGCGCCAGTAGCAACAAGTGACTATGTCCAGGTGGAAACACTGGACCAGAGACTGGGTATCCCAAGTCAATTACATGAATTAAGACTCCAGATGGAGGGGGATATACCACGTACCATCAACGTTCTTTTTTGGGACAACTTGTCATTAGGCTCCGACATTCTCTTGTCTGAAAAGGAGTGGCCACCTGAGTTTGTTAGGGATTGCCCACTAAGAAAAACAGTGATATGTCCAGCTTTTTCCAACCTCGTTTCAGAATCAGTAAAACACACAGATGCCAAGGTGTGGGCCTTAGCACAAGCCCCGACATTATACAGAAACCACATGGGTTGGGATGAAGGATCGCATTACCATATCATACCGATGAGGTCCAGCCCTTAACCACAATATCCCATCAAACCTGAAGCAAAAAAAAGAGTTAGAGAGATACTCGCACAACTTTAATATCAGGGTGTAATAGAACGTTGCACATCATCAATAAATAATCCTTTTTTTACGGGAATAAAACCAGATCATTCATATCACTTGTTACTAGAGACAATTGAATAGTGTTGCACGCAGATTTGCTGTACATATAGTGCATGGGGCTGCACCAATGAACAGAATAATGCCCAAAAAATATAAAACCACATTAGATATCTCCATTGGGTTTTCTGCCAAAACATAGCACCTGAGTGCAGGTATTTGACCGCATTTAGCGCTTTAGGCACTCAAAAGCAATTCTGTTGATTGCCACAAGGGTATAAGAATAGCCTCTGCTATTCTCAGCCCGCGTGACAGAACTGTTGCAAGATTGTGATGACCAGGCATTGCCCTTGACAAAATATACTTGATGGATGATGACTCAGAAATACATTTGGCCTAAGTAGAGCACAAATTTTTAGGATCTGCTCACAGGGGCTATAAATTAATTTTCAGAAAATCACGCATTGCCTATTTTAGGGTCCTGTTCTTGAGATACAAGTTGTCAAGTGAAGGCAAAGGACTTGAGTCACATTTCCTATAGAAGTGTGCGCTTTTACAACCTCCAAACACATTGAAAAAACCCTAATCCATATTTGGTACTTACATACCAGAATATGCACAACGGGTAAAACCATTTTATAACTTATTATGTCCAGACTTTTCAAGTACACATTGGACTGCTGAACACACAGATTTTACGTTCAGTACAAGCTGACATGCTATCTTCAAAACACTTCCACACATGAGTCAACACCGTAAATTTGTCATAAGAAAGGAGAGGCAATGTTGTTTCACCTCCGACAACGTTGAATGTCTTAGTCAATCTAGGCACAACTTTCCATAGCATGTAACGTGGGTCTGGCCTATTTATCCAGAACCCTTTCGTGTTATTCTCAGGGATATATATATATATATATATATATATATATATTCACTTAAAAAACCATAGGTTTCACACATGTTATAGTTAGGTGGATATTTCACTCGTAAAAAACCAATGAAATTCCCCCGTTATAGTTAGTTCAGATAACTATAACTCGCACGACCGCCACTCTATCACAAGGATGATGTCATCAGTGATGTCATGAGTGATGCCATTGACCATGTCATGAGTGATGTAATGTGTGACGTCATGAGCAGTGGATTGCGGGCGTGTGAGTTATAGTTATCTAAACTAACTATAACGGGGGAATTTCATTGGTTTTTTACGAGTGAAATATCCACCTAACTATAACGTGTGTGAAACCTATGGTTTTTCAACAAATCTATTTCTGCTTTCCTCAGAGACTATGGTATGGGTTCTATATACCACAACAACTTGCGTTACAACATGCAAGGCATTTATAGAGGAGACGGTGTACATTTCACTGATGAAAGCAACAGAGTCTTCCTCTTGAACTTTAGACTCTGCATCGGTACTTACTTGTAGGTACCGAAAAACACTTCATAAACACAACGGCTCTTTTTAGAGCCCCCTAATATCTAAACACTTACATTTGTTTTTTACTTCTAATTTTTTTATTGTTTTTTTTTCTGCCGTACGCGTACGGTAAGCTTACCGTACGCGCACCCCGCGATTTAAAAAAAAAGAAAATGTAAATGTATTTTTCATACTTTTATGACCTTCTTGGACCCCCTGACAAACGCTAAGGGGTCTGCAACTCTCTTCGTTGCCCCCTTTCCACGTTCTCCTCCTTTGTTTATCAGTGTGAGACACACAAAATGGAGGCCGACACTTCCTGATTTCGACCGATTCGAATGTTTGAGTCATGTAACCACCAATCAGAATAAGCTCGCGCACGGCAGCGTGCGAATACTGTAAGCTTACCGTACGCGCTCGGAGCGCGCTTATAGATATATATATTGATTTAAATGCTATTTTCTCAGCAAATACTGAACACATTTACACCAGACCTACAAAAGGCACATCCCTGCTCTGAGGACTACCTCTCTGCCAAATTTCAAGTAATTCTGTTCAGCCGTTCGGGCTGTAGCTTGGACTAAAGGTCCTATGGAAAAATGCATGGGGAAAACACGTTTTGGGACCCCCCTTGTTCTCAGCCCCCGCTTGACGAATCCCCCCCGAGACTTTCAGGGTAGGAGCAGAGCGGAGCGCCCCACCTATTTTGAAAATTTCGCCAGGATTCGTCAATCGGCGCCAAAGTTATTCAAAATAGAATGTTGCGGATTTCCTATGGAAACACGGTCCAAACTATAACTACCTACTGGCGACCGCCAGTAGGTAATATATATATATATATATATATATATATATATATATATATATTCACTGAAAAAACCAAAGGTTTCAGGGGCGTTATAGTTAGGAATTGGCATTTAAAAAACCTTAGAAATTCACTGAAAAAACCATAGGTTTCAGGGGCGTTGTAGTTAGCTGGACATTTCCCTCGTACAAAACCCTAGAAATTCCCCAGTTATAGTTAGTTCAGCTAACTATAACTCACGCCCCCGCAATGCACTGCGGATGACGTCACATATTACATCACTCATGACATGGTCAGTGACATCACTGATGACATCACTGATAACATCTGAAATGACATCACTGATGACATCACTGATGACGTCATCCAGGGAGTGTGTGTTTCTGTAAATTTTAAATATGTTTAATGTATATATAGGGAAAAACCTATGGAAGAATGAGTGGGTGTATAAGTGTGTGAATGGATGATTTAGTAGGTGCGTGACTGACTCTATAAGTGAGTTATTAAACTTATCTTACTGCAGACTAGTGACTAAACTGTGTGAATGTCTGTATCTGTCTGTCTGTTGGTGTATAAGCGGCTGCATGGTTTTGTGAATAGCTATATGAGTGTCTCTATGGGCTATTGATTGGTTGTCTGAGTATCTGTATGGGTGCCTGAGTGTTTGTGTGGGTGGGGTGTGTGTGACTCTGTGCATACATGTGTAAGTGGGTGATTCTATGGGTGCATGGTTTTAAGAGTGCATCTGTGATGGACTGTATGGTTGGGTGAGTGTATGTATGGGTGTGTTAGTGATTGAATGTATATCTCAGTGGTACATGTGTGAGTAACTACATATGTGAAAGGCAGTATATATGTGTGTAAGAATATAAAAGTGGGTATATGTGAGAGTGTGTGATTGTGAGAGTGGCTGTATGGATGAGTGTGTGCGTGTATCAGTGATTATATAAGAGCGTAAGAATGTGGTACTATTTTTAGGAGTAAGTGAACTTGTGTGTGTATAACTGCATAGGTGAGTAAATGGGAGTGTGATTAATTATTTGCATGACTGACTAGGTGTGAGAGTACCTCTATGGATGATTGGTGGTGTGTGAGTGTCTATGTAGGTGTATAAATGCATATGATAGTCCGGTACTGAGTGACTGTACAGGTGAGTGAGTGGATGTGTGTGTAGATCTAAGAGTCAATGAGTGGGTATGTAGTTATTGGTATTGGAGTATCTATGGTTTTGAGAATAGACGTCTGAAATTTTGATTGAGTATATCAAAGGGTGTGAGAAGATTCACTAATTTATCACATGGATGACGTCATCAGTGATGTCATCAGTGCTGTCATTTCAGATGTCATCAGTGATGTCACTGACCATGTCATGAGTGATGTAATATGTGACGTCATCAGCAGTGCATTGCGGGGGCGCGAGTTATAGTTAGCTGAACTAACTATAACAGGGGAATTTCTAGGGTTTTGTACGAGGGAAATGTCCAGCTAACTATAACGCCCCTGAAACCTATAGTTTTTTCAGTGAATTTCTAAGGTTTTTTAAATGCCAATTCCTAACTATAACACCCCTGAAACCTTTGGCTTTTTCAGTGAATTTCAAAGGTTTTTTAAATGCTAATTCCTAACTATATCAGGCCTGAAACCTATGTTTTTCAGTGAATTTCAAAGGTTTTGTAAATGACAATTTTTAATGTATTGATTGTTATACTGATTTTTTTTATACTGATTTACTACATTTTTTAAACTATTTATTTTTAGATATTTTTTTTAACTACATTATAATTACATTATACATTACAATACAAAATATACTTTCTCAGAATGAATTACTTTAGTTTAAATACTTGGCAAATAGGCAACAGACTTTTAAGTACAGTAGTTACAGTTGTTGCAATGGGCAACACAATTTCAAACACAAAGAAACATTGAGCTCAATGTGAATTTCTAGTTAAATGCAATTAGTTACTTTATGGATTACTTTTCTAACCAGAGGACTGGATCCTAGATTCAGTCCTTAGACATCTCCTGTAAACCGTTGAGTAAAAAAGCTTTGGTTACAGTAGTAATTTTTAAGGAATATTATTGTATTTTAAAACTTGACACTTAAAAACTTTTTCCCATAGAATCACCAATGTTATCCTATGGCAGAAAATTCACTTAGCAGGTAAGTAGTGTTATCGTTACTTTTTCTTACTCAGTGGTGGATCCTGGATCCAGCACTGGCCAACCTCCTGTAAACAGTTGAAAGAATGTGTTTAAGTCATACAGACGATTTTGTAGGAATATTTTTAGTTTGTGAAAATAGACACAAAATTTTCTGGTGAAAACCACACAATGGATTCCTATGGAAGGAAATACAAGTTACTGGTAAGTACGCTTAGAATTACTTTTCAGGGTCAGTGCTGGGCTAAAAGATGCAGCACTGGGTTCTCTCCTGATTACAGGTAAGTAAATCGGAATTCGTAGTTCGGCTGATTTTAGAGGAATATTTGTACGTTTCAAAAATGGACACAGAAAATGTTCTGGTAAAAACCACACAATGGATTCCTAAGGAAGGAAATACAAGTTACTGGTAAGTACGCTTAGAATTACTTTTCAGGGTCAGTGCTGGGCTAAAAGATGCAGCACTGGGTTCTCTCCTGATTACAGGTAAGTAAATCGGAATTTCGTAGTTCGGCTGATTTTAGAGGAATATTTGTACAATGGTGAAGGAAGGGGGGGGGAGGGGCCTGAGGTGACGTGTGCAAACACGCCCTGTGGCGCGTTTTAAGTTGGGGAATTAATTCCTCTTCAATCCTGAGGTCCCCTGGGGGCCAACAAGCCCACCAGGTACCTCCAGGATGCGCCAGGGAGCTGCACTGCAGAGAGGTATTCAGAGGCCACGCCCCTTTTTACAACACTCTACAACACAGCTCCGTGGCGCTTACTGGAGGTACCTGGTGGGCTAGTTGGTCCCCAGGGACCCTCAGGATTGAAGAGGAATTAATTCCCCAACTTCGAACGTGCCACAGTGAGTGTTTGCACAGATCTCACCTCAGGACCTGCCCCCTACCTTCACCACTGTGACACAGCACCCCGTGGGGTGTTTTAAGTTGGGGGATTAAGTCCCCTTGAATCCTGAGGTCCCCTGGCGGCCAACTAGCCCACCAAGTACCTCCAGTATGCGCCAGGGAGCTGCGTTGCAGAGAGGTGTTCAGAGGCCACACCCCTTTTTACAACACTCTGCAACGCAGCTCCGTGGCGCTCAGTGGAGGTACCTGGTGGGCTAGTTGTCCCCTAGGGGACCTCTGGATTGAAGAGGAATGAATTCCCCAACTTAAAACGCGCCACAGGGCGTGTTTGCACAGTATCACCTCAGGCCCCACCCCCTACCTTCACCACTGTGCAAACGCGCCCCAGGGCACGTTTTAAATTGGGAGATTAAGTCCCCTTGAATCCTGAGGTCCCCTGGCGGCCAACTAGCCCACCAGGTACCTCCAGTAAGCGCCAGGGAGCTGTGTTACAGAGAGGTGTAAAAAGGAGCGTGGCCTCATTACACCTCTATGCAACGCAGCCCCCTGGCGCATACTGGAGGTTCCTGGTGGGCTAGTTGGCCCCCAGGGACCCCCAGTATTGAAGTGGAATTCGTTCCCCCTCTGCAAACGCACCAGGGGGCGTGTTTGCGGAGTGATGAAAGGAGGGGGCGTGGCCTCCTACCATCACATTTTTTTAAAATGTTTCTTTTTAAGAAGAGGGGCTGTGTAGCCCCCCCTTTTTCTTATTTTTTGTTTTTGGAGGAGGGGTGCCTTGCCCCCCTCCTGTGCCCCCTTTTGGTCCCGGGGACCCCTTCCCCCGGGGCCGTTTTTTTATTATTTATTTTTAGGAGGGGGGCCGTGTGGCCCCCCTCCTGGCCCACTACTGGCCCCGGGGACCCCATCCCCCGGGGCCTGGCCATCTCGTTGGGGACCATGGGGGGGTCCCAATCCCCCCACGGTCCCAGCCGGCTCCCCGCTTCCTGCGGGAGCCGGAATTGCTTTTCCACATGGGGAGCAGCTAACATGCTGCTCCCCATGTGGAAAAGCAATCGTCTTTGCTTCATTGAAGCGAGAGCAGGTTTCCCTGCTCTCGCTTCAATGAAGCAAAGCAGTTTGCAATGGCAGGGTGGGGGCCGCGAGGCTCCCGCCCTGCCATAGCAAACAGCAGTGTCCCGGGGGTGGGCACACCGGGACACTGCAGGAGCCGGCCATGGGGGGTGGTGGTCCCCAGGGCCATCTTTGGCTCCAGGAGGGGGGCCGCGTGGCCCCCCTCCCACTTAATTTTAAGCCCCGGGGGTGGTGGTCCCCGGGGCTTGGGGGTCCGTAACGGACCCCCTATTTTAAATAATTAGTGCCCCAGGGAGATGGCGGTCCCCGGGGCGTGTCGAATAAAACTTTAACAGACACTGAAATTAATGTTCTAAAAAGAGGTCTCAACTTCTGCCCTACAGCACACTTGGATATTGCTCAAACCAGAATTGATTTATACAAATATACAAGGAAAATCAAGCTGGCTAAACTACATACAGAGAGATCAACAATAAACTATCCAGCCAATAAAACATCCTCTTAGTGGAAGACCTCCAAGGTCTGAATACTTTGCTAACAATGGGGGCAAAAACAATATCACAAGAATGAGAGACCTTATCAGAATTACAAAAACTACAATTATCTGCAGGGGAAAGTGGCCTCAAATCAAGATCAAAATTCTATCCAATTTTACCACCAGGTAACAAAGTGGATTTATTTCACGAAGCTGTTATAGAAGATCTGTACAAAATACAAAACAGTAAATGCAAATTTAATCTAACCAAAAATGAGAGGGAAGCATTGAATAGCCTCCAACAGGACATAAATATCGAAATAAAACCCGCAGATAAGGGAGGTAACATCCTAATCCTGGAGAAAAGAGATTATATTGCTGAAGCAAATAGACAACTTACAGATCAAGAATGTTACCATCAAATAAATAAGGATCCCACTAAAGAAATCACAGCAAAGTGACACAACATTTACAAAAGTGGCTAGAGAATGACTTGATATATGAAGAAGAACATACATACCTCAAATGTGACCATCCTGTCATGGCTACCTTCTACCATCTCCCTAAAATACATAAAAGTAAAGTAAATCCTCCAGGGAGACCGATAGTCTCCGCAAATGGCTCTATATTGGAACCTATTTCGAACTAGATCGATCACTTCCTGGCACCATTGGTAAAAGATCTCAGTTCCTACCTTCGGGACACCACTGACCTTCTACAAAAATTAGAAGGAATCACATGGCAATCCACTTTCAAACTAGTTACAATGGATGTAATTTCATTGTATACAAATATTGAACATTCAATTGGACTCCAGGCTTGCAAATATTTCTTAGGCAAAAGAAACATTGAATATTGTCAACATAATACAATGCTAATAGAAATGATCACTCTATGCCTGAACAATAACCTCTTCATATTCAATAAACACATTTTTCAGCAAATAAAAGGATGTGCCATGGGCTTTTCTTTTTCCCCCAATTATGCTAATCTAACGATGGGATGGTTCGAACAACAAATTGCCTGGGCCTCAGAAAATGATGATTTTTTGGAAAAAAACATCTTATGGCTTCGTTTTATAGACGACCTCCTTATCATTTGGGATGGCACAGAATTAGAATTCAAAAGAAACTTCGAAAGATTGTACAAAAATGTATCCAAATTACAATTCACCTTTGAAATTAGTGCCAAACAAATAACTTTCCTTGACACCAACACCTATGTGGAAAACAATACTCTCCACACAACATTATTTCGCAAAAAAACATCAACAAATGCGATACTGCATGGGGAAAGTTTTCATAAAGAAAATCTGAAATGGAGTGTCCCCTATGGGGAATTCCTAAGACTAAGGAGGAATTGTTCTGCAGATAACGAATTTCAGAAACACAGCCAACAAGCGAGTGACAGATTCTTGAAACGGAAATATCCGAGCAAAGTAATTGAAAAGTCTACAGAGAGTGAGAAATCAACAACGAACGGATCTACTCAACACAACAAAATCAAAAAATGAAGAATCTGACAAACAAATAATAAGGTTAATAACAACGTATAGCCTGGAAAATAAAAGTCTGATCAAAATCATAAAAAAACATTGGGGGATCCTACAACTTGACCCAACATTGGCAAGCATAATGAGAGATCATCCAAACCTAACATACCGCAGAGCAAAGAATATCGCAGATAAAATCACACACAGCCACTTCAAAGAAGCACAAACTAAGACATGGCTACAAAAAGAAGGGTTCTGGCCGTGTAAACAATGTAAAGCGTGTAAAATTGCAACACACAAAAGAGAACTGAATGTACAAAAGGGCACCAAATGGAAGATCAAGCAAAACTTAACTTGCAAAAGCAACTATGTAATTTACATGGTGGAGTGCCCATGCAAACTACGCTATATAGGAAGTACCATCTTTGAAGCAAAGAAAAGAATTCTGGAGCACATTCGAGCCACCAAACACAAGGATCGCTCCAATGCGATAGCGAAACATATGGAAAAAGAACATGACGGTCAGTGGGAATGCCTTCAATACTGGGTCATGGAACAAGTACCACAACAAGAATGGGGAGTTAACTGGGAAAAAATCCTACGCCAAAAATAATCTAAACATATAGTGGCATTCAGAACCCTGGATCCGAGAGGTCTCAACCAAGACGAAGAACTTCATGTACATCTCTGAAAATTCTGTTCCATATTATCTAAACTACAATATAAGAAGTAGTCATCAGGAAATTAAACAAGCTAAAATGTTATGGAAACAAAGTGAGTGAAAGAAGATAAAATATAAACATCAAAAACAATGAAACATGAAAATCGATATCAGAATCGCTATGAAATGAATTCTGTAATCAATACTGAAACTGCATATGCTCACTGGAGAGCGGAAAAAGATTGGAAATAAGTGTGATCAGTGACTAACAAAACAGACATTAAAGCAGGACTTGCCAAAAGAATACAAAACTCAATTAAATAATATAGATATAAGAACACTTAATTCACTTTATAATATATGTCATTATAATTCACTATGTTTTTTTCTTACAGTATAAACCACATTAACCACAATGCACTACAAGGCAAAACAGGAAGTAACTAGGAGGTGGTAGAAATAAAAGAAGACTCTTATCTGTATTGCACCATCCCGTGAACAAGGTCAAAGTAATCTGACCGAAACGCGTAGGGCATGGCAGACTTGGAATAAATCCGCCTTATTACCTCAAAAGACGAGTGAGTGCGTTCTTTACCTTGCTGAAAAGCAAGACTTCTTTCATTAATACCGGTGGGGCTCTACCGGAAGAAACGCACCGCCCCTCATAGATGCAGCGCCGAAACGTTTGGGCCGAAAACTGGGTATATATATATATATATTACCTACTGGCGGTCGCCAGTAGGTAGTTATAGTTAGGACCCTGTTTCCATAGGAAATCCGCAACATTCTATTTGGAATAACTTTGGCGCCGGTCGACGAATCCTCGCGAAATTTTCTAAATAGGTGGGGCGCTACGCTCCGCTCCTACCCTGAAAGTCTCGGGGGGATTCGTCAAGCTGGGGCCGAGAAAAAAGGGGGGTCCCAAAACGCGTTTTTCCCATGCATTTTTCCATAGGACCTTTAGACACAGCTACAGCCCGAACGGCTGAACAGAATTACTTGAAATTTGGCAGAGAGGTAGCCATAAGGTCAAGGAAGTGCCTTTTGCAGGTCTGGTGTAAATCTGTTCAGTATTTCCTGAGAAAATAGCATTTAAAAGCATATATATATGTGGGCGGAGCCTAACCACACATCTCATCCTGAGATCTGATTGGCTGTCAGCACTTCATCCAAGAAGTGTTGGCAGCCATCTTGGGACCAATATACATGATAGCACCTCATTAAAAAGCATTGCAGTTAATAGAAGGTTTTAAGACTTTAGTTACATTATAAATAATTTGTTGATGGTACCATACTCATTTTAGGAATTGTGGTATGTTCTAAGGTGATTTCACCATGTGAAAAAGCCTTCTGCTGGGATATCATGATTGAGAGAAAAATATTTTCTCATGCTTTTACCACAGAGGTTTGGAAGGTGATCTATAGGCTAAACTGAGAGCTTATTTTCTGTAAATTCACATCATCTTTCTCAGTCATGTGAGAATGAAGTCTGACATTCTCAGTAAAACATGTACATCCAACAAGGGCAGAGACTGTCAGTTGATTCCTTTGTGTTCTACTGCAGCTTCCCAGAGTGTTCCAAAGAACTACTAGAGCGCTAACAGTCCTACTTATGATAAACGTATGGCACACCTGAAGCCATCTTGCTTGGATTAAAGTGGTAACTCTTAAAACATTTAATTTAAAAAGGGACAAAATGAGGGGGTTCATTTTTCCATAAAAAGTATGATTAGTGCTGCAGAAAGAAAAATTAGGGCACATTTTGAGTGACTTCTCAAATCCTCTTCTATTTCATTAAAAAATTCTGACATGCAGACTGAAACATGCACTTTCAATACCAGCAGCAGTTTTCCCTGGTGAGCAGTAGCTTTACTACAGTGATCTAATGAGCAAAAAGAGTGCTAACATTCTGAATTTATGGCAAATGTGTGACACATCTGAATGCCTTCTTGATGGAATCAAAGTAAAAAACTGAAAGTATTTCCTACTGAGGAGACTGCAGTAAATGAGTAAATTAGGAAACTTCATAACAAATAAGTCTCCCAAGATGGCCACCAGAGACAAAAGAGCCCAAATGTAGCCCAAATATCACCCAGATGTAGCCCAAGTATAGCCCAATGACAGAATGTCCCAGAATGTTCTTAAAAACAACTAGAGCGCTTACTGTCTTCATTATGACAAAAGTATGGCACACCTGAAGCCATCTTGATTGGAATAAACTGGTAACACTTAAAACATTTAATTTAAAAAGGAACACAATGAGGAGGTTCATTTTGCCATAGAAATTATGATTAATGCTGAAGAAAGAAAATGAGGGCACATTTTGAGTGACTTCTCAAATCCTCTTCTATTTCATTAAAAAATTCTGACATGCAGACTGAAACATGCACTTTTAATACCAGGAGCAGACTTCCATGGTGCAGTAGTTTTACTACAGTGATCTAATGAGCAACTAGAGTGCTAACATTCAGAATTTATGGCAAATGTGTGACATATCTGAATACCTTCATGATGGCATCAAAGTAAAAAACTGAAAGCATTTCCTACTGAGGAGACTGCAGTACATGAGGAAATTAGGAAACTTCATAACAAATAAATCTCCCAAGATGGCCACCGGAGACAAAAGAGCCCAAATGTAGCCCAAAATCACCCAGATGTAGCCCAAATATAGCCCAATGACAGAAGTGTGCAAAACACTTATTATTTTGTATTTTTGCAGTGTTATATAGTGCAGACTTGTCAGGTATTGGAGTGCTTTACATGAGCATTGGTTACATCACACAAGAACAAATTCATTTTGGTTGTAGACATGGGGAGACTAAGTGATTTGACCAGAATCACAGAATGTCGAGCTGAAGCAGAAACTGCAACCTGGTTCCCCAGTTGCAAAGTCTGCAGTTCTGGAAGTAACACCACATCCTCTCCCCTAAGTGCAACATTTAATCAAGTGGTCAACTGGATAAAAAAACAAAGATAACAAATAATTTAAAAGTGCTTTGTCGCTATTTGAAAACTCAGAAAATATGTCCTTATTTTAGTCTTTTAGAGCACTAACCATAATTTTGATGCCAATAAGACCATCTCATATATGTAATTTCTAAAGGAAATGCTCTAGGTATTACAGTTTTGATTACATCAAGATGATGTCAGGCGTTCCACACTTTTGTAATAAATATAGAATGTTAGCAATCTAGTTGTTCATTAGGATACTATTGAGAGGCAGAGGCCAGGGGCACGGACTCTGAAAATTGAAGGCAGGTAGGAGGGTGCAAAGGCAACAATTTAACCACACTGAGCAGGCAGGAAGGGCCGTGGAAGCACAACAGACTATGGAGGGCAGTGGAAAGGGGGGCAGGGGCAACAAACCAACAATACAGGACTTGCAAGAGAGGCTGTTGGAGGGAAGATCTATTACGGGTCAAGGAAGCTAGGGGCGGTCCCCAGATCCCCGGGAGCCACCACAGAACTGAGCAGGAGAGTGAGTCAGGGACAAAAGGGGCACCTTAATTTGAGCCGGGGTGCCTAGGAACGCTTGCTCCAAAAATGAAGAAAACAGACATATGAGACATGGAATTGGAGGCAGAATACAATGGCAGTTTAATGAGAAGATGCAACTTCAAAGAAACCGCAGAATAGAGACATAAAGTACAAAATACAGAATCCAGATAATCATACAGCTGTCATAATATTCTCTGTATCTCAATTAATGTACTGACAGAGAGAGAGAGAAAACACATCTATAAATGCATCATGAGAAACAAGTTACACCAAGGAAAATGTTACCTAGGAACACTCACGTTTACTCTTAGAGCAAGCATTCCTGCAATTACAATACAAAATCTTTTAAATGCAAAAGTAAAGAGAACAATGGTTAAACATAACATGACATTTCATATAGGTAAAATAGAATAAGATACTTCAAGCAAAGCAGAGCAAGACATTTTAAGCAAAGGAAGACAAGAGCTCCCAGCTCTTGGGGAAAACCTGCACTGCCTGTTAACCTACATACAGACGGCGAGGTAGTCCGTCGATATCTGTGGGTGCTCCCTTTTTATATCATTTTGTGGGCTCCTTTGCACGCTACATCTACCTACGTATGCTACCCAAAAGCTTCGTCTGCAGATTTTACCAGACATTTCGTCATTTACCCACTTAATGCTGACAATGGACTGGGTGAAAAGGTCAGTCTCTCAGGCCAATCGCTTATCGTAAGTTCCATAGAGCAAGCAGAAAATAATGGGTATTGTACGGGAATTCAATATATTCATGTATAAAATCTCCTCAGTTCTCCTAACTTGACGCTCTGCGGTTGCCACTTCCTTAAAAGCGGGAAACCTGCCCAGGAAGCAAGTACCAGTCCAGGATGCAGCCTACTGTATGTCGACAGCTTCAGGGGGATGTTGAACTTTGATACCGAGCACGGAGCACTCGGGTAGGGTGGGGGCTACTAGTTTGGATCAGAAGGCCTCGCAGACCTGCCTTCAGACTGCTATACACTTGAATTGCAGAGCTATGGTCAATTTAACAAAGAGGCCTACATATTGAACAGAAGGGCCTACACAGGGGTTTTATGCTGGCTGAGTGGTAAGGATGTCCCAGGATAATTATATAGCAACACAGGACCCGCTGGTCAATTTAATACGGCCTACAAATGCAGCTGGCAGGGCAAGGACAAGGGTCTCATACTTCAGGTGTGGACAGAACGGGCCAGGGGCCCCCTGTGATACAAAATCTACCCTCCTTCAAGGCTGTGGCAATGTAATAGACCATTGTGGGCAGAAGGAAGAGGCAATGGTAGTACAACCATACATGCCAACAGACCCGATTCAGCCAGGAAACGTCCAATGTTTTTAAGCTCAAATGGGCTTTATTTGATCTGTCTCCTGTCTACAATATCCTCTTTTTCAATGTAACTCAAAGGGGAAAATCAATACCCCAGTTTTTTTTCAAAATCTCCCTCTTACCAAGTTCAAAATGTTCGCAAGTATGGTACATTGGATCATGGAAGGAAATGGGATAGGGACATGGACTTGGATAACAGAGGACAGGAGGGACATGGAGAGGTGCACCAAACTGACCCTGCAGGGCAGGCATCAGGGTTTGCATCAGCACAATACACCACACAGGGCATGCAGGACGGGAGTGCAGCACAACAATCCATAGAAAGCAAGAGGGAGGGGACAGGACCATGCACATGGACAACAGAGAACAGAGGGGCAAGAGGCAATGGTAGCTAGCTGACCATAATGGACAGACAGGAGAGAAAGCTGCAGCATAACAGACCATAAAGGGCAGGAGGGACTGATCAGGGGCATTACAATGGAACAGACAAGCCAGGAGGGAGGGAATAGGGGTCTGCACATGGAAACAGAGGGCTGGGGCAAGGGGGCAGGGCAGGAGCAGCAAGATAGCCATGGAGGTCAGGCAGCATGGGCACTAGAAGCAAGACACACCATGAAGAGCAACAGTGAGACTGTGATGGCATACACACAGACCATGGAGGGAAGGTGGGAGGGGGTCAGGGGCAGCTAACTGACCACACAGGGAAGGTGGGAGGGGCCATGGCAGCACAGAAGACCATGCATGGCAAGTGGGAGGGTTAGTGGCAGCACAATGGCTATGATGGGCAAGAAGGAGGGTGGAGGGGCATGCACAAAGGACGATGGAGGATAGAAGGGAGGGTCAGGACCTGTGCACAGACAAGAAAGTTCAGGGGAAGGGACCTCACAACAGACCACACGGGGCAGGCAGGAGGAGCAGTTGCAGCACAACAGACCAGGGAGGGCAGAAGGGTGTGGCAGTACAATGGACCATGTAGGACAGGAGGAAGAGGATAGGGGCATGGCATGTGGACAGGCAGGGTGGAGGTGGCAGGGACAGGTTACAGTCATCTGACAATGCTAGGCAGGTGGGAGGGGAGTGGCAGCTCAACAGAACACTCAGAGTAGATAGGAGTGGCAGGTCCATGGGACATGGTGGGCAAAAAGGATGGAGCAGGGGCATGCACAAAGACATCGGAGGGCAGGGGGAAGGAGAATAGGGGCAGCAAGCTAAGCACAGAGTTTAAGCAGGAGGTCAATGATGGGGCATAGAATTGGGCAATGGAGGGCAGGAGGAGTGGACTGGTACATCATACTAAATTGAGGGCAGTGGCAGCACATCAGACCATGCATGGCAGGAGGGAGGAGGCTAGTCCATGGATTCACACAACAGAGGATAGGGAGGAAGGGGATGGGGCAGCAAGCTAACTGTTCAGAGAAGGCGGGTATTATGAACTTTATTGTTTTTAAAACATTGTGTCTGTGCGAACTACTTAAAATATGAACAAGTATGCAGCATAATCTCACTTTTATTCAGGAAGAAGAGGACGTTTGTGACTGTGACTCCGGGCTCACTTGGCAGAAACACCCCCTGACCCTCCACCCCCTATCGCAAAATGTAATGCCCGTGAAAAGGGTAGGTGAACACAGTGTTATATAGAACATAGTCCTGAGAGCACGATTGAAAATGAAAACTAGATATAGTGTATGGTATAAACTATGCACCAAAAAGTGTGATATAAGATGAACCGGGCGTGAAATATAATATGCAATACATTGTGCGCAATGACAGATTCATTGGAGAGCGCGAGATAGCACAGGCACTAGCGCGTGCTATGCGATATGCGCCTTGGAGTGTAATATGCACAGGGCAGTGTTGTGTAACCTAACTAGTCTCTAAAGTTGTAATATAAAATATGTGCTGGGGAGTGTAACGTTGCATATGCACTGTGACAAAGATATGGATCCCAGATTGTAATATGTATGGCATAGCACTGTGCGTTATAACATAGGCATCGAGAAAGGCACGTTAGATGGGGCAATATAACCCGTGCGAAGACAAGTGTGGCATGACATATTCACGGGGTGGTGTTACAGTGCACATGGGCTAGAGAGTGTCATAGCATATGCACTAGCTAGTGGAATACAACACAGAGGTGTGTGGCACTCGGCAGGCAATGGTGGGTGTAACACAGCATTGGGCTCTGTCAGGAGCACGCTGTGACTCTCAAGTGATGTTCGTCCCCTTTCCAGAGAGTAAAATAAAAAGTATTACACATCCGGCAGTGGATGTGTGTTTTATTAACCGTGAGGGGGGTTTCTTGCATAGTTTTGGTCGAATTTTTGTCGAATCCCCTTTGAATGGCTTGGTGTGCATGTGTATTAAATGTGCCCGTCAATAGCTACCCATGTTTGTATAAATAAACGACAAGGGTGTCTACCAGGATTAGGCACGGTAGGGCATCAGACATGTCAGAGCTTCACTAGTGGTGTAAATACATTCCACGTGGATTCATTGCATGCATAGTCTCCTTTTAATGAATATCACGCAAATCGTCATGGTGATAGGTACGTACGGTTTGTCCAGCATGTCCTAGGTGTGTCTATGAATATATATTTTTTAAAAATAATAAAAAACAGTGGCCGGCCCTGGGGATTGGGGTCAAAAAAATATAATTAGGAGACTGGCCCTGGGGGATGGGGTCATCAGGGCCAATAAATTAGAATAAGAAGGGGAACCAAACAGCCCCCCTTCTTAAAAAACTAAAATAAATAAAAGACTGGCATCGTGCCGGAGGCCATGCCCCCTCCGTGCAGCACTCTGCAAACGCGCCCCCAACAGGCATCTCCAGTATGCGCCAGGGAGCTGCGCTGCAGCCAGGTGTTCTGAGGCCAAGCCCCTTTTTACACCTCTCTGCAACGCAGCTCTGTGGCGCTTACTGGAGGTACCTAGTGGTCTAGTTTGACCCTAGGGACCCTTAGGATTCAAGGGGACTTAATCTCTCAACTTAGAACAGCCACAGGGCGCGTTTACACAGTGGTGAAGGGAGGGGACGGGGCCTGAGGTGACGTGTGCAAACACGCACTATGGCACGTTTTAAATTGGGGATATAATTTCCCTTCAATACTGAGGGCCCCTGGGGGCTAACTAGCCCACCAAGTGCTTCCAGTAAGCGCCACTGAGCTGCATTGCAGAGAGGTGGTCCAGGCCGTGCCACTTTTTACACCTCTCTGCAACGCAGCTCTGTGGCACTTACTGGAGGTACCTAGTGGGCTAGTTGGACCCTAGGGACCCTCAGGATTCAAATGAACTTAATCTCCCAACTAAAAATGGACACAGGGCGTGTTTACACAGTGGTGAATGGAGGGGACGGGGCCTGAGTTAACGTGTGCAAAAACACCCTGTGGCCTGTTTTAAGAGGTAGTTTTAATCCCCATGCCCTATTATATACTAGGGGCTTACAGAGGAGGTCATGCTAATCACAGGGGGATCCCAACGCATATTGTTCCCTAGTGTATGTAGGTGTTTTCACTGTATTCTAAGTGTCTTTTAACATAGCACTGGCTCTAGGACTGGTTAGTCAGACTCAGTTACCACCAGTATCCGTCTGAAAAAGTTGAGGGTACAGGATGATTTTGCAACAAGGCTTCTTTCTGCTCTTCTTTTTGTTCTTTCTGCACGTTATCCTTCTTCCTGCACTTATCTTCGTATTTGAGGACTTCTGTTGCTTCTTTCTGCACTTCTTTTGTTTCTTTCTGTGCATTTTTTCTTCTTTCTTCACATGTCCTATCTCTGTAGGCATAGTTAGAAATTAGCATTTAAAAAACCTTTGAAATTCACAGAAAAAACCATAGGTTTCAGGCACGTTATAGTTAGGAATTAGCATTTAAAAAACCTCAGAAATTCACTGAAAAAACCATAGGTTTCAGGGGTGTTATAGTTAGCTGGACTTTTCACTTGTACAAAACCATTGAAATTCCCCCGTTATAGTTAGTTCAGCTAACTATAACTCGCGCGCCCGCAATGCACTGCTGATGACGTCACATATTACATCACTCATGACATGGTCAGTGACATCACTCATGACATCACTGATGACATCTCAAATGACATCACTGATGACATCACTGATGACATCATCCTTGTGATAGAGTGGCAGACCTCCTC
The DNA here is from genome assembly GCF_964204655.1 of Triturus cristatus. Taxonomy (NCBI): domain Eukaryota; kingdom Metazoa; phylum Chordata; class Amphibia; order Caudata; family Salamandridae; genus Triturus; species Triturus cristatus. The sequence continues at coordinate 12,744,856 of NC_140586.1, forward strand.
TCACCCTAATAATATAACCTTTGATACACACATTCAAAAATAGAGACTAAAATTTTCAAAACAATGGACATACCAATACCAGTTACAACAACCTCTTCAGTAATTCTAAGATCCACATACACATCCGCTCATTCACCAACAGTCCTATACAGTCACTCATACATGTACTCACTCATCATATGTACTCATACACCTATACATCCTGTTACACAATGCCACTCATCCATAGAGTTACTCACACATATAGTCACTCATGCTAATAAAGAATCAAACATACATTTACTTGCATATACAGTTATACACACACCACCATACTTACTTCTACGGAAACTTACACATACTTAGTCTTTTAAACAATCACTTATAGAAACACATACTTATTCATACAGGAACTCTTTCAATCTCTCACTCTCACATATACTCACATATATACACCAATAGTCACATATACTAGTTTAAAACATATGTAGTTACTCATAAAGACACTATTGAGACAGTCATTCACTCACTAACACACCCATACACACACTCATCCACCCATACAGTCCTGCACACATGCTGTGTTCAACCCATACAAACAGTGAGTCACTCATTCATGCACCTATGCACTACGTAATACCCCCCACCGAACCATGCAGACACTCAGACTGATACTCAAAAAACCAACTAATAACCTATATAGACACCCATGTAGCTACTCACCAACCCATGCAGCCACTTATACACAAAGTGAGAGACTGATACAGATATTTACATATTTAAACATTACTCACTAAGCCATGTATTCACTATGATACACTTAATCAGTCAGTTACACAATCAATTTTTCAAAAACAAATCATCCATTTAGACACTTATATACCCATTTATTCTTCCATCGACCTTGAGATATACATATATAAAACATATTTAATTTTCAGAAAAACACACATTCACTGGATGATGTCATCAGTGATGTCATCAGTGATGTCATTTGAGATGTCATCAGTGATGTCATGAGTGATGTCACTGACCATGTCATGAGTGATGTAATATGTGACGTCATCAGCAGTGCATTGCGGGCGCGCGAGTTATAGTTAGCTGAACTAACTATAACGGGGGAATATATATATATATATATATATATATATATATATGCACTCCGTGCCATCCTCGGATGCCATTGCTTGCTTAAAATGAATTGTCCACCTCAGGAAGCTGCAGCTACACATATGGAAGTCCTTACCCCAGTGGGCGGTGACTGCAGCTCTCTTGGAATTGTGGTCCTAGTAGTTTTCTGGACACATCGTGCAGGTGTGCCATCGCCTAAGTAAGCAAGGGCTTCCTGAGGTGGACAATTCATTTTAAGCAAGCAATGGCATCCGAGGAAGGCACGGAGTGCCGAAATGCATAATGCTGTTTGTTTTGGAAAAAAGAGGAGGCAGTTCTGAACTTACCTGTGTGGGCTCACGTTTTTCCTACCGGAGAGGTTCGTTTGGTTGGATGTTTTGTGCGTGGCCACTGACACTCAAGTCCCCACCCCCAAGAGTTCGGCGGACCGTGGCAACTGTTGGTGCATCTCAAGGCGCTTGAGAATACGCCGAACCGCCACAATTCACATCGTAACGCGAGGCTAGAGGACTGGGTGATTATTGTATTGCGGCGCCCTTGCTTACTTAGGCGATGGCACACCTGCACGATGTGATTACTGTTGGCGGGGTGAAGGTCAGCGGAACGAGCGTCCAGAAAACTACTAGGACCACAATTCCAAGCGAGCTGCAGTCACCGCCCACTGGGGTAAGGACTTCCATATGTGTAGCTGCAGCTTCCTGAGGTGGACAATTCATTTTAAGCAAACAATGGCATCCGAGGAAGGCACGGAGTGCCGAAATGCATAATGCCGTTTGTTTTGGAAAATAAAGGAGGCAGTTCTGAACTTACCTGTGTGGGCTCACGACTTTCCTACCGGAGAGGTTCGTTTGGTTGGATATATATATATATATATATATATATATATATATATATATAATCTACTGGCGGTCGCCAGTAGATAGTTATAGTTAGGACCGTGTTTCCATAGGAAATCTGAAAATTCTATTTTGAATAACTTTGGCGCCGGTTGACGAATCCTCGTGAACTTTTCTAAATAGATGGGGCGCTCTGCTCCGCTCCTACCCTGAAAATCTCGGGGTGATTAGTCAAGCGGGGGCCGAGAAAAAAGGGGGGTCCCAAAACGCATTTTCCCCATGCATTTTTCCATAGGGACCTTTAGTCCAAGGTACAGCCCGAACGGCTGAACAGAATTACTTGAAATTTGGCAGAGAGGTAGTCCTCAGGTCAGGGACGTGCCTTTTGAATATCTGGAGTCAATCTGTTCAGTAGTTCCATAGAAAATTTCAGTTAATACCATACACTATATCTAGTTTTCATTTTCAATCGTGCTCTCAGGACTATGTTCTATATAACACTGTGTTCACCTACCCTTTTCACGGGCATTACATTTTGCGATAGGGGGTGGAGGGTCAGGGGGTGTTTCTGCCAAGTGAGCCCGGAGTCACAGTCACAAACGTCCTCTTCTTCCTGAATAAAAGTGAGATTATTCTGCATACTTGTTCATATTTTAAGTAGTTCGCACAGACACACGTTTTAAAAACAATAAAGTTCCTAATACCCGCCTTCTCTGAACAGTTAGCTTGCTGCCCCATCCCCCTCCTCCCTATCCTCTGTTGTGTGAATCCATGGACTAGCCTCCTCCCTCCTGCCATGCATGGTCTGATGTGCTGCCACTGCCCTCAATTTAGTATGATGTACCAGTCCACTCCTCCTGCCCTCCATTGCCCAATTCTATGCCCCATCATTGACCTCCTGCTTAAACTCTGTGCTTAGCTTGCTGCCCCTATTCTCCTTCCCCCTGCCCTCCGATGTCTTTGTGTATGCCCCTGCTCCATCCTTTTTGCCCACCATGTTCCATGGACCTGCCACTCCTATCTACTCTGAGTGCTCTGTTGAGCTGCCACTCCCCTCCCACCTGCCTAGCATTGTCAGATGACTGTAACCTGTCCCTGCCACCTCCACCCTGCCTGTCCACATGCCATGCCCCTATCCTCTTCCTCCTGTCCTACATGGTCCATTGTACTGCCACACCCTTCTGTCCTCCCTGGTCTGTTGTGCTGCAACTGCTCCTCCTGCCTGCCCCGTACGGTCTGTTGTGAGGCCCCTTCCCCTGAACTTTCTTGTCTGTGCACAGGTCCTGACCCTCCCTTCTATCCTCCATCGTCCTTTGTGCATGCCCCTGCACCCTCCTTCTTGCCCATTATAGCCATTGTGCTACCACTAACCCTCCCACTTGCCATGCATGGTCTTCTGTGCTGCCATGGCCCCTCCCACCTTCCCTGTGTGGTCAGTTAGGTGCCCCTGAACCCCTCCCACCTTCCCTCCATGGTCTGTGTGCATGCCATCACAGTCTCACTGTTGCTCTTCATGGTGTGTCTTGCTTCTAGTGCCCATCCTGCCTGACCTCCATGGCTATCTTGCTGCTCCTGCCCTGCCCCCTTGCCCCCAGCCCTCTGTTTACATGTGCAAACCCCTACTCCCTCCCTCCTGGCTTGTCTGTTCCATTGTAATGCCCCTGATCCATCCCTCCTGCCCTTTATGGTCTGTGATGCTGCAGCTTTCTCTCCTGTCTGTCCATTATGGTCCTGCCTCTTGCCCCTCTGTTCTCTGTTGTCCATGTGCATGGTCCTGTCCCCTCCCTCTTGCTTTCTATGGATTGTTGTGCTGCACTCCCGTCCCGCATGCCCTGTGTGGTGTATTGTGCTGCTGCAAACCCTGATGCCTGCCCTGCAGGGACAGTTTGGTGCACCTCGCCATGTCCCTCCTGTCCTCTGTTATCCAAGTCCATGTCCCTACCCCATTTCCTTCCATGATCCAATGTACCATACTTGCGAACATTTTGAACTTGGTAAGAGGGAGATTTTGAAAAAAAACTGGGGTATTGATTTTCCCCTTTGAGTTACATTGAAAAAGAGGATATTGTAGACAGGAGACAGATCAAATAAAGCCCATTTGAGCTTAAAAACATTGGACGTTTCCTGGCTGAATCGGGTCTGTTGGCATGTATGGTTGTACTACCATTGCCTCTTCCTTCTGCCCACAATGGTCTATTACATTGCCACAGCCTCCCTTGCAAGTCCTGTATTGTTGGTTTGTTGCCCCTGCCCCCCTTTCCACTGCCCTCCATAGTCTGTTGTGCTGCCACGGCCCTTCCTGCCTGCTCAGTGTGGTTAAATTGTTGCCTTTGCACCCTCCTACCTGCCTTCAATTTTCAGAGTCCGTGCCCCTGGCCTCTGCCTCTCAACAGTATCCTAATGAACAACTAGATTGCTAACATTCTATATTTATTACAAAAGTGTGGAACGCCTGACGTCATCTTGATGTAATCAAAACTGTAATACCTAGAGCATTTCCTTTAGAAATTACATATATGAGAGGGTCTTATTGGCATCAAAATTATGGTTAGTGCTCTAAAAGACTAAAATAAGTACATATTTTCTGAGTTTTCAAATAGCGAGAAAGCACTTTTAAATTATTTGTTACCTTTATGTTTTTTTATCCAGTTGACCACTTGATTAAATGTTGCACTTAGGGGAGAGGATGTGGTGTTACTTCCAGAACTGCAGACTTTGCAACTGGGGAACCAGGTTGGAGTTTCTGCTTCAGCTCGACATTCTGTGATTCTGGTCAAATCACTTAGTCTCCCCATGTCTACAACCAAAATGAATTTGTTCTTGTGTGATGTAACCAATTCTCATGTAAAGCACTCCAATACCTGACAAGTCTGCACTATATAACACTGCAAAAACACAAAATAATAAGTGTTTTGCACACTTCTGTCATTGGGCTATATTTGGGCTACATCTGGGTGATTTTGGGCTACATTTGGGCTCTTTTGTCTCCGGTGGCCATCTTGGGAGATTTATTTGTTATGAAGTTTCCTAATTTCCTCAAATACTGCAGTCTCCTCAGTAGGAAATGCTTTCATTTTTTTACTTTGATTCCATCATGAAGGTATTCAGATATGTCACACATTTGCCATAAATTCTGAATGTTAGCACTCTAGTTGCTCATTAGATCACTGTAGTAAAACTACTGCACCATGGAAGTCTGCTCCTGGTATTAAAAGTGCATGTTTCAGTCTGCATGTCAGAATTTTTTGATGAAATAGAAGAGGATTTGAGAAGTCACTCAAAATGTGCCCTCATTTTCTTTCTTCAGCATTAATCATAATTTCTATGGCAAAATGAACCCCCTCATTGTGTTCCTTTTTAAATTATATGTTTTAAGTGTTACCAGTTTATTCCAATCAAGATGGCTTCAGGTGTGCCATACTTTTGTCATAATGAAGACAGTAAGCGCTCTAGTTGTTTTTAAGAACACTCTGGGACATTCTGTCATTGGGCTATACTTGGGCTACATCTGGGTGATATTTGGGCTACATTTGGGCTCTTTTGTCTCTGGTGGCCATCTTGGCAGACTTATTTGTTATGAAGTTTCCTAATTTCCTCATTTACTGCAGTCTCCTCAGTAGGAAATACTTTCAGTTTTTTACTTTGATTCCAAAGACATTCAGATGTGTCACACATTTGCCATAAATTCAGAATGTTAGCACTCTTTTTGCTCATTAGATCACTGTAGTAAAGCTACTGCTCACCAGGGGAAACTGCTGCTGGTATTGAAAGTGCATGTTTCAGTCTGCATGTCAGAATTTTTTAATGAAATAGAAGAGGATTTGAGAAGTCACTCATAAGGTGCCCTAATTTTTCTTTCTGCAGCACTAATCATACTTTTTATGGAAAAACGAATCCCCTCATTTTGTTCCTTTTTAAATTAAATGTTTTAAGAGTTACCACTTTAATCCAAGCAAGATGGCTTCAGGTGTGCCATACGTTTATCATAAGTAGGACTGTTAGCGCTCTAGTTGTTCTTTGGAACACTCTGGGAAGCTGCAGTAGAACACAAAGGAATCAACTGACAGTCTCTGCCCTTGTTGGATGTACATGTTTTACTGAGAATGGCAGACTTCATTCTCACATGACTGAGAAAGATAATGTGAATTTACAGAAAATAAGCTCTCAGTTTAGCTTATAGATCACCTTCCAAACCTCTGTGGGAAAAGCATGAGAAAATATTTTTCTCTCAATCATGATATCCCAGCAGAAGGCTTTTTCACATGGTGAAATCACCTTAGAACACACCACAATTCCTAAAATGAGTATGGTACCATCAACAAATGATTTATAATGCAACTAAAGTCTTAAAACCTTCTATTAACTGCAATGCTTTTTAATGAGGTGCTACCATGTATATTGGTCCCAAGATGGCTGCCAACACTTCTTGGATGAAGTGCTGACAGCCAATCAGATCTCAGGACGAGATGTGTGGTTAGGCTCCGCCCACATATATATATGATTTTACTTTTGATTTTCTCAGGAACTACTGAACAGATTGACACCAGACCTGCAAAAGGCACATCCCTGACCTGAGGACTACCTCTCTGCCAAATTTCATGCAATTCTGTTCAGCCGTTCGGGCTGTACCTTGGACTAAAGGTCCCTATGGAAAATTGCATGGGGAAAAACGCGTTATGGGACCCCCCTTTTTTCTCAGCCCCCGCTAGACGAATCCCCCCCCCCCGAGACTTTCAGGGTAGGAGCGGAGCGGAGCGCCCCACCTATTTCGCGAGGATTCGTCAACCGGCGCCAAAGTTATTCCAAATAGAATGTTGCGGATTTCCTATGGAAACACGGTCCTAACTATAACTATCTACTGGCGACCGCCAGTAGATAATATATATGTTTATAATGTGTATATATCTCTATATATATATATATATATATATATATATATATACACACACACATAACAAAACTACCCATTCTATAAACCCGGCATCACTGTTATTTTATTCACTAAACTGCTGAAAACAATTACAAGGGCTGGTGACCTTTGATAAGAGATACAAATCATTGTATGATGGTGGAACTACCACGATTGATACAGTAAAATGATATAGAGCTTCTCACCTTTTGGTACTGAATAGGTTGCAGATCTGGCACATAGCCTTCAGTTATGGGCCATGGGTGGGGAATCCACTATTCACTATATCTACAAGGGTAAAACTGACATCTCATGTTCCACCTTGCTGTCAAGACTGTCCAGGCCAAGTGGAAAAACTCTCTCATAAAAATCCAATGGGATAAGAAGTTAATAGGTGAAACTCCTTTGTGGTGAGGCAACATACTCCCACAGGACAGTGTCCTGGAGGGATTCAGGGGGAAAGACCACTTGGGAATATTGTCTTTGTGGAAGCAAATTGAATTTGGTCTAAAGTGCTCCTAACAATTATAACAGATATATACGTCTATAATTCTTTAGAGGCTAAATTGATTCTGTCTCAATGTGAGGATGCATCTACATTATATACAAATGTCTAATTATTATTACATCGGACACATTTCTTGCACTTTGGGGAAATGGGAGCAGACCTGGGCAAACTAGACGAGATGGAATGGCTCATGGCTCCAAGCGAGACCACAATATCAAAGCAATTCCTCCTGATCCCAAGTGCCAACACCACATCTGTTTAATCTCGCTAGCAGCTTTGGCACATGAAAAGAAGCCTTGACTCAAAGTGTATCAGATGTAATACAGAGGAGGAGGCTTTTTTGTGCATAATTTGGGGCTGTAGGGTGGATCAAACATTTTGTTATCCTAAAAAAGATTGGATGGGCTACATTGAGTTGCCTGATCAACTTAACACCCAAAATGGAACTATTATTGTACATGATGAAGGTTTTACACAGAGAAGACAGTGCTGAAGTTGGGCTTAGTGACTGGATAAAGAGATAGCACAGCATTAGACACAATCCTCTCCACCTACTTTTGATAAATGGAAAGCTATCTTAGACTTCTGCTTTGTCCTGGAGAAACCAACATACAGGGATGTCCCGGGAAAAATACCAGAGTATGGGCTAGATGTTGCAATATCGATATGCAATGGAATGATGTGTACAATGGCTATCAAATATGTTTTCTAATGTAATCACTATGGAAGTATGATGGATAAACAGGATAAATTGAATGCAAGTATTGATGTTGTTGAAGGTGGGTTGAACTTGAATTAAGAATGAACATAATGTACATATTGATTGAGTTTTTGTATTCAAGGCCAATAAAAAGAAGGCTTAGGTATGATTGGACAGGGGAATCCAGGAATAAAAGAGAGGAAAACTGTCACTTCTCGTGTTGGTACACCACAAAGGCACCACATCCCAGTAGTGGGTAGGTAGATAGTGGTTATGAACAAGTTGGAAGTGTTAGTGACCCTTCTACGGCTGCAGCCATGTAAACCTTCTGAATATCCCACGTGGTGTATGGGGCATACTCATAGTAGGTTCCAAAACCCAAGTTAGCACTTTAGTACTCTGTGTTAAGCCATGGAGAGTCAGTGAAGCCTCTTTGTCAAAGAGATAGGAACCATTAAAGGCTAAATCCACCACATTTGCCTGAATATTTTCAGAGAGATTCAAGGAGCATGGCTATGAAGAATGACTATAAAGCTCAGAAACCAGGCCAGGGAGTCAAATGTTTCATGACTGGACCTAAGAAGTAGCCTAGCAGCCCGAGAGGTAGGCTGAACAACTTTGGCAAATTTGCCTCCCAAATGGTCTGGCAAAAGTGGACCCACCATAAGTGCTGTTACCCAGATAGCATTGGAATAGAGCTATTGAAAGAACAAAGAGTTATGCTCCCTGAAGAAAATAACTTTTTCTCTACCGTCTCTATCAAATGAACACAGTTATGCTGGAAAGTGGCCTGCATTAGTTCCTGTAAAATCAGGGGCCCTTCATCTCCAGCTTCTCCAAATATGAATGACCGGATAGTAATTATGGGTCATCTGGAATGGGGTGATGTCGAAAAGCAATGACAGTGCACAGCCTGTGCAAAAGCTTCTTATTCCAGGAACACATAATACAACACAACAGTGCCTCATTAAAAGGCAACACAGGCTTGTATATGGAGGAACCTGACTTGAGGATATCAGTCAAAATGTTTCCCTTAATCTCTGAAAAAGGCAAGAATAATACTAGTACCTCTGATGACTTGTCAAGACTGCCTTAAAAGACAGAAAATCATTTAACGGTACGATCAGGGTAAACCTAAGAATAAGCATGTAATTCATTGCATTCTGGACATCCAAAGGATGTGCCTCAGAGTCTGAATAAGAGTGAAGAAAAAGCCATTTACTCAAGCCTCAACAAGGCTGTACAATGCCCAATGTAGAAGTTCCAAACTGCCCAATACAGGTCTGACTTTGGAAAATTGAGACGACACTGGTACTCACGTTGATGTTGAAATTAGAAACAGGGCTTTGAGCTAAAAATATAGGCATCTGATACTGGAACATCAGACATAGCGAATATATTGACCAGTGTTGTTGTGAATGTACACTGGAAGGTCACAAAGGGTTCTCAGGTCAATAAAACTGAAAAAGTGTATCTTCACATTTCAGATCTCCAACTGAATAGAATATTTTTTTGATAATTCACAATGCCCAAATACGCTTTTCAAAGACAACATTTCCTCATAGTCGTTTAGTGCATTTGCTGGGGTTTTAACGGTCGATGGATGTGGAAATTGTTGGGGAGTGGGGGTGAGGGTGTGGAGTATCAACTGTTTGGGACCCATACCATTAAGTGACAGTTCTAGACATAAATATATTTTCACTGTTGCCAAAAAGAACATATGAAACTGAAGAAAAAGGTCATTTGGCAACAATATTTCTGGTGGATACATAATCTTCCAGCAGACTTGTCAACATCTGAACATCCCTTATGGCCCCAGAGATGTCTGAAATGTTACCATAACAATCGCTCTCCAGTGCTGCCAAGTGGCGCCATGCAGCTTCAGCCTCGAGTCCCACCACCGGATGTGACGACATTAGATTACATTAGACATGAACTGGTGCGCTGGTGTCAATTCCTGGTACTTTTTTCATGTTCAATCAAGTTGTGCGGAGAGAAAGCATCACAGACAGGGACAACCGCAGCACATAACATTTTGGCATATATTGGGATATTTGTATTATGCATGGCAATATCTCACATGTGAGGATAGACAGTGGTGAGGAATATGCAGGAATTTTATGTATCCACCAGAAATAGTGTTACACAAGATGAGTACATTTTTCTTCTCATGGATACATCTCCCCACAGATTCCACAAAGTATAAATAAGTACATAAAGATACCTCCTGGAGGGACTCGAACAGTGCTGATTAACCATGTAAGTCAAGCAACCCTAGCAAAGTACCAGTTGAATAAGATTCTTAGCTTCGAAAACGATCTTTCTGGTAGATACTCTAAAGGTGGATACTCTTAACCAACTGCAGTTTATTCACCCTGTGAATATTTCCCAGGTGTCAAACTGGCTCGGGAAACGTTTAAGCAGTTGTCCTGCACACAAATAGATGCGCCGTGCCGATCGATACGATGTCATTCCGCTCCGGAAGTGACGAGCGGCGCTGCATATAAACACCACCCATGCTTGATGATGTCAGTTGCTTTCCTGCTGTCTGTGCCCTCAGGGGCATGACTCTGGCTATGAAAGGGCCGTAGGCGAAACGGAAAACTCGACTGAAGCCATGGAGAGAGTGAATCTGCTGGTGGAATTGCCTTGAGGGAACTGAAAATCCCAAGGAACGTGCTATGGCTCTGCTCTCCTTGAACAGCTCCAGGGCCAAGTCTGTTTTTAGCAAAAAAGCTGAGCGTGTCAAACGAATCTCCATTTAGGACACTTGGATAGCCCCTCTAGATCACACTAGTGCTCATTGCAGCGTTTTAATAAATGCTCATCATCATATTAGCGCGCTCGCGCTTAATAAACACAGGTGCCGGTGGTTTGGTTTGTACACGCGGCTCCGACTGCCCACCGAGGCCACGCCTCTTTATTAACTACCCACTAGCGTCTGACGTCACGCGTCAGCGCTAGCGCACTCCGGCAGCGCTGTAGGTTAGAACGCCTCATCGCGCGCCGGACATTACACTCCTTCCCAACTTTACCAAAACAGCAAACAATTAACACAGTATGCAAATGAACGATGGATCTGTTACCAGTCTGCCAGTCCTTGCGGGTTACACCAGATAGTCAGCCAGCTGGGAAGATGGTGCTGGATTCCTCCGCAGACCATAGTGGGATTGGCCGCCTCTGTACCGGGTCATCTACGGGGTCCTGCACCTTGGGGTGTTGCGCTCATCCCGGGGCGAGGAGCAGCTGGTCGGGTTACCCCCGGGCGTGGCCGGCAGGGACTGAGGGTCACGGTCCCTGGGATCGTAATCGCCCTCCGGAGCTTCCTCCCCCTCCTGGTCTCCGCACAGTTGGCTCGGGCTCCGTCCCTCTGGCTCGACCCCGGGACACGGAGGTGTTCCAGGATGGGCTTTCTTAAAAAAGGATACATCCCGGGTGACAGTTTCAGCTCCTCTCTGGGCGGTCACCGTTGTGCCGGTCCGGCGGGTGACAGTCCATGGTCATGGTTCAAAAGGAAGTCGGAATTTGCTTCCAGGGTATCGGTCCTTAACATACACTTGATCTTGTATTTGGATCGTTGACTCCTTAGCTCCTCTCCGCCGGCTGGCTTGATCATTTGAGCGAGTCCAATTGGCCAGAGTCTTTTCGTTGCTGGCCTGTGCCGGGACTCAAGTCGGGTGGTGGGGAAGCGTGTCACTCACTATTTTGCCCATGGTGGCCGTTCCTGGCGCTGCCGCCGTTGTGATGTGGGGGGTCATCCTGTATTCCCTCAGAAAACTATAAATCGCCCTTTCCAAAGGAGATCCATCCGCCATGGCTATGTGTATTGTCTTGTTGAGGGTGCGCATAAATCGTTCCACCTCTCCGTTGGCTTGGGGCCCGCGTGGTGTCACCTTGCGGTGATGGATGCCCCAGCTCCTGAGGTACTCTGCAAACTCTTGCCCCTGAAAAGGGGGTCCGTTGTCAGTCTTGACCACCTCAAATACGCCATGAGTGGCGATGGTTTTCTCAAACTTTGCAATCACCTCTGTGGCTGTTTGGCTCCCCACTATTTCGACCTCTGGATACTTGGTAAAATCATCGATGATGACTAGTGCATGACGTCCATCTGGGAGGTGCCCGAAGTCGGCACTCACACATTCCCACGGCCTCTGGGGTTTTCTTCTGTCACCACTGGGTGAGGGCGATCCGGCTGTCCTGCCGCTTGGCACCAATTGCAGGTTCTCACCGTTTGCTCTACCATTGCGTCCATGCCAGGGAACCATACCTTGGCTCTGAGCCTGCCCTTGGTCTTTACCATTCCTTGGTGTCCTCTGTGGGCTAGGTCTACCGCCTGCTGGGCGAGGCTGGCCGGCATGACCAGTCTGGGGCCTCGTAGCAGACATCCTTGGCTGTCAATGGACAGTTCCCCCTTTATCCTCAGGATGGACTCCAGTGTCATTTTGGCTTGGGGTGTCCTCCTATTTAACGACTCTTGGATGGCCCTCCAGTCCCCTGACTTGACTGCAGCCGCCACTATTTGCAGACATTCGTCTCTTCTTGACGCGTCGATGATTGCGTCTAGGCTCATAGAAAGGGGTCGTGATCGTTCAGTCACTAACCGGACATATTCTTCTGTGTCCTCCGCCTCGTCCCTCTCTTCCTTGGTGGCTTTTCGCGGGTGCCTGGACAGGTAATCCGCCGGATTTGTGGCTCCCGGTTTGTACTCCACCCGGTAATCGTATCCTTGCAGTTGGAGTATCCATTTCTCGATTCTGGGTGGAGGTTTTGAAGCTGACCCTTGGAAGAGAGGTATTAGTGGCATGTGGTCAGTCGCCACCGTGAAGTGGTGGCCATACACGTATACATGAAAATGTCTACAGGCCCAATTGATGGCGATGGCCTCTCGCTCAATCTGCGAGTATCGTTGTTCCGTCTCGGTCAAAGACCGGCTGGCGTAGGCGATGGGGGCCCACTCTCCATTACTCTGAAGTTGCGCCAACACCGCTCCCAGACCATAGGGGCTTGCGTCCACAGCCACATTGGTGGGCTTCGCAGGGTCAAAGTACGATAGGGTGGTGTCTGCCGACAGAGCTGCTTTCGTTGCTTGGAAAGCTTGCTCTTGTTCGGGGCCCAATTGGCATGTGGTCGTAGACTTTGTCAATTCCCTGAGAGGCTTGGTGAGGTTGGAGAGGTCGGGGATGAAGCGTCCGCAGAAATTTACCATGCCCAAGAAACTCCTTGCTTCTGAAATGTTTGTTGGGGCTGGGGCTTCTTGAACGTCCTTCACCTTATCTGGGTCTGGGGCCACTCCTTGATCCGAGAACGTGTACCCGAAAAAACTAATTTTGTTTTGCAAAAATTGGCATTTCTCCCGGTGCAGAGTCAGGCCTGACTCCTGGATTCTCTTGAGGACTCCCCTCAACCTCTGGTGATGTTCCTCAACGGTTGACGCGTAGATCAGCAGGTCATCGCTTACATTCAGCACTCCAGGGAGTCCGCTGAGGACTTCTCTAATGGTATTCTGGAATACCTCGGCGGCACTCGAGATACCAAAGTTCAGGCGCCGATACCATCTGAGGCCCACATGTGTAGAGAAGGTGGTTATGTACCTCGAGTTTGGATGAAGTGGCAGCTGGTGATAGCCTGATCGGAGGTCCATTTTTAGAACCACCTGGCCCCATTCAACTCCCCTAAGATGTCATCGATGGTGGGCGTCAGGTGTCGTTCCCTTTTTACGGCAGCGTTGGGGAGGCGCATATCCACGCAGATGCGGACCTGTCCGGGCTGTTTTGGCTTCCTGGCAATGACGATCGGGGACACCCATGGGGTTAGTCCACTGACCTTCTCTATGATGCCTTGTTTTTCGAGAGCCTCCAATTCCTCTTCGACCTTTTGCCTCAGATGGAACGCAATTCGCCTATGCCTCAGCGCCACCGGTTGGACAGATGGATCGATATGTAAGAACACTTCTTTCCCCTTCAGGCACCCGATTCCTTTGAACACTTCCCCGAACTCCTCCATGATGGTATCCAACTCCTCCTTCAGGACTGCCATGGCAAACGATATCAGTCTCAGCTCTTCGGCCGATTGCCCGCTCAACAGCATACCACTGCCTTCTTCTGTGACATAGATGGTGGTGCCTATCTTCATCTCCCCGTGTTGCAGTTCCGTCTTGAAGCACCCGATGAGTGGGATGGGCGTCTTTTGGCCGTATGCAAATACTCGGATCCTTGCTTCTCGTAGCGGGGGTTTGGTGTGTAGTTGGTGATAGACGTTGGCGGCCATCAGCTCAATGGACGCCCCTGTGTCAATGGTCGCTTTTACTTCCTGTTGGTGGATCAAGATGCGGCATTTTGGAAGTCGGCGCTTCTTTCTTTGTGGCAGGTTGATCGCGAATACGTAGTGGACTGGGTACTCCTCGGTGTCATCATCCATGTCTTCGCTATCTGCCTCTTCTCGCACCGCATGTGCAGCTTCTTTCTTGACTCTGGTGGACCTGCACACCGCTGCGAAGTGGTTCATCCATCCGCATGCGCTGCATTTCTTCCCTCTTGCCGGGCACTCTTGTATGCGGTGGGGCTGGCCTCCACAATACCCGCATTCTTTCTTTTTTGTGTCCGGTTGTCTCTTTCCTCCTGCTGGTCTCACCTTGGGCCGCACCACATTCACCTTTTCTGCCACCTGGACTTGTTCTGTCTTTACGGGGCGATGTAGGGCTGCTTCCATGTGCGAGGCCCTCGCCTGCGACAGCTCCTTTGACCGGCCTAATGTGAGGATGTCTGCCAGGGGCTTGCCGTCTTCCTGGAGGATGGTGACTCGGAGCTTGGATGAGTAACACCCTTGTAGGACCTGTCCTCGGATCTCCTCTTGCTCATCTCGGAACCCACACGTGCTGGCTAGCTCCTTCAGTCTGCCATGGAATGCATCTAGAGACTCGTCGGCCTCCTGCTCGAAATGGGCATTTAGAGCGTTCAGCAGCGTGATGTATGTCTTTGGCGTTGCCTCCACGATGGTCTTGTAGATGCGGTGGATGTCCTTGCCACCAAGGTGGAGCAGTAAGGCTCTGCGTCTTTCCCTAGATATGCCTGCCCCCTCAAAATATATTTGTAGGCGGTCTGTCCAATCCCTCCAGCGCGGGGCAAGGGACGACGGGGCACCATCAACGACGAATGGCTCTAGGGCGGGAATCGACGCCATCCTGGCACGTGCTCAGCGTGCTGCGGAGGCTGTCTGCTTCTCTTCCCTCGTCGATCGCAAGTAGTGGGCAACGCCCAATGCGCGTCTGGTTTGGCCCACGTTCCCTCTCACCATCAAGTGGAGTCACGTCACTCAGGGATCCAGCTTCGGGGTCCTAGGGGCCTGGACGCTCCAACAGGGCGCGGGCCTGCTCCGGGGCACTGGAAGGGCATCGGCTGGCTAACGGTTGTGCCTACCCTGCCACCAACCAGTCGTGGGGCAATGCTCCCGGGCCACCTGGATGGGCCTCCCACCTCGTGTCCCATGTGCAGCACCAGCCGCCTCCTCAGGGCCGCCCGGGAGAGAACACCGATCTCTGGCCAAAAGCATGGGGGGCAGACACTCAGCCCTGTGGGGACACATGCACCGATTGCAGGGTCCAGAAACACACCTTCGTCGCCAGTGTAGCGTTTTAATAAATGCTCATCATCATATTAGCGCGCTCGCGCTTAATAAACACAGGAGCCGGTGGTTTGGTTTGTACACGCGGCTCCGACTGCCCGCCGAGGCCACGCCTCTTTATTAAATACCCAATAGCGTCTGACGTCACGCGTCAGCGCTAGCGCACTCCGGCAGCGCTGTAGGCTAGAACGCCTCATCGCGCGCCGGACATTACACTCAGCAAGCAGTTAGTCATGTCCGAGCTGCAACGAATAACAAACTTTGCAGCATCGAAATTGTCTTAAGTAGCCTGGAAAAATAAGTCCAAAGTTTGTCTGGAACAACCAGTAAAACCTGTGTCACTATATCCCAAAGAGGATGACCATAGCAGCCTAATAGGCAGCTGGCTTTACTGACTTCATGGCAACATGTGAAGAGGGGAAAATCTGTTTTCCAAATGTCTATCATGTTAGATTCAGGATCGGGGGAGTGAAAGGAAAAGCATTGGGGGTTACTTTGCTTGTGGATACCTGTACCATCAATCTCACTGGCCCTTGATATTCAGTAAGAAGGGCTGGGTGACCTAGTGATTGCAATGAGCGACCTGCTTATTAACAAGTGGACCTGAACATGGTTTCGACCATGTACATAAAAGGCTATTAGTAAGGGCTTCATTAAATGGTAACAGGGTCACTGTAGGGGAAAGCCCTGGCTGAAGGACCGCGATTAACACATTAGGCTTCACCTCCATAGTGGGGAGCTCAAAATCTAGAACTTTTTACACCTTTAGCATACCAGCTGCCAAGGACGCATTTGCCTCTATGGTGGGACTGAGGGAGACAAGGCTAGTATCCGAAGAAGATTCCTGGAACCCTCAAGTTATTCATACCAGTTTTCTTCTTCATATTGGGAAAAGTAATTATCCTTTTCATCGTAATTGTCACTGTCCAAGTCAGCGCGAAAAAGACTGTATACATTTTAGGCCCTATGACAAGGTAAGGGCAAAGCATTGGTACCTGAAGTCGCTGTATGCTGGTCAGAGCCTGGTTAGATTGCTGTCTAGGTTGTGGCGCTTCAATTCAGAGTCAATTGCACATTAACTTACATATCCACATTCGGTATCACCAGCAATGTGAACGGATACAGAGCTGAAAGAGGCACTGAAATTGGTGCTGAACCCAATATGGGTCCAAGGGCCAGAGATGGTGCCGATGGCGGACTCAAAAGCAGAAGGCCACAATGGATACTTGGGACCTGAAGGTGTGCCAGATGTAGCCGTTAAAATGCCAAAAATATGCAGCATAGCCTTCCTGAAGATTTGTAGTCTAAGATCAAGGAGAAACTTCAGATCCAGTTCTGAAGGAGCAGAAAGAAAAGAACCAATGTCAGTGTGCATGGATGGCGCTTATATGTGGCTTTCCTTATCACTTCTGTAGCAGAAAAACATCAGCACCGAGTAGCATATGCCACTAACCGGCAGGCAGTACGTTTCCAGATCAAACCTGTACTCCAGAACATATTCACATTGTAAGGAGGCTGTGGGTAGAAGTATGCATTCGAAACTGTGTGCTTGGACTGTGATGAAGTAATGTTTGGCAAGGATGACTAGATATCTGCCCAGCAGAAGTCTGCCATAGGAATGCCTCTAGAGAGATTTGTGGAAGCAGCCCATGGTGCTACAAAAGTGGACATAAATGGTCTCCAAAGGTTCTTTCTTTTTGCCAGCTGTAACAGATCTTGATACAAAGAATAACTCAACAAGAAATGGTGCATTTTGTCGCTGGCCTACCTTTTTTTTATCTCTGATGAAAACCACAACGAGCTAATCATCCACACTATTCGGTTGAGTGTAATTGCTGTAATGAAACACAGCAGGTCTGTGGTCCAATCTATGCAGCCACTCCACCTGCTCCATTTGGATGAGGAGGAGGGTAAAAGGAAGGTACTGAGCTGGTTCACATGAAAGGCAGGTAGAACCAAGGTTCAACAAGCATTTGCAATGCAATTGGTCTCGGCTTTGGGACCGTATAAGCATTTAGAAATTGCAACAGATTATCTTTGTTGCTACATCTACTGCTCTTTAACGTGGAAGCTTTGACACTACTAGGCCCATTAAAGTACTGCAATGAGAAGTACTTATCTAGAGCGTTATTTGTGTACAATTTGACCTCACATGTCTGAAGTGGTTTCCTACCCAAATTTTGCATAATAAGCAAGCCAGGTGTGTTCAAATAAATAAAAAATAAACTGGTAGTACGGGAAGGCAATAGTTGGGAGTAGTACAATCTCTACAAGGCAATCCTAAAAATGTAACAAAGTCCAAACACAAACAGTGAAGAAAGAAAAGCGTTCCTGTTTCTGTAGGCTAGAATATCTGTAACGGTTTGTAAATGCAGAGACACCCTGACCAGGCAGGGAGATTTGCACTTGGCATCGTTCTGTGTTTGATGCGTGGGGCAGTGAAAGTCCAGACGTGGAAGTGTTGATTACCAGCCTCTCCACAGGTAAATATGTCTGTAAAATACTTCTGGTGAACCATGTGATCGGCAGACTGCTGAACGGTCTATATGCCAGGAGAGGGTGGCTAATGAAATAAACCGCTTCTTTGTTCACTGAAGTATTCTCCAGGTCCAAAGAATAGATAAGTCAGGTATAAAGTTGTAGTGAGTTTAATCCAAGAAAGAAGATCCCATCCATCAGCCAGCATAACATCAAACAACTGACTTCACAGAACATTCCTATTTACAACACTCTATGAGCTCAGAGATTCCAATGTGTCACATGGTCATGTTACATGTTACTTAGCAACATCTCAGTGTAGAATGCCACACATCTCCCTTCCTCATAAGAGAACATACAAGCACATTGAATAAATACACATTGAATTAATACAAAGTCCAAAAGAACTAAACATGAAGCTAAACCTCAACACAACTTAACCTATATACCAAACCCATCATTACCCTTCCAAAATAAAAATTGCAAAATTATCTCAAACAAAAATCAGCAAGATAACTTGGTTTTTTAACCATCCTTGAAGACTTTCTTTGAGAGTTCAACTCCTTTTCCTCCACATCCTTAGCAGAAACCGACTCCTTATTTAAGTTCTGCATATTATTACACACAACAACTCTATTTAGATTCCAAATCCTATGGTCTTGCGTTTGGATGGCATTATTAAATGTTTTAATTACTTTGATGGGCTTCATGAATTTTGACATAGAGCTCCCCAACAACCCAGGGCATCTAATCCTGACCCAATCACCAATATCTACTTTAGTTTTCTTTACAGCATGTTTCACATCAAAATATGCCTTTCTAGATTTAGCCTTTTCATCTTCTAATTTTAGCATGCATTCACCATCACACACACACTCCTTGCCTTTAGCAAGTTCATACTTGTTAACCCAATAAGGTTCTACACTAGTGTTGGGTACTCTACCCCGAAACAACAGAAAAGGAGACTTCCCTGTTGTTGCATGAGGAGCCAATCTGTACTCTTCAACCTTTTCCAAAACCTGTTTTTTCCAATCTACATCTCAGTGTAGAATGCCACATTCACCTACAAGGTTATTAGCCATAAAATTAAGAGATACCAATAACCAGCCAACCACTTAGTCGGGCCTTTCTTCCGTGCCATTTTCAGTGTGTATTCTGAGATATCTTTCCTACAACGTTTATTCTTATTCTACCTGTGATTAATTACTAAGGGAGAAACAATTTGACAGCACCTTTTACCCACTTACTGTTTGCGATAATGACCCCGTTTTGTATTGAGTGGCTCATAATTGTCCCACCTCTCGCCGACCGGTATTGCGTGAAGTCTTTCTAGAAGGGCTAATGCTGTTGTGGCCGTAGGCAATTCAAGTAAGGGCATAGCTTAAAATATCTAAGCTAAACATCTGTTTTTACAATGTTAGTTAGCTCGCCTCTTCCATCCACAGCAGCGCGCACAGTGGCGCAGGGGCGGGCATAGGGCTGGGTTGAAGGTGCTCTCGGTAGCGCGCCGCTGGGTCCTAGCACCCGTCTCCACCTGGTACTGCAGGCCAGAAGAGAGAGAACCCGGCTCACCTTCTAGACTCTGCAGCAAGGCGGGTCACCAGTCACCTCAGAAGAGGAGGGGATGTGAGCCGATGAGGATGGCTGACTCGGCACCTGGAAATAAGCTCAGCAAAGCAACAGAATGCTTTTGGTGGCACGTGAAGGGGTAGGCAGACCATTAAAAAGTACATCTTATCGCGTCTAGAACTTCGGAAGTTATATATTCACCGGAATGAATATGCCTGCAAAACGGATAGCAATATGTAGAATTGTCAATTTTGATTTCCGCTCGAAGTTATCAGCAAAGAACGTGTACCCTGTTACAGCAAACCAATATAAAACATATACTCACTACCGATGCCGGACTGTTAAAAACTGACCTGTGGGAAGGTGTGGACTCATCATGGGGGCGCCTGGGCCGTGGACCCGGACCGGACACTGCTGCCGGGTCAGGTGCGGACGGCAGGGGTGTATTGGGAGCGGGAGATGAGGACACCGAACCCGGCTAAACGGAGCACACATAGGCGGAGCCACGAGTGGGGCCCTATGTGGTGTGTGCATAGCTCGTGTGGTCTGAGGGAGCGGACCGGACACCGGTACTGTACTGGGGGTGCGTGCGAGCCCAGTATGTCACTGGAGGAAGCAGCGTGAGCCCAGCAGACCGGACCGATATCATTAGCATCAAACTCTTAGTGGGGAGATGGGGGGGGGGGGATGAGAGCAATGGAACCGGGCCGAGCGGGGGTAGTGGAAGCGGGGTAAAGATGGTGTGTGTGAGGTGGCCAGGCCAATCACAGGTACCAAGGATAGAGGTCACAGGACGCTTGATAAACAAGGAAGCAGTGAGTCCGGGACTGTGTTCGGCGGCAGGGTTGCGCGCGCATGCTAATGCGCACTATTTTAAAATAAAAACAATTACGCTGTGTAAGCTAGGATACTGAAGTTAGGCTGTGCTGCTTCCGGAATGAACGGAAGTTACGTATGGCATGAAGAACCAATAATGAGGCTGATCACAAAAAAAATGCACAAGATAACGAATCGCAAGCCACGAGAAAGTAACAAGCAATGGGCGGAGTTTCAACACCCATATGGATTACCAGATGTCTCGGAGAGACAGCGCATGCGCGCTGCCTAGCCGAGACCTAAAAATGGGGAGACCAGCTGTGTTGAATAAAAAGCGAACACAGTTTGGGTAGACTTTTAGAACAGTGTTTGGGGCAGTGTGACAGAGGGAGTAGAGAGAGTTCTGCAGAAAGACAGGAAGTGGGAGGTACTGGGATAGCATAGATAGAGAGCTAGGGAGAGTTTGGAGGATAGAAGTTAGTTTAAAAGAGATAAACTCAGAGTTAGGCGTGAAGGAGAGGAGAAACTAGAAGAAAGATCGACAGTTTTGGGTAGGAGGACAGGCGGGGGAGCGTGCATTTGAGAGAACAGAGACAGGCAGATTTTGGTTTTGAGGAAGATGAGAAACTTTAGAAGAGAGAGAAAGGCAGAGTTTGGGGTGGAGGGAAGAAAGCTGGGTTTAAACGGACTGCATGAGACAGAGAAAGTGAATTTGAGGGGCAAACTGTCAGTTTGAAATATTGTTTCTGGGGAGCATTAGACGGAAGGGCAGACATTCGGGGCACAGACAGCTAGAAACATGATTGTATGCCTGTTCAAGTTGCCACTAAGCACTGCCACCAAGTTTTTTAGGACTTTACAAAGTTATCCCGACCATATTTGTTTTATGGGGGAAGCCTAGAAATACAAGTATCCCCAGTATCTTGTACAGTTAAAACACAGATATTTCTAAAGTCAATTACTCTGTAAGATAAATAAGCTTACAATTGTCAAATATATGGGTAAAATAATAGGCATTGGGATTTAAAAAAATAAACTTTTCTCAAGAGAATACAGATTGAACAAGAAAAACAAACAGCAGGATTAAAAGGTTTACATAGCTAAATGACAAGGCAGCCTGTTATGCACGGCACACACCCTTAAATGTTCATTAGCTCAGAAAAGTAGCCACCCAGGGCCAAACAAAACCTTTTATTTACAGTCGCTGGGAGCTTAAACGTCAGTCTCCCTATATTATCGTAGCATCTCAATGCCCAGAACTACGAAAGAAAATCGTGGTCTGCAAAGCATGTGTTTGAGAAATCCGACATTTTATCTGGAAATGATTTGTATTTACTCACAGAGCTTCCCTAAAAACACCTTCTTGGCACCCTAGAAGTGTTTAGCCAGAGCTATTAGCAAACGCATGTGCTCAGGTTGACCAGGTTCCCATATAGGCTGAAGCTGAATTTTAACATCTGCCCAGAGGGGCTGAGCGAGTGTTGCTCTTGCTTGCCTCTTTTATGGAGAGTGTTCTCTTTAGAGTCTCTGTGGGGAGCAATCTGTGGCCGAACGCCCATGAGGGCTGAGTGAGCGTTATTTACCCTCCTTCTCTGTGCTTGTGGGTACTTCCCAGAAATACTCCACGGGGCCATGCCCCAGAAGGAGCTGTGTGGAGCTCATCTCCCCCTCACTCACCGCCCCTCCCAACACACCCGCTGCCCAGACACACCCGTTTATTCTGTAAATTAAAGTTTGGTGGTACAAACAGGTATCCCGGTGGGCATGGAGTCATTGAGTGACCAGTTAGGGAGGACAGCTGACCAGAGAGTAGACGGGATACAGGGACAAAGCAAGCAGGAAAAGAGCATCATTAAATAAAATGCACAAAATATAAAGCAAACCGATTGATATGGTCAGAAGCCCATTCAAAAGAGTAAGACGGAGCAGGCACAACACAGAGCAGGCAATGGTTGGGCACCCGAAGCAAGTAAGATATGGGAAAATGAAGGAGGCAAGAACAGCAGGCAGAGGCGGTAGGATTTAACATACGTAACACAGAAGACAAGTGAGGAACAGGAAGACGGGCAAATTAACATATGAAAGGCACACAGAACAGGGATGGTGACATGAATGCAGAACAGGTGGGTAGGGTGCGATTGGTACTGTATGATTTAACTCATCGGCAGTCACCTCACTTAGCAGCAGCATTGGTAGGAACGTAGTGGGGGACGACCATGCCCGGGATCTTTGCTCCAGTCTGCTGTGTCTCCGCTGTAGCCTCCTCTCACCAGGAGACTCTGCTCCTTGTACTGCGCAAACAGATTCATAGCGGCCTCGGTTTACAATTGTGTGAGCAGTAACTCTATGACGTTGCTAACAAACATCTGGCCCATAGTCTTTTTAAACCCCATAAGTTCAAGTTCCACATTCTCTGCAGATGTTCATGACCTGTGCTGCATGCTGAGCCGGGATGCCTGCACGCAATTAACACTGCCTGTTCTAATAGAAAGATTAGGCAAATGAGGGCCTCTTAACTAGCTGTTATATTCTCTGCCACAAAGGAGCACAAAGGTCCTGCAGGCCGCGAGCAGAGCAGAGCAGGTGTGATAAATGACAACATCACGGAAGCAAACCAGAGAAACAAAAAGAATATGAGGAGAGTCGGAGCTCCTGGCGAGGGAAGAGGCCGGCAGAGTCCAGATCAATAAGTCATTTGTTCCATATAAGACTAGTCCAGTAAACGCATTTCATTTTGGGTGAGAAATGCTCAGTATAACCCACATTACAAGTACATTGCCGGACACGTGCCCTACCCCTCCTCCTGTCTGTAGCCCCAGGATCAATGTAGGGCGTTCTGAACACCAGAGCTCTTAGGGATGCAGGGAGTGTGGTGAGCGCTACAAAACATGCTGCATTTCACAAATCTTTCTTTTAAAGTTGACAAATCACTGCCAGATGAAATGCACATCTGGGGGTCGATTCCGATCCTGTATTTTTTTTCCCGTACGACTCGTATCCGTATATTTTTCCGTACGAATCGCACAAGTCACGTCCGACCCGTGAAGTACGATCCGTACGCGAAAAAGTACAAACGGATTGGCCCGATCTGTACGAATCGTACCTGGAAAATTAGTACGAGACGGACCCGGACACTTCTCCGTACAAATCGTAAAAATGAAGTCCGACCATACTAGTACAATCCGGACCGGCGTTACAATTTACGATTCGTACGGAAAACGTCCCGTACACGGGGAATGACTATGCCCGCTATGAAGCAAAGTTTGTACGCACCGTACCCCCAGTGCGAATGTACAGTGCGTACCCCCCACGCGTAGGTATGCGCCGTACCCCCAGTGCGAATGTACGGTGCGTACCCCCGTGCGTAGGTACGCACCGTACCCCCATTGCCAATGTACGGTGCATACCTTCAACATCGCGTATGTACGGTGAATGCTGCGGGTACGCGATATTGCGGGTACATACGCGATGGCGGTCTACGAACCCGCACCGTACACAAGCAACGGAGTGTACGCACCGTACATGGCAAAGTCAGTGTACGCACCGTACATACACAACGCATGGGGGTGTGTGGCCGTACGACTCGTACCCCTGTAGCGTACAGAAACACGGACACTGTAAAACAGCACAAGGAGGGCCTATTCGACTCGCACAACACCACAAAACACGTCTACACTGCAGAAAAAATGAAATGGACTGACCTGGACACATCCAAACAGGCAAACAGAGGGGTGACCTCACAACCACCACTTATAACACACCCATCAATAATTCAAAATGAGCCCCACCCACAAATGGACCAATAAAAAGGGACCACACACACAAACCATGAGCCTTTGCAACAGACTCACCACTGCTACAGAGCACACACAAACGACTGCACCCATCCACCTAAACATATACACCTACACACACACCCCTTCACACATACCCCCTCTCCACATTCACACCCACACCGTCACATTCAGACCCACACACCCACAACCATCCACACCCTCACCCCACACCATGCCCACCGACAAGAATCCAAAGTTCACAAGGGAGGAGCTGGACATCCTTGTCAACGAAGTCATCAGAGTCGAGCCACAGCTCTTTGGAACATTGGTCAGACAGACCAGCATAGCCGAAAAAACACGCCTGTGGCAGAGGATCGTCGAGAGGGTGAATGCTGTCGCACCCATCAGAAGGACCAGGAATGAATGCCAAGCCAGGTGGTACAATCTGCGGAGGGCGGTCAAGAGAAAAATGAATGAAGAGCACGCACAGACCAACATCACTGGAGGTGGCACGCCCCGCAGACCAGTACATTACCATCCCTGGGAGGAGAAGGTGATGGCCATGCTTCCGCCGGTGGGAGTACATGGACTCCAAGGACCTCCAGAGCCTGGTGAGTACACAAACCACTTACGTAACATGGGGGTAATGGCATCCACACCCCAACTACACCTAATGCACGCAACTACCCCCAAGCCCTCACCCGCCAGCACCACAGTCACAAACAACGCGAATGCCAATAACATGTGTATGCCCCATGGAGAAAGCAAGGCCATGCCATGTCCCATGCTACACGAAGCACCAACTCAAGAATGGATGTCCCGTATGCTGGGAGGGTGGGTGCACCAAAACGCATGTTTGAATTACAAATCAGACACAATTGCCCTCATCCCATATGGCCCAGCTACATACCCATGCACCATGCGCAATGCACAGGGATTGGGAAAGTACTGACAAGATAGCTCACAATTGGCCCTGGTGTAGGCAGCACTAGGGCCTCCTGTGACCAGTGCAAACACAAACACCAACACAACAAGGTCAGATATCTAGGACAGGAACTCACACTCACTGTCATGGCAGCATGTTCCATGGGGGGACATATACATCACCTGGGAGCCCCAGGGCCAAATCACACTACACCCACCAGCAGGCCCTGTCACACACACCCCTTACACAAGCACACACCACCAGGACAGGCAATGGATTTACCCACTGCCACAATGGACATGTAACACAACACCACCAATACATAGCCGAAGAAGCATCAAAGCCACAAATGGACATGTCAAAGACTCAGGAGAACATATCAATCTGTCCCCCGCAACATACCCATACACAAGTGAATATTGAGGAGAATGCTAGGCACATACAACTACCTGGAGGAACTGTGCCAACTTGAATGTGTATGAAACATGCATGTTGCATTAAACATCTTTAACATTGTCTCTCTTTCACACACAGGGCAACGTGATGAACATCCCCCCAACAATGGGGGGGAAGAATCACAGTCACAGGCTCGGGAGGAACCGGATCCCTCCAGCAGCAACGCCTCTCAATACTCCACGGATGACCCCGACCGACCTGGACCCTCTGGTGTACAAGCCCCTGCAGCACCTGCTTCAGGAACATCTGTGCCAACCACCATCCCCATTCCTGCCACATCACAGGAGACACCCAGGAGCCCTGCCCGCACTGATCAGAGCCAGTCTGACCAGGAGGGACAAGGTGCGGCGGGCACCCAGGAGGAGGCAGACAACACCGCCACTGCCATCCCTCAGGGGTGGCGGGAGTGGAGGCAGGCGGAGGCGAGAACCTGACCAGCCAGCTGAAGGGACCGGTATGTCACACATCCGCCACATCATGAAGGCATACCGGCGTGACACCAGGGAGATCAGCCAGGTAGTGGGGACCCTCACAGAGATCAAAAACCAGCAGGCCGAGCAACATGCCAGTCAACAACAACACCAAGGACGGATGGAGGCAAGACTGGCTGAGCTCCTGGCGGTGCAAAGGGACGTAAGCCATTCACTCCATCGGATCGCCGACAACATGGGCAACCCTCCCTGTGACACCAGGCGCAGACCAGCACCAGCCACAGGGAGGGAGGGAGGAGGAGGAGGAGGATTCATCCGACGGAGCGTCCCAAACATAGTCAAGGCCTGCATCTGAGGGTATATAACAAAGCAAGACCTACCCCGGAAAAAGAAATAATGATTAAAATTTATGTATGTTCTAGGTACCCAATACTTGTAGTGCCTATCTCGCTCTCACTCTCTGGTGTTTCTGCCACTGAAATGGAAAGACTGCTGTTGTACACCGCCTGAGTCTGTACTTACAGGCTGCGACAACAGCAAGCTCCTAGGTGTCAGAGTGTTTCCCTGCACTGTTGTGCTGTAAAAACCTACTAGTGGTAAAGGCCAAAGTACAAAACCAAAACCAAAAAAGGTGTGATAGGCCGGCAGTGCCTCACGGAAGCAGCCCCAACGAGGTTTGTGTAGACAGGTACTCGCCTACTACCTCCTGTTATCATCATCGGCTACTGCCGTCCAAACAGAAACAAAAAAGGAGGAAAATGATAAGGAGTGCTGGAACCCTCATGCTAATCCTAATGACAGGTGTCTAAAAGGCAAACTATATAGTGAGGTGTATCTAATAATCTAAAGAAAAAGAGGAAATGTCGACCCACCAGCGGGGGGACTGAGTCTGATCAGGACTCGAGTCACTCCAAAAAACCGAGCAGCACTACACTGGCTGTATGAAACTTTATTCTATGCTGTGTCGCTGCTCATTAAAACCGACATGTTTCGTTACCCAGTTAAATTTAGCGGCGACTTCATCAGGGCCTGGGTCGACTGGTCTCTCTGCGTCGCTAGTGTGGACCAGTGATTACTTAGTCAGCACCTGGGGGAAACACAATTAAAAACACATACTCCGTATCTCACCCAACCGGTCAAGACCAGTCCATCCAAGCTTCTGCTCGACCTCCAAAATACCAGCTTCACACCTGATGTGTATATTTACCATCATAGATGCTGTCTTTCAGCATACCTGAACCTTCGGTATGTGAGTATCTGTGGTGTCTTAAAAAACCTTGGACTGTTTGTTCAGAGGCTGCGGAACCGCGTTTCTGTAAGTGCACATAAAAATGTAACAGTTAATAAAGTACCCCTATGTATACACTGTTAAGTTCCCTCTGCTCAAGTGTCGTGTGTCAACTCATTTACGATAGACTACAGTGTCGTATATGCAAAGCCCAGCAATGGTGACTGTGTTAGGAATTCACCCTTGATTACATTGTTGCTGCTATCTACTTTCATGAATGACCAACTGTCAAGTGATATTCAAACGCTGCGCTACGAAACGCTAGTGCCGCGGCTGCCTGCAGTTTGAAAAACATGGGCTGCCCTGTTGTTACGCGGTCGTTCAGTGAGCGCTTGTCATGTGCGGACTCTGTAATTCAGATACTGCCCGTGTAGGGGTGTGCGGATGGGGCACGCTGCTCTGCTCGCTACAGAAGGTCTTACCTCGTCAGCCTGCTCGTCAGGAATTAACTCGTCCTCAATCGCTGGGGAGAAGCTTACTTCCTGTTTAAATGCGTCATGCGCGTGGCAAACCGCGCATGTGCAGTTGTTTACTGAAGGGACTGGCGGCCATGTTGTGTAAACCGCCGCTATTGGTAGCACTGTACCTGATGTCTCCCTGGTTATGTATAGGGCATAATGTGGCGTGCCAACAACCTCCCTGATTGGTATATATGTGGTCTACACGCTCCATTGTAAAAAATATACGTAAAATAAAAATAAATCGATATATTTTTTATATTTTAACTTGTATCATCTTTATCTGGATTGTGCAGACTATGGGGGTGGTTGTCGAGGCGCTAGAATCCCACATCTTAACTGTGTCCCGATCTGTTCATGTGTGGTTTTTAGGCATGCACGACACAGCTGGTCTCCAAAGTTATTAGTGCGAGGACAGCAGCCTCATGTGTTGATGCCTCTCCCTGGTGGTAAATATATTGTATCACAGTGCTACCTTACCCCATTCAATGAAATCATTGAGGCCCTGTTGGTCTGCTTTCTCTTGGTAAATCCAACGGGCCTCCTTGGTCGAGAGCCTGGCTTCCATGTTGTAGGTGTCACCAAAAACCCGCTCTAATACCACCCAGCGTATATCTCTAGGGTTATGTCCGGCTGTCAGGAAATGCTGGACCAACTTCGTTGTAAGTCTACCCACCCTGATAGTACTAAGGTGTTCCTGTACTCTGATTTTTACCTTGCGAGTGGTGAGACCAATGTACTGCAAACCACATGGGCACGTTAGCCTGTAGATGACGTTTTGTGTGTTGCAGTTACTAAATGAGTTCAAGTACCAGGTCTTTCTATCTCTCAAGGTAACATTTTTGGTAGGGGTGGTGAGCTCACACACTGTGCACCCGCCACATTGGTAATGCCCCGGCGGGATGCCAGTGTCCCTGGACTTGAGCTGGCGTCTTGAATGCACTAAACGGTCACGCAAGTTAGTAGACCGCTTAAAGGCAAATCGCGGATGTGGCATCATCATGGTCGGAGTGTTGAGCAGAGGCCAGTGTCTCCTAATTACCCGTCTGATTTTGGTGGACAGGGGGCCAAAAGTGGTGACCACCGGAATGCACCCTCCCTTGGTTTTGGGTGTTCTTTCTAAAAGGGCAGCTCTGGGAGTGTTTAAGGCTCGTTTACGTGCTTGTTTGATTATTTTTGTGGGGTATGATCTTTCCTCCAATTTGCTAGATAAGGCTTCGGCTTGTGTGATAAATTCCTCTGTGGAAGAACAGTTCCTGCGGTACCGCAAGAACTGCCCCACGGGCAGATTGTCTCTCAGGGCCCTGGGATGATAGGATCTGTAGTGCAGCAGGGAATTCTTGTCAGTGGGCTTTTGGTGGACGTTGGTGACAAGTTTACGATTTTCCGCCCTGATGTCCAAATCCAAATATGTGGCTGCCACATCACTGATGGTCCATGTGAATTTAAGGCATTCGTCCAAGCTGTTAAGCCACACGAGGAACTCATCCAAATCGGTCCTTGGTCCCGTCCATATACACAGGACATCATCAATATATCGCTTCCAGAGGGCAATATTCCTCTGGAAGGGATTATCGTGATGTAGGACGTACCCGGTCTCGAATTGACCCACATAAATACAAGCTAGGCTTGGAGCAAATGTAGCTCCCATGGATGTCCCGGACACTTGCAAATATAGCTGGTCTTTGTAAGCAAAAAAGTTTTTTGTAAGAGCCAATTCAACACATTGGAGCACAAACGATTGTGGAACATCGTAGAACCATTCACAGGTACCCAGGGCGCGAGCTGCTGCCACCAGCGTGGCTTCCTGGGGAATACTCGTGTATAACGATTCTATATCGATTGTCACCAGAAATTGATGTTGCGGATCATACTCAATGTCATTGAGGATCCTTAGAACGTCGGTGGTGTCCTGGACGTGTGATGGTTGCGTGATCACACATTCCCTAAGAAAGAAGTCGGCATACTGGGACAGTGGTTCCAGAACTGATTGAATGCCCGAGACTATAGGCCGACCCGGAGAGGGCCGTTGTGCTTTGTGGATCTTCGGGACAATATCAAAAGCCGGAATCCGGGGCTTCTCGTTAATCAGGAAATCAGCTTCCTTAGCCGTCAACCATTTCTTTTCTTTGGCCTCAGCGACCATTTTATGAATGGTCGTCTGGAGGTTTTTAGTGGGGTCCCTCATCAAGGGTTGATAGTTTTGGCGAACACCCAGAAGCCTGGACACCTCAGTTTCATAATCAGCAGTATTAAGCACTACCACTGCTCCGCCCTTATCGGCAGGCTTGATAGTGATCGTGCATCTGAGGGTCCCAAGAGGAAGGTTGGTCGTCCACGGAAAAGACCGTGAGAGGCAGCGGGCCATCCACATCTCCCAGGTCACCTGGCCAGGCACCTGGCCTTCATGTGCGACAGCATCACCCCATTGACGGACATCATCTGCCACATGGACTTGCTGGTCACAGTCTGACCAATGATGCCAAACACTGTTGGCTTGACTCTGATGACTTCAAATGCCCAGGATCCCATCTCCCCTTGTGAACTTTGGATTCTATGGTCCCTGCATTTCCCCAATTTTCTGGGCACAAATCCTGCCCCAGAGCTCAAAATGAAATATTTAATACTTGAATTTTCATGTTGCAGTCATTTAGCATGAGTCCACAACCTATGTGTGGGGATATGTTAAAGTATGCCTGAGTGTGGAACTAACTCCAGCCATCCATACACTTGGATCTGAGTCCGGCCGAGGACACACATGGCTCACAATGTATCACAAAATACAGACATGGAGCCTAACACTCACCCGTGATGGCCTCAAGCTGCTGAGGCGGGGGGGGGGCTTGCTATATTGCTCTGACAGACCAATTTGGTAGAGTTACATGAAGGTGTAGAGGTCATGGGTCATGTTGATGTGCCCGGGGAGGGAGTACCAGGTCTGTTTTGTGAGGTGGGAGAACTATCTCCTGCATGCAGAGGTTTTGTGGATGTGATGAATGGTGGCCAGGGTAAGGTGGGTTGCATGGAGTAGGGCCAACGGGGTGTTGGATGACACACGTCCAAGATGGGTTTGGGTCTGGGGTTGTGGACTGCCTCCTGAATGTGGTTGAGGAGTCTGAAGGTGATCCTGCAGCACACAGTGAGCCATTGTACCTCTCTCAGGTGGACGGTGATGTGGCTGGGGCGGGGGATGTTGCAGATGAGGTGTGCGGAAGCACCCTGAATGTGGATAAGTTCTTCTGCATGTTTGCTGTTGTCCTCTGCAGAGGCCGGTGCTGTATTTGAGCCGGCTGGTGTCCTGGACCAGGGGGACGGTCTGTCTTGTGAGGAAATATGAATTTTTATGATCAATTGTGTCCCCTATCTTAGACCCCAACGGCTCCATGTACATGCTACAAGTACATGTATGTTCCCTCCACTTCCAGCTATGAAGACGCAAATACATATGCGTCCAACGTTAACATGTCCTCTTTCAGATCCACCATGAATGGGTCGAATATTCCGTTCTTAAGTATGCCTTGCCACCGTCTTTTATAGAGTACCTTTCACGTTTTTCAGCTCTGGCAAGTTAGGCCCTGAATTCTGCCATCGAGCTTTTCCTGCTTTCTGCCTCTGAATGCTCCAGCCTGGACCTGCATCTGTATCCCTGACCTTTGTCTTACTTCCTGCGCGGCTAACGGTGCCTGGCCCGGCCTGTTGCCTGCCAAGACTGTATTCAGCCTTCAAGTTATCTGCTCCGCTCCTCGAGAAATACATTCCTGTCTAGTAGTTTAGGTAAACATCCTCCCAGCTACAGAGCAAAGGGCCCGGCCTTACTGTCTCCTTGCAAGTAATTCATAGCTCCTGTTACCATGATAGGCCCATGCCCCCTCGCATCTCATGTAGACACGTAGACGCTTATACACGCACCAGAAGTCAGTATAGGATAGCCTCTGCCCGAGAGACCTCTCCTTCCAGATAATACAGTTCCTAAAACACAAGATATTAGATATGATTTGGGATTAGGTTGTTCTGACATCCCAGACTTCTGTCTCCTCATGTAGGGCTAAATGTCAAGTCCCCTTCACCCTCCAGTTACACGTCAATCACACGTCATGCTGCCGTGCGCGCACCTCTGCCATGTATTTCTGCTGACTTTGCAGGATTCTCTTATGGATCCACCCACCTGTGACATCCTCATAATGACGTTTCTAAGTACACGCCTATTGTAACGCCTTTTTCATTACGTATGTGTATTCTTATCTCTCTTCTCAGCTGTTACGCCTCCTGCATTTGTCTTTACTGTAATGCATTGACTATATATATGACAACCTGTCAATAAAGTATTGCTCGATCCCTTCCCGAACCCTCGTGGTGACGGAATCCGATTGCCTGGTTCGAACCAATTCCTTTGTAAGGAATAAATCCCCTTTTAAAACCTCAAATACCACGGATTCTGCCTCTTATTTTTACTGAGTTATTCTTATTGAACTTTACCGCATAAATTAAGTCTAGGTAATTTAAATTTACCACATAATTGGCGCCCGAACAGGGACACCTCCCCCACCCCACGCGCCGGAGGTGCATTGCAGACCTGGTCTCCTGCCACAGCCGGACGGACAACTACGCGTACCTGCAGGATTTCCTGTACCTCCCTCAGGCCAACGGAGGTGACTGAGGCTGCGATCAACACCCAGACGAGGCGGTGAGGAGTGCGGAGGATCCCGACCAGAGCCTAGCTGAGAGAGCAAGATCCGAGGTATACAGAGGCCCACCAGATTCCGAAGTTCCGAAGTAACTAAGTCACGAGTCGAGTCCAGTCCAGTTTGGTCTAGTCCAGTCCAGACTTTCCGAGGCCTTCTGTTCCGTTCCGTGCTTCCCGGTGAGTACCATTGCTGGGGACGCATCTAGACGTGCGCATTGGTTTGTGCCGGTCAAGACGGGTTTGGGTACACAGATCCGGTCTGCACTGTTTTAGCAGTGTATCTGTACTGTTTAGCAGTACATCTAGTATTATGCAGTTAGCTAGTTTTATTCTAATTATTATTGTTCGTTTTAAAATGTTTTAATATGTTTTAAATGTCGTGGTATGAGTGATTGTTCGATCTTCATTACTGTGTTTATTGTATTAATTGTGTTCAAGTCCGAGAAAAGAGTCAAGCAGCAAGGTTTGAGATGCCGTTATTCTCAAAATT
Organism: Triturus cristatus; assembly: GCF_964204655.1. Lineage (NCBI taxonomy): Eukaryota > Metazoa > Chordata > Amphibia > Caudata > Salamandridae > Triturus > Triturus cristatus. Next base: position 12,777,910 of record NC_140586.1, read on the forward strand.
AAGACAGATTAGAACTAGAAAAGGGATACTCGAGGAAGCCGTTCCCATTCCACCTAGGGACACTCCAGGGTACTTCATGTACCATAAACATGGCCTAGATGCCGTATTATATCTCGATTTGTGGGTGGACTACACCAAGGATTTAGCAGAGAATCAGAGATGGCCCGCTGCTGGGACATGGGATGCAGATTGCATCATGAGAGTAGAAGAAGCATTATGGAAAAAGAAAGCCAGACAGTCACAGAAAGATGCCATTGAATTATGGCGTAAAGAATCGCATAGACGCACAGAGAAAGCACTCAGAAAAGAAGAGAAAAGTAGGGAGGATTCAGACAAAGCCCGAGAAAACGTATTAATTGAGGAAGGTATCCGAGCAAAAGCAGAACAAGTAGACAGACAACGAAACACTCTTATGAATGGTATGTATCCTCTTCTGGCCGAGGGTTTACCTAAGGCCACCCTGGAAGTACCGAAAGATCAGCCACCTCCATTGCTTCCGACTAAATTGCTCCCCAAGACCGCAAAGGACATTTTCCTTTCTTCCTATTTAGACGATGTAGCCCCCGAATATGTTAATGCTCCGCCGCCACGCACACCACCTGCTAACGGCGCTCGACCCCGAAATAATCTGCCCCCACTTCCGCAGCAACATACTCTTCCTTCCGTTCCAAACCTTCCGCCCGTTCCTTCACTCCTTCTTGCATCTATTCTTCCTACCTTACACCCAACGAATCCTTTTAGACCTAGCACCTCAGGAGGTGCGACAGGAAGTTTTCATACGCCGCCATCAGCGCGTCGATTGACTTATAGGGATTTAGCACACCAACGTACACCTCAAACAGCGAATTATGACATATTTAAAGAGCCTCTTACAGATTGTAGATATGATCCAGTACCTGGTAAAGACGACAGAATGATGCGATCATCAGTACGTTTACGACGAGTTGCGAATTTTTTAATGATATTACCAGGAATGATTGATCATCTAGACAAAATATATCGCTTTGTCCAAACAGGGCAAGGTCCTGAAAGTATTGGCGAGGCCATGGCATACCAGAAAGTGGACACGCAAAAATTGTTGTTACGCTTCTTCATAAACTGCCTGATAAGACACAGAGATAGGCCAGGTGTAGACCCGGAAGAAATGAAAGCACTTAACAAATGGGGTCAGAATATAGCGGACGGAAAACATGATAAACAGAATAGTATAGAAAGTATGTACCGAAGGATCTGAAAAACAGTAGAACAAATATGTGAAAGAGAACGACCTGAACGAGAAACAGATGCAGATAAGACTGAGTCCTCGGGGGAGGAGGAACAACTAGAAATGACAACAGGACAATTACAATTACCAGCTAGAAAAATGATAGCTTATGTAGGTAAGGGAAGATCCTTTAATAATTCACTACGTCCGATACGTCCAGAAAGTAAGAGAATGTTTCAAGCAGCCATGTCAAATCCAAAGACCCCTGAACACTTATTTCAGGCTACTGATAAAATACTTCAAGAACGAATGGGGTACCATGTACTCGATTCTATGGATGAACAAGAATTAGCCAGGTCAGCAGTACAATGGGCTGACAGTTCTGATAAATATAGTGATGACGCGCTAGTACACACGTTTTTGAATCTTTCACCAGACGAACAGCGTTTAGCTGGTATATACATGATACAACATCTCCTTATATTGTATAAAGGTCAACGTTCTGATCCTGGTCCCCTACCTGATATACTGATAGAACTACTCACGAATAAATGGAGAGGTCTAGGTACCGATCTAATTAAAGTAATTCTAGAACATCGGCACAGATACAGTGCCTTCCTGTGTCCACAGCTTGATCCAGCTCCCTCCATGGAAAGAAAAATGTATTACATAGACAGACAGAATCCCTTACGCGAAGTGCACCCAGTTAGAAATGATGATAATACTTTTAGACGCGTGTTTGTGTACACGCCCATAACTAAAATAGAACTATTGGAAATGAAAAAGTTGGTGCCTAGCCATGACAGAGATCCAGCAGGTTTTCACCGTGAAAAAAAAGACATGTTACTCATGGGTGATTATACCTATCCTGACATTATGAAAATATTAAAAGTATTATTGCCTGCCGGTGTTTACGAGAAACTCAAAGAAAAAGAATGGGAGGTGGGAGAGCAAAAGATTGATTGGACAGCATTAGAAAACGAAGAAAATGCCCGAACTGCAGGCCTAGGGCTTGGGGACAAAACTAAAGCGTTACCAGGATTATTAGTACAAGTATTGCCACGTTTATTAACCACAAAAAAGGAAGACTAGGGTGCAATCTCAGCTTGCAAACAGAAACCCGATGAAGACACTAGTGATTTTTATTCCCGATTTGAAAAATGTTTTGGTATTAATAGCGGCCTGAAAGCAAGTAGCGATTCATATCCACATCTCTTTGTAACAAAATTAGTCGAGAATTCCTTGCCCCAGGTTAAGAACAGAGTATTGAAAGTAGAGAGCTCTTGGCAAGCTAACACCCCGTCACAAATGTTACAAATGTTACAGTACCATCAGAATAGAATTAGAGAAGAACAAGAACACGAACAAAGACGTATGAAAGACACGAAAATGAAAATGCTCGTTGCTCAGTCAGTTCCAGCTGACAGTCATAAAAAGGGTGCGACACAGTCCAGTAATTCAGCGGTTCCTGTTAAAGGGACATGTAACTATTGTAAACAGCCAGGTCATTATATAAACGATTGTGCAGTTCTGAAACATAATATCTCTACGGGTAAAACCAAGGAGAGACCACGTCCACCTAGACAGGATCAGATCCAACCACAAGTACCTCAGAATGTACAGCCTATGCCAGCTTCACAACAGACCGTAGCGGTACCACAACCACAGCCTAGTGTCGCAACACAAAACACGACACAACAGATGTACCAGTATGCACAAAATGACTATCCCGATTATCAGCGATACACATGAAACAGCCTAGAGAGGGAGGTTGGCTTACCCCTTATTGAGGTTCCTGTAGATCAAGAGGGTCCTTATGTACATAGTCAAGTATTAGGGAAGGACAGAAAGTTTTTAATTGATACAGGGGCAAGCAGAACAACTATAAGTCACGACGAGGTTCCAGGGGCACCCCTCTCAGGCTCACAGAATGTTTCCCTTGGATTTTCAGGAAAGCCTATTGTTAACGAAGTATCGCAACCTCTTCCTCTTGCAGTTGGTCCATTGATACGGACTACAGATTTATTGCTTACAAAATCATGCCCAGAAAACTTGTTAGGTATAAAGACATTGAAAGCTCTAGGAGCTGTAATATGTTGTTCCCCAGAAGGGGTACGATTGTTTTTGCGTGACTTTAAAGGTCACTACGTATTGAAAGACATAGATCACCGGTTACAGAATGTCCCTGCACATTTATGGGCACAAGGCCCCACTGATGTAGGTTGTATGCACATTACACCATATCGAGTCACACTCAAAGCAGGAGTGGTATTACCACGAATTCGACAATACAAGTTACCCCCAGATGCTGTAGTGGCTTTGCTGCAAATCATTGACGAGCTCATTGCACAAGGAGTGGTTGTGGAAACCGACTCCAATGTATGTAATTCTCCTATTATTCCAATTCTTAAATGAACTGATCCAGAAGCACCCCCCGTTTATCGATTAATTATTGATCTGCGCGAATTGAATAAATGCATTGTACCACAGTATCCCGTGGTTCCAGATATCTCTTCATTATTAACAGCTATTGATTCAGAAGCAACGTTCTTTACTGTAATTGACCTCAAGAACGCCTTCTTTAGCGTCCCAATCGATCCGGAAAGCCAATATTTGTTCGGATTCTGTTTAAATGGACGAAGCTTCAAATTTGCACGCGCACCTCAAGGATTCACAGAAAGCCTCAGCATTTACAGCCAAGCACTGAAAAGACAACTTGACAGTATCCACATGCCTGTTAACACTACCCTGCTTCAGTATGTCGATGATCTGCTGATCACCGCCCGAAGCGAGCCCGAATGTGAAAAAGCATCATTGACGGTTTTACATTTCCTGGCCGACAAGGGTCACAAGGTGTCCCCTTCGAAGCTGCAATTCTGTGTTCAGCAAGTTGTGTACCTTGGGCACTTGCTGTCCAAGGGGGGGAGACAGCTCACACCTGACCGCATCCAGTTAATTGTAAACATGCCACCACCCAAGACACAAAAGGAGGTGCGGGCCTTCATAGGTCTCACTTCATACTGTAGGCAATGGATTCCCCAATATGCATTTCTAGTAAAGCCACTCATTCAGTTGACAACCCAGGAGGCAGCGACTTCGACTGTCCTCCCTTGGACTCAGGAACATGCACAAGCTTTTAAAGACTTAAAGAAAGCCTTATGTCAAGCACCTGTTTTAGCGACACCATGTTACAGTAAGCCTTTTACACTTTTTGTCACAGAACGCGAAGGTACTGCCTTGTCAGTATTCACTCAGGAACAAGCAAGTTCACACAAGCCGTGTGCTTACTTTTCTAGCACATTAGATCCAGTAGCCCAGGCTCTGCCTACGTGCCTGAAATCAGTCGCAGCGACAGCTTTAGCGATCAGACAAAGTGATTCCATAGTATTAGGACATCAATTGATAGTGCAAGTTCCACACTCCGTGGAAGTTCTTTTAAACCGAACTCAGACTCAGCACTTGACTATAGCACGACTGACAGGTTATGAATTAACATTGTTCCAGCCACACATAGAAATCAGACGCTGTAGTACATTAAATCCTGCCACACTTTTGCCATTAAGTGGAACAGACCCATTGGCACATGATTGTATTGAAGTCATTACTATTACGACGAAACCCAGACAAGACTTGACAGACATTCCATTACCAGATCCAGACCTGACACTTTATGTGGATGGTTCATGCATGAGAACAAGTACAGGAGAGTTAGTGGCCGCTTACGCAGTCACGACAGACACCGAAGTTATTGAAACGAATTGTATTGACACCTTGTCAGCTCAAGCAGCAGAGCTCATCGCTCTGACACAAGCCTGTATTCAAGCCAAAAATAAAAGAGTCAACATATACACAGATTCACGTTATGCATTCGGAGTTGTACACGACTTCGGAGTCCTTTGGCGAGAGAGAGGTTATTTAACTTCTCACGGTGCCAACATTCAACACGGTCCCCTCATTCAAGCTCTGTTAGATGCAATACATCTGCCTACTTCAATATCCATCATGAAGTGCAAAGCCCATACAAAAATTACCGATATCATTTCCCAGGGTAACGACCTAGCAGACCGAACAGCTAAGCAAACAGCACAGAATAGAACTCATGCAACTGACTTGACAAAGACAATAGTTCCAACATCGACACACTGCATGACAGTTAGGGATCCCGCCCTTGATGTAATTGACATACAGACACATGCTACACCAGAGGAAATCAAGAAATGGACTGAACTAGGAGGGATCCAAACAGATCAGGGATGGATGACGAAGGGAAAATCTACATGGTTTCTCCCCGACTCCATGGTTCAAGTTATCATTAACACAATACATAGTCCAGCGCATCTAGGAGAGAAAGCTATGTTAGACAGTATTCAAAACATTTGGTTTAATAAACACTTACGAGCTGCAGCCAAACAGAAAGTGCGTACTTGCATGATTTGTTGTCAGTTCAACCCAGGTAAAGGCGTTCCTGTAGAACAAGGTGGATTTCAACCTCCCGATCACCCTTTTGAAGTCCTCCAGATGGATTATATCCAGATGGAACGTTGTCGAGGATTCAAATATGTCCTCGTAGTTGTATGCGCACTTTCCCGTTGGACAGAAGCATATCCAGTCTCAGATTACACTGCCCCGACCACTGCCAAGCAGCTGGTTCGTGAATTCTTCCCAGGGTATGGTTTGCCCCGTATCGTGTACTCAGATAATGGTCAACCATTCTCATCCGAGCTAATGAAACACATTTCACTCCTGTTAGGCTATCAATGGAAATTCCACTGTGTCCGGCATCCCGAGGCAGCAGGTCTCGTGGAGCGTCATAATCAGACTCTGAAAATACGACTTTCTAAAATCTGTAGAGAGAAAGGCGTCGACTGGATAGTAGCTTTACCAGTTGCGCTCTTTTACATGAGAATGATAGCACATTCTCGAACAGGGCTATCCCCGTACGAGGTGGTCTTCGGTAGGCCACCAAATATGTGGGGGACGCCTATACCTCGTAAAATCACTGATGTTGATTGTAATATGCCGACAGATTACCTTGCTTCCTTGATGTCTGCACTACAATCTTGCCGTTCACAGGTAGCTGCAGCCTTTCCCGACAATACCGAGGTGAAGCCCCATGAAGTGGTTCCCGGAGACTTTGTTTTCATAAGAAATTTCGACAGGAGGAGCCCGCTGGAGCCTCGCTGGCAAACGCCGAAATTAGTACTCCTGACCACGAGGACAGCAGTGAAGATTGAGGGTCGCAAGGGTTGGCTACATTCGAGCCATATCAAGAAATTTCATGGACTGCCTTCTGATTTGAACTCTCAGCCCTACCCTCCTCCACAGACTGACTCAAAACTCCCCCTGGTCGAGAAAACTGCTGCCCAAGACTATAAACTGAAATTAAGGTCTAGCAAGTCAGACAATTTGACTGTTTAAGTCCTCTCCTAGGTGAATCGGTTAAATTAGTCTCTGACATGTATCCTCTAGACCGAAACAGAGAGAAAGATAGACAGAAACAGCTCAAGAAACGTGCATATTGTAAATTACTTCATAGTCACTGTATAGTGACATTATTGATTATGTTTTTTCTAAATCTTCTGATTATTGCTGCAAGTATACTGTTGCACATATACTATCCTATTTTCAAGCGTGCACATTCTGCTTCCGATGTTACTGCCGAACACTCTTTTAGCGAATTACCTCCACATGAGTTGCCCTACAGACTTGCGCTGCGCAATAACACATTCATTAGTATGTTACATCACTCCCATCAGGCCAACAACGCTACAAATTGTTGGATATGTGGCCGAATCCCTCCCTACCAGAAATACAAGGGAGTTCTGCCCCTCTTTCCATATCCATTCCATTCACACACAATGGTTCCTGTGGTGCATGGTTTAGTTTGATTAATTTTTTAGATTCAAATACCGTAGTTTACCAGAGCAGCTGGGTATGGGGAAACCTGAACTTAGTTTTGCTTAAAGCCTGCTACCCTAACAAGGAGGGACTTCCCAAAAGGACAGGAACTGATCTAGAAAATGAAGTATATGGATTAGGTAATTTTACACTTAACCTCATGATTCTAAATATTGAATCCGAAGCTGCACCAGTCTTGCCTGCTATGTCAGTATTATCAGTCAAAGGTGAATTATGTGTAAGAAAGAATGGTACAGTACACTTGGGTCATAGTAAATGTATTACCGTGATCGAATTCAGTGATCAAGGCAAGTCTACATTTAGAGCTTCCCGTCATTCCTACTTCGTTTGTGGTCATACCGCATATATACGTTTACCTCTAGATTGGGATGGTACCTGTTACATTGCATTCCTTCTGCCACCTGTTTTCCTAGCCCCTCCTGATTATCATAGAAACACCCATCTAGTACACAATAGACCCCAGAGAGATCTCCCGATTGTCGACTACACTGAAACGGCATGGGAACAATATACAGACTTCAATAAAGGTCTCTTTCCCTACATAGGTGTTGTCTCTAATAGTAAACTGATACGCAGATTAACCAGAACCCTTGAAGCAGTTGTGAACGAAACTACCTCTGCCCTAGGCAACTTAACAGAGGAGCAGTCTGCGATGCGGATTGTTGTTCTCCAAAATCGTCTTGTCCTTGACGTCATCCTGGCCGATAGGGGCGGAGCCTGTAGAGTCATCGGATCGAGTTGCTGTGTTTTCATTCCAGAAAACGCGCCATCAGTATATGAAGCCATAACTCGTCTTCATAAGATTGCAAGTCAGATACACCAGAATCCAGGCACCTGGACGTGGTCCGGTTGGTTCTGGAGCATGTTGTCAGCCTGGGGATGGAAAGTCCTATCCTTCCTAGGTATTGCCCTTCTCATAGTATTCAGTTGCTGCCTGTGTCTACAATGTGGACCAGCGATTTGCGGCCTGTGTGCCACATCATGTATTCCACACTCAAGTTCTCATTCAAAATCCCGGAAGAAGAAAGAAGAACAAATGATGTTACATGAACAGATTGATGGATTCCTGAGGATCGATATCTCATGAAGGGTCCGTAGGGGACAAGGAGGGAATGAGGAAATATGAATTTTTATGATCAATTGTGTCCCCTATCTTAGACCCCAACGGCTCCATGTACATGCTACAAGTACATGTATGTTCCCTCCACTTCCAGCTATGAAGACGCAAATACATATGCGTCCAACGTTAACATGTCCTCTTTCAGATCCACCATGAATGGGTCGAATATTCCGTTCTTAAGTATGCCTTGCCACCGTCTTTTATAGAATACCTTTCACGTTTTTCAGCTCTGGCAAGTTAGGCCCTGAATTCTGTCATCGAGCTTTTCCTGCTTTCTGCCTCTGAATGCTCCAGCCTGGACCTGCATCTGTATCCCTGACCTTTGTCTTACTTCCTGCGCGGCTAACGGTGCCTGGCCCGGCCTGTTGCCTGCCAAGACTGTATTCAGCCTTCAAGTTATCTGCTCCGCTCCTCGAGAAATACATTCCCGTCTAGTAGTTTAGGTAAACATCCTCCCAGCTACAGAGCAAAGGGCCCGACCTTACTGTCTCCTTGCAAGTAATTCATAGCTCCTGTTACCATGATAGGCCCATGCCCCCTCGCATCTCATGTAGACACGTAGACGCTTATACACGCACCAGAAGTCAGTATAGGATAGCCTCTGCCCGAGAGACCTCTCCTTCCAGATAATACAGTTCCTAAAACACAAGATATTAGATATGATTTGGGATTAGGTTGTTCTGACATCCCAGACTTCTGTCTCCTCATGTAGGGCTAAATGTCAAGTCCCCTTCACCCTCCAGTTACACGTCAATCACACGTCATGCTGCCGTGCGCGCACCTCTGCCATGTATTTCTGCTGACTTTGCAGGATTCTCTTATGGATCCACCCACCTGTGACATCCTCATAATGACGTTTCTAAGTACACGCCTATTGTAACGCCTTTTTCATTACGTATGTGTATTCTTATCTCTCTTCTCAGCTGTTACGCCTCCTGCATTTGTCTTTACTGTAATGCATTGACTATATATATGACAACCTGTCAATAAAGTATTGCTCGATCCCTTCCCGAACCCTCGTGGTGACGGAATCCGATTGCCTGGTTCGAACCAATTCCTTTGTAAGGAATAAATCCCCTTTTAAAACCTCAAATACCACGGATTCTGCCTCTTATTTTTACTGAGTTATTCTTATTGAACTTTACCGCATAAATTAAGTCTAGGTAATTTAAATTTACCACACTTGCCTTGGAGTGGATTTATCTGGGGGCCATCAGCAACATGTGGAGGGTGTTGCAGCATGAGGTACAGATGTTGGTAAGTTGCATGTTAATTGTGAGCGATGGGTCCATGATGAACACCAGCTTGCCTGCGTGGCCACTGGGTGCTGGTGCGGTGCACAGACCAGTGGGACGCAAGGAGTTGACCCAGACATAAGGGGACAATCCTCAGATGATGACCTCTGTCCCGTCAAAGTCCAGCCCCAGATGGCTGATGTTCAGCCATTCATCAACGGATCTCATGCCTTCTTGAAGTTTGGATCTGGCAATGGCTGACTCTTTGGTGAGTTTGAGGAGCAGCTGGGTGTCAATGGCATACCAGATGATGAGGATGTTGTGTGTGCATGTGATGGTGGAGAGGGGGGTCATGGAGACATTGAAGATCGTCACGCTGAGAGAAGAGCCCTGTGGCATGGGACAGATGACCCCAGTCTACTACATGTTGCAGGGTGGAGGCAGACTCCCTGGGCCTTGCTGGTGAGCTACTTCCTGAGTGAATCCTGGCTCTCCTCTGGATACCAGTGTTGGAGATGTGTGAGCTGACAGTGTGGTAGCACATGGTGTAGAATGGCGTTGAGAGGTCAAGGGTGGTGGCCTCACCATTGTTAAGCAGGGCAGAGTAGTTGTTGGTGTTGGTAATGATGACGGTTGCAGTGGTGTGATTACTGTGTAAAACTGTCTGGTGCCAGTTGGCTGGAGCTGGTTGCATGTAGGAAATTGGTCAGTTGCTAGTTGAGTGTCTTCCTGGTGACATTTGCTGGGTAGGGAAGTAGGCTGATGTACCAGGAGATCCTGCGGTACTGCCGTCCGTTGTTTAAGAAGGGCCTGGGGCTCTGCATGCCTCCTGCACCCATGGAATGTGGCTAACTGAAAGGAGACATTCATGACGTGCAGGACGTGGGCTTCAAGGATGGCGAATGATGTGGTTGAGATGTTGTGTGGGAAGGGGTGTGATGGAGAGCCAGAGTGGATGGTGCACATGATCCTGGTTGTGTACTTGCTGCTGACGGGAGTCCATGACCAGCGGAAAATAGTGCTGTCTGCCTCTGTGTGCCAAGGCAGTTGTCCATGGCCATGAGCTTGCAGTGGTACAAAGTAGCAAGGGATGTATTGTATTGTATTGTTATTTATATAGCGCGGTTGCTGCCCAAGGGCGTCCAAGCGCTGAAGCATAAGACAGAACTGAATATGACGGATGGGTTTAAGGTTCGGTAGACCTCGCAAACAGATAGGTTTTCAATTGTTTGCGGAAGGAGAGTAGGTTTGAATTAGTCTGCCTTGCAAGGGTGGGGTGTCCTGGATGGAGATCTGCTGTCAGTTCACTCACAATTCTGATGAGCTCCTTGATGTCGTGTGCTTGGGTGTCTCGGCACTATCTGAAGGATCTCCACTTGGCCTTGCTGATGATATGGTGATGGCTGTGGGTAGTGTTTTACAGGGCTGTAAGGAAAATGATGTCTCTTTGTGTTGCAAGGTTTGCACAAGAGTCCGGCTTGATCTGTAGGAGTCCAGTAGGCCTGCCTTGTCCCAGGTGCCTTAACTGTTGTTGTGCTTCACAGGAAAGTCAGTCAATGTGGCAAGATTGATGGATCTGTTTGCTGATCCAGTGTGTGAGTTTGCAGGGTGTGGCGGTGGTGTTGTTTTGAGTGTCCCACACAGCTTGTCTGTGGCGACTTACATCTGCCATCTTTGAGGGATCGGTAGCGGGGTGAGTGGCACTGTGTTGCTTGTTGGAGACGTGGATTCAAATGTTGATGGACCAATAATGGATGGTGGTGTGTGTCCCCTCCAGCAAGAAGTTACTGGCACCCATCCACATGTAGCTTGTGGAGGTGAGGGCCTGCATGCAGATGTACGTGGTGATGGCTTAGCAGAATTGTGGAAGTAGGCCTGCAGATCTGTAGATGAGTGATACTCCGAGGGTTGCTAGGTAGTTGCTGCGAACCCGGACTTGTCACTCTGAGGGTGTTCTTGTCAATAATTGTCAATTCAGCCCCCGGGAGTGGTGTTGGTGTCCCTGCGGGTGATTTGGATCCGTCTGAGATGGCAATGAAGACGTCATGTGCTGAGGATGCTTTTGTCCAGGTTACTGTCATGAAGGTGATGTGTGGGGCTGTAGTGTTGAGGAGGTAACAGAGTCCAATGTTGTGCTGATGGATGGAGCGGGTGTAGAGTAGGAGGCACATAACCTGGTTGGAATGACAGGGTCTGGTAGGCTGGGCAGCGCTGTGTAGGCAGTTGGAGTAGCACATTCAGCATGCAAAGGTGTCGTGTCTGTGCCTAGGGGTTGCCTGATGGCAGGAGGATGATTGTCACAAGGAAATTGCCTGAGAGTGGCTGCAGCATGAGCCTGTTGTGTGATGTGGGTCATGCAAAGACTAGAGGGTCGTGCACTGTGCATGTTGCTGACACAGATGGTCCTGCCTATGGCACGGTGCTGGGGCTACAGTGGCACAGACAAGCTGCTGGCTGCATTACAAATGGGTGGAGGGGGAAGGGCTGAGCATTTCTGAGGCGTGGGGGTTGCAGAATCAGGGCACTCGGAGTGGCGGGGCCGCAGGTGAGGCAGCAGCAGGTGGAAGGGGTTAGAAATCATGCAAGAATCGACACACAAAGACAAGGAGGTCTGCAAGGCACAGCGCAACAGGTGTATGTCAAGGAAGGAGTGTCAGCTCACTCATGAGTCACTACCAGAAAGTGTATGATCAATCACCATAAATGACAGCCACTGTGTCAGGCAACAAAATGCGGAGATGCGCAAAAGAGACAAACCATCAGCAGGCATTCACGTCCCGTTGTGGGCAGCAACCTGCACAAATACATACACAACCAGGCACGTCATGTACAATAGATATCATTAGCCATGAAGCATGTTGCAAAAGTACACATACACTCATATGCTCAATCTTTGTCAATTCACCCATAGATGATGCATGCAAACTGGTAAGAGATCTGCAGTGACCGAGATGAGGCACTTTGGATTGTGCTGAACACCTTTATTCCACATACACACACAAAGGGATATGCCTCCATATTAACAGACTCACAGGTCAGTTGACAGAACATGTGGGACATACGCTGGACCCCCCCTTCACAACACGGATGATGTAAATCCCAATGAACTGGCACACAAGGTAAGGGGATGAGCCAAACACATCCTGCTGCACACTGAGAGGCTGCAATTCCCCGTAGAGCATGTTGTTGTGATGTCCCCCACTATGTCCACGCCTTCATCAGACGCCATATTCCACAACAGATGACTGTCAAGAAGGCTGACTATCATGTCATGGGAGTGATGCTACATGTCATATGCTCCATGGTGAGAAGACATGTATGCATGGTATCACAACATGCACAGAAGCAGTCACCACACATTCACAACCTGTATCACCACAAAAAAGCCTTGCTGCAATACTTACCCAAACTGACATTTCCACATGTCCGTGCATGGAACGCTGATTCAGCCCACGTTGCAATCCACACAAGGAATAGCAGGAGGACAACGATGACACGACCAGACAACAAGTGCCAAATACCTGGGAATGACAGACACACGAGAAGTCACCAAAAATATATTCTCAACACACACATGGAAGTGTACAAAACAGCAACAATGTTGGACACATGTAAATTGCCAATCAAGTCTCTCTGCAAAACTGTGTTGCATGACATCATCACTTGAGTGACACATCAGAACACACATCCAAGTCACTGTGCATTCAGTCAGCTGGACACACACATTGCAACACATGCCACTCAACGCTACAAGCTTGCACACTCATAGCCAGTGACTCACCATTATGAGAAGAAGTTGCGTATGAGCTGAGTCCGGATATCATCCCCCTCCTCCTCATCACTAGCCTCGTGACCAAGCCCTTGATCCTCACGGGTGGATGTTCCTGCTCATCCGGATCCAGGATGAGTGGCACTGCCTTCTCAACTGCCATGTTGTGCAGCATACTATGAAGATTTTGCAGAGCTTCTCTGGTGCATAAGGGAGGGACCCGCCTGTCTTGTCCAGGCACCGGAATCGGCTCTTCAGGAGTCCAAACATCCTCTCAATCACTCGCCTGGTCTGGCCGTGTGCAACGTTGTACCGGTGATCTGCAGCTGTTCTTGGGTTGCGGAGAGGTGTCATCAGCCATGGCATGTTGGGATAGCCAGGGTCCCCTACATGGAAACATCATGTAAATAAGTGGGTCACGAGATGCCGTAAGAGACAAAGATACCGCAACACATAGGACAAAAAGACTATACCCACCAACAAGACATGCTCGTTCGTTGTGCAGTCGCAGCATCATTTGTGGCACCCTGCTACGCCTCATGATGTAGGCATTGTGTGCTGATCCTGGAAAACGTGCACAGACATGGGAAAATCAGCATGTTAGCAAGACACACCACAAGGGCATTTATCGAGTGGTAATGTTTGCGGTTGCGATAGGCTTGTTCCTGTGCCTGTGGTGGTACAAAAGCCACATGTGTACCATCAATGGACACAATTACATGGGGCATCCCACCCAGGGCATAGAAATCCCCCTTGACATCCCTCAACCCCTCGGGAGTCAGAACTTTTATAAATTCATCAAAGTGCTCCAACATGGCTGCTAGAACATCACGCAGGACACGGCTGAACATAGTCTGGGACATCCCACCCACATCAGCTATGGTCAATTGAAACGTACCTGTTGCAAAAAAATGTAAGGCTGCCATCACCTTCATCTTGGGGGTCAGCGCAGTAGGATACCTGTGTTGCGGTTGGAGGTGTGGTGCCAGCCTGTTTGTCAGGTCCACAATCAACTGTTGAGTGAATCTGTAACGGCGGATGCAGGCACGTTCCATCATGGCACCCAAGTCTGGCATTATTCTTGGGACAGGTGGTGCCCTGCAAAACATAGTTTTGAGGAATGAAGATTGAGAGTCGGCAAACATCAATGTCAATGAACATAGCACATGCTACACTGCTAATACACATCAGCTAACTATGGAGTCGGGTGGGTGCAATACATCCAGGACACAGATGGCAGCTTGCTGGCACTCCTACAAAATGCATGATACACCTGTTGATTGTCAAGTCTACATGACATGCCCTGAAAAGATTTGGGGGCCAGTCTGAGTGAAGAGCCACAGATATCACCGTAGTGACACATAACCACATAGCTGCATTTGAAGGATGTCATCTCATCCAGACAGCTGACTGCAAGGCACCCGCGCAGGTCACATGGAATGTCAAATGTACATGTCAAACACAGTGCGATGAGGGGGTACACGTAACAACACAAAGACACAGCCATTGAGACAACAAACACATGTATGACAGCAAAAATATGATGTCCCATGCACACAGACCCTACAGCCTTGGGAATCCACATGTGGCATGGAGTGCGTAGATGTGTTACATGCCCATCTCCACAAAGACCCCTGTTGGATGCACCAACAGCAGATGTCGTTGACGGGACACTGACATGAGGCCCATGTGAACACATGACACACAGCCGACATAGTCCCAAAGGGGCATGCAGAGCGTGACAGATCAGTTCATAAAGTGTCCCTGTCCCTGGCATCAGGTGACAGGTGCGGGTGTTGATGACTGTGCCACCCACTGCTGCTATGCATGACACAGTTGGACTACAGACACACATGTGGCACGTGTCAAGGTGATGTGTGGCACATCGTGCCCCATCACACATGACGTGTCCACAGGTCAGAACACATCAATTATGCTATGAGATGGAAGGACCTGTGCAAGATCACTGGCTAACACACCTAGGGCCTGCACCAGAAAGTATGCAATGACAAGTACTTGATGGACATCCATGTGCGACTCGTAGCCCTTCATTCCTGGAATGTGTACGGCTGTCTCACCATTGTAAGCATGTGAAATGCGTACCCATACGTGTACACCATGGTAGTAGACGTACTTGTACGTGTACGCACTAGTTGTACTCGTACGTGTAGGCACTGGTAGTACACGTACGTGTACGCAACAGTTGTACACGTACGTGTACTACCAGTGCCTACAAGTACGTGTACTACCATGGCGTACACGTACGTGTACAAGTACGTGTACGCACTACTTGTACTCGTATGTGTAGGCACTGGTAGTACATGTACGTGTAGGCACTGGTAGTACACGTACGTGTACAACTGTTACATACACGTACGTGTACTACCAGTGCCTACACATACGTGTACTACCAGTGCCTAAATGTATGAGTACAACTAGTGTGTACACGTACTTGTGCACATACGTGTACGCCATGGTAGTGCACGTACGTGTAGGCACTGGTAGTATACGTACGTGTAGGCACTGGTAGTACACGTACGTGTAGGCACTGGAACTGTTGCGTACACGTACGTGTACTACCAGTGCCTACACGTACGAGTACAACTAGTGCGTACATGTACTTGTACACATACGTGTACGCCATGGTAGTACACGTACGTGTAGGCACTGGTAGTACACATACGTGTACAACTGTTGCGTACACGTACGTGTACTATCAGTGCCTACACATACGTGTCAAACACACTGTGCAACTGGTACCGTAGGGGTACGCGTGAAACGCACCGTACCGGTGTGTGCCTTTCAATTTTACATAGGGGACACATAAGGGACAGGTATTAGGCCCAAATGGATGCAGGTTGCCATGGATACCGAGTTTTCTCTTCAAATTTTTCCAGCAGGTGTCCTGGAAAAGTCAGTTGGCCACTAAATACATTGTTGCAAAGTGGTTGTTGACTTGACATGATGCTCTAAATTTGAACGATGCTAATACTGTCACTGGTGTATGTTTAAAGGGATTGGAGTAAACGCAAGATGCGAATGATGCAGACCAATCACTATGTACTCCTCAAACTGAATGCCCCTCAGCAAGACAGATATAAGGCAGCCAGAAGCCATGAGAGGGCACTTGCCTGCACAACTTTCCTGTCGACAATATTGCTGCTGTCTGTGCTTCCCTGGACCATGTCTCGTGCTGTGGAGAGAGCCCAGCCATTCACCCTGGAGGAGAATGAGGCCCTGCTGGACGTCCTCCTCCCACAGTACACCAGCCTGTATGGGAGACCAGGGGAGCAGGTGAGTGCTGAGTCCACTACCTCTGCACCAGTTGTGTTACTGTCAATATTGTGTCCAGGTGGGACTGACATGCAATGTTGTTCAGAGTGTGACTCGGGGGGGGGGGGCATGCTTATGTCACTCATGCAGTGCATCATGTAGTTCCTGTGTGCACTCCTCGCTTGCATGGTGCTTACAGTGACTTACACTGCATTGTGCATGAGACAGTCAGCCTGGCTAATCCTTGGGGCTTTTATTCCTGTTGTCCTGAGGTGATTCAGTGGTCCCCCCGGTGTGACAGGTGACTGTACCCACAGATGTGTATGAGTTGGGTGCACCTGTGGTGAGAGTGTCCAAATGACGTGTACGACCTCATGGACATTGCCGTGTGTGAATGTTCCTTGTCATGTGGGTGAGTGTCTATGTGAAGTGTTGCACCACAGCTGCATGTCGAAGGCTATTGATCTAACCATCTGATGTGACAAGTGAGCCATGCTTTGTGTCTGACTTGCAGAGCTGGCACGACACCTGTGACTCCCCCCCTGTCAAATGGCACATGTGCAGAGTGAAGGTTGTATCCGCTGTAGTCAATGACAGGCCAGTGATCAGTGGCTGAGTGTGTCTGTCTAGTCTGCTGAGGGTGCGTCAGTGGAGTGGGACATGTGACTGCATGGCACGTGCTGCCCATCAGTCTGCTGTTGCATGTGCTGCACAGTGTGTGGCATGTTCATTGAGTGTTTTGCACCCCTCATGCCACCTGTAGACTTTCAATGCCATGTACTGCATTGGCGCTTGCACACAGGCCACTTGCATGTTGTGAATGAGGCTATTCCTGTCTGCATCCTATGCCCTGTTCAACATTTCAAAGATGTTCTGATGTGTTTTTCTGGGACATGGAGCAGGTGTTTTGATGTTGTGTCACTTCGTCATCCTGACAGGTAACTGCGTACGAGAAGGGGGTCATCTGGACCAACGTCGTCAGGGCCGTGAGGACTGCGGGGGGGGCGTGATCGGCAGCTGGCCCAGGTCCGCAAGAGGTGGCAGGACATCCGGTGCTGGACCCGGCGGATCATCCGGGTCCAGCTCAAGCTCTCTCCACCTCGCCGCCACGGCGGGCGCCGACACCTGACACCTGATCCACCAAATGAAACGTGTCCTGGCGGTGGTCTTCCCTGACCTCGATAGGCAGTTACAGGAGGAACTGCAGCAAGGAGGGGGTAGGTACATGGCTTTTTGTTGTGTTATGTTTTGCCAGCTTTAGGAAGTGCTATTTTGCATGAATACACTCCCAGAGTTCCTATGTGCAGTGCATTTTATCTTTCAAAATGTCACCTGGGGATATTTTTCATCCCTTCCTCTCCTTTACATGTGTCCCCTGGTGTGTGTGTGTAATCACATTTGCACATGGTCATCTAGGGTGCCAGTACATCTAAGTGCACATTGCTTTCTGCATCATGTGGGAGGGTGGTCTGTGACTTGTGTCGGTGCCTTGCCTGTGCCATGACCTGTTCACTATGTAGGGGGTGCATAGTTGTTGTCACTGATGCAGATTATCAACATAGGAGTGTGAGCTTTCAACTGGACACCCTTGCAGCATGCATGTGCAATGTTGTGGTCTCAGACATGATGTGCATGAGTGTGAGATATGCATAGTGCCATGACGGTTGTACATGGTAGAGTCATCTCAGTCCAGGACCATGGAGCAGTGTGCCCACTACAGTCCCCTGAGACACCCTGGCCTCCTAATCATGTGTGTCATCCAACACTGTGCCCATTCTTTGTGTGTGCTGCATAGGTCTGCCTCTGTGGCATTGTTCCCTGCCCTACTTTTATTTGGTCAATGTGTGCTACATGTGTCCACTGGACAGGGATACAACATTTTTCTTGTGCATACTTACACTGGGCAGTGCCTGTGTGGCTATTCACAACAATCTGTTGATGGTTGTTAGTCACAAATATGTGTTGTCAGCCCTCCGAGGTGATGTGGTGTCAAAGAAGCAATTTTGCAAGCACAGTTGTTGTAACCCTGAATAAGAGGTGTCACTTCTTGATCTGTATAAAATCACACAGACTCAGGTATTGGGGGAGGGGGTGCGGGAGAGGCATACATGTGCAACTCTGATTTTTCAGTGGCAGGTCTGACTTGTGTGGGAGAATAGTGAGGAACTTCGATTTTCGATCACGATCGAATCGACCCGCCATTTTGTAACCCGCCGCCATTTTGTGTTGCCATCACTCAGGCAGCACGGCGAATGAAGTCTATTCTGCTTTTCCCGTAGCTTGGTGTCGAAATCCGTCCCCGGCCTTGTTTGTGAAGCTGATGTTTGGACTAGCCGAGTACACTAATCCGCATCAGGCTTTCCTAATCCCTGTTTCAACTGTCTGTAGGCTCACACCATTCTTTCCCGATCATATCTTATCGACTGGCCTTCACTGTCTCCTGCTAGCATTCTCTTGTGTCATGCCTGTCCTCCAATACACACAAACGTATCTCACCACCTGCAAGTCAGTTGTAATCTGTTAATAAATTAGTTCGGGGGTGGGATGACAAACACAGTTGGAGGAGAGGTCTCTTCGAGTCATCTGATCTTTCTGTTTTCGAACCCTTCTTACTGAGGACTTGAGGACTCTTGTCCGATTCCTTCGGTTGGAACTCCCACATATGAGCTCTACTCGAAACATGGTATCGGCCCCATTGCCTTTAACGAGACATGGACTCGATACACGAAGAAAGATGGTGTTCTTAAATGGCCAGAAAACTGTAGTTTTGACCCTGATGTGTTAGATAATTTAGAAACAGTTTTGTTCAAAAGAAAAGCCCGGCCGGCAATGTTTGACTCTCTTCGCCTTTGGCGTAAGGAAGCCAAACAGAAAGAAATTAAACAAGCAAAACGAGCTAGGAAAGCACAGGGTATGACGATTATACAGGCTGCCCAACAATTCAAGAATGATGAAATTGACAATGCGACTGAAATTTCAGAAAGACAACATCGTATGGCGATAGATAAATGCTATCCGGTGTTGCCCGTTTCTCCTTCTGATAACAAGAAAGAAATAGAAAAAGATCCCCTAATGTCCCGTTTATTGAGGTTGCCTCCGCCCTATGCGCAAAATGCCAATATGCCTCAGCCGTTACAGCCTGCTCAGTAGCTGGTAGTACCTCCGCCGGTTCCGGCTCTTCAGCATTTGCCTCCTCCAGTACTACCGCCCTTGCCGGTTTTACCATTAGTTTCAGCTGCTCAGCCTTTATCTCCTGTTCTTAGCTCTCCTTTGCCTTCTGCTCCTCCTGTGATTTCTAGTTATCTTCTTGATAATTCTCCTAATATTCTGTCTCCAGTTCTGATGTCTAATTCACCGTCTATGCGCAAGTGTCTCACAGATTCTGTCACTAGTATTTTATCTCCTTTTTTTGGAGCTCTTAATGCGTCTCCGGCTTTTGCTCGAAGACAATCTCGTAGTCAGTTCCCAGATTTCAAGGAACGAGAGAAGCTAGATTCTCTTGCACGAAGATGGATCAAGAAGGGTCCACAATATAGTATGTCTGATATTATGCCTACCTTTTTGCAATGGAATGCACCTACGCAAAGGTATGTTTTTAATGTAATGTGTGATATTCTCATTAAAGAATGGGAAGATGTGAGTTCGAGTTCACAAGATTTGTTAGATGTCCAAGCCGATTTTGAAAAAGGACTTATTGTAGGTTCCAAAGTTGAGGAAGCTGTAAGGAGACTCATCTCTTATAGAACCTTATTGTTCTCTCAGATTTTTCTTGATTCTGATCCGTCGGTTAAATTGACATCGAAAAATTACCCTATGAGAGAGGTTCCGCCAATATGGAAGGAAGAGGTTGCGGCAGCAGGTGCTAATCCAGCTATTCCAGCTCACTTTCAGCGTATATGGGTACATGTACCATGGAAGAGATCTGAAGTTTTGGCCCTTAAGCAGACTCTACCAGATCCTCGTAAGAACCCTGCAGGTTATTACAAAGAATTATCACAGACAATCGATTCTTGTATTATGAATCTGGCAGATATTGATATGTTAATGGGTAATGTAGTCCCACAGACAATATGGGCTAAGATTCGTAGAGAGGATAATGCACAGGAACTGGGTGCTACTTGGGATGTCATAGCTGATACAGATAGAGACCAAGTGGGTGGTGCAAAGCCTGAAGCCTTGATATCGGAGCTTCCTGGTAGAATAATTACATTAATGAAAACTATGATGCCTGCATTGAGAGTGAATTGGGATAAGCTAGCAGCATGTAAACAAAAGAAAGATGAAAGTGTCTCCGATTTCTTTACTCGTTTCGAGGAGACATTTATTGATCATAGTGGTCAGGACATGGCTACCGAGGGTGGACAGCGACTATTCGTGGACAAATTTGTATTCAATTTGCTTCCCGAGCTGTCACACAAATTAAAGGATTCAGAAAGTTCTTGGGCTGTTTCTTCTTCTGCCCAGATATTGGCTACTGCACAATATTACGAGAATAGGGACAAAGAAGAAAAAGAAAAGCAAGAAAAAAAGACGAAAGATTTAAATACGAAGGTTCTCTTGCAGCAAGCTTATCCGCCACGTTATGTTCAGCCTCAGACTCAACAGCCACCGCAGTTTCAGAGATTGTATCAGAAACCTGAGCCATACATTCCGCGACCTTTGTTAGGTCCTAATCAATGTGCCTATTGTAGAGAGGATGGTCATTTTAAGAGCAGTTGTTCGGTTTTATTGCAGCGCAATGGAGTGTCATCTGCTCCACGAGGTCGTGCTGGCATCCAGTCAGCAAACAGAGGTAGAGGTCGAGGCATGTTAACTCAAGAACAGCGTGCCCTTCCTTCTCCTAATTCCATGAACTACTTTGATCAGCAGAATGTGAGATCCACTCAATATTATAATGAGGACCATTAAGTTGAAGGCGAAAATGAGAGTCTTCATGCCAACTAGGACAGCCATGGACAAAGTAGATGTTGTGCCAATCCCAGTAGATCAAAATGGCCCTTATGTCAACGTCACTACTATGGGTGTATCAGAGCCATTTCTTCTAGATACTGGAGCAATGAGAAGTTCTATTATTCATTCTAAACTCCCTGGGGAACCTTTGTCTGGCTTAACGAATGTTTCTGTAGGATTCTCTGGCGCCCCTGTTCGCAATCCGGTTTCTTGTCCTTTGCCTATTTCCGTTGGTCCTTATGACTTGGAAGCTTCACTTCTGTTAACAAATGGTTGTGGTGAGAATCTGTTGGGTCTAGACCTATTGAAAAGAATGCATGCTACAATATATTGTTCTCCTTCAGGCGTACATCTCACTCTAGGTCAGAAGTTGATCTCCCCAATGTATCTGTCTAAAGAGCAGTTTCCTCCTGAGTTGCTTTCTCTTCCGACAGCACTTTGGGCCACGGGTCCGAACGATGTGGGTTGCCTTGAGATACCACCTTATGTTGTTACTCTCAAGCCTAATGTTGAATTACCACGTATTCCACAATATCGAATTTCTGCTGAAGGTGAAAAGGCGCTTATAGAAATCATTCATGATCTCATTCGGAAGGGTGTGGTTGAAGAAACGAGAGGCAACACATGCAATAGTCCAATTCTTCCTGTTCTTAAACGTACTGATCCTTCTCAGCCTCCTGTGTACCGGTTTGTGATTGATCTGCGAGAAGTAAACAAAATTGTGATTCCACAATTTCATGTTGTTCCAGATATCACTGCCTTGTTGACTATGATACCAGCGACTTGGTTTTCTGTTATTGTTCTAAAGAATGCCTTCTTCAGTATTCCAATTGCAGAAGAGTAGGGATATTTTTGGTTTTTCTCTTGGAGGCCGAAGCTTCCGATTTAAGCGCGCACCCCAAGGGTACTGTGAAAGTCCCTCCATTTACAGCCAAGCTTTGAAATGTCATCTTGATACTTTTCACTTGCCGTCTGGCGCTGCTCTTATCCAATACATGGACGACTTGTTAGTCGCCGCCAATTCAGAAGATATCTGTAAGGATGTCACTGTTGCGTCACTTGTTTAAGCTGAAACACAAGGTTTCACCTTCCAAACTACAGTATGTTTGTCGAGAGGTTACCTACTTGGGTCATCTCCTATCAAAGGAGGGACGACGATTGACACCAGAGCAAATTCAGGCGATTGCTCGAATGTCTGTACCATCCACACAAAGGGAAGTACGTGCTTTTCTGGGAATCACTTCTTATTGTAGACAGTGGATCCCCAACTTCTCTTTGATTGCTAAACCTTTGTTGGCACTCACTTTAAAAGATACGCCTCAGCCCCTTCCTTGGACTGAAGAGTGCCAAAAGAGTTTCACTGATTTACGCACTGTTCTGTGTTCTGCTCCTGTACTGGGTACCCCAGATTACACTAAGCCTTTTACGCTGTATGTTCACGAGAAAGAAGGTTGTGCATTATCAGTCTTGACACAGCAATTTGGAGATAGACAGCGGCCATGTGCTTATTTTTCGGCTACGTTAGATCCCGTAGCTAAAGCATTGCCTAGTTGTCTCAAAGCCACAGCAGCCGCAGCGATTTCTATCCGACAGTCCGCTGGGATAGTGTTAGATAACACTCTCATTGTCATGGTGCCACATGCAGTGGATACGTTACTAAACAGAACGAAGACACAGCATCTCACGAGTGCACGTTTAACTGGTTACGAGCTGACGCTATTGGCTAGTCACGTACACATCAAACGATGCAATACTCTGAATCCAGCTACTTTGTTGCCCCTTCCAAATGAGGAGAGTGTTGGGGATCAGCATGATTGTTTCTTCCGTACTGAGGAAGAGACAAAATGAAGAATTGACCTGAGAGACACAGCGCTAGAGAATCTGGATGGGACTCTATGGGTAGATGGTTCTTGTTTCAAAATGCCTAATGGAGATACGGTTTCAGCCTATGCTGTAACTACCTTACATACGATTGTGGAAACTGCACTTGTTAGACACAATTCAGCGCAAGCAGCAGAGTTGATAGCACTGACAAGAGCTTGTGTATTATCAAAAGTGAAAAGAGTGAACGTGTACACTGACAGTCAGTATGCCTTTGGTGTCGCGTTCAATTTTGGGCGTCTCTGGAGAGAGAGGGGTTTCTTAACTTCACATGGCACTAAGATACAGCATGGTCAGTTAGTGACTAGTCTCCTTGAGTCACTTGCTTTACCTGTCCAAATAGCGATAGTGAAGTGTAATGCTCACAAGAAGATTACGGATGATGTTGGACGAGGAAATGCATTTGATGATGAAACAGCAAAGTAAACAGCGAGAGATTCAACGAGTCGAATGTATATGGCAGGTCCTGCGAATTGGGTCAGAGAGAGAGGAATGTGTGAGAATACAGTGGAAAGCGTGAAAACGATTCAGAAAGAGGCTACAGAAAGAGAGATAAGCAAGTGGAGAGAAAGTACGGGAATGTTAGATGAGATGGGTTGTTGGGTAGAATTATCCGAACATCAACGTTGGTTGTTACCGGATGCTTATATACTCCCAGTGGTTACTATGGCTCATGGTCCAGCTCACCTTAGTGCAAAAGGCATTTGTAAACTTCTAGCTCCAGTTTGGCAGAATGAAAATATCCCAAAATGTGCAGACAACGTAGTAAAGCATTGTATTGTTTGTCTAATGTACAATCCAGGAAAGGGAACCCCCACTCCAGCAGTTCACTTTGCTCCTCCGACATACCCATTTGAAGTGTTGCAAATCGATTACATTCACATGGATCGATGCAACAACTTCAAATATGTTCTGGTGGTAGTATGTGCCTTTTCAAGATGGATAGAAGCATACCCTTTGAAAGACAACACAGCTTTATCCACAGCCAAAATCCTTCTAAAAGAGTTCTTTCCTGGGTTTGGATTGCCGCGCATTGTCTGGAGTGACAATGGGAGCGAATTTGTTGGCCAAGTCATGCAGAAAGTTTGTGCAGATCTTGGAATCAAGCAAAAGTTCCAAGCGGCAAATCATCCCCAATCAGCAGGTTTAGTAGAATGCTACAATGGGACCTTGAAGTTAAAATTAACGAAGATTCAAGCAAGTACGGGACTTAATTGGCCTGATGCTTTGCCGTTAGCTCTGCTATCCACCAGAATTGCAGTACACTCTCGTCTGGGACTTAGCCCTTACGAAGTGGTGTTTGGCCGTCCGGCCAACGTATGGGGAATACCTCGTCCTAAAAAGTTCTCAGATTTGCCCTACCCAATGTTGATTGACTATTTGCATGAGCTTACAACTAAATTGCATGTCCTTCATCGACAGGTTCAGAGTGCTTTGCCAGAGGCTTCCACAGATCCAGGTCACTCCATCCGACCAGGTGACTGGGTCTGCACCCGAAATTTTCAGAAGAAAAAGAATTTGAAGCCCAGATGGCGGGAGCCCCGAATGGTCCTACTAACGACGAGGACAGCAGTTAAAGTTGAAAGAAAGAAAAATTGGATTCACGGTGTGCATTGCAAAAAAGTACCTTTGCCCTTGCCTTTTGATCAGTGGGTTCGTAGAGGGGTTGGTGACTGTGAAGGCGAAACAGTTCCATGATTTGTACCCTTTAGCGATGCACACCTGAATGGGACATTGTCTGAAAAAGAGGACGACGACATTTTACAGGGAGCAATTCCATTGCATCGTCGCTTGAATACGACTGAACCAAGAACATTGTTTCAAGATCAGAGTGTTCTAGGGAAGGAGCACTATAACCTCAGGCCCAGACCAAAGAACAATTGAACTTTCTTCTTCTCCCTTGTGTAGTGTTCTGTTTAGGTTGCAGGGTCACGGTAGGAGTCTAGGTCACGACCTGAGTAGTGACAATAGGTGTGCAGGATTTTCAGTGTCATAGGACGGTTGAGCATCGTGACTTCAGTGATTGAGGAAGATTGCCGTGAGCATCCACTAGTGAAAATAGAAACTACACCAAGTAATAAAGAGAGAAGAAATGAAATGAAGAAAGCATCTTGTAAAATAATGTACAGTCGTTACAATGTAACTATGTGTTTGGATATCATTATATATTGCTTTGGCGATTATTGGTTGGATAGTTTATGTTTTACAGCCAAGAAACACCTCCCCTTCCTCCTCTTTGCCTTCTTCTACTATCTCTCCACACCTCTTTCATACTTTCCCTTCACATGAACTTGTCAGAAGAACCGAGTATTACAACAATTCCTTTGTCCAACTATTACACCAGCATCAATTAGTGGTTAACACAACTGATTGTTTGGTATGTGGTCTTATGCCGCATACTACTGAGAAAGGAATACCATTCCTAGTTCTTCCTTTCTCCTACGATGGTTCTGCTTGGGCATTCTTTGTTATCTTCTCAAATGCATATCAGAGAAAATTCAGACGGTCTGTTGCTTCACAAATTAATTATCCGTATTTTAGTCATAGTTCTTTGATTAAGGGTATGGTAGTTATGGCTAAAATCATGGAGAATAGCAAGATTTCTATCGATGAAAGAAAAGCATACACCAATTGGAACGTCACCCAATACATGTCAAGTCTTAATAATAAAATGGGAAAGGAGAAATCCTCACCAATCTGGACTGTACCGCATCAAGGTAACTTCTGTTTAAAAATAAACGATCGCTCTTCTGACACTGCACCAAAGAGTAACTGTTCCTACACATACATTTATTCCTCTCTGAACTCACCTCCTCTAGTACCGTCTCAAGGCACCTATTTCATTTGTCATGATAGAGCTTATACCTGGTTGCCAACGGGTTTCTCTGGTACCTGCTACATAGCTTTCCTTCTTCCTCCTACTTACACTGCTTCTGCCAATTATCACCGAACCCATCTCAGCCGAGGAATTATTGACTCAAAAGACACCACGGGACAAGAAGGAGGAGATTTCCTTAAAGGTTTTCTTCCCTTCTGGGGTCCAATGGCCAACAGCAGAAATATAAGGCAACTGGTCCGTGTCGTAGAAACTACAATAGACATCACTGTAGGAGCCTTGAGTAATATCACGGCGGAACTACAGGCGGATCGTCTTATGACCTTGCAAAACCGAGTTGCCTTAGACTTTATTCTTGCCGATCGTGGTGGAGTATGTAAATTGATTGGGTCAAGCTGTTGTATTTTCATTCCTAATGACGCTCCGACAGTATACCAAGCTATTTCCAAGTTGCATATAATCTCCGAGTCTATTCATCAGGACGAAGGAGATTGGTCCTTAACGGAATGGTTTTGGGGACTACTGTCCAAATGGGGCTGGAAAGCATGGACATTCCTTGGAATAATCTTGACAATCGTATTTTCCTGTTGCCTTTGTATGCACTGTGGTCCCGCTATCTGTGATCTTTGTGTTACCATGTGCATTTCAAGTCCCAAACCTCAAGTAACAGAAAACATAAGGATGATGTTACAACAACAGCTTGATGATCTCATGGCTATTGATGTGGACTCAGATTAACGTGAGTCTATCTTGCCTGAGTTCTGGCAAAAGGAGGGTCTGAGGAACTTCGATTTTCGATCACGATTGAATCGACCCGCCATTTTGTAACCCGCCGCCATTTTGTGTTGCCATCACTCAGGCAGCACGGCGAACGAAGTCTATTCTGCTTTTCCCGTAGCTTGGTGTCGAAATCCGTCCCCGGCCTGGTTTGTGAAGCTGATGTTTGGACTAGCCGAGTACACTAATCCGTGTCAGGCTTTCCTAATCCCTGTTTCAACTGTCTGTAGGCTCACACCATTCTTTCCCGATCATATCTTATCGACTGGCCTTCACTGTCTCCTGCTAGCATTCTCTTGTGTCATGCCTGTCCTCCAATACACAAAAATGTATCCCACCACCTGCAAGTCAGTTGTAATCTGTTAATAAATTAGTTCGGGGGTGGGATGACAAACACAGTTGGAGGAGAGGTCTCTTCGAGTCATTTGATCTTTCTGTTTTCGAACCCTTCTTACTGGTTCCGCTTTGTTTTCCACTTACCCTATTGGCTCTTTTCTTCTTTGCTTGGGGCGTGTGTTTTGTTAATGATTCTGTATTGTATGATATTTAATCTGATGCGCCACAGAGTGAAGTGGCAGTCTCCTGAGAACCTACTTTGTGTACTTCTAGGATAACTGTACTAGCTGCAGCTAAATAAATCCAATCTTCCAACGCCGACAGAGTGTCCCGTGTCTCTGTGTAACGAAGCAGGTGAACCTAGAAGACGGAGGGCGTACCCTGCGCTGCCAGGTCCAAAAGGTTCTGGTTCTTCAATAGCCTGTACTAAAATACACTGGGCAGTGCCCGTGTGATGCTGGCCAGTGCTCAATGTACCTGCTTTGCAGCCTGTGTCATTTGTTTACCAACAAGAATCCTGATCATACATTTTTGGCACTTGTGTGGTTCAGATGCAACGCAGTTTGGACTGTGTGTGCTGACATGTGTGTGTACATTCAGGCTTACCATGAGGGTGTCCCCACAGTACATCTGGCCCTTTTTACCACCCAATTGCAGGCCCATTAGCTTATGCATTGTCCTGGGTGTGGACATGGGTGCCACTCCAGATGACAGGCAGTAGGTCATATGTGTAGCCAACTGTGTAATCAGGTGACGGATGGCCTGGTGACAACTGACATGATTCAAGTTGTTACTCTTCATGATTTTTACCTTGGCACTCACAGCACTTGTCAACAGTTGTTCACGTTTCACATGTGGAAATTAGTTGATTTGTGTTAAGAACACTAATGTGCCTGCATGCAATATGTCGCACATGGCAGTGCACACAAAACTACATTGACACGGTCATGGAATGAGCTGGCACATTTTCTATGAAGCCACTGTTATAAATTAATGTTGTCACAGATTCTCCATATACATGTGCCCACGGTGGTCTAGATTTTGTGAGACTCATTAGTTGTCGGTGATACAAACTAACGAGTGTCAAGACGTCCAGACCTCCGTGGGCCCATGTATATGTACTTTCTGGAACACAATCTATTTCTAACAGAGGCTCCTCCGAAAAGGTGCCAGCTTCTTCAATGACAGTGTCAATGTACTTTTGTGTGCACTGCCTTGTGTAACATCTTGCATGCAGGCACATAATGGCCAATTGGCACATCCCAAACATGTAGATTGCTTGCAGTTGTGTGAGTCCCAAGGTACCAACATTTGTTTATTTTCTGTTCCAAGGGACTTACAGGTCTCTGAGTGTGGTGACACCTTGAGTATTGAGGTGTGTTAGTTAACCTTGAGTGCACCACTCCTGTTTCTTTCAGGGTAAACAAGAGGTGGCATGACTTCATTGTATTGCTGTGCTCACCCGTTCGCAGACACTAGCTTCTCAGTGTATTGCTCAATCAAGTTGTGGCCTTTTGTGTATTGAGTTTCCTGGTGTCAAAGTGGCATGGTGGGTCTACCAACTGGGCAGTACAGGGCTTACATATGTGCGGAGTAATCCAGATGTTACTCATGATGCATTGCCTGATATGCACTGTGACCTATTGTTCTTGTGCTCGTGTGTCAGATGTATACAGGTGACTGATGCTTTCTTGTTTCTTCTCCTTGCCCACAGCATCATCATCCACACGCGAGGGAGACACCGGCATGGACCTTGAGGAGGGACCCAGCGACAGTGCCACCAGTGCTGTGGAGTCAGCAGGAGACAGTGGCACGGAGGGCGAGGGGAGTCAGTCGGAGGACCTGTCCGGAGGCGAGACTGTGTACGACACCGACGGGTCCCAGGCTGACATCCTTGAGGAGGTGGAGGATGCTACAACATCTGGAAGCATCCCACCATCTGTACCCGCCTCCTCCATTGCCATCTCCGCCCTCTCAGTTGCTCCGGTCCCTTCTGTCCGTGCAGGGTCCCACCGTGTCTCCTTCGGACCAGGCACCGCAGCCCCTGCCCCGGTCACCCCTGCTGCCCTCAGTGAGGAGTCTGTGGACACACTGCACCAGTTGCAGGTTGGTCAGGCATCGATGCTGCATGTCCTCCATGAACACACTAGACTGCTCACACAGTTGGTGTCGTTCGTGGAGGGCATGTCATCAACGATGAATGAGCAACGCAGGTTTCTGCAGTCCATGGCCTCTTCACTGACGGAAGCAGTGTCTCTCCTGCGGCGCTCCGTCCCCCCCTACCCCGGACCCATCCACACTTCCCTCTCCCATACCTGTCCAAAGCACACACAGTCACAGGCACACACCACAACAGACAAATCCAGCACACCACCACCTAAGGCACAGCGCACACCTCCTGGTACGCACACTCAGGGGGATGTAGTCACACCCACAGGGTCTGGGGGCAAAACGGCAGACACACAGCCACAGTCAGAGTCTGCAGTCCTCACGACCTACTACCTCCAAATCCACTCCCCTTAGCTCCCCTGACAAAAGGTCACCCAAAGAGACCTTCCTGGCTAGTCTGTCCCTCAGCCCCACTGTGAAACCACCCCGCAAGCGGTTGAGGAAGTCTCCGGCCAGGGGAGTTGAGTCCCCCCATGTCCACCACCTCCCCCGAGAGCGTTGCACCCCATTCCTTGGACACCCCCCCTCCGTTGGCCCTGGTGTTCGTTCCGGTGCAGGGGTTCCTCTGGACGCCCTGGCTGCAGTGTGCAGCGAGCTGCTCACCACCACCTTTGGCGCTGCACCACCCCCTGTGGTGGATACGTCCAGCCCTGCACCCACCACACCTACCCAACCCACTCCTGTCCCTGCGGTGCCTGGTACTCCCAGTGATGATGCCCCCCCACCCCCCCCCCCGGGTCGACAACCCTTGAGGTGACTTTGTGCAGGCAAGGTAGGGGTGGACAGACTGGCATACGTCCACCCTTGCACTCGAACTATGGACTGCCCATTGGCCTTTGTAAATAGTGTTTTATTACAAGTTCTTTTTTTTGTGTGCTGAATAAAGCCTTTTCTTTTAGTTTCCACACTATTGCATCTCAGGTACTTGATGTTGGTGAGGAGGCCCATGAAGTTGGTGTTCTGGTAATGTGTTAGGGTTTTGAGAAATGTTTTAGTATGATGGTCATGAGGTGGACCATGGTATCTGTGTGCCATCTCAATGTCTGTGAAAATATTAATTGGTAGTGTGTGTTACTTTGGATTGTGAGACATTGTTCCAGGAAGTGATCCTTCCTCTGTGGCACCTGACATGTTCCCTGCAAACAGTTGCACAATTGTTGTGCTGACTTATGTCAACAGATCGTTTGTTGGTGAAGGATCCCTTCAACAATGGCCATGCATGCTCACCGATGTCTCCTGCTAACTCGTCTGTGCCATCCTTGCCAGTCACTGTACTTGTGTTTTGTGTATGTAGGAATGGCATCAGGGACCAATTGCCCCTTTTCAGCACTATGCATGTGTGTAATCACGGCCTAACACACAAATGGCACGTGTGATGCAGGGTATTTGGGCACCTGACTCACAATTGTGGGCATTGTATCTAGTCGCAGTGAACCCTATTTCCTACATGAGAGACATCATCTGGGTGGCTGGACCAGCACCTGGACATTCTTATCACTCCTGTAATGTGCGTGACTGTGTGTGTTCCCCTTGGCTAACTTATTTTAGTATGCATTTCCATGACTATACATTCTGTTGGCATTAAATCCGTGTGTGTATTGTGGGGCATCTGCCATGGGTGGGTATACATGTGTTGTAGGTCCTCACACCCACATGTGGTGTGTCATGCAGTGTGTGAATGACATCCATCTTCCTGGGAGTGGGGCACTGCTGGGAGTCCTCTGCACCCACCTCTCATGTGTCTGGGCACTGATGGTAGTGATATGCACCCACCCCTCATATGTCTGGGCACTGCTGGGAGTCCTCTGCACCCACCCTTCATGTGTCTGGGCACTGCTGGGAGGCCACTGCACCCACCCCTCATATGTCTGGGCACTGCTGGGAGCTCTCTGCACCCACCCCTCATATGTCTGGGCACTGCTGGTAGTGATATGCACCCACCCCTCATGTGTCTGTCCACTGCTGGGAGTCCTCTGCACCCACCCCTCATTTGTCTGGGCAATGCTG
Source organism: Triturus cristatus (assembly GCF_964204655.1). Classification (NCBI taxonomy): domain Eukaryota; kingdom Metazoa; phylum Chordata; class Amphibia; order Caudata; family Salamandridae; genus Triturus; species Triturus cristatus. Next base: position 12,809,386 of record NC_140586.1, read on the forward strand.
GGAGTCCTCTGCACCCACCCCTCATGTGTCTGGGCACTGCTGGGAGTCCTCTGCACCCACCCCTCATATGTCTGGGCACTGCTGGGAGGCCACTGCACCCACCCCTCATGTTTCTGTCCACTGCTGGGAGTCCTCTGCACCCACCCCTCATTTGTCTGGGCAGTGCTGGGAGTCCTCTGCACCCACCCCTCATGTGTCTGGGCACTGCTGGGAGTCCTCTGCACCCACCCCTCATATGTCTGGTCACTGCTGGGAGTCCTCTGCACCCACCCCTCATATGTCTGGGCACTGCTGGTAGTGATATGCACCCACCCCTCATTTGTCTGGGCACTGCTGGGAGTCCTCTGCACCCACCCCTCATATGTCTGGGCACTGCTGGGAGTCCTCTGCACCCACCCCTCATATGTCTGGGCACTGCTGGTAGTGATATGCACCCACCCCTCATTTGTCTGGGCACTGCTGGGAGTCCTCTGCACCCAACCCTCATTTGTCTGGGCACTGCTGGGAGTCCTCTGCACCTACCTCTCATGTGGCTGGGCACTGCTTGGAGTCCTCTGCACCCACCCCTCATATGTCTTGGCACTGCTGGGAGGCCACTGCACCCACCCCTCATGTGTCTGGGCACTGATGGTAGTCCTCTGCACCCACCCCATATATGTCTGGGCACAGCTGGGAGGCCACTGCACCCACCCCTCATGTGTCTGTGCACACTGGTAGTGATATGCACCCACCCACTGCTGGGAGTCCTCTGCACCCACCCCACATGTGTCTGGGCACTGCTGGGAGTCCTCTGCACCCACCCCTCAAGTGTCTCGGCACTTATGGTAGTCCTCTGCACCACCCCTCATATGTCTGGGCACTGCTGGGAGGCCACTGCACCCACCCCTCATGTGTCTGTCCACTGCTGGGAGTCCTCTGCACCCACCCCTCATTTGTCTGGGCACTGCTGGGAGTCCTCTGCACTCACCCCTCATGTGTACGGGCACTGCTGGGAGTCCTCTGCACCCACCCCTCATATGTCTGGGCACTGATGGAAGTGAGATGCACCCACCCCTCATGTGTCTGGGCACTGCTGGGAGTCCTCTGCACCCACCACTCATGTGTCTGGGCACTGCTGGTAGTGATATGCACCCACCCTCATATGTCTGGACACTGCTGGGAGTCCTCTGCACCCACCCCTCATGTGTCTGGGCACTGCTGGGAGGCCACTGCACCCACCCCTCATATGTCTGGGCACTGCTGGGAGCTCTCTGCACCCACCCCTCATATGTCTGGGCACTGCTGGTAGTGATATGCACCCACCCCTCATGTGTCTGTCCACTGCTGGGAGTCCTCTGCACCCACCCCTCATATGTCTGGGCACTGCTGGGAGGCCACTGCACCCACCCCTCATATGTCTGGGCACTGATGGAAGTGAGATGCACCCACCCCTCATGTGTCTGGGCACTGCTGGGAGTCCTCTGCACCCACCACTCATGTGTCTGGGCACTGCTGGTAGTGATATGCACCCACCCTCATATGTCTGGACACTGCTGGGAGTCCTCTGCACCCACCCCTCATGTGTCTGGGCACTGCTGGGAGGCCACTGCACCCACCCCTCATATGTCTGGGCACTGCTGGGAGCTCTCTGCACCCACCCCTCATATGTCTGGGCACTGCTGGTAGTGATATGCACCCACCCCTCATGTGTCTGTCCACTGCTGGGAGTCCTCTGCACCCACCCCTCATTTGTCTGGGCAATGCTGGGAGTCCTCTGCACCCGCCCCTCATGTGTCTGGGCACTGCTGGGAGTCCACTGCACCCACCCCTCATATGTCTGGGCACTGCTGGGAGTCCTCTGCACCCACCCCTCATATGTCTGGGCACTGCTGGTAGTGATATGCACCCACCCCTCATTAGTCTGGGCACTGCTGGGAGTCCTCTGCACCCACCCCTCATATGTCTGGGCACTGCTGGGAGTCCTCTGCACCCACCCCTCATATGTCTAGGCACTGCTGGTAGTGATATGCACCCACCCCTCATTTGTCTGGGCACTGCTGGGAGTCCTCTGCACCCAACCCTCATTTGTCTGGGCACTGCTGGGAGTCCTCTGCACCTACCTCTCATGTGGCTGGGCACTGCTTGGAGTCCTCTGCACCCACCCCTCATATGTCTTGGCACTGCTGGGAGGCCACTGCACCCAACCCTCATGTGTCTGGGCACTGATGGTAGTCCTCTGCACCCACCCCATATATGTCTGGGCACAGCTGGGAGGCCACTGCACCCACCCCTCATGTGTCTGGGAACTGCTGGTAATGATATGCACCCACCCCTCAGATGTCTGGGCACGGCTGGAAGTCCTCTGCACCCACCCCTCATGTGTCTGGGCACACTGGTAGTGATATGCACCCACCCACTGCTGGGAGTCCTCTGCACCCACCCCACATGTGTCTGGGCACTGCTGGGAGTCCTCTGCATCCACCCCTCATATGTCTGCACACTGCTGGTAGTGATATGCACCCACCCCTCATATGTCTGGGCACTGCTGGGAGTCCTCTGCACCCACCCCTCATATGTCTGGGCACTGCTGGGAGTCCTCTGCACCCACCCCTCATAGGTCTGGGCACTGCTGGGAGTCCTCTGCACCCACCCCTCATGTGTCTGGGAACTGCTGGTAGTGAGATGCACCCACCCCTCATATGTCTGGGCACTGATGGTAGTGATATGCACCTACCCCTCATGTGTCCGTCCACTGCTGGGAGTCCTCTTCACCCACCCCTCATTTGTCTGGGCACTGCTGGGAGTCCTCTGCACCCACCCCCCATGTGTCTGGGCACTTATGGTAGTCCTCTGCACCCACCCCTCATTTGTCTGGGTACTGCTGGGAGGCCACTGCACCCACCCCTCATGTGTCTGGGCACTGCTGGCAGTCCTCTGCACCCACCCCTCATAAGTCTGGGCACTGCTGGAAGGCCACTGCACCCACCCCTCATGTGTCTGGGCACTGATGGTAGTCCCCTGCACCCACCCCTCATGTGTCTGGGCACTGCTGGGAGTGCTCTGCACCCACCTCTCATATGTCTGGGCACTGATGGAAGTGATATGCACCCACCCCTCATATGTCTGGGCACTGCTGGTAGTGATATGCACCCACCCCTCATATGTCTGGGCACTGCTGGGAGTCCTCTGCACCCACCCCTCATGTGTCTGGGCACTGCTGGTAGTGATATGCACCCACCCCTCATTTGTATGGGCACTGCTGGGAGTCCTCTGCACCCACCCATCATGTGTCTGGGCACTGCTGCTGGGAGGCCACTGCACCCACCCCTCATATGTCTGGTCACTGCTGGGAGTTCACTGCACCCCCCCACCCCTCATAGGTCTGTGCACTGCTGGTAGTGATGTGCACCCACCCCTCATTTGTCTGGGCACTGCTGGGAGTCCTCTGCACCCACCCCTCATGTGTCTGGGCACTGCTGGGAGTCCTCTTCACCCACCCCTCATATGTCTGGGCACTGCTGGGAGTCCTCTGCACCCACCCCTCATATGTCTGGCCACTGCTGGTAGTGATATGCACCCACCCCTCAGATGTCTGGGCACGGCTGGAAGTCCTCTGCACCCACCCCTCATGTGTCTGGGCACTGCTGGGAGTCCTCTGCAACCACCCCTCATATGTCTGGGCACTGCTGGGAGGCCACTGCACCCACCCCTCATGTGTCTGGGCACACTGGTAGTGATATGCACCCACCCACTGCTGGGAGTCCTCTGCACCCACCCCTCATGTGTCTAGGCACTGCTGGGAGTCCTCTGCACCCACCCCTCATGTGTCTGGGCACTGCTGGTAGTGATATGCACCCACCCCTCATGTGTCTGTCCAGTGCTGGGAGTCCTCTGCACCCACCCCTCATTTGTCTGGGCACTGCTGGGAGTCCTCTGCACCCACCCCTCATGTGTCTGGGCACTGCTGGGAGTCCTCTGCAACCACCCCTCATATGTCTGGGCACTGCTGGGAGGCCACTGCACCCACCCCTCATGTGTCTGTCCACTGCTGGGAGTCCTCTGCACCCACCCCTCATTTGTCTGGGCACTGCTGGGAGTTCACTGCACCCCCCCCTCATATGTCTGGGCACTGCTGGTAGTGATATGCACCCACCCCTCATATGTCTGTGCACTGCTGCTAGTGATGTGCACCCACCCCTCATTTGTCTGGGCACTGCTGGGAGTCCTCTGCACCCACCCCTCATGTGTCTGGGCACTGCTGGGAGTCCTCTTCACCCACCCCTCATGTGTCTGGGCACTGATGGTAGTCCTCTGCACCCACCCCTCATATGTCTGGGCACAGCTGGGAGGCCACTGCACCCACCCCTCATGTGTCTGGGCACTGCTGGTAGTGATATGCACCCACCCCTCAAATGTCAGGGCACTGCTGGGAGTCCTCTGCACCCACACCTCATGTGTCTGGGCACACTGGTAGTGATATGCACCCACCCACTGCTTGGAGTCCTCTGCACCCACCCCTCATGTGTCTGGGCACTGCTGGGAGTCCTCTGCACTAGGGGTGGGCGGAATTTGCGTAATTGCGTTACGCAAATCTCCGCGAAACGGTAAAAAATCTCCGCGAACACGCAGAAATTCCGCGAACACGCAGAATTGCTTGTTCGCGATGCTTTTTTCCTGTTCACAATTGCTGTTTGCGTGCTCGGGGAGAAATATCTCGTGAACACGCATTTTGAGAACGCGAACAAGCAAAAATTTCGCGAAATCGCGGAAAGCAGACTTTTGAGCAATTTCGCGTTCTCCGCGGAACGCGAAATTCCGCAAATTCCGCGAGCGGAACGGAATTTACCGCCCAGGCCTACTCTGCACCCACCCCTCATATGTCTGTGCACTGCTGGTAGTGATATGCACCCACCCCTCATTTTTCTGGGCACTGCTGGGAGTCCTCTGCACCCACCCCTCATATGTCTGTGCACTGCTGGGAGTCCTCTGCACCCACCCCTCATATGTCTGTGCACTGCTGGGAGTCCTCTGCACCCACCCCCTCATGTGTCTGGGCAGTGCTGGGAGTCCTCTGCACCCACCCCTCATATGTTTGGGCACTGCTGGGAGTGATATGCACCCACCCCTCATATGTCTGGACACTGCTGGGAGGCCACTGCACCCACCCCTCATATGTCTGTGAACTGCTGAGAGTCCTCTGCACCCACCCCTCATGTGTCTGGGCACTGCTGGGAGTCCTCTGCATCCACCCCTCATGTGTCTGGGCACTGCTGGTAGTGATATGCACCTACCCCTCATGTGTCTGTCCACTGCTGGGAGTCCTCTGCACCCACCCCTCATATGTCTGGGCACTGCTGGGAGTCCTCTGCACCCACCCCTCATTTGTCTGGGTACTGCTGGGAGTGATATGCACCCACCCCTCATATGTCTGGGCACTGCTGGGAGTCCTCTGCACCCACCCCTCATGTGTCTGGGCACTTCTGTTAGTGATATGCACCCACCCCTCATGTGTCTGGGCACTGCTGGGAGTCCTCTGCACCCACCCCTCATATGTCTGTGCACTGCTGGTAGTGATATGCACCCACCCCTCAAATGTCTGGGCACTGCTGGGAGTCCTCTGCACCCACCCCTCATATGTCTGGGCACTGCTGGGAGTCCTCTGCACCCACCCCTTATTTGTCTGGGCACTGCTGGGAGTGATATGCACCCACTCCTCATATGTCTGGGCACTGCTGGGAGGTCACTGCACCTACCCCTCATGTGTCTGGGTACTGCTGGGAGGCCTCTGCACACACCCACGCACCCCCTTGGAGCTGTACACTGCTGGCCAGGACCTACACACACAACAATTTGTAGGTGACATGCTGGCCCAGTCCTCTATGGCCACATTCCTTGCGTGTGCACGCCTCGTATCCAACATTTCCTGCTGCTGTAACGGGGTATGTGTGGTACAGACCGTACCCACGCATGTATGCGTGGGTACGGTCCGTACCTGAGTACTCATGGGGCCGTATGGGTACGCACCGTACCCACGCATTCATGCGTGGTTACGGTCCGTACCTGAGTACTCATGGGGCTGTAGGGGTACGCATCGTACCCACGCATTCATGCGTGGGTACGGTCCGTACCGGAGGACTCATGGGGCTGTAGGGGTACGCACCGTACCCACGCATTCATGCGTGGGTACGGTCCGTACCGGAGGACTCATGGGGCTGTAGGGGTACGCATCGTACCCACGCATTCATGCGTGGGTACGGTCCGTACCTGAGGACTCATGCGGCCGTAGGGGTACGGTCCATACCTGAGGACTCATGGGTGCGCACCGTACCCACGCATTCATGCGTGGGTGGGGTGCGCACCGTACCCACGCATTCATGCGTGGGTACGGTCCATACCTGAGTACTCATGGGGCCGTAGGGGTACGCACCGTACCCACGTATTCATGCGTGGGTACGGTCCGTACCACTGTTGGCATGGTGCCGTAGGGGTACATATGGTACGCACCATACCCATTAAATCAAAAAGAGGAGCTGCAGAGGGCAGACGTGCCAGAACACCCTCCAATCAAATACAATTTCAACAAACAAGAACTGGCACCATGTAGCATAATTTTATGTAGTCCGGAATGTGTGGAGGAAAGAATATTTTGTCAAAAACCTCCAGTACCCATTAAATCATGTGGTATAACCCCATCCAGTGTGCTACCAATATTTAAAATTTCAAAGACAACAGAAAGGATGGAAACAAGAAAGTGTAAAGTCAGTCCCCAGGTTAATTAACCAACTTTACTCACTCTACACACACCCTCATTATCAGAAAAGGTAGATGAAAAAATGTGTAAAGGAAGAGAAAGTATCTCACGTGCGCACCACCAGAGGAGATACTGGTTGGTTCTCACCAGCTTGCCCACGTGTATTTCATCATTGATAGCTTTCTCATAAGAAAAAAGTGAAGTGTCCTGTGCAAAAAAAGACAAACAAACAACAAAAGGAATGTGTAGTGTGAAAACAGGAACACAAAATGTATCAACAAAGACAAAGAAGGGGTTAGATTCACAAATATACTTTTTATTTTTGTTAGGAGTCTATCCCACTGTTTAAAAACACAGCATGTTGAATACTTTGTTAATGACGGCCAACATGTTTCATTGCCAATTAATTTATGGCAAATTCATCAGGGCAATAGAGGTCAAAGATCACCTCCCTGGACACTCCACAATAAAAAGGACTGACGAACACAAAGAGACAACATACAGCTTAGTTAGTTCAACGGGATGTCCACAATAAAAACTCCTATGTATATTCACAATTAATCGCGGAAAAATTCCATGACTATGAACTCGGGTATATTACCTAGTTGGAGCCTTGGGCCCACATACCAGCTCGCAACCAGTCACAGGGGCGTATTGATGGAGCAGGGTTTTTTTTCCTTAAAACCGAATACCTGTTTCATTTTCGCATGTTATAATTAAAAGTACTACTGATTAATCATTAATTACTAAGGAAATGTTAAAGTCTTGCCTAACCAACCTTATTAACAAGAGAATTACACGTGGGAATGCTATTGCATGGCTACAATAATAAGTGAACTAAGTTGGTGAGCAAACTGACAGAAATCGATGTTGCTTATGTAATGTTATTGTGTTTGCGCTTATAATTAATATGCATTAATGGCTTTTGATGTTGCAAATGGCTAGATAAATACATACACATAAGGGTATTAGCAGGGGAATAACACTGTATATTCATTTCCGTGCAGTAATTCTGTTTTATGTCTTATTTCATTTAAGTTGGCCATTGTGGCCTACCAGAAAATGGCTACCACCCGCAGCCTGCAATCGAGTTGATGGAAATTTTTTGCAAGGAAGCTTCGCGCTGTCTGTGACCTTGCCCACTCGACAAAACTGAAAAGCCATGATCATGACGACAAATCCAGGACGGATGCCAAGAGCCCCTGAAGATGAAATTTGTATCGAATATGAATGAATGCTGAACTTATGAACTGATGATCCCACCACTGGGATACAAATTATCTTAAAAAGACATCTGTAGAAGTATCGAATTAGTCATGGACATTCAATTTTATATTCATTATTTGGGACAATCTAAGTGTGAGAAAATCTCGCACAGTATCGCAAATGTACCAAGATGATATTATTTCCGCCATTCATCCGTTCTGAACAATGAATTGTAACTTTACAGAATGTAAATTTTAGTATAAATATTAGTAGGCTAGAGAGGTCTAGCGCCACTTCTTCCCGAACTGATGATCTGAGGTCCCTATGCTGACAGAGGACGGAGACTCTACATGACTGCAGGAAACTCTGTTTCTTCTACTGAGGACCGGTTCTGACTTAGGATCTGACATTTAGACAGAATAGGTAAATATGAGAAAAATGAATTTGCATTTAATTGGCTTTTCCTACAATTTTAGATAAAAGAACATTCTGTTTGAATCTCTGTGTTGGGTGGTTATTTTCTGGTCATGATTATTGAATTTATTTGCATATTCTTTGAAATGTTTTCGCTAGATTTATAAGCAACTAGTTGGTCGCATTGACCTCAAAGTAAATGCAGATTGGTTAGGTATCAGAAAGTGTTTCCCCTTATACATTGCACGGATAAGAGTGGTAGGACGAATGTTGGTGTAATGGGCCCCACCAGCGTGTGATGTGTGTATGCGTGTATGACTGTGAGACCGCTCCGTCCGTGGAAGTAGAGGGGATTCGGAAGCTCCGATCTGCACCAGTTTCTTGGTAGCAGAGGATGGTTTCGATTCATCGACCGCTGGGTTATGGCCCAGCACGCTTCCGCTACGCCACTCTGCTTTGAGGCAAAGCAGAGGAAGCTAAAAGAAAAGGCAATGTGGGCACAGGTGAAAGTTGCAGAAAGACAGGAAGCTCAGATGGTTGAACAAGCAAATAACCCAGGAAATAAACCCAGGTTTAGTTCAGGAAAAGGGAAAGGAAATATTGAAGAAGCGAAGAAAAAGTTCCCATGCCACAACTGTGGAAAGTTAGGGCACTGGAAATCCGAGTGTAAGAATCCACCGTCTACTAATGATGACAATCCATCATTGAATTCACAGGTGCAGAGTGAGGGCTGTGGTCAGCATCGGCAACAGCAGAAAGCTGATAAGCAGCAGAATCAGGTGCCAAAACCACCCTTGCCACAGAGAAGAGGATCCCAGAAGTACAGCCAAGAGTCGGGGTTCTACGATGAAGAACAGGTAATCAAGCCATAACGCGCAAGCGCTGTTTCTCAGTACTGGCTGAAAAATGAGGGAAGCGACTCCGAGGGAGATTTCTGACGGTGCCGAAGAGAGGAGGAGGAGTGCGTACTTGGCGCAACTCTAGAAATAGACCAGGCAGGGCCTTTTGTAGATGGGAAAATTAATGGTGAAAGTGTTACTTTCTTAGTAGACACAGGAGCCACGAGATCAACTGTCAGGTCAGCTGATATAAAGAATCTTCCTCTCTCGGACGAAGCTATCCAAGTAGTTGGTGTGTCCAACACACAGATTAAAACTCTACTTACTGAACCAGTAAGGGTTAGAATAGGGACATTTTCAGACATGCACCGATTTGTGGTGTGCGACACAAGTCCAGTGAACTTGTTAGGCAGGGACCTGCTGTGGAATAACCTTTGAAACACCACATGAGGATGTTTTATACAGAATGACCATGGATAACAGGGAATGTGAGGCTTTGGCGAGATATGCTATATTAAATCCAGATGCGTTACCCCCAGAATTGAAACAGACAGTGAAAGCAGCAGTTTGGGATTTTACTGGAGAAGATGTGGGTCTGATGAGAAATGTAGATCCAGTAAAGATTACTGTAAAAGAGGGAGTGGCTTACCCAAACATACCGCAATACAGATTGACACCTGAAATAATTGAAGGAATAACACCCATAATTGAAAAGATGATTCAGCAGGGGGTGTTAAGAGAAATATTGAGCAGCCCATTTAATTCACCAATAATGGGACTGAAGAAACCTAATGGAAAGTTCAGAATAGTACAGGATTTGAGAAAAATTAACAAGATTGTTGTGTCATGTTGTCCCATTGTGCCAAATCCATCAGTAATTTTGTATCAGATTCCCCATGATGCAGAATGGTATACTGTAATTGATTTGTGTCATGCTTTCTTCTCAATTCCATTGCATCATGACAGTCAGCCAATATTTTGTTTTAGATTTGGAGAGCGTATTTTGGCATGGTGCCGAATTCCACAGGGGTATACAGAGAGCCCATCAATATTTAATCAATTGCTGAAGAAATCTCTGGAAAGTCTAACAATGCCTGAAAATTCAGTCTTGGTCCAATATATTGATGACCTGCTTGTGGCATCGAAAACCCGTGAAGCTTGTGAAGTATACACCATTGCATTACTGAATCACTTGGCAGATGGAGGATTAAAAGTATCTCCAGCCAAATTGCAATTCTGCAAGAAAGAAGTCCAGTACTTGGGACATAACCTTGAGAAAGGTCTGAGAAAAGTGACCATTGACAGGATTAAAATCATTAGAGGGATGAGAGCTCAAATGACACAGAGAGAAGTGAGAATGTTCTTGGGAATGGTGGGTTACTTTCGTCAGTGGATAAGTAACTTTTCCCTGATTGCTAAACCATTGATTAAATTGACCAAAAGTGAGGTGAAAGACCCATTAGAGCTAAATCCAGAAGAAATGGCTGCATTTAGAGAGTTAAAGGACAGATTTTGTGAAGCTCCTGCCCTAGGAATGCCCGATTATGAAAAGGAATTTGAGCTGTATTGTAGTGAGAGAAATGGATGTGCACTTTCAGTGTTAATCCAGAAACATGGACGCCTGAGGAGGCCAATTGCCTATTTCTCAGCAACTCTTGACCCAGTAGCTGTGGGTTTGCCAGGTTGTCTGAAAGCAGTAGCTGCTACCTGCAAAAGTCTGGAACAAAGTGAGGGAATCATAATGGGATATCCTGTACGGGTATTCGTACCTCATGATGTGGCAATCCTTTTGACAAGGAGCCGGACACAGTTCATGTCTCATAGTCGGCTGACTAAATATGAGAAAGTCATTCTTGATGCAACCAATGTAAGCCTGGAGAGATGTGTGAATGTGAATCCAGCGACACTGTTGCCTAATGCTGAATGTGTGGGAGTGAGAAATGAAGTTGATCATGACTGTCTGGATGTGCTTGATTACTGTACAAAACCAAGGCCAGATATAAGAGATCTGCCACTGCCTGAAAGTGATCATGTGTTGTTTGTGGATGGATCTTGCTTGAGAACGGATGAAGGAACACTGAGTGCTGCTTATGCTGTGTGTACAGTTTCAGGAGTTGTGGAAGTATCACCTTTGAAAGGAGTTAAATCCGCTCAGGTGGCAGAATTGGTGGCACTGACAAAAGCTTGCAAGATTTGGAGGAGTGTGAGAGTGACTGTGATGACTGACAGCCAGTATGGCTTCGGAGTTGTCCATGATTTTGGCCAGCTATGGCTACAAAGAGGTTTCCTGACCTCAAGTGGAACTCCCATAAAGAATGCTGAAGTGGTTGGAAAATTGCTAGAGGCGATACAGCTGCCTAAAGAATTAGCAGTTGTAAAATGTGCTGCCCATGGTCAAGGTGATGATTTTGTTACTGTGGGAAATATATTTGCCAATGACATAGCACAATATTGTGCAAGAAACAATCATTCCATTAACAGGAGTAAAGAGAGAGAAATATCTTCTTGTTCCTTGATGTTTACTAATGAGGTGGGAACATGGGAGGAAGTGAAACAATTGCAGGATGAGGCAGGAGACGAGGAAATGAAAGATTGGGTGAAAGCAGGTTGTGCACCTAGAGAAAAGGATCATGTGTGGGTCTATAGGGATGGAAGCCCAGTCATGCCAAATAGCATGTTATCAATGATGGCAAGGATGTATCATGGCCAAGGACACCTGGGGAGGGATGCTATGATAAGAGCCTTTAAGCAAACCTGGTACAGTCCAAAGTTCAGGCTGATAGCAGAAAGTCTCTGTCAGAGATGTCTGATATGTCAGCAATTCAATCCTGGAAAGAAAACAGTGGTGAGCCTAGGAACAATAAGCAGAGAGGGAGGACCCTTTACAAGAATGCAGATAGACTTCATTGAAATGCCCCCAGTCAACAGATTGAGGTATGTCCTGGTGGTGGTCTGTTTGTTCTCCAGGTGGGTGGAGGCATATCCAACAAGAAGAAATGATGGGATAACAGCGGCCAAATTACTGTTAAGAGAGTTCATCCCAAGGTACGGGTTCCCAGTAACCATTGAATAAGACAGAGGAGGACATTTTTATAATGAAATCATGAGTCAAATTTGTGAAGCATTGAGTGTACAGCAGAAGCTACATTGTGCTTATCGACCAGAGGCTTCTGGTGTGGTTGAACAAATGAATGGTACCATCAAAAATAGAATTGGCAAAATGTGCCTAGCCACAGGAATGAAATGGCCCGATGTCTTGCCTCTAGTCCTGATGACCATTAGGTCTACTCCAGACAGAACAACAGGTTTGAGTCCACATGAAATTATCATGGGACGTGCTATGAGACATGCATATGTACCAGTCAACAAGCTGATGACTATAACTGATGACATGATTTTGGATTACTGTAAGGGCCTGGCTGACGCAGTTCATTCTGTGTTTCACCAGGTTGGAGAAGACGCCACCACACTTGAAAAGAAACCAGCCCATGATCTGAGCCCAGGGGACTGGGTAAGAATAAAAGTCCACAGAAGAAGGAATTGCCTGGTTCCAAGTTGGGGAAGGCCAAGACAAGTCATCTTGACCACAACGACTGCTGTGAAGTGTGCTGGAGTGAAAAATTGGATACATGCAAGTCACACACAGAGTTCCAAATCCAAGAGACGGCACTCGAAAGAATACTTTGAAGAATCAGATTCCAGTGATGATGCAGACAGTGAGACAGTAAGAAGGAAAAAGAATCCTGAAAGTGGGGAAAGTGAGTCAAGAGAAATTTTCATCCCACCAGAAGAGGTTCTGAAAAGAACAGTGCAAACCGCAGAGGCAAGTTCGAATTCTGAGGAAGTGCCTGAGGGTCTAACTGACAGTGACCAACACAAAAAGAAAGAAAGAAAGAAAAGAACATTCCAACAGAAGAGACACCTGAATCACATGAGGAAATTGGACAAGTTCCACCTGAGATAAATATTGAAGAAAAAGGGACAGACAAAGTCAGTGAGGGACAGATTGCGGAAAAACCCTGAGGAGGTATAGGGAACATCAACAATAAGCTAGGTGAAGGGACAAGTAGACAGCAAGAAGATTGCGTGTCGGAGACCCGAGGAGGGAGAGAAGTAGGGAAATCTCAATTGGTGGAAAAAGAGACTGTTGGAGAAAAAGAAGTTGTTGGAGAAAAGAAAGCTGTTGATGAACAAGAAGTAACTGAAACAGAGTGTGATGAAAGTGACAATGAGATACATGGAGGACGAGTTCTGAGAAAGAGAACTTGGCTTGGAGAAAGAAACAAAGAAGGAAAACAAAAGAGGAATGCACAAGGAGATCTTTGGCCGAATAAGATAAAGAGACTGAGGTATAGACTGACACGAGTTAACTCTTCGAAAGCTGAACAAGTGAACAAAGTGTCAAGTCAAAATCCAACTAAAGAAGAAGAAACAAAGATACTTGAGAGAACTAAAAGAATAAGGAAACCAAACCAGAGGTACAAGTCACCGGAATGGATGTATGTGGCACTGCCTGAACAAGGAGAAGAGGCAGACAGTCAAGGAAGTCCAGAGGAGGCTTTACTGAAAGAGGTTGCTGAAGAAGCAGCTGTGGGAATCCTGAGAGTTATCTTGTCCGACATTGGAGAAGAGACGGATGTTCAGGACCTGATACAGTTTGATGATGATAAGACAGTGAAAAGTGATGAAAATCCAAATTGAGTAAATTCAAGGAAAGTCACTTGGAGAAGAAAAGAAGCGATATAAAAATTAGTAAATTGTAAAAATGTGGTGGGTATTTGCTGCCCTTAAGTTCAGTAGAGGAGTAGAAGAGGCTAAGTCAAAAGACACGGTCAAATTAACAAAATGGCTAACACTGAGAATAATAAAAGTAGTTGTACCTTTCTGAAAAGATGGTGCAAGATGAGCTGCTGCTGTACAGGTTTATTAATGCTGCTTTGGAGCGTGCTTGCTCTATTGATTTCATTTAGAGTCACTATAGACACTTTAGAAGGTCATACTGAGAACAGAACTAATATAGGGAAAATTCACAGAAAATAGTACCAACTAGAACTAGCAATGTACATACACATAAAGATAGGTCGATTAATGATTTTTCTAGCAACGTTTTTTCTAAATTATTGTACGAGTACGTAAAGACAATGGAAGTAAGGGATTGCTACGTTTGAATGCAATTACCTGCCTCTGTTTCGGAAGGAGTGACTTATCATCATCTTCCGGCTACGTATGGAATTTCCTGTAGTGTGCTGATTAGTATATTTACCAGTTGGGAAAATTAGATTATAATATGTCTAATGTAGATAATATTCTTGGGCAACTGCCTATGAATAAAGCACTGAATCCTGCAAAAGAAGCTAACACTTTAGGTGAGATTTTTTTAGAAACTAAAGAATTAACCTTAGAATATGTTTTTAGAAACAATTTAACTTGCAGTTTGAAGGGAGAAGAGAAGAATTTTCTAGACATGGTTGAAAGAAGAAGGATGAACATGCACAAGAAAGCAGAAGGGCATAAAATGAGTGACACAAAATGGGATATTGAGAAAGAAAAGGAGTTGAAAAATGGAGCCAGTCCAACTATGGCTATAGATGCCCCACAGAAAGGCAAACTGTGCATTACCAGGAAGAGATCCCAGTATGATTATTATTTCATAGGGACTAGTGAGTGCCATGATACATATTTTATTGCAACCGGATGGAGATTTAGAGGAGGAGAAGACCCAGTTTTCCCGGGAGTGTATTATATTTGTGGGAACAAGGCTTATTACCGTTTGCCTGACCATTGGTTTGGTACATGTTATGTTGGCCTGGTCTTTCCAAAGATTTTTCACATGGATAGAGTAGAGGATGCTGAACAAACTAATCTATTAACACGCTATAGAAGAGAAACATGGACAGAAATTGTAGGAGATATTTTTGGAGCTTTAATTCCAGCAGTGGGAATTTCTTTGAATGCATTTGGCATTCGGAAGCTGTCAACAGTGATGGATCGCTTGTCAACAAGCACCGCTGGAGGCTTTCTTTTGGTTAATACAGAAATGGTTGCTTTGCGTGCTATGGCGATGCAAAATCGACTTGCCCTTGACATTCTTTTGGCAAAAGAGGGTGGAGTCTGTGGAATGCTGAAAGTTCAACATTGTTGCACTTACATTCCTGACGAAAGTAAAGATCTAAAAGTTTATATCAAAAATATTACTGATTTGCATGAAGAATTAGTACCACTGGAAGCTGAAAGTATCTGGACTAGAATGGCTAATAAGATGATTGCTATTAAGAATTTTATAGCTAAAATAGGTAGTACCATTTTTGGTAAGATATTATTTCCATTAACCTGTGTAATTGTTGCATTATTGATCCTTAGATTAGGGTGTATGTGTTGTAGATATAGAAGAAATAAAAAGAAAATCACAAAAGAAAATGTTAAAAGAAGACAAAAGAAACCAGAAAGAGATCCACAAGAAATAGAATTAGAAGAGTTAAGAGAAAGCATGTATATAGAATCTAAAAAAGAAGATGAGATGGAAACAAGGGTTTGAAAAATGAACAAGAAGATATTTTGAATTTTTTTTTCCAAAAGGGGAAATGAATTTGATTTTTGGGGTTTTGATTTTAATGGTGATTAGATATCACCAAAGGGGGGATTGATGGAGCAGGGTTTTTTTTCCTTAAAACCGAATACCTGTTTCATTTTCGCATGTTATAATTAAAAGTACTACTGATTAATCATTAATTACTAAGGAAATGTTAAAGTCTTGCCTAACCAACCTTATTAACAAGAGAATTACACGTGGGAATGCTATTGCATGGCTACAATAATAAGTGAACTAAGTTGGTGAGCAAACTGACAGAAATCGATGTTGCTTATGTAATGTTATTGTGTTTGCGCTTATAATTAATATGCATTAATGGCTTTTGATGTTGCAAATGGCTAGATAAATACATACACATAAGGGTATTAGCAGGGGAATAACACTATATATTCATTTCCGTGCAGTAATTCTGTTTTATGTCTTATTTCATTTAAGTTGGCCATTGTGGCCTACCAGAAAATGGCTACCACCCGCAGCCTGCAATCGAGTTGATGGAAATTTTTTGCAAGGAAGCTTCGCGCTGTCTGTGACCTTGCCCACTCGACAAAACTGAAAAGCCATGATCATGACGACAAATCCAGGACGGATGCCAAGAGCCCCTGAACATGAAATTTGCATCGAATATGAATGCTGAACTTATGAACTGATGATCCCACCACTGGGATACAAATTATCTTAAAAAGACATCCGTAGAAGTATCGAATTAGTCATGGACATTCAATTTTATATTCATTATTTGGGACAATCTAAGTGTGAGAAAATCTCGCACAGTATCGCAAATGTACCAAGATGACATTATTTCCGCCATTCATCCGTTCTGAACAATGAATTGTAACTTTACAGAATGTAAATTTTAGTATAAATATTAGTAGGCTAGAGAGGTCTAGCGCCACTTCTTCCCGAACTGATGATCCGAGGTCCCTATGCTGACGGAGAGGACGGAGACTCTACATGACTGCAGGAAACTCTGTTTCTTCTACTGAGGACCGGTTCTGACTTAGGGTCTGACATTTAGACAGAATAGGTAAATATGAGAAAAATGAATTTGCATTTAATTGGCTTTTCCTACAATTTTATATAAAAGAACATTCTGTTTGAATCTCTGTGTTGGGTGGTTATTTTCTTGTCATGATTATTGAATTTATTTGCATATTCTTTGAAATGTTTTCGCTAGATTTATAAGCAACTAGTTGGTCGCATTGACCTCAAAGTAAATGCAGATTGGTTAGGTATCAGAAAGTGTTTCCCCTTATACATGGCACGGATAAGAGTGGTAGGACGAATGTTGGTGTAATGGGCCCCACCAGCGTGTGATGTGTGTATGCGTGTATGACTGTGAGACCGCTCGGTCCGTGGAAGTAGAGGGGATTCGGAAGCTCCGATCTGCACTAGTATAACATGTTTGCTTTTGCCTCCCTGTTCAAAAATCCACAACCGTTGCTAGTGCCTGCATCTGTGAAAAGAGTATAATAATGACGGGGATTGATCCCCAGTATCCACACTGTCACCATTCATCTTAGAAAACGATGATATTCCAACTGTTCCACACCAGCAAATACAGACAAGATCGCGCAAATGTAAGTTACACAGATCAGCGCACCTGTAGCTATTATGATTAACCACTAGTCTCACACAATCACTCCTGGTTCTCCTCATGTATGGGCCAACAGGCAATAGCCCGCATATCTGCCTGTACGTTTGAAAACTGTTAATGGTATTCTCCAATCTTCCAAAAGTCGAGCTGCTGTACACTTCAAGTAAGCACATTTAAAAAAATGCAAATAATGCTCGCACTAATGTCAAGTCTAACAGGAGTACATTAACTTTCAATGACCTGCATGTCTGCCGGCACTGTTAAAACCTGAGCCGAGACTCAACCCAATATTTGAAACTCAAGCCACGCACACGATGCCCCACGAATTAAAAAATATATATATAGCAGCTGTGCAGCGTTCGATCATAAAACAAGAGCTTCACAGAGCCTCTAAATCCCCAGCGCTTACCGTATAACTTTACACGTGGGCGGTAACTCAACCCAGCATCGAGTTACCGCCCGACGCATCCGCTTAAAAACACTCCAAACTTGCGCATCGCGAGACCTTGAGAGTCCCAATATCAAGTGGAAGCAGAATAGGGAGTATGGCGACCATCTTAGCACTGTTTCTAATACCAATGAGTAATGCAGATGGACCCAATTTCGGGCAACAATAGCCCGTAAATCCGCCCAGTCTTTCCATTTTTACTCAGAATCAGCAACTTTGGCAAAAACTATAGCGATGTCTGGGCATATTACAAGAAAATGAGCATCACTCACTGCCTCCACATTTGTATCATCACCTTAGCGATAACCAAAGGAACGAGGACGCCCCTCATGTAGCAGTTAGTTTTTCATCCCAAAACTCTTTAAATCAAACCTACTCCATTTAATTAGAGTCTGGGAGAAAATGTGTGGCATATGGAAATACAAGTCAACAATAAATGTAAGGGCAGGGGTCAACACAGACAGTCTACTGATGTTCTATTGATGTTATACTAGACATATGGTGGACACCCTACCTACTGACCTTATTCCACTCAATTTGGTCATTAAGACCAACAGTGTCCCCCTTCTCTGAATAAATCCAGCAAGCCTCCTTCACTGCCAATCTCTTCTCCACATCGCCAGCATCACCAAAAACCTTCTCCAAAACAACCCATTTTAGTGATTTAAAGTGGTGTGGGTGATCATGGTAATGTTGTACCAGGCGTGTAGTGAGTTTGCCTGCCCTGATCGTGCTTAGATGTTCTTGTATGCGCACCTTGTCCTTTCTGGATGTTAGACCAATGTAGTGTAGCCCACACGGGCATGTAAGTCTGTATATTACATGACATGTGTTACAGTTAGTGAACTGACGAAGAAACCAGGTTCTCCCACTACCTAGTGTAATTTCAGTTGTCTTCTCCGTCAGCCCACACACCGAACACCCACCACAGGGATGGTGTCCTGGGGGAAGAGTGACGCTCCTCTTAGCATGGACCGGTCTCGTATGCACTAGTCTGTCCTTCAAGTTCTGCGTCCTTTTAAATGCAAATCTGGGCTGTGGCATCTGAAAGTTACTCGTTGACAGAAGTGACCAGTGTTTCTTTATTATCTGCCTGATCTTACTAGACAGAGGGTCAAACGTCAAGACCACAGGCAAACTTTCTTTTGGTTCCTTATGACTTCTCTCAAGCAGAACTTCCCTAGGTGTATTATGGGCCCTCTTATGTGCTCTGGTGATGATTCTCTTTGGATAGGAACGTTGAATCAATTTCTCACTCAGAACCTCCGATTGCCGCAGATAGTCAGAAGTGGAAAAGCAGTTCCTGCGGTATCTCAGAAATTGGCCCACCGGAAGATTATCCCTCAAAGCCCTGAGATGGAAAGACTGGTAGTGTAACAGGGAATTTCTATCAGTGGGTTTATGATGGACACTAGTGCTGGGTTTGTCATTAACCACAGTAATGTCAAGATCAAGGTACGTGGCCATCTCCCTACTTATCTGCCAAGTGAATTTCAAACAAGTGTCAAGCGAATTTAACCACTCCAAAAATTCATCAAGTAGTTGGTGCGTACCCGACCAGATGCATAACACATCATCTATATATCTCTTCCAGAGGCAAATGTGCCCCCGGAAGGGATTAGAGAGCTGGTCCAAATGATGTTCCTCAAATTGGCTGACAGATGTGTGTGTGGACTGACGGAGAAAACAACTGAAATTACACTAGGTAGTGGGAGAACCTGGTTTCTCCGTCAGTTTACCAATTGCAATACATGCCATGTAATATACAGACTGACATGCCCATGTGGTTACACTATATTGGTTTAACATCTAGAAAGGTCAAGGTACGCATACAGGAACATCTGAGCACGATCAGGGCCGGCAAGCTTACTACACGCTTGGTACAACATTATCGAGACCAGCAACATCACTTCAAATCTTTAAAATGGGTCATTTTGGAGAAAGTTTTTGGCGACATTGGCGAAATAGACAAAAGATTGGCTGTGAAGGAAGCTTGCTGGATCTACTCAGAGAAGGGGGATACTATCGGTCTTAATGACCAAATTGAGTGGAACAAAGTGAGCAGATAGGTGGTCATTTGTAATTCTAGTATAACATCATGCAAATATGACCCTACTACCTGTGCCAATCCCTGACTTTCTATGTGTGGCATATCAAGTGTAGCCTACACATAAAAGGTCTAGCCTTATGATCCGATGCGATTAATCTGGGGACTATGATTTCCCCTATGTGGTCTCCTCTGGGCACTGAGGATAAGTCATTTTTGATTGTTGAGGCCGCCTTTTGTAATCTATTATGGTGTCCCCGATCGCGTCCTTAAACCCGTGAGTGAGCTGTGTTTTGCAGTCTGGAGGATACTTGATTGAAAGAAACTTGAGCTGACTACATTCTTTTGGACCCAACATACTGTTAAGATGGCTGCCCGTTTTCTCATTCTATGGTAGATATTGGTATTCATAAGGAATATATCCTTAGCAAATGAGTTTTCAGCCCGATTAATGCGGGTGAGCTGGAAGGTCAAAATGCGTACCCTCAATGACCCTCCTGTGTCTGGGAATTATCTTTTCAACAGGGTCTACACTAATTGTAAATGGGACCTGACACAGTTCTAAGATGGCCGCTGCATTTCCTAAGACCACCTAGATACGAGACTGAGAACCTTGGAGTCTCGCGAGATGGGGCTAGAGACGTTTTGAAAACAGACACAGGCGGGCTGTAACTCGTTCCAGTGCTGAGTTACCGCCTGGGTGTAAAGTTACAGGGTAAGCTGGGGGTGTACGAGACGCTGAGAGAATGCTGCCCGCATTTCGAGCGATGCGTGGATGTTTCGGTATGTAGAACCTGAGCCTATTGCAAGCATGGCACGAGTTGGAGGGATGCTTTTAAGCTAGTTCGGGGGCATAGGAATATCCAGTGACGAGTTGGGTCCCCTGCAGGCACAGGATATAAATGGGTGAATCACCGCCAGTGTGCGTGGTCGAGTAGAGCTTACAACCCGTTGGGTGAAGCATACATGAGAGCCTTAGGAGCAATAAATGACAGTATATCAGGGACCGTGCCCTGTTAGGTATATAGGATCGATATACTTTTTTCACAGACGCAGGCACTAACAACGGTCGTGCTTTGCAGAGCAGGAAGGCGAAAGTAAAGAGGTTAGAACGCCCCTGCGACTGGTTGGTGGCTGGTATGTGGGCCCATAGCTCCAACTAGGTAATGGATCTGAGCTCATAATCCTAACCATCTCTGGGATGCACTGTGAAAATATCTCCCGTTGAACTAATCAAGCTGTATGTTGTCTTTTTGTGTTTGTCAGTCCGTTTTAAAGGTGTGTGTCCAGAGAAGGTGATCCTTGACCCCTTCTTGCCCTGATGAATTTGCCACAAATTAACTGGCAATGAAACATGTTGGCCGTCATTACCAAGGTATGCAACATGCTGTGTTTTTAAACAGTGGGATAGACTCCTAACCAGAATAAACAAATATTTGAGAGTCTAAAACCCCCCTTTTTTTACTGTCCTTGTTCGCACAGTTTGTGTGTTTCTTTGTTTTCACACTACACCGTCTTGTGTTATGTGTTTTTCTCACTGGACAAGCACACTTTTCTTGAGAGAGAGTTACCAATGATGAAATAGACGTGGGCAAGCTGGTGAGAACCAACCAGTAGCTCCTCTGGTGGTGCGCACGTGAGGTACTCTCTCTCTCTTTACACATTTTTTCACCTCTTCATGACTGAGGGTTTGTGTAGAGCTTATCAATCTGTGGACTGACTTCACACGTCTTTTATTCTTTCTTTACTGACTTACACAATTTTTAATTTTGTAGCATACTGGATGGGGTGATACTATATAATATAATGAGCGCTGGTGGTTTGTGATAAAGCACACTCCCCCCACCCATTCCAGAACAAAAATAAATATTTGCTACTGTGTTCCAGTACTTTTTGTGTTGAAACTATTGTTGATTGGAGAGCGTTCTGGCACGTTTCCCCTCTTTAGCTCCTCTTGTTTGATTGAATGACATAGATGCAGGCCAGGCTCGGCGCAAAGGTAGCGCCCATAGATGTCCCCGAAGTTTGTAAATAAAAGTCATCTTTATAGCGGAAATAGTTACAAGTCAGGGCCAACTCCACACATTGCATGACAAAGGACTGGGGGGTGTCGTAAAACCACTCCAGGGCCCCAAGAGCCCATACATGAGGAGAACCAGGAGTGATTGTGTGAGACGAGTGGTTAATCATAATAGCTACAGGTGCGCTGATCTGTGTAACTTACATTTGCGCGATCTTGTCTGTATTTGCTGGTGTAGAACAGTTGGAATATCATCGTTTTCTAAGATGAATGGTGACGGTGTGGATACTGGGGATCAATCCCCATCATTATTATACTCTTTTCACAGATGCAGGCACTAGCAACGGTTGTGCTTTTTTGAACAGGGAGGCAAAAGCAAACCGGTTATACGCCCCTGTGACTGCTTGCGAGCTTGTATGTGGGTCCAAGGCTCCAACTAGGTAATATACCCGAGTTCATAGTCATGGAATTTTTCCGCGATTAATTGTGAATATACATAGGAGTTTTTATTGTGGACATCACGTTGAACTAACTAAGCTGTATGTTGTCTCTGTGTTCGTCAGTCCTTTTTATTGTTGAGTGTCCAGGGAGGTGATCTTTGACCTCTATTGCCCTGATGGATTTGCCATAAATTAATTGGCAATGAAACATGTTGGCCGTCATTAACAAGGTATTCAACATGCTGTGTTTTTAAACAGTGGGATAGACTCCTAACAAAAATAAAAAGTATATTTGTGAGTCTAACCCCTTCTTTGTCTTTGTTGATACATTTTGTGTTCCTGTTTTCACAATCCACATTCCTTTTGTTGTTTGTTTGTCTTTTTTTGCACTGGACACTTCACTTTTTTCTTATGAGAAAGCTATCAATGTAGAAATATACGTGGGCAAGCTGGTGAGAACCAACCAGTAGCTCCTCTGGTGGTGCGCACGTGAGATACTTTCTCTTCCTTTACACATTTTTTCATCTACCTTTTCTGATAATGAGGGTGTGTGTAGAGTGAGTAAAGTTGTTTAATTAACCTGGGGACTGACTTTACACGTTCTTGTTTCCATCCTTTCTGTTGTCTTTGAAATTTTAAATATTGGTAGCACACTGGATGGGGTTATACCATATGATTTAATGGGTACTGGAGGTATTTGACAAAATATTCTTTCCTCCACTCATTCCGGACTCCATAAAATTACGCACCATACCCACACATTCATGCATGGGTACCGTCCGTACCTGAGGACTCATGGGGCCGTAGGGGTGCGCACCGTGCCCACGTATTCATGCGTGGGTACGGTCCCTACCACTGTTGTCATGGCGCCATAGGGGTACGTGTGGTACGCACCGTACCCACGCATGTTGTTCTCACCTTCTGCGGCGTGTCCGTCGGGTGGGGTGCACCAGGTCGTAGGCCAAGAGGACCGGGATGACACGTACAATGGGGTTCATGGCTGTACGTCGCGTACCGGGGCTCCGTGGCGTTGGGTTCTGCTTTCCCTGCAGTTTTTCGCTCCCGTAGTCACAGCGAGGTACGTAGTGACGTCGGTACGAATCGTACTTGCTGGGCCGGAAAACGCTGCTGAAATACGTGCGGACGTCGCGTACAAGCATTTCCGGATAGGAATCGTGGGTATTTTTTTGCTGTATGGTCTTTTGTACGATTCGTACAGAAAAAGGCTTTCTGTACGAATCGTACTTCCTAGGTTGTAGAATGGGTTTACCTGGTACGAGTCGTACGGAGAAAACGCTCCGTACGACTATTCGTACAGCCCTTTTCCATGATTGGAATCGGCCCCCTGGTCTTGCATTGCTGTTCATTAGCCTGGATGTGGACTGTACTGCTCGTGACAGGTAGATAAATTAAACACCGAGACTGCTTTTCTTCAGCAAGATGACTTTTATATCAGACATATCTCAGCACACTAAAAATATTGTGTTAGATGCCTCAAAAAACTCAATACATTTATATGATTACAAAGGAATAGAAGCCCGTCCTTGTGTTTTATGAAGGACACATTAAACGCGGTAGAGTGGCTGTCACTCAGCACCACACTCAGCACCATTAAAGGGAGCCGCCTTTTATGTGCTCAGAGCGGAGGGTTAGTTTGGAAGGTGATACTGCACTGCACTAGAAATAATTGTGATGGGTGAGTGTTAGAATCCGGGGTCTCTGGTTGGCGCAGGTATGCACTTGCGACAAGCAGGGACCATTTCCTCTAAGTCAGGGCAAAGGATTATTCGTGAAAAATAACCCCTGCTCACCCTCTAGGTAACGTGGCGCAAGCAGTCAGGCTAGATTCCAGAGGGGATGAGGTTAAGCATTTAGGGTGTCCCACAACAACCACCAACCCACCACACAGAGACACAAGACTGTATTATCAAAAATAAGCTCTTTATATAAAAGACTCTTCAAGCAGGCTTCAAAATACACTCTTCAATTCAATCTTGTTCCAGTTACTTGAGTTCAATGTTCAATAGGGCCACAGTTCTTCACCAGGCACACTTTGGGGCCAATATTCACCTTCTTGGGGCCTGTTCGCATCGGAACGCCCTTCGTACGGGTGTTGGTACGCGTCGTACCACTCTTCGTACGGGCCGTACACTCTTCAGAACGCTTCCTGTCTTTGCTCACGCTTCCCGCGTGAATCGGCGTACGCTGTACGGACCATACCGACGAAGGTACGCGTCGTACACCCAAGGCCGCTTCCCCTGCGATTCCTCACGCTTCCTGCTGGGATCAGCGTACGAGAAAGCCAGTCCGGGCCGACCAGGTGAAAGTACGCGCCGTACAGATGTCTGTACACTCTGTACCTTCAGGGCCGCTTCCCCTGCAATCACTCACGCTTCTCGCTGGGATCAGCATACGGGGAAGCCAGTCCGGGCCGCACAGTGGGAGTACGCGCCGTACAGTTGGAAGTACGTGTTGTACAGGGGCGCACAGTACCTTTTTCTTTAACGGGGAGTTCGCGGTGGCCTCAGCAGTCTTCGGAGGGGCGTCCCGCGTCGCGTTGCAGTCTCGCTTGGTCAGAGGACGGCGATGCTTCGTGGGGCGCCTCAGGATTTTCACAGCACACCTCGAGGTGCGAGGAAGGAGGGGCGGCTCGGGGTTGAATTTAGCGCGCAGCGCTGCCACGTCGTCCAGCGATGGCGAACCGGTGGGCGTCAGTCCTTGCGGTGGGCTCTACAGCTCGGGGGCCACAGAGCCTCGGTGCTCAGAGTCAGACAGTCTTTCTTCACGTTGCGAGCTACGGCTCGAGGGGGCAGCAGTTCACGTTGCTCAGGCCAGGCAGGGCAGGCCGTCACGGTGCTCACAGCAGCACAGTCGGGTGGAGGTCGCGGTGCTCGGAGAGATGGGGACACATAGGTTCTCTGGAGTCAGGAGGGCAATTCACCAGCAGCAGCTTCCTTTTCCTCTTGGGGGGGGGGGTAGCGCCCACTGTTCCTGGGGCGCAGTTCAGGGGACAAGTTCACAAGCAAGCCCTTGGAGATTGTTCACACAGCACGAGTTGATTCAAAAGTCTTTCTCAGTCTTTTCCTCTCCTTCTTGCAGCAAGGCACCCACCACAGGCCAGTTTCTCAGGCTTAGAGACAGTACTCCTCCATGCAGCTTTCCCAGGTCCTTCTCTTCAGGCAGAGTTTCTTCTTGGCGCAAACAGGATCGGATTTCTTAAGCAGGGCTCCTTCTTGTATTCACAGTTTCTTTTGTTCTTTGTCGCCAGGGGGCCTGTGCCTGGCTCAGTCCGGTTTTGGAGCACTTTGTTGTGGTGACTCTGCTCTTTCCTTTCAGTGCACAGGGCAGAGACATCAGCCGCTCCACAGGGGGCGGAGCCAGCATTGTGGTGGCAGAGCACAGGTCTATTCAGAGTCAAGGTGTACTCCTCCCACCCATCCTGGTGTAATCTCTCTACCCACCACCTGGCAGCCAGCCTGTCTCCTGGAATTCCCCAGCCCTGTCCCTCACTGAAACTAGGCAGCACACACACAAAGCAGAGGCGGACTGAAATGGCTAAGCAAGTAAATACTAACTTTCTAAAAGTAGTATTTACAAACACAGGATATTAAAATAAACTTTACTAAATGAAGTATTTTATTATTCTGAGTTCAGGCATACTAAACTTGACTTTCTACCATGCTCTCTGAGTCCGCTGGGATTATAGCGTGTAATAATTTCAGCAGCCTATTCTGGCCTATGGAGAGCAGGTAGCCTTCAATAGTGAAAACGAAAATGACTGTAATTCACTATTAGGGCATGCCACACACATCAGGGCATGTCCTACCTTATGCCTACAATGCAACCTGCCCTTGGGCCTACCATAGGGGTGACTAGTATGTAGTTAAGGGAAGGTTTAGGGACTGGCAAGTAGGTGCACTTGCGCAGTCAGCATGACAGTACCAGACTGCACGCAGGTTCTGCAATGGCAGACCTTAGACACATTTTACTAGGCCGCTTCTGTGGGTGGCACAACCAGTGCTGCAAGCCCACCAGCAGCATTTGCATTTACAAGCCCTGGCACTCCTGGTGCACTTTACTAGGGGCTGATAGTAAACCAAATAAGCCAAACATGGAAACCAATCAATGTATACATTTTATAATAGGGAGAGCATATGCACCTTAGCGCTGATCAGCAGTGGTAAGGTGCCCAGAGTCATAAAACAGCCAACAGGTCAGAAAAAATACAGGAGAAAGGCAAAAAGTTTAGGGATGACCCTGCAAAAAGGGCCAAGTCCAACAGTGAGGTATTTACTGGGTGCAGTATTTCACCCACATTTCGAGCTTCGCACCTATGCATGAGTGATAATGCGGTGTATTCCAGCTGAAAAATGTAGAATCGGATGCATGTTTACTGCATACATTTGTGCGGCAATATGTACTGCTTTAAAGTGAAAGCGCGTACAGTGCCCTTAATGTAAGCAAAGCATGTTGTTGTGCTTAAGTAGAAAACACTGAACAAAGCAAATTAGAGCTGAAGAGAAACAGGGCCGCATACAAAGAAAAGCATACACAGTTGCCTTGAAGCAGAAAGCGCAGGTTAAAAAAAACACTAACGGAGGAAGCGAGTATTCTTTTCCGGTGCACCCCATGAATGTCAGTTCCGGTACACTACGGCTTCCTGGGGTGTGCCTGTAAAGGACTGGCACTACTTAAAACAAGCATTTGCAATGCAATACAACTCGCATTTACGCAAGTCGTATTGCATTAGAAATGTAAGTGCGTGCGTTTATGAAAGCACGAACGGGAGTGGGGTGGGTGAGAGTGAGTCGAAAAGTTAGGAACTGCGGGAGGGTGCAGGGGGGACACAGGACACAAAATACAGTTTGAGTAAAGGGGCCAATAGCTTTGGATGCATACAAATTACGCCATGGCCGGCAGACGGAGGGACTAACAAGTGCAAATCAAATCAGGAGGCACCATTTAGGCTGTAAGCCAAACAAAACAATGGGCGGAGAGTGGGCGGAACTTATGCGAATCTTCCCCACTATAGTATATACTACATGCCTCGCAAAGAGAGCAGCGCATGCGCTGCCACGCTAGTCGAGACCTAAAAAGGAAGGTTTGGGTCTGGCAAAAGGCTTATTTTGCCAGGTGGAAAATGGCAGCTTAAAACTGCACACAAAAGCTGCAATGGCAGGCCTGAGACATGTTTAAAAATCTACTTAAGTGAGTGGCACAATCAGTGCTGCAAGCCCACTGGTAATATTTAGTTTGCAAGTCCTGGACTTATGTAGTGCCACTTTACGTGGGACTTACAAATAAATAGGCCAATTGGGTGTAAGCCAATCCTACCATGTTTAAGGAGAGAATACCAGCATGTTATCATTGGTTAGCAGTGGATAGGTGCACAGAGTCCTAAAAGCCAACACAAATGGGTTGAGAAAAGAGGAGTGGGAAGGCAAAACGTTTAGGGATGACCCTGCAAAAAGGGCCAAGCCCAACACACATTCAATACCGGGTTACCTTCCAGGTATTTTGGTTGGCTAATATAATTGTGCATCTAGTTTTGGAAACACCAATAGCCATCAGTTGTTAAAGAATACAAACTACTCTCCCCTTTTCCCACAGAATTACGGGGCATATCATCAAGAAACGGCATTAAAATTATCGCCGCTTTAGCGGCAGAAAACTGCAGCTAAAGTAGTGATAATGGGCTTGAAAATACGCCCTGGAGAATTCCCATAGAAGCCCATGTTCCGGTGTGAACATGGGCTTCTATTGGAATTCTCTGCGGCATATTATCAAGCCCATTATCGCCGCTTTAGCTGCAGTTTTCTGCCGCTAAAGAGGCGATAATTTTAACGCTGTGCTTGATAATATGCCCCTTCATCTTTAATCTTCATGTTACACATGAACACCTCTGAATCAATAAAATTGGCAAAACGTTTTATTGGCAAACTGTTATTTCTATATACCAATAATGGACAATAAATATATTTTAATGTTAATGTAGGGAAGATCCATGTTCCATCACAACACTAGTGATTTAATTACCATTCATTCTCCTTCTATCACACCCAGAGTTAATTTCATAATGGGCCTACAGTACTGTAATTACGCACAAGTCATAATTATTCGTTAAATTACATTACTAAGCACTTTGCCAATATTAACTGACATTGTGAGAACATCTTAAAGAAGGTCACCACAAAGCTACTTTAACAATGCAGAATTCCAAGCTAAACCAGACACTGCAACGAGAGCAGAGATTTTACCTGGCATGATGCCTTTTTGACCTATTGCCTTAGGCATTTGGAAAACGCCCGATGACAACACTCATTTAATTGTATAATTTTAACACACCTTACAATTTTCTTCCCATTTTGGCTACGAATTGTCTTGCTTCAGTTTATTTCAGTCTGTAGCTGGGACCGTAAACAACCACTCTGCTACATACTATTTTAGAGATGAGCTATGATTGTGCACCAGGGATTAGCATGAATGCACTAATATATATTAAGAAAATGTTTCTTATGCAATGCAGAGGCTTCGTGTTTCAAAAAGAAAATATTTCAATAAAAGGATTTCAAGTACTTTTTTGTCAGTGTGACTCAGAACTTGTCTCTTCTTTAAAATCAATTGGTAATTTGCAGTTTATCTACATTTCTAATTATGCTGCTGTGTCTTATTCTGAAAAGCTTCTGAAGCATAAAATTGGTAAGATAAGGCAAAATTGCCTGCTCGTCAACTCCCTCCTCCTAGAATTTACGATAGTTGGAAAGTGATTCTCAGGCCCTAGTCTGTGGAGCGTGGGCCCATCCATAAACTCTTAATTGTTTATGTGGGCGATATGAAAAACTGCTGATCTTTCAAGTAAAATATGCATCATCACGGGTGGCTGTGCCACTTGAAATGTTTACTGGTTGGTTGTGCACGGGCGCATTTGTCTTCTAATGTTTTCTTGTAAAATGATTGCGCCAGCGCAGTCTGTTTTTTCTGTTTTGTTAGGGTGAATTAGAAGCCTCCCATCATATGCGTAATTATGGTGCGGTATTGGCCCGCGTCAAAGGCAATTGTTGGCGGGACGGTGTGTCCATGTGCCTAATGATGGCAGGGAGATGCTTCCCTGAATAGCGGGTGGGCCGGGGGAATCCAAAGTATGTCTGATAGCCATATTTATCGTTTAGGTTTGTCTGTTTTAATTAGTACCTCTTTGTTCCCAAAAAGAAGACTAGGATATAACACATATAAAGGTTAATTAAATAAAATATTATGGGGCTTATTTACAAGCTCCTTGCACTTCCGATAAGTCACTTTTTCCCACAGGAAAAGTTACGCCCGGACAGCGCAAGATGCTTGTAAATAGTAGGCCTGGGCTAAATTTCCGTTCCGCCCGCCGAAATTGCGATAATTTGACATTTTCGGGTTCCGCGGAGAGCGCAAAAATGTCAAAATTTCCGCATTCCGCAGCTTAGCGATAATTTGTTTCTTGCTCGCGCTGTAAAATAGTACATTCTCGTGCGCGCCTTACCTGAATCCCCGCGTTCGCCGACAAGTTTTCCCGATCCGGTTGCGTTCTCCACGAGATGTTAGATTGTTGGTAGCCATTTGCGCTGTCTCGCGACAGTTCGCGCCCGCAGTAATGTCATTGGTCGCGCGATCACGTCTTTCTTCTCGCGATCATGCACCGCGAGAAGAGTGAAAACAAGATGGCCGCGCCCGCGAGCAACCGCATGGGTAAGTTGGCGAGCCGTGTCCACTCAGAAAATACCGCGAACGGGCAGGAAAAAAATCTTCGCGTGTTTGCGGAGATTTTTAACATTTTCGCGATAATTTGCGAAACTCACTTTCGCAAATTCCGCCCACCCCTAGTAAATAGGCCCCCGAGTGTGCGCAGGATTTTTATGAAGACACACAAGATTGTCTTCTAAATTAAACAAAACGGATTGTGCAAATAAATATCAAATTGCAAACATTTTATACATTGTTAATTACTTTCTAATGAATATTAAGGGTGTTATTTAAAGTTTGATGAACAGGGCACTCCTCCATAAATGTGGCAGAGTATTTTGTCCACCAAAATGAAAGTCTGTCTGCCCTATTTAGATTTGTGTGGACGGTTGTATGCTGCAGATGGAGCTCCTTGCTGGCTCCTCCTCCTGAAACTTATAGCAATGGCTTTGCATACATCAGACTGTCTGTAGGTACCTCAGACAGTCTGCCCAAGTTCACATTTTTATCCAAAAGCTAAATACCCCCCCCCCCCCCGCCTCCTTAGTGCCTCGTTTTGAGTTTGCTGGATGTGATATTCCATCACAAACGTGGTGGATGTCGCTTCTGTTATATTTTTGAAGAAGAGTGGAGGCGGCACCAGGAATGAAGTCACATATCCAAAGAAGCCATCATATTTCAAGAAAATCCTTTATTCATCTTCATATAATGGTAGATATACACAGGACAACAGCCAACGCGTTTCGTTCCAGTTAATGGAACTGCATCAGGGCATAAAGTTGTAAAGGTTTAGTGCACAAAAATGTGTACGTGTAGGTTCAGCAACGATTACTCAATATAGCGTTACGATTGACGCTACGGTCACAGTAGACCATACCCGCAGTGTGAAGGGAAAGCACTGATGAAGAACTGACTTCATTCCTGGTGCGCCTCCACTCTTCTTCAAAAGTTTATTCCTGGGTTTCCCAGTAGGACCTTTCTGCAGCAGGTCTTGGAGACGTTTGGCACAGGACTTTTTGATTTATGGGACTTTAGTATTGATGTGCTCAACATTAGTCGGCTGTGGGATCTCGTTTTTGTCAAGATCTTCTGTTATATTGTGAAAGAATTATAGCCTTTGTTACGTGTAGTATGTGGACTGAATGTTCACCATAGGGTTTTCTTTTACATATTATCCCAGCCTTCAACATCTGAATATGACAGAAAATATTTTAGTCAATTATAAAATTAATTAAATTTCTAAATATATAGTCAGTAAAAAAAGGGGGTTTTCTAATATACATTTTTAACAATGTGACAACATGCCAGCTATCCCACCAAGGTGGCAAAAGTGTGATCCAATGAGACTTAATACCAGTGCTTAATTTGTAAAATATTAAGTGCCAGGGCTCTGACCAGGAGGCCACTGCAGCTTGCACTACCCATCGCCCTTGTCATTGCTGCCAAAACAACTAACTATTTCTCTTGCATGTAAATGCGACAGTTCAGATTATTTCAGGTCCATAAAGCTAAAGGAATGGCTGGGGAAGCAGGTAATTAGCAAATATAATGTATATTCTATTCCTAAATAACCGTTGTTCTGCTCATCTCTAAATTAGATGAGCAGCACCGCCATGTGGTAGACTGTTCTGTGTATGGTGTTGACAATTAGGTGCTGATGCCAAGCACCGGAAACCAATTAAGTGCCGGTGCTTAGCACAGGAAAGCACCGGCTCAAATTAAGCACTGCTTAATACTAAACCTCACCAAAACGTTCATGATGGTCTGTGGCCGAGGTAGGGCTCAGAAAAAAGCATCATTTTGTATGGGACTATAAGTTAACAGAAGTCCAAACTTTCTCCTACCTTGGTATTTTATTTTCTTCTTATTGTAATTGGGCTCCTCATTTAGAACAGTTCAGACTTAAATTTATTAGAATAATACAGGTGATTGTTAGATTTTGTAACAAAATAGGTAGCAAACCTCTCCATGACATGCTTAAAATAGATGGCCGTAAAAGCCTTTCAGTAGCAACCTATGGCTTTATGGCGTGGGCTAATGCCAACCTTAATATATTACAATCTTGTGAAAATTATTTTTTCTGCTCTATGCTGGCCATACCAAGATCTACCTTTCCATATCTCTTGCACCATATGTGGCCGACCTAATTCAAGTAAGAGCTTAGTGTGCTTGGCACAACATCTGGTCCAAAGAGGGACACCAGCTCACAAGAGATATAATCAGGGATTGCTTAACTTTGGAACACACTAAAAAAAAATCCTATGGCTAGCATACTTGGACAAATTGCTTAAGAGTATTGATAAAGGTTTATCGGTAAAACCCACCACAGACATTTTGCAATTTGGCAAAAGAGTAATTAAAATATTGTATATGGAGAAACGAACCCAGGAAAGCGCTAGGAGGGATGAGGAAAAAACAAGCATGCCAAGATATATGGCCTACACTGAGTCGGCTGGCCTACTAAATTATTTGGTCAAAATTACAAACACTCAGTGTAGGAGAGTAGGATCTGCTTCACATGTTTACCCCCACTTTTTCCTGGTGTTTCACTGTTTTTCAACTTTAGTCTGGCTGGGACCCTGCTATTCAGGGCCCCAGCCGAGCTGCTTCATCTCAAATTGATTGCATGTACTTTAGGTACCCCACAGATTGGATCCTGAGGTACCCTTGTGAGTCCCTAGTATATGGTATACTATGTACCCAGGGCATAGGTACCCCAGAGGCCTACCAGGGGCTGAAGCATGTATTATGCCACCCCTGGAAAGCCACCCAAAATGACACCACAGGTCTGCTACTGCAGCCTGGTTAAGGTGGTGCATGCACCCCTTACTGAGATATAGGTTCACTATACCTCACCTATCACTGCACATACAAAACTATCAGTCACCCCTATGGCGGGCCTTATCAATCCTGAATGCAGGGTGCTTGGTTATATGTGAGAGGGTGTCCAGGCATGAGTTGAGCCCCTCTGCAGCCTTCGGAATCTCTTCTCTGGGGTTGTCAGTGGTGCAGCCTGACCATATACTCTTAAGTGCATTATAAGCAAACGGTAAATGCTAACTTTGGACTGGCTGCACGGAAACATGTCGTGTTTGGTGTCAAACACCTTGGAATCATACCCCCACAACAGTAACTGGTGTGGGAGTATGATCCCATCCTTCTAGAGGGAGAGACATGGCAGCACTGGTATACCCGGTAGAAACTTAATAGAGCCCTGGCATCACAAAACGGATGCTGCAACCACAGACACAAGTTTTGTCTCCTACTGCTGACCGAAATTCCGGCAGGGGAGGCCTGGACAATAGGTTTCCTGTCACAGGGAGGTGTAACCACCTCCCAGACAGGCTGATGTGTATTGGGGCTGGGTGGGAGCACTCTCTGAGTGCTTTGAAGTCCTGCACTGGGGGCACATTTGGTGTCCCTGTGCATAGTCCAGCTCAAACCGGTTCAGGGGCTTCCAGCCCCTGCTCTGGGGTGAAACTGGACAAAGGAAATGGGTGTAGCCACCTCTCTTTCCAAACCCTCCCATAGGTGGGTCCCCAGAGCTAGTCCAACCCCTTCTTTAGGTATAAGTAAGAAACCTCTGTAACCAAAACTTTAGATATCCCTGGACAAAACTCTGAAGCTGAATCCTGGAACTTTGACGCTCTACTCAAGACTAGAGGACTGAAGAAATCTCCCTTGGGGTCAAGGAGTGACTCCCCTGCTTGGCAGGCACCAATGAAGCAATTTGCTGGTCTGCATTTCTGAAGTTCCCGCCTGCATCTAAAGTACTTGCAGTCCAGGAAGAGGATTTCCAGACATCTCAGAGGCCGACCTGAGTCCCCAGCAAAGCTGAGATCCACAGCCCTAGTGAGTAGCGTGGAACTGGAACTCCTGGTCACCGTGCATTTTTGAAAGTGCATGGACTTCTCGACATCTCTTGAAGTCGTGCTTGGGCTTACTTGTAGCCCCCATCTAAAGCACAGAATCCACCACAGATTGTCGGCCTAGTCTCCCCAAGTGACACATGGGTGGCCATTTTGTGTTTTGTCTTGACGTCCCTTTGCGATCCCTGGTCCGTCGACTGGTGGGTCCCTGAGGGGGTAACTTTGCATTTGTGGGGCTTCCCTGGTTGCTCCAGATGTGCCCTGACTCTCAACCAAGTGGGGAGTCTCCCAGACCTTGCTGGTCTGCACCAAAGCATTTCTTCTCTTTCTGCATGGGTTGCTGTTGCTAAGGCTTGTTGTGTCCAATCCGGGCACCGACGCTGCAGCACTCGACATTCTTTGTGGGACAGCTCGAATCCAGCTCCTGGTTGTCCTCGATGTCTCCTGGTCCTCGTGGCTGAAGAGTCAAGCTTTACCTTCTTCACCTGAAATCACCCAACATCGGTGGGCATCTGCCTATCGCCTTACTGGTCACAGGCTAGTGACCCAGACTCTGTCCCCTCTGCTTTCAGGTTCTTCTCATCTACGATAAAGGCTTGGAGCTCTTCGAACACTTGGCATCTTCCCAGCAGCAGCAATTCTTCGCCAGCTCCCATTGAAATAGACGACGCGACCCGACACCATTTGAAACCTATGCACCCGGCTTCCCTAGGTGAGGTAACACAAGTACTCCGGTGCTCCTGTGGGTGTCGACACTAGAACTTCCTAAGTCCCAAAGGGTTTGGTCCTGACTCAATTCTAAGTGTCCCTAATCATTAAAAATCTAACCGCAACTTTCCCCATAGAAGCTAACGTGAGCTTGCGGCTGTGTCATCACACTACACACGGCCCCCGTGGGTCCCCTGTGTCACTACCTTGGGTGGTTCCTTGGGGTCCCAGCGATTCTACAGGCTCTAGGCATTGTGTCTAGTTAAGTGGCGGTCTTATACCACTATTTCAGTATATGGTTTGGCTCGTCCCCAAGGCCTGACGTGTATTTGTGCTATTTTACCGTCATATTTGAAGTGTAACTTATGTGTTTCGACCTCTAGTCTCATAAAGAGTCTAGGAGGGTGTGTTTAGTAATAAATACATATATTTTATATATATACCTGGTGTGGTTGTCTTTCATTTAGGCACTCGAGAGATTGGCTGAAAATCATTCAT
Organism: Triturus cristatus; assembly: GCF_964204655.1. NCBI lineage: Eukaryota > Metazoa > Chordata > Amphibia > Caudata > Salamandridae > Triturus > Triturus cristatus. The sequence goes on from NC_140586.1 coordinate 12,844,501, forward strand.
AAATGCCCATGTTATTGGAAAGAAAATTAGCCCACTATGCACTGTATGCTGTTTTGTAAATTGTATCAAGACATTAGACAATAAAATTACCGCCAATTTTTATTGTAAAGAATTTTTTCTTTATAAAGAAGCCATGAAATTTATCTGTACACTTTGAAAATGATTTTGCCTGTTGTGCTGTTGCTGGTTAAATTAGTAGGGGTGTACATAACAAAAAAATCTCTTGCATATCTAGACCATCTAGTTTATTAAGCTGATTGAAGAATGGCCCTGACGTAAAACTAAAACGAATAAATGGGACAACAATGTGAGTGATTTGTACATAAGTTTTAACAGTCATATTTGATAGCAATGTTTTAATTGTATGTACTTTTATGGATCAAAACAAGATTTGAATAAAGTTTTATTTTGATGATCCAATGTCACCTTAGCAAACAAATTGCTATCCTAAGTAAAACAACTCTGCATACCTGTTGGAGATTTCTATCCCTTCACTGGAACTGCAGTGTATGCAGATCATTAGAAGAATCAAACATATGTGCCAGGCAGACAGACGTGTAAAATATGGCAGAAGGTCATTCACAAGCATGCCATAAATAAGATTCACTCCATCACTTGTAGAATGGTGGGACCTTCAGGAGACTTGCCTTAAAATTCCCAGCAATTTTGTTTGATTTTAGGGTGTAACTTACTCCAATACATTTTAAATATTTAGGATGACACAATCCTTACATACATAATATTCCCTGAAAAAACGAAGGCCATGTGGCCGGAACGCGTGTGTTAGCTTCTTGATTCCTGGAGCCGGCTGGAATAAACGGAATTCATCGTATCAAGCCCGAGTGCGCAGCTTCATATGTTTTGCGACATTGGTGTTTGAAAGTATCATCACGGAACCGTCTCCGCGAGCTGCTGCACCCGTACTGTTGAGAGCGGCGGCAGCGATTCCTTGGCGGTTGACGTGTGTGGATAGAGATATATATATATATATATACACACACACACATATTATCTACTGACGGTCGCCAGTAGATAGTTATAGTTAGGACCTAGTTTCCATAGGAAACTCGTTTTTTTTTTCCCAATAACTTTGGCGCCGGTTGACGAATCTTCGCAAAATTTTCAAAACTCGTGGGGCGCTCCTATCTTGAAAGTTTCTGGGTGATTCGGCAAGCGGGGGCCGAGAAAAAAGGGGGCCCCAAAACGTGTTTTCTCCATGTTATTTCTCATAGGAAACTTTAGACACGACTACAGCCCGAACTGCTGAACGGAATTACACCAAATTTGGCAAAAAGGTAGTGCTTGGTTCAGAAAGCAGCCTTTCTTTAAATGGTGTAAATCCGTTCAGTAGTTGCTGAGAAAATCAAAACATAGCGGTTAAAAAAAAATGCATTTCCCATAGGAAACTTTAGTTTAGACACGGCTCCAGCTCGAACTGCTGAACGGAATTACACCACATTTGGCAAAAAGGTAGTGCTTGGTTCAGAAAGCGCCCTTTTTTAGGTCTCGCCTGACCCAGCGCATGCGCTGGTCTGGCGAGACTTATTGAGGGGGCTCCGAAAAGTGCTACCAGGCCAGCCTAGAGCTACAGTGCATGTGCGCGGGCGCGCGTGCTGCTTTTACCGCAATTACTTTCACTTTTGCGGCTGCACGGCCGCTTTGATATTTGATAGCGATCACTTTCACTTTTGCGGCCGCTTGGCATAGCCAATAGGTCTCGCTTTTGGGATCTTATAAGTATTTAGTTATGCAACTGTTGCATGGCTAAACACTTATAAGGTCCCAAAGGCGAGACCTATTGGCTATGCCAATGCTTGTTTGAAAATGGTGTAAATCCGTTCAGCAGTTGCTGAGAATATCCAAAAATAGCGGTTAAAAAAAATGCATTTCCCATAGGGAACTTTAGTTTAGACACGGCTCCAGCTCGATCTGCTGAACGGAATTACACCAAATCTGGCAAAAAGATAGTGCTTGGTTCAGAAAGCGCCCTTTTTTTTTTTTTAAATGGTGTAAATCCGTTCAGTAGTTGCTGAGAATATCCAAAAATAAAAAAGTTTTGATATCTATGGCCGCGGTGAATCCGTGCACCCTTCCGATTACGAGCTACATTCTAATTGGCTGTCAGCATTCCAAACCAGGAAGTGTTGGCAGCCATCTTGTGACTCGGTAGAACCGAGTCACAAGAAAACAGTGAAAAAGAGGGTAAAAAACAAGAAAAGGGGGTAGGGTAGAAACACCCTGACCCCCCAGACCTGCTCAGGGGGTCCCAGAAGGACCCCCAGGACACAAAAAAGCATTTTTTTAAATTGGCGAGATTCGCGCACCCAGCGCGAATTTCGGCCAGAAAAAACGAAGCGCAGGTAATTATTTAGCCTCCGGGTGGGCCAAGTCCTGGGGGCATGCAATATTGTAATTGCAGGGGCCCAGGGAGGAACTACATAAAAATGATGATAAAAACATGCCTAAAACAAGTGGGTTCCATTTCATAGGATCACAAGAGTTTGTGGGTCATCTTCCTTGAAGAATAAAATCTCATCCGATACTGGAAACATGTCCAGGTGTTTCTAGTGCCTCAACGCTTTCTCAGTACAACACTTCATTATTGAAACCTGAGGCGGGAGGAGGCGAGTGAACCCAGACACAGGCTCCCCTATGCTGCACATGTGGGGTGAGTGTGTCTGGGGTCACCATTTGGGTTGCCCATTCTCCTTTCATCGCAGATGTTTCCGTATTTTGCAGCACAAGTGTCCCTTGTGCTGCCTGATTAATGAACATGACTGCACTCTGGCCCGCTGGTGGTTCACAAGTGTCCTTGCGCTGCCTGATGCATGCACATGATTGCACTCTGGCCCGCTGGTGGTGCACAAGTGTCCCTTGTGCTGCCTGCACATGACTGCATTCCGGCCCGCTGGCGGTGCTGCCAGATGGATGCACATTACTGCACTCCATCGCATGGGCACTACACCATGACAGAGTGCGTTGTTGGCAGCGCTGCATTTAGTAGTTATCACAAGTGAGAGCAGTGCTTTAAATGGGCCGGTACTCACCGGTACCGAGTACCGGCACTTTTTCATTCTCTCCCCTTGAGTATCGGCACTTTTTCTAGAATGAAGAGAGTACCGGTACTGATGAGGACCTGACTTTAACCAAGGCAGCGCTCCTTTCATCCCTCATGAACTGATACCAAGGCAGCACCTTTATGAAGCACTGCAAGGAATCAATCACAGGAGCTCTTGTCACCAGGATACAGCGTAAGCTGCTATGGAAGTCATCAGGGCAGGGGTGTGTCTGCCGAGTCATTCGCTTATCTATTGATCTTTCACAGTGGGGCTGAGAGGGGGCTGTAAAATCTAATGGGTGGAGGTGGGAGGCACTGGTCAGGACATAACAAAAGAACGTATTACAGTCCCCACGCATCTAAATTGCCTTCTTGCATGTTTAAATAAGAAGGAATCTTGTTACCAAACTCACAGATTCCTATTTTATCGACCTTGGACAGACTAAGTCCAATGAAAAATGTGGAGATTGGCACCCAGTTCCCCAGTGCAGACGTTGTCAGCTCTGGCCCTAACTCAGGTTTGCAAATGTTCCAGGCGAGACTCTTGTACTAGACAGATGGCTCAGTGGGCTGTAGGCCACCGGTTCGATTTAAGGCAATCTGAAGCAGCATATCATCCTTAGGCGGTTGATAAAATGAATACGTTTTAATTAGATTATCGAAAAATCCGTTATGCAATGGCCTCATTACTATTCAGACCTTGAGGTTTGATACATAAACTGTCCTCATTTCTTTGGAAAGCTTCACATTACAAACTTAATTTCAAACAGTTTGCAAGCGCAGTGGTTCTGTTTAAAAAGTACTACTTTTATGTACAGATTACAAAATCGAAGTAAATGCTGAGGTGAACTTTGTGGATGCTGTATTCAGAAAGGAAGGTTTACTGAAAGTCATAGTAAGAGACAGTGGAGGCAATTTAAAGCTGAAACCTACTAACAGTACATGAGCAGGAGTGGGTAAATCTGCCCACCACCCTGAAGGAAATTGGTGTGTGCAACGGTTTAACAGCTAAGATAAAGGGGTTATTGAGTTGGCAAAAAACACAAATAACCTGAATTGGGAGAAAGTAGTAAGACAAGCATTGGCAAAGCCAATAGGTCTTGTAATGGGACAGTTAAAAAGTAGCTTTATGAAGCGGCCAGAAGAAACATGGAAGGAATGGCAGTGGAAGGGGGTAGAAGAAACAGGATGGGGAGAGGTGGAGGGGAGAAGAAACAAGATGGAGGAGGGTGGGGGAAGGTTAAAAAAGTGATTTGACATGGCCAACATTCACAGCGTCATATTGTAAAAAAATAAAAATAAAGAAATAGCACATGAGCAGCGGATGACCACTATTTAAAGTTCTTTTTAATATTTATTTCATCGATAATTGCAAATGCAAGAATGCATTTGACATTTATTATAGGAAGTATATAAGGCATATAATATCAATTATTAGCTGAATTAACACAAGTGGGATAATGGTGTGTATTTTTATTACACATAGTGAAGCCAGATCAGCCCAGTAGATACTTTATTCTTTCTGATATCACATCTGCAGCGTGTTTATTCTCTTTCAACCACATAAAACGGAATGTTGAAGGGCTGAGCCACCAACAGCAATATCACTATTGTCTGTGTGTCCGCATTTCTCATCCAGTGGAAGAGAGAGAGAATATGCTGCTCACTGAAGCTATACAAACTATGTCTCTTCGAAAGCAACTCTGGTTTCCAGGTTTGACAGAAACACTCACTAGTGGCGTGAAAGAAAAGACTGCCTGATGAATTCCTCGCTTTTTGCAGTTACGCCTTCACCAATCATGAGAACCAGAGAGCATAAGTAAGTGAGCTTGGGGCATCATAAGTAACAATAAAGTGGATAACTCTGGAGGTAATGCACTTGCTTGAAAGATCTGTGTACATTCTAATCAAAGGTTCAACTCACCATAATATTGCATAGAGGATCAATGTGTCTGCTGAAAAGCACAGCATGCAACTTGTAAATCACAGATTAGCTGTTTTATGTAGATCGCTTAGTTGATTACTGTTTTTGTTGCATAGAGCCTTGTGTTACCTGCAGGTCAAAAGTTAACATCCCTGTATTATAGCTTAGTGAGTTATGAACCTGCAGCAAGGACCTGACTGCAAACAAGACGGCATATATTTAGAATACTTTCTTATTTTAAAGTTGCCACAAAAAAGAAAAGTTTCTTTGGATAGTAAGAAACACTTATTAGTAAGTGCCATATCTATATAGTTATGTGTGAGATAACTAATGGACAGATACATCCCACAATCAAACAATGCATGCAGATTTCGTGCATACAACCTTGGCATGGTAAAAAAGCTAACCCCGCCCCTTGTTCCCCCTTAGCACCGCCCTTGTGTCCGCCCTAAACTCCGCCCACTGCTCCTTTTGGTGAGTACCTGCACTTATCTTTTTCCATTTAAAACACTGAGTGGGAGTCATTTTGGTGTCTCACGTGAGAGAGCGCAGAGGGGCTCTCAGCTTGTCTTGGGGCGCAGCGCTTAGAAGTGTGATGCAGGAGAAGGCGCGAGCGATAGGCACTACATTATAGTTGTGATTGGCTGTCAGTTTTAATTTAATTTCGTGGCCTCTAGTGTGCTAGAGGCGGGGTCATGCCGGGGTGGTCTGTGTTATGAGTTGTCCAGTTGGGGGAGGGAGGGGGTCAAAAATAGAGGTGGCCACAGAACCAGCTTTCCCAGAGGGGCAGCAGGCGCAGCAGCAAACTGTGGTGCAGCAGCAAGGTGTGGGGCCCAGGCTTTGATGCTGCAGCAAGCTGCGTATACGATGTGCCTTGCAGAATGATTCGTGGGCATCTGTGTTGTGCCAGTCATCCCTATTGGCATCACGGCGGCTCTTTGATGTAGACTATTCTCGCATTTTTTAAGCTCTAGGTCAAGTATAATAATGCCATTTTCTAGAGCCTGCAGTAACACCGGAGGATTTCCGAGCGCAAAGCCTTCACACCATTCTAATAGGGACACAACGCGAATACAGAAGGGATCCATTTAATTCCTGAAAAGCATGTGTTTCAGGTTTTCGCAGATGGTCTGCCATGGATCTGCTCTCCAGGGACGCCTAGCGCTGAGAGGGGCGCTTTTCTGTCGTTGGCGCTTGAAGACATGTCCTGCGAGCTCAGGGTGCAGCTGGAGTGCTCCTAATGCACCCGTGAGAAGGTACTGGTGACCCACCTCATGGGGGCACTCTAAGGCTGCTGCCCGTCCCCTCACTGCGGAGGGCCCCTGATCCTTGCACCGCTGCACCCTGACCAGGGGACGGCGCAGCGCTGGAGGTTACTCCAGAGCAGGCTAACCACAGGTCTGGGGATCCGGTGGAGCTGAGCAGGACCGGTTCACCGTGCAAGGCCCTGACTGTTTGACACTCTGCAGCAGACATATGCATGCAACAGGCAGCACAAGGGACACTTGTGCACCGCACCAGGCCTGTGTGCAGTCGTGTGCGCCTTGCGGAGAGCAGTCATCCAGAAAGACGCTTCGTAGGGGTGTGAAGCGCTATATAAACGCTATAATACAATAAATATGGAAATGTTGGCTTTTCGGCCCTCAGAGTGGCTACTGCTGACGTACAGAGCACATGAACCCACTCAGCTAACCGGCAGCAGCAGAACAGCGGTGTAAAGTTACTGCAGAGCCGGAGTTTTAAATAGGCTACTCCCGCTCGGAGTGTAAATCTTACTTTGAAACTTTCTGTGACGTACCACGTCTTAGCTCCACACAGCTCGGCAGTGGCGTCCAGGCGCTGGGCTGTCTGTGGAGAGATGCGGTTCTCTCCCTCGAGGTGAGTGAAGGGCAGCAGCAGGAAGGGGGCGGGTGCGCCCCTCGAAGGGAAGTGCACACAGGTGCGTATCACCGTCATTGAGGGACGGGCTCTAAAGTTCACTCACAACCAGCCAACATACACTGGTAAAGTCAATAGGCCTGGCAGTGACTGCCGACCTTTCGCCAATTCTTGCTTAGTCTTGTCGTGGTTTTTGCAAAACGTTATTGTGCTCCTTGTCGAAGGGTGGCATGTCTTGACTGACAGCGAAGTCAGCCAATGGCTGAAAGGGGCAGATACCCTGCCTGTTGAGGGATGCTGGAGTGGGTGAATACACGGTAATGGCACAACCACAGACTAATAAATGGCGTCTGGATAAAATTCCCATAAGGTAACTGTTACACACATATTTATAGTAAAATTAAAATGACTGGGCTAACACACACCTAAAAAGCTAATTGTTCTGGCTTTGGCTGCCAGCTTTTTGCTCTTGAGGGAAACAGGAAGAGAGAGAAGGAAGGAAAATAGGCAGACAAGAGATAAGAAAGGCAAGAGAGAAAGATGGCAGCAAGGGAAAAAAGAAAGGAAAACCGAGTTATCTTTACACAGATAGAGCACACTCATGAGCTTACATTCAGAGTTTGTGTGAGCCTCTGTTGCATGACTGTTACCTGTCAAAAGGCTTTTTGCCAAACTTCTTCAGATTAGTGAAATAGCAGTCCTCAGATAAACAAAGGATGTTCCAAAAGGAATTTACAGCAGCTTAGGCAGGAGACATAAACTGACAAAGATGGAATGTGCCCTGTGATCACACCAAAATCTTCATGCTATCACATCAGACTCTAAACACAAGGGCAACCATAAGGTATTTATAAAGTAAAAACAAAACCACTGGCACTGAAGGCAACTAGCTTGTGTGTGGTTGTGCTCATTGTGGGAGAGCGAAATGCAGCCACTCAAAGTGTCATTAACCAGTGCCTGAAGTGGTCTGACCCACTGCCCCGTGCTGTATGCTGTAGTGGGCGGAAGTGGAATATGAATGGCACAGCACCAGACCAATGGATGAAAAGGGGTGTCTGAAAGCTCCTTTAAATATTATACATATAATCTTAGCAAAATCAAAAAGTATTGGCTAACACCAGACCTACACAAGCATTGGCAAAGCCAGCAGGTCTTGCCCATGCAAGAGCTATTGGCTTTGCAGCGTGGCTGCTAGTCAGCAAGGCTCAAATTCAAAGGTGTAGAAGAGAGTGGCGTGGAGTGGAGTGGAGAAGAGTGGTGTAGAATGGAGTAGAGTCTGGTAGAGTGGAATGGCTTAGAGTATCAAGGAGTGGCGTAGAGTGGAGAGGACAGTTGTGGGGTAGCATAGGATGGAGAGGAGTGTTGAAAAGTAAAGTGGAGTGTCATAGAGTAGAGTGCAGTGTTGTAGAGTAGAGTAGAGTAGATTAGAGTGGAGCAGAGTAGAGAAGAATGGGGTGATTAGTGCGCTATATCAAATTGTTGCATTGTATTGTTATTGGCATAGAGTGACATTGAGTGTGTTAGAGTAGAGAGGCATTGAGTGGCATCGAGGTGAGTGTCATGGAGTATCATAGTGTGTTGTGGAGTGTTGTAGAGTGACGTAGAGTAGAGTGGCACAGAGTGGAGTGACGTAAAGTGCAGTGGAGCGTTATAGAGTGCCGGGGAGTGGAGGGTAGTAGAGTGGAGGGGCATAGAGTGTGGTGTAGTGAAGTGTAGAAGTGGAGGGGGTAGAAAATGTAATAGAGTAGGCTAGAGTGTCATACAGTGGAGTGTCATAGAGTGCAGTGCCATAGAGTGAAGTAAAGTGTCCTAGAGTGAAGTAGAGTAGAATGGCATTGAGTGGCATAGCGTGGCACAGAGTGGCATAGAGTGGATAACAGTGGAGTAGAGAAGCATAGAGTGTAGTGGCATACAGTGGTGTGGAGTATCATAGAGTGGCATGGAATATCGTAGAGTGGAGGGTCGGGGTGTAGAGTGGAGGCATGTGGAGTAAAGTGTTGTAGAGTGGAAGGGTGGAGTGTCTTACAGTACCATGGAGTGGAGGGTCACAGAGTGGAGGGGTACAGAAGGGCGTAGAGTGGAATGTAGTAGACTGAAGGGGCGTATAGTGGAGGGGTGTGAGAAGTTGGCCTGGCATATGCTGGTCACTGGTTATAGTGGCCACCTTGCACCAGTCCAATTCGACTCTTATGGTAGATAGGTTAAAGACAACCTTTTAAAGATAGCTATCCTAGTGGTAGCTGTGGAGAGCAGCCTTCAGGCTAAGTCTCAGAGGAATGTAAAGTGGCTTGTTTTACCTTATAATCTCTTGAATTACCAAATGAAAGGACACCACAAAGGTATATATATTAAATATATATGTATTTATTTCTAGACACACTCTACTAATCTATTTATGAGATTAGAAGTCAAGGACATGCACAAAAATCAACGTTTCACAATAAGTTAAGCGCAAATATGGCTGGGGCCCTAGGGGCGTACCAGACCATATACTCAAAAAGAGGTTTAGGAAAGTCGACTTGCAAAAGGACAAGGCCTAGGGTCTGTAGAATCGCTGGGGCTTCACTAATCCACCCAAGGCAGGTAAGTAAAAGACCCACGGGAGATGCGTGCAGTGGGAGAACACAGCCGCGGGTTCCCTATTGGCTTTAATGGAGCAAGTCGCGGTAAGTAATTAGAGGGCAAAAACACACTGGAGCACTGAAGTGCACGAGTTACCTCACCCAGGGAAGCCGGGTGCATAGGTGTCTTTTGGTGTCGGGTCGCGTCGTCGTTTTCTATGGAAGCCGATGAAGATTTGCTGCTTGCGAAGACTGAAGAAGGGTCCGGTGGAATCCAAGGCTGGATTCAAGATGAAGATGACCTGAAAGCAGAAGGGACAGTGTTCACAGTCATTTGCTAGTGACCCGGGGCCAGGAAGATGGATGCCCACGGAAGTCTGGTGATTTCAGGTGATCAAGGGTGTTTTGACCCTTCAGTCACGAGGTCCAGGAGGCATCGATGTTGACTAGCAGCTGGATTCAACGTGTGCCAGGATGTCTGCAGCTTACTGAGGTGTAATCAGATTGGAGCCAACAAGCCTTGGCAACAGCAAGGCCGTAAACAACGACATCACCCCATCACAAGACCTCTGCAACTCCCTCGCCTCCTACTTCCACAACAAGATCGCAGACATACACAACAGCTTCAGCACACAGCCAACGCACCCCACGACCGCACCTGCACCCCCCACCACCACCCTCCGCGCCTGGACCCCGATCAACACCGAAGAAACCCGACGCACGATGAACTCCATCCACTCCGGATCTCCAACCGACCCCTGCCCTCACCACGTCTTCAACAAGGCCGACGCTGTCATCGCACCCCACCTGCGGGACATGATCAACACCTCCTTCGACACCGCTACCTTCCCGGAGAGCAGGAAGCACGCCGAACTCAGCGCTCTACTGAAGAAACCATCAGCGGACCCCGCCGAACTAAAAAACTACCGCCCCATCTCGCTCCTCCCGTTTCCGGCCAAAGTCATCGAGAAGACCGTCAACAAGCAGCTGGCCGCCTTCCTCGAGACTAACGGATCCCTCGACCTCTCGCAGTCTGGCTTCCGGGCCAACCACAGCACCGAGACCGCCCTCATCGCAGCCACCGATGACATCCGAGCCCTGCTCGACAACGGGGAAACTGCGGCCCTCATCCTCCTGGACCTCTCCGCGGCATTCGACACTGTCTGCCACCGCACCCTAGTGCAGCGCCTCAGCAACGTCGGAATCCAAGAGAAGGCACTAGAATGGATCATCTCCTTCCTCGCCGGAAGGACACAGAGAGTCCGCCTCCCCCCGTTCAGATCAGAAGCCACCGAAGTCATCTGCGGCGTTCCTCAAGGCTCCTTGATCAGCCCCACCCTCTTCAATGTCTACATGAGCCCCCTTGCGGCCATCGCACGCCAACACAACCTCAACATCATCTCTTACGCCGATGACACCCAGCTGATCCTCTCCCTCACCAACGACCCCGCCACCGCCAGAGCCAACCTACACGAAGGGATGACAGACGTAGCCGAGTGGATGATGAACAGCCACCTGAAACTGAACTCAGACAAGACGGAAGTCCTGACCCTGGGCTCGTCGCCCTCCGCCTGGGACGACTCCTGGTGGCCCCCCGCCCTGGGCAGCGCACCCAAACCAACAGACCACGCACGCAACCTGGGCTTCATCCTGGACTCCTCCCTCTCCATGACCAGACAAGTCAATGCCGTCTCCTCATCGTGCTTCAACATCCTGCGCATGCTACGTAAGATCTTCCGGTGGATCCCCACCGAGACCAGGAAGACGGTCACCCAGGCCCTCGTCACCAGCCGACTGGACTATGGCAACTCCCTCTACGCCGGAACCACTGCCAAACTCCAGAAGAGACTCCAGCGGATCCAGAACGCCTCAGCAAGACTCATCCTCGACATCCCCCGACACAGCCACATCTCCGGACACCTGAGAGACCTGCACTGGCTCCCGGTCAACAAGAGAATCACGTTCCGACTCCTCACCCACGCACACAAAGCCCTACACAACCAAGGCCCAAGATACCTCAACAACCGCCTCAACTTCTACACTCCCACACGCCAGCTTCGATCGACCAACCACGCCCTCGCCGCCGTCCCCCGCATCCGAAGAGCCACCACGGGAGGAAGGTCCTTCTCCTACCTGGCCGCCAAGACGTGGAACTCCCTCCCGACCCACCTCCGCCTGACTCAAGACCACCTCCCCTTCAGGAAGCAGCTCAAGACCTGGCTGCTCGAGCAGTAGTGGACCCCCCCCTCCCCAAGCACCTTGAGACCCTCCGGGGGAGTAGCGCGCTATATAAATGCATTGATTGATTGATTGATTGAGAAAGTCTTGTGGAAGTTGAAGAAAGTCAGCGGTGCAGACCAGCAAGGTCTGAGGGACTCACCCAGCAAGGATAAGTGAGGGCAGGCCTGGAGCAACCGGGGGAGCCTTTTGGTTTGATTAGAAAGTCTTCAGGGGACCCACAAGCCAATGGGAAAGGGATCACAAAGACACCTCATGAGGAAATGCTTTACAGGAGCCCACGCTCACTCGGGACAGGGTAGGCCTCTGATTTTCGGCGCACAACCTGCTGGAGGCTATGGCCACAAATGGTCCAATGCACAAGTTTGTAGAATGTCGTGAAGGGGTTGCACTCGACAGGAATGCACAGTACCTGGGTATTGCTGTTCCTCATCACTCGTGGGGTCCACTCGCCTCAGCTCTGCTGGGGACTCACAATGGCCATCAGGAAATCTTCTTCTGGGGCTGCAGGGACTTAGGACTCCGGCGGGAGCGGGAAAGTTTGCGACTGTTGATTAGAGTTTTTTGGTGCCTGCCAAGCAGAGGAGTCACTCCTTGACTCCAAGGGAGATTTTTCTGTCTTCCAAAGGCAGTGGAACGTCGAAGGGCCAGGATTCTTCTTGTAAAGCGTCGTCCAGGGATATCTAGTTTGCAATGGCAAGGGTTCCCTATCTTATACTAAAAGACAGGGAGGGACTAGCTTTATGACCACTCCTCTTTGAAGGTCAGGGTAGGGGGTGGTTACACCCACTTCCCTTTGTCCAGTTTCACGCCAGAGCAGGGACAGGTAGCCTCTGAACCGGTTTGAGCTGGCATATGTACAGAGGAGCCTACTGCTCCCCCAGTGCAGGACTTCAAAGCACTCTAGGAGTGCACCCACCCAGCCCCAATACACTAAATCCTGACTGGAAGGTGGTGACACCTCCCTGTGACAGGATGCCTATTGTTGGGCCTCCTCCACTGCGAGTTTCAGTCAGCAGCAGGAGGGCAGCCCAGTGTCTGGGAGGGTGGCATCCATTTTGTGATGCCAGGGCTCTTTCAGATTTCTACCGTGTTTCCACAGTGGGTACATGTCGTCCTCTCTAGAAGGGTGGGATCATACTCCCACACCAGTTACTCGTGTGGGGTTATGATTCCAAGTTGTTTGACACCAAACACGACATGTTTTGATGCAGTCATTCCAAAGTTAGCGTTTACCGTTGGGTTATAATGCACTTAAGAGTATATGGTTTAACCGCATCCACAAACAGCCACAGAGAATAGACTCTGCCAGCTGCAGAGGGGTCCTGCTCATGCAGAGGCACCCCCTCACATTTTAAACCAAGCACCCTTCCCTCAGGATTGATAGGGCCTGCCTTAGGGGTGACTGATAGGTGTATATGTGTGTGTATGGTGAGATATAGGAACCTATACCTCAGTGAGGAGTGCTAACACTACCTCACCCAAGCTGCAGTAGCAGGCCTGTGGTGTTAGATTTAGTCTGCTTCCCAGGGGTGGCATAATACATGCTTCAGCCCCTGGTAGGCCTGTGAAGTACCTATGCCCTTGGTACCTAGGGTACCATATACTAGGGGCTCATAAGGCACCACAGCATCCAATCACTAGTGCATCTAAAATGCACTCCAAGTTGTTTAGAGAGAACAGAGAGGCTGGGGCTCTGATTAGCGCGGACCCAGCCAGACTATAGCCAGTGTTAACATCAGAAAGAAAGTGGGGGCAACATAAGTGCAGATCCTACTCTCCTACAAGGGGCGTAGAGTGAAGGGGTATGGAATGGAGGGGTGTAGAATGGAGAAGCGCAGAGTGGAGTAGAGTCGTAGAGTGGAGAGGAGTAGAGTGGCCTTGAGTTAAGTGGTACAGAGTGGCGTACAGTGATGGAGAGTATAGTGGCGTGGAATGGAGTAGAGTGGAGTGGAGTACAGTGTCATAGAGTGAAGTGATGTAGCGTTGAGAGGCAGAGTGGCATAACATAGAATGGAGTAAATTGTCTCAAAGTGGAGTAGAGTGGAGTGGTGTAGAGTGAAATAGAGTGTCATAGAGTGGAGTAGGGTAGTGTGGTGGAGAGGGGAGTGGAATAGACTAGAGTGGCATAGAGTGGTGTAAAATGGAGTAGGACAGAGTGGAGTAGAGGGCCATAGAGTGGAGTGGAGTGGAGTTGAGTAGAGTGGTACAGAAAGGAGTAATGTGTCCTAGAGTGGCTTAGAGTGCAGTGTTGTAGAGTGGGGTAGAGTGTAGGGGTAGAGTAGAGTGTCGTAGAGTCAAGTGACGTAGAGTGGAGTATGCATGGTGTGGTAGCGCCCTGCCATTACAGACAACACATTTTCAATTAAAATGATCATTACATTTGCACAGTTATACAGTTTTATTGATAAAACTATAAAGCGCACAAATGATGATGTGATGAAATGGTATCACCTAGTCTACTGAATTGTTTTGATCGTATTTGTTTCCAGCACACTTCAGAATTACAAAACAAATGTTTCATTTGTTTCATTTATGCTTTCCCAATTCTGATATATTCTGAAATATTTGCACAGATCATTTATAGACATTTAAAAAAAATTGTGTGCTAGAAAAAAAGCCTTTCCTTTCACAGCTCTAGATTATCAGATAAAGCCTCTTACTTTGAAGTCAGCAAAGGAAAAGTAAACTGCAAGCTCCCTCAGAAGACAGAGCCTGACATTGGACCCTCTGTCTTTGAGTGCACAGCAAATGTGACGTGATAATAACAAGATTTAAAGGTCTGTTTACAGAAAGCGTGCACTTGTGGAAGAAGACAGTAAACTGGCTGTGCTCCACGGGAAGGACAAGGACATGCTGGACAGTGTAAAACAAATAAGGCCAGCAAATAGAAAGCAAGCAAATGTGAGTTGAAAACCAGAAAGCCAAGGGAAAGGAATGTGCAGAATGCATTCTTAGGTCAGTTTTCAGAGCGTCCTGAAGAAGTCTTTATTAAATCAGATAACTGCACTGTCTGGCAGGTTTCCACCTAAAAAGTCAGGGCCGATCTGGTGGCTGTGGAGGGAGTGGAGGGGAGGTAAACATGCAATTTGGATAGATGTGGTTAGAGGCCTTCATTTGGAGTTATTTGGAACCACTTCAAACATGATCTGGTCCAATGTATTTCTAGTCAGATGGGAGGAAGAGGGGGTGGGCGTCAGGACTAGATTTGCAAACTGGTCACCATTGCAAGTGCTTGGAGCTAGCCAATTCAAAGAAGCCCCTCCCCCTCATCTAAAATCCTTTGCAACGTCAGAGCAGCATGAATTCACTTATGGCAGAAGAGACCCAATATGCTCCATTTCAACCGTAAATCTGAGTAGGGCCACCTTGTCAATACACATGAAAAGTCCGCACAATTGACAATTGTCAGTGAAAAACAAAAAATACAAAGATTCCAACAGACTGACCCAAAAGCAGGTGTGTGGAAAGTAGCGAGGTTTTGAAACCTACAAGAAAAAATAATTTCTTTTGTGACAATTTATGATGCTTATGATTAAGATTCAGTACCATAAGTACCGAATACAACAAAGTGTGGTGTTTGTAAAACGGGACCATGCAATGCCACGTTCACATGTTGGGTCTGGTGGCTCAATGAACTAATGCATCCACTGCAGGGGCCTGTGTTCGACCTCATGGTCACAGGTTCAAATCCCGGTGGGTCCACTCAGCTTCTCTTCCACCTGATGTCAATAAAATGAGTTACATTGAGTTGGGTAACAATAAATATCTCTTATTCAGCGCCAAGAGACCTATGGGTGAACGTGCGCTTTACAAATACACATGTTATGACGCGAGGAACGATATTCTGTCTCTTGGGCACAAGGTGGCGCGCTTGCCATGGGTCATTAAATGGTGCAGTTTTAGTGGGTGCTTTAAATCATATCCAGGGTGTGTGGGGTGCATTAGGTGCCTCCAAAATAGGCCCAGCCAGCATCACATGATGACCACGGGCACCACAGCGAAGAAACACAGATAGGCCCAGAAGATCAGTTAGGGGAATCGTGCCCATGCACCAGAGTGCTGCACACGACCACTGTTGTGGAAGGGCAGCAGATGCACCGGAGGGTCCCGTCCTCATGATGTGACCCCAACTTTCTCGCTAAACATACAGTAAATCCTACCAACAGGTTTTGTTTTGGCTTGTTAGCCAGACCCAGCGGCGCTGAGGCAGAGGAGCGTTGCCCCACTGCTCACTGAGCAGTTCAAAAAGGAAAAATAAAATGATAATAACCAGTATTTGTAAATAAATACCAGTATTTGTAAAGCATGAAAACAATTACCCAAGGGTGTCAAGCCTACTTCTTCCCAGAGTGACTGGTTTCTGGTTCTTATAAACAGTGAAAAATGCCATGTCAGTGGAACTAGAATAAGGTACCGAGCCAAATATGGCTAAGAGGGATGTGCAAGATCTGCAGCATGCCAATTATAAACAGCTAGATCTGGGCAGACCATGAAAGGCTGGCTCGGTGCTGTGCCAATTATACTACAGATCTGCTGTGTAAGCAAATTGCTCAACCAGATAAGAAAAGTAACATGGAGTCAGGACAAGCAAAGTGACCTCTAAGGTGGTTCAGAATAGCTGTTGAAGCTTGTCCAGACAAGGTCAGATAGGAAGTCCTTTGGAGCTCCCGGCCTCTTGTCAGTGTGATTAATCTAAGCATGCTATCTTTGTAATACATACATATGAATTTATATGGATATATTTATGGATATATATATATATTCACTTAAAAAACCATAGGTTTCACACACGTTATAGTTAGGAATTAGCATTTAAAAAACCTTGCACATTCACTTAAAAAACCATAGGTTTCACACAGGTTATAGTTAGGTGGACATTTCACTCGTAAAAAACCAATGAAATTCCCCTGTTATAGTTAGTTCAGATAACTATAACTTGCGCGCCCGCAATCCACTGCTCATGACGTCACATATTAGATCACTCATGACATGGTCAGTGGCATCACTCATGACATCATCCTTGTGATAGAGTGGCGGTCGCGCGAGTTATAGTTATCTGAACTAACTATAACGGGGAAATTTCATTGGTTTTTTACGAGTGAAATGTCCACCTAACTATAACCTGTGTGAAACCTATGGTTTATTAAGTGAATTTGCAAGGTTTTTTAAATGCTAATTCCTAACTATAACGTGTGTGAAACCTATGGTTTTTTCAGTGAATTTGTATGGTTTTTTAAATGCTAATTTATTAATGTATTATTTTTTTTATATATTTATTTTACAATAAACTACGTATTAAAATTTTGTTTTGTGTTTTTTTTTGGTTTTCACCGTGCGCGCACCCCCGCGATTTAAAAAAAACAAACAAAAAAAAAAAATTGGGGGGGGGGGGGTTTCACGGTGCGCGCACCACCGCGATTTAAAAAAAAAAATCTGCCTTCAGGGACCCCCTGACAAAGGCTAGGGGGTCAGGAACTCTCTACCCTGCCCCCTTTTCACGTTCGCCACCTTCCTTTTTCACTCTCGCACTGAAAACAAACAAAATGGCAGCCGACACTTCCTGATTTCGACCGATTCGAACGTTGACTAACATGTAACCACCAATCAGAATTACGCTCGCGCACGTTAGGGTGCTCGCACTGTGCTCGCACGGTGCGCGCACCCTGCGCGCGTATAGATATTGATATGCTTTTAAATGCTATTTTCTCAGGAAATACTGAACAGATTTACACCAGACCTGCAAAAGGCACTTCCTTGACCTTATGGCTACCTCTCTGCTAAATTTCAAGTAATTCTGTTTAGCCGTTCGGGCTGTAGCTGCGTCTAAATGTCCTATGTTAAAATGCATGGGGAAAACGCGTTTTGGGACCCCCCTTTTTTTCCGGCCCCTGCTTGACGAATCACCCCGAGATTTTCAGGGTAGGAGCTGAACGGAGCGCCCCATTAGTTTTGAAAATTTCGCGAGGATTCGTCAACCGGCGCCAAAGTTATTCAAAATAAAATTTTGAGATTTCCCATGGAAACACGGTCCTAACTATAACTATCTACTGGCGACCGCCAGTAGATAATATATATAAGGCAAGCTGATAAAGGTGGCAGCCTAGTGTTGTGGTCCCTTAAAGCATACAATTGTGAAGCAGCCTTACAATTGGGAGACAGAGAATGTTATTCTGTAGTCCCCCATAGCAATCTAATTGAAATCAAACTTAAATACCAGAAAGACCTTGCACGATGGCGAGGAATTGGGTTGATTAATCAACCAGAATATTTGTTTTTGAAGGTGGACAACCCAGTGGTACCTATATTATATTTAATACCAAAAATTCACAAACACAAGGATAAACCAGCAGGGCGTCCCATCATTTCTGCCATCGGCAGTCTCTTTGAACCAACCTCCAGATATTTAGACTCATTTCTACAACAGTATGTGAGGGCATTACCCGCTTATATTCAAGATTCAAGGGATTTCTTGAATCAATTAGAGAATATAAGATGGGAGGAGTCTTATCTCCTCATAACATTGGACGTCGTGAGTCTGTACACAAGTATTGCCCATGAAGATGGTCTAAGGGCAATGAGGCATTTTTTAAATTCGCGACCTATTAATCTCTACCAGCATACCAATATGCTGTTGGAGATGTGTAGGCTATGTCTCACCAACAATCACTTCCTTTTTGGAGGTGATACTTACAGACAGAATAAGGGCACGGCGATGGGCACCTGCTTCGCCCCCAGCTATGCCAATCTACACATGGGCTGGTGGGAGGAGCAGGTGCTCAAAGTTGACTACATGAATGAGTGGAGAGAAAATGTCATTAAATGGATCCGTTTCATTGATGACTTATTCATCATATGGAACGGATCAAGAGAATCGGCACAGAAGTTCATTGAAAGCATAAACATAAACAAATTGAACTTAAAATTTACTGAGCACATAAGCTCAGAGAAAGTGACTTATTTAGATCTAGAGGTGTATATTGCACAAAATTCAATCCAAACGTGCACTTTCAGAAAACCAACTGCAGGAAATTCGATCCTGCATGCAGCTAGTTTCCACCCAACTAAACTTAAGATGAGTATCCCTTATGCAGAGAATCTGAGAATGAAACGCAACTGCAGTGAGACTACTGCTTTGGGGCAGGCTCAGGAAGCATTGAGCCACAGATTTCTCCAAAGAGGATACAAAATGGGAACGTTAAGACAGGCTCAATTGAAAGTAGCTAACATGGAGAGAAGTGCATTATTGAAACCAGACACTAAAAAAGTTGAAGAAAAGCGGAAGAATACTGGAAGTCAGATCCGCATGATTACTGGTTACAGTACATACCAGGCTAGAGTGAGAGATAGCCTGAGTAGACACTGGCACCTTGTTAAGCAGGATCCTATTCTAAAGGGGAAGGTTACACGAATTCCTTTGTTGACTTTTAACCGTGCTAAATCTATGAGAGATGACCTATTTAAAACAGATTTTGAAGCGAAGAAAAGTGGGGGTTGGCTTAAAGCAAGCCCAGGCTTCCACAAATGTTTTAAATGTAAGGCCTGTAGACACGGTAAAAATACACAGCAGAAAATGTCTCCCCTTTTGAATAGTCCATGGAAAATAAGAAAGCCACTGAATTGTAAAAGCGAATTTGTTGTTTATGTCTTGAAATGCTCTTGCCCTAAGATGTATATAGGAAGCACTATTCATATGGTTCACGTGCGTATCCTGCAGCATCTTAGGGCAATTACTAATAATGACAAAAATTATGTGGTTGCTCGTCACATAAATGAATTTCACAAAGGCAATACTAATGATCTAATATACTTTGCCATTGACCAAGTCCCTAAAGAACAAAGAGGAGGTGATAGGGAAAGGAAATTAAGAAAATTAGAGTCTAAATACATACTCATGTTTAACACAAAAAGTCCTCATGGTATGAATATTGAAGAAGATCTACATATACATTTAAAATAGAGGTATCATTCCCAATCACGTTGATTTTAAAAAGTTGTGGTTTTAAATTTTGATTTTAAATATAACTATCCTGTGATGGATTGATTGCTCCGTCTCTTCTCTTCTTTCTTTACATACTACCCAATATAATCGTTTTTAGGACAACCGTTGTATTACAGTGATTATGGGATTCCCCGATATTTTTATACTGTTGCACTAGCACTTTATTGTGATAACATTGCGATTTTTTGCACAAAGATAGGCACTAGCACTTTACTCTTAAGCATTGAATTGCACAAAGCACTAGCACTTTATGGATATCGAGTTGAATCCTACTGTCTAATTATGTCACCAGTGTATGTCCTATTATGATATTATCATGTGTCTTTTCTTTTCCCCTGTCTCTTCCGCCTTGGTTCCTGGATGTAAAGGTTACCAAAATGGATTACAAATGAATTATTCATTGAAAACTTCGTTGATTCTAAAATAGGAGCGATGGACAAATCAACTATGACAAGGGATCTAGAGTTACATGACTGAATTATGATGTGTGTAATAATGTTACAAATGATTTTGCGTAATGATGTAGACGAGAGATACACTATTGATAGATTGTTATTGTCTACAATGTTATTCTTTTTGAAATCTTTCCTCTACTTTTTATGGATGCTTTGATTTGAATATAAATATGTAAATATATGAAATATTTGTAAATAATTTTTAAATCCAATCCATTTTTGATTTTATTTAAATGAGATAAATTTGAATATAAGAAAGATTTCTGGCACTATGTCATGATAACGCTGTATTGAAAAAGTCAATTGTTATGGCAATAATAGTCTGTTGTTCATATCTATTGAGGAGCGAATCATGTGACCCTGTATTTTTTGCTTAAAATGGAAACGTTTGGTCCACATTAGATTGTGTGAGCAAGGGATACGTCCCGAAACGCGTTACGTAAGAAAATAAAACCCAAGCCGGACGGCTGAAAGCATCCTGAGTGTCGGTGTCTGATTTTGGAGAAAGTCGGATTTGGTAGCAAATATATATATATATATATATATATATATATATATATATATATATATATATATATATATATATATTCACTGAAAAAACCGAGGTTTCAGACACATTATAGATGAAAATTAGCATTTAAAAAACTTTTGAAATTCACTGAAAAAACCATAGGTTTCAGGCACGTTATTGTTATAAATTAGCATTTAAAAAACCTTACAAATTCACTGAAAAAACCATAGGTTTCAGGGGTGTTATTATTAGTTGGACATTTCACGCGTACAAAACCAGTGAAATTCCCCCGTTATAATTAGTTCAGCTAACTATAACTCGCGCCCCCGCAATGCACTGCTGATGACGTCACATATTACATCACTCATGACATGGTCAGTGACATGACTGATGACATCACTGATGACATCTTCCAGTGACTGTGTGTTTCTGTAAAGTTTAAATATGTTTAATATATATAGGGAAAGGCGTATTGAAGAATGAGTGGGTGTATAAGTGTCTGAATGGATGATTTAGTAGGTGCGTGACTGACTTTATAAGTGAGTGATTAAACAAATCTTATTGAATGCATGTGTTAGTGACTAAACTTTGTGAATGTCTGAATCAGTCTGTCTGTTGGTGTGTAAGCGGCTGCATGGTTTTGCGAATAACTACATGAGTGTCTATCTGAGTTATTGATTGGTTGTCTGAGTATCTGTATGGGTGCCTGAGTGTTTGTGTGGGTCGGGTGTGTGCGGGTGATTCACTGGGTGCATGGTTTCAAGAGTGCATCTGTGATGGACTGTATGGGTGGGTGAGTGTGTGTATGGGTGTGTTAGTGAGTGAATGTATATCTCAGTGGTACATGTGTGAGTAACTACATATAAGAAAGGCAGTATATATGTGTGTTAGAGTATTTAAATAGCTATAAGTGAGAGTGTGTGATTGTGAGAGTGACTGTATGGATGAGCGTGTGCTTGCATCAGTGATTGTATAAGAGCATAAGAATGTGCTTGTATTTGTATCAGTAAGTAAGCTGGTGTGTGTATAACTGTATAGGTGAGTAAATGGGAGTGTGATTAATTATTTGCATGACTGACTAGGTGATGAGTGGAGGTGTGTGAGTGTCTATATAGGTATATGAGTGCATATGATAGTCCTGTACTGAGTGACCGTAAGTATGAGTGACTGTATGGGTGAGTGAGTGTGTGTGTGTGTAGACCTAAGAATCAGTGAGTGGTTATGTAGTTATTGGTGTTGGAGTGTCTATGGTTTTGAGAAAGGCAGTCTGTAATTTAGAGTGGGTGTATCGAAGGTTATATTAGGGTGTGAGGAGATGCATCAAATTATCACATGGATGATGTCATGAGTGATGTCATTTGAGATGTCATGAGTGATGTCATCAGTGATGTCACTGACCATGTCATCAGTGATGTAATATGTGACCTCATCAGCAGTGCATTGCGGGGGCGCAAGTTATAGTTAGCTGAAATAACTATAACGGGGGAATTTCACTGGTTTTGTACAAGTGAAATGTCCAACTAACTACAACGCCCCTGAAACCTATGGTTTTTTCAGTGAAAAAAAAAATATATATATACACACATATATATATATATATATATTTCAAAATACAAGGAACACCCATGTGAGAGAGGCCACAGAAATGCAAAGCCTATAAATACAGCAAAAATTTCAAACCAGTTACTCTGTCAGCTAATGCAAAACCCTTTTCGATAACAAAACATGCCTCATGTAATACTGACCATGCTATATATGCCCTTAAATGCCCATGCAACAAATATTACATAGGCAGTACAATCCATCCTGCTAAAAAGAGGGTCCTTGAACATTTGAGGGTTATTACTAGAGAAGATAAACAATATCCAATAGCCAGACATTTTAAAGCAGAACATCAACAGAGCACGAGTTTACTTTCATTCTGTGTCCTCAACACCATTCCTTTGAGAGAGAGAGAGGTGGCAACAGAGTCCTTGAACTGAGGCGGTTAGAGTCGAGGATGATAATAGAATATCAGACAGTACAGCCTCTGGGGCATAATATTGACGAAGAACTCTCTGTTCATTTGGGTTAACTTCTAATGGAGGAGACCCTCTGATCCTTTTCAACGCACAGTTGATTGTTAATGTTGTGATATCTTGTTGGCTGTCTCTTCCTCATCTGCTGTTTGTATTTTTGTGATTTTTAACATTATAGTATTTGAGTCAGTTTGTGACATTGTTTTTATTATGTGTATTTTTTCAGATCTTTCACCTTGTGAGTATTGACCAATGAGTTGGAACAACTTAGACAAGGACCATCAGCAGCGTTTTATAAATAGATATGGACATTATTCTTGTTTGCCATCAGTTATTTATACATAAATGACTTTTTTCTCAATTATTAAGATCTTTGTAAATGGAACTTCTGTTACTATTTGCCCACTGACTAGACTCAGAATGTGATACTGGTATTTTTTCTCGTATCCTAATGGGCCCCTGCACACTAGTGCAAAACATGATTTAGCCAGTTTAATATTGTTTTTCTGGATTAATATGCGCAAAACGTCTTTTGCGTTGCTGAAATGTTTAATCACTGTTAGTATGGTGTCACAAACATAATTTAGATATGGAGCCCTGAATGATTACCGAGGTAATCTACACACACACACTGGTGTTTAAGATTGTTACCAACATAAGCGATTGAGAACAATAAAGTTCTCTCAATTTAACATTGAGAAAAAGATTTGTAGACCCGCTATTTTTGGTCCGATGGTATTGAAGGAGTTTTAAATGTTTCCAACAATGCAATTTGTTTATACTACTGACACGCACTATGAGGCAATATTATGTTGTCAAAATGTATTTAATGTTTCTCACTATTGGTGAAGTCTGTTTTCACGTTCTTTGCACTGAAGTCACAGGTCACGTGACAGGTATTTAATTGTTTGTTTCACAATGCCTCGGCACCCGTGAACAAGGAAAAAAGTCTTTCCGAAATGCTTAGAGTCGTTTTTGTTGCCTGAAAATAAAATTCTCCCTAAAAGCATCTCGGTGCCGGGCAGCGTTGTTTTCCTGATGAGAATTACAATGGATTGTTGGATGTTTGGGTTTCGCTAACCCGTCACGGCACACCGTAACGGTGTGGCTCGAGTTGAAGTGAACTTGTGTTTGGTGGATACTTTGTATCAACTCCTGCCTGCTCTGCTGTTTTGAACCATCGTCGCTTCCTGGACGAAGAAGCCAACATAGAAGCTTTCTCATATTTGAGATTGATTGCTTCGGATTGTGGCACGAAGAACCAGGTAAGCGCAACGTTTTTGGATTATACCGGTTATAGAAACTTTCAGCTAGAGGGCAGACGGAGTCTCGAGGACCGTCATTATTATTGACTTTCCCCGAGACTGCTTTTCGGCAGACGCGCTATTAGCGTTTAAGTTAATATTAACATTATGGCAACACAGAGGAATACCAAACACAATGAGGCTGCCACATTAATGTTTGAAAACAATACTGTGAATGATGAGATGGAGATCATAGAGGGTACATCAGAAAAATGGTTATCCAGAGCAAAAAACAGTTGTGAGATTACCTATGGAAAGCTTTGAAATCTGAGCAAACTAAGTGGTGGGAGGCAACCACCCTGCAGAAATATATGGATGTGGGAAGAGTCCCACGCGGACTCAGAATTTTCATATCACCGACCTTTAACAACCCTGACCCGAGTTGGTTGAGGAGTAGGCAGGTAATAGCCACAACTGTTCCACGATAATGTTGGGTTTACTTGTCAAATATGCTCTGTGACAGACTGGCTATTGAAATTGATGAAATCACGAGCAAATTGAAAACTGCCTGTATACCGGAAGAGTTTCAATCTGACATGACCAAAATGCAAGCCAAGCTTGGTAGAATTGAAGATGATATTAAAGCTAAAAAACAACGCAAATATCATCGAGATCAAGTCGATTATGAAGAAGGACAAATACTGACATTTGCAAAAAAATATGATCACCTACGCGCTCAAACACAAGTTCCCACATCAAAACCTGTTAGAGCCCCAAAGACAATATCGGATCACAATGCACTCTGTTTAATATGCGTAGTCCCCAACTTTAAGAGGGCCTACCCACAATGGACATTCGACCGCACACTCCTTGTTAATCAAGCATACATCACTCATATCAGGCAATGGACCCAAGAATTCTTTGATATTAATCAATATAGTGCCTCTCGGTTTAATGTTTGGGACTCCTTCAAGGCTGCATTAAGGGGTGAGACCGCTACCTTTGTCGCCAGTCGAAAAAAAGAGCGGGAAAAACTGCAAATTCAATTGACTAATAGACTCATAGAATTAGAATACTTACATGCTAATCAGCTACACTTGGGGATTCCGGCCGAGGACACTCTAAGTAAAATTTTAGTGCTTAAAGCCGAGATTAACAACGACCTAACTCACAATTGGCGAAGTCTGTTTTCACGTTCTTTGCACTGAAGTCACAGGTCACGTGACTGGTATTTAATTGTTTGCTTCACAATGCCTCGGCACTCGTGAACAAGGAAACCAGTCTTTCCGAAATGCGTAGAGTCGTTTTTGTTGCCTGAAAATAAAATTCTGCCTAAAAGCATCTGGGTGCTGTGAAGCGTTGTTTTCCTGATGAGAATTACAATGGATTGTTGGATATATATATATATATATTACCTACTGGCGGTCGCCAGTAGGTAGTTATAGTTAGGACCACGTTTCCATAGGAAATCCGCAACATTCTATTTTGAATAACTTTGGCGCCGGTCGACGAATCCTCGCGAATTTTTCAAAATAGGTGGGGCGCTACGCTCCGCTCCTACCCTGAAAGTCTCGGGGGGATTCGTCAAGCGGGGGCTGAGATAAAAGGGGGGTCCCAAAACGCGTTTTTCCCATGCATTTTTCCATAGGACCTTTAGACACAGCTACAGCCCGAACGGCTGAACAGAATTACTTGAAATTTGGCAGAGAGGTAGCCATAAGGTCAAGGAAGTGCCTTTTGCAGGTCTGGTGTAAATCTGTTCAGTATTTCCTGAGAAAATAGCATTTAAAAGCATATATATATGTGGGCGGAGCCTAACCACACATCTCATCCTGAGATCTGATTGGCTGTCAGCACTTCATCCAAGAAGTGTTGGCAGCCATCTTGGGACCAATATACATGATAGCACCTCATTAAAAAGCATTGCAGTTAATAGAAGGTTTTAAGACTTTAGTTACATTATAAATCATTTGTTGATGGTACCATACTCATTTTAGGAATTGTGGTATGTTCTAAGGTGATTTCACCATGTGAAAAAGCCTTCTGCTGGGATATCATGATTGAGAGAAAAATATTTTCTCATGCTTTTACCACAGAGGTTTGGAAGGTGATCTATAAGCTAAACTGAGAGCTTATTTTCTGTAAATTCACATTATCTTTCTCAGTCATGTGAGAATGAAGTCTGACATTCTCAGTAAAACATGTACATCCAACAAGGGCAGAGACTGTCAGTTGATTCCTTTGTGTTCTACTGCAGCTTCCCAGAGTGTTCCAAAGAACTACTAGAGCGCTAACAGTCCTACCTATGATAAACGTATGGCACACCTGAAGCCATCTTGCTTGGAATAAAGTGGTAACTCTTAAAACATTTAATTTCAAAAGGAACAAAATGAGGGGGTCATTTTTCCATAAAAAGTATGATTAGTGCTGCAGAAAGAAAAATTAGGGCACATTTTGAGTGACTTCTCAAATCCTCTTCTATTTCATTAAAAAATTCTGACATGCAGACTGAAACATGCACTTTCAATACCAGCAGCAGTTTTCCCTGGTGAGCAGTAGCTTTACTACAGTGATCTAATGAGCAAAAAGAGTGCTAACATTCTGAATTTATGGCAAATGTGTGACACATCTGAATGCCTTCTTGATGGAATCAAAGTAAAAAACTGAAAGTATTTCCTACTGAGGAGACTGCAGTAAATGAGGAAATTAGGAAACTTCATAACAAATAAGTCTCCCAAGATGGCCACCAGAGACAAAAGAGCCCAAATGTAGCCCAAATATCACCCAGATGTAGCCCAAGTATAGCCCAATGACAGAATGTCCCAGAATGTTCTTAAAAACAACTAGAGCGCTTACTGTCTTCATTATGACAAAAGTATGGCACACCTGAAGCCATCTTGATTGGAATAAACTGGTAACACTTAAAACATTTAATTTAAAAAGGAACACAATGAGGGGGTTCATTTTGCCATAGAAATTATCATTAATGCTGAAGAAAGAAAATGAGGGCACATTTTGAGTGACTTCTCAAATCCTCTTCTATTTCATTAAAAAATTCTGACATGCAGACTGAAACATGCACTTTTAATACCAGGAGCAGACTTCCATGGTGAACAGTAGTTTTACTACAGTGATCTAATGAGCAACTAGAGTGCTAACATTCAGAATTTATGGCAAATGTGTGACATATCTGAATACCTTCATGATGGAATCAACGTAAAAAACTGAAAGCATTTCCTACTGAGGAGACTGCAGTACATGAGGAAATTAGGAAACTTCATAACAAATAAATCTCCCAAGATGGCCACCGGAGACAAAAGAGCCCAAATGTAGCCCAAAATCACCCAGATGTAGCCCAAATATAGCCCAATGACAGAAGTGTGCAAAACACTTATTATTTAGTGTTTTTGCAGTGTTATATAGTGCAGACTTGTCAGGTATTGGAGTGCTTTACATGAGCATTGGTTACATCACACAAGCACAAATTCATTTTGGTTGTAGACATGGGGAGACTAAGTGATTTGACCAGAATCACAGAATGTCGAGCTGAAGCAGAAACTTCAACCTGGTTCCCCAGTTGCAAAGTCTGCAGTTCTGGAAGTAACACCACATCCTCTCCCCTAAGTGCAACATTTAATCAAGTGGTCAACTGGATAAAAAAACATAAAGATAACAAATAATTTAAAAGTGCTTTGTCGCTATTTGAAAACTCAGACAAAATGTCCTTATTTTAGTCTTTTAGAGCACTAACCATAATTTTGCTGCCAATAACACCCTCTCATATATGTAATTTCTAAAGGAAATGCTCTAGGTATTACAGTTTTGATTACATCAAGATGATGTCAGGCGTTCCACACTTTTGTAATAAATATAGAATGTTAGCAATCTAGTTGTTCATTGGGATACTGTTGAGAGGCAAAGGCCAGGGGCACGGACTCTGAAAATTGAAGGCAGGTAGGAGAGTGCAAAGGCAACAATTTAACCACACTGAGCAGGCAGGAAGGGCCGTGGAAGCACAACAGACTATGGAGGGCAGTAGAAAGGGGGGCAGGGGCAACAAACCAACAATACAGGACTTGCAAGAGAGGCTGTTGGAGGGAAGATCTATTACGGGTCAAGGAAGCTAGAGGCGGTCCCCAGAGCCCCAGGAGCCACCACAGAACTGAGCAGGAGAGTGAGTCAGGGACAAAAGGGGCACCTTAATTTGAGCCGGGGTGCCTAGGAACGCTTGCTCCAAAAATGAAGAAAACAGACATATGAGACATGGAATTGGTGGCAGAATACAATGGCAGTTTAATGAGAAGATACAACTTCAAAGAAACCGCAGAATAGAGACATAAAGTACAAAATACAGAATCCAGATAATCATACAGCTGTCATGATATTCTCTGTATCTCAATTAATGTACTGACAGAGAGCGAGAGAAAACACATCTATAAATGCATCATGAGAAACAAGTTACACCAAGGAAAATGTTACCTAGGAACACTCACGTTTACTCTTAGAGCAAGCATTCCTGCAATTACAATACAAAATCTTTTAAATGCAAAAGTAAAGAGAACAATGGTTAAACATAACATGACATTTCATATAGGTAAAATAGAATAAGATACTTCAAGCAAAGCAGAGCAAGACATTTTAAGCAAAGGAAGACAAGAGCTCCCAGCTCTTGGGGAAAACCTGCACAGCCTGTTAACCTACATACAGACGGCGAGGTAGTCCGTCGATATCTGTGGGTGCTCCCTTTTTATATCATTTTGTGGGCTCCTTTGCACGCTACATCTACCTACGTATGCTACCCAAAAGCTTCGTCTGCAGATTTTACCAGACATTTCGTCATTTACCCACTTAATGCTGACAATGGACTGGGTGAAAAGGTCAGTCTCTCAGGCCAATCGCTTATCGTAAGTTCCATAGAGCAAGCAGAAAATAATGGGTATTGTACGGGAATTCAATATATTCATGTACAAAATCTCCTCAGTTCTCCTAACTTGACGCACTGCGGTTGCCACTTCCTTAAAAGCGGGAAACCTGCCCAGGAAGCAAGTACCAGTCCAGGATGCAGCCTACTGTATGTCGACAGCTTCAGTGGGATGTTGAACTTTGATACCGAGCACGGAGCACTCGGGTAGGGTGGGGGCTACTAGTTTGGAGCAGAAGGCCTCGCAGACCTGCCTTCAGACTGCTATACACTAAAATTGCAGAGCTATGGTCAATTTAACAAAGAGGCCTACATATTGAACAGAAGGGCCTACACAGGGGTTTTATGCTGGCTGAGTGGTAAGGATGTCTCAGGATAATTATATAGCAACACAGGACCCGCTGGTCAATTTAATACGGCCTACAAATGCGGCTGGCAGGGCAAGGACAAGGGTCTCATACTTCAGGTGTGGACAGAACGGGCCAGGGGCCCCCTGTGATACAAAATCTACCCTCCTTCAAGGCTGTGGCAATGTAATAGACCATTGTGGGCAGAAGGAAGAGGCAATGGTAGTACAACCATACATGCCAACAGACCCGATTCAGCCAGGAAACGTCCAATGTTTTTAAGCTCAAATGGGCTTTATTTGATCTGTCTCCTGTCTACAATATCCTCTTTTTCAATGTAACTCAAAGGGGAAAATCAATACCCCAGTTTTTTTTCAAAATCTCCCTCTTACCAAGTTCAAAATGTTCGCAAGTATGGTACATTGGATCATGGAAGGAAATGGGATAGGGACATGGACTTGGATAACAGAGGACAAGAGGGACATGGAGAGGTGCACCAAACTGACCCTGCAGGGCAGGCATCAGGGTTTGCAGCAGCACAATACACCACACAGGGCATGCAGGACGGGAGTGCAGCACAACAATCCATAGAAAGCAAGAGGGAGGGGACAGGACCATGCACATGGACAACAGAGAACAGAGGGGCAAGAGGCAATGGTAGCTAGCTGACCATAATGGACAGACAGGAGAGAAAGCTGCATCATTACAGACCATAAAGGGCAGTAGGGACGGATCAGGGGCATTACAATGGAACAGACAAGCCAGGAGGGAGGGAGTAGGGGTCTTCACATGTAAACAGAGGGCTGGGGGCAAGGGGGCAGGGCAGGAGCAGCAAGATAGCCATGGAGGTCAGGCAGGATGGGTACTAGAAGCAAGACACACCATGAAGAGCAACAGTGAGACTGTGATGGCATACACACAGACCATGGAGGGAAGGTGGGAGGGGGTCAGGGGCAGCTAACTGACCACACAAGGAAGGTGGGAGGGGCCATGGCAGCACAGAAGACCAATGGCTATGATGGGCAAGAAGGAGGGTGCAGGGGCATGCACAAAGGACGATGGAGGATAGAAGGGAGGGTCAGGACCTGTGCACAGACAAGAAAGTTCAGGGGAAGGGACCTCACAACAGACCACACGGGGCAGGCAGGAGGAGCAGTTGCAGCACAACAGACCAGGGAGGGCAGAAGGGTGTGGCAGTACAATGGACCATGTAGGACAGGAGGAAGAGGATAGGGGCATGGCATGTGGACAGGCAGGGTTGAGGTGGCAGGGACAGGTTACAGTCATCTGACAATGCTAGGCAGGTGGGAGGGGAGTGGCAGCTCAACAGAACACTCAGAGTAGATAGGAGTGGCAGGTCCATGGGACATGGTGGGCAAAAAGGATGGAGCAGGGGCATGCACAAAGACATCGGAGGGCAGGGGGAAGGAGAATAGGGGCAGCAAGCTAAGCACAGAGTTTAAGCAGGAGGTCAATGATGGGGCATAGAATTGGGCAATGGAGGGCAGGAGGAGTGGACTGGTACATCATACTAAATTGAGGGCAGTGGCAGCACATCAGACCATGCATGGCAGGAGGGAGGAGGCTATTCCATGGATTCACACAACAGCGGATAGGGAGGAGGGGGATGGGGCAGCAAGCTAACTGTTCAGAGAAGGCGGGTATTAGGAACTTTATTGTTTTTAAAACATTGAGTCTGTGCGAACTACTTAAAATATGAACAAGTATGCAGCATAATCTCACTTTTATTCAGGAAGAAGAGGACGTTTGTGACTGTGACTCCGGGCTCACTTGGCAGAAACACCCCCTGACCCTCCACCCCCTATCGCAAAATGTAATGCCCGTGAAAAGGGTAGGTGAACACAGTGTTATATAGAACATAGTCCTGAGAGCACGATTGAAAATGAAAACTAGATATAGTGTATGGTATAAACTATGCACCAAAAAGTGTGATATAAGATGAACCGGGCGTGAAATATAATATGCAATACATTGTGCGCAATGACAGATTCATTGGAGAGCGCGAGATAGCACAGGCACTAGCGCGTGCTATGCGATATGCGCCTTGGAGTGTAATATGCACAGGGCAGTGTTGTGTAACCTAACTAGTCTCTAAAGTTGTAATATAAAATATGTGCTGGGGAGTGTAACGTTGCATATGCACTGTGACACAGATATGGATCGCAGATTGTAATATGTATGGCATAGCACTGTGCGTTATAACATAGGCATCGAGGAAGGCACGTTAGATGGGGCAATATAACCCGTGCGAAGACAAGTGTGGCATGACATATTCACGGGGTGGTGTTACAGTGCACATGGGCTAGAGAGTGTCATAGCATATGCACTAGCTAGTGGAATACAACACAGAGGTGTGTGGCACTCGGCAGGCAATGGTGGGTGTAACACAGCATTGGGCTCTGTCAGGAGCGCGCTGTGACTCTCAAGTGATGTTCGTCCCCTTTCCAGAGAGTAAAATAAAAAGTATTACACATCCGACAGTGGATGTGTGTTTTATTAACCGTGAGGGGGGTTTCTTGCATAGTTTTGGTCGAATTTTTGTCGAATCCCCTTTGAATGGCTTGGTGTGCATGTGTATTAAATGTGCCCGTCAATAGCTACCCATGTTTGTATAAATAAACGACAAGGGTGTCTACCGGGATTAGGCACGGTAGGGCATCAGACATGTCAGAGCTTCACTAGTAGTGTAAATACATTCCACGTGGATTCATTGCATGCATAGTCGCCTTTTAATGAATATCCCGCAAATCGTCATGGTGATAGGTATGTACGGTTTGTCCAGCATGTCCTAGGTGTGTCTATAAATAAATATTTTTTTGAAATAATAAAAAACAGTGGCCGGCCCTAGGGATTGGGGTCAAAAAAATATAATTAGGAGACAGGCCCTGGGGGATGGGGTCATCAGGGCCAATAAATTAGAATAAGAAGGGGAACCACACAGCCCCCCTTCTTAAAAAATTAAAATAAATAAAAAACTGGCATCGTGCCGGAGGCCATGCCCCCTCCGTGCAGCACTCTGCAAACGCGCCCCCAACAGGCATCTCCAGTATGCGCCAGGGAGCTGCGCTGCAGACAGGTGTTCTGAGGCCAAGCCCCTTTTTACACCTCTCTGCAACGCAGCTCTGTGGCGCTTACTGGAGGTACCTAGTGGTCTAGTTTGACCCTAGGGACCCTTAGGATTCAAGGGGACTTAATCTCTCAACTTAGAACAGCCACAGGGCGCGTTTACACAGTGGTGAAGGGAGGGGACGGGGCCTGAGGTGACGTGTGCAAACACGCACTATGGCACGTTCTAAATTGGGGATATAATTTCCCTTCAATACTGAGGGCCCCTGGGGGCTAACTAGCCCACCAAGTGCTTCCAGTAAGCGCCACTGAGCTGCATTGCAAGGAGGTGGTCCAGGCCGTGCCACTTTTTACACCTCTCTGCAACACAGCTCTGTGGCATTTACTGGAGGTACCTAGTGGGCTAGTTGGACCCTAGGGACCCTCAGGATTCAAATGAACTTAATCTCCCAACTAACAAGCATTGGCATAGCCAATAGGTCTCGCCTTTGGGACCTTATAAGTGTTTAGCCATGCAACAGTTGCATAACTAAACACTTATAAGGTCCCAAAAGCGAGACCTATTGGCTATGCCGTGCGGCCCCAAAAGTGAAAGTGATCGCGATCAAACATCAAAGCGGCCGTGCTGCAGCGAAAGTGAAAGTAATCACGGTAAAAGTGGTGCGCGCGCCCGCGCACATGCACTGTAGCTCTAGGCTGGCCTGGTAGCACTTTTTGGAGCCCTCTCAATAAGTCTCGCCAGACCAGCGCATGCGCTGGGTCAGGCGAGACCTAAAAATGGACACAGGGCGTGTTTACACAGTGGTGAAGGGAGGGGACGGGGCCTGAGTTAACGTGTGCAAAAACGCCCTGTGGCCTGTTTTAAGAGGTAGTTTTAATCCCCATGCCCTATTATGTACTAGGGGCTTACAGAGGAGGTCATGCTAATCACAGGGGGACCCCAACGCATAATGTTCCCTAGTGTATGTAGGTGTTTTCACTGTATTCTAAGTGTCTTTTAACATAGCACTGGCTCTAGGACTGGCTAGTCAGACTCAGTTACCACCAGTATCCATCTGAAAAAGTTGAGGGTACAGGATGATTTTGCAACAAGGCTTCTTTCTGCTCTTCTTTTTGTTCTTTCTGCACGTTATCCTTCTTCCTGCACTTATCTTCGTATTTGAGGACTTCTGTTGCTTCTTTCTGCACTTCTTTTGTTTCTTTCTGTGCATTTTTTCTTCTTTCTTCACATGTCCTATCTCTGTAGGCATAGTTAGAAATTAGCATTTAAAAAACCTTTGAAATTCACAGAAAAAACCATAGGTTTCAGGCACGTTATAGTTAGGAATTAGCATTTAACAAACCTCAGAAATTCACTGAAAAAACCATAGGTTTCAGGGGTGTTATAGTTAGCTGGACTTTTCACTTGTACAAAACCATTGAAATTCCCCCGTTATAGTTAGTTCAGCTAACTATAACTCGCGCGCCCGCAATGCACTGCTGATGACGTCACATATTACATCACTCATGACATGGTCAGTGACATCACTCATGACATCACTGATGACATCTCAAATGACATCACTGATGACATCACTGATGACATCATCCTTGTGATAGAGTGGCAGACCTCCTCTCACCCTAATATAACCTTTGATACACACATTCAAAAATAGAGACTAACATTTTCAAAACAATGGACATACCAATACCAGTTACAACAACCTCTTCAGTAATTCTAAGATCCACATACACATCCACTCATTCACCAACAGTCCTATACAGTCACTCATACATGTACTCACTCATCATATGTACTCATGCACCTATACATCCTGTTACACAATGCCACTCATCCATAGAGTTACTCACACACATAGTCACTCATGCTAATAAAGAATCAAACATACATTTACTTGCATATACAGTTATACACACACCACCACACTTACTTCTACGGAAACTTACACATACTTAGTCTTTTAAACAATCACTTATAGAAACACATACTTATTCATACAGGAACTCTTTCAATCTCTCACTCTCACATATACTCACATATATACACCAATAGTCACATATACTAGTTTAAAACATATGTAGTTACTCATAAAGACACTATTGAGACAGTCATTCACTCACTAACACACCCATACACACACTCATCCACCCATACAGTCCTGCACACATGCTGTGTTCAACACATACAAACAGTGAGTCACTCATTCATGCACCTATGCACTACGTAATACCCCCCACCGAACCATGCAGACACTCAGACTGATACTCAAAAAACCAACTAATAACCTATATAGACACCCATGTAGCTACTCACCAACCCATGCAGCCACTTATACACAAAGTGAGAGACTGATACAGATATTTACATATTTAAACATTACTCACTAAGCCATGTATTCACTATGATACACTTAATCAGTCAGTTACACAATCAATTTTTCAAAAACAAATCATCCATTTAGACACTTATATACCCATTTATTCTTCCATCGACCTTGAGATACACATATATAAAACATATTTAATTTTCAGAAAAACACACATTCACTGGATGATGTCATCAGTGATGTCATCAGTGATGTCATTTGAGATGTCATCAGTGATGTCATGAGTGATGTCACTGACCATGTCATGAGTGATGTAATATGTGACGTCATCAGCAGTGCATTGCGGGCGCGCGAGTTATAGTTAGCTGAACTAACTATAACGGGGGAATTTCAATGGTTTTGTACAAGTGAAAAGTCCAGCTAACTATAACACCCCTGAAACCTATGGTTTTTTCAGTGAATATATATATATATATATATATATATTGTTAGACGGCGACCTCGGAGGAGCCGGGAAGGGGTCCTGACTACCCTGAGACCCACCCTCAAGGTATCGTAGCCGGTCACTGGCGGGAGACTCCCCAGGGGGAGGAATCTCGTATCTAGGATCATACTTCTGGCACCACACGACACAGAGTGACCACACCGGGTATTCTGAGAAAACAATCTTTATCAAGTAGTTTATCACGGCAAATATGTACAAGGTGAGCACGGGCTCAAGAGTCTCGGAAGGGGTAGGGGGTAGCGGGACAGTCTCTGGTAAAGGTTCAAGCAGGGACGTATCCGGCGCACAGCTCACAATCCTCGAGCTGGGGGATACGATGTTGTAGTCGGGGTCCGGCGGGACCGTGAGATTCGGTTGGAGCCGCGAGTCACTCAGCAGGGCTCAGGTACAAGGTCGGAGGTCTTACGATCTTCAGGGAGCCACGAGTCACTCAGCAGGGCTCAGGTACAAGTTCGGAGGTCTTACGATCTTCAGGGAGCCGTGAGTCACTCAGCAGGGCTCAGGTACAAGTTCGGAGGTCTTACGATCTTCAGGGAGCCGCGAGTCACTCAGCAGGGCTCAGGTACAAGTTCGGAGGTCTTACGATCTTCAGGGAGCCGCGAGTCACTCAGCAGGGCTCAGGTGGGTCCAAGTTCCAGGAGCCGCGACCACGTCGGCAGGCTCTCGTTGTTCCAGCGTCGAATCTGCCGGACAGACCCAGAGCACCCCTTGTTATAGGTCGACCCCTCTTTGATGTCCGGAGTCTGTGCAGGCAGGGGTCTTGTCACCTGGGGGTCGCTTGTCGGGATTTCCTGCTATAGTCTTTTGATCCTTTCAGGGCCGGGTCGGGAGGAGTCCCAGACACCCAGCAGGCACGGAGCCAGCCCTCAGGGAGGCCGGAGGGCCGATCGAAACCCATCGTCCCAGGGGAGTTCAGAGGTGCGATAGAAACTGCTCCTCCCTCTCTCAACCCCTGGAAGCGTGATGTCCTCCAGCCGGAGTGGCGCCTCTAGGCCCGGGTCGCGCTGGGGCCGGGCGGCCATCTTGGTGCATGAAGTGGGCACGCGGGCCCGGGGTGGCCGAAAGGAGAGAGGCCATGGACGGGGACGTCCGGGTCGGTGCGTGCGTCCTGGTGGGGAGGTTCGGCTGGGCCGTGTGCTTGGGCTGCAGGTACCAGGTTATGGTGGTGCGGGGGCACGGAGGGCCATTCTACGAGGCCGGGTCCAACACGCGTCCCCCCCTGCTGAAAGCCGGAGAGAACTGCCCATCAGCTTGGGGGGTTCTCTTCGCTGAGGCGGAAGAACCGGGAGAGGCCGTCAGCATTGGCGTGGTCCGTACCAGGGCGGTGTTCTACGGTGAAATCCATCCCCTGGAGGGAGATTGACCACCGCAGTAGCTTGGGGTTTTCTCCTCGCATCTGCATGAGCCATCGCAAGGGCCGATGGTCAGTTTGGACTCTGAAATGGGTGCCGAACAGGTAGGGTCGTAGCTTTTTGAGTGCCCAGACCACGGCAAAGGCTTCGCGCTCTATGGTGCTCCATCTCTGTTCTCGGGGCAACAGCCGCCGACTGAGGAAGGCGACGGGCTGGTCTAGGCCTTGGTCATTCACTTGTGATAGGACGGCCCCAATGCCATGCTCGGAGGCATCGGTCTGGAATATGAACTCCTTGGCGTAGTCGGGAGCCTGGAGGACGGGGGCAGTACACATGGCCTTTTTTAGGGCATCGAAAGCTTCCTGGCAGGCAGCCGTCCACTGCACTTTCTTTGGCTGTCTTTTAGACGTGAGTTCTGTGAGAGGGCCGACAAGGCTGCCATACCCCTGAATGAATCTTCGGTAGTAGCCCGTGAGTCCCAGTAAGGCTCGGACCTCCGTTTGGGTGATGGGTGGTTCCCAGGCCAGGATGGCGTCGATCTTTGGCTGTAGGGGGGCGACCTGGCCGCTCCCGACCTGGTGCCCCAGGTAGACCACGGATCCTTGCCCGATCTGGCACTTGCTGGCTTTTACTGTGAGGCCTGCCTGGCGCAGGGCGGTTAGCACCCTCCGGAGGTGCTGGAGGTGCTCACTCCACTCTGAACTGAAGACAGCGATGTCGTCCAGATATACCGCGCTGAACTGTTCTAGCCCGGCCAGGACCCTATTCACCAGTCGCTGGAAAGTGGCCGGGGCATTTTTCATCCCGAAGGGCATTACGCGGAAGCGGTAGTGCCCATCGGGGGTGGAGAAAGCGGACCGCTCCTTGGCCCCTTCGGTGAGCGCAATCTGCCAGTATCCGCAGGTGAGGTCGAATGTGCTGAGGAACCGGGCTGCCCCTAGTCGGTCAATGAGTTCGTCGGCTCGTGGAATGGGGTGGGCATCGGCTCGGGTAACGTCATTGAGCCCCCGGTAGTCCACGCAGAATCGGAGCTCGGGGGCGACACCGGGGGCCGCTGCCTTCGGGACCAGGACCACGGGGCTGGCCCAGGGACTGTCAGAGGGCTCGATCACCCCCAGGGTCAACATCTTCGAGACCTCCGCTTGAATGCAGGACCGGACCCGGTCAGGAACCCGGTAGGCTCGGTGTCTCACCGGCGGGCTGTCCCCGGTGTCCACGTCATGAACACACCAGTTGGTGACCCGTGGGGTCAGGGAGAAGAGGTCGGAAAATTGTCTTAGGAGCTGGCGGCAGTCCGCTTGTTGCTGGGCAGTGAGGGCTGGGGAGAGGTTCACTCCTTCTACGGAGCCATCCTGCTCCTTGACACACAGGAGGTCCGGGAGGGGATCCGACTCATCTTCGGCCCCGTCATCGGTGGCCAGCAGGAGGCTCAGTTCTGTCCGCTGGAAGTGAGGCTTAAGGCGGTTCACGTGCAGGACCCGGAAGGGATCCCGAGGCGACTGGACGTCCACCAAGTATGTGACTTCACTCTTCCGCTCAACCACTTTGTAGGGCCCAGTCCATCGGTCCTGGAGGGCGCCAGGCCTCACGGGGGCCATGATCCACACCTGCTGGCCTGGCTGGAACTCGACCAGAGTGGCATTCTGGTCGTACCAGCGCTTCATCTCTTCTTGACTTGCCTCCAGGTTGGCCTCGGCCAGTTCTCGGAACTTCCTGGTCTGGTTCCGAAGGGCCAGGACGTAGTGGAACACATCTCGGGGGGTGGTCTGGGGTGCTGCCTCCCACCCTTCCTTAACCAAACTGAGGGGACCTCGGACGGGGTGTCCATAGAGTAATTCAAACGGGCTGAACCCTAAGGACTTCTGGGGGACCTCCCGGTAAGCGAACAAGAGGCAGGGGAGCAGGACGTCCCACTTACGCCGGAGGGGCTCTTCTAGGCCAGCGATCATCCCTTTCAAAGTCCTATTAAACCTTTCTACTAGGCCGTTCCCTTGGGGATGGTACGGGGTGGTGAACTTATAGGACACCCCACATTGTTGCCACAGGGACGTCATATACTTCGAGATAAAATTAGTGCCGCGATCACTCACGACCTCGCGGGGAAAACCCACCCTGGAAAAGATCCCCATCAGGGCCCGGCCCACCACGGGGGCCGTAATGGTGCGTAGGGGAATAGCCTCAGGATAGCGGGTGGCGTGGTCCA
Organism: Triturus cristatus; assembly: GCF_964204655.1. Classification (NCBI taxonomy): domain Eukaryota; kingdom Metazoa; phylum Chordata; class Amphibia; order Caudata; family Salamandridae; genus Triturus; species Triturus cristatus. The sequence continues at coordinate 12,883,132 of NC_140586.1, forward strand.
CGAGGACCAAGATGAAACGGTGGCCTTGGGAGGTGGGGGGGTCCAGTGGTCCCACGATGTCGATTCCGACTCGTTCAAAAGGGGTACTGACGACCGGGAAGGGTTGGAGGGGAGCCTTGCACTTCCCCCCACTCTTCCCACTAGCCTGGCACGTGGGGCAGGACTTGCAGTGGGCTTCTACCGCTGCTCTCATTCTAGGCCAGTAAAAATGGGTCACGAGATGGCTGTAGGTCTTGTCCTGACCCAGGTGGCCGGCGAGGGGGATGTCGTGGGCTAAGCCCAGGAGGAAATCTCGGAAGCGGAGGGGTACCACCAGTACCCGTCCGGATCCCAGCTCCACCGACTTCTGCTCACTGTACAAGATGTTATTTTCCCAATAGATTCGGTGTGTCCCGGTCTGGTCACCTGCGGCTTGGCCCTCGGCCTGGCGCCGCAGCCCGACCAGGGAAGGACAAGTGGCTTGCTCCCGGCAAAACTCTTCCCGAGTGGGCCCGCCCTCGTGGCGCCAATGGGCCAACTCGGGTAGATCTCCCAACTCGGGGACCGGGGCGGGGTCGGATGGTGCGGGTTCGTCGCGGGCGACGGGCCCTTCTGATGGGGGGACGGGAGGACCCTCGGCGGGGACTGTACTGGTCTCTTCGATCGGGGTGTTCTCGACTTCTCTCCGGGGAGTGAGTCGGGCTGACATAGATCGGGTGGTGGCGCACACCCACTCGGGGAGTCCCATCATTCCTAGGTGGGCCTTGCGCTCGACGTGCTTCCAGGGAGAACTCTCCAGGTCGTTCCCTAAGAGGCAGTCGACCGGCTGGGAGGTTCTTACGGCCACCTTGAGTTTACCTATCACCCCTCCCCACTCAAACGGCACCAGGGCTACCTGACACATACTTTCTCTATTGTCTGCGGATATTACGGGGCAAAAGACGTTGGGGAGGATCTGCTCCTCGGGGACTAGGTGCCTGAGGACACCGGTGATACTGGCCCCGGTGTCCCGCAGGGCCTCTACCTGGTGGCCATTGATCTTGACGAGCTGCCCGTATTTCTGTGTGTTGGAGGGTAGGAGGCTACCAGGGATCATCTCTCTATCTCCCAGGGATACTAGGGCCATCGCTGCGGGTTCCCACTCCTCGGCTTCCTCAACCTCCTCCCCCAGAGCTACGTTGGCTATCTGTCTCGCAGGGGTGGTAGGGGAGACTTGGGTGGCCATGGGGCACTCTGGGTCATTGGCGTAGTGCCCGGGTCTCTGGCAACGGAAACATGTGACGGTCACCCGGTGTCCCCGTCTCCCAGGGGGCCCTGTCACCGGTGGGGGGGGCGCCGGGAAAGGTGGAGGTTGTGTCTTCGGGGGGCTAGGCTGGGACTCTCTCGGCCCTCCCTGGTTCCCTCCCCCTCTCTGGCGGGGTGGTCCCTGACCGGCTCGGGGGTACTCTCCTACCATGCCCCGGGAGACCCGGGTGTTGGTCCAGCGGTCTGCCTCCACAGCCAGCTTCCGGGGATCTGTGAGCTTGCTGTCAAGCAGATGCTGACGTAGTTCTATGAAGCAGTTCGCAGCCAGATGTTCCCACAACATGAGGTCAGTGAGTTCGGCAAGGGTGGTGACTTTGCTGCCCTTGATCCACCCATCGAAGGCCCGACTGAAAAAGTTTACATACTCCACCCAGGTGGTGCCCGGGATCTTCCTGCAGTCCCGGAATCGCTGACGGTACATTTCTGGGGTGAGGCCGTATCTTGTGAGTAGAGCCTCTTTCATGTGGCTGTAGGAGGTCTGCAGGGAGAGGGGTAGGTCGAGCAGGGTGTCCCTTCCTTCGCTCAGAAACCGCCCCCACAACCCCGCCCCCCAGTCCTTCTGCGGGATCCGATGGGAGGTCATGGCGACCTCGTAGGCCCTGAACCATTGCTGAATGTCATCGTTTTTATAATATTCCTTGACCACATCCTTGGGGATGTGGACCTTCTGTTTCGCTGGGGAGGCCGTCTCTCGGTTTCCCGGGGGCCTTCCTTCCTCGCTTCTGGCCTTGAGCTCGATTTCTTTCAAGCTGCGTTCGTGCTCTAGTTGGAAATTCCTTCCTTCGTGCTCCCGTTGGAGCTTCTTTTCTTCTAGTTCGCCTTGTACACGCATTTGCTCTACTGCTAGCTTTTTTTCCGCTAACTTCAATTCGCCCTCGATTTTGAGTTTGGCTAACTCGAGTTCATGATTGCGGCTTCTCTCTCTGTCCGCGAGCTCTTCCGGGGATAGGCCCCCGTCTGGTACGATGCCTCGCACCTGATTGCTACTGCTTTCACTTTGGGGGGGTTCGGCTTCGTCGGGGCGCTCCCCCGTGCCTTCCGGGCGGGAGGCCCCGGTCTCCACCCAAGTTTTCAGTGCTTTCTACAAATCCTCTTTGGTGTTGAGACCAGTGGTAGCGATTTTAAGTTCTTTGCAAAATTGCTTTAGCTCTTTGTGTGTGTATTCTTCTAGCTGCTCCACCTGCAACACCCTGTTGGCGCTGGTTTCTGTGGGGCTCACGGCGCTTCCTTCTGCCATCTTTGTCGGTAGTGCTTCCGTTGTTCACGGTACGATCTCTAGGTGATGGGCCCGAATCCCGTCGCTTGCCACCAATGTTAGACGGCGACCTCGGAGGAGCCGGGAAGGGGTCCTGACTACCCTGAGACCCACCCTCAAGGTATCGTAGCCGGGCACTGGCGGGAGACTCCCCAGGGGGAGGAATCTCGTATCTAGGATCGTACTTCTGGCACCACACGACACAGAGTGACCACACCGGGTATTCTGAGAAAACAATCTTTATCAAGTAGTTTATCACGGCAAATATGTACAAGGTGAGCACGGGCTCAAGAGTCTCGGAAGGGGTAGGGGGTAGCGGGACAGTCTCTGGTAAAGGTTCAAGCAGGGACGTATCCGGCGCACAGCTCACAATCCTCGAGCTGGGGGATACGATGTTGTAGTCGGGGTCCGGCGGGACCGTGAGAGTCGGTTGGAGCCGCGAGTCACTCAGCAGGGCTCAGGTACAAGGTCGGAGGTCTTACGATCTTCAGGGAGCCGCGAGTCACTCAGCAGGGCTCAGGTACAAGTTCGGAGGTCTTACGATCTTCAGGGAGCCGCGAGTCACTCAGCAGGGCTCAGGTACAAGTTCGGAGGTCTTACGATCTTCAGGGAGCCGCGAGTCACTCAGCAGGGCTCAGGTACAAGTTCGGAGGTCTTACGATCTTCAGGGAGCCGCGAGTCACTCAGCAGGGCTCAGGTGGGTCCAAGTTCCAGGAGCCGCGACCACGTCAGCAGGCTCTCGTTGTTCCAGCGTCGAATCTGCCGGACAGACCCAGAGCACCCCTTGTTATAGGTCGACCCCTCTTTGATGTCCGGAGTCTGTGCAGGCAGGGGTCTTGTCACCTGGGGGTCGCTTGTCGGGATTTCCTGCTATAGTCTTTTGATCCTTTCAGGGCCGGGTCGGGAGGAGTCCCAGACACCCAGCAGGCACGGAGCCAGCCCTCAGGGAGGCCGGAGGGCCGATCGAAACCCATCGTCCCAGGGGAGTTCAGAGGTGCGATAGAAACTGCTCCTCCCTCTCTCAACCCCTGGAAGCGTGATGTCCTCCAGCCGGAGTGGCGCCTCTAGGCCCGGGTCGCGCTGGGGCCGGGCGGCCATCTTGGTGCATGAAGTGGGCACGCGGGCCCGGGGTGGCCGAAAGGAGAGAGGCCATGGACGGGGACGTCCGGGTCGGTGCGTGCGTCCTGGTGGGGAGGTTCGGCTGGGCCGTGTGCTTGGGCTGCAGGTACCAGGTTACGGTGGTGCGGGGGCACGGAGGGCCATTCTACGAGGCCGGGTCCAACATATATATATATATATATATATATATATATATATATATATATATATATATATATATATATATATATATATATATATATATATATATTACTGCTCCCATTGCACCTTGTCCGAGTCACTCGTGGTCGGGTGCTTTGATGCGGCGGTGCCTGCTGCGAATTATTAGCGCTCCAGTATCTCTTTGTTTGATAAAGAAATAAAAGCACTCACGGGTAGCGTGTACACGGGTCTTTATTGCCAGAACAAACGCGTTTCGGCGGTCTGCCTTCTTCGGTGTTACCGGCACACCGTAAGCAACCGTCATTTAAACATCTCTATGTGCCATAAACATAAACAAAGGACAGCTTCAGTGTTACAAAACTAGTGACGCCATCTTGTAACATGTCGATTCAGTTGTGTATATACATGGCCAACAAAAGAATCTGAAGGCCTGGATAATATAATACATACTGTTTTAAGTTGTCGATTCATTAACCGAACAAACTTGAGCGGTAACCATATCAAATAGGATAATCACCGTTTTCATCAAAATTGATGCCGTATGTACCTTAATGTTTGTTGTACTTATGGCGTCAAGTCTGTTTATAACCATCAATCATGCCGTGTATCGGCAGCTATCCATAATATATCCAGTTCACACATGACAAAAGGGGGAATTAAAAAGAGCTAACACAACAGTCATTATACAATTAGAACACAATCATTTTCATATGAATTTCATTTCATCATTACCAAACTGTCTCCCTAAGTTCCCAAATGTACTGATAATTCTTCATTACTATTCAAACCAAAGGGAAACTTAGTTTGCAAATAAATGATGTAACGTGATTCCAACCGGCGTAGTTTCTTAAGGCGGTCACCTCCTCTAATATTCTCTGGAACGTGGTCAAGGCCAAAAAATTGTAAAACGTTTTTACTGTTAGGATTTTTTTCATCGTAGTGCCTTGCTACAGGATACGATGCATCACATTTCACAATTGCCCTCCTATGTTCAAGTATTCTGATTTTCAGAGGGTGAATGGTGCTGCCTATATAAAAAAGGTCACACGGACAAACAAGGCAATAAACCGCATAGGAGGTGCTGCAAGTTAAAAACTTTTTAATTGGTCTTTTTAAATTGATATTTGGTACTGTATATGTTAAAACTCTCTTGCTGTTAGAGCAAGCCTTGCACTTCCCACAAGGAAAAAAGCCTTGCATGTCTTTCAAAGTTCCCTGCACTAGAGGTTCCTTTACTAGATGGCTATTGACTAGCCTATCTTTCAGTGACCTAGCCTTTTTGAAAGTTACCAGTGGATGGGTTGGAATGTCCTCCCCTATGATGTTGTCAGTTTTTAAAATATGCCAATTTTTCTTGAGCATGTGTTTCAGAAAATTAGCTTCCGCAGAATACGTTGTAATTATTCTGAACTTGCCTTCATGGGAGTCATCTGACTCTCGCCTCTCTCTCTTCTTATCTTCCAACAGGTACTGTCTAGGGATCCCCCTAACCTTTTTCAGTGTGTTATCCAATTGGGCCTGACCATATCCCCTTACTCGAAATCTAGATATGCAATCTTTAGCAGCTGCTTCAAAATCGCACACTCTAGAGCTGTTCCTTTTTAATCTCAAGAGCTCCCCATACGGAATACTTTGGATTAATTTGGGAGGATGATTACTGGTCGCAAAACGAATGGAGTTGCCCGCTGTACTTTTGCGGTAGAGAGCTGTTTCTAACTTGCCTTCCGATACAAACACTTTCAGGTCCAGATAGTCCACTGCCACTGGACTTACTGTACCCGAAAAGTGCAGATTTAAATCATTGTTGTTAAGATTCTCTATATAACCTCTAGCTGACTCAGACGTTCCCTCCCAAACAATGAAAAGGTCATCAATATATCGGTACCATGCTGTCACTTTACCTTTGATATCACCCTTTTCATAGGTTCTGGGCACCTGCTCCTCCCACCAGCCTACAAATAGATTGGCATAGCTGGGAGTGAAGCAGGTGCCCATCGCCGACCCTGAGATCTGTTTCAAGTACTTATCTTCAAAGACAAAGATATTATTAGAGAGGCAAAAGCTTGTGAACTCCATAAGCATAGAATTATGTTCTGCAAATCGTAGTTGCCTTTTGTTGAGATAAACTTGGACAGCTTTCATACCATCTTCATGCTTTATACATGTATACAAACTGGTGATATCCAATACCATCAGTTTGTACCTGGAGTCCCAAGTTAGACTACTGATCTTGCCCAATGACGGTTGCTTACGGTGTGCCGGTAACACCGAAGAAGGCAGACCGACGAAACGCGTTTGTTCTGGCAATAAAGACCCGTGTACACGCTACCCGTGAGTGCTTTTATTTCTTTATCAAACAAAGAGATACTTGAGCGCTAATATATATATATATATATATATATATATATATATATATATATATATATGCAGGAACTTCGCCACAGTATTCAAAGTAGTAGACAAGGACGAAGCGGACCCAGTATCAGTGCAAGAAATTTATTTCAAAGGTATGTCCAGCACCGCCATGACGCGTTTCGGCCTCAGATAGGCCTTGATCACATGACGCTGACTAAGGCAGCCCATAGGTTTATAAAGTGCATAGTACGAATCAGGTGATAGGTGGGCCAATAGACATAGAAAACATACATTGTGTCAATACTTAACATGCTGATAAAATACGGACATGAATGGCATTTTGCAAAATCATAAAATCCACTTGTTACCATAGCATAGTTTTATATATAAAAACCACAATTATAGTTTTATATAAAAAAAGAGAGAGAGAGAGGCGAAGACTCATTTGCATGCCAAAATACCAAAGCAATGAATGGTGAGCTTACACGCCGCTTCTGCCATACATAAAAAATGTTTCTAGAGAACACAAGCAAAGTGATATTTCAAAAATCACTATAATGCTGATATTGAGATTAATCCCAATTGTGAAAAAATAGTGCAAAGACAGGTACAAATGTGCAAAAAATGCGAGTGCAAATTATATGCAAGGAACCATTGGGTTCGTACCATAGTCACAGTGAAATCACCGTTTTTCCTTTGTCTGTTTAATACACTACTGATACCAGGTAGAGTCCTTAATGTGCAAAGTGACGCAAGTGCAAATAGCAATTATACATGTGCAAATAATGCAAGTGCAAAAAACAGCATGATATAGCTCATTTGTGTGTGTAATACCACTTAGTAACCCGCAAGTACCCGGGTTTGCACAGGTTAAGCTAATGCTCATGTGAGCTGACTCTAGCTGGTATAGCTGTGAAATTAAAAAGAAGAACTTGGCTGCGCATCTAATATCTCTTAAGATTGAATATCTAATGGCAATTATAATGTAGCTTGCCGGTTCACTGGCATGTGCTTCACCTAAAATTAGAACAATTGTTTACATATGAAAAATGCTGTCAAATAGTTCTATATGTCTAATACCAGCATGTATGACTAATTTGCCCACTAAAACCCAGATAAAAAGTGAAGGGAGGAGTGAGTGACAGAAGGGGACACTTATTGTATTTATAAAAAATATAATAATAAAAAAGTATACCAGATGTCCTTACATATCTGCAATATTTTCTGAAATGTCACACATACCAGAATGTTAAAAGTACGTGAGGTGCAGTTTATGTATACTTCTGTTGCATAGATTGTTGAAATGTCAATACTAAATAACAAGGTACAATTAATGAAGGCAGGTGAAAAGGTCCTCACTTGAATTCAGGCCATTAGGATTTTTAGTATCCAGCTCGAGAATGTATTTCGTTTCGAGCTGTCTAAGCTGAACCTCACGGTTTCCCCCCCGGCGTAGTGGTGGAACCATGTCCACCACGAAATAACTGAGGGAGTCTAAACAGCTATCATGTACCTCTTTAAAATGCCTAGCAACCGGGTACGTTACATCGTTGTTACTGATGGCCCGCATGTGCTGGAGTATACGTTTGTGGACCTGCAGTTTGGTACTACCTACATACTGCAGGCCACAAGTACACCCCAGCACATACACCGCAAAGTCAGACTTGCATGTCAATTTTTTGGAAATGGGCATGATGATATCACTAAAAGGTGTTTTATAGCCGGTCTTATTCCTACCATATTTACAGGCTTTGCATAAAGCACATTTGATGAAGCCTTTGGTGGATTGTAACCAGTTAACGTTGGTACAAATTTCCGGACTGCTCTTAACTAGCATATCATTCATGGATCTGGCCCTACGGAATGTAATTTCAGGATTTTTCTTAAGGAGATGACCAATAATTGGATCGTTGTGAACTACTGGCCAGTGTTTGTTAAAGATCATGCGTAATGTTCTGTGCTGTCGATTGTAGGTAGTAATCAATCTAGGTGGTTCAGTGTTTGTAGAGGGTTCCATCAATGTATTCCTCTGCACATTGGCTTTAGCCAATGTTGCATGTCTGGGAATCGAATTGGCCTTTCTGATAGCTGTGTCGATTGTTTCCACAGCATATCCTCTGGCCAAGAACCTCAACTTGCTAGACAACTGTGCCTTTGCGCAGTCTGATTCTACACTACAAATCCGTCTGATCCGCAGCATCTCCCCATAGGGGATACTGCGTATCAGATGATCAGGATGATGACTGGTGGCATGCAAAACTGTGTTCCCTGCTGTTAATTTACGGTGTAGTCGGGTCTCCAGATTGTTGTCATTTATGTATACTTCTACGTCCAGAAAATTCACAGCGGTCTTACTCACATGGCCTGTAAACTCGAGATTTAGCTGGTTTTTGTTTATACCCTCGATAAACAGGTTAACTGATGATTCTGTTCCCCGCCATATGAAAAACAGATCATCGATATAGCGATGCCATGCTATAATATGATCATTGAGGATGTGGCCAAATTGAACTTTGAGGACTTGCTCCTCCCACAGACCCATATGTAAACAGGCATAACTGGGGGAGAAGCAAGCCCCCATGGCCACACCTCGCAACTGCTGGAACACCTGCCTCTGAAACAAAAAATAATTATGATGAAGACAAGTATGGATCATGTCTATCAACATCCTATTGTGCTCCAGCATATTGACAGATCTAGAACGCAGAAAGTATTCCACAGCTCTGATACCATCAAGATGGTGTATACTGGTATAAAGAGCTGTGACATCTAATGTCACCAACAAAAAATCATCCTGCCAAACAATAGCATCAATCTTCCTTAAGAAATCCCCCGTATCCTGTAAATAGGATGGTAAGTTATTTACATGTTCTTGGAGAAAAAAATCAATGTATCTAGAAGTATTCTCCATATTACTGTTCTTTGCGGAGATGATTGGCCTTCCCGGCGGTTTTTCTGAATTCTTATGTACCTTAGGGATTAGATAAAAAACAGGAATGAACGGGTGATTTACTTTCAAAAATTTAAATTCGTCGCTACTCAACAGCCCCAGACTTTTCCACGCCAATAATTTGATGTTAAAATCATTCCAGGCTGATTTAACGGTTTGCCAGTCGCTATGTTTGTAGCATTGCCGATCATTCAGATGTTTTAAAGCCTCCTCCATGTACAAGGGTCTGGACCACAGGACGATGTTGCCCCCTTTATCTGCTTGCCGTATTTTAACATTGTCATTACTTATATATATATATTCACAGAAAAAACCATAGGTTTCAGGCACGTTATAGTTAGGAATTAGTATTTAAAAAACCTCAGAAACTCACTGAAAAAACCATAGGTGTCACACAGAGCTTGATAGGACGTACCTGGGAGCCGGGTACAGCGGGAACGATGTGGAGAGTGTTTACCCTATCCCCTTAGAGGTGCCATCCAAGCGTGCTCAGTTAACACGGCTTAGCTACCACCTCCACGGGGAAAGGGAAAAAAGGGAGAAATAAACCCAAACGAAAATAAATCAGCAGTGGTGCATCAATGGCAGTGGCAGTCTTCACGAGGTAGCCCTTCAGCCCTCTGTGTTTCACCCTTGAGCCCTGTGTGTGGAACACAAAACAACAATCAATCACTCTAGCGCAAGGTATGCACCACCCGCCTCTAATCCCCCATATGGGGGCAGACTTACAGAGGCTGCGCACGCACTTCCCACAGCAATCCGGACACAACAGACATCAAAGGTAGTGGGACAACAGAAGTACTTAGCTCTGGCTATCCGATGTCGAGCTCTTCTCCCAAGACAGACCGGTCTCGAGAATTGTTACCCGGGCCCTGCCGAGGAGGAATCTGCAAATAATCCACGGTAGGCGGAAAGAAAGGCCTGTCCGGACCGGACAAGCGTAGGCGCGTTTCACAGCGCACTCAAAGGGCTGCAGGCGAAGACTGTGAGGGCTCCTACGGAGCTAGTAGTTCTTCGGCTCGGAGGGAAGAGTCTTTAGGGGGCGCATGCGCACAGAGAGTCCTCCTGTGCTGCCGCATCTCGCAAAAAAGTATCTCTCCTTTGATGTCAAAACTCAGGACAGTGGCAGAGCTTGATGCCGGCACTGGTATCCCCGAAGCAAGCAGGACGCTCGTAGAGGCAGGCAAGTAGTTGATACCGGCAATGGTATCTCCGAAGCGAGCAGGACGCTCGTAGAGGCAGGCAAAGTAGTTGATACCGGCAATGGTATCTCCGAAGCGAGCAGGACGCTCGTAGAGGCAGGCAAAGTAGTTGATACCGGCAATAGTATCTCCGAAGCGAGCAGGACGCTCGTAGAGGCAGGCAAAGTCTTCCAAGGAATCTTCGTTGTGGCAAGCCCCGTCCTTCGCGGGGGCGGAGCTTAAATAGTCCTATCAGGTGCTGTTCCCGTATCATGGGACCGGTAGTTCTTTTCTCTAGTTTTCTGGGAAAGGTAGTTACCGTCCCCATACACACTCATACTTACGCCGTGTGCCTCCCTAATTGCGCCCCCGCACCCGCTTCATGACAGAACCCCCTCGCAAGGTCCGACGTCTCGGCGGACTGCCTGGTTTCAGGGGGTATCTTAAGTGAAAGCGTCGCAATAAGAGCGGGCAATGGAGATTGGCCTTGGGTTCCCATGTGCGGTCCTCCGGACCATACCCTTTCCAGTCTACTAGGTAATATACACGTCCTCTGACGTTTTTGGAATCGAGTATGGAGTGTACTTCGTATTCCCCCTCCCCTTCTATGTCTATAGCTGCGGGCCTGTCTGGTAATCTCGTGCCTGGAAGACATGGTTTGAGTAAAGACACATGAAATACGGGATGTATCCGCCATTCGGGAGGCAATACCAGTTTCATGGCTACTGGATTTATGGCCTCGGCTATTTTGTAGGGACCTATGTACTTGGGCTGCAACCTGTTACTCCCCTTAAGCTTCAGGTATTTCGTGCTCAGCCACACCCTCTCTCCAACTATATACGTGGGTTCAGGTGTGCGTTTTTTATCTGGTTGTGTCTTGTCTCTTTTACGTGCTTCTTCCAAATGTTCCCTGGCAGTGTTCAAAGTCTGTTGTAATTTAGCATGATGTTCCTGTATGGAAGGGTGTTTTGATGTAACCGGATACTCGAATGGTAACATGTTTGGATGGAAACCCTGAAGACAGTAAAAGGGTGAACAACCCAAGGAAGTGTGAGAGGCGTTGTTATACGCAAATTCTGCTGTCCATAATAACGAGCTCCATTCTTCCATCTGTTGTAATGTAAAACAGCGAAGATACTGTTCCAAGGTTTGATTGAGTCTTTCGGTTTTTCCGTCCGTCTGCGGGTGATAGCTAGTAGAGAGACGGGCGTCGATCTTCATTTTCTGGCATAATTCTTTCCAGAACCGGGAAGTAAACTGGGTTCCTCTGTCGGTGATGAGGACTGCGAGTACTCCATGTAATCTGACTATGTTTTGCAGGATAACAGCTGCTAATGTAGACGCTGTGGGTAACTTGGCAAGCGCTATGAAATGAGCCATTTTAGACAGGTGGTCCACTACCACCAAAATGGTTGTGTAGCCTTGACTGGGGGGCATTTCAACGATAAAATCCATGGAGATGGTATGCCAAGGGGCTGGAGGAACTGGAATCGGTCGTAACAGACCACTGGGTCGTTGATGAGAGGTTTTAGCTTGAGAACAAACAGAGCATTCCGAGACGTAGGTGGACACGTCTTTATGTAAAGTGTCCCACCAGAAATATCGGGTTACGGCAAGAGCCGTCTTGTGTATCTCGGGATGTCCCCCCAAGGAGGAGTCATGGATCCAGTGTAAGGCCTGTATTTGCAGAGAACGTGTGGGTAGTATGAGTTTACCCTCTTGGAACAGCAGTCCTTCTTTCACCTGTCTTAGTAGAGGTGCGGCTTGTACCCATTTGGCTTTATCTAACATCGCGGAGTGCTCTCGGACTTCCGTCAGGAAGGTCTGTGAGGAGATAAGTGCCACAGTTTCAGAAGGGAAGGCCGCCTTCTGTAGAATCACGGGGGGTTCTTCTGTCTCTGGGCGTTCCGTGTCTCCCGCCGAAGAAGGTCTAGAAAGGGCGTCCGCCTTCCCATTCTGGGGACCCGGCCTGTATTTAATAACAAAATCAAAGTCCGCAAAAAACAATGACCAGCGTAGCTGCCGTGGTGTGAGAGCTCGGGCGCTTTTCAGAAACAGCAAATTCCTGTGGTCCGTGTATATCTCGACGGTATGCCGGGCTCCCAATAGATGGTGTCTCCATTCCTCGCATGCTCGTTTGATGGCCAAAAGCTCTTTGTCGGTTATGTTGTAATTGATTTCACAACTGGTTAACTTCTTTGAGAAGAATGCGACGGGATGTAGTTGCCCTGTATCGGGGTGTCTTTGCGATAATATTCCTCCTATCGCGTAGTAGGAAGCATCCGTTTCCAGGATGAAGGGCTGCGAGGCATCGGGATGGCGCAAGATGGGAGCACTGGTAAATCGACGTTTTAGAGTCTGAAAGGCCTCCTCAGCTCCTGGTGTCCATTTGAATACCACCCCTTTCCTTAGCAGGTGGGTCATGGGCTGAATGATTCTGGAGAAATCCTGGATGAATCTCCGATAAAAATTCGCAAACCCCAGGAAGCTCTGTAGGGCCTTAACACTTGATGGTGACTCCCACTCTCTAATGGCCTGCGTCTTCTTAGTGTCCATACATAAGCCTTTGGGACCGATGACGTATCCAAGAATTCCACTTCTTTGGTATGGAAAAAACATTTTTCCAGTTTGGCATAGAGGGCATGTTTGTGGAGTCGTTCCAATACTTCGGTTACATGACCGATGTGTTCCGGCAAGGAGGAGGAGTACACTAGAATGTCGTCAATATAGACGATGCAGGACACATCCAATAAACCCCTCAGTACCTCGTCAATGAAGTACTGGAAGGCGGCGGGGGCATTACAGAGTCCAAAAGGCATGACCTGATATTCAAAAAGGCCGAATTTGGTTCGAAAGGCCGTCTTCCATTCATCCCCCCGCCGCACTCGTACCAGGTGATAGGCTCCACGGAGGTCTAATTTTGTGAATATCGTTGCTCCTTTTAATTGGTCCAATAGTACCGGAATCAAAGGTAAAGGGTACCGATTCTTCTTGGTGATGCGGTTCAGAGCCCGATAGTCGATACACACCCTCAATCCTCCCTCGCGTTTAGGAATAAAAAAAAGAGGCGAGGAGGCCGGGGAAGAGGAGTGGCGTATGAATCCGCTGTCCTTCAATTCACTTCTTAACCCTTGGTAATACAGGGAAGACCTTTTCTCCATCGGCCAATCAGTTTCAGAGATGAGTCTATTGAATGTAGTAATGTAAGTGAGGAGATCTTGGTTTCCCTGTTTCAGTGTTATCAGTTCCCTGTCTAACGAGAGGAGGTGGGCCTTGCCATCAAATAACTTACGCATTTCATCACAAAATGTGTCGAAATCACGCAGGGCGGGATCATCCCTTTCAATGAGAGGAAAGGACCAACTAGCTGCATTCCCTCCCAAATAGGACATGACGAACGCGGTTTTGGTCTGATCGTTGGGGAATACCGCCGGCTTACACATAAAGTGCAACTTGCACTGTCCGAGGAAAATGCCAAACTTTTTTGGATCGCCATAGAACCTTTCAGGTGGTGCCAATGGTAGCTGGGCAGGCTGAATAACTTGTATGGTCGAGGGCCCTGAACTACTCCCTGACGCCTGTGCCGGTTGGCCTACACTCCCCCCGTGATGCTGAGGCGGGGGTAGTGTCCAAGGTTTGATATATTGGGATCCCCTAACCTCTCCTTGTCCCTGGCGTGACAGATCTGCCATCTCTCTCCTCATAGAACTCATTTCGTTACGGAGCTCTAAATTCTCACCCCGGAACGTCTCTACGTCCGTTCTCAAGGCATTCAATGTTTCCATCATAGCGGCTAACATTGCTTGGGCATCCATCGTTCAGGCTGTATGTCACCGTGGGCTTGCCACTCTGTCACACAGAGCTTGATAGGACGTACCTGGGAGCCGGGTACAGCGGGAACGATTTGGAGAGTGTTTACCCTATCCCCTTAGAGGTGCCATCCAAGCGTGCTCAGTTAACACGGCTTAGCTACCACCTCCACGGGGAAAGGGAAAAAAGGGAGAAATAAACCCAAATGAAAATAAATCAGCAGTGGTGCATCAATGGCAGTGGCAGTCTTCACGAGGTAGCCCTTCAGCCCTCTGTGTTTCACCCTTGAGCCCTGTGTGTGGAACACAAAACAACAATCAATCACGCTAGCGCAAGGTATGCACCACCCGCCTCTAATCCCCCATATGGGAGCAGACTTACAGAGGCTGCGCACGCACTTCGCACAGCAATCCGGACACAACAGACATCAAAGGTAGTGGGACAACAGAAGTACTTAGCTCTGGATATCCGATGTCGAGCTCTTCTCCCAAGACAGACCGGTCTCGAGAATTGTTACCCGGGCCCTGCTGAGGAGGAATCTGCAAATAATCCACGGTAGGCGGAAAGAAAGGCCTGTCCGGACCGGACAAGCGTAGGCGCGTTTCACAGCGCACTCAAAGGGCTGCAGGCGAAGACTGTGAGGGCTCCTACGGAGCTAGTAGTTCTTCGGCTCGGAGGGAAGAGTCTTTAGGGGGCGCATGCGCACAGAGAGTCCTCCTGTGCGGCCGCGTCTCGCAAAAAAGTATCTCTCCTTTGATGTCAAAACTCGGGACAGTGGCAGAGCTTGATGCCGGCACTGGTATCCCCGAAGCAAGCAGGACGCTCGTAGAGGCAGGCAAGTAGTTGATACCGGCAATGGTATCTCCGAAGCGAGCAGGACGCTCGTAGAGGCAGGCAAAGTAGTTGATACCGGCAATGGTATCTCCGAAGCGAGCAGGACGCTCGTAGAGGCAGGCAAAGTAGTTGATACCGGCAATAGTATCTCCGAAGCGAGCAGGACGCTCGTAGAGGCAGGCAAAGTCTTCCAAGGAATCTTCGTTGTGGCAAGCCCCGTCCTTCGCGGGGGCGGAGCTTAAATAGTCCTATCAGGTGCTGTTCCCGTATCATGGGACCGGTAGTTCTTTTCTCTAGTTTTCTGGGAAAGGTAGTTACCGTCCCCATACACACTCATACTTACGCCGTGTGCCTCCCTAATTGCGCCCCCGCACCCGCTTCATGACAATAGGTTTCAGGGGTGTTATAGTTAGCTGGACTTTTCACTTGTACAAAACCATTGAAATTCCCCCGTTATAGTTAGTTCAGCTAACTATAACTCGCGCGCCTCCAGTGCACTGCTGATGACGTCACATATTACATCACTCATGACATGGTCAGTGACATCACTCATGACATCACTGAGGTTACACAACACTGCCCTGTGCATATTACACTCCAAGGCGCATATCGCATAGCACGCGCTAGAGCCTGTGCTATCTCGCGCTCTCCAAAGAATCTGTCATTGCGCACAATGTATTGCATATTATATTTCACGCCTGGTTCATCTTATATCACACTTTTTGGTGCATAGTTTATACCATACACTATATCTAGTTTTCATTTTCAATCGTGCTCTCAGGACTATGTTCTATATAACACTGTGTTCACCTACCCTTTTCACGGGCATTACATTTTGCGATAGGGGGTGGAGGGTCAGGGGGTGTTTCTGCCAAGTGAGCCCGGAGTCACAGTCACAAACGTCCTCTTCTTCCTGAATAAAAGGGAGATTATGCTGCATACTTGTTCATATTTTAAGTAGTTTGCACAGACACACGTTTTAAAAACAATAAAGTTCCTAATACCCGCCTTCTCTGAACAGTTAGCTTGCTGCCCCATCCCCCTCCTCCCTATCCTCTGTTGTGTGAATCCATGGACTAGCCTCCTCCCTCCTGCCATGCATGGTCTGATGTGCTGCCACTGCCCTCAATTTAGTATGATGTACCAGTCCACTCCTCCTGCCCTCCATTGCCCAATTCTATGCCCCATCATTGACCTCCTGCTTAAACTCTGTGCTTAGCTTGCTGCCCCTATTCTCCTTCCCCCTGCCCTCCGATGTCTTTGTGCATGCCCCTGTTCCATCCTTTTTGCTCACCATGTTCCATGGACCTGCCACTCCTATCTACTTTGAGTGTTCTGTTGAGCTGCCCCTCCCCTCCCACCTGCCTTGCATTGTCAGACGACTGTAACCTGTCCCTGCCACCTCCACCCAGCCTGTCCACATGCCATGCCCCTATCCTCTTCCTCCTGTCCTACATGGTCCATTGTACTGCCACACCCTTCTGCCCTCCCTGGTCTGTTGTGCTGCAACTGCTCCTCCTGCCTGCCCCGTGCGGTCTGTTGTGAGGCCCCTTCCCCTGAACTTTCTTGTCTGTGCACAAGTCCTGACCCTCCCTTCTATCCTCCATCATCCTTTGTGCATGCCCCTGCACCCTCCTTCTTGCCCGTCATAGCCATTGTGCTGCCACTAACCCTCCCACTTGCTATGCATGGTCTTCTGTGCTGCCATGGCCCCTCCCACCTTCCCTGTGTGGTCAGTTAGCTGCCCCTGACCCCCTCCCACCTTCCCTCCATGGTCTGTGTGTATGCCATCACAGTTTCACTGTTGCTCTTCATGGTGTGTCTTGCTTCTAGTGCCCATCCTGCCTGACCTCCATGGCTATCTTGCTGCTCCTGCCCTGCCCCCTTGCCCCCAGCCCTCTGTTTACATGTGCAGACCCCTACTCCCTCCCTCCTGGCTTGTCTGTTCCATTGTAATGCCCCTGATCCGTCCCTCCTGCCCTTTATGGTCTGTTATGCTGCAGCTTTCTCTCCTGGCTGTCCATTATGGTCAGCTAGCTACCATTGCCTCTTGCCCCTCTGTTCTCTGTTGTCCATGTGCATGTTCCTGTCCCCTCACTCTTGCTTTCTATGGATTGTTGTGCTGCACTCCTGTCCTGCATGCCCTGTGTGGTGTACTGTGCTGCTGCAAACCCTGATGCCTGCCCTGCAGGGTCAGTTTGGTGCACCTCTCCATGTCCCTCCTGTCCTCTGTTATCCAAGTCTATGTCCCTACCCCATTTCTTTCCATGATCCAATGTACCATACTTGCGAACATTTTGAACTTGGTAAGAGGGAGATTTTGAAAAAAAACTGGGGTATTGATTTTCCCCTTTGAGTTACATTGAAAAAGAGGAGATTGTAGACAGGAGACAGATCAAATAAAGCCCATTTGAGCTTAAAAACATTGGACGTTTCCTGGCTGAATCGGGTCTGTTGGCATGTATGGTTGTACTACCATTGCCTCTTCCTTCTGCCCACAATGGTCTATTACATTGCCACAGCCTCTCTTGCAAGTCCTGTATTGTTGGTTTGTTGCCCCTGCCCCCCTTTCCACTGCCCTCCATAGTCTGTTGTGCTGCCACGGCCCTTCCTGCCTGCTCAGTGTGGTTAAATTGTTGCCTTTGCACCCTCCTACCTGCCTTCAATTTTCAGAGTCCGTGCCCTTGGCCTCTGCCTCTCAACAGTATCCTAATGAACAACTAGATGGCTAACATTCTATATTTATTACAAAAGTGTGGAACGCCTGACGTCATCTTGATGTAATCAAAACTGTAATACCTAGAGCATTTCCTTTAGAAATTACATATATGAGAGGGTCTTATTGGCATCAAAATTATGGTTAGTGCTCTAAAAGACAAAAATAAGGACATATTTTCTGAGTTTTCAAATAGCGACAAAGCACTTTTAAATTATTTGTTATCTTTATGTTTTTTTATCCAGTTGACCACTTGATTAAATGTTGCACTTAGGGGAGAGGATGTGGTGTTACTTCCAGAACTGCAGACTTTGCAACTGGGGAACCAGGTTGGAGTTTCTGCTTCAGCTCGACATTCTGTGATTCTGGTCAAATCACTTAGTCTCCCCATGTCTACAACCAAAATGAATTTGTTCTTGTGTGATGTAACCAATGCTCATGTAAAGCACTCCAATACCTGACAAGTCTGCACTATATAACACTGCAAAAACACAAAATAATAAGTGTTTTGCACACTTCTGTCATTGGGCTATATTTGGGCTACATCTGGGTGATGATTTGGGCTACATTTGGGCTCTTTTGTCTCCGGTGGCCATCTTGGGAGATTTATTTGTTATGAAGTTTCCTAATTTCCTCATGTACTGCAGTCTCCTCAGTACGAAATGCTTTCAGTTTTTTACTTTGATTCCATCATGAAGGTATTCAGATATGTCACACATTTGCCATAAATTCTGAATGTTAGCCCTCTAGTTGCTCATTAGATCACTGTAGTAAAACTACTGTTCACCATGGAAGTCTGCTCCTGGTATTAAAAGTGCATGTTTCAGTCTGCATGTCAGAATGTTTTAATGAAATAGAAGAGGATTTGAGAAGTCACTCAAAATGTGCCCTCATTTTCTTTCTTCAGCATTAATCATAATTTCTATGGCAAAATGAACCCCCTCATTGTGTTCCTTTTTAAATTAAATGTTTTAAGTGTTACCAGTTTATTCCAATCAAGATGGCTTCAGGTGTGCCATACTTTTGTCATAATGAAGACAGTAAGCGCTCTAGTTGTTTTTAAGAACATTCTGGGACATTCTGTCATTGGGCTATACTTGGGCTACATCTGGGTGATATTTGGGCTACATTTGGGCTCTTTTGTCTCTGGTGGCCATCTTGGGAGACTTATTTGTTATGAAGTTTCCTAATTTCCTCATTTACTGCAGTCTCCTCAGTAGGAAATACTTTCAGTTTTTTACTTTGATTCCATCAAGAAGGCATTCAGATGTGTCACACATTTGCCATAAATTCAGAATGTTAGCACTCTTTTTGCTCATTAGATCACTGTAGTAATGCTACTGCTCACCAGGGAAAACTGCTGCTGGTATTGAAAGTGCATGTTTCAGTCTGCATGTCAGAATATTTTAATGAAATAGAAGAGGATTTGAGAAGTCACTCAAAATGTGCCCTAATTTTTCTTTCTGCAGCACTAGTCATACTTTTTATGGAAAAATGAACCCCCTCATTTTGTTCCTTTTTAAATTAAATGTTTTAAGAGTTACCACTTTAATCCAAGCAAGATGGCTTCAGGTGTGCCATACGTTTATCATAAGTAGGACTGTTAGCGCTCTAGTTGTTCTTTGGAACACTCTGGGAAGCTGCAGTAGAACACAAAGGAATCAACTGACAGTCTCTGCCCTTGTTGGATGTACATGTTTTACTGAGAATGTCAGACTTCATTCTCACATGACTGAGAAAGATAATGTGAATTTACAGAAAATAAGCTCTCAGTTTAGCTTATAGATCACCTTCCAAACCTATGTGGGAAAAGCATGAGAAAATATTTTTCTCTCAATCATGATATCCCAGCAGAAGGCTTTTTCACATGGTGAAATCACCTTAGAACATACCATAATTCCTAAAATGAGTATGGTACCATCAACAAATAATTTATAATGTAACTAAAGTCTTAAAACCTTCTATTAACTGCAATGCTTTTTAATGAGGTGCTATCATGTATATTGGTCCCAAGATGGCTGCCAACACTTCTTGGATGAAGTGCTGACAGCCAATCAGATCTCAGGATGAGGTGTGGTTAGGCTCCGCCCACATATATATCTGATTTTACTTTTGATTTTCTCAGGAACTACTGAACAGATTGACACCAGGCCTGCAAAAGGCACTTCCCTGACCTGAGGACTACCTCTCTGCCAAATTTCAAGTAATTCTGTTCAGCCGTTCGGGCTGTACCTTGGACTAAATGTCCCTATGGAAAATTGCATGGGGAAAACGCGTTTTGGGACCCCCCTTGTTTCTCAGCCTCCGCTTGACGAATCCCCCCGAGACTTTCAGGGTAGGAGCGGAGCGGAGCGCCCCACCTATTTTGAAAATTTCGCAAGGATTCGTCAACCGGCACCAAAGTTATTCCAAATAGAATGTTGTGGATTTCCTATGGAAACACGGTCCTAACTATAACTATCTACTGGCGACCGCCAGTAGATAATATATATATACATATATATATATTCACTGAAAAAACCATAGGTTTCAGGGGCGTTATAGTTAGCTGGACTTTTCACTCGTACAAAACCATTGAAATTCCCCCGTTATAGTTAGTTCAGCTAACTATAACTCGCGTGCCCGCAATGCACTGCTGATGACGTCACATATTACATCACTCATGACATGGTCAGTGACATCACTCATGAC
Organism: Triturus cristatus; assembly: GCF_964204655.1. NCBI lineage: Eukaryota > Metazoa > Chordata > Amphibia > Caudata > Salamandridae > Triturus > Triturus cristatus. The sequence goes on from NC_140586.1 coordinate 12,903,489, forward strand.
ATCACTCATGACATCTCAAATGACATCACTGATGACATCATCTTTGTGATAGAGTGGCAGACCTCCTCTCCCCCTAATATAACCTTTGATACACACATTCAAAAATAGAAACTAACATTTTCAAAACAATGGACATACCAATATCAGTTACAACAACCTATTCAGTAATTCTAAGATCCACATACACATCCACTCATTCACCAACAGTCCTATACAGTCACTCATACATGTACTCACTCATCATATGTACTCATACACCTATACATCCTGTTACACAACGCCACTCATCCATAGAGTTACTCACACACATAGTCACTCATGCTAATAAAGAATCAAACATCCATTTACTTGCATATACAGTTATACACACACCACCACACTTACTTCTACAGAAACTTACACATACTTAGTCTTTTAAACAATCACTTATATAAACACATACTTATTCATACAGGAACTCTTTCAATCTCTCACTCTCACATATACTCACTTATATACACCAATAGTCACATATACTAGTTTAAAACATATGTAGTTACTCATAAAGACACTATTGAGACAGTCATTCACTCACTAACACACCCATGCACACACTCATCCACCAATACAGTCCTGCACACATGCTGTCTTCCCCCACCGAACCATACAGACACTCAGACACTCATTCTGATACTCAAAAAACCAACTAATAACCTATATAGACACTCATGTAGCTACTCACCAACCCATGCAGCCACTTATGCACAAAGTGAGAGACTGATACAGATATTTACATATTTAAACATTACTCACTAAGCCATGTATTCACTAAGATACACTTAATCAGTCAGTTATACAATCTATTTCTCAAAAACAAATCATGCATTTAGACACTTATATACCCATTTATTCTTCCATCGACCTTGTGATATACATATATAAAACATATGTAATTTTCAGAAAAACACATATTCACTGGATGATGTCATCAGTGATGTCATCAGTGATGTCATTTGAGATGTCATCAGTGATGTCATGAGTGATGTCACTGACCATGTCATGAGTGATGTAATATGTAACGTCATCAGCAGTGCATTGCGGGCGCGCAAGTTATAGTTAGCTGAACTAACTATAACGGGGGAATTTCAATGGTTTTGTACGAGTGAAAAGTCCAGCTAACTATAACGCCCCTGAAACCTATGGTTTTTTCAGTGAATTTCTAAGGTTTTTTAAATGCTAATTCCTAACTATAACGTGCCTGAAACCTATGGTTTTTTCAGTGAATTTCAAAGGTTTTTTAAATGCTAATTTCTAACTATGGCTACAGAGATAGGACATGTGAAGAAAGAAGAAAAAACGCACAGAAAGAAAAAAAAGTAATGCAGAAAGAAGCAACAGAAGTCCTCAAAGACGAAGAAAAGTGCAGGAAGAAGGATAACGTGTAGAAAGAACAAACAGAAGAACAGAAAGAAGCCTTGTTGCAAAATCATCCTGTACCCTCAACTTTTTCAGACGGATACTGGTGTTAACTGAGTCTGACTAACCAGTCCTAGAGCCAGATCTATGTTAAAAGACACTCAGAATACAGTGAAAACACCTACATACACTAGGTAACACTATGCGTTGGGGTCCCCCTGTGATCAGCATGACCTCCTCTGTAAGCCCCTAGTATATAATAGGGCAGGTGATTAAAACTACCTCTTAAAACGCGCCACAGGGCGTGTTTGCACACGTCATCTCAGGCCCCGTCCCCTCACTTCTCCACTGTGTAAACACGCCCTGTGGCCATTTTAAGTTGGGAGATTAAGTCCCCTTGAATTCTGAGGGTCCCTAGGGTCCAACAAGACCGCTAGGTACCTCCAGTAAGCGCCACAGAGCTGCGTTGCAGAGAGATGTAAAAAGGGGCACAGCCTAGACCACCTCTCTGTAACGCAGCGCAGTGGCGCTTACTGGAAGCACCTGGTGGGCTAGTTGGCCCCCAGGGGCACTCAGGAATGAAGGGGAATTATTTCCCCAACTTAAAACGCGCCACAGGGCGTGTTTGCACATGTAAACTCAGGCCTCGTCCCCTCCCTTCACCACTGTGTAAACACGCCCTGTGGCCGTTTTTAGTTGGGAGATTAAGTTCATTTGAATCCTGAGCGTCCCTAGGGTCCAACTAGCCCACTAGGTACCTCCAGTAAGCGCCACAGAGCTGCATTGCAGAGAGGTGTAAAAAGGGGCACGGCCTGCACCACCTCTCTGCAACGCAGAGCAGTGGCGCTTACTGGAAGCCCCTGGTGGGCTAGTTGGCCCCCAGGGTCCCTCAGGATTGAAAGGGAATTATTTCCCCAACTTAAAACGTGCCACAGGGCGTGTTTGCACATGTCACCTCAGACCCCGTCCCCTCCCTTCACCACTGTGTAAACGCGCCCTGTGGCCGTTCTAAGTTGAGAGATTAAGTCCCTAGGATAAAACTAGCCCACTAAGTACCTCCAGTAAGCGCCACAGAGCTGTGTTGCATAGAGGTGTAAAAAGGGGCGTGGCCTCAGAACACCTGTCTGCCACGCAGCTCCCTGGCGCATACTGGAGATACCTGTTGGGCTAGTTGGCCCTCAGGGACCCTCAGTATTGAAGGGGAATTAATTCCCCAACTTACAACTGGCCAGGGGGTGCATTTGCAGAGTGCTGCTAGGAGGGGGCGTGGCCTCTGGCGCGATGCCGGTCTTTTATTTATTTTTTGAAGAAGGAGGGCTGTGTGGCCCCCCTTCTTTTTCTAATTTACTGGCCCTGGGGACCCCATCCCCCAGGGCCTGCACCCTAATTTTTTGGTTTAAAAAAAAGAATTTGGCCCTCCCAAGGCCTTAATCGGCCCCGGGGACCCCAACCCCGGGTCAAGGCCTTTTGTTTTTTTCTATTCTTTAGGAGGGGGCTGCGTTGCCCCCCTCCTCAGGCCACTTATGGCCCAGGGGACCCCATCCCCCAGGGCCGGGCTTTGTTTCTTCTTATTTTAAAAAAATATATATTTATATACACACTTAGGACATGCTGGACAAACCGTATGTACCTATCACCATGACGATTTGCATGATAATCATTAAAAGGCAACTATGCATAGAATGAATCCACATGGAATGTATTTACACCTCTAGTGAAGCTCTGACGTGTCTGACGCCCTACCGTGCCTAATCCCGGCGCCCCCGCCGATGGGTACTCTCCAAGTAGACACCCTTGTCATTTATTTATACAAACATGGGTAGCTATTGACGGGCACATTTAATATACACGCACACCAAGCCATTCAAAGGGGATTCCACAAAAATTCGACCAAACTATGCAAGAAACCCCCCTCACGGTTAATAAAACACACATCCACCGCCGGATGTGTAATACTTTTTATTTTACTCTCTGGAAAGGAGACGAACCTCACTTGAGAGTCACAGTGTGCTCCTGGCTGAGCCCAATGCTGTGTTACACCCACCAGTGCCCGCCAAGTGCCTCACACCTCTGTGTTGTATTCCACCAGCTAGTGCGTATGCTATGACACTCTCTAGCCCATGTGCACTGTAACACCACCCTGTGAATATGTCGTGCCACACTTGCCTTCGCACGGGTTATATTGCCCCATCTAACGTGCCTTCCTTGATGCCTATGTTATAACGCACAGCGCTATGCCATACATATTACAATATGGGATCCATATCTTTGTCACAGTGCATATGCAACGTTACACTCCCCAGCACATATTTTATATTACAACTTTAGAGACTAGTTAGGTTACACAACACTGCCCTGTGCATATTACACTCCAAGGTGCATATCACATAGCACAAGCTAGTGCCAGTGCTATCTCGCGCTCTCCAAGGAATCTGTCATTGCGCACAATGTATTGCATATTATATTTCATGCCCCGGTTCATCTTATATCACACTTTTTGGTGCATAGTTTATACCATATACTATATCTAGTTTTCATTTTCAATTGTGCTCTCAGGACTATGTTCTATATAACACTGCGTCCACCTACCCTTTTCACGGACATTACATTTTGCGATGGGGGGTGGAGGGTCAGGGGGTGTTTCTGCCAAGTGAGCCCGGAGTCACAGTCACAAACGTCCTCTTCTTCCTGAATAAAAGTGAGATTATGCTGCATACTTGTTCATACTTTAAGTAGTTCGCACAGACACACATTTTAAAAACAAGAAAGTTCCTAATACCCACCTTCTCTGAACAGTTAGCTTGCTGCCCCATCCACCTCCTCCCTATCCTCTGCTGTCTGAATCCATGGACTAGCCTCCTCCCTCCTGCCATGCATGGTCTGATGTGCTGCCACTGCCCTCCATTTAGCATGATGTACCGGTCCACTCCTCCTGCCCTCCATTGCCCAATTCTATGGCCCATCATTGACCTCCTGCTTAGCCTCTGTGCTTAGCTTGCTGCCCCTATTCTCCTTCCCCCTGCCATCCGATGTCTTTGTGCATGCCCCTGCTCCATCCCATGGACCTTCCACTCCTATCTACTCTGCGTGTTCTGTTGAGCTGCCACTTCCCTCCCACCTGCCTAGCATTGTCAGATGACTGTAACCTGTCCCTGCCACCTCCACCCTGCCTGTCCACATGCCATGCCCCTATCCCCTTCCTCCTGTCCTCCATGGTCCATTTTACTGCCACACCCTTCTGCCCTCCTGCCTGCCCCGTGCGGTATGTTGTGAGGCCCCTTCCCCTGAACTCTCTTGTCTGTGCCCAGGTCCTGACCCTCCCTTCTATCCTCCATGGTCCTTTGTGCATGCCCCTGCACCCTCCTTCTTGCCCATCATAGCCATTGTGCTGCCACTAACCCTCCTGCTTGCCATGCATGGTCTTCTGTGCTGCCATGGCCCCTCCCACCTTCCCTGTGTGGTTAGCTAGCTGCCCCTGCCCCCTCCCACCTTCCCTCCATGGTCTGTGTGTATGACATCATAGTCTCATTGTTGCTCTCCATGGTGTGTCGTGTTTCTAGTGCCCATACTGCCTGACCTCCATGGTCATCTTGCTGCTCCTGCCCTGCCCCCTTGCCCCAGCCCTCTTTTCCCATGTGCAGACCCCTATTTCCTCCCTCCTGGCTTGCCTGTTCCATTGTAATGCCCCTGATCTGTCCCTCCTGCCCTTTATGGTCTGTTATGCTGCAGCTTTCTCTCCTGTCTGTCCATTATGGTCAGCTAGCTACCATTGCCTCTTTCCCCTCTGTTCTCTGTTGTCCATGTGCATGGTCCTGTCCCTCCCTATTGCTTTCCATGGATTGTTGTGCTGCACTCCCTGATGCCTGTCCTGTGGGGACAGTTTGGTGCACCTCTCCATGTCCCTCCTGTCCTCTGTTATCCGATTCAATGTCCCTACCCCAATTCCTCCTGCCTACCTTGATCCACTGTACCATACTTGCAAACATTTTGAACTTGGTAAGAGGGAGATTTTGAAAAAAAACTGGGGTATTGATTTTCCCCTTTGAGTTACATTAAAAAAGAGGAGATTGTAGACCAGAGACAGATCAAGTAAAGCCCATTTGAGCTTAAAAACATTGGACGTTTCCTGGCTGAAACGGGTCTGTTGGCATGTATGGTTGTACTACCACTGCCTCTTCCTTCTGCCCACAATGGTCTATTATGTTGCCACAGCCTCTCTTGCCAGTCCTGTATTGTTGGTTTGTTGCCCCTGCTCCCCTTTCCACTGCCCTCCATAGTCTGTTGTGCTGCCACTGCCCTTCCTGCCTGCCCAGTGTGGTCAAATTGTTGCATCTGCACTCTCCTACCTGCCTTCAATTTTCAGAGTCCGTGCCCCTGGCCAATGCCTCTCAACAGTATCCCAATGAACAACTAGATTGCTAATATTCTATACTTATTACAAAAGTGTAGAACGCCTGACGTCATCTTGATGTAATCAAAACTGTAATACCTAGAGTATTTCCTTTAGAAATTACATACATGAGAGGGTCTTATTTGCATCAAAATTATGGTTAGTGCTCTAAAAAACTAAAATGAGGACATATTTTCTGAGTTTTCAAATAGTGACAAAGAACTTTTAAATTATTTGTAATCTTTATGTTTTTTTATCCAGTTGACCACTTGATTAAATGTTACACCTAGGGGAGAGGATGTGGTGTTACTTCCAGAGCTGCAGACTTTGCAACTGGGGAACCAGGTTGGAGTTTCTGCTTCAGCTCAACATTCTGTGATTCTGGTCAAATCACTTAATCTCCCCATGTCTACAACCAGAATGAATTTGATCTTGTGTGATGTAAGCAATGCTCATGTAAAGCACTCCAATACCTGACAGGTCTGCACTATATAAAACTGCAAATACACAAAAAGTAAGTGTTTTGCACACTGCTGTCATTGGGCTACATGTGGGCTACATCTGGGTGATATTTGTGCTGCATTTGGGCTCTTTTGTCTCTGGTGGACATCTTGGGAGATTTATTTGTTATGAAGTTTCCTAATTTCCTCATTTACTGCAGTCTCCTCAGTAGGAAATGCTTTCAGGTTTTTACTTTGATGCCATCAAGAAGGTATTCAGATATGTCACACATTTGTCATAAACTCTGAATGTTAGCACTCCAGTTGCTCATTAGATCACTGTAGTAAGGCTACTGCTCACCACTGAAGTCTGCTGCTGGTATTAAAAGTGTATGTTTCAGTCTGCATGTCAGAATATTTTTATGAAATAGAAGAGAATTTGAGAAGTCAAAATGTGCCCTAATTTTTCTTTCTGCAGAACTATTCATAATTTCTATGGGAAAATGAACCCCCTCATTTTGTTCCATTGTAAATTAAATGTTTTAACTGTTACCACTTTATTCCAATCAAGATGGCTTCAGGTGTGCCATACTTTTGTCATAAGTAAGACTGTTAGCGCTCTAGTTGTTCGTTAGAACACTCTGGGACATTCTGTCATTGGGCTATACTTGGGCTACATCTCGGTGATATTTGGGCTACATTTGGGCTCTTTTGTCTCTGGTGGCCATCCTGGAAGATTTATTTGTTATGAAGTTTACAAATTTCCTCATTAACTGCAGTCTCCTCAGTAGGAAATACTTTCAGTTTTTTAGTTTGGTTCCATCAAGAAGGCATTCAGATGTGTCACACATTTGCCATAAATTCTGAATGTTAGCACTCTAGTTGCTCATTACATCACTGTAGTAAAGCTACTGCTCACCAGGGAAGTCTGCTGCTGGTATTCAAAGTGCATGTTTCAATCTGCATGTCAGAATTTTTTTATGAAATAGAAGAGGATTTGAGAAGTCAAAATGTGCCCTAATTTTTCTTTCTGCACCACTAATCATAATTGCTGTGGCAAAATGAACCCCCTCAGTTTGTTCCTTTGTAAATTAAATGTTTTAACTGTTACCACTTTATTCCAATCAAGATGGCTTCAGGTGTGCCATACTTTTGTCATAAGTAAGACTGTTAGCGCTCTAGTTGTTCGTTAGAACACTCTGGGACATTCTGTCATTGGGCTATACTTGGGCTACATCTCGGTGATATTTGGGCTACATTTGGGCTCTTTTGTCTCTGGTGGCCATCTTGGGAGATTTATTTGTTATGAAGTTTACAAATTTCCTCTTTTACTGCAGTCTCCTCAGTAGGAAATACTTTCAGTTTTTTAGTTTGGTTCCATCAAGAAGGCATTCAGATGTGTCACACATTTGCCATAAATTCTGAATGTTAGCACTCTAGTTGCTCATTACATCACTGTAGTAAAGCTACTGCTCACCAGGGAAGTCTGCTGCTGGTAGTCAAAGTGCATGTTTCAATCTGCATGTCAGAATTTTTTTATGAATTAGAAGAGGATTTGAGAAGTCAAAATGTGCCCTAATTTTTCTTTCTGCACCACTAATCATAATTGCTGTGGCAAAATGAACCCCCTCAGTTTGTTCCTTTGTAAATTAAATGTTTTAACTGTTACCACTTTATTCCAATCAAGATGGCTTCAGGTGTGCCATACTTTTGTCATAAGTAAGACTGTTAGCGCTCTAGTTGTTCGTTAGAACACTCTGGGACATTCTGTCATTGGGCTATACTTGGGCTACATCTCGGTGATATTTGGGCTACATTTGGGCTCTTTTGTCTCTGGTGGCCATTTTGGGAGACTTATTTGTTATGATGTTTCCTAATTTCCTCATTTACTACAGTCTCCTCAGTAGGAAAAACTTTCAGTTTTTTACTTTGATTCCATCAAGAAGGCATTCAGATGTGTCACACATTTGCCATAAATTCAGAATGTTAGCACTCTAGTTGCTTATTAGATCACTGTAGTAAAGCTACTGCTCACCAGGGAAGTCTGCTGCTGGTATTGAAAGTGCATGTTTCAGTCTGCATGTCAGAATGTTTTAATGAAATAGAAGATGATTTGAGAAGTCACTCAAAATGTGCCCTAACTTTTCTTTCTGTAGCACTAATCATACTTTCTATGGCAAAATGAACCCCCTCATTTTGTTCCTTTTTAAATTAAATGTTTTAAGAGTTACCACTTTATTCCAACCAAGATGGCTTCAGGTGTGCCATACTTTTGTCATAAGTAGGACTGTTAGCGCTCTAGTTGTTCTTTAGAACACTCTGGGAAGCTGCAGTAGAACACAAAGGAATCAACTGACAGTCTCTGCCCTTGTTGGATGTACATGTTTTACTGTGAATGTCAGACTTCATTCTCCCATGACTGAGAAAGATAATGTGAATTTACAGAAAATATGCTCTCAGTTTAGCTTATTGATCACCCTCCAAACCTCTGTGGGAAAAGCATGAGAAAATAGTTTTCTCTCAAACATGATTCATGATATCACAGCAGAAGGCTTTTTCACATGGTAAAATCACCTTAGAACATACCACAATTCCTAAAATGAGTATGGTACCATCAATAAATGATTTATAATGTAACTAAAGTCTTAAAATCTTCTATTAACTGCAAGGCTTTTAATGAGGTGCTATCATGTATATTGGTCCCAAGATGGCTGCCAACACTTCTTGGATGAAGTGCTGACAGCCAATCAGATCTCACGATGAGATGTGTGGTTAGGCTCCGCCCAGATATATATATGATTTTACTTTTGATTTTCTCAGGAACTACTGAACGGATTGACACCAGATATGCAAAAGGCACATCCCTGACCTGAGGACTACCTCTTTGCCAAATTTAAAGTAATTCTGTTCAGCCGTTTGGCCTGTACCTTGGACTAAAGGTCCCTACGGAAAATTACATGGGAAAAACGCGTTTTGGGACCCCCCTTTTTTCTCAGCCCCTGCTTGACGAATCCCCCCGAGACTTTCAGGGTACAAGCGGAGCGGAGCGCCCCACCTATTTTGAAAATTTTGCGAGGATTCGTCAATCGGCGCCAAATTATTCCAAATAGAATGTTGCGGATTTCCTATGGAAACACGGTCCTAACTATAACTATCTACTGGCGACCGCCAGTAGATAATATATATATATATATATATATATATATATTACCTACTGGCGGTCGCCAGTAGGTAGTTATAGTTAGGACCCCTTTTCCATAGGAAATCCGCAACATTCTATTTTGAATAACTTTGGCGCCGGTCGATGAATCCTCGCGAATTTCTCAAAATAGGTGGGGCGCTCCGCTCCGCTCCGCTCCTACCCTGAAAGTCTCGGGGGGATTCGTCAAGCGGGGGCTGAGATAAAAGGGGGGGTCCCAAAACGCGTTTTTCCCATGCATTTTTCCATAGGACCTTTAGAACGAGCTACAGCCCGAACGGCTGAACAGAATTACTAGAAATTTGGCAGAGAGGTAGTCCGTAGGTCAAGGAAGTGCCTTTTGTAGGTTTGGTGTAAATCTGTTCAGTAGATTCTGAGAAAATAGCCTTTAAATCAATATATATATCTGAGCCCGCTTACGGTACGCTTACGGTACGCTTACCGTACGCGTACGGTGGCGTGCGCGAGCGAGATTCTGATTGGCTGTTAGATCTTAGTAAACATTCGAATCGGCCGAAACCAGGAAGCGGCGGCCACCATTTTGTGTGTTTCACTCAGAAAAAAAAGAGTGAAAACAAGAAAAGGGGGCAATGAGGAGAGTTACAGACCCCCTTACATTTGTGAGGGGGTCAAAGAAGGACTGTAAAGTACAAAGAAAACATTTATTGATTTTTTAAAAAATCACGGGGTACGCGTACGGTAAGCTTACGGTAAGCGTACGGAAGAAAAAATAAATTAAAAAAGAAATGAAATGCAGATTTAAGAGTTTAGATATTAGGGAGCTCTAAAAAGAGCTGTTGTGTTTATGAAGTCATTTTGTTAGTGGTACCTACAAGTAAGTACCGATGCAGAGTCTAAGGTTCAAGAGGAAGACTCTGTTCCCTTCATCATTGAAGTGCACACCATCTCCTCTATAAATGTCTTGCATGTCATAACGCAAGTTGTTGTGGTAAATGGCACCCATACCATAGTCACGGAGGAAAGCAGAAACAGATTTGTTGACGTGCTTTCTTGCTTTGTCAATCTGTGGACAGAAATGATTGGACCAGTTCCATTTTTGCCTTTGGCATATGTTGGAAAACACAAAGGCAGTTTTAGGGAAAAGTGTAAACAGTTGTGCAAAGGTGTCCTTCATAAGCATTTCCAGACCTACCCCAGTCAAAGTGCCTAGGTCATTGCCACCACAGTGCACTATTATGAGGTCAGGGTGTTGGATTTGCATGAAGGATTTCACCAATGGCATCAATTGGTGCCACTTTAACCCTCTCTGACCAATCCATTTAATGTCTACATTTGGCAAAGCAAGGTCTCTCACCATATCTGTTTTCTCTGCAAACTTTTCACTCCAGAAGACATAGCTGTGCCCTACAATCCACACTGTGAACATCTTCAAAGGAGAACTGGATGCACTCAGGAGGTGTCTTTCAGTAGAATGGCAATATGAAAAGAAAGACAGTTTGGAAATGGAGGCATACATATTTTTTTCAAAACAAAAAGAACTGATTGGCTGTTTCATACCATTCTAGAATAAAAACTAGGCTGTATGTGTAAATTAATAGAAGCATGTTTTGTATTGGTAAAAAAAAATGTGTTACCAAAGAACAGTACTATGGATTTGCTGTTAGGTTTGAAAAGTCAAGCACTTTTGCTCTGTGGAATTGAAACATTGTGTGGCGAACTTCTGACCTAACTCCACACAGCAGTGTTCCATGAGCTGTTGCTATGGTAGCAGGCAGAAGTCAAGTTGGGGGAAGGGTACTAGGCAGAAGTCAAGTTGGGGGCAGGGTACTTTTGGAAAAGGGTTGGTTTTCAACCAATAGAAATGTGTGATTACATTTGAAAAAAAGGGGGAAGCACTGAGATTTGAAACTTACATGTATATGTGTGGAAAAATAGAGGGAAAGTTTGCCATTATCTGGTTCTGCTGAGAGGAGAGAGGTGAACAGAACAGAGATCCTGTCTCTGATAATCTGCTGTTTGAGTGCCACATTTCTTTCACAACTAACTAATTTTAAAGGTGAGGTTAGAGTTTGAGAGGAGATGTATATGGTAAATTAAGAAATGAATAATAGAAATGGAAATTCTTTTTGTTGAAGTTGCGTTTATCATTTTCTGTTTTGGGAGAAATTTAAATGTGAGGAACATGTAAAATAATATGGACTATGTTTTCATGATAAATTAAGGTGTACTGGAAAAAAAAAGAATAGTTTAAGGGTTTGAGGTTGGACTCAGTAATGCAAATACATTCAGCATCACTAAGGCTGGTTGCCCTTGCTGGAATGTAGGCAGCCACCCAGGTTACACATGGTGGTGGTCTGAAAAAGCAGTTTGGACATGTGCATTTAAAAAAATCAAAAAAGTGGTTTCATAATGTGTCAGTCTGTAAAAGTGATTTTCACTTGCCAAAAAAAAAGAGCAGTAAGTGTGCATTCAAATTGGCAAAGAAATTTCGTTTTGGGACTAATGTGAAAACATGACTCTGTGTGGAAATAGGAATTACAGGCAGAGATTTATTGCGTTTTTTTCTGGTGATTTCACAGTTGCATTAGTAGGAAAAAGGGGGAGCGATTTTTTTGGGGGAAGAAGCAGACTCTTAGCACACACCCATCTGCTTGCCATGTATAATCATGCACAGTATTTACAAGCGAGTGGGGTTTTCAGGTTTTAGTCTGTAATGCAAATATATTCAGCATCACTAAGGCTGGTTGCCCTTGCTGGAATGTAGGCAGCCACCCAGGTTACACATGGTGGTGGTCTGAAAAAGCAGTTTGGACATGTGCATTTAAAAAAATCAAAAAAGTGGTTTCATAATGTGTCAGTCTGTAAAAGTGATTTTCACTTGCCAAAAAAAAGAGCAGTAAGTGTGCATTCAAATTGGCAAAGAAATTTCGTTTTGGGACTAATGTGAAAACATGACTCTGTGTGGAAATAGGAATTACAGGCAGAGATTTATTGCGTTTTTTTCTGGTGATTTCACAGTTGCATTAGTAGGAAAAAGGGGGAGCGATTTTTTGGGGGAAGAAGCAGACTCTTAGCACACACCCATCTGCTTGCCATGTATAATCATGCACAGTATTTACAAGCGAGTGGGGTTTTCAGGTTTTAGTCTGTAATGCAAATACATTCAGCATCACTAAGGCTGGTTGCCCTTGCTGGAATGTAGGCAGCCACCCAGGTTACACATGGTGGTGGTCTGAAAAAGCAGTTTGGACATGTGCATTTAAAAAAATCAAAAAAGTGGTTTCATAATGTGTCAGTCTGTAAAAGTGATTTTCACTTGCCAAAAAAAAAGAGCAGTAAGTGTGCATTCAAATTGGCAAAGAAATTTCGTTTTGGGACTAATGTGAAAACATGACTCTGTGTGGAAATAGGAATTACAGGCAGAGATTTATTGCGTTTTTTTCTGGTGATTTCACAGTTGCATTAGTAGGAAAAAGGGGGAGCGATTTTTTGGGGGAAGAAGCAGACTCTTAGCACACACCCATCTGCTTGCCATGTATAATCATGCACAGTATTTACAAGCGAGTGGGGTTTTCAGGTTTTAGTCTGTAATGCAAATACATTCAGCATCACTAAGGCTGGTTGCCCTTGCTGGAATGTAGGCAGCCACCCAGGTTACACATGGTGGTGGTCTGAAAAAGCAGTTTGGACATGTGCATTTAAAAAAATCAAAAAAGTGGTTTCATAATGTGTCAGTCTGTAAAAGTGATTTTCACTTGCCAAAAAAAAGAGCAGTAAGTGTGCATTCAAATTGGCAAAGAAATTTCGTTTTGGGACTAATGTGAAAACATGACTCTGTGTGGAAATAGGAATTACAGGCAGAGATTTATTGCGTTTTTTTCTGGTGATTTCACAGTTGCATTAGTAGGAAAAAGGGGGAGCGATTTTTTGGGGGAAGAAGCAGACTCTTAGCACACACCCATCTGCTTGCCATGTATAATCATGCACAGTATTTACAAGCGAGTGGGGTTTTCAGGTTTTAGTCTGTAATGCAAATACATTCAGCATCACTAAGGCTGGTTGCCCTTGCTGGAATGTAGGCAGCCACCCAGGTTACACATGGTGGTGGTCTGAAAAAGCAGTTTGGACATGTGCATTTAAAAAAATCAAAAAAGTGGTTTCATAATGTGTCAGTCTGTAAAAGTGATTTTCACTTGCCAAAAAAAAAGAGCAGTAAGTGTGCTTTCAAATTGGCAAAGAAATTTCGTTTTGGGACTAATGTGAAAACATGACTCTGTGTGGAAATAGGAATTACAGGCAGAGATTTATTGCGTTTTTTTCTGGTGATTTCACAGTTGCATTAGTAGGAAAAAGGGGGAGCGATTTTTTGGGGGAAGAAGCAGACTCTTAGCACACACCCATCTGCTTGCCATGTATAATCATGCACAGTATTTACAAGCGAGTGGGGATTTCAGGTTTCAGTCTGTAATGCAAATACATTCAGCATCACTAAGGCTGGTTGCCCTTGCTGGAATGTAGGCAGCCACCCAAGTTACACATGGTGGTGGTCTGAAAAAGCAGTTTGGACATGTGCATTTAAAAAAATCAAAAAAGTGGTTTCATTATGTGTCAGTCTGTAAAAGTGATTTTCACTTGCCAAAAAAAAAGAGCAGTAAGTGTGCTTTCAAATTGGCAAAGAAATTTCGTTTTGGGACTAATGTGAAAACATGACTCTGTGTGGAAATAGGAATTACAGGCAGAGATTTATTGCGTTTTTTTCTGGTGATTTCACAGTTGCATTAGTAGGAAAAAGGGGGAGCGATTTTTTGGGGGAAGAAGCAGACTCTTAGCACACACCCATCTGCTTGCCATGTATAATCATGCACAGTATTTACAAGCGAGTGGGGTTTTCAGGTTTCAGTCTGTAATGCAAATACATTCAGCATCACTAAGGCTGGTTGCCCTTGCTGGAATGTATGCAGCCACCCAGGTTACACATGGTGGTGGTCTGAAAAAGCAGTTTGGACATGTGCATTTAAAAAAATCAAAAAAGTGGTTTCATAATGTGTCAGTCTGTAAAAGTGATTTTCACTTGCCAAAAAAAAAGAGCAGTAAGTGTGCTTTCAAATTGGCAAAGAAATTTCGTTTTGGGACTAATGTGAAAACATGACTCTGTGTGGAAATAGGAATTACAGGCAGAGATTTATTGCGTTTTTTTCTGGTGATTTCACAGTTGCATTAGTAGGAAAAAGGGGGAGCGATTTTTTGGGGGAAGAAGCAGACTCTTAGCACACACCCATCTGCTTGCCATGTATAATCATGCACAGTATTTACAAGCGAGTGGGGTTTTCAGGTTTCAGTCTGTAATGCAAATACATTCAGCATCACTAAGGCTGGTTGCCCTTGCTGGAATGTATGCAGCCACCCAGGTTACACATGGTGGTGGTCTGAAAAAGCAGTTTGGACATGTGCATTTAAAAAAATCAAAAAAGTGGTTTCATAATGTGTCAGTCTGTAAAAGTGATTTTCACTTGCCAAAAAAAAAGAGCAGTAAGTGTGCTTTCAAATTGGCAAAGAAATTTCGTTTTGGGACTAATGTGAAAACATGACTCTGTGTGGAAATAGGAATTACAGGCAGAGATTTATTGCGTTTTTTTCTGGTGATTTCACAGTTGCATTAGTAGGAAAAAGGGGGAGCGATTTTTTGGGGGAAGAAGCAGACTCTTAGCACACACCCATCTGCTTGCCATGTATAATCATGCACAGTATTTACAAGCGAGTGGGGTTTTCAGGTTTCAGTCTGTAATGCAAATACATTCAGCATCACTAAGGTTGGTTGCCCTTGCTGGAGTGTAGCAGTCTGGACATGGGCTTTTTAAAAAATCAAAAAAGTGGTTTCATAATGTGTCAGTCTGTAAAAGTGATTTTCACATGCCAAAAAAAAAGAGCAGTAAGTGTGCATTCAAATTGGTAAAGAAATTTCGTTTTGGGACTAATGTGAAAACATGACTCTGTGTGGAAATAGGAATTACAGGCAGAGATTTATTGCGTTTTTTTCTGGTGATTTCACAGTTGCATTAGTAGGAAAAAGGGGGAGCAATTTTTTGGGGGAAGAAGCAGACTCTTAGCACACACCCATCTGCTTGCCATGTATAATCATGCACAGTATTTACAAGCGAGTGGGGTTTTCAGGTTTCAGTCTGTAATGCAAATACATTCAGCATCACTAAGGCTGGTTGCCCTTGCTGGAATGTAGGCAGCCACCCAGGTTACACATGGTGGTGGTCTGAAAAAGCAGTTTGGACATGTGCATTTAAAAAAATCAAAAAAGTGGTTTCATAATGTGTCAGTCTGTAAAAGTGATTTTCACTTGCCAAAAAAAAAGAGCAGTAAGTGTGCATTCAAATTGGCAAAGAAATTTCTTTTTGGGACTAATGTGAAAACATGACTCTGTGTGGAATTTGGAATTACAGGCAGAGATTTATTGCGTTTTTTTCTGGTGATTTCACAGTTGCATTAGTAGGAAAAAGGGGGAGCGATTTTTGGGGGGAAGAAGCAGACTCTTAGCACACACCCATCTGCTTGCCATGTATAATCATGCACAGTATTTACAAGCGAGTGGGGTTTTCAGGTTTCAGTCTGTAATGCAAATACATTCAGCATCACTAAGGCTGGTTGCCCTTGCTGGAATGTAGGCAGCCACCCAGGTTACACATGGTGGTGGTCTGAAAAAGCAGTTTGGACATGTGCATTTAAAAAAATCAAAAAAGTGGTTTCATAATGTGTCAGTCTGTAAAAGTGATTTTCACTTGCCAAAAAAAAAGAGCAGTAAGTGTGCTTTCAAATTGGCAAAGAAATTTCGTTTTGGGACTAATGTGAAAACATGACTCTGTGTGGAAATAGGAATTACAGGCAGAGATTTATTGCGTTTTTTTCTGGTGATTTCACAGTTGCATTAGTAGGAAAAAGGGGGAGCGATTTTTTGGGGGAAGAAGCAGACTCTTAGCACACACCCAGCTCCTTTCCATGTATAATCATGCACAGTATTTAGAAGCGAGTGGGGTTTTGAGGTTTCAGTCTGTAATGCAAATACATTCAGCATCACTAAGGTTGGTTGCCCTTGCTGGAGTGTAGCAGTCTGGACATGGGCTTTTTAAAAAATCTGAAAAGTGGTTTCATAATGTGTCAGTCTGTAAAAGTGATTTTCACTTGCCCAAAAAAAAGAGCAGTAAGTGTGCTTTCAAATTGGCAAAGAAATTTCGTTTTGGGACTAATGTGAAAACATGACTCTGTGTGGAAATAGGAATTACAGGCAGAGATTTATTGCGTTTTTTTCTGGTGATTTCACAGTTGCATTAGTAGGAAAAAGGGGGAGCGATTTTTTGGGGGAAGAAGCAGACTCTTAGCACACACCCATCTGCTTGCCATGTATAATCATGCACAGTATTTACAAGCGAGTGGGGTTTTCAGGTTTCAGTCTGTAATGCAAATACATTCAGCATCACTAAGGCTGGTTGCCCTTGCTGGAATGTAGGCAGCCACCCAGGTTACACATGGTGGTGGTCTGAAAAAAAAACAGCTTGGACATGTGCATTTAAATAAATTTAAAAAAAAGGTTTCAGAATGTGTCAGTCTGTAAAAGTGATTTCAAAGTGTAAAAAGAGATTTTCACTTGGCCCGAAAAAAAAAGAGCAGTAAGTGTGCTTTCAAATTGGCAATGAAATTTCGTTTTGGCACTAATGTGAAAACATGACTCTGTGTGCATAGAAGAATTATAGGCAGAGATTTATTGCGTCTTGCTCTGGTGATTTCACAGTTGCATTAGATGGAAAGGGGGAGCGAATTATTGGGGGAAGAAGCAGAGGCTTAGCACACACCCATGTCCTTGCCGTGTATAGTCATGCACAGTATTTACAAGCCAGTGGGGTTTTCAGGTTTAAGTCTGTAATGCAAATACATTCAGCATCACTAAGGCTGGTTGCCCTTGGTGGAGTGTAGCACTGTGGACATGGGCTTTTTAAAAAATCTGAAAAGTGGTTTCATAATGTGACAGTTTGTAAAAGAGATTTTCACTTGCCCAAAAAAAAGAGCAGTTTGTGTGCATTCAAATTGGCAAAGAAATTTCGTTTTGTGACTATTGTGAAAAGAAATGTAGTAATATATTTAAATACAATAACAGATTTTTTTTTTAGTTTTTTTCAGGTATTGCTGAAGAACAGTGAACAAAATTTAAGATGCCTACAAAATCTCGAGTTCAAAAAACGCTAAAAAAAAAACTATATTTGAAGACAACTGGAGGACCAAAGTTAGTAGAAGATGCTGATGTTGGGAAAAAGAAAAAATCTTCTGGTAAGCAAAAAAAACAATTCCTAAACAAAATATTTAAAACAAAGAAAAATGTACAAAATGTCTGTTCTCGGAAAAATGTAACAAAACATAGAGAACAGCAAAAAATTGAGAATTTAGTTAATGCAAATATACCTTCTGCAATTGAAAAGTTTAACATAAACAGAAAAACAGCATTTAAAGAGATACGTAGAAAAATGTTTCAGAGAAGAGTTATGTCCAATTTGATAAAGGATATAAAGAAATATAAGCAAAAGGCTAAATATTACAAGAGAAAAAAAGAAATTGAAGCCATTGCAGCAAAAGCATTAGAATTAAAAAGGAAACTATTCATATTAATTTTGAATAGGATGCGTACATTAGATAAAATGGTTAATGTACTGAAATCACAAAGCAAAAGCAAAAGAGTAGTGAACAGAACAAACTTTTGTAAAGTGTTTTTAGGAAAGTGGATGCATAGTTCAAGTAGTGAACCTTTTTTTAATGAAGAGAGCTATTTTCAAAGTAATAGTTTGCTGCATGCAGTTGACACCAGAGGTCGTTCATACGAAGTAAAAAATGGTTGCATAATGGAGAAGGAGATAATGGTTCCAAGAGATGAGGTACAAGTGATGGCAGATGAGGCAATGGGGAGACGTCCTAAAGCCCCAGTGTACACTTGGAATTGTAGTAGTATTTGCACTGTGCGTCAGGAATCTATTGACAGATTTCGAGAGTTTCTAAGAGAATATAGTAAAAAAAGTGTAAAACAAAAGATTAAGGTGCTTCAAAGTCTGGATCCATGCAGAGTGAGAGAGAATACTGGTTTGCAGGGTCATTCTCTTGCTTGTCTATCTAGAAAAGTGTGCAATAGTGTTTTCCATCATTTTAGGATGCTGGCTGTTCATCATACTGAAATGAGAAAGTTTGTGAGACGGTTGTATTTTGCCAAAAGTCCAGCAATAAAGTTAAATGAATTGAATAGGGCTCTGTTCCGAGGAACGGTATCAGATGTAGAGAAGGTTGTTGATGAAATTCAGTTTTGTTACTTTGGTCCTGAACAAAACAGTGCAGAGAAGGACACAGTAAATGAGGAAGAAGTGGAAGAGAATGTAGAACCCTCTGTAAGTAACACATTTAATGATCACATAACAAAATTTGCAATAGTCTCTAATGAAAGACCAAATTTTACTTGTATTTGTTGCCGCAGAACTCATTATAGAAAACAAACTAGGAATGTTGATCTCTACAGAAAGAGTGAAAATGAAGATAATTATAAGTGGAAGGATTTTGCCACATATATATTTCTAGAAAATTGTTTTGAATTGGGTGAAGATCAGCGTATTTGTAAATACTGTTATAACAAGTTAGAGGAAAATAGAATGCCGACCAGAGCTGTACATAATAATTTAGAATTGGATGCTATTCCTGCTGAACTTTCTGAATTAAATACATATGAGTCTATACTCATTCAATGTGTTCATCCGTTCCAGACCATAGTACGTATGGAGCCCAAAACTGGTAAATTACCTCCTTCAGATTTACTGAGAGGTTTAAAAGGTAGAGTGGTGTATTTGCCCTTGGATTTGAAAAAAAATATGGAAACTATTGATGCGGATACTTTGGAAACTGAACCATTAATTATTCTGGTTAATGGTGTACCTACAAAGAATAAGAAGATTTGGCAGGAGCTGGTAGATGTGCGGAAAGTACAAAGAGCAAATTTGTATTTGAAAAAAAATAACAAATGGTATGAATCAATTTATATAGAAGAAGAAGAAGAAGAAGAAGATTTACAAGGAGACACAGAAACACCAACTGGACAAATTGAAAAAGTGGACAAGTCAAAGGAAGAAGAAATTTATGAACATTTTAGCATACATCCTCTCCATTCGAAAGAAGTTATGGGAGACAATATTGATCTCTTTCAGATGAAGAAAGCAAAAGGAAATCCCGTGAGTGTATGGGAGGAGAGCTTGGAAGCTCGATGTTTTCCCCAGCTGTTTCCTAAAGGAAAAGGAGGACGATACGATGAACGTCCAGAACAGATTCCAGCTTCAGAGTATCGAACTACAAGACTATATGCTGAAGATCCCAGATTTCGACAAAGTATTCCTTATTTGTTCCATCTTTTATTTGAAAGCGACTTGTCTGCACTGTCTTATGCAGTAAATCACATTTTAAAAAGTGGAGTACATTTACAAAATGTGTCTGCTAAGGATTTTATGGAGAAAGTGCAGCACCGAGATGATCATTTGGAAACACAACTGATCAATCTGATGGCTTGTCAGCGTGGGACAAATGAATATTGGTACCGACGCCATGGTGAATTAAAATGCATGTTACGGAATTTAGGAACACCAACATGGTTCCTTACCCTAAGCTGTGCCGAGTACGCTTGGGATGATTTACTGGATTTTCTACGAGAGGCAAATTCAAACATTAAAAACATCGAATACAAGACACCAGGAGAACTGTGCTCATTGGATCCGGTTAATGTTTGCAGATATTTCAATCATAGATTTGAGGCTATGATGTCCTTCATCTGCAATAAAAAAAATCCACCTCTTGGAGAAGTAGAGGATTTCTTTTGGAGAAAAGAGTACCAGGCAAGAGGTGCTCCTCATATTCATATGCTGTTGTGGATCAAGGATGCCCCAAAGTTTGGACCAGATACTGATGAAGCAGTGTTATCTTACATTGAAGAATATGCAACATGTGCTATACCAAAAAGCACAGAAGAGAAAAAGTTAAAGGAGCAAGTTTTACGTTTCCAAAGTCATCGGTGTGGAAAATACTGTCGACGGAAATACAAGAGCAAAGATAAATACTACACTAAATGTCGATTTGGATTTCCAAGACCTGTTCTTTCAAGTGGAAGAGTCAACAGTTTTATGTCAGCTGTGAGACATACTATCACAAGAAAATCACCTAAGAATACCTACAACCTAAAAAGAAAAGAAGAATCAAAAAATATAAATGACTACAACCCAGTCATTTTATCCATGTGGAACGCTAACATGGATATACAGTATGTAGCTGACAATTCCATTGCTGTTGCTCGATATGTAACGTCTTACATTACAAAATCAGAAAAAACAGAATTGAAGGAAATGTGGGAAGAGATTTCTCACGAGAAGACTGTCAGTAAGAAGCTGTACAGTTTCAGTTTGAAGATGTTATCGCATCGAGAAATTGGATCCTACAAATGTTCAGATAGGTTATCTTCTGCAAGTCTCTACTCGAAGTCAAGAAGAATAATTTGGGCAAGTTTAGGCCTTGCAGCAATGAGAAATCGGGTACTGAAATCTGTAGGAGAAATTGAATATTTGGCCGAGAATGACCCAGAAAGTACAGATATTTTGAAATCAAACATGTTGGACACTTATTATCCCAAGAGAAGTCATCATCTGGAGAACATGTGTCTCTATGAAGTGCTGCAGAACTACATTTATTCACGGAAAGCCGCAGAAGACATCAACAATGGAAAATATAAAGTCGTTGGTGAAGAAGGATGTTTGGTGAAGCAAACAAAAGGAAGTTTGATAAATCACCGGAAGCTGAGTTGTGACACTACTGACAAGAAGGAATTTTACTACTTGGCTCTTTTACAGTTGTTTAAACCATGGCGTACAGAGGATGAACTACTGGGAGAATTTCAAAGCTATGAAGATTCTTTTAATGCTTGCAAAGACAGCATACAATGCAGTACATTCTCAACTTATCTGCAAATGTTAAATGAAGAAATTGAACAGGAAACTACAATTGCAGCAGAAATAGCTAGAGACAGTTCTCAGGACAGCCAAAGTTCAGGAACACTCAGTCAAGATCCCCTAGGACAACCAATCGTTGAAAATGAAGCATCAATAGCCATGAATGAAGTGGAAACGGCTATGAATCAAGCTCAAGAAGAATTTATAGACTTAGAAAATTTGGAAAGACAACTGAATCAAGAGCAGCAACAAATTTATGAAGAGATCAAAAACAAAATTGATCACGGATTTCTACATGAAAAAAAAGAGTGCTCATGCACATCATTTCATCCAATCAGGATGTATGTAAGCGGACAAGCTGGAACTGGAAAAAGTTTCCTAATAAAAGTCATCAGAAGCTACCTACAGCAAAAAACGGATTCTACTTTGTCTTGTGTGGTTACTGCTCCAACTGGGTTAGCAGCATATAACATAAAAGGAATCACTTTACATCGTTTGCTAATGTTACCAGTGGAGCATGAGAACAAAATACAATACAACAAGCTAACTGGAGAAGCATCCTTGGAAGTTTCAAGAGTATTGAAGAAGATGCAAGTTCTCATTATTGATGAGGTGAGCATGGTATCAAACTTAATGCTTGCCTTTGTGCATTTAAGAATGCAGCAAATTTTGAAGACAGACTATGACATGTTATTTGGTGGAAAACACGTCATAGTTTTTGGAGATCTTCTGCAGCTTACTCCAGTTAAAGGACAACCAGTATTTAATACTGTCACACATGAAGACACGAAGAAGTCATTGGGAAGCATCGGAAATACAAATATTTGGTCCTTCTTTGAGTACAAGGAACTTACTACTAATATGAGGCAAGCAAGCGATGAAGAATATGGAAGTATTCTGAAAGATATCAGAATTGGACTACTCACAGAAGTTGGCAAAAAAGCATTACAGAGTCGGCTGCTACATAATTTATTTCCAAAGGAAGAAATAGTTGCAGAGAAAATATACAAGAATATTGCAGAAAACAAAAGTGTCATCTGCTTAATGCCAACTCTACGTGAATGCTCAATATTTAATGAGGAGCTTTTGAAATTGGAAAAGGAAGAGATCAGGAAATTGGAAGCAGTGGACAAAATTGAGGATGGAAGAATTACTGTCACAGTAACAGGCAAACTGAAAAATAAATTGGACTCACTAGAGAAGAACATCTCCAAAACAGCTGGATTAGAAAAAAATCTATATGTTTGCATGAACTGTAGAGTATTTTTAAGAAGAAATTTGGATGTTGAAAAAGGTTTAGTTAATGGAGCTATGGGAAGAGTTGTGGGTTTTATTAATTATCAGAAAAAAGAAGGAATTGAATGTTTAAAAATAAAATTTGATCAGATAGAAGAAGTTAAAGATATTTGTCGTTGTACAGTTCGTTTCATGCTTGTGAAAGACTTATATGTACGTAGGAAGCAGTTTCCGTTTTCTCTAGCATATGCTGTAACTATTCACAAGTCTCAAAGATTGACTGTAGATTGTGCTTTTGTGAACATTGGTTCAACTGTGTTCAAAGAAGGTATGGCATATGTTGCTTTGTCACGAGTGAAAACATTATCAGGTTTATTCATGATAGACTTTGATGATTCAAAAGTTAGTGCTGATACAAACTGTGTAAAGGAGTATAATAGATTAAGAAGAAGCTATGCTCCTCATTTAGGTCAGTATCCTGTGTTGGAGAAACGTGTAGTTTCTCGTAAAAGAAAAAATGAGAATATCTGTAATGAAGATGTAGAGAAGAGGAAAAAAAAGAGGAGTGATGTAATTGCAAGCAAAAAGAAAAAGGAAAATGAAGAACAGGTTGTAGGATGTCATTTTGAAAATAGCTCTGGTGTCAACTGCTACGCAAATGTAGTGCTGAATGTTGCATTTTATCTGGAAAGTTTGCAAGAGCAGATAATAGTAAATCAGGGAAAAAGATTCTGTTCAGAGCTGAGGCTCCTTTTTCAAAAGCTGAGTAAAGATAAAACTCAAATAGAAAGTGCTACTGAAATTAGAAAACTTTTAGATATATGTTCAGGACGAACACAGTTTTCTCAAAATGAACAGCAAGATGCACACGAATTTTTGATGTATTTTCTTCAGGTAGTGGAAGAAGAAGGAGTTCCCATTGAAATTTTTTTTGGTCTCTCTTATAAATGGGAACATAGTTGTGAAAATTGTTATAATATATGTGGCTCTAATGTTGATAATGAAAGGTTTATTTATTTGACATTGCCAGAGAGTAAAACAGTCACTTTTGCAAAATTAGTTAAAGATGCTAATCATAGCATGAAATGTGGTGAGTGTAAATCTGACATGTTTTCAACATTAATTTTAAAGGAATACGGACAGTATGTAATTTTAATGATGCAACGATGTAGAGCTGATGGTTCAAAATTGGATACTTTAATAAAGAAGTTTACAGGACAGCAATTATCAATTTCAGGAAAAACTTTTGTAACTGTTGCAATAATTTTCCATGATGGACCTACTGTTACTTCTGGACATTACACAGTTTATCTTAAATGTGAAAAAGGCTGGACACTGTGTAATGATTCCCAATTGATTTTCAAACAACGTTTGCCTTTTGATTTAGCAAATTCCTATCTAATCTTCCTGAAACCTAAATTTTAGAGAGATTTGGCAAGATCTGGACAAAATAATTTTACCATTTTACTGGATTACCATTGCAATTTTGTAAAAAAAAGATTTTTTAAATTATCATTTGGCCTAATGCAAAGATAACCAATTGTAATGTGGACTTTTTTAATTTTTAATGAAACTTTCAAAAACCAATAATTTAGAGATAATCGGTAACATCTGCACAATTTAAATTTTGGAATGTTATTGGACTGCCATTGGAAATTTTTTCAAAAATGATTTAAAAAATTACTATTTGGCCATGTGGAAAAGTAACCAATTCTATTGTGGACTTAATAAATTATTCAAAAAATTTTCGTGAACCAAAATGTTACAGAGAATCGGTGAGATCTGGACAAATTAAACTTTAGAATTTTATTGGATTA
This sequence comes from Triturus cristatus, assembly GCF_964204655.1. Lineage (NCBI taxonomy): Eukaryota > Metazoa > Chordata > Amphibia > Caudata > Salamandridae > Triturus > Triturus cristatus. Next base: position 12,927,944 of record NC_140586.1, read on the forward strand.
CCGTTGGAAATTTATTCCCAAAACATTTTTAAAATTACTATTTGGCCTAAAGGAAATGGAATCAGATGTATTGTGCAGTTATTTGAGATATAATATTGTGATTATACTTCTGAAACAAACATATCAGACGGTATTTTAAAGAAATAAGTATTGGTATTAGATTATATTTTTTTAGAATATTATGCATTTCTATAATGTTAAGTTTAAGTAAAAAGAGATTCTGGGCTTTTTTAATACAATCTTTGTGATTGTTATATTTTTTTGCCCGCTGTAAAATGATGAATGCAATTGCTTTCACAATTTATAGTGAAATGCAATATATTCTGAAAACAGCAAAAATAAGGCAAAAATATTTTTTGAAAAATATGTAAATATGTGTACTGTATTATAAAATGTTTTAAAAATATTAATACTTTTTTCTTTTTTTTCAGATTGATATAGAAAAATTTCGAAAACTAGAACCATTTTTAAAGCTATTTTTTTAAAAAACAAATGAATAAATATTTTTTTGAGTGGGTATGGTAAGTCAATAATAATAATTGTAGTCTCTCAAGGACCTTGTAATGTGATAATTGATTTTTAGTGTTTTTAAAAAAAAAAAAAAAAAAAGGACGCGCACCGTACGCGTACGGTTAAAAAAAAAATAAAAAAAGTTTTTAAAAACATATGTAAAAAAAAGATGAAAGATAAGGTTGGCTCTTAAAAGAACCGTTGTGTTCATGCAGGGACAGAGGAAAGAAAGAATGGGAAAATTATTCAAAGCGACAAGTGTGCTGATCTATTTTGTTGTTCACTAGGGAAACACTGGTCTCCCTATGGCAAATTAGATCTTGACAAAAGGCGCATCGAATATCAACCCTCCGAAATCGAGGGTTCATTTCCAGAGGGCCAGCAAAAGGAGATGCTCCCCCCACAGATGAAGGGCTCACCTGACCTGCGAAGAAGGAGTCAGCTCTGCAGATGATGGTCCAGGCTGAGCTGCTGTGGATGTACTTGCTTGTCTTTCTGAAGAGTTACCTCCAAAAAGATGACCATGTGTCCTTCTGTGTACATCCTTGAGGTGTCTCTTCATGGTATGATTCCCAAAGGAATACTTCCTGTCAGGATTACCTCTTGAAAGTACACGCTGACACAGCTTGCAAGTTACTAAGGGTGCATTCACCTTTTGCTGGCCTTCAGGAAAAGTAAAATAATCCCATACATAAGAGGGCTTTTGTTTCCTCGCTCTCTGCCTCAAAACAGTGCTGCTAGTGCTAGCCTCACTCTCAGAAGAGCTCTGCTGTTCTGCCATCGTATCACAAAGACAACCCAGCTCCTTCTCCTAAGGGATCACAAGCAGAAATGAGAGGAATGGGTGTGGTGTAGGAGAGTTCTAGAACTGAAAGTAGTTTCAACCAATCAAAAGTTGTGTTTCATGATCACATGACCTACCGTACGCTTACGGTACGCTTACGGTACGCTTACGGCAAAAGTGCGCATGCGCGTAAAAAAGACACGCGCTTGCGCGCATGCGCATAACAGTCACTACCCGACACTTCCGCGTAACGTGCGCGTGTAGCGTACGCACGCACGCGTCCCACGCGGAGTACGCGCGGCTACGCAAATTGCGTAACTATACGCAAGCAGCGTAGAAAAATTACGGGCGTTGCGTAAACCGTACGCTTACCGTAAGCTTACGGTACGCGTACTAAAAAAATAATAAAAAAAAAAAAAAATGTACTGCAAATAAATTTTACATGTTTATTTTAAAAAATATATTTAAAAAAAACATATTAAAGAATTTTAAAAATTTAACCATAGTCTTTATAAAAGGTAAGAAAATTAAAATAAAAATATGTTAAAAAAAATAGAAGAAAAAAAAAACAATTAGCATTTAAAAAACCTTGCAAATTCACTGAAAAAACCATGGGTTTCACACACGTTATAGTTAGGAATTAGCATTTAAAAAACCTTAGAAATTCAGTGAAAAAACCATAGGTTTCACACACGTTATAGTTAGGAATTAGCATTTAAAAAACCTTAGAAATTCAGTGAAAAAACCATAGGTTTCACACATGTTATAGTTAGCTGGACATTTTACTCGTAAAAAACCAATGAAATTCCCCCGTTATAGTTAGTTCAGCTAACTATAACTCGCGCGCCCGCAATGCACTGCTGATGACGTCACATATTACATCACTCATGACATGGTCAGTGACATCACTCATGACATCACTGATGACATCTCAAATGACATCACTGATGACCTCACTGACGACATCATCCTTGTGATAGAGTGGCAGACCTCCTCTTCCCCTAATAAAACCTTTGATACACACGTTCAAAAATAGAGACTAAAATTTACAAAAGAATGGACATACCAATAACAGTTACAACAACCTCTTCAGTAATTCTAAGATCCACATACACATCCACTCATTCACCAACAGTCCAATACAGTCACTCATACATGTACTCACTTATCATATGTACTCATACACCTATACATCCTGTTACACAATGCCACTCATCCATAGAGCTACTCACACACATAGTCACTCATGCTAATAAAGAATCAAACATACATTTACTTGCATATACAGTTATACACACACCACCACACTTACTTCTACGGAAACTTACACATACTTAGTCTTTTAAACAATCACTTATAGAAATACATACTTATTCATACAGGAACTCTTTCAATCTCTCACTCTCACATATACTCACATATATAAACCAATAGTCACATATACTAGTTTTAAACATATGTAGTTACTCATAAAGACACTATTGAGACAGTCATTCACTCACTAACACACCCATACACACCCACATCCACCCATGCAGTCCTGCACACATGCTCTGTTCAACACATACAAACAGTGAGTCACTCATTCATGCACCTATGCACTACGTAATACCCCCCACCAAACCATGCAGACACTCATACTGATACTCAAAAAAACAACTAATAACCTATATAGACACCCATGTAGCTACTCACCAACCCGTGCAGCCACTTATACACAAAGTGAAAAAATGATACAGATATTTATATATTTAAACATTACTCACTAAGCCATGTATTCACTATGATACACTTAATCAGTCAGTTACACAATCAATTTTTCAAAAAGAAATCATCCATTTAGACAGTAATATACCCATTTATTCTTCCATCGACCTTGAGATATACATATATAAAACATATTTAATTTTCAGAAAAACACACATTCACTGGATGATGTCATCAGTGAGGTCATCAGTGATGTCATTTGAGATGTCATCAGTGATGTCACGAGTGATGTCACTGACCATGTCATGAGTGATGTAATATGTGACGTCATCAGCAGTGCATTGCGGGCACGCGAGTTATAGTTAGCTGAACTAACTATAACGGGGGAATTTGATTGTTTTTTTACGAGTAAAATGTCCAGCTAACTATAACATGTGTGAAACCTATGGTTTTTTCACTGAATTTCTAATGTTTTTTAAATGCTAATTCCTAACTATAACGTGTGTGAAACCTATGGTTTTTTCACTGAATATATATATAAATACATATATATATATATATATATACATATACATACATTTGCACTCAGGACTCGACTGTTTTGTGTTTTGAAATATATATATATATATATATATGAAACAGGGTTTGCCTTTTGCGGGAAGCACTCACTGGAGACGTGGTTTCACTAAGGAGCTGCTAGCACCTACGTGGTTCCACTAAGGAGCTGCTAGCACCTCAAACACTTGACAGTCTCTTGCGACGCGTTTCGGGCCATCCTCGCCCTCCTTCCATGGCAAAACTGTCAATTGGTGGGTCAAACACAGCTTCCAGTACATCCCCCAAATTTAAATGCAAGTCACGCCTATGTGGATCTGTTCAAACCTCTCCAAAAATTAAAGCATAAGTTCTTATTTAGTGCTCAAGTGTATCACAGCTCCCCATTACCAGGCAATCTCCAGCTCATGGAATCAGCTGTCCCAATAAACAGCACCGGACCCGCAGGTGTATCGCGGTGGTGCTATCCCTCGACCTAGCGGGCCGAATTACATGAGAAACAGGGTTTGCCTTTTGCGGGAAGCACTCGCTGGAGACGTGGTTCCACTAAGGAGCTGCTAGCACCTCAAACACTCGACAGTCTCTTGCGACGCGTTTCGGGCCATCCCCGCCCTTCTTTCATGGCAAAACTGTCAATTGGTGGGTCAAACACAGCTTCCAGTACATCCCCCAAATTTAAATGCAAGTGGAGTGCTTCCCGCAAAAGGCAAACCCTGTTTCTCATTTATATATACATATATATATATTTCAAAATACAAGGAACACCCATGTGAGAGAGGCCACAGAAATGTTGTGCAGCAAATTTAATGGCAACAGCTAGGGCAAACAAAAGTGCCGTAAGTTCAATCTTAAATCATGGGCTTGGCCTGATGCGTTTTGGGAACCCCGGTTCCTTTTTTCAATGGCAGCTCATTCCTGCAATAACCATCTTGCTCAACGACCACCCTTTATATTCCTGGGACTGCCCCAGTATGCGGAGCCAAACCTTTGGCATTCTGGTCCCAGTAGTGGATTTGGATGCTTGCTCAAGTGAGAGCATTTCAGTAAGATGCAGTCAATAAAGTTAAAACACCCAAGTGGGTTAAAGAACCCTCCGCTTTCTTCTGCTGTCCGTCTTACAAGCTGTTGCCTCGCTCCTTACTCCCGATGTGGAGAAAACGCCATGCTGGTTGTATCACGGGCCCGCGCTAGCGGTGGGCCCCTCTCTCGACCGGGCTCGGCCGCTTCAATTTCAAATTACAAGGAACACCCATGTGAGAGAGGCCACAGAAACGTTGTGCAGCCGATCTTCCTTGTAATTTGAAATTGAAGCGGCCGAGCCCGGTCGCGAGAGGGGCCCACCGCTAGCATGGGCCCGTGATACAGCCAGCACGGCGTTTTTTCCACATCGGTAGCAACGAGCGAGGCAGCAGTGTCCTTGTGGTGCAAGTGAAGCGCTTTATCTGGGATTGCTACTTTCATATATATATACATATATGTATATATATATATTCACTGAAAAAACCATAGGTTTCACACACGTTATAGTTAGGAATTAGCATTTAAAAAACCTTGCAAATTCACTTAAAAAACCATAGGTTTCACACACGTTATAGTTAGCTGGACATTTCTCTCGTAAAAAACCATTGAAATTCCCCCGTTATAGTTAGTACAGCTAACTATAACTTGCGCGACCGCAATCCACTGCTGATGACGTCACATATTACATCACTCATGACATGGTCAGTGACATCACTCATGACATCACTGATGACATCTCAAATGACATCACTGATGACGTCACTGATGATGTCACCCAGTGAATATTTAATTTGCAAAATTTTTTATAAATATAGGGAAAGGCCTGTTAAAGAATGAGTGGGTGTACAAGTGTGTAAAGGGATGATTTTCTGTGTTGCGTAACTGACTCGACAAGTGAGTCCTTTAACTGCATTTTACTTCAGACTAGTGCATAAACTGTACAAATGTTTTTTATGTGTCTGTGTGTTGGTGTATAAGTGGTGGCATGGTTTTGTGAATAGCTTTATAAGTGTCTATATGGATTATTGATTGCTTGTCTCAGTATCTGTATGAGTTCCTGCGTGTTTGTGTGGGTAAAGTGTGTGTTAGTGTGCATAGATGAGTGAGTGTGTGATTCTATGACTGGATGTTATTTAAAGTGCATCTCTGAAGGACTGTATGGTTGAGTGTGTGTATGTATGGGTGTGTTATGGTTTGAATGTATATCTCAGTGGTATATTTGTGACTAACTAAATATGTAAAAGGCATTATATATGTGTGTAAGAGTATATAAGTGGCTAGATGTGAGAGTGTGTGATTGTGACAGTGACTGTATGGATGAATATGTACTTGTGTCAATGATTCTAATAGAGCATAAGAATATGATACTATTTTTGTGAGTGAGTGAACTTGAGTGTGTATAACTGCATAGGTGAGTAAATGGCAGTGTGATTATTTGTATGAATGTCTAGGTGTGAGAGTACCTCTATGGATGATTGTTAGTGTGTGAGTGTCTATATAGTTGTATGTATAAATTCATATGATCACTTTTTTATGGTCTGAATGTAACTATGAGTGACTGTACAGATGAGTGTGTGGAGGTGAATGAAGACCTAAAAGTTATTTTTTGGGTATGCAGTTATTAGTATTGCATTATTTATGGATTTGACAATGGAACTGTGTAATTTTCAGTTGGTATTTCAAAGGTTTTATAAGGGTGTGAGAAGATGTGGTAATTTATCACATTGATGTCTTCAACAGTGACATCATCAGTGATGTCATTTGAGATGTCATCAGTGATGTCATGAGTGATGTCATTGACCATGTCATGAGTGATGTAATATGTGACGTCATCAGCAGTGGATTGCGGTCGCCCAAGTTATAGTTAGCTGTACTAACTATAACGGGGGAATTTCAATGGTTTTTTACGAGAGAAATGTCCAGCTAACTATAACGTGTGTGAAACCTATGGTTTTTTAAGTGAATTTGCAAGGTTTTTTAAATGCTAATTCCTAACTATAACGTGTGTGAAACCTATATTTTTTCAGTGAATTTGTATGGTTTTTAAATGCTAATTTTTGAATTATTAAATTATATATATATTTAAAAAAAAAATCCTATGTATTCATTTATTTATTATCTGTATCCTTTTATTTATTTATTTATTTATTTAAACTTTCAATTAGGATAAAGTTAAACAGTATATTTAATTTTTTCTATTAATTTTTCTCCACTTTTTTTTTTTTATATATAAATTCTTGGGGTGCGCACTCAGAGGGCGCACCTAGTACGTTTTCGTAAGTTTTTTATGAATACCGTCGTACGTTATTTACGTACGCATACATACGTTTTAGTGCGCGCTGGGAGCGCGCAGCTAGTACGCATGCGTGTGTACGTACGCATGCGTGCGTGCGTCGTACGCGCTCCACGCGGTTCACTTCCGCATACGCTTAAATTACGCGCGTTTACGTTCGTGTATACGTGTGTGCTCCATATGCGCGTTACGTGCGCGCATATGACGTATGCGCATGCGCTCCTACGCGTTCGCGCATGCGTAATCACAAGGTGCGCGCTCGGAGCTTGCACAGTGCGTGCACCTCGGGTTATGTGCTTAATAAAACAACACTTCTAATTGGTTTTCATTTCTTTCAGTTTCTGATTGTTTCAACACCACACCCAATCCCGTCATGGCAAGTCATGTGATCATGAATCATCACTTTTGATTGGTTTGAAGTACTTTCAGTTCCAGATTCTTCCCAAACCACACCTACTCCTCTCACTATTAGTTCTGATTCCATTGGAGAAGGAGCTATTCTGTTGTTGAGAGACAATGGCTGAACAGCAACCATCTTCAGACAGTGACCAGGACACTCATGAGAGGCAGAGGAACAGGAAGCAGAAAGACAGCTTTATATGGCAGTTTTTTACTTTCCCAGAGGGACAAAAAAAGGTGAATGCACCGAAAGTTACTTGTGTACTTTGTCAAAAAGTCTTGTCACGTGGGAATCCTATTCTTTTAGCATTCACACTATGTTGAGGCATGTTGACAAAATGCATCCAGTGACTTTTCGTCGAGCTTCTGGAGCAAACCCTCCACCTGCTCAGCCGACGACATCTGCAGCAGCTCAGCCGAGCACATCTTCGGCAGCTCAGGCTAGCACTTCTACTGCGATGGTGCCTTCACCTTTTTCTACACCTCTTGTTGAACCACCTTGTTTGGCGAGGTTGTCCACACGCTGCACTGATTGCGGTCGACTTATTTCTGTGGGTGAGACCAGTCTTGATCTCATTCAGAGAAAATTTGATGCGCATGAGTGCAGTAGGCCATAGATGTTTTTTCTTTTTTTTCGTTTTTCTCTTCCTGTTTCCCTACATTAACTCAAGGGCTCTTTTAAGAGCCACTTAAAAACTAAACCCCCCAAAAAATTTTGGGGATTTATTTATTTTTTTTTTTTTTGGGGTGTTTTTAAAAAAAAAATTTTAAATTTAATGTACAAAGAGAGGTGAAGAAATGGAAGCATGAAAAGGGAGGATTGAGAAATACAAATATTTTTCACTTATTTTTTAAAAAAAATAACTTATTTTGAAAAAAAATTTGTTAGTAATTTGCAAGGGAACAGATTTTCTTTTTTTTATTTTTCTTTCTAGTTCTGCAAAAAAAGAAAAAAAGTATTAATATTCAATCATAAATTTTAAAAAGCATTACATGTTTTTACATATTTAACAAAGCAATTTTTTGCCCTTTTTTTGCTGTTTTCAGAATTTTTTAATTTTCACTTAAAATAGTGAAAACAATTGTATTCATCATTTAACAGCGGGCAAAAAAAAACAATCTGAAAGATTGTTTAAAAAAAGCCCCAAAACTATCCTCACTGAAATATACCTTTTTAGAAATATTACATATATATTACAAATACTTTTCTAGATGAATAAAAATTGTATAGATAAACCGTCTTTAAACCTTGTCGCAAAAGCACACATGCCAAAATAATTTCTGTCAAAGGAGTCCACAATTGTTTTTATTATTTTTCCTTTAGGCCAAATAGTAATTTCAAAATCCTTTTTAAGTGATATCTTCAATTATAATCCTTTAAAATTACAAAAAATGCTTTCTTCAGATGCAGTTTTTACTTTTCAAAATTTAGGTTTCAGAAAAATTAAGTAAGAATTGGGTAAATCATAAGGCAAACGTTGCTTGAAAATCAATTGGGAATCATTACACAGTGTCTAGCCTTTTTCACATTTAAGATAAACTGTGTAATGTCCAGAAGTTACAGTAGGTCCTTCATGAAAAATTATTGCAACTGTAACAAAAGTTTTTCCAGAAATTGATAATTGTTGTCCTATAAACTTCTTTATTAAAGTATCCAATTTTGAACCATCAGCTCTACAACGTTGCATCATTAAAATTACATACTGACCATATTTCTGTAAAAATAACGTGGAAAACATGTCAGATTTACATTCAGAACATTCCATGTTGTGATTGGCATCTTTAACTAATTTACTAAAAGTCACTGATTTACTTTGTGGTAATGGTAAAAATATGAACCTTTCTGAATCAACATTACTACTGCATGTGTTCATACAGTTTTCACAGCAATGTTCCCATTTATAAGAGACACCAAATAAGTTTTCTACTTCTACTCCTTCATCTTCAAGTACGCTCAGTATATATATTAAGAATTCCTGTGCATCTTGCTGGACATTTTCTTTAAACTGTGTAGATTCAGAACATACATCTAAAAGATTTCTAACATCAGAAGCACTTTCTATTTTAGTTTTATCATTACTCAGCTTCTCATAAAGGAGACTCAGCAGAGAACACAATCTTTTTCCATGATTTACTATTATCTGTTCTTGTAACTTTTCAAGATAAAAGACAACATTCAGCACTACATTTGCATAGCAGTTGACACCAGAGCTATTTTCAAAATGGCAACCAACAACCTCTTCAACACTGTCCTTTTTCTTTTTCCTTGCTATCACATCACTGTCCTTTTTTTTTTTGTTCTGTTCATCCACATTACAGATATTTTCAATTCTCCTTTTCCGAGAAACAACATGTTTTTCAATCACAGGATACTGACCTAAATGAGGAGCATAGGTTCTTCTTAATCTATTATACTCCTTTTTACAGTTTGTATCAGCACTAACTTTTGAGTCATCAAAGTCTATCATAAATAAACCAGATAATGTTTTTACTCGTGACAGAGCAACATATGCCATACCTTCTTTGAACACAGTAGAACCAATGTTTACAAAAGCACTATCTACAGTCAATCCTTGAGACTTGTGAATAGTTACAGCATATGCTAGAGAAAATGGAAACTGCTTTCTACGCACATATAAGTCTTTCACAAGCATGAAACGAACTGAACAACGACAAATGTCTTTAACTTCTTCTATCTGATCAAATTTTATTTTTAAACATTCAATTCCATCTTTTTTCTGGTAATTAATAAAACCCACAACTCTTCCCATAGCTCCATTCACTAAACCTTTTTCTACATCCAAATTTCTCCTTAAAATCACTTGACAATTCATGCAAACATATAGATTTTTTTCTAATCCAGCTGTTTTGGAAATGTTCTTCTCTAATGAATCCAATTTATTTTTCAGTTTGCCTGTTAATGTAATAGTAATTCTTTCATGCTGAATTTTGTCCTCTGCTTCCATTTTCTTAATCTCTTCCTTTTCCAATTTCAAAAGTTCCTCATTGAATATTGAGCACTCACGTACTGTTGGCATTAAGCAGATTACAGTATTTTTTTCAGCAATATTCTTGTATATTTTCTCTGCAACTATTTCTTCATTTGGAAATAAATTATGTAGCATCCTACTCTGTAATGCTTTTTTGCCAACTTCTGTGAGTAGTCCAATTCTGATATCTTTCAGAATACTTGCATAATCTTCATCGTTTGCTTGTCTCATATTGGTAGTGAGTTCTTTGTACTCAAAGAACGACCAAATATTCGCATTACCAATGCTTCCTAATGACTTCTTCGTATCTTCATGTGTGACAGTATTAAACACGGGTTGTCCTTTAACTGGAGTGAGCTGTAAAAGATCTCCAAAAACTATGACGTGTTTACCTCCAAATAACACGTCATAGTCTCTCTTAAGAATTTGTTGCATTCTTAAATGCACAAAGGCAAGAATTAAGTTTGATACCATGCTCACCTCATCAATAATGAGAACTTGCATCTTCTTCAACACTCTTGAAACTTCGAAGCATGCTTCTCCAGTTAGCTTGTGGTATTCTATTTTGTTCTCCTGCTCCACTGGTAACATTAGCAAGCGATGTAAGGTAATTCCTTTTATGTTATAGGCTGCTAACCCAGTTGGAGCACTTACCACACAAGACAAATTTGAAGCTGTTTTTTGCTGTAGGTAGCTTCTGATGACTTTTATTAAGAAACTTTTACCAGTTCCAGCTTGTCCAATCACATACATCCTGATTGGTTCAAATGATGTGCATGAGCACTGTTTTTTTTCATGTAGTAATCCATGATCAATTTTTTTGGTGACTTCTTCATAAATTTGTTTTTGTTCTTCATTCAGTTGTTGTTCCAGATTTAGTAAGTCTATTGAATCTTCCTGTGCTTGATTCATAGCCGTTTCTACTTCAGTCATGGCTACTGCAGCTTCATTTTCTACGATTGGTTGTCCTAGGGGATCTTGACTAAGTGTTCCTGAACTTTGGCTGTCTTGAGAACTGTCTCTAGCTACTTCAGCTGCAATTTTTGCTTCCTGTTCATTTTCTTCATTTAACATTTGGACATAAGTTGTGAAAGTACTGCATTCTATGCTGTCTTTGCTAGCATTAAAAGAATCTTCATAGCTTTGAAATTCTCCCAGTAGTTCGTCCTCTGAACGCCATGGTTTAAACAGCTGTAAAAGAGCCAAGTAGTAAAATTCCTTTTTGTCAGTAGTGTCGCAACTCAGCTTCCTGTGATTTATCAAACTTCCTTTTGTTTGCTTCACCAAACATCCTTCCTCACCAATGACTTTATATTTTCCATTGTTGATGTCTTCTGTGGCTTTCCGTGAAAAAATGTAGTTCTGCAGCACTTCATAGAGACACATGTTCTCAAGATGATGACTTCTTTTTGGGTAATATGTGTCCAACATGTTTGTTTTCAAAATATCTGTACTTTCTGGGTCATTCTCGGCCAAATATTCAATTTCTCCAACAGTACCCGATTTCGCATTCCTGCAAGGCCTAAACTGACCCAAATTATTCTTCTGGATTTCGAGTAAAGACTTGCAGATGATAACCTATCTGAGCATTCGTAGGATCCAATTTCTCGATGCGATAACATCTTTAAACTGAAACTGTACAGCTTCTTACTGACAGTCTTCTCGTGAGAAATCTCTTCCCACATTTCCTTCAATTCTGTTTTCTCAGATTTAGTGATGTAAGATGTGACATACCGAGCAACAGCAATAGAATTGTCTGCCACATACTGAATATCCATGTTAGCATTCCACATGGTTAAAATGACTGGGTTGTAGTCATTTATAAATTTTGACTCTTCTTTTCTTCTTAGGTTGTATGTATTTTTGGGAGATTTTCTGGTTATAGTATGTCGCACAGCTGACATAAAACTGTTGACTCTTCCTTTTGAAAGAACAGGTCTAGGAAATCCAAATCGACACTTTGTGTAGAATTTATCTTTGGTCTTGTACTTCCGTCGACAGTATTTTCCACACCGATGACTTTGGAAACGTAAAACTTGCTCTTTTAACTTTTTCTCTTCTGTGCTTTTAGGTATAGCACATGTTGCATATTCTTCAATGAAAGATAACACTGCTTCATCAGCATCTGTTCCAAATTTTGGGGCATCCTTGATCCACAACAGCATATGAATATGAGGAGCACCTCTTGCTTGGTACTCTTTTCTCCAAAAGAAATCCACTACTTCTCCAAGAGGTGGATTTTTTTTATTGCAGATGAAGGACATCATAGCCTCAAATCTATGATTAAAATATCTGCAAACATTAACCGGATCCAATGAGCACAGTTCTCCTGCTGTCTTGTATTCAATGTTTTTAATGTTTGAATTTGCCTCTCGTAGAAAATCCAATAAGTCATCCCAAGCGTACTCGGCACAGCTTAGGGTTACGAACCATGTAGGAGTTCCTAAATTCCGTAACATGCATTTTAATTCTCCATGGCGTCGGTACCAATATTCATTTGTCCCACGCTGACAAGCCATCAGATTGATCAATTGTGTTTCCAAATGATCATCTCGGTGCTGCACTTTCTCCATAAAATCCTTAGAAGACATATTATGTAGATGTACTCCACTTTTTAAAATGTGATTTACTGCATAAGATAATGCAGACAAGTCGCTTTCAAATAAAAGATGAAACAAATAAGGAATACTTTGACGAAATCTTGAATCTTCAGCATATCGTCTTGTAGTCCGATACTCAGAAGCTGGAATCTGTTCTGGGCGTTCATCGTATCGTCCACCTTTTCCTGTAGGAAACAGCTGAGGAAAACATCGAGCTTCCAAGCTCTTCTCCCATACACTCACGGGAGTTCCTTTTGCTTTCTTCATCTGAAACAGATCAATAGTGTCTCCCATAACTTCTTTTGAATGAAGAGGATGTATGCTGAAATGTTCATAAATTTCTTCTTCTTTTGACTTGTCCACTTTTTCAATTTGTCCAGTTGGTGTTTCTGTGTCTTCTTGTAAATCTTCTTCTTCTTCATCTATATAAATTGATTCATACCATTTATTATTCCTTTTCAAATATAAATTTGCTCTTTGTACTTTCCGTACATCTACCAGCTCCTGCCAAATCTTCTTATTCTTTGTAGGTACACCATTAACCAGAATAACTAATGGTTCAGTTTCCAAAGTATCTGCATCAATAGTTTCCATATTTTTTTTCAAATCCAATGGCAAATACACCACTCTTCCTTTTAAACCTCTCAGTAAATCTGAAGGAGGTAATTTACCAGTTTTGGGCTCCATACGTACTATGGTCTGGAACGGATGAATACATTGAATGAGTATAGACTCATATGTATTTAAATCAGAAAGTTCAGCAGGAATAGCATCCAATTCTAAATTATTATGTACAGCTCTGGTCGGCATTCTATTTTCTTCTAACTTATTATAACAGTATTTACAAATACGCTGATCTTCACCCAATTCAAAACAATTTTCCAGAAATATATATGTTGCAAAATCCTTCCACTTATAATTATCTTCATTTTCACTTTTTTTATACAGATCAACATTCCTTGTTTGAATTTTATAATGGCTTCTGCGGCAACAAATACAAGTAATATTTGGTCTTTCATTAGAGATGATAGTAAATTTTGTCATTTCATCCTCAAAAGTTTTAGTAATAATGAGTTCTACATTCTGTTCTTCATTTTCCTCATTAACTGTGTCCTTTTCTGCACTTTCTTGTTCTCGACCAAAGTAACAAAACTGAATCTCATCGGTAACCTTCACTACATCTGATACAGATCAACGGAACAGAGCATTATTTAACTCATTTAACTTTACTGCTGGACTTTTAGCAAAATACAATGTTCTCACAAACTTTCTCATTTCAGTATGATGAACAGCCAGCATCCTAAAATGATGAAAAACACTTTTACACACTTTTCTAGATAGACAAGCCAGAGAATGTCCTTGCAAACCAGTATTCTCTCTCACTCTGCATGGATCTAGTGTTTGAAGCACCTTCATCTTCTGTTTTACACTCTTTTTACTATATTCTCTTAGAAAGTCACGTAATTTATCAATAGATTCCTGACGCACAGTACAAATACTACTACAGTTCCAAGTGTACACTGGGGCTTTTGGACGTCTCCCCATAGCCTCCGCAGCCATTACTTCTTCCTCATTTCTTGGGACCATTTTCTCTTTTTCCATCACACAACCATCCTTAACTTCATATGCTCTACCATTGGTGTCAACTGCATGCAACAAACTATTACTTTGAAGATAACTCTCTTCATTAAAAAATGGTTCAGTACTTGAACTGTGCTTCCATTCTCCCAAGAACACTTTACAAAAGTTACTTTTTTTCACTTCTCTTTTCCTTTTGCTTTGTGACTTCATTGCATTGACTAATTTATCTAATCTACGCATCCTATTCAAAATTATAATAGAAAGTTTTCTTTTTATTTCCAAAGCCTTACTTACAATATTTTCTATAATTTTTTTTTGTTAATAAATTTAGATTTTTTCTTATATTTTTTCACATCCTTTAGCAAATTTAACATCACTCTTCTCTGAAACATTTTTCGACGAATGTTTTTAAAATCTAATTTTCGTGTTAAATCAGTTTTACTTACTTCTGATTGTACATGAGCTTTTTTTTTTGCTGTTGACTCTGTTGTTGCTTTGTACATAAAACACTGTTTGTTTTACATTTACTTTTGCCATTTTCTGTTTTTTTGAAGATAGTTTTTAAAGAAAACTTTAGTTTTCTTACCAGTAGAGTTTTTCTTTTTTCCATCAGAAGCTTTTCCTCCTATTTTTTTTTCCCAGTTTTGTCCAGATATACTTGTTGTTGCTTTTCTTTCCTCTTTCTTGTCCTTAAAGGCATTTTTTAATTTTTTCACTGTTGCTCAGCAATACCTGCAAGAAACTTAAAAAAAATCATTTTTGTAATTATAATTCATTAACATATTTTTTAAGCTTTTCATTAATTTCAAATGTTTTATCATTTGCCTCTCATTTGTGATTTACTGATTTGTGCAGAGTGCTAACCACCACAGTTGAAAAAAACAAGCTGCCCCTTTCCTGCAAGTGCAAGTCTTTCAGAACAACTGCAACACACTTTAAATCTCTGCCCACAATTCCTGTGCGCACACAGCCTCATGGTGTGATTCTAGGCAGAAAACAATATTTAATTGGCAATTTAAATGCACATTTACTACTGTGGTAGAGCAAGTGATAATTGTTGTTACAGCCTGACACATTTTCCTTATAGTTTACAGAGACAGAAAAGAGCACATTTCCTAACAGCTACTTCATACCATGAGCATCTGCAACCTGGGTGAGTGATTAGACTAGAGCAAAGAAAATGAGGCCTTGATGATGTTTTTATGTGTTTGCGTTATACACTGCTATCTGAAACATCACACAGGGCTGAGTACTACGCATGGGAGTGTTGGAGAAGCTGCTGCATGTGTGCCAAGAGTGTGTTTCTGGATACTGTGTATTCTCTGGTGCAAGAGAGATGAGCAAGGAGACTTCCAGAACTGCATGAAGACTGCAGGAATGTATGTAACAGTGCATGTGTGCTAAGGGATAATTTGAGTTTAGAAAACAGGCTGCCCCTTTCCTGGGACTGCAATTCTTTCAGAACAACAACTTCACAAATTAAATCTCTGCCCACAATTCCTGTGCGCATACAGACTCATGCCGTCATTTTAGGCACATAACACAGGCTGCCCCTTTCCTGGGACTGCAATTCTTTCAGAACAACAACTTCACAAATTAAATCTCTGCCCACAATTCCTGTATACACACAGACTCATGCTGTGATTTTAGGCACAAAACAGTGTTCCTGGATAGTACCAAATTACTGTTACAGCCTGACACATTTTCCTTATCATTTAGAGGGGCAGAAAAGAGCACATTTCCTAACAGCTACTTCATACCATGAGCATGTGCAACCTGGGTGAGTGATTAGACTAGAGCAAAGAAAATGAGGCCTTGATGATGTTTTTATGTGTTTGCATTACACACTGCTATCTGAAACATCACACAGAACTGAGTACTATGCATGGGAGTGTTGGAGAAGCTGCTGCGTGTGTGCCAAGAGTGTGTTTCTGGAGACTGTGTATTCTCTGGTGCAAGAGAGATGAGCAAGGAGACTTCCAGAACTGCATGAAGACTGCAGGGATGTATGTAACAGTGCATGTGTGCTAAGGGATAATTTGAGTAAAGAAAACAGGCTGCCCCTTTCCTGGGACTGCAATTCTTACTGAACAACAACTTCACAAATTAAATCTCTGCCCACAATTCCTGTGCGCACACAGACTCATGCCGTCATTTTAGGCACATAACACAGGCTGCCCCTTTCCTGGGACTGCAATTCTTACTGAACAACAACTTCATAAATTAAATCTCTGCCCACAATTCCTGTGCGCACACAGACTCATGCCGTCATTTTAGGCACATAACATAGGCTGCCCCTTTCCTGGGACTGCAATTCTTTCAGAACAACAACTTCACAAATTACATCTCTGCCCACAATTCCATTATGCACACAAACTCATGCTGTGTTTTTAGGCACAAAACAGTGTTCCTGGATAGTACCAAATTACTGTTACAGCCTGACACATTTTCCTTATCATTTAGAGAGGCAGAAAACAGCACATGTCCTAACAGCTCCTTGAGACCATGACCATGTGTTACAGGGTGAGTGATTAGACTAGAGCAAAGAAAATGAGGCCTTGGTGACGTTGAATGTGTTTGCGTTACACACTGCTATCTGAAACATCACACAGTGCTGAGTACTACGCATGGGAGTGTTGGAGAAGCTGCTGCGTGTGTGCCAAGAGTGTGTTTCTGGAGACTGTGTATTGTCTGGTGCAAGACAGATGAGCAAAGAGACTTCCAAAACTGCATGAAGACTGCTGGGATGTATGTAACAGTGCATGTGCGCTAAGGGTTATTTTCAGTTTTGAACATATGGCAACTACCTGTGCCTTTGCTATTTTGAAAGGAAAATCTACCCTGTTGGTTTCAAATGTTTTAGCTTTTGCCTCTCATTTGCGATTTAGTGATTTCTGCTGACTGCTAACCACCACATTTGAAGAAAACAAGCTGTCCCTTTCCTGCAAGTGCATGTTTTACAGAACAACTGCAACACAAATTACATCTCTGGCCACAATTCCTGTGCGCACACAGCCTCATGGTGTGCTTCTAAGCAGAAAACAGAATTTGATTGGCAATTTGAAAGCACATTTACTACTGTGGTAGAGTAAGTGATATTTACTGTTACAGCCTGACACATTTTCCTTGTAGATCACAGAGGCAGAAAAGAGCACATGTCCTAACAGCTACTTCATACCATGAGCATGTGCAATCTGGGTGAGTGACTACACTAGAGCAAAGGAAATGTGCCTTGGTGACGTTGAATGTGTTTGCGTTACACACTGCTATCTGAAACATCACACAGAGCTGAGTACTACGCATGGGAGTGTTGGAGAAGCTGCTGCGTGTGTGCCAAGAGTGTGTTTCTGGAGACTGTGTATTTTCTGGTGCAAGACAGATGAGCAAAGAGACTTCCAAAACTGCATGAAGACTGCTGGGATGTATGTAACAGTGCATGTGTGCTAAGGGTTGTTTTCAGTTTTGAACATATGGCAACTACCTGTGCCTTTGCTATTTTGAAAGGAAAATCTACCCTGTTGGTTTCAAATGTTTTAGCTTTTGCCTCTCATTTGTGATTTAGTGATTTCTGCTGACTGCTAACCACCACATTTGAAGAAAACAAGCTGTCCCTTTCCTGCAAGTGCATGTTTTACAGAACAACTGCAACACAAATTACATCTCTGGCCACAATTCCTGTGCGCACACAGCCTCATGGTGTGCTTCTAAGCAGAAAACAGAATTTGATTGGCAATTTCAAAGCACATTTACTACTGTGGTAGAGCAAGTGATAATTACTGTTACAGCCTGACACATTTTCCTTGTAGATCACAGAGGCAGAAAAGAGCACATGTCCTAACAGCTACTTCATACCATGAGCATGTGCAATCTGGGTGAGTGACTACACTAGTGCAAAGGAAATGTGCCTTGGTGACGTTGAATGTGTTTGCGTTACACACTGCTATCTGAAACATCACACAGAGCGGAGTACTACGCATGGGAGTGTTGGAGAAGCTGCTGCGTGTGTGCCAAGAGTGTGTTTCTGGAGACTGTGTATTGTCTGGTGCAAGACAGATGAGCAAAGAGACTTCCAAAACTTCATGAAGACTGCTGGGATGTATGTAACAGTGCATGTGTGCTAAGGGTTATTTTCAGTTTTGAACATATGGCAACTACCTGTGCCTTTGCTATTTTGAAAGGAAAATCTACCCTGTTGGTTTCAAATGTTTTAGCTTTTGCCTCTCATTTGCGATTTAGTGATTTCTGCTGACATCTAACCACCACATTTGAAGAAAACAAGCTGTCCCTTTCCTGCAAGTGCATGTTTTAAAGAACAACTGCAACACAAATTACATCTCTGGCCACAATTCCTGTGCGCACACAGCCTCATGGTGTGCTTCTAAGCAGAAAACAGAATTTGATTTGCAATTTCAAAGCACATTTACTACTGTGGTAGAGCAAGTGATAATTACTGTTACAGCCTGACACATTTTCCTTGTAGATCACAGAGGCAGAAAAGAGCACATGTCCTAACAGCTACTTCATACCATGAGCATGTGCAATGTGGGTGAGTGACTACACTAGAGCAAAGGAAATGAGCCTTGGTGACGTTGAATGTGTTTGCGTTACACAGTGCTATCTGAAACAGCACACAGAGCTGAGTACTACACATGGGAGTGTTGGAGAAGCTGCTGCGTGTGTGCCAAGAGTGTGTTTCTGGAGACTGTGTATTGTCTGGTGCAAGACAGATGAGCAAAGAGACTTCCAAAACTGCACGAAGACTGCTGGGATGTATGTAACAGTGCATGTGTGCTAAGGGTTATTTTCAGTTTTGAACATATGGCAACTACCTGTGCCTTTGCTATTTTGAAAGGAAAATCTACCCTGTTGGTTTCAAATGTTTTAGCTTTTGCCTCTCATTTGTGATTGAGTGATTTCTGCTGACTGCTAACCACCACATTTGAAGAAAACAAGCTGTCCCTTTTCTGCAAGTGCATGTTTTACAGAACAACTGCAACACAAATTACATCTCTGGCCACAATTCCTGTGCGCACACAGCCTCATGGTGTGCTTCTAAGCAGAAAACAGAATTTGATTGGCAATTTCAAAGCACATTTACTACTGTGGTAGAGCAAGTGATAATTACTGTTACAGCCTGACACATTTTCCTTGTAGATCACAGAGGCAGAAAAGAGCACATGTCCTAACAGCTACTTCATACCATGAGCATGTGCAATCTGGGTGAGTGACTACACTAGAGCAAAGGAAATGTGCCTTGGTGACGTTGAATGTGTTTGCGTTACACAGTGCTATCTGAAACAGCACACAGAGACTGTTTTTTGTCTGGTGCAAGAGAAATGCATGAAGACTGCTGGGATGTATGTAACAGTGCATAGTTTCAGCACACCTTTGATTCTGGGGAAAACATACTCCAAAATATCTAACATGTTCAAGACAGATACATATCTTCCACAACATAAAATGTAATTCACAACTTTTAATGTAGAACGAAAATCTACTGTGCTAATTTCAAATGTGTTGGCTTTTGCCTCTCATTTCTTTCAAAGTGATTTCTGCTAAATCCTAACCATCACAGTTAAAAAGAAGCTTTCCTTTTCTTTCAGATGCAAGTCTTACTTTTCAACAGCAACACAAATTAAATCTCTGTCAACAATTCCTCTCTGCACACAAACTCATGGTTTGATAGTAGGCACAAAATATTATTCCTCATTGTTACCAGTACACCTTAACTTATGGTGAAAACATACTCCATAATATTTTACATATTCAAGACAGTTAAATATCTCCCAAAACACAAAATGTAAATCACAACTTTAAACAAATAATCACAATTTTTTTTTATATCTAAATTAACCACAAACACCCCCTCTCAAACTCATAACTCACCTTTAAAATTAGTTTGTTGTGAAAGAAATGTGGCAGTCACACAGCAGTTTATCAGACCAGAATCTCTGAGCTGAACACCTCTCTCCTCACAGCAGAACCAGTTAATGGCACAGTTTCCCTCTCTTTTTTCACACATATACATGTTAACTCCAAATCACATTCCTTCCCACATTTTTTCAAATGGAATCACACTTTTTTATTGGTTGTCATTTTCAACCCTTTTCCAACTGAACCCTTCCCCCAACATGACTTCTGCCTGCTGCCATAGCAACAGGTCATGGAACACTGGTGTGTGCAGAGAGGTCAAAAGTTCAGCACACAATGTTTCAAATCCAAAGAGCAAGAGTGCTTGACCTGTCAAACCTCTCAGCAAATCCAAAGTAATGTTCAGTTGCAACACATTTTTCATAACCAATACAAAACATGCTTCTAAAAATGTATACAGACAGCCTAGTTTTAACTTTAAAATAGTTTGAATCAGCCAATCAGTTCTTTTTGTTAAAAAAAAATATGTATGCCTCCTTTTTTCAACTGTCTTTCTTTTCATATTGCCATTCTGCTGAAAGACACATCCTGACTGCATCCAGATCTCCTTGGAAGATGTTCACAGTGTGGATTGTAGGTCACAGCTATGTCTTCTGGAGTGAAACGTATGCAGTAAAAAGAGGTATGATGAGAGACCTTGCTTTGCCAAATGTAGACATTAAATGGATTGGTCAGAGAGGGTTAAAGTGGCACCAATTAATGCCTTTGGTGAAAACCTTTCTACATCTCCCACAGCCTAACCTTATTATTGTGCACTGTGGTGGAAATGACCTAGGCACTTTAACTGGGGTAGGTCTGGAAATGCTTGTTAAGGACACCTATTGGCAATTGATGTCACTTTTTCCACAAACTGCCTTTGTATATTCTAATATATGCCAAAGGCAAAAGTGGAACTGGTCCAACCAACATTGTCCGCAGATTGACAAAGCAAGGAAGCACGTCAACAAATCTATTTCTGCTTTCCTCAGAGACTATGGTATGGGTTCTATATACCACAACAACTTGCGTTACAACATGCAAGACATTTATAGAGGAGATGGTGTACACTTCACTGATGAAGGCAACAGAGTCTTCCTCTTGAACTTAAGACTCTGCATCGGTACTTACTTGTAGGTACTACCAAAAAAAGCACTCAATGAACACAAGGGCTCTTTTTAGAGCCACCTAATATCTAAACACTTTACTGTGATTTTTTTTTCTTTTTTTTGTTAAAAGTTTTTTTCGGGTGCGCGCTGGGTGCGCGCACTCGGTGATATTTTTAAAAAAAATATAATTCTTTTTTTTTTCCCTACAAGGTCCTACTGTGACCCCCTGCCAATGCCTAGAGGGTCAATATCTCCCCACTCTGTCCCCTTTACACGTTCTCCCCCTTTGTTTTTTACTGCCTCAGACTGCGAGAGACAAAATGGCGGCCGCCGCTTCCTGATTTCCACCGATTCGAATGTTTACTGACATCTAACAACCAATCAGATGTGCGTTCGCGCACGGCAGGGTGCGCGCACAGGGCTTGCTCAGTGCGCGCACGCTGCGCGCTTACAGATATATATATTGATTTAAATGCTAATTTCTCAGGAAATACTAAACAGATTTACACCAAACCTGCAAAAGGCACTTCATGGACCTTATGGCTACCTCTCTGCCAAATTTCACATAATTCTGTTCAGCCGTTCGGGCTGTAGCTGCGACTAAAGTCCCTATGGAAAAATCAATGGGGAAAACGTGTTTTGGGACCCCCCCTTTTTCTCAGCCCCCGCTTGACGAATCACCCCGAAACTTTCAGGGTAGGAGCTGAGCGGAGCGCCCCATTAGTTTTGAAAATTTTGCGAGGATTCGTCAACCGGCGCCAAAGTTATTCAAAATAGAATTTTGAGATTTTCTATGGAAACACGGTCCTAACTATAACTACCTACTGGCGACCGCCAGTAGGTAATATATATATATAAATTCACTTAAAAAACCATAGGTTTCACACAGGTTATAGTTAGGTGGATATTTCACTCGTAAAAAACCAATGAAATTCCCCCGTTATAGTTAGTTCAGATAACTATAACTCGCGCGCCCGCAATGCACTGCTGATGACGTCACATATTACATCACTCATGACATGGTCAGTGACATCACTCATGACATCACTGATGACATCTCAAATGACATCACTGATGACATCACTGATGACATCATCCAGTGAATGTGTGTTTTTCTGAAAATTAAATATGTTTTATATATGTATATCTCAAGGTCGATGGAAGAATAAATGGGTATATAAGTGTCTAAATGGATGATTTGTTTTTGAAAAATTGATTGTGTAACTGACTGATTAAGTGTATCATAGTGAATACATGGCTTAGTGAGTAATGTTTAAATATGTAAATATCTGTATCAGTCTCTCACTTTGTGTATAAGTGGCTGCATGGGTTGGTGAGTAGCTACATGGGTGTCTATATAGGTTATTAGTTGGTTTTTTGAGTATCAGTCTGAGTGTCTGCATGGTTCGGTGGGGGGTATTACGTAGTGCATAGGTGCATGAATGAGTGACTCACTGTTTGTATGTGTTGAACACAGCATGTGTGCAGGACTGTATGGGTGGATGAGTGTGTGTTTGGGTGTGTTAGTGAGTGAATGACTGTCTCAATAGTGTCTTTATGAGTAACTACATATGTTTTAAACTAGTATATGTGACTATTGGTGTATATATGTGAGTATATGTGAGAGTGAGAGATTGAAAGAGTTCCTGTATGAATAAGTATGTGTTTCTATAAGTGATTGTTTAAAAGACTAAGTATGTGTAAGTTTCCGTAGAAGTAAGTATGGTGGTGTGTGTATAACTGTATATGCAAGTAAATGTATGTTTGATTCTTTATTAGCATGAGTGACTATGTGTGTGAGTAATTCTATGGATGAGTGGCATTGTGTAACAGGATGTATAGGTGTATGAGTACATATGATGAGTGAGTACATGTATGAGTGACTGTATAGGACTGTTGGTGAATGAGTGGATGTGTATGTGGATCTTAGAATTACTGAAGAGGTTGTTGTAACTGGTATTGGTATGTCCATTGTTTTGAAACTTTTAGTCTCTATTTTTGAATGTGTGTATCAAAGGTTATATTAGGGTGAGAGGAGGTCTGCCACTCTATCACAAGGATGATGTCATCAGTGATGTCATCAGTGATGTCATTTGAGATGTCATCAGTGATGTCACTGACCATGTCATGAGTGATGTAATATGTGACGTCATCAGCAGTGCATTGCGGGCGCCCGAGTTATAGTTAGCTGAACTAACTATAACGGGGGAATTTCAATGGTTTTGTACAAGTGAAAAGTCCAGCTAACTATAACACCCCTGAAACCTATGGTTTTTTCAGTGAATTTCTGAGGTTTTTTAAATGCTAATTCCTAACTATAACGTGCCTGAAACCTATGGTTTTTTCTGTGAATTTCAAAGGTTTTTTAAATGCTAATTTCTAACTATGCCTACAGAGATAGGACATGTGAAGAAAGAAGAAAAAATGCACAGAAAGAAACAAAAGAAGTGCAGAAAGAAGCAACAGAAGTCCTCAAATACGAAGATAAGTGCAGGAAGAAGGATAACATGCAGAAAGAACAAAAAGAAGAGCAGAAAGAAGCCTTGTTGCAAAATCATCCTGTACCCTCAACTTTTTCAGACGGATACTGGTGGTAACTGAGCCTGACTAACCAGTCCTAGAGCCAGTGCTATGTTAAAAGACACTTAGAATACAGTGAAAACACCTACATACACTAGGGAACATTATGCGTTGGGGTCCCCCTGTGATTAGCATGACCTCCTCTGTAAGCCCCTAGTATATAAGAGGGCATGGGGATTAAAACTACCTCTTAAAACAGGCCACAGGGTGTTTTTGCACACGTTAACTCAGGCCCCGTCCCCTCCCTTCACCACTGTGTAAACACGCCCTGTGTCCATTTTTAGTTGGGAGATTAAGTTCATTTGAATCCTGAGGGTCCCTGGGGTCCAACTAGCCCACTAGGTACCTCCAGTAAGTGCCACAGAGCTGCGTTGCAGAGAGGTGTAAAAAGTGGCACGGCCTGGACCACCTCTCTGCAATGCAGCTCAGTGGCGCTTACTGGAAGCACTTGGTGGGCTAGTTAGCCCCCAGGGGCCCTCAGTATTGAAGGGAAATTATATCCCCAATTTAAAACGTGCCATAGTGCGTGTTTGCACACGTCACCTCAGGCCCCGTCCCCTCCCTTCACCACTGTGTAAACGCGCCCTGTGGCTGTTCTAAGTTGAGAGATTAAGTCCCCTTGAATCCTAAGGGTCCCTAGGGTCAAACTAGACTACTAGGTACCTCCAGTAAGCGCCACAGAGCTGCGTTGCAGAGAGGTGTAAAAAGGGGCTTGGCCTCAGAACACCTGGCTGCAGCGCAGCTCCCTGGCGCATACTGGAGATACCTGTTGGGGGCGCGTTTGCAGAGTGCTGCACGGAGGGGGCATGGCCTCCGGCACGAGGCCAGTCTTTTATTTATTTTAGTTTTTTAAGAAGGGGGGCTGTTTGGTTCCCCTTCTTATTCTAATTTATTGGCCCTGATGACCCCATCCCCCAGGGCCAGTCTCCTAATTATATTTTTTTGACCCCAATCCCCAGGGCCGGCCACTGTTTTTTATTATTTTTAAAAAATATATATTTATAGACACACCTAGGACATGCTGGACAAACCGTACGTACCTATCACCATGACGATTTGCGTGATATTCATTAAAAGGCGACTATGCATGCAATGAATCCACGTGGAATGTATTTACACCACTAGTGAAGCTCTGACATGTCTGATGCCCTACCGTGCCTAATCCCGGTAGACACCCTTGTCGTTTATTTATACAAACATGGGTAGCTATTGACGGGCACATTTAATACACATGCACACCAAGCCATTCAAAGGGGATTCGACAAAAATTCGACCAAAACTATGCAAGAAACCCCCCTCACGGTTAATAAAACACACATCCACTGCCGGATGTGTAATACTTTTTATTTTACTCTCTGGAAAGGGGACGAACATCACTTGAGAGTCACAGCGCGCTCCTGACAGAGCCCAATGCTGTGTTACACCCACCATTGCCTGCCGTGTGCCACACACCTCTGTGTTGTATTCCACTAGCTAGTGCATATGCTATGACACTCTCTAGCCCATGTGCACTGTAACACCACCCCGTGAATATGTCATGCCACACTTGTCTTCGCACTGGTTATATTGCCCCATCTAACGTGCCTTTCTCGATGCCTATGTTATAACGCACAGTGCTATGCCATACATATTACAATCTGGGATCCATATCTTTGTCACAGTGCATATGCAACCTTACACTCCCCAGCACATATTTTATATTACAACTTTAGAGACTAGTTAGGTTACACAACACTGCCCTGTGCATATTACACTCCAAGGCGCATATCGCATAGCACGCGCTAGTGCCTGTGCTATCTCGCGCTCTCCAATGAATCTGTCATTGCGCACAATGTATTGCATATTATATTTCACGCCCGGTTCATCTTATATCACACTTTTTGGTGCATAGTTTATACCATACACTATATCTAGTTTTCATTTTCAATCGTGCTCTCAGGACTATGTTCTATATAACACTGTGTTCACCTACCCTTTTCACGGGCATTACATTTTGCGATAGGAGGTGGAGGGTCAGGGGGTGTTTCTGCCAAGTGAGCCCGGAGTCACAGTCACAAACGTCCTCTTCTTCCTGAATAAAAGTGAGATTATGCTGCATACTTGTTCATATTTTAAGTAGTTCGCACAGACACAATGTTTTAAAAACAATAAAGTTCCTAATACCCGCCTTCTCTGAACAGTTAGCTTGCTGCCCCATCCCCTTCCTCCCTATCCTCTGTTGTGTGAATCCATGGACTAGCCTCCTCCCTCCTGCCATGCACGGTCTGATGTGCTGCCACTGCCCTCAGTATGATGTACCAGTCCACTCCTCCTGCCCTCCATTGCCCAATTCTATGCCCCATCATTGACCTCCTGCTTAAACTCTGTGCTTAGCTTGCTGCCCCTATTCTCCTTCCCCCTGCCCTCCGATGTCTTTGTGCATGCCCCTGCTCCATCCTTTTTGCCCACCATGTCCCATGGACCTGCCACTCCTATCTACTCTGAGTGTTCTGTTGAGCTGCCACTCCCCTCCCACCTGCCTAGCATTGTCAGATGACTGTAACCTGTCCCTGCCACCTCCACCCTGCCTGTCCACATGCCATGCCCCTATCCTCTTCCTCCTGTCCTACATGGTCCATTGTACTGCCACACCCTTCTGCCCTCCCTGGTCTGTTGTGCTGCAGCTGCTCCTCCTGCCTGCCCCGTGTGGTCTGTTGTGAGGTCCCTTCCCCTGAACTTTCTTGTCTGTGCACAGGTCCTGACCCTCCCTTCTATCCTCCATCGTCCTTTGTGCATGCCCCTCCACCCTCCTTCTTGCCCATCATAGCCATTGTGCTGCCACTAACCCTCCCACTTGCCATGCATGGTCTTCTGTGCTGCCATGGCCCCTCCCACCTTCCCTGTGTGGTCAGTTAGCTGCCCCTGACCCCCTCCCACCTTCCCTCCATGGTCTGTGTGTATGCCATCACAGTCTCACTGTTGCTCTTCATGGTGTGTCTTGCTTCTAGTGCCCATCCTGCCTGACCTCCATGGCTATCTTGCTGCTCCTGCCCTGCCCCCTTGCCCCCAGCCCTACTCCCTCCCTCCTGGCTTGTCTGTTCCATTGTAATGCCCCTGATCCGTCCCTCCTGCCCTTTATGGTCTGTTATGCTGCAGCTTTCTCTCCTGTCTGTCCATTATGGTCAGCTAGCTACCATTGCCTCTTGCCCCTCTGTTCTCTGTTGTCCATGTGCATGGTCCTGTCCCCTCCCTCTTGCTTTCTATGGATTGTTGTGCTGCACTCCCGTCCTGCATGCCCTGTGTGGTGTATTGTGCTGCTGCAAACCCTGATGCCTGCCCTGCAGGGTCAGTTTGGTGCACCTCTCCATGTCCCTCCTGTCCTCTGTTATCCAAGTCCATGTCCCTATCCCATTTCCTTCCATGATCCAATGTACCATACTTGCGAACATTTTGAACTTGGTAAGAGGGAGATTTTGAAAAAAAACTGGGGTATTGATTTTCCCCTTTGAGTTACATTGAAAAAGAGGATATTGTAGACAGGAGACAGATCAAATAAAGCCCATTTGAGCTTAAAAACATTGGACGTTTCCTGGCTGAATCGGGTCTGTTGGCATGTATGGTTGTACTACCATTGCCTCTTCCTTCTGCCCACAATGGTCTATTACATTGCCACAGGCTTGAAGGAGGGTAGATTTTGTATCACAGGGGGCCCCTGGCCCGTTCTGTCCACACCTGAAGTATGAGACCCTTGTCCTTGCCCTGCCAGCTGCATTTGTAGGCCGTATTAAATTGACCAGCGGGTCCTGTGTTGCTATATAATTATCCTGAGACATCCTTACCACTTAGGCCTCTTTGTTAAATTGACCATAGCTCTGCAATTTTAGTGTATAGCAGTCTGAAGGCAGGTCTGCGAGGCCTTCTGCTCCAAACCAGTAGCCCCCACCCTACCCGAGTGCTCCGTGCTCGGTATCAAAGTTCAACATCCCCCTGAAGCTGTCGACATACAGTAGGCTGCATCCTGGACTGGTACTTGCTTCCTGGGCAGGTTTCCCGCTTTTAAGGAAGTGGCAACCGCAGAGCGTCAAGTTAGGAGAACTGAGGAGATTTTATACATGAATATATTGAATTCCCGTACAATACCCATTATTTTCTGCTTGCTCTATGGAACTTACGATAAGCGATTGGCCTGAGAGACTGACCTTTTCACCCAGTCCATTGTCAGCATTAAGTGGGTAAATTACGAAATGTCTGGTAAAATCTGCAGACGAAGCTTTTGGGTAGCATAGGTAGGTAGATGTAGCGTGCAAAGGAGCCCACAAAATGATATAAAAAGGGAGCACCCACAGATATCGACGGACTACCTCGCCGTCTGTATGTAGGTTAACAGGCAGTGCAGGTTTTCCCCAAGAGCTGGGAGCTCTTGTCTTCCTTTGCTTAAAATGTCTTGCTCTGCTTTGCTTGAAGTATCTTATTCTATTTTACCTATATGAAATGTCATGTTATGTTTAACCATTGTTCTCTTTACTTTTGCATTTAAAAGATTTTGTATTGTAATTGCAGGAATGCTTGCTCTAAGAGTAAACGTGAGTGTTCCTAGGTAACATTTTCCTTGGTGTAACTTGTTTCTCATGATGCATTTATAGATGTGTTTTCTCTCTCTCTCTGTCAGTACATTAATTGAGATACAGAGAATATCATGACAGCTGTATGATTATCTGGATTCTGTATTTTGTACTTTATGTCTCTATTCTGCGGTTTCTTTGAAGTTGCATCTTCTCATTAAACTGCCATTGTATTCTGCCTCCAATTCCATGTCTCATATGTCTGTTTTCTTCATTTTTGGAGCAAGCGTTCCTAGGCACCCCGGCTCAAATTAAGGTGCCCCTTTTGTCCCTGACTCACTCTCCTGCTCAGTTCTGTGGTGGCTCCCGGGGATCTGGGGACCGCCCCTAGCTTCCTTGACCCGTAATAGATCTTGCCTCCAACAGCCTCTCTTGCAAGTCCTGTATTGTTGGTTTGTTGCCCCTGCCCCCCTTTCCACTGCCCTCCATAGTCTGTTGCGCTTCCACGGCCCTTCCTGCCTGCTCAGTGTGGTTAAATTGTTGCCTTTGCACCCTCCTACCTGCCTTCAATTTTCAGAGTCCGTGCCCCTGGCCTCTGCCTCTCAACAGTATCCTAATGAACAACTAGATTGCTAACATTCTATATTTATTACAAAAGTGTGGAACGCCTGACATCATCTTGATGTAATCAAAACTGTAATACCTAGAGCATTTCCTTTAGAAATTACATATATGAGAGGGTCTTATTGGCATCAAAATTATGGTTAGTGCTCTAAAAGGCTAAAATAAGGACATATTTTCTGAGTTTTCAAATAGCGACAAAGCACTTTTAAATTATTTGTTATCTTTATGTTTTTTTATCCAGTTGACCACTTGATTAAATGTTGCACTTAGGGGAGATGATGTGGTGTTACTTCCAGAACTGCAGACTTTGCAACTGGGGAACCAGGTTGAAGTTTCTGCTTCAGCTCGACATTCTGTGATTCTGGTCAAATCACTTAGTCTCCCCATGTCTACAACCAAAATGAATGTGTTCTTGTGTGATGTAACCAATGCTCATGTAAAGCACTCCAATACCTGACAAGTCTGCACTATATAACACTGCAAAAACACAAAATAATAAGTGTTTTGCACACTTCTGTCATTGGGCTATATTTGGGCTACATCTGGGTGATTTTGGGCTACATTTGGGCTCTTTTGTCTCCGGTGGCCATCTTGGGAGATTTATTTGTTATGAAGTTTCCTAATTTCCTCATGTACTGCAGTCTCCTCAGTAGGAAATGCTTTCAGTTTTTTACTTTGATTCCATCATGAAGGTATTCAGATATGTCACACATTTGCCATAAATTCTGAATGTTAGCACTCTAGTTGCTCATTAGATCACTGTAGTAAAACTACTGCACCATGGAAGTCTGCTCCTGGTATTAAAAGTGCATGTTTCAGTCTGCATGTCAGAATTTTTTAATGAAATAGAAGAGGATTTGAGAAGTCACTCAAAATGTGCCCTCATTTTCTTTCTTCAGCATTAATCATAATATCTATGGCAAAATGAACCTCCTCTTTGAGTTCCTTTTTAAATTAAATGTTTTAAGTGTTACCAGTTTATTCCAATCAAGATGGCTTCAGGTGTGCCATACTTTTGTCATAATGAAGACAGTAAGCGCTCTAGTTGTTTTTAAGAACATTCTGGGACATTCTGTCATTGGGCTATACTTGGGCTACATCTGGGTGATATTTGGGCTACATTTGGGCTCTTTTGTCTCTGGTGGCCATCTTGGGAGACTTATTTGTTATGAAGTTTCCTAATTTCCTCATTTACTGCAGTCTCCTCAGTAGGAAATACTTTCAGTTTTTTACTTTGATTCCATCAAGAAGGCATTCAGATGTGTCACACATTTGCCATAAATTCAGAATGTTAGCACTCTTTTTGCTCATTAGATCACTGTAGTAAAGCTACTGCTCACCAGGGAAAACTGCTGCTGGTATTGAAAGTGCATGTTTCAGTCTGCATGTCAGAATTTTTTAATGAAATAGAAGAGGATTTGTGAAGTCACTCAAAATGTGCCCTAATTTTTCTTTCTGCAGCACTAATCATACTTTTTATTGAAAAATGAACCCCCTCATTTTGTTCCTTTTTAAATTAAATGTTTTAAGAGTTACCACTTTAATCCAAGCAAGATGGCTTCAGGTGTGCCATACGTTTATCATAAGTAGGACTGTTAGCGCTCTAGTAGTTCTTTGGAACACTCTGGGAAGCTGCAGTAGAACACAAAGGAATCAACTGACAGTCTCTGCCCTTGTTGGATGTACATGTTTTACTGAGAATGTCAGACTTCATTCTCACATGACTGAGAAAGATAATGTGAATTTACAGAAAATAAGCTCTCAGTTTAGCCTATAGATCACCTTCCAAACCTCTGTGGTAAAAGCATGAGAAAATATTTTTCTCTCAATCATGATATCCCAGCAGAAGGCTTTTTCACATGGTGAAATCACCTTAGAACATACCACAATTCCTAAAATGAGTATGGTACCATCAACAAATGATTTATAATGTAACTAAAGTCTTAAAACCTTTTATTAACTGCAATGCTTTTTAATGAGGTGCTATCATGTATATTGGTCCCAAGATGGCTGCCAACACTTCTTGGATGAAGTGCTGACAGCCAATCAGATCTCAGGATGAGATGTGTGGTTAGGCTCCGCCCACATATATATATGCTTTTAAATGCTATTTTCTCAGGATCTACTGAACAGATTTACACCAAACCTACAAAAGGCACTTCCTTGACCTGAGGACTACCTCTCTGCCAAATTTCAAGTAATTCTGTTCAGCCGTTCGGGCTGTAGCTGTGTCTAAAGGTCCTATGGAAAAATGCATGGGAAAAACGCGTTTTGGGACCCCCCTTTTATCTCAGCCCCCGCTTGACGAATCCCCCCGAGACTTTCAGGGTAGGAGCGGAGCGTAGCGCCCCACCTATTTTGAAAAATTCGCGAGGATTCGTCAACCGGCGCCAAAGTTATTCAAAATAGAATGTTGCGGATTTCCTATGGAAACGTGGTCCTAACTATAACTACCTACTGGCGACCGCCAGTAGGTAATATATATATATATATATATATATATATATATATATATATATATATATATATATATATATATATATATATATATATATATATATATATATATTACCTACTGGCGGTCGCCAGTAGGTAGTTATAGTTAGGACCACGTTTCCATAGGAAAACCTCAACATTCTATTTTGAATAACTTTGGCGCCGGTCGACGAATCCTCGCGAATTTCTCAAAATAGGTGGGGCGCTACGCTCCGCTCCTACCCTGAAAGTCTCGGGGGGATCCGTCAAGCGGGGGCTGAGATAAAAGGGGGGTCCCAAAACGCGTTTTTCCCATGCATTTTTCCATAGGACCTTTAGAACGAGCTACAGCCCGAACGGCTGAACAGAATTACTCAAAATTTGGCAGAGAGGTAGTCCCTAGGTCAAGGAAGTGCCTTTTGTAGGTTTGGTGTAAATCTGTTCAGTAGATTCTGAGAAAATAGCCTTTAAATCAATATATATATCTGAGCCCGCTTACGGTACGCTTACCGTACGCTTACGGTAAGCGTACGGCGGCGTGCGCGAGCGCGATTCTGATTGGCTGTTAGATCTTAGTAAACATTCGAATCGGTCGAAACCAGGAAGCGGCGGCCGCCATTTTGTGTATTTCACTCTGAAAAAAAAGAGTGAAAACAAGGAAAGGGGGCAATGAGGAGAG
Organism: Triturus cristatus; assembly: GCF_964204655.1. Lineage (NCBI taxonomy): Eukaryota > Metazoa > Chordata > Amphibia > Caudata > Salamandridae > Triturus > Triturus cristatus. The sequence goes on from NC_140586.1 coordinate 12,960,298, forward strand.
TTACAGACCCCCTAACATTTGTAAGGGGGTCAAAGAAGGACAGAAAAGTACAAAAAAAACATTTATTGATTTAAAAAAAAATCACGGGGTACGCGTACGGTAAGCTTACGGTAAGCGTACGGTAAAAAAAAAAAAAAATAGATAAATGAAAAGCAGATTTAAGAGTTTAGAAATTAGGGAGCTCTAAAAAGAGCTGTTGTGTTTATGAAGTCATTTTTTTAGTGGTACCTACAAGTAAGTACCGATGCAGAGTCTAAGGTTCAAGAGGAAGACTCTGTTCCCTTCATCATTGAAGTGCACACCATCTCCTCTATAAATGTCTTGCATGTCATAACGCAAGTTGTTGTGGTAAATGGCACCCATACCATAGTCACGGAGGAAAGCAGAAACAGATTTGTTGATGTGCTTTCTTGCTTTGTCAATCTGTGGACAGAAATGATTGGACCAGTTCCATTTTTGCCTTTGGCATATGTTGGAAAACACAAAGGCAGTTTTAGGGAAAAGTGAAAACAGTTGTGCAAAGGTGTCCTTCATAAGCATTTCCAGACCTACCCCAGTCAAAGTGCCTAGGTCATTGCCACCACAGTGCACTATTATGAGGTCAGGGTGTTGGATTTGAATGAAGGATTTCACCAATGGCATCAATTGGTGCCACTTTAACCCTCTCTGACCAATCCATTTAATGTCTACATTTGGCAAAGCAAGGTCTCTCACCATATCTGTTTTCTCTGCAAACTTTTCACTCCAGAAGACATAGCTGTGCCCTACAATCCACACTGTGAACATCTTCAAAGGAGAACTGGATGCACTCAGGAGGTGTCTTTCAGTAGAATGGCAATAAGAAAAGAAAGACAGTTTGGAAATGGAGGCATACATATTTTTTTAAAACAAAAAGAACTGATTGGCTGTTTCATACCATTCTAGAATAAAAACTAGGCTGTATGTGAAAATTAATAGAAGCATGTTTTGTATTGGTACAAAAAAATGTGTAACCAAAGAACAGTACTATGGATTTGCTGTAAGGTTTGAAAAGTCAAGCACTCTTGCTCTGTGGAATTGAAACATTGTGTGTCGAACTTCTGACCTAACTGCACACAGCAGTGTTCCATGAGCTGTTGCTATGGTAGCAGGCAGAAGTCAAGTTGGGGGAAGGGTACTAGGCAGAAGTCAAGTTGGGGGCAGGGTACTTTTGGAAAAGGGTTGGTTTTCAACCAATAGAAATGTGTGAATACATGTGAAAAAAAGGGGGAAGCACTGAGATTTGAAACTTACATGTATATGTGTGGAAAAATAGAGGGAAAGTTTGCCATTATCTGGTTCTGCTGAGAGGAGAGAGGTGAACAGAACAGAGATCCTGGCTCTGATCATCTGCTGTTTGAGTGTCACATTTCTTTCACAACTAACTAATTTTAAAGGTGAGTTTACAGTTTGAGAGGGGATGTATGTGGTAACTTAAGAAATGAATAATAGAAATGGGAATTGTTTTTGTTGTAGTTACACATGGTGGTTTCATAATGTGTCAGTGTGTAAAAGTGATTTACACTTGCCCCGAAAAAAAAAAGAGCAGTAAGTGTGCTTTCAAATTGGCAAAGAAATTTCGTTTTGGCACTAATGTGAAAACATGACTCTGTGTGCATAGAAGAATTATAGGCAGAGATTTATTGCGTCTTGCTCTGGTGATTTCACAGTTGCATTAGATGGAAAGGGGGAGCGAATTATTGGGGGAAGAAGCAGAGGCTTAGCACACACCCATGTCCTTGCCGTGTATAGTCATGCACAGTATTTACAAGCCAGTGGGGTTTTCAGGTTTAAGTCTGTAATGCAAATACATTCAGCATCACTAAGGCTGGTTGCCCTTGCTGGAGTGTAGGCAGTCACAGAGAATGCACATGGTGTTGGTCTGAAAAAAAAACAGCTTGGACACGTGCAATTAAATAAATCAAAAATAGTGGTTTCATAATGTGTCAGTCTGTAAAAGTGATTTCAAATTGTAAAAAGAGATTTTCACTTGGCCCGAAAAAAAAAGAGCAGTAAGTGTGCTTTCAAATTGGCAAAGAAATTTCGTTTTGGCACTAATGTGAAAACATGACTCTGTGTGCATAGAAGAATTATAGGCAGAGATTTATTGCGTCTTGCTCTGGTGATTTCACAGTTGCATTAGATGGAAAGGGGGAGCGAATTTTTGGGGGAAGAAGCAGAGTCTTAGCACACACCCATGTGCTTGCCGTGTATAGTCATGCACAGTATTTAGAAGCCAGTGGGGTTTTCAGGTTTAAGTCTGTAATGCAAATACATTCAGCATCACTAAGGCTGGTTGCCCTTGCTGGAGTGTAGGCAGTCACAGAGAATGCACATGGTGGTGGTCTGAAAAAAAAACAGCTTGGACACGTGCAATTAAATAAATCAAAAATAGTGGTTTCATAATGTGTCAGTCTGTAAAAGTGATTTCAAATTGTAAAAAGAGATTTTCACTTGGCCCGAAAAAAAAAGAGCAGTAAGTGTGCTTTCAAATTGGCAAAGAAATGTCGTTTTGGCACTAATGTGAAAACATGACTCTGTGTGCATAGAAGAATTATAGGCAGAGATTTATTGCGTCTTGCTCTGGTGATTTCACAGTTGCATTAGATGGAAAGGGGGAGCGAATTATTGGGGGAAGAAGCAGAGGCTTAGCACACACCCATGTCCTTGCCGTGTATAGTCATGCACAGTATTTACAAGCCAGTGGGGTTTTCAGGTTTAAGTCTGTAATGCAAATACATTCAGCATCACTAAGGCTGGTTGCCCTTGCTGGAGTGTAGGCAGTCACAGAGAATGCACATGGTGTTGGTCTGAAAAAAAAACAGCTTGGACACGTCCAATTAAATAAATCAAAAATAGTGGTTTCATAATGTGTCAGTCTGTAAAAGTGATTTCAAATTGTAAAAAGAGATTTTCACTTGGCCCGAAAAAAAAAGAGCAGTAAGTGTGCTTTCAAATTGGTAAAGAAATTTCGTTTTGGCACTAATGTGAAAACATGACTCTGTGTGCATAGAAGAATTATAGGCAGAGATTTATTGCGTCTTGCTCTGGTGATTTCACAGTTGCATTAGATGGAAAGGGGGAGCGAATTATTGGGGGAAGAAGCAGAGGCTTAGCACACACCCATGTCCTTGACGTGTATAGTCATGCACAGTATTTACAAGCCAGTGGGGTTTTCAGGTTTAAGTCTGTAATGCAAATACATTCAGCATCACTAAGGCTGGTTGCCCTTGCTGGAGTGTAGGCAGTCACAGAGAATGCACATGGTGGTGGTCTGAAAAAAAAACAGCTTGGACACGTGCAATTAAATAAATCAAAAATAGTGGTTTCATAATGTGTCAGTCTGTAAAAGTGATTTCAAATTGTAAAAAGAGATTTTCACTTGGCCCGAAAAAAAAAGAGCAGTAAGTGTGCTTTCAAATTGGCAAAGAAATTTCGTTTTGGCACTAATGTGAAAACATGACTCTGTGTGCATAGAAGAATTATAGGCAGAGATTTATTGCGTCTTGCTTTGGTGATTTCACAGTTGCATTAGATGGAAAGGGGGAGCGAATTTTTGGGGGAAGAAGCAGAGGCTTAGCACACACCCATGTCCTTGCCGTGTATAGTCATGCACAGTATTTACAAGCCAGTGGGGTTTTCAGGTTTAAGTCTGTAATGCAAATACATTCAGCATCACTAAGGCTGGTTGCCCTTGGTGGAGTGTAGGCAGTCACAGAGAATGCACATGGTGGTGGTCTGAAAAAAAAACAGCTTGGACACGTGCAATTAAATAAATCAAAAATAGTGGTTTCATAATGTGTCAGTCTGTAAAAGTGATTTCAAATTGTAAAAAGAGATTTTCACTTGGCCCGAAAAAAAAAGAGCAGTAAGTGTGCTTTCAAATTGGCAAAGAAATTTCGTTTTGGCACTAATGTGAAAACATGACTCTGTGTGCATAGAAGAATTATAGGCAGAGATTTATTGCGTCTTGCTCTGGTGATTTCACAGTTGCATTAGATGGAAAGGGGGAGCGAATTTTTGGGGGAAGAAGCAGAGTCTTAGCACACACCCATGTGCTTGCCGTGTATAGTCATGCACAGTATTTAGAAGCCAGTGGGGTTTTCAGGTTTAAGTCTGTAATGCAAATACATTCAGCATCACTAAGGCTGGTTGCCCTTGCTGGAGTGTAGGCAGTCACAGAGAATGCACATGGTGGTGGTCTGAAAAAAAAACAGCTTGGACACGTGCAATTAAATAAATCAAAAATAGTGGTTTCATAATGTGTCAGTCTGTAAAAGTGATTTCAAATTGTAAAAAGAGATTTTCACTTGGCCCGAAAAAAAAAGAGCAGTAAGTGTGCTTTGAAATTGGCAAAGAAATTTCGTTTTGGCACTAATGTGAAAACATGACTCTGTGTGCATAGAAGAATTATAGGCAGAGATTTATTGCGTCTTGCTCTGGTGATTTCACAGTTGCATTAGATGGAAAGGGGGAGCGAATTATTGGGGGAAGAAGCAGAGGCTTAGCACACACCCATGTCCTTGCCGTGTATAGTCATGCACAGTATTTACAAGCCAGTGGGGTTTTCAGGTTTAAGTCTGTAATGCAAATACATTCAGCATCACTAAGGCTGGTTGCCCTTGGTGGAGTGTAGCACTGTGGACATGGGCTTTTTAAAAAATCTGAAAAGTGGTTTCATAATGTGACAGTTTGTAAAAGAGATTTTCACTTGCCCAAAAAAAAGAGCAGTTTGTGTGCATTCAAATTGGCAAAGAAATTTCGTTTTGTGACTATTGTGAAAAGAAATGTAGTAATATATTTAAATACAATAACAGATTTTTTTTTTAGTTTTTTTCAGGTATTGCTGAAGAACAGTGAACAAAATTTAAGATGCCTACAAAATCTCGAGTTCAAAAAACGCTAAAAAAAAAACTATATTTGAAGACAACTGGAGGACCAAAGTTAGTAGAAGATGCTGATGTTGGGAAAAAGAAAAAATCTTCTGGTAAGCAAAAAAAACAATTCCTAAACAAAATATTTAAAACAAAGAAAAATGTACAAAATGTCTGTTCTCGGAAAAATGTAACAAAACATAGAGAACAGCAAAAAATTGAGAATTTAGTTAATGCAAATATACCTTCTGCAATTGAAAAGTTTAACATAAACAGAAAAACAGCATTTAAAGAGATACGTAGAAAAATGTTTCAGAGAAGAGTTATGTCCAATTTGATAAAGGATATAAAGAAATATAAGCAAAAGGCTAAATATTACAAGAGAAAAAAAGAAATTGAAGCCATTGCAGCAAAAGCATTAGAATTAAAAAGGAAACTATTCATATTAATTTTGAATAGGATGCGTACATTAGATAAAATGGTTAATGTACTGAAATCACAAAGCAAAAGCAAAAGAGTAGTGAACAGAACAAACTTTTGTAAAGTGTTTTTAGGAAAGTGGATGCATAGTTCAAGTAGTGAACCTTTTTTTAATGAAGAGAGCTATTTTCAAAGTAATAGTTTGCTGCATGCAGTTGACACCAGAGGTCGTTCATACGAAGTAAAAAATGGTTGCATAATGGAGAAGGAGATAATGGTTCCAAGAGATGAGGTACAAGTGATGGCAGATGAGGCAATGGGGAGACGTCCTAAAGCCCCAGTGTACACTTGGAATTGTAGTAGTATTTGCACTGTGCGTCAGGAATCTATTGACAGATTTCGAGAGTTTCTAAGAGAATATAGTAAAAAAAGTGTAAAACAAAAGATTAAGGTGCTTCAAAGTCTGGATCCATGCAGAGTGAGAGAGAATACTGGTTTGCAGGGTCATTCTCTTGCTTGTCTATCTAGAAAAGTGTGCAATAGTGTTTTCCATCATTTTAGGATGCTGGCTGTTCATCATACTGAAATGAGAAAGTTTGTGAGACGGTTGTATTTTGCCAAAAGTCCAGCAATAAAGTTAAATGAATTGAATAGGGCTCTGTTCCGAGGAACGGTATCAGATGTAGAGAAGGTTGTTGATGAAATTCAGTTTTGTTACTTTGGTCCTGAACAAAACAGTGCAGAGAAGGACACAGTAAATGAGGAAGAAGTGGAAGAGAATGTAGAACCCTCTGTAAGTAACACATTTAATGATCACATAACAAAATTTGCAATAGTCTCTAATGAAAGACCAAATTTTACTTGTATTTGTTGCCGCAGAACTCATTATAGAAAACAAACTAGGAATGTTGATCTCTACAGAAAGAGTGAAAATGAAGATAATTATAAGTGGAAGGATTTTGCCACATATATATTTCTAGAAAATTGTTTTGAATTGGGTGAAGATCAGCGTATTTGTAAATACTGTTATAACAAGTTAGAGGAAAATAGAATGCCGACCAGAGCTGTACATAATAATTTAGAATTGGATGCTATTCCTGCTGAACTTTCTGAATTAAATACATATGAGTCTATACTCATTCAATGTGTTCATCCGTTCCAGACCATAGTACGTATGGAGCCCAAAACTGGTAAATTACCTCCTTCAGATTTACTGAGAGGTTTAAAAGGTAGAATGGTGTATTTGCCCTTGGATTTGAAAAAAAATATGGAAACTATTGATGCGGATACTTTGGAAACTGAACCATTAATTATTCTGGTTAATGGTGTACCTACAAAGAATAAGAAGATTTGGCAGGAGCTGGTAGATGTGCGGAAAGTACAAAGAGCAAATTTGTATTTGAAAAAAAATAACAAATGGTATGAATCAATTTATATAGAAGAAGAAGAAGAAGAAGAAGATTTACAAGGAGACACAGAAACACCAACTGGACAAATTGAAAAAGTGGACAAGTCAAAGGAAGAAGAAATTTATGAACATTTTAGCATACATCCTCTCCATTCGAAAGAAGTTATGGGAGACAATATTGATCTCTTTCAGATGAAGAAAGCAAAAGGAAATCCCGTGAGTGTATGGGAGGAGAGCTTGGAAGCTCGATGTTTTCCCCAGCTGTTTCCTAAAGGAAAAGGAGGACGATACGATGAACGTCCAGAACAGATTCCAGCTTCAGAGTATCGAACTACAAGACTATATGCTGAAGATCCCAGATTTCGACAAAGTATTCCTTATTTGTTCCATCTTTTATTTGAAAGCGACTTGTCTGCACTGTCTTATGCAGTAAATCACATTTTAAAAAGTGGAGTACATTTACAAAATGTGTCTGCTAAGGATTTTATGGAGAAAGTGCAGCACCGAGATGATCATTTGGAAACACAACTGATCAATCTGATGGCTTGTCAGCGTGGGACAAATGAATATTGGTACCGACGCCATGGTGAACTAAAATGCATGTTATGCAATTTAGGAACACCAACATGGTTCCTTACCCTAAGCTGTGCCGAGTACGCTTGGGATGATTTACTGGATTTTCTACGAGAGGCCAATTCAAACATTAAAAACATCGAATACAAGACAGCAGGAGAACTGTGCTCATTGGATCCGGTTAATGTTTGCAGATATTTCAATCATAGATTTGAGGCTATGATGTCCTTCATCTGCAATAAAAAAAATCCACCCCTTGGAGAAGTAGTGGATTTCTTTTGGAGAAAAGAGTACCAGGCAAGAGGTGCTCCTCATATTCATATGCTGCTGTGGATCAAGGATGCCCCAAAGTTTGGAACAGATACTGATGAAGCAGTGTTATCTTACATTGAAGAATATGCAACATGTGCTATACCAAAAAGCACAGAAGAGAACAAGTTAAAGGAGCAAGTTCTACGTTTCCAAAGTCATCGGTGTGGAAAATACTGTCGACGGAAATACAAGAGCAAAGAAAAATACTACACTAAATGTCGATTTGGATTTCCTAGACCTGTTCTTTCAAATGGAAGAGTCAACAGTTTTATGTCAGCTGTGAGACATACTATCACAAGAAAATCACCTAAGAATACCTACAACCTTAAAAGAAAAGAAGAATCTAAAAATATAAATGACTACAACCCAGTCATTTTATCCATGTGGAACGCTAACATGGATATACAGTATGTTGCTGACAATTCCATTGCTGTTGCTCGATATGTAACGTCTTACATTACGAAATCAGAAAAAACAGAATTGAAGGAAATGTGGGAAGAGATTTCTCACGAGAAGACTGTCAGTAAGAAGCTGTACAGTTTCAGTTTGAAGATGTTATCGCATCGAGAAATTGGATCCTACGAATGTTCAGATAGGTTATCTTCTGCAAGTCTCTACTCGAAGTCAAGAAGAATAATTTGGGCAAGTTTAGGCCTTGCAGCAATGAGAAATCGGGTACTGAAATCTGTTGGAGAAATTGAATATTTGGCTGAGAATGACCCAGAAAGTACAGATATATTGAAAACAAACATGTTGGACACATATTATCCCAAGAGAAGTCATCATCTGGAGAACATGTGTCTCTATGAAGTGTTACAGAACTACATTTATTCACGGAAAGCTGCAGAAGACATCAACAGTGGAAAATATAAAGTTGTTGGTGAAGAAGGATGTTTGGTGAAGCAAACCAAAGGAAGTTTGATAAATCACCGGAAGCTGAGTTGCGACACTACCGACAAGAAAGAATTTTACTACTTGGTTCTTTTACAGTTGTTTAAACCATGGCGTACAGAGGATGAACTACTGGGAGAATTCCAGAGCTATGAAGATTCTTTTAATGCTTGTAAAGACAGCATACAATGCAGTACATTCTCAACTTATCTGCAAATGTTAAATGAAGAAATTGAACAGGAAACTACAATTGCAGCAGAAATAGCTAGAGACAGTTCTCAGGACAGCCAAAGTTCAGGAACATACAGTCAAGATCCCCTAGGACAACCAATTGTTGAAAATGAAGCATCAATAGCCATGAATGAAGTGGAAACGGCTATGAATCAAGGTCAAGAAGAATTTATAGACTTAGAAAATTTGGAAAGACAACTGAATCAAGAGCAGCAACAAATTTATGAAGAGATCAAAAACAAAATTGATCACGGATTTCTACATATCAAAAAAGAGTGCTCATGCACATCATTTCATCCAATCAGGATGTATGTAAGCGGACAAGCTGGCACTGGAAAAAGTTTCCTAATTAAAGTCATCAGAAGCTACCTAAAGCAAAAAACGGATTCTACTTTGTCTTGTGTGGTTACTGCTCCAACTGGGTTAGCAGCATATAACATAAAAGGAATCACCTTACATCGTTTGCTAATGTTACCAGTGGAGCATGAGAACAAAATACAATTCAACAAGCTAACTGGAGAAGCATCCTTGGAAGTTTCAAGAGTATTGAAGAAGATGCAAGTTCTCATTATTGATGAGGTGAGCATGGTATCGAACTTAATGCTTGCCTTTGTGCATTTAAGAATGCAGCAAATTTTGAAGACAGACTATGACGTGTTATTTGGTGGAAAACACGTCATAGTTTTTGGGGATCTTTTGCAACTTACTCCAGTTAAAGGACAACCAGTGTTTAATACTGTGACACATGAAGACACGAAGAAGTCATTGGGAAGCATTGGAAATACAAATATTTGGTCCTTCTTTGAGTACAAGGAACTTACAACTAATATGAGGCAAGCAAACGATGAAGAATATGGAAGTATTCTGAAAGATATCAGGATTGGAATACTCACAGAAGTTGGGAAAAAAGCATTACAGAGTCGGCTGCTACATAATTTATTTCCAAAGGAAGAAATAGTTGCAGAGAAAATATACAAGAATATTGCAGAAAACAAAAGTGTCATCTGCTTAATGCCAACTCTACGTGAATGCTCAATATTTAATGAGGAGCTTTTGAAATTGGAAAAGGAAGACATCAGGAAATTGGAAGCAGTGGACAAAATTGAGGATGGAAGAATTACTGTCACAGTAACAGGCAAACTGAAAAATAAATTGGACTCACTAGAGAAGAACATCTCCAAAACAGCAGGATTAGAAAAAAATCTATATGTTTGCATGAACTGTAGAGTGTTTTTAAGGAGAAATTTGGATGTTGAGAAAGGCTTAGTGAATGGAGCAATGGGAAGAGTTGTGGGTTTTATTAATTATCAGAAAAAAGAAGGAATTGAATGTTTAAAAATAAAATTTGATCAGATAGAAGAAGTTAAAGATATTTGTCGTTGTACAGTTCGTTTTATGCTTGTGAAAGACTTATATGTACGTAGGAAGCAGTTTCCGTTTTCTCTAGCATATGCTGTAACTATTCACAAGTCTCAAGGATTGACTGTAGATTGTGCATTTGTGAACATTGGTTCAACTGTGTTCAAAGAAGGTATGGCATATGTAGCTTTGTCACGAGTCAAAACATTATCAGGTTTATTCATGATAGACTTTGATGACTCAAAAGTTAGTGCTGATACAAACTGTGTAAAGGAGTATAATAGATTAAGAAGAAGCTATGCTCCTCATTTAGGTCAGTATCCTGTGTTGGAGAAACGTGTAGTTTCTCGTAAAAGGAGAAATGAGAATATCTGTAATGAAGATATAGAGAAGAGGAAAAAAAAGAGGAGTGATGTAATTGCAAGCAAAAAGAAAAAGGAAAATGAAGAACAGGTTGTAGGATGTCATTTTGAAAATAGCTCTGGTGTCAACTGCTATGCAAATGTAGTGCTGAATGTTGCATTTTATCTGGAAAGTTTGCAAGAGCAGATAATAGTAAATCAGGGAAAAAGATTCTGTTCAGAGCTGAGTCTCCTTTTTCAAAAGCTGAGTAAAGATAAAACTCAAATAGAAAGTGCTACTGACATTAGAAAACTTTTAGATGTATGTTCAGGACGAACACAGTTTTCTCAAAATGAACAGCAAGATGCACACGAATTTTTGATGTATTTTCTTCAGGTAGTGGAAGAAGAAGGAGTTCCCATTGACATTTTTTTTGGTCTCTCTTATAAATGGGAACATAGTTGTGATAATTGTTATAATATATGTGGCTCTATTGTTGATAATGAAAGGTTTATTTATTTGACATTGCCAGAGAGTAAAACAGTCACTTTTGCAAAATTAGTTAAAGATGCTAATCATAGCATGAAATGTGGTGAGTGTAATTCTGACATGTTATCAACATTAATTTTAAGGGAATACGGACAGTATGTAATTTTAATGATGCAACGATGTAGAGCTGATGGATCAAAATTGGATACTTTAATAAAGAAGTTTACAGGACAGCAATTATCAATTTCAGGAAAAACTTTTGTAACTGTTGCAATAATTTTCCATGATGGACCTACTGTTACTTCTGGACATTACACAGTTTATCTAAAATGTGAAAAAGGCTGGACACTGTGTAATGATTCCCAATTGATTTTCAAACAACGTTTGCCTTTTGATTTAGCAAATTCCTATCTAATCTTCCTGAAACCTAAATTTTAGAGAGACTTGGCAAGATCTGGACAAAATAATTTTACCATTTTACTGGATTACCATTGCAATTTTGTAGAAAAAATATTTTTAAAATTATCATTTGGCCTAAAGGAAAGATAACCAATTGTAATGTGGACTTTTTTAATTTTTAATGCAATTTTGAAAAACCAATAATTTAGAGATAATCGGTAACTTCTGCACATTTTAAATTTTGGAATGCTATTGAACTGCCATTGGAAATTTTTTTCAAAAATGATTTAAAAAATTACTATTTGGCCATGTGGAAAAGTAAGCAATTCTATTGTGGACTAAATAAATTATTCAAAAAATTTTCGTGAACCAAAATGTTACAGAGAATCGGTGAGATCTGGACAGATTAAACTTTAGAATTTTAATGGATTTCCCTTGGAAATTTATTCCAGGAAAAAAAAAAAAAATACTATTTGGCCTAAAGGAAATAAAATCAGATGTATTTTGGAGTTATTTGAGATATAATATTGTGATTATACTTCTCAAACAAACATATCAGACGGTATTTTAAAGAAAAAAGTATTGTTTTTAGATGATATTTTTTTAGAATAATATGCATTTCTGTAATGATAAGTTTAAGTGAGAAGAGATTCTGGGCTTTTTTAATACAATCTTTGTGATTGTTAATTTTTTTTGCCCGCTGTAAAATGATGAATGCAATTGCTTTCACAATTAATAGTGAAATGCAATATATTCTGAAAACAGCAAAAATAAGGCAAAAATATTTTTTGGTAAAAAATGTAAATATGTGTACTGTATTATAAAATGGTTTAAAAATATTAATACTTTTTTCTTTATTTTCAGATCGATATAGAAAATTTTCGGAAACTACAACCATTTTAAAAACTATTTTTTAAAAAAACAAATGAATAAATATTTTTTTGAGTGAGTATGGTAAGTCAATAATAAAAATTGTAGTCTCTCAAGGACTTTGTAATGTGATAAATGATTTTTAGTGTTTTTTTTAAAAAAATAAAAAAAAGGTACGCTTACCGTACGCGTACGGTAAAAAAAAAAAAAAAAAAGTTTTTAAAAACAAGTAAAAAAAAGATGGAAGATAAGGTTGGCTCTTAAAAGAACCGTTGTGTTCATGCAGGGACAGAGGAAAGGAAGCATGGGAAAATTATTCATAGCTACAAATGTGCTGATCTATTTTGTTGTTCACTAGGGAAACACTGGTCTCCCTATGACAAATTAGACCTTTACAAAATGTGCAATGAATATCAACCTTCCGAAATCGAAGGTTCATTTCCAGAGGGCCAGCAAAAGGAGATTCTCCCCCCACAGATGAAGGGCTCACCTGACCTGCAGAAGAAGGAGTAAGCCCTGCAGGTGATGGTCCAGGCTGAGCTGCTGTGGATGTACTGGCTCGTCTTTCTGAAGAGTTACCTCCAAAAAGATGACCATGTGTCCTTCTGTGTACATCCTGGAGGTGTCTCTTCATGGTGTGATTCCCAAAGGAATACTTCCTGTTAGGATTACCTCTAGAAAGTACACGCTTACACAGCTTGCAAGTAACTAAGGGTGCATTCACCTTTTGCTGGCCTTCTGGAAAAGTAAAATAATCCCAAACATAAGAAGGCTTTACTTTCCTCGCTCTCTGCCTCAAGACAGTGCTGCTGGTGCTAGCCTCACTCTCAGAAGAGCTCTGCTGTTCTGCCATCGTATCCCAAAGACAAACCAGCTCCTTCTCCCAAGGGATCACAAGCAGAAATGAGGGGAATGGGTGTGGTGTAGGAGAGTTCTAGAACTGAAAGTACTTTCAACCAATCAAAAGTTGTGTTTCATGATCACATGACCTACCGTACGCTTACGGTACGCTTACGGTGCGCTTACGGCAAAAAGTACGCATGCGCGTAAAAAAGACACGCGCTTGCGCGCATGCGCATAACAGTCACTCCCCGGCACTTCCGCGTAACGTGCGCGTGTGGCGTAAGCGCGCACGCGACCCACGCGCAGTACGCGCGGCTACGCAAAGTACGTAACTATACGCAAGCAGCGTAGATAGATTACGGGCGTTGCGTAAACCGTACGCTTACCGTGAGCTTACGGTACGCGTACTATAAAAAAAAAAAAAAAAAAAAAAAAAAAAAAAATCTGGAAATAAATTTTACATGTTTATTTTAAAAAATTTATATAAAATAAATATTTAATGATTTTAAAAATTTAAGCATAGTCTTTATAAAAGGTAAGAAAATTAAATTAAAAATATGTTTGAAAAAAATGAAGAATAAAAAAAAAAATAGCATTTAAAAAACCTTGCAAATTCACTGAAAAAACCATGGGTTTCACACACGTTATAGTTAGGAATTAGCATTTAAAAAACCTTGCAAATTCACTGAAAAAACCATGGGTTTCACACACGTTATAGTTAGGAATTAGCATTTAAAAAACCTTAGAAATTCACTGAAAAAACCATAGGTTTCACACACGTTATAGTTAGGAATTAGCATTTAAAAAACCTTAGAAATTCAGTGAAAAAACCATAGGTTTCACACATGTTATAGTTAGCTGGACATTTTACTCGTAAAAAACCAATGAAATTGCCCCGTTATAGTTAGTTCAGCTAACTATAACTCGCGCGCCCGCAATGCACTGCTGATGACGTCACATATTACATCACTCATGACATGGTCAGTGACATCACTCATGACATCACTGATGACATCTCAAATGACATCACTGATGACATCACTGATGACATCATCCTTGTGATAGAGTGGCAGACCTCCTCTCACCTTAATATAAGCTTTGATACACACATTCAAAAATAGAGACTAAAATTTTCAAAACAATGGACATACCAATACCAGTTACAACAACCTCTTCAGTAATTCTAAGATCAACATACACATCCACTCATTCACCAACAGTCCTATACAGTCACTCATACATGTACTCACTCATCATATGTACTCATACACCTATACATCCTGTTACATAATGCCACTCATCCATAGAGTTACTCACACACATAGTCACTCATGCTAATAAAGAATCAAACATACATTCACCTGCATATACAGTTATACACACACCACCACACTTACTTCTACGGAAACTTACACATACTTAGTCTTTTAAACAATCACTTATAGAAACACATACTTATTCATACAGGAACTCTTTCAATCTCTCCCTCTCACATATACTCACATATATACACCAATAGTCACATATACTAGTTTAAAACATATGTAGTTACTCATAAAGACACTATTGAGACAGTCATTCACTCACTAACACACCAATACACACACGCATCCACCCATGCAGTCCTGCACACATGCTCTGTTCAACACATACAAACAGTGAGTCACTCATTCATGCACCTATGCACTACGTCATACCCCCCACCGAACCATGCAGACACTCAGACTAATACTCAAAAAAACCAACTAATAACCTATATAGACACCCATGTAGCTACTCACCAACCCATGCAGCCACTTATACACAAAGTGAAAAAATGATACAGATATTTACATATTTAAATATTACTCACTAAGCCATGTATTCACTATGATACACTTAATCAGTCAGTTACACAATCAATTTTTCAAAAAGAAATCATCCATTTAGACAGTAATATACCCATTTATTCTTCTATCAACCTTGAGATATACATATATAAAACATATTTAATTTTCAGAAAAACACACATTCACTGGATGATGTCATCAGTGATGTCATCAGTGATGTCATTTGAGATGTCATCAGTGATGTCATGAGTGATGTCACTGACCATGTCATGAGTGATGTAATATGTGACGTCATCAGCAGTGCATTGCGGGCGCGCGAGTTATAGTTAGCTGAACTAACTATAACGGGGCAATTTCATTGGTTTTTTACGAGTAAAATGTCCAGCTAACTATAACATGTGTGAAACCTATGGTTTTTTCACTGAATTTCTAAGGTTTTTTAAATGCTAATTCCTAACTATAACGTGTGTGAAACCTATGGTTTTTTCAGTGAATATAAATATATATAAATATATATATATATGACTGCTCCAGTTTTGCCCACAAATTGAGTCGCACTCGAACACGTGTTTAAGGTGGCAAACCTATTATTAAAGGGGTGCAAGCGGACTTCTCTCCGTAGCTTCAATCAATGCGATAAGCCTGACGCGTTTCAAGAGTTCATCTCTCTTCCTCAGAGGCAATCGCAATGTCGAATGCGTGCTCCGGTCTCCTTTCACAATGCAAAATCACGCCCCCAGATGGGCCGGTCAGATGACCCCACAGCTTTGTGGATAGTGAAATCCCGGTACATAAAACCACAGATGGTGCACTAATTTCTGCCAACGTTTCAAACCCCTGTTTGGCCGTTTGGCATGTAAATCCGTTCAGTAGTTCCTGAGAAAATCAAAAGTAAAATCACATATATATCTGGGCGGAGCCTAACCACACATCTCATCGTGAGATCTGATTGGCTGTCAGCACTTCATCCAAGAAGTGTTGGCAGCCATCTTGGGACCAATATACATGATTGCACCTCATTAAAAAGCATTGCAGTTAATAGAAGGTTTTAAGACTTTAGTTACATTATAAATCATTTGCTGATGGAACCATACTCATTTTAGGCATTGTGGTGTGTTCTAAGGAGATTTTACCATGTGAAAAAGCCTTCTGCTGAAATATCATGAATCATGTTTGAGAGAAAACTATTTTCTCATGCTTTTCCCACAGAGGTTTGGAAGGTGATCTATAAGCTAAGCTGAGAGCATATTTTCTATAAATTCACATTATCTTTCTCAGTCATGTGAGAATGAAGTCTGACATTCTCAGTAAAACATGTACATCCAACAAGGGCAGAGACTGTCAGTTGATTCCTTTGTGTTCTACTGCAGCTTCCCAGAGTGTTCTAAAGAACAACTAGAGCACTAACAGTCCTACTTATGACAAACATATTGCACACCTGAAGCCATCTTGATTGAAATAAAGTGGTAACTCTTAAAACATTTAATTTAAAAAGTAACACAATGAGGGGCTTCATTTTGCCATAGAAAGTATGATTAGTGCTGCATAAAGAAAAATTAGGGCACATTTTGAGTGACTTCTCAAATCCTCTTGTATTTCATGAAAAAATTCTGACATGCAGACTGAAACATGCACTTTCAATACCAGCAGCAGACTTCCCTGATGAGCAGTAGCTTTACAACAGTGATCTAATGAGCAACTAGAGTGCTAACATTCTGAATTTATGGCAAATGTGTGACACATATGAATGCCTTCTTGGTGGAATCAAAGTAAAAAATTGAAAGTATTTCCTACTGAGGAGACTGTAGTAAATGAGGAAATTAGGAAACTTCATAACAAGTAAGTCTCCCAAGATGGCCACCAGAGACAAAAGAGCCCAAATATAGCACAAATATCACCCAGATGTAGCCCAAGTATAGCCCAATGATAGAATGTCCCAGAGTGTTCTTAAGAACAACTAGAGCGCTTACTATCTTACTTATGACAAAAGTATGGAACACCTGAAGCCATCTTGATTGGAATAAACTGGTAACACTTAAAACATGTAATTTAAAAAGGAACACAATGAGGGGGTTCATTTTGCCATAGAAATTATGATTAGTGCTGAAGAAAGAAAAATGAGGGCACATTTTGAGTGACTTCTCAAATCCTCTTCTATTTCACAAAAAAAATCTGACATGCAGACTGAAACATGCACTTTTAATAACAGCAGCAGACAAATACCACTGCACTACCCTAAACCCTAAAACACTACCCCAGCACGACCCCCTACATGATGAGGAATTTATGCAGTGCCTCGTTTCTTATGCTCCTTTACAAAGATGTCTGTTTGCAGTTTCACGGTTTCGCTTTTAGCATAGTTTGTTTCTGTGCCTCTAGACTGAGGAAAAGTATTTCACTAGAGTGATGTCACATAATTGAGCCCTCCATTCAGACCTATGAAAGTGCCGCAGTATTTTTTCAAAGGTTTATCACGGATATTTCTGCAGGCAGTTTGTGCAAATGTAGACATTATTCAGAACATGCTAAGCCGTAGCACAGTTGAACTCTGATCGATCGTTCGCCACTTAAATGGTAAGGCAGGTGTAAAAAGGGGCGTGGCCTCGGACCACCTCTCTGCAACGCAGCTCTGTGGCGTTTACTGGAGGTACCTGGTGGGCTAGTTGGCCGTCAGGGACCCTCAGGATTCAAGGGGACTTAATCCTCAAACTTATAACGCACCAGGGGGTGCGTTTGCACAGTCGTGCAGGGGGGGCGGGGCCTGATAAAACAACTGTGCAAACGCAACCCCTGGCTCGTTGTAAATTGGGGGAGTAAGTCCCCTTCAATCCTGAGGGGCCCTGGGGGCTAACTAACCCACCAGGTACCTCCAGTAAGCGCCACAGAGCTGCATTGCAAAGAGGTGTAAAAAGGGGCGTGGCCTTGAACACCTTTGCAACACAGCTCTGTGGCGCTGGAGGTACCTGGTGGGCTAGTTGGCCCGCAGGGACCCTCAGGGCTCAAAGGGACTTAATCCCCCAATTTACAACACGCCAGGGGGCGCGTTTACACATGTTATAGTTTGAAATTAGCATTTAAAAAACCTTTGAAATTCACTGGAAAAAAACATAGGTTTCAGACACGTTATAGTTAGAAATTAGCATTAAAAAACCTTAGAAATTCACTGAAAAAAACATAGGTTTCAGGGACGTTATAGTTAGCTGGACATTTCACTCGTACAAAACCCTAGAAATTCCTCCATTATAGTTAGTTCTGCTAATTATAACTCGCGCGCCCGCAATGCACTGCTGATGATGTCACATATTATATCATTCCTTCATTCCTGACCTGGTCAGTGACATCACTGATGACATCATCCATGTGACAAGCTAATACACCTCATCACACACTAGTATAACCTTTGATCACTCACTATACAATACAGAGTACCATTTTTTAAACCATTTACATACCAATACCAGTTACTACATACCCACTCACTGATTCCTAGGTCTACACACACAACTACCCATTCACCCACAGAATTACTCATGCATGCAGTCACTAATCAATTGAACACTATCAAATGCACTCATACACCTATATAGACATTGACACATCAGCAGTCATCCTAGTCGGTTATGCAGTCATCCTACTCACTCATGCAAATAATCAATCCCACTTACATCTACTCACATAAACAGTTATACACACAACACCTCATTTATTCATACAAAAAGTAACTCATACTTACTATGTTATAAAATTACAATTACATGTATACACTCATCCATACAGTCACTCTAACAATTACTAACTCTTACTAATAGTTATTTATAGACACCAGCGGTCACATACACTGCTTTTTATTTTTGTACTTAATTACAGATGTACCACTGAGACATATATTCACTCATCAACACACCCATAAACACACTCACTCACCTAAACAACTGTTTCCACGTGCAATCTTAAACTCATACACCTAGTCAATGAACCACTTATACATCTATGCAGAGTCACATATCTCCCACTCAACCAGACATACAATCAGTCTCTCATACAAATACTCAGCCAACTAATCAATAAGTAATATAGACACTCATGTAGCTAGTGACCAACTGACGCAGCAGATTACACAACAGACAGATTGATACAGACATTCACACAGGTTAGTCACTAACCCATGTATTTAGTGAGACACTTTTAATTACTCACTTAAACAGTCAATCACACAGCTATTAAATCCTCTATCCAGACATTTATATATCCACTCATTCTTCAATGCAGATAGCTATATATATAATGCAGATTTAAATATCAAACAAAACAACATTCACTGGATGATGTCCTCAGTGATGTCATCAGTGATTTCATTTAAGATGTCATCAGTGATGTCATCAGTGATGTCAATGACCATGTAATGAATGATGTAATATGTGACATCATCAGCAGTGTATTGCGGGCGCACGAGTTATAGTTAGCAGAACCTATGTTTTTTTAGTGAATATATATATATATATATATATATATATATATTACCTACTGGCGGTCGCCAGTAGGTAGTTATAGTTAGGACCACGTTTCCATAGGAAATCCGCAACATTCTATTTTGAATAACTTTGGCGCCGGTCGACGAATCCTCGCGAATTTTTCAAAATAGGTGGGGCGCTACGCTCCGCTCCTACCCTGAAAGTCTCGGGGGGATTCGTCAAGCGGGGGCTGAGATAAAAGGGGGGACCCAAAACGCGTTTTTCCCATGCATTTTTCCATAGGACCTTTAGACAGGGCTACAGCCCGAACGGCTGAACAGAATTACTTGAAATTTGGCCGAGAGGTAGTCCTCAGGTCAAGGAAGTGCCTTTTGTAGGTTTGGTATAAATCTGTTCAGTAGATTCTGAGAAAATAGCCTTTAAATCAATATATATATCTGAGCCAGCTTACGGTGCGCTTACGGTACGCTTACCGTACGCGTACGGTGGCGTGCGTGAGCGCGATTCTGATTGGCTCTTAGATCTTAGTAAACATTCGAATCAGCCGAAACCAGGAAGCGGCGGCCGCCATTTTCTCTCTCGCACTGAGAGTGATGATGAAAATACAAAGCACAAAAACATGTAAAGGGGCTGTTTAGACAGCTCCCACACACATAGCCATGTTGAGGGAGTCCCCAAAGATCCCCCACGTGCAAAAACGGAATTTTTTTTTTTACGCTAATTTCGCCGATTACGCTTACCGTACGCGTACGGTAAAAAATTATATAAAATAAAAAATTATCCACACTCTCCCCACCCCGTGTGCAATTGGTGGCCGAAGACCACCAATTGTGCATGGCTTATAACAGATGAGATAAACTATAATATTTAAAAAAAAAAAAATAATTATCCACACTCTGTCCACCCCGTGTGCAAATCGTGCCCGAAGGGCACCATTTGTGCATGGCTTATAAAAATTACGAACAATTAAAATATTACCTTTCAAAACGAAGTGCATCATATGTCCTCCATATGCGCACGGTGCGCGAAGCGCATCGTGCGTACATGGCCCATCTAGCGTAACGTGGGCACGCGGTGCGCGTAGCGCACCGCGTGCCCACCGTGCGTGCACGGCACTAACTGCGTAAAGTGGGCGCGCGGTGCGCGAAGCGCACCGCGTGCTTACTGTGCGCGCAAGGTGCGCGAAGCGCACCGTGCGCGCACGGAACGAACTGCGTTAAGTGGGCGCGCACGCCACGAATGGCGTAAAGTAACTTAGCATTTAAAAAAACGTACAAATTTACTGAAAAAACCATAGGTTTCACACACGTTATAGTTAGGAATTAGCATTTAAAAAACCTTGCAAATTCACTGAAAAAACCATAGGTTTCACACATGTTATAGTTAGCGGAAATTTTACTGATAAAAAACCAATGAAATTCCCCCGTTATACTTAGTGCAGGCAACTATAACTCACGCGACCGCAATCTTCTGCTGATGACATATGTGTCTTTATGAAAAAAAAATATTTGTAATATATGTATAGCTAAAAATGTATGGAAGAAGACATGGGCAAATAAGTGTCTAAATACAGTATTAGCATCAGCAGAGGATTGCGGTCGCGTGAGTTATAGTTGCCTGCACTAACTATAACGGGGGAATTTCATTGGTTTTTTATCAGTAACATTTCCGCTAACTATAACATGTGTGAAACCTATGGTTTTTTCAGTGAATATATATATATATATATATATATATATATATATATATATATATATATATATATATATATATATGAAAAAAGGGGGGTGCCACTTGCTTGGAATGCACTCAATGACAGGCCAGACTTCTGTGTATTGTAACAGCGTCTTTTATTTGCAGCAGATCAGCATTTCAATAATCCCTTTCAAACGCCCGACGCGTTTCTAAGCCACATTGCTTCTTGTTCACGGGCTGGCACAGAAGTGAGGCAGAGATCACGAGCAGGAACAGTCAGCTGTTTTAAATTGCATTTTCCCGCCCCCTGGTGGGCTTGCTCAAATGCGTAGCTCTGGTGCTAAAGGAAAGGCATGCTGGAGCTTTGAGTTTCCACTCGCTTATTTTCTCCCTCCAGTGGGTTCTGACTCACTTACAAACCATTTCAGTTCAATGTTTCTTACCCTCCAGTGGGTTTTAGGGTAGAAATCGGACCTCATTGCGCTGTTTCGCGCTTGTCATTCTGCCGTTTATGAGGTTCCAGTATCTCAAGGCAGCTCACGATCTCTTCATGAGGGTGAAATTCCATGACCATGGACTGGCCGTAATACTTGAAAAAAGGGGAGTGCCAGAGGAGGGGGGCAACGCAGCCCCCATCCCCCCAATTTTTTTTTTTTTAAAAAGGCCATGCCCCGGGGGATGGGGTCCCCGGGGCTGATTAAGGCCTCGGAAGGGGGGCCACACAGCCCCCTTCCCAAATTTTAAATTTTCTTAAAAAAAATTAGGGGGCAGGCCCTGGGGGATGGGGTCCCCAGGGACAAAAAATAAGAAAAAGAAGGGGGGCTATGCAGCCCCCCTTTAAAATAAAAAAGAAAAAAAAAGCCCCCTCGTTTCAGCACTCTGAATGTGTGATGTGGGTGATGTGTGAGTGGGTGATTCTATGGGTGCATGGTTTTAAGAGTGCATCTGTGATGAACTGTATGGTTGGGTGACTGTATGTATCGATGTGTTAGTGATTGAATGTATATCTCAGTGGTACATGTGTGAGTAACTACATATGTGAAAGGCAGTATATATGTGTGTAAGAGTATATAAGTGGGTATATGTGAGAGTGTGTGATTGTGAGAGTGGCTGTATGGATGAGTGTGTGCTTGTATCAGTGATTGTATAAGAGCGTAAGAATGTGGTACTATTTTTGTGAGTAAGTGAACTTGTGTGTGTATAACTGCATAGGTGAGTAAATGGGAGTGTGATTAATTATTTGCATGACTGACTAGGTGTGAGAGTACCTCTATGGATGATTGGTGGTGTGTGGGTGTCTATATAGGTGTATAAATGCATATGATAGTCCTGTACTGAGTGACTGTAAGTATGAGTGACTGTACAGGTGAGTGAGTGGATGTGTGTGTAGATCTAAGAGTCAATGAGTGGGTATGTAGTTATTGGTATTGGAGTATCTATGGTTTTGAGAATGGACGTCTGAAATTTTGATTGAGTATATCAAAGGGTGTGAGAAGATGCACTAATTTGTCACATGGATGACGTCATCAGTGATGTCATCAGTGATGTCATTTCAGATGTCATCAGTGATGTCATGAGTGATGTCACTGACCATGTCATGAGTGATGTAATATGTGACGTCATCAGCAGTGCATTGCGGGGGCGCAAGTTATAGTTAGCTGAACTAACTATAACGGGGGAATTTCTAAGGTTTTGTACGAGGGAAATGTCCAGCTAACTATAACGCCCCTGAAACCTATGGTTTTTTCAGTGATATATAGATAGATTGATAGATAGATAGCTAGATAGATAGATAGCTAGATAGCTAGATAGATAGATAGATAGATAGATAGATAGATAGATAGATAGATAGATAGATAGATAGATAGATAGATAGATAGATAGATAGATAGATAGATAGATAGATAGATAGATAGATAGATAGATAGATAGATAGATAGATAGATAGATAGATAGATAGATAGATAGATAGATAGATAGATAGATAGATAGATAGATAGATAGATAGATAGATAGATAGATATTACCTACTGGCGGTTGCCAGTAGGTAGTTATAGTTAGGACCTATTATCCATAGGTAATCCGCAACATTCTATTTGGAATAACTTTGGCACCGGTTGACGAATCTTTGCGAAATTTTCAAAACTCGTGGCCCGCTCCGGTCCGCTCCTATCCTGAAAGTCTCAGGGTGATTCATCAAGCGGGAGCTGAGAAAAAAGGGGGGTCCCAAAACGTGTTTTCCCCATGCAATTTTCCATAGGGACCTTTAGTCACAGCTTCAGCCTGAACTGTTGAACGGAATTAAACCAAATTTGACAGAGAGGTAGACCTTGGTTCAAAGTCGTGCCTTTTGCATAAATGGTGTCAATCCGTTCAGTAGTTCCTGAGAAAATCAAAATCACATATATGTTTAGGCGGGGCCTAACCACACATCTCATCGTGAGATCTGATTGGGTGTCAGCCCTTCATCCAAGAAGTGTTGGCAGCCATCTTGGGACCAATATACAAGATCGCACCTCATTAAAAAGCATTGCAGTTAATAGAAGGTTTTAAGACTTTAGTTACATTATAAATGATTTGTTGATGGTACCATACTCATTTTAGGAATTGTGGTGTGTTCTAAGGTGATTTAACCATGTGAAAAAACCTTCTGCTGGGATATCATGAATCATGTTTGAGAGAAAAATATTTTCTCATGCTTTTCCCACAGAGGTTTGGAAGGTGATCTAGAAGCTAAACTGAGACCTTATTTTCTGTAAATTCACAGTATCTTTCTCAGTCATGTGAAAATGAAGTCTGACATTCTCAGTCAAACATCTACATCCAACAAGGGCAGAGACTGTCAGTTGATTCCTTTGTGTTCTACTGCAGCTTCCCAGAGTGCTCTAAAGAACAACTAGAGTGCTAACAGTCTTACTTATTACAAAAGTATGGCACACCTGAAGCCATCTTGATTGGAATAAAGTGGTAACACTTAAAACATTTAATTTGAAAAGGTACAAAATGAGGGAGTTCATTTTGCCAGAGAAATTATGATTAGTGCTGCAGAAAGAAAAATTAGGGCACGTTTTGACTTCTCAAATCCTCTTCTATTTCATTAAAAAATTCTGACATGCAGACTGAAACATGCACTTTGAATACCAGCAGCAGACTTCCCTGATGAGCAGTAGCTTTACTACAGTGATTTAATGAGCAACTAGAGTGCTAACATTCAGAATTGATGGCAAATGTGTGACACATCTGAATGCCTTCTTGATGGAACCAAAGTAAACAAGCATTGAAAATGCAATAGGTCTCCCCCTCGTTTAAGTTAAAGCAATTCTGTTTGTAATTAGGTGGCTTTTTAGCTTTGCTTTTATTAGTGTTTTTCAAACTTCCATGTACATAACATGCATATGTATGCATATATGTATATGTATGAATGCAATTATATTTGTATTTATATAGATATGCAGATAATATATATGTATGTATGTATATATATATATATATATATTAAGCTCCACAATGCAACAACGCATCTGATGCACTCCTTCCCAAATGAAAGTCCAAACACAGTCTTGCGGCTTCACGGTGATTTATTCCTCGAAAATCAAGCCACTTTTACCCAACGCGTTTCGGCGTAACCGCCTTGGTCACGGGTAGTTACACGCTTTGTGCTATACAGATTTTAAACATAAAACGTGACGAAAATAGTGATAACAGAGATAGGACTTACATAGGAACTACAATTCATGATACCTAAATTGTCGGCCATTTTGAAGAGGTGCCACTTACATATAAAGAACTGCAAAATTATACTCGTTCTTATGTCCATGACTCTTCTAAACATTTCTCCTTATATACATACAATGATTAGAGGCCTACGCATAACAACAATAATTATCGACACCATAGATTGTAAACACATGTTGTATACTGTGTACTAAGTTCGCATGTGTTAATAACTGAATAGTTATTTTTAAACCTCAGCGATTTTATGTGCATAATTTACTTGTACTTAAAATCAAGAGTGTTGCCGGCCGCGCTGCGATAAGTATTGATTTGAGGTCTTTCAATATAACTTTATTGCTATAGCTAGTAACAAACAAAGCGCGCTGCCTATCAATAAGCACAACGTTAGAGAGAGAAAACCGGGTTGAACCCTACTCTCTGCATCCCTCAATTATGGCCTCTGATCATGTGCAAGATTGTCGCAAATACCCAACATCACTATGATAGGTGTGACAACTACATATCCCAGGAAAGCTGAAATAAACATTCCTGAGACGCTAGGTACAAATTAATGGCTAATGCTGAACTTCAAGAGAATCTCAGAATACACTTACAAATTACTGCAAATAACTTGTTAGAAATTCCAGCAGAAATAAATTCATTAACTCCACCATGTGTAGAGAAATACAAATCACATTCACACCCCAGTGGGTGAAAATAAATATGAATAAATCATATGCAATCCGACTGAATCAAAACCCCAGTGGGTAAGCAATAAGGAATGGGAAAAGAAGGATAAATCTGTGCTTAACATAGTATTTAGAAAATTCTAAACAATGCAAAATAATGCAATTGCTCCCTATACATGCATTCTGTAACCCCAGTGGGTTAATGAGTTCCTTTGCAAGAACATCAACATATAGATAAAAATATGAGCGATGTAACAACACAATAAAACCCCAGTGGGTGAGTGTTCATTAGTTAAGCAGTTCAGATACAATCATATGCTTATCCCTAGTTTCAATATGTTGTCAAATTTGTATCATAGTGATATTTAGTGCATTGTATAACCCCAGTGGGTTAATGGATACCTGAGCATGAACATCATACCAGATTTAAGGCAAAAAAGTTTTTTTGTATTGAGTCAGATTAAGCAGTAAACCTTCATATGTGTGCACCATCTAGAAAGGTAAACAAAAAATAGAATACAATTATCAATTAGGCCAGTTACAAATTAATAGAAACAGACTGTTAAAAACACGGATGTCTTTGTAGAAGAATTAAAAGTCAAAATCTACATAATGTTGATATAATGTACATACTGCAAACAACAAAAATGAGAAGTTGGCTATTCACCAAGAAACCAGGCTAATTCTTCTTCAGAATTCAAACCCCATGGAATCTTGGTGTTGAGTTCTAGGATGTAGTGAGACTCAAGTTGTCGTAGCTTGCGAATTCTGTCTCCCCCCCTGATGGTTGCCGGTATACGGTCTATTACAAAGAATTTCAGCAAATTGCGGTTGCTTTTGTGGAATTCTTCATAATGTCGTGCTATTGGGGAGAGTTTGTCCTTGTTTTGGATCGCTCTCATGTGCTCTAAGATATGTTTCTTGGCAGCAAACATAGTGCTCCCTACGTATCTCTTAGCACAAGGGCAATTCAGTACATATACACAGTAATCAGATAGACATGTTAGATGTTTCTCAATAAGTCTATCTTCATTTGTGATGGGGTAATGGACTTTTTTCACATTCGAGCTGAACTTGCAAGCTTTGCACACCATGCAGGTGTAAAAACCCTGAATATCTGTAGTTACTGTTCTTGCACTGCTCACTTCATTTTTACATAACTTATCGCGCAGGGAATTAGCCTTCCTATAAGTTACACTAGGTGCATCCTTAACAACTTCATCTAATGTAGGTTCTGTTTTTAGGATGTCCCAATGTTTCTTAAGACATCTTTTAACATCATACGATCCTGAATTATAAGTTGTTATGTATCTGACAACTTGGTTGGTACCATCGTCTTGATTATCTTTGGGGATCAGCAGATCTGCATGTTTGAAATCATTGGCTTTCAAGCGTGCTTGTGTAATATCATGTAATTTGTATCCCCTCTCCAGAAATCTTTCTTGCATTACATTGCATTCCTGTTCAAAATCAGGATCAGAGCTGCAATTCCTCCGAGCCCGGAGGAGCTCACCAAATGGAATGCTCTTGATAAGAGCCTTAGGGTGTGCACTTTCAGCGTGCAATAGCGTATTCCCAGATGTTTTTTTGCGATACAGTTTAGAGATCAGTGTACCATTGGCTACCTGAATCTCTAAATCCAAAAACTCAATGCTGGACCTGCTTAAAGTCCCTTCAAATTTCAAGTTGACCTCATTGTTATTGAGATCAACAATGAACTCTTTGGCAAGATCCTCACTGCCCTCCCAAATAACAAAAAGATCATCTATGTATCGTAGCCATGTTTTTACATGGCCACGATACAAGTTGTGCAGTTCAGGCACCTGCTGCTCCCAGTACCTCATAAAAAGGTTAGCATAACTAGGAGCAAAGCAGGTGCCCATGGCAGTACCCTGGGTTTGTCTGTAGAAGACATCGTTGAAGACAAAAAAGTTGTTCTCCAAACAATACCTGATCATCTCCAACACCATGTCAGTGTGTTGCAGGAATGAGATGGAGCGCGACATGAGGAAATGTTTACATGCTAGTATACCATCTGAGTGTTTGATGGCCGTGTAAAGACTACACACGTCCAGTGTAATCAGCAAGTAGTTCTCTTGCCAGGTCACCTTCTTGATCTTATTCAGAAAGTCCCGACTGTCTTTCAAGTAGGATGGTAATCTTTCTACGTATCCTCGTAGGAAATAATCAATATATTTTGATGTTTTCTCCAACAGGGAGCCTATGGATGACACAATAGGTCTCCCTGGAGGATTTGACATATCCTTATGCAATTTAGGCAATAGATATAATATAGCCACTTTGGGTGTACGGTTAAGTAGAAAGGAATATTCATTCCATTCCAAGATCCCTTGTGTGTGCCATGTCTTTAACATGTTGTGATATCGCATGTTAGATTCGTCAATCACAATTTTCTCTACAACCTCATAACATTCTTTGACTTTTAGCTGTCGTAGCCCTTCCTGGAGGTAATCACATGTGTTGAGAACAACAACGTTACCTCCCTTATCCGATTGTCGGATCACAATATCCTTATCTATTTGTAGGGATTTGACAGCTGCTCTCTGTTGTTTACTCAGGTTGTCATTTTGCCATTTATTTTTCTTTTTAGCCAGTGCTTTCAAGTCTGTGATTACAAGAGTTTCAAAAATGTCAATACCACTCGGAGGCATGGTGGGATTAAAGTTGGATTTAGGGGCAAAATCATTCTCACAATTCAAGTCTGTCTTAAAGCCCAATGATTGGGCTGTAATAGGACTAGATTCGATAACGTCTTCGCTCTCTAGTTCTTTTAAAGCAATTAAAGTATTGACTTCATTAATGGTGTCCTTCACAGGAATGATCTTGGTAGAGTGTTTTTGAGGTTGAATGTTTTTAACTTTCAATTTGTGCCACTTGTGCAATCGTAATTTTCTTGTAAAATGATACAAGTCAACCCTTTCTTTAGAATAAGAAAATGGGGCAGTGGGACAAAAGGACAGACCATACTGTAGTACATCATACTCAATACAATTCAACAAATGATTAGAAAGATTTACCACATTTCGACAATTCATCATTTTTTGTTTATTTGACCCCTTGTTTCCAGTGATGTTGGGTATTTGCGACAATCTTGCACATGATCAGAGGCCATAATTGAGGGATGCAGAGAGTAGGGTTCAACCCGGTTTTCTCTCTCTAACGTTGTGCTTATTGATAGGCAGCGCGCTTTGTTTGTTACTAGCTATAGCAATAAAGTTATATTGAAAGACCTCAAATCAATACTTATCGCAGCGCGGCCGGCAACACTCTTGATTTTAAGTACAAGTAAATTATGCACATAAAATCGCTGAGGTTTAAAAATAACTATTCAGTTATTAACACATGCGAACTTAGTACACAGTATACAACATGTGTTTACAATCTATGGTGTCGATAATTATTGTTGTTATGCGTAGGCCTCTAATCATTGTATGTATATAAGGAGAAATGTTTAGAAGAGTCATGGACATAAGAACGAGTATAATTTTGCAGTTCTTTATATGTAAGTGGCACCTCTTCAAAATGGCCGACAATTTAGGTATCATGAATTGTAGTTCCTATGTAAGTCCTATCTCTGTTATCACTATTTTCGTCACGTTTTATGTTTAAAATCTGTATAGCACAAAGCGTGTAACTACCCGTGACCAAGGCGGTTACGCCGAAACGCGTTGGGTAAAAGTGGCTTGATTTTCGAGGAATAAATCACCGTGAAGCCGCAAGACTGTGTTTGGACTTTCATTTGGGAAGGAGTGCATCAGATGCGTTGTTGCATTGTGGAGCTTAATCTGAGACAGGGATTCTCGGACCCTGAGATGGCACCGCGGTATAAGCGTCCCGGTAACCTCTGAGAGTGTGGCTTGATATATATATATATATATATATATATATATATATATATATATATATATATATATTTTTTTTTTTTTTTATCCATCGTGGTTTAGTGCCGGATCGCACAACAGCGGGTGCGAGCGTTGGGCTAAACCCAGGCCAAGTTCAATTTTCTGACAAAAGACGCCGCACTCTGGAACCAGTGATTTCAAAATGTATTTAAACAGAGCCCAGTCTGTCGTACCGACGCGTTTCGGCCATGACGGCCTTTCTCACGGTAGGTGACACTACTGTCAGCTGATATTTTATGTCATATCCTGTCCATGGATTACTCCCATTGAATTCTGGGAGTTGAAGTTCAAATTGCATCACGGGTCACCATATGACAGAAACGATAATTGTACACATTGTAAATGCCATTACCAGTGTTACCAATGCATTCGTGATACATGTGTTAGTGCTAGTTAATTCTTGTTATGAGTAAAGTCATCATAAAAGAAAAGAAAACCCTGATAAGAGGAAAGAGTGTTAATTAATAGTAATTCAAAACGACATTGCAGTAGACAATCTAAAGTTGGTCTGATCAATAGTGTAGTACCAGTGTTGGCTGCCTGCTAATGTTAGTATTAGGATTATTTGGATGCATATGTGCCTACTTAATATAGAGACATTGTGATCGTCTAGTGCGATCGATTGTGCATCTATTATCATGATGGAGCTGTAAAGTTAATATGCCACATTGTTACAAACATTGATTAGAGTTCATGTTTATAGATGAGCATAGAATTCTTCATCCACGTTCATCCCCGTCGGATTTTTAGTACGTAGTCTGATAATGTATTTGGACTCTAACTGTCGAAGTTTCTTTTTGCGGTCTCCCAAGCGTTCACTTTCTTCCACTGAGTCAATAGCAAAAAAGTTCATGTTGTGCCAGTCCCCATTTTGACATGAGAGAAGATGTTTGGCAGTTGCATATGTTGAGTCTCGGTTTTTCACAGCTCTGATGTGCTCGAGAATTCTCTTTTTAAGCATGCAGATCGTGCTACCAATGTATCTCATCCCACAGTTGCACTGAATACAATATACTACGTATTTGGTGGTACAAGTAATTCTCTGTGTGATTTCAATTTTTCTCTGAGGTTTTTCTTATTCATTCCAATTTTGCAGGCTTTGCAATTGTTACATTTGTTAAACCCAACTTGTTGTTGTTCAAGCCAATTCTTAGTTTTGTTTTTGGATTGAAAGTGACTTTGGATTATTGCATCCTTGATTGATGGTGCTTTGCGAAAGGTAATTAGGGGTCTTGTCCCAATGATTTTGGCCAGGTCACAATCCTGTTGGAGTAGTGGCCAGTATTTTTGGACACTTTGTCTGATTTTGTGTGCTTCTTTGCTGTAAGTCAGAATCAATCGAGGATTCGATTGTGTCTCATTCGGATTGTTTCGCGATTTATTGACCAAAATTTCAGTGCGTGTTAGTTCATTAATCTTTCTTTTGCTTTTATTGAGGTCACGTTCTTTGTATCCTCTATTGCTGAGTCTTTGTGCACTTTTTTCAATTTCATTTACTGCATCTTCATTTTTGGAGCAATTCCTTTTCATCCTGACGAATTCGCCAAAGGGGATGCTTCTTATAAGTGCCTTCGGGTGAAAACTTTCAGCGTGAAGTATGCTGTTAGTAGCAGTTTTCTTTCTGTATAGGGTGGTATGCAGTTGGCCTTCGTCTATGTAGACTGTAATGTCCAAGAAATGTATTTTATCACGGTTGCTGTTGCATGTGAAGGATATCCCAATATCATTGTTGTTAAGGACTTCAAAGTATTCCATGAATTCCTCCCTGCTACCATTCCAGATTAGGAATAGGTCGTCGATATATCGAGACCAGAGGATAATCTTTTTCAGAGCTTGTTCATTGTTGGGACCCCAGGCTATTTCCTTCTCCCACCACCCCATCGTGAGATTGGCATAGTTAGGGGAGAAGGAAACGCCCATAGCACAGCCACAGAGTTGGTGATATATTTCATGGTTAAAGAGAAAAATATTATTGTTGAGGCACATCTGTATCATGGTTAGTAGCATTGCAGAGTGTTACAGTTCGCCTATATTTCTTTGCTTCAAGAAATATGCGCATGCATTGAGTCCCACACTGTGTTGGATAGAGGTGTACAGGGAGACGACATCAATTGTGACCATTAAATATGCTGGGTCCCAGGTGGTATTAGAAAGGATTCGGAGAAAATCTCCTGTATCTTGAATGTAAGAGTTAAAGTCTCGGACCATGGGGGCCAAATAGTGATCTACATATGAGGAGATATTCTCATACAAGGAATTGCAAGACGATACGATAGGTCTTCCCGGAGGATTTATTAGGGTTTTATGAATCTTGGGCAAGAAATAAATCGTGGGAATCGTAGGGTTTTCTACAAAGAGAAATTTGCGTTCGTCTGTGTTGATTAGTCCTTGTGAATGCCAGGTATCCAAATTTTTTCGGACTTCATCAATCATTTTGTGGATCGGATTAGATTTAAGATTGATGTATTTTTCCAAATCATTAAATTGTCTGTATGCTTCATCCTTGTAGTCGTCTATGTTTTGGATCACTATGATTCCACCCTTGTCCGCGGGCTTGATGATAATGTTAGTATTGTTTGCTAGCGACTGAATTGCAAGGTTTTCTGCTTGTGATGTATTCTCCCTTAGTTTGGTATTTCTCAATTTATCTATTTGGTCTATTTCATGCATAATTGCCTCAGAGAAGGAATCAATTTTGTTGCCAGGATGTAGTTGCGGGCAATATTTGGATTTGTTCTTCAGGCCACTTGTGATGTGTCGTTTAGTGTTCATATCAAGTTGATGAAGCATCTCCATTTCAGTGGTTTCGTGACTTTCGTGGTTGTATGTAAGATCAAATAAGATTTTTAGGTCTGGTATTTCTTCAATGGTTAAAGCAGAGTGGTGGTCTATATTTTGTACATTCGCGTCATCCAAGATGTTAATTGGGTCTGTGTTAGTCACAGGATTATTTGCGTATGTCTTGACAAGTTTGAGTTTGCGTACATACTTGTATAAATCAATCTTCGTATTGGTGTAATTGAAATGTTTTTGAGGACAAAAGGTGAGGCCTTTGTTTAGTATTTGGTTTTCTATTGAGGTGGGAGTGTAATCTGACAGATTGATCACTAAGTTTTCTTGATCTAGTTCTTTTTTGTTGATCTGTTTCTCAGCCAATATTGTCTTTTTGGACCTGGATCTTCTCGTTTTTCTATGGCTTCAGAAGACTTCTTATCTCCTCTTCCAGACCCTCTGCCTCTTCCTCTTCCTCTGCTTCTCCCTCTGCCCGGTCCCCGATTCCTGGAGAGGTTTTGATCTAAGTTGACCAGGCGCATTTCTTCTAAAAAAGTAATCGTGCCAGTAGTAGTGGTTTTGGCCATTACCTCATTGTCACTTTCAGTGATATCAGATTCACTGCTGGGGTCATCCCTTACGTAAGGTTTGGAGACGTAGTTCTTCTTAAGTGCATCGAATCTTTTTGCAAATGTTAATATTTGCCCCATTTTGTAATCTGCCTCATCACGTATGAATTTTCTATGCTTTCTCTGTTGGATTTCGTCCTCGTATTTTTCAAGACGGTCTTCCATTTCTTTACGTAGTTTGTCAGTTTCTTCCTAGTCTTGCAATGAGATTTGGGTTTCAAGATTCGTTATTAGCAAGTGAATCTCTTCTAGATCTTTTTCGGCATATTTGATTAAAATACGCATCATATTCTGGCTGCAAGCCATATTGTTAGCTCCCCATTCCTCTAACATGTCTGTCCTCATGTCAGAAAACCAAATACTAAACAAAGGCCTCACCTTTTGTCCTCAAAAACATTTCAATTACACCAATACGAAGATTGATTTATACAAGTATGTACGCAAACTCAAACTTGTCAAGACATACGCAAATAATCCTGTGACTAACACAGACCCAATTAACATCTTGGATGACGCGAATGTACAAAATATAGACCACAACTCTGCTTTAACCATTGAAGAAATACCAGACCTAAAAATCTTATTTGATCTTACATACAACCACGAAAGTCACGAAACCACTGAAATGGACATGCTTCATCAACTTGATATGAACACTAAACGACACATCACAAGTGGCCTGAAGAACAAATCCAAATATTGCCCGCAACTACATCCTGGCAACAAAATTGATTCCTTCTCTGAGGCAATTATGCATGAAATAGACCAAATGGATAAATTGAGAAATACCAAACTAAGGGAGAATACATCACGAGCAGAAAACCTTGCAATTCAGTCGCTAGCAAACAATACTAACATTATCATCAAGCCCGCGGACAAGGGTGGAAACATAGTGATCCAAAACATAGACAACTACAAGGATGAAGCATACAGACAATTAAATGATTTGGAAAAATACATCAAACTTAAATCTAATCCGATCCACAAAATGATTGATGAAGTCCGAAAAAATTTGGATACCTGGCATTCACAAGGACTAATCAACACAGACGAACGCAAATTTCTCTTTGTAGAAAACCCTACGATTCCCACGATTTATTTCTTGCCCAAGATTCATAAAACCCTAATAAATCCTCCGGGAAGACCTATCGTATCGTCTTGCAATTCCTTGTATGAGAATATCTCCTCATATGTAGATCACTATTTGGCCCCCATGGTCCGAGACCTTAACTCTTACATTCAAGATACAGGAGATTTTCTCCGAATCCTTTCTAATACCACCTGGGACCCAGCATATTTATTGGCCACAATTGATGTTGTCTCCCTGTACACCTCTATCCAACACAGTGTGGGACTCAATGCATGCGCATATTTCTTGAAGCAAAGAAATATAGGCGAACTGGAACACTCTGCAATGCTACTAACCATGATACAGATGTGCCTCAACAATAATATTTTTCTCTTTAACCATGAAATATATCACCAACTCTGTGGCTGTGCTATGGGTGTTTCCTTCTCCCCTAACTATGCCAATCTAACGATGGGGTGGTGGGAGAAGGAAATAGCCTGGGGTCCCAACAATGAACAAGCTCTGAAAAAGATTATCCTCTGGTCTCGATATATCGACGACCTATTCCTAATCTGGATTGGTAGCAGGCAGGAATTCATGGAATACTTTGAAGTCCTTAGCAACAATGATATTAGGCTATCCTTCACATGCAACAGCAACCGTCATAAAATACATTTCTTGGACATTACAGTCTACATAGACGAACGCCAACTGCATACCACCCTATACAGAAAGAAAACTGCTACTAACAGCATACTTCACGCTGAAAGTTTTCACCCGAAGGCACTTATAAGAAGCATCCCCTTTGGCGAATTCGTCAGGATGAAAAGGAATTGCTCCAAAAATGAAGATGCAGTAAATGAAATTGAAAAAAGTGCACAAAGACTCAGCACTAGAGGATACAAAGAACGTGACCTCAATAAAAGCAAAAGAAAGATTAATGAACTAACACGCACTGAAATTTTGGTCAGTAAATCGCGAAACAATCTGAATGAGACACAATCGAATCCTCGATTGATTCTGACTTACAGCAAAGAAGCACACAAAATCAGACAAAGTGTCCAAAAATACTGGCCACTACTCCAACAGGATCGTGACCTGGCCAAAATCATTGGGACAAGACCCCTAATTACCTTTCGCAAAGCACCATCAATCAAGGATGCAATAATCCAAAGTCACTTTCAATCCAAAAATAAAACTAAGAATTGGCTTGAACAACAACAAGTTGGGTTTAACAAATGTAACAATTGCAAAGCCTGCAAAATTGGAATGAATAAGAAAAACCTCAGAGAAAAATTGAAATCACACAGAGAATTACTTGTACCACCAAATACGTAGTATATTGTATCCAGTGCAACTGTGGGATGAGATACATTGGTAGCACGATCTGCATGCTTAAAAAAAGAATTCTCGAGCACATCAGAGCTGTGAAAAACTGAGACTCAACATATGCAACTGCCAAACATCTTCTCTCATGTCAAAATGGGGACTGGCACAACATGAACTTTTTTGCTATTGACTCAGTGGAAGAAAGTGAACGCTTGGGAGACTGCAAAAAGAAACTTCGACAGTTAGAGTCCAAATACATTATCAGACTACGTACTAAAAATCCGAAGGGGATGAACGTGGATGAAGAATTCTATGTTCATCTGTAAACATGAACTCTAATCAATGTTTGTAACAATGTGGCATATTAACTTTACAGCTCCATCATGATAATAGATGCACAATCGATCGCACTAGACGATCACAATGTCTCTATATTAAGTAGGCACATATGCATCCAAATAATCCTAACACTAACATTAGCAGGCAGCCAACACTGGTACTACACTATTGATCAGACCAACTTTAGATTGTCTACTGCAATGTCGTTTTGAATTACTATTAATTAACACTCTTTCCTCTTATCACGGTTTTTTTTTCTTTTATGATTACTTTACTCATAACAAGAATTAACTAGCACTAACACATGTATCACAAATGCATTGGTAACACTGGTAATGGCATTTACAATGTGTACAATTATCGTTTCTGTCATATGGTGACCCATGATGCAATTTGAACTTCAACTCCCAGAATTCAATGGGAGTAATCCATGGACAGGATATGACATAAAATATCAGCTGACAGTAGTGTCACCTACCGTGAGAAAGGCCGTCATGGCCGAAACGCGTCGGTACGACAGACTGGGCTCTGTTTAAATAAATTTTGAAATTACTGGTTCCAGAGTGCGGCGTCTTTTGTCAGAAAAATATATATATATATATCATGTGATCAAGGCCCCACGAGGGCTGAAACGCGTAATGGCGGCATTGGTGTTGGGCACTAAATAAACGCTGGCACAAAAAGTACATTGGGTACGCTTCGTCTTTTGCCAAGGATTTTGGTTACCTGAAGGCGTTTTCTCTTCATATATATATATATATACACATACATATATATAAAGCCATATGCATATATATGGACATTAACTTGGACCGTTTTTTGAACAGAATAGAAACATATGAATTCAATGTGGCTATATTAAGTGGCAAACGTGTATATATATATATATATATTCACAGAAAAAACCATAGGTTTCAGGCACGTTATAGTTAGGAATTAGCATTTAAAAAACCTCAGAAATTCACTGAAAAAACCATAGGTTTCAGGGGTGTTCTAGTTAGCTGGACTTTTCACTTGTACAAAACCATTGAAATTCCCCCGTTATAGTTAGTTCAGCTAACTATAACTCGCGCGCCCGCAATGCACTGCTGATGACGTCACATATTACATCACTCATGACATGGTCAGTGACATCACTCATGACATCACTGATGACATCTCAAATGACATCACTGATGACATCATCCAGTGAATGTGTGTTTTTCTGAAAATTAAATATGTTTTATATATGTATATCTCAAGGTCGATGGAAGAATAAATGGGTATATAAGTGTCTAAATGGATGATTTGTTTTTGAAAAATTGATTGTGTAACTGACTGATTAAGTGTATCATAGTGAATACATGGCTTAGTGAGTAATGTTTAAATATGTAAATATCTGTATCAGTCTCTCACTTTGTGTATAAGTGGCTGCATGGGTTGGTGAGTAGCTACATAGGTGTCTATATAGGTTATTAGTTGGTTTTTTGAGTATCAGTCTGAGTGTCTGCATGGTTCGGTGGGGGGTATTACGTAGTGCATAGGTGCATGAATGAGTGACTCACTGTTTGTATGTGTTGAACACAGCATGTGTGCAGGACTGTATAGGTGGATGAGTGTGTGTATGGGTGTGTTAGTGAGTGAATGACTGTCTCAATAGTGTCTTTATGAGTAACTACATATGTTTTAAACTAGTATATGTGACTATTGGTGTATATATGTGAGTATATGTGAGGTTGAGAGATTGAAAGAGTTCCTGTATGAATAAGTATGTGTTTCTATAAGTGATTGTTTAAAAGACTAAGTATGTGTAAGTTTCCGTAGAAGTAAGTATGGTGGTGTGTGTATAACTGTATATGCAAGTAAATGTATGTTTGATTCTTTATTAGCATGAGTGACTATGTGTGTGAGTAACTCTATGGATGAGTGGCATTGTGTAACAGGATGTATAGGTGTATGAGTACATATGATGAGTGAGTACATGTATGAGTGACTGTATAGGACTGTTGGTGAATGAGTGGATGTGTATGTGGATCTTAGAATTACTGAAGAGGTTGTTGTAACTGGTATTGGTATGTCCATTGTTTTGAATATTTTAGTCTCTATTTTTGAATGTGTGTATCAAATGTTATATTAGGGTGAGAGGAGGTCTGCCACTCTAGCACAAGGATGATGTCATCAGTGATGTCATCAGTGATGTCATTTGAGATGTCATCAGTGATGTCATGAGTGATGTCACTGACCATGTCCTGAGTGATGTAATATGTGACGTCATCAGCAGTGCATTGCGGGCGCGCGAGTTATAGTTAGCTGAACTAACTATAACGGGGGAATTTCAATGGTTTTGTACAAGTGAAAAGTCCAGCTAACTAGAACACCCCTGAAACCTATGGCTTTTTCAGTGAATTTCTGAGGTTTTTTAAATGCTAATTCCTAACTATAACGTGCCTGAAACCTATGGTTTTTTCTGTGAATTTCAAAGGTTTTTTAAATGCTAATTTCTAACTATGCCTACAGAGATAGGACATGTGAAGAAAGAAGAAAAAATGCACAGAAAGAAACAAAAGAAGTGCAGAAAGAAGCAACAGAAGTCCTCAAATACGAAGATAAGTGCAGGAAGAAGGATAACGTGCAGAAAGAACAAAAAGAAGAGCAGAAAGAAGCCTTGTTGCAAAATCATCCTGTACCCTCAACTTTTTCAGATGGATACTGGTGGTAACTGAGTCTGACTAACCAGTCCTAGAGCCAGTGCTATGTTAAAAGACACTTAGAATACAGTGAAAACACCTACATACACTAGGGAACATTATGCGTTGGGGTCCCCCTGTGATTAGCATGACCTCCTCTGTAAGCCCCTAGTGTATAATAGGGCATGGGGATTAAAACTACCTCTTAAAACAGGCCACAGGGCGTTTTTGCACACGTTAACTCAGGCCCCGTCCCCTCCCTTCACCACTGTGTAAACACGCCCTGTGTCCATTTTTAGTTGGGAGATTAAGTTCATTTGAATCCTGAGGGTCCCTAGGGTCCAACTAGCCCACTAGGTACCTCCAGTAAGTGCCACAGAGCTGCGTTGCAGAGAGGTGTAAAAAGTGGCACGGCCTGGACCACCTCTCTGCAAAGCAGCTCAGTGGCGCTTACTGGAAGCACTTGGTGGGCTAGTTAGCCCCCAGGGGCCCTCAGTATTGAAGGGAAATTATATCCCCAATTTAAAACGTGCC
The DNA here is from genome assembly GCF_964204655.1 of Triturus cristatus. Lineage (NCBI taxonomy): Eukaryota > Metazoa > Chordata > Amphibia > Caudata > Salamandridae > Triturus > Triturus cristatus. The sequence goes on from NC_140586.1 coordinate 12,998,987, forward strand.
ATAGTGCGTGTTTGCACACGTCACCTCAGGCCCCGTCCCCTCCCTTCACCACTGTGTAAACGCGCACTGTGGCTGTTCTAAGTTGAGAGATTAAGTCCCCTTGAATCCTAAGGGTCCCTAGGGTCAAACTAGACCACTAGGCACCTCCAGTAAGCGCCACAGAGCTGCGTTGCAGAGAGGTGTAAAAAGGGGCTTGGCCTCAGAACACCTGGCTGCAGCGCAGCTCCCTGGCGCATACTGGAGATGCCTGTTGGGGGCGCGTTTGCAGAGTGCTGCACGAAGGGGGCATGGCCTCCGGCACGATGCCAGTCTTTTATTTATTTTAGTTTTTTAAGAAGGGGGGCTGTTTGGTTCCCCTTCTTATTCTAATGTATTGGCCCTGATGACCCCAGGGCCGGTCTCCTAATTATATTTTTTTGACCCCAATCCCCAGGGCCGGCCACTGTTTTTCATATTTTAAAAAAATATATATTTATAGACACACCTAGGACATGCTGGACAAACCGTACGTACCTATCACCATGACGATTTGCGTGATATTCATTAAAAGGCGACTATGCATGCAATGAATCCACGTGGAATGTATTTACACCCCTAGTGAAGCTCTGACATGTCTGATGCCCTACCGTGCCTAATCCTGGTAGACACCCTTGTCGTTTATTTATACAAACATGGGTAGCTATTGACGGGCACATTTAATTCACATGCACACCAAGCCATTCAAAGGGGATTCGACAAAAATTCGACCAAAACTATGCAAGAAACCCCCCTCACGGTTAATAAAACACACATCCACTGCCGGATGTGTAATACTTTTTATTTTACTCTCTGGAAAGGGGACGAACATCACTTGAGAGTCACAGCGTGCTCCTGACAGAGCCCAATGCTGTGTTACACCCACCATTGCCTGCCGAGTGCCACACACCTCTGTGTTGTATTCCACTAGCTAGTGCATATGCTATGACACTCTCTAGCCCATGTGCACTGTAACACCACCCCGTGAATATGTCATGCCACACTTGTCTTCGCACGAGTTATATTGCCCCATCTAACGTGCCTTTCTCGATGCCTATGTTATAACGCACAGTGCTATGCCATACATATTACAATCTGGGATCCATATCTTTGTCACAGTGCATATGCAACGTTACACTCCCCAGCACATATTTTATATTACAACTTTAGAGACTAGTTAGGTTACACAACACTGCCCTGTGCATATTACACTCCAAGGCGCATATCGCATAGCACGCGCTAGTGCCTGTGCTATCTCGCGCTCTCCAATGAATCTGTCATTGCGCACAATGTATTGCATATTATATTTCACGCCCGGTTCATCTTATATCACACTTTTTGGTGCATAGTTTATACCATACACTATATCTAGTTTTCATTTTCAATCGTGCTCTCAGGACTATGTTCTATAGAACACTGTGTTCACCTACCCTTTTCACGGGCATTACATTTTGCGATAGGGGGTGGAGGGTCAGGGGGTGTTTCTGCCAAGTGAGCCCGGAGTCACAGTCACAAACGTCCTCTTCTTCCTGAATAAAAGTGAGATTATGCTGCATACTTGTTCATATTTTAAGTAGTTCGCACAGACACAATGTTTTAAAAACAATAAAGTTCCTAATACCCGCCTTCTCTGAACAGTTAGCTTGCTGCCCCATCCCCTTCCTCCCTATCCTCTGTTGTCTGAATCCATGGACTAGCCTCCTCCCTCCTGCCATGCATGGTCTGATGTGCTGCCACTGCCCTCAATTTAGTATGATGTACCAGTCCACTCCTCCTGCCCTCCATTGCCCAATTCTATGCCCCATCATTGACCTCCTGCTTAAACTCTGTGCTTAGCTTGCTGCCCCTATTCTCCTTCCCCCTGCCCTCCGATGTCTTTGTGCATGCCCCTGCTCCATCCTTTTTGCCCACCATGTCCCATGGACCTGCCACTCCTATCTACTCTGAGTGTTCTGTTGAGCTGCCACTCCCCTCCCACCTGCCTAGCATTGTCAGATGACTGTAACCTGTCCCTGCCACCTCCACCCTGCCTGTCCACATGCCATGCCCCTATCCTCTTCCTCCTGTCCTACATGGTCCATTGTACTGCCACACCCTTCTGCCCTCCCTGGTCTGTTGTGCTGCAACTGCTCCTCCTGCCTGCCCCGTGTGGTCTGTTGTGAGGTCCCTTCCCCTGAACTTTCTTGTCTGTGCACAGGTCCTGACCATCCCTTCTATCCTCCATCGTCCTTTGTGCATGCCCCTCCACCCTCCTTCTTGCCCATCATAGCCATTGTGCTGCCACTAACCCTCCCACTTGCCATGCATGGTCTTCTGTGCTGCCATGGCCCCTCCCACCTTCCCTGTGTGGTCAGTTAGCTGCCCCTGACCCCCTCCCACCTTCCCTCCATGGTCTGTGTGTATGCCATCACAGTCTCACTGTTGCTCTTCATGGTGTGTCTTGCTTCTAGTGCCCATCCTGCCTGACCTCCATGGCTATCTTGCTGCTCCTGCCCTGCCACCTTGCCCCCAGCCCTACTCCCTCCCTCCTGGATTGTCTGTTCCATTGTAATGCCCCTGATCCGTCCCTCCTGCCCTTTATGGTCTGTTATGCTGCAGCTTTCTCTCCTGTCTGTCCATTATGGTCAGCTAGCTACCATTGCCTCTTGCCCCTCTGTTCTCTGTTGTCCATGTGCATGGTCCTGTCCCCTCCCTCTTGCTTTCTATGGATTGTTGTGCTGCACTCCCGTCCTGCATGCCCTGTGTGGTGTATTGTGCTGCTGCAAACCCTGATGCCTGCCCTGCAGGGTCAGTTTGGTGCACCTCTCCATGTCCCTCCTGTCCTCTGTTATCCAAGTCCATGTCCCTATCCCATTTCCTTCCATGATCCAATGTACCATACTTGCGAACATTTTGAACTTGGTAAGAGGGAGATTTTGAAAAAAAACTGGGGTATTGATTTTCCCCTTTGAGTTACATTGAAAAAGAGGATATTGTAGACAGGAGACAGATCAAATAAAGCCCATTTGAGCTTAAAAACATTGGACGTTTCCTGGCTGAATCGGGTCTGTTGGCATGTATGGTTGTACTACCATTGGCTCTTCCTTCTGCCCATAATGGTCTATTACATTGCCACAGCCTTGAAGGAGGGTAGATTTTGTATCACAGGGGGCCCCTGGCCCGTTCTGTCCACACCTGAAGTATGAGACCCTTGTCCTTGCCCTGCCAGCTGCATTTGTAGGCCGTATTAAATTGACCAGCGGGTCCTGTGTTGCTATATAATTATCCTGAGACATCCTTACCACTCAGCCAGCATAAAACCCCTGTGTAGGCCCTTCTGTTCAATATGTAGGCCTCTTTGTTAAATTGACCATAGCTCTGCAATTTTAGTGTATAGCAGTCTGAAGGCAGGTCTGCGAGGCCTTCTGATCCAAACTAGTAGCCCCCACCCTACCCGAGTGCTCCGTGCTCGGTATCAAAGTTAAACATCCCCCTGAAGCTGTCGACATACAGTAGGCTGCATCCTGGACTGGTACTTGCTTCCTGGGCAGGTTTCCCGCTTTTAAGGAAGTGGCAACCGCAGAGCGTCAAGTTAGGAGAACTGAGGAGATTTTATACATGAATATATTGAATTCCCGTACAATACCCATTATTTTCTGCTTGCTCTATGGAACTTACGATAAGCGATTGGCCTGAGAGACTGACCTTTTCACCCAGTCCATTGTCAGCATTAAGTGGGTAAATGACGAAATGTCTGGTAAAATCTGCATACGAAGCTTTTGGGTACCATACGTAGGTAGATGTAGCGTGCAAAGGAGCCCACAAAATGATATAAAAAGGGAGCACCCACAGATATCGACGGACTACCTCGCCGTCTGTATGTAGGTTAACAGGCAGTGCAGGTTTTCCCCAAGAGCTGGGAGCTCTTGTCTTCCTTTGCTTAAAATGTCTTGCTCTGCTTTGCTTGAAGTATCTTATTCTATTTTACCTATATGAAATGTCATGTTATGTTTAACCATTGTTCTCTTTACTTTTGCATTTAAAAGATTTTGTATTGTAATTGCAGGAATGCTTGCTCTAAGAGTAAACGTGAGTGTTCCTAGGTAACATTTTCCTTGGTGTAACTTGTTTCTCATGATGCATTTATAGATGTGTTTTCTCTCTCTCTCTCTGTCAGTACATTAATTGAGATACAGAGAATATTATGACAGCTGTATGATTATCTGGATTCTGTATTTTGTACTTTATGTCTCTATTCTGCGGTTTCTTTGAAGTTGCATCTTCTCATTAAACTGCCATTGTATTCTGCCTCCAATTCCATGTCTCATATGTCTGTTTTCTTCATTTTTGGAGCAAGCGTTCCTAGGCACCCCGGCTCAAATTAAGGTGCCCCTTTTGTCCCTGACTCACTCTCCTGCTCAGTTCTGTGGTGGCTCCCGGGGATCTGGGGACCGCCCCTAGCTTCCTTGACCCGTAATAGATCTTCCCTCCAACAGCCTCTCTTGCAAGTCCTGTATTGTTGGTTTGTTGCCCCTGCCCCCCTTTCCACTGCCCTCCATAGTCTGTTGTGCTTCCACGGCCCTTCCTGCCTGCTCAGTGTGGTTAAATTGTTGCCTTTGCACCCTCCTACCTGCCTTCAATTTTCAGAGTCCGTGCCCCTGGCCTCTGCCTCTCAACAGTATCCTAATGAACAACTAGATTGCTAACATTCTATATTTATTACAAAAGTGTGGAACGCCTGACATCATCTTGATGTAATCAAAACTGTAATACCTAGAGCATTTCCTTTAGAAATTACATATATGAGAGGGTCTTATTGGCATCAAAATTATGGTTAGTGCTCTAAAAGACTAAAATAAGGACATATTTTCTGAGTTTTCAAATAGCGACAAAGCACTTTTAAATTATTTGTTATCTTTATGTTTTTTTATCCAGTTGACCACTTGATTAAATGTTGCACTTAGGGGAGAGGATGTGGTGTTACTTCCAGAACTGCAGACTTTGCAACTGGGGAACCAGGTTGAAGTTTCTGCTTCAGCTCGACATTCTGTGATTCTGGTCAAATCACTTAGTCTCCCCATGTCTACAACCAAAATGAATTTGTTCTTGTGTGATGTAACCAATGCTCATGTAAAGCACTCCAATACCTGACAAGTCTGCACTATATAACACTGCAAAAACACAAAATAATAAGTGTTTTGCACACTTCTGTCATTGGGCTATATTTGGGCTACATCTGGGTGATTTTGGGCTACATTTGGGCTCTTTTGTCTCCGGTGGCCATCTTGGGAGATTTATTTGTTATGAAGTTTCCTAATTTCCTCATGTACTGCAGTCTCCTCAGTAGGAAATGCTTTCAGTTTTTTACTTTGATTCCATCATGAAGGTATTCAGATATGTTACACATTTGCCATAAATTCTGAATGTGAGCACTCTAGTTGCTCATTAGATCACTGTAGTAAAACTACTGCACCATGGAAGTCTGCTCCTGGTATTAAAAGTGCATGTTTCAGTCTGCATGTCAGAATTTTTTAATGAAATAGAAGAGGATTTGAGAAGTCACTCAAAATGTGCCCTCATTTTCTTTCTTCAGCATTAATCATAATTTCTATGGCAAAATGAACCTCCTCATTGTGTTCCTTTTTAAATTAAATGTTTTAAGTGTTACCAGTTTATTCCAATCAAGATGGCTTCAGGTGTGCCATACTTTTGTCATAATGAAGACAGTAAGCGCTCTAGTTGTTTTTAAGAACATTCTGGGACATTCTGTCATTGGGCTATACTTGGGCTACATCTGGGTGATATTTGGGCTACATTTGGGCTCTTTTGTCTCTGGTGGCCATCTTGGGAGACTTATTTGTTATGAAGTTTCCTAATTTCCTCATTTACTGCAGTCTCCTCAGTAGGAAATACTTTCAGTTTTTTACTTTGATTCCATCAAGAAGGCATTCAGATGTGTCACACATTTGCCATAAATTCAGAATGTTAGCACTCTTTTTGCTCATTAGATCACTGTAGTAAAGCTACTGCTCACCAGGGAAAACTGCTGCTGGTATTGAAAGTGCATGTTTCAGTCTGCATGTCAGATTTTTAATGAAATAGAAGAGGATTTGAGAAGTCACTCAAAATGTGCCCTAATTTTTCTTTCTGCAGCACTAATCATACTTTTTATGAAAAAATTAACCCCCTCATTTTGTTCCTTTTTAAATTAAATGTTTTAAGAGTTACCACTTTAATCCAAGCAAGATGGCTTCAGGTGTGCCATACGTTTATCATAAGTAGGACTGTTAGCGCTCTAGTAGTTCTTTGGAACACTCTGGGAAGCTGCAGTAGAACACAAAGGAATCAACTGACAGTCTCTGCCCTTGTTGGATGTACATGTTTTACTGAGAATGTCAGACTTCATTCTCACATGACTGAGAAAGATAATGTGAATTTACAGAAAATAAGCTCTCAGTTTAGCCTATAGATCACCTTCCAAACCTCTGTGGTAAAAGCATGAGAAAATATTTTTCTCTCAATCATGATATCCCAGCAGAAGGCTTTTTCACATGGTGAAATCACCTTAGAACATACAACAATTCCTAAAATGAGTATGGTACCATCAACAAATGATTTATAATGTAACTAAAGTCTTAAAACCTTCTATTAACTGCAATGCTTTTTAATGAGGTGCTATCATGTATATTGGTCCCAAGATGGCTGCCAACACTTCTTGGATGAAGTGCTGACAGCCAATCAGATCTCAGGATGAGATGTGTGGTTAGGCTCCGCCCACATATATATATGCTTTTAAATGCTATTTTCTCAGGAAATACTGAACAGATTTACACCAGACCTGCAAAAGGCACTTCCTTGACCTTATGGCTACCTCTCTGCCAAATTTCAAGTAATTCTGTTCAGCCGTTCAGGCTGTAGCTGTGTCTAAAGGTCCTATGGAAAAATGCATGGGGAAAACGCGTTTTGGGACCCCCCTTTTTTCTCGGCCCCTGCTTGACGAATCCCCCCTTTCAGGGTAGGAGCGGAGCGTAGCGCCCCACCTATTTTGAAAATTTCGCGAGGATTCGTCGACCGGCGCCAAAGTTATTCCAAATAGAATGTTGCGGATTTCCTATGGAAACAGGGTCCTAACTATAACTACCTACTGGCGACCGCCAGTAGGTAATGTACACTCATTTGTATATTTATATGCTTTTATGTTTCAATGTCCTAAACATTTCTTAGCTGTCATGTTATTTACCGAAGTCTATCTACTATGTTTAGCCTATTTGCTTCTTTGTGCAAAGGGAGCCTGGTCTTGGTATTTTGGTGCAGCCACGAGCACCATTGAGCGCCCACCCCAGAAGCTGTTCGGCGTACTAGTGGCAAACTTTGGAAATCTAAAAACTTTTTGGAAACGCCGAACCACCACTGTATCCCGCAAACCAGCACTGTTATTTTACAAGGGGAATCCACTTACTGAGGCGGGATCCGTGAGCCAGAAGTGGGGTGCAAGCGGTGGGGTGAGGATCCCGGGGAGCTGTTCGCCACCCGCAAAGAGATCCACGCAAAACGTGGAGAAGGAGCAGAGACCGCCCACTGGGGAAGCACCGACGCCGATGCCTCTGCTCCACACGGACTCGGAGTTCCGAGTTCGGGACACTCCCCTCGCTAGCCTGTCATCATGTCCCAACCAATCGCAGCGGGGCATGGTGCTTTAAATGTGGGCTTGGAAAGTACTGACTAGTTTGGCGGCATCTGAGGAAGTTAGTTTCATGACGAAACGCGTCATGCCGTGTGCCAAAATAAAGGAGCATTCTTTCTTGGTGACCCGTGTGTGCTCGAGCTTCTTTGTGCAAAGGGAGCCTGGTCTTGGTATTTTGGTGCAGCCACGAGCACCATTGAGCGCCCACCCCAGAAGCTGTTCGGCGTACTTGTGGCAAACTTTGGAAATCTAAAAACTTTTTGGAAACGCCGAACCACCACTGTATCCCGCAAACCAGCACTGTTATTTTACAAGGGGAATCCACTTACTGAGGCGGGATCCCTGAGCCAGAAGTGGGGTGCAAGCGGTGGGGTGAGGGTCCCGGGGAGCTGTTCACCACCCGCAAAGAGATCCAGGCAAAACGTGGAGAAGGAGCAGAGACCGCCCACTGGGGAAGCACCGACGCCGATGCCTCTGCTCCACACGGACTCGGAGTTCCGAGTTCGGGACACTCCCCTCGCTAGCCTGTCATCATGTCCCAACCAATCGCAGCGGGGCATGGTGCTTTAAATGTGGGCTTGGAAAGTACTGACTAGTTTGGCGGCATCTGAGGAAGTCAGTTTCATGACGAAACGCGTCATGCCGTGTGCCAAAATAAAGGAGCATTCTTTCTTGGTGACCCGTGTGTGCTCGAGCTTCTTTGTGCAAAGGGAGCCTGGTCTTGGTATTTTGGTGCAGCCACGAGCACCATTGAGCGCCCACCCCAGAAGCTGTTCGGCATACTAGTGGCAAACTTTGGAAATCTAAAAACTTTTTGGAAACGCCGAACCACCACTGTATCCCACAAACCAGCACTGTTATTTTACAAGGGGAATCCACTTACTGAGGCGGGATCCCTGAGCCAGAAGTGGGGTGCAAGCGGTGGGGTGAGGGTCCCGGGGAGCTGTTCGCCACCCGCAAAGAGATCCAGGCAAAACGTGGAGAAGGAGCAGAGACCGCCCACTGGGGAAGCACCGACGCCGATGCCTCTGCTCCACACGGACTCGGAGTTCCGAGTTCGGGACACTCCCCTCACTAGCCTGTCATCATGTCCCAACCAATCGCAGCGGGGCATGGTGCTTTAAATGTGGGCTTGGAAAGTACTGACTAGTTTGGCGGCATCTGAGGAAGTCAGTTTCATGACGAAACGCGTCATGCCGTGTGCCAAAATAAAGGAGCATTCTTTCTTGGTGACCCGTGTGTGCTCGAGCTTCTTTGTGCAAAGGGAGCCTGGTCTTGGTATTTTGGTGCAGCCACGAGCACCATTGAGCGCCCACCCCAGAAGCTGTTCGGCGTACTAGTGGCAAACTTTGGAAATCTAAAAACTTTTTGAAAACGCCGAACCACCACTGTATCCCGCAAACCAGCACTGTTATTTTACAAGGGGAATCCACTTACTGAGGCGGGATCCCTGAGCCAGAAGTGGGGTGCAAGCGGTGGGGTGAGGGTCCCGGGGAGCTGTTCGCCACCCGCAAAGAGATCCAGGCAAAACGTGGAGAAGGAGCAGAGACCGCCCACTGGGGAAGCACCGACGCCGATGCCTCTGCTCCACACGGACTCGGAGTTCCGAGTTCGGGACACTCCCCTCGCTAGCCTGTCATCATGTCCCAACCAATCGCAGCGGGGCATGGTGCTTTAAATGTGGGCTTGGAAAGTACTGACTAGTTTGGCGGCATCTGAGGAAGTCAGTTTCATGACGAAACGCGTCATGCCGTGTGCCAAAATAAAGGAGCATTCTTTCTTGGTGACCCGTGTGTGCTCGAGCTTCTTTGTGCAAAGGGAGCCTGGTCTTGGTATTTTGGTGCAGCCACGAGCACCATTGAGCGCCCACCCCAGAAGCTGTTCGGCGTACTAGTGGCAAACTTTGGAAATCTAAAAACTTTTTGGAAACGCCGAACAACCACTGTATCCCGCAAACCAGCACTGTTATTTTACAAGGGGAATCCACTTACTGAGGCGGGATCCCTGAGCCAGAAGTGGGGTGCAAGCGGTGGGGTGAGGGTCCCGGGGAGCTGTTCGCCACCCGCAAAGAGATCCAGGCAAAACGTGGAGAAGGAGCAGAGACCGCCCACTGGGGAAGCACCGACGCCGATGCCTCTGCTCCACACGGACTCGGAGTTCCGAGTTCGGGACACTCCCCTCGCTAGCCTGTCATCATGTCCCAACCAATCGCAGCGGGGCATGGTGCTTTAAATGTGGGCTTGGAAAGTACTGACTAGTTTGGCGGCATCTGAGGAAGTCAGTTTCATGACGAAACGCATCATGCCGTGTGCCAAAATAAAGGAGCATTCTTTCTTGGTGACCCGTGTGTGCTCGAGCTTCTTTGTGCAAAGGGAGCCTGGTCTTGGTATTTTGGTGCAGCCACGAGCACCATTGAGCGCCCACCCCAGAAGCTGTTCGGCGTGCTAGTGGCAAACTTTGGAAATCTAAAAACTTTTTGGAAACGCCGAACCACCACTGTATCCCGCAAACCAGCACTGTTATTTTACAAGGGGAATCCACTTACTGAGGCGGGATCCCTGAGCCAGAAGTGGGGTGCAAGCGGTGGGGTGAGGGTCCCGGGGAGCTGTTCGCCACCCGCAAAGAAATCCAGGCAAAACGTGGAGAAGGAGCAGAGACCGCCCACTGGGGAAGCACCGACGCCGATGCCTCTGCTCCACACGGACTCGGAGTTCCGAGTTCGGGACACTCCCCTCGCTAGCCTGTCATCATGTCCCAACCAATCGCAGCGGGGCATGGTGCTTTAAATGTGGGCTTGGAAAGTACTGACTAGTTTGGCGGCATCTGAGGAAGTCAGTTTCATGACGAAACGCGTCATGCCGTGTGCCAAAATAAAGGAGCATTCTTTCTTGGTGACCCGTGTGTGCTCGAGCTTCTTTGTGCAAAGGGAGCCTGGTCTTGGTATTTTGGTGCAGCCACGAGCACCATTGAGCACCCACCCCAGAAGCTGTTCGGCGTACTAGTGGCAAACTTTGGAAATCTAAAAACTTTTTGGAAACGCCGAACCACCACTGTATCCCGCAAACCAGCACTGTTATTTTACAAGGGGAATCCACTTACTGAGGCGGGATCCCTGAGCCAGAAGTGGGGTGCAAGCGGTGGGGTGAGGGTCCCGGGGAGCTGTTCGCCACCCGCAAAGAGATCCAGGCAAAACGTGGAGAAGGAGCAGAGACCGCCCACTGGGGAAGCACCGACGCCGATGCCTCTGCTCCACACGGACTCGGAGTTCCGAGTTCGGGACACTCCCCTCGCTAGCCTGTCATCATGTCCCAACCAATCGCAGCGGGGCATGGTGCTTTAAATGTGGGCTTGGAAAGTACTGACTAGTTTGGCGGCATCTGAGGAAGTCAGTTTCATGACGAAACGTGTTATGCCGTGTGCCAAAATAAAGGAGCATTCTTTCTTGGTGACCCGTGTGTGCTCGAGCTTCTTTGTGCAAAGGGAGCCTGGTCTTGATATATATATATATATATATGTACACTCATTTGTATATTTATATGCTTTTATGTTTCAATGTCCTAAACATTTCTTAGCTGTCATGTTATTTGCCGAAGTCTATCTACTATGTTTAGCCTATTTGCAGTCACATGAGCGCATATGATTGTTGCACTGTCACTTTAAAAATGAAAGGAAGTCTCGTACCTGTGTCATGTGATCAAGGTTCTTTCGAACTGAAACGCGTCAGGACCGAGCAGGCAATAAACTACACGTTATGGCACGAATTTGTGGTCTGTCTCCGTCCATGGTGTAAGCTGAGGAGTGACGGTGTGCTGGAATATATATATATATATATATATATATATATATATATATATATATATATATATATATATATATATATATGTGTGTGTGTATATATATATATATATACACACACATACATATATACATTCATATGCATATATTGGCATATATATGTGCGTATGTGTGCATGTAGAGAGAGGTAGAGGTGTAGAGGTAGTGAGGTAGAGAGTAGTAGAGAGAGAGGTAGACAGAGGTAGAGAGTCGAGGATGAGTAATAGAGAGTAGAGAGAATGAGTAGTAGAGAGTAGTAGAGAGAGTAGCAGAGAGTGAGTAGTAGAGAGTAGTAGATTGAGCAGTAGAGAGCAGTAGAGTGAGTAGTAGAGAGTAGTAGAGTGAGTAGTAGAGAGTGGGTAGTAGAGAGTGAGTAGTAGAGAGTAGTAGAGAGTGAGTAGTAGAGTGCGTAGTAGAGAGTAGTAGAGAGTGAACAGTAGTGAGTAGTAGAGAGGGAGTAGCAGAGAGAGTAGTAGAGAGTAGTAGAGAGTGAGTAGTAGAGAGTAGTAGAGAGAGTAGTAGAGAGTGAGTAGTAGTGTGAGTAGTAGAGGGTGAGTAGTAGAGAGTGAGTAGCAGTGGGTAGTGGAGTAGTGGAGAGAGAGTAGTAGAAAGTGAGTAGTAGAGTGAGTAGTAGGGAGTAGTAGAGAGTGAGAAGTAGAGAGAGAGTAGTAGGAGAGTATAAGAGAGAGAGTAGTAGAGAGTGAGTAGTAGAGAGTGAGTAGTAGAGAGTGAGTAGTAGAGGGTAGTGGAGTAGTGGAGAGTGAGTAGTAGAGAGTAGTAGAGAGTGAGTAGTAGGGAGTAGTAGAGAGTGAGTAGTAGAGAGTAGTAGAGAGAGAGTAGTAGAGAGTGAGTAGTAGAGAGTAGTAGAGAGTAGTAGAGAGAGAGTAGTAGAGAGTAGTAGAGAGTGAGTAGTAGAGAGAGAGTAGTAGGGAGTAGTACAGTAGTAGAGAGTGAGTAGTAGAGAGTGAGTAGTAGAGGGTAGTGGAGTAGTGGAGAGTGAGTAGTAGAGAGTAGTAGAGAGTGAGTAGTAGAGTGAGTAGTATGGAGTAGTAGAATGAGTAGTAGAGAGCGAGTAGTAGAGAGCAAGTAGTAGAGAGTGTGTAGTAGAGAGCGAGTAGTAGAGAGCAAGTAGTAGAGAGTGTGTAGTAGAGAGTAGTAGAGAGTAGTAGAGAGTGAGTAGTAGAGAGTGAGTTGTAGAGAGTGAGTTGTAGAGAGTAGTAGAGAGTGAGTAGTAGAGAGAGTGAGTAGTAGAGAGTGAGTAGTAGAGAGTGAGTAGTAGAGAGCGAGTAGCAGAGACTGAGTAGTGGAGAGTGAGTAGTAGAGAGTGAGTAGTAGAGAGTGAATAGTAAAGAGTGAATAGTAGAGAGTGGGTAGTAGAGAGTGAGTAGTAGAGAGTGAGTAGTAGAGAGTAGTAGAAAGTGAGTAGTAGAGGGAGTAGTAGGGAGTAGTAGAGAGTGAGTAGTAGAGTAGTAGAGAGTGAGTGGTAGAGAGTAGTAGAGAGTAGTATAGAGTGAGTAGTAGAGAGTAGTAGCGAATGAGTAGTTGAGTGAGTAGTAGAAAGTAGTAGAGAGTGAGTAGTAGAGAGTAGTTGAGTGAGTAGTAGAGAGTGAGTAGTAGAGAGTAGTAGAGAGTGAGTAGTGGAGTAGTAGAGAGTGAGTAGTAGAGAGTAGTAGAGAGTGAGTAGTAGAGAGTAGTCAGCCAGTGTCAGTCAGCCAGTGTCAGTCAGTCAGTGTCAGTCAAACAGTGTCAGTCAGTGTCAGTCATCAGTGTCAGTCAATCAGTGTCAGTCAGTGTCAATCTGTCAGTGTCAGTCAGTGTCTGCTGACCTGGTTCTCTCCCTCTAAAGCAGCTCTGCTGACCTGGTTTCTCTGGCTCTAGAGCAGGCCTGCTGACCTGGTTCTCTGGCTCTAGAGCAGCTCTGCTGACCTAATTCTTAGGCTACAGAGCAGCTCTGCTGATCTGGTTCTCTGGCTCTACAACAGCTCTGCTGACCTGGTTCTCTGGCTCTAAAGCAGCTCTGCTGACCCGGTTGTATGGCTCTAAAGCAGTTCTGCTGGCATGGTTCTCTGGCTCAAGAGCAGCTCTGCTGACCTGGTTCTCTTCCTCTAGAGCAGCTCTGCTGACCTGGTTTCTCTGGCTCTACAGCAGCTCTGCTGATCTGGTTTTCTGGCTCTCCAACAGCTCTGCTGACCTGGTTCTCTGGCTCTAAAGCAGCTCTGCTGACCCGGTTCAATGGCTCTAAAGCAGTTCTGCTGACCCGGTTCTCTGGCTCTAGAGCAGCTCTGCTGACCTGGTCCCTTGGCTCTTAAGCAGCTCTGCTGACCTGGTTTTCTCCCTCTAAAGCAGCTCTGCTGACCTGGTTCTCTTGCTCTCAAACAGCTGTACTGACCTGGTTTCTCTGGCTCTACAGCAGCTCTGCTGAACTGGTTCTCTGGCTCTAGAGCAGCTCTGCTGACCTGGTTTCTCTGGCTCTACAGCAGCTCTGCTGACCTGGTTCTCGGCCTCTAGGGCAGCTCTGTTAACCTGGATCTCTGGCTCTAAAGCAGCTCTGCTGACCTGGTTCTCTGGCTCTAAAGCAGCTCTGCTGACCTGGTTCTCTCCCTCTAAATCAGCTCTGCTGACCTGGTTCTCTGCCTCTATAGCAGCTATGCTGACCTGGCTCTATGGCTCTAAAGCAGCTCTGTTGGCCTGGTTCTCTGGCTCTAGAGCATCTCTGCTGACCTGGTTCTCTGCCTCTACAGCAGCTCTGCTGACCTGGTTCTCTGCCTCTACAGCAGCTCTGCTGACCTGGTTCTCTGGCTCTAAAGCAGCTCTGCTGACCTGGTTCTCTGGCTCTAAAGCAGTTCTGCTGACCTGGTTCTCTGCCTCTAGAGCAGCTCTTCTGACCTGGTTCTATGGCTCTAGAGCAGCTCTTCTGACCTGGTTCTCTGGCTCTAAAGCAGCTCTGCTGACCTGGTTCTCTGGCTCTAGAGCAGCTCTGCTGACCTGACTCTCTGGTTCTACTCTGGTTCTAGAGCAGCTCTGTTGACCTGCTTCTTAGGCTCTAGCGCAGCTCTGCTGACCTGGTTCTCTGGCTCTACAACGGCTCTGCTGACCCGGTTTCTCTGGCTCTACAGCACCTCTGCTGACCTGATTGTCTGCACTCACGATGCACGCACCCGACTTCGCAAAAATATATTAAAAAATAATATGTTTATTATAAGTACAAGTGTGTTATTTTTATGACTATCTTAGATAATCTCTTACCCTAATATGTATATTAAAGACACATACATATAATTTTGGAACATACATTTTTTTGCAGGAGTCGCGCACCCAGCGCGCCCCAGCACGTATATGACGTCACGTGGGACCCACCACCGCGCAAGTATCTCGTGCCGTAATGCGCATGTGTCGCGAATGCTCGAGAGCAGGAGTCGCAGACTGGTCGCATACCAATCACGCACATCACGTAATATTAAATGTATATGATGTAACTGAAAAACACGCAGCAGTCGCACACCGTACGTGGATCCTTCAGGACTTTTCTAAAATAGCGGCTAGAATCCACGCACCCACCGTGATGTGCACGCTTTGGAATTATGTTTTAAAAAAATAATAATATAAATATATTAAAATTAAAAATTAAAATAAAAAAATTAATCAATATTTCAGTTTGAATTATTTTTTTGGTTGCATTTTTCAGAAAAATATATAATGTTATTAAATGAATAAAATGTTTATAAATAACCAGTTAAACTGTAGAAAATCAGTGCAAAAAATAGGTATAACTACTATCACACTTGAAAAACCTTTGAAATTCACTGAAAACAACCATTGGTTTCAGAGATGTCATAGTTAGAAAATAGCATTTAAAAAAGCTTTGAAATTCACTGAAAAAACCATTGGTTTCAGAGACATTATAGTTAGAAATTAGCATTTAAAAAACCACAGAAAAAACTATGGGTTTCAGGGGTGTTATAGTTAGCTGGCCATTTCACTCGTCCAAAACCATAGAAATTCCTCCGTTATAGTTAGTTCTTCTAACTATAACTCGCGCGTCCGCAATGCACTGCTGATTATGTCACATATTACATCATTCATGACATGGTCAGTGACATCACTGATGACATCATCCACTTGACAATCTGATACACCTCATCATACACTAGTATAACCTTTCATCACTCACTGTAAAATACAGCGTACCATATTTGAAACCATTGACACACCAATACCAGTTACTACATACCCACTCACTGATTCCTAAGTCTACACACACAACTCCCCATTCAACAACAGAATCATTTATACATGCAGTCACTAATTAATAAAACACTATCAAATGCACTTATACACATATATAGACTGACACATCAGCAGTCATCTTAGTCGGTTATGCAGTCATCCTACTAACTCATGAAAAAAATTAATCACACTTACATTTACTCACTTACACAATTATCCAACAACACCTCATTTATTCAAACACATAATATCTCACAATACCAGGCAGGGTTTAGGGCTAACACTGGGACAATCAATCAGGTTTTTAGACTAATGCTCATATACTGGAAAGTGGTTTTAATCGGGAAATGTAGCCTTTATATGGCCTTTATCGATTTAAAAACAGATTTTGATCTGGTACCGATGGCTAATTTGTGGCAGATTCTAAATGATATGGGCATTCCTCCACTTATTCTTAATTTGTTAATCCATCTTCATGAGGGTAATTATGCTCAGGTGAGATGGGGTGCTCAGGGTCAGCTAACGAAGCAGATTTCTGTCGACAAGGGAGTGCGCCAGGGTTGCGTAATGGCTCCCACCATGTTCTCCTTGTATGTGAACGGGGTGGTGAATTTCTACAGGAGGACCCAGCGGATGCGCCTATTTTAGTGGGTGACAAAGTGCCAACGCTTCTATTCGCTGACGACACCCTGTTGGTGTCTAAGACTCCAGTTGGGCTTCAAAAATTGTTGTTCAGATACCAATCCTTTTGTGATGCACGGGGCCTAGTTATTAATACCACGAAAACCAGGTTTATGGTTTTTAACCCCCCGAAATCTTTTATGAATAATTTTACATTAAATGGTACCCCTCTGGAAAGAGTTGGGAATTTTGATTACCTCGGCATACGCCTCTCAGACAAAATGCTCTGGAGGCCCCATATATCCAAAAGCTTCGGAATCACAAACATCGCTCCTCGTACAGAAGGCCAGCTGCCCCTGCGTTAGCAATTTATGAAGCAAAGGCAGTTAGTTCAGCCATGTATGGAGCCAAGATATGGGGGTTTGAAAACGTGGACGAAATAAGTAGGTCTGAGCATAAATTTTTGAGGGAACTGGTGACGCTCCCCCGCAATACCCCTTTAACACCGCTAATGTATGACATGGGTAGGCGTCCGTTTAGAGCAATCGCTAGGTTACGACCATTACTCTTTTGGGCCCGCCTTCAGCGCACTGAAGAGCTTACCAATTATGCTGCAGCTCTAACGGAGGTAATGAAGTTGGATGTTAACTATAAGGTCAAATGGTTATCGTATGTAAAGAAAGTTATGATGCAGCTTGGTCTGAGAGATGCATGGGACAGTCAGGTTCCCCCTAGTAAAGCGGAATTCAAGAGATACTATTGGGATTGGATTGACAGGCAAGAACTTTGCAAGCCAATGTTGGGCAGACTGACAGAGGTGTTCCTCCTGTTCAAACACACTAGAAGCTTGGAGCGTTATTTAGATGTGATCCAGGTCCCACGAGATAGGACCCTATACATCCAGTTTAGATACGGCACGCTCCCTGTTAATATTCGAAAGGCAAAGTGGTGTAAAGCCGAGGACATGACAGAGAGCTGCCCGTGCTGTGGAGCTCCGGTGGAGTGTGATGCCCATGTCCTGTTTGCCTGCTTTGCCTACAATAAAGCTAGGAGCAAATGGTTAAAACCAATTTGTAGTGGCATGGGCACCCACGAACACCTGTCTGCTAAGCATATTTTAAAATCTGATCCCAGTGTCTTATTTTCTTGTGGAGTGGCCAAATTTTTATGCCAAGCTTGGCAAATTTGGATTAGAGCCCAACGAGGTGTGACCCTATTATAGATATTTATGTCCCATTATTTGTGATTAAAATCATTGACCTTTTTGGAATGTTTTACAATTTTTGAATACTGTTAATCACATAGATAGCACTTGCACTTTACACATTGTCTACTGTAAGGGATTATGCCACTCTATGTATATAGCGTTTTAAGTCTAAGTCTTTTACGAAATTGGTTTTATGTCCTTTTTAATCTCATATATTGTTTTTCATTCTATGTCAAGATTTTTTTTTTGCATCCATTTGTACTGTATTGTAGATTTTATCAAATACTGTTTTATCGTAAATTTGTTACTTGAAGCTTTTATGATACATGCTGTCGAATAAAGCTATTTGAATTGAATCATTGTTAACATGTTAAAAAATCACCATTACAATTATACACTCATTCATATAGTTAGTCTCACAATCACTGACTCTTACACATACTTATTTATATACACCAACTCTCACATACAATGCCTTTTATTTTTTTACTTTGTTGAAGATGTACAACTAAAACATATATTCGCTCACCAACACACAAATAAATACACTCAGTCACCCAAACAACTGTTTCCACATGCAATCTTAAACCTATACACCTAGTCAATCAACCATTCATACATCTATGCAGACTTGCACACACCTCATCCAACCACACACAAACTCAGTGTCCCATATAAATACTTACCCAACTAATCAATAACTAATATACACACTCATGTAGTTAGTGACCAACTGATGCAGCATGTTATACAACAACAGAGACAGTGATGCACACATTTACATAGTTTAGTTACTAATACATGTATTAAGTGAGACACTTTTAATTACTCACTTAAACAGACAGTCAGACAGCTACTAAATCCTCCATCCAGTTATATATCCACTCAATCTTCAATACAGATTGGTATATATATAATACATATTTAAATTTCAAACTAAACCACATTCACTGGATGATGTCATCAGTGATGTCATTTGAGATGTCATCAGTGATGTCATCAGTGATGTCACAGACCATGTCATGAATGATGCAATATGTGACATCATCAGCAGTGCATTGTCGGCGCGCGAGTTATAGTTAGCAGAACTAACTATAAAGGAGGAATTTCTATGGTTTTGTACGAGTGAAATGGCCAGCTAACTATAACACCCCTGAAACCTATGGTTTTTTCTGTGAATATATATATATATATATATATATATATATATATACACATACATACAGGGACGTTATATTAAAGTGCTCTGATTGGCTGCCATCACTTAAACCATGAACTGTTGGAAGCCTAGTGAAAATAAAGAAAAGGGGGCAGGGTAGGAATACACTGACCCCACCAAGTTTTTGCAGTGAATTTCTAAGGTTTTTTTAATTCAATTTCCTAACTATAAAGCGCCTGTATGTATGACTAATTGTATATAACAGTATGAGCAGGAGACTGAGCTAGCTTTAAAAATAAATTGTCAACAATTCATGAATATTGCAATTTGTTGCAAAATGTCTTTTTTTATTTTTTTTTAAATGCTTTAATTCTGTGGTTGGATCCCAGGGTGACCCCAAGACCATGGCTTGGGGGTCTGTGTATTCCTGCCCTGCCCCCTTTTCTTTATTTTTACTAGGCTGCCAACACTTCCTGGTTTAAGTGTAGGCAGCCAATCAGAGCTCTATTTCATTTGCGAAGTCTCCGTGGCCAGAGATATGACTATAATTTTCTTCTTACAGGTCTTAAACAACTACTGAATGGATTTACACTAAATAAGCAAAAGGCACTTCCTTGAACCAACATCTACCCCCCCCTGCCAAATATGCTGTAACTAAGTTCAGGGGTTTGGGTTTTAGGTATGGTTGAAGGTTCTTATGTATTGTATTGTATTGTATTGTATAAGGATTTATATAGGGCTCTGTCACCCTACGGGTATCCTGGCGTTGTAGATTATCCTGCATAGAGGTGTCCTGAAGGTAAGAGGGCGAAAACTAGGTCAACTCAATCCCTAGGAAAGAGCCAGGTTTTTAGCTTCTTTCTGAATTCTAACAAGTTCTCGGTTGGTCTGATAGCTGGCGGGAGTGTATTCCATAGACGTGACGCTGCAGTGCTAAATGCCCTGCCTCCTAGTCGGGCTTTCTTCAATCTGGTTGTGCACACCAGTTTGGCAGACGATGAGCGGAGGTTTCTAACTGGTGCATACCAGGAGAATTTGTTCTGCAGTGTTATAGGTCCCAGTCTGTGGACAGCTTTATGGACAATACAAAGTGATTTAAACGGAACTCTTTGTGAGATAGGCAGCCTGTGAAGGTCTTTCAATGATGAGGATGCCGAGGATCTGCTATGTCTATTTAAGGATAACTTGGCTGCTATTGTTTGAATCCTCTGCAATTTTTGATCATGTCATTAGTGTTTCTAATAATAAGGAGTTACAGTAATCTAGTCTACTCAAGACAACGCTTCTCACTACCTGTGCTCTAGTAGACAGTGGTAGCAACGGAATAATCTTTCGTAAGGCTCTAAATAGTGACCAACAGGTACTGATTGTTCTGTTTACTTGCGAGTCTAGCTGCAGATTGCTGTCAAAAAGTACCCCAAGGTTGCGTACTATATTTGATGGAATTAATGGACTATTAGTTGGAAGAGGCCAGAAGTTACAGGGGATGGGGCAAGTTGTCTTAGGAGGTGTATAGTGTACAATCTCAGTTTTTCCTCCATTGAACTGCAGAGAGTTGTCGCCAAGCCATTTTGAGGTTATTTACATGCATTCATAGAATTCTGCCAGAGGTACTGCCTGATAGCCTTCTAGTGAGAAAATAAGCTGTGTATCATTGGCGTAGTTCACCACTTAAATTCCAAAAGATTTTATAACAGAAATGAGATGGTGCATGTAAATATTAAATAGAATCAGACTTATTGCTGATCCTTGTGGGACTCCGTGTTTCATGGCTTTGTTTTTGGAGAGAAACGGGAGTATTGTCACTGCTTGCTGTCTATCTGACAGATATGATTGTAACCAGTTGAGGGCCGTCCCTCGGATTCCAAGTGACATGAGCCTTTCATGAAGGATCTCATAGTTTACCATGTCAAATGTGGCTGACATATCCAGTAGTACTAGTATGACCGCTTGACCGGTGTCAGCGCGCATTCTCATCTCATCCAGGACTGTGACCAGGGCTGTCTCCGTGCCATGTGCGGGCCGAAAACCGAATTGGACTTCGTCTAGTAAGTGGTGATCTTCTAAGAATTGTGAGAGCTTTTTACTAACCAGTTTTTCCACTATTTTTACTGGAAAAGGCAGCAGGGTGATAGGTCTATAGTTGGCTGGGCATGAGGGGTCCAGTGTGGCCTTCTTCAATAACGGTGTCACCATCGCCTTTTTCCAGCAAGCAGGGACCGTACCGCTACTCAGCGATTGACAGCATATTTGATGCAACCAAGGGAATAGCTCAGGAGTGAACTCTTTCCATAATTTTTGCGGAAGTGGGTCTAGTGCTGATCCAGAATGGACACTTAGGGCTTTTTTATTGAATTCTTCCTGAGTGGGGATCTGAAATTGCGTCATGGTTACTAACATGCCATCATCTGTTTCCTCCTTCTGGTTCTGAGTGGCAATTTGTGTTATTCGTCCCATACCCCTTGTTGTTTTCAAGGCCAGCAATGATTTTGTTAATTTTCTCCTCAAAGAAGATTGCCAGGCCATCACATAACTCTTGGGTGGCTACCGTCTTGATTTTTGTACTGTCGGGCTTGGACAGATCCTTCACAATGTTAAAAATAGTTTTGGTCCTGTCAGGTTCTAGGAGGATGATTTTCTCGTAATATGCTTCTTTAGTTTTAGCAATTGAACCCTTGTAGGTATTCACTTCTTTCCGTAGGACTAGTTTATCTTTTTCCTCATAAAGTTTACGCCATTTTTTCTCTCCTTGTTTACAAACTTTCCTTTGTACTTTTAGTTCCTCATTGTACCATCGAGCAGATGGTTTATCTCTAATTTTTAGCTTTTTTGTGGGTACCATCTGGTCGAATGTGCAATTGATCTGACCACAGAGGTTCAGATAGTTTATTTCCACCGTTTTGTTATTGTCAAATAGGCTTTCTCCCGAGCATAATGGGGGGTATTTAGTTTTTCTAAGCTTGGCCCAATCCCTTCCCCAATGGTAGTTGTCAGGTAGAGTAATTCCATTGCTCAGTTTAGAGGATGTTAGCATAAACTGAATTAAGAAGTGATCAGTCCAGCACATAGGTACTATATCTCCTACCCTTACCTCTATGTGGTTTGCGAATATTAAATCTAAGATATGTCCACCTTGATGTGTTGGTTGTTTCACCAACTATTGCAAGCTTATATTATCACATGCTTGCACTAGTTCTTTCAGAGCTGAGTCAAGTTTCCCATTTTCCCACAGGTAAAAATCTCCTAAAATTATCATTCTGGAGTGGGTGAGTGACATGTTATAGATAGTGCAATCAGAGCTTGATTATGAGGTTTGGTCCTCCTGGGAGCCTGTAGCATACTATGCCAGAGTACAGTTGCTCTTTTTTATCCTTGAGGGAGAAACCTAGCGTTTCAATGCCTTCTATTTCGTCTACATTTAAGGTGGCAAAGTTCCATTTGTCTTTATGTATCATTCCCACCCCACCTCCTCTCCCGTTTAATCTAGGTTTGTGAAAGATTTTATAATTAGGGGGGCAGGCTAAACCCAGTTCGACTTCTGAGTCAGCGCATGTCCACGTTTCTGTTAGAAATAATGCATCGAAGTCATGGTCTTCCAGTAGCGTGCATATCTCCTGATAATGTTTAACTAGGGACCTGAGGTTGATCAGACCGCATTTGAAGCTATCTGCTATAGACTTTGATGAAGGGTTTCTACCATCAGTCAGTTTCTAAGCGTTATGGTACGCACCACCTTGCTTACCTATTTCCAATATTTGCTCCCTTGACTAGGAAAGTCTAGTCTCCCCACTTACCTGGAGTTTCTGTTTAGCAGCTTGTGGCGCACCCGCTGCGCGTGCGTGCTACACGCTTGCATATCCTCTCCTTAAATAGGGAGAATCGTTAGTGGTGTCCAACTGGAATGCTAGGCCGCTGACCAAAATGGCATGTGCTCGGTGACCCGCTCAGACAGGCAGAAGTACACCAGCTCACCTTGGCCAGACAGCATACAGTTTTTCTAAAAAGTGAATGTGGGGCTCTTAAACAGCTTTTCCAACATTAAAACGATTTTACAGAGTGTAACACAGTCTTATAAAAGTGAATGTGGGGCTCTTTATCAGCTTTTCCAGCAAAGACAATTTTTCAAACACAGTGTAACACAATTTTTAAAAAGACGAGCGTGTGCAATATGCCAGATGCGAAATCGCGCTATGTTAGTTTCCACAGTATTACCAACGCGCATGGATAATCTCAATGGAAATTAACATTACAAATGCACACTTATTTTGTGCCCTTATTTCTCAATCCTGCTGCACAGATCACCCCCGAAGTTTTCATGACACACAGTGTGAGAAGTTGGCCTGGTTTATTCTGTCCACTAGTTATAGTGGGCATCTTGCACCAGTACAAACAACCTCTTACTGATGATAGGTTAAAGACAACCTTCATTGAAAGCTATCCTAGTGGTAGGTATGGAGAGCAGCCTTCAGGCTAAGTCTTGAAGGAATGTAAAGCGGCTTGTTTTACCAGTCTATAATCTCCTGAATGACGAAATGAAAGGGAACCACACCAGGTATATATATAAAATATATGTATTTATTACTAAACACACCCCTCTAGTCTCTTTATGAGGCTAGAAGTAAAAGCACATAATTTACACTTCAAATGTTACAGTAAAATAGCACAAATACACGTTAGGCCCTAGGGGCGAGCCAAACCATATACTAAAATAGAGGTATAAGAACCACGACTTAAATAGAGACAAGGCCTACAGCCTGTAGAATCACTGGGACCCCAAGGAACCACCCAAGGTAGTGACACAGGAAACCCACAGGGGCCGTGTGCAGTGTGAGAACACAGCCGCGAGCTCCTGTTAGCTTCATGGGGAAAGTTGCGGTTAGATTTTTAAAGATTAGGGACACTTAGAAATGAGCTAGGACCAAACCCTTTTGGACTTAGGAAGTTCTAGGGTCAACACCCTTGTGAGCACCAGAGTACTCGAGTTACCTCACCCAGGGAAGCCGGCTGCATAGGAGTCAAATGATGTCGGGTCGCGTCATCGTTTTCAATGGGAGCTGGCAAAGAAGTGCTGCTGCCAGGAAGATGCAAAGTGTCCGAAGATATCCAAGCCTGGATCAAAGTCAAGAAGAACCTGAAAGCAGAGGGGACAGAGTCTGGGTCACTTGATAGTGACCAGGCGCACGATTGACGAATGCCCACCGATGTCGGGTGATTTCAGGTGAAAGAGGTGAAGCTCGACTCTTCAGACACGAGGACCAGGAGGCATTGAGGATGACCAGGAGCTGGATTTGAGCTGTCCCACGAAGGATCTCGAGTGCTGCAGTGGCGGTTCCTGGAGTGGACACAACAAGTCTTGGCAACAGCAACCCACACAGAAAGGAGAAAGATGCTTCGGTGCAGACCGGCAAGGTCTGAGGGACTCACCACTTGGTAGTGAGTCAGGGGATATCTGGAGCAACCTGAGAAGCCTAAGGAAAGTCAAAGTTACCTTCACAGGGATCCACCAGTCGACGGACCAGGGATTGTGAAGGGACCTCAAGAGGAATCACAAAATGGCAGCCCACGGGTCACTCAGAGTGACTAGGACAACAATCTTTGGTTGATTCTCTGCTTGAGGTGGGTGCTTCAAGTAACCCCAAGCACGACTTCAAGAGACATTAAGAAGTCAATGCACTTGCGAATGTGCACTGTGACCAGGAGTTCTGGTTCCATGTTACTCACAAGGGCTGCGGGTCTCAGCTTTGCTGGAGACTCGGGACGGCCTCGGAGAAGTCTGAAAATCTTCTTACTGTGTTGAAAGTCTTCGGCGTCCGGCGGGAGCTTTGGAGATGCAGACCGGCAATTGCTTTGTTGGTGCCTGCCACCTAGGGGAGTCACTCCTTGACCCCAAGGGAGATTTCTTCAGTCCTCTATTCTTGAGTAGAGCATCGAAGTTCCAGGATTCAGTTGCAGAGTTTTGTCCAGGGATATCTAAAGTCCTGTTGCCAGGGGTTACTTACTTATACCTAAGGAATGGGTTGGAATAACTCTGGGGACCCACCTATGGGAGGGATTGGAAAGAGGGGTGGCTATACCCATTTCCGTTGTCCAGTTTCACACCAGAGCAGGGGCTGGAAGCCCCTGAACCGTTTTGAGCTGGACTATGCACAGGGACACCAAATGTGCCCCCAGTGCAGGACTTCAAAGCACTCTGAGAGTGCTCCCACCCAGCCCCAACACACATCAGCCTGTCTGGGAGGTGGTTACAACTCCCTGTGACAGGAAATCCATTGTCCAGGCCTCCCCTGCTGGAGTTTCGGTCAGCAGCAGGAGGCCAGACCCGTGTCTGTAGCTGCAGCATTCATTTTGTGATGCCAGGGCTCTGTTAAGTTGGTACCGGGTATACCGGTGCTGTCATATCTCTCCTTCTAGAAGGGTTGAATCATATTCTCACATAAGAAATTGATGTGAGGGTATGATTCCAAGGTATTTGACACAAAACATGACATGTTTCCGTGCAGTCAGTCCAAAGTTAGCATTAACTGTTTTAGATATAATGCACTGGAGAGTATATGGTCAGACTGCACTACTGACAATCCCGGTGGATAGATTCTGAAGGCTGCAGAGGGGCCCAGCTCATGCCTGGGAACCCTCTCACATATAACCAAGCACCCTGCCTTCAGGATTGATAAGGCCTGCCATAGGGGTGACTGATAGGGTTCTATCTATGTGCAGTGATAGGTGAGATATAGTGAACCTATATCTCTGTAAGTAGTGCATGCACCACCTTACCCAGGTACAGTAGCAGACCTGTGGTGTCATTTTGGAGGGCTTTCCAGGGGTGGCATAATACATGCTTCAGCCCCTGGTAGGCATCTGGGGTACCTATGCCCTGGGTACATATTATACCATATACTAGGGACTTATAAGGACACCTTAGAATCCAATCTGTGGTGTACCTAAGGTACTAAGAATCACCTTAGAGAGGAAACAGCTAGGCTGGGGTCCTGAAAACCAGGTCCCCAGCACGACTAAAGTCGAAAAACAGTGAAACACCAGCTAAAAGTTGAGGTAACCATAAGAGGCAGATCCTACTCTCCTATACAACCCCCCCAAAGACAGGGACATTAAACTAACCTTAACCAATTGAGTTTTCATGTTCTAAGTGGAAATAAAGGGAGAGTCCATCTGCATTGGCATGGTTACTCCCAGGTCTATGATCCACTGTATAGCCCATCCCCTGTAGGGAAATGGACCACCTGAGAAGTTTGGGAGTTTCACCCTTCATCTGTTTTAGCCATAAGAGGGGCTTATGGTCTGTCTGAACAATGAAGTGAGTACCAAACAAGTATGGCCTCAACTTCTTCATAGCCCAAACCACAGTAAAAGCCTACCTGTCAATGGCTGACCAAAGTTTCTCTCTGGGTGTCAGCCTTCTGCTTATGAAAGCTACTGGCTGATCCTGACCTTCATCATTCAACTGTGACAGTACAGCCCCTACCCCCAACTCAGATGCATCTGTTTGCACAATGAACTTTTTGGAGTAATCAGGAATTTTCAGAATGGGAGCAGTGCACATGGCCTGCTTCAGGTCATCAAATGCCTTTTGACAGCGAACTGTCCACTGAACCTTTTTGGGAATTTTCTTAGAGGTTAAGTCATTCAGGGGTGTCACTCTCCATACCTCTTAACACATTTTCTGTAATACCCAGTCAGGCCTAAGAAGGCTCTCACCTGAATCTGGGTAGTGGGAGCAACTCAGTCGATTATGGTCTGGATTTTCCTCTGCAATGGTTGAACCTGGCCTCCACCTACAAGGTGGCCCAGGTACACAACCTGACTCTGCCCTAGCTGGCACTTAGTAGCCTAGATAGTTAGGCCTGCTTTTTGCAGGGCCTCCAAAACATTCCTCAGGTGGACCAGGTGAATCTCCCAGATGGAGCTAAAGACACCAATATCATCTAGATATGCTGCACTATAGTCTTCCAGGCCTGTATGGACTTGATTCACCAACCTTTGGAAAGTGGCAGGTGCATTCTTCAAACCAAAGGGCATTACCACAAATTGATAGTGCCCACTAGGGGTACAAAGTGCTGTCTTTGCATTATCAGCTAGTGTGATCTGCCAGTCGCCAGCTGTCAAGTCAAATGTGCTTAGAAACTTGGCTGAGGCCAAAGTATCTATTAGCTCATCTGCCCGTGGGATCGGATGGGCATCAGTCCTAGTGACTGCATTGAGACCCCTGTAGTCCACACAAAACCTCATCTCTCTCTTGCCATCTTTGGTGTATGGTTTAGGCACAAGGACAACTGGACTAGCCCAAGGGCTAGCTGAGGGTTCAATGACTCCCAAATCCAACATCTTCTGGACTTCTGTCCTTGTACAGTCCCTGATATGGTCAGGTTGCCTGTATATCTTATTCTTCACAGGCAGACTGTCCAAAGTATCCACTTCATGAGTGCACCAGGTGGTCTGACTTGGAGTCAGAGAAAACATATGTCTAAACTGGCTGAGAAGCTTTCTGCAGTCAGTTTGTTGCTGGACAGTGAGGCTGCCTGCCAAGGCTACACCATCTACTGATCCATCATCAGGGTTCTAAGAGAGCAGGTCAGGGAGTGGGTCACTCTCTTCCTCCTGTCCCTCATCAGTAGCCATGAGCAAGCCCATGTCTGCGTTGTCAACATGTGGTTTTAGTCTGTTGACAAGAAGTACCCTATGGGGATTCCTAGGGATTCCAAGGTCTACCAAGTAGGTGACCTCCCCTTTCTGTTCAACAATGGTATGGGTGCCACTCCATTTGTTCTGGAGGGCTACTGGGGCCACAGGCTCCAACACCCACACTTTCTGCCCTGGCGGGTAAACAGTCAGCACCGCCTTTTGGTCATGCCAGGCCTTTTGTAATTCCTAGCTAGCCTCAAGGGTTTTGGTTGCCTTTTTCATGTATTCAGCCATCCTGGAGTGGAGACCAAGTACATAGTCCACTATGTCCTGTTTAGGGGGTTTGAGAGGTAACTCCCATCCCTCCTTCACCAGAGACAAAGGACCCCTAACTGGATGGCCAAACAAAAGTTCAAAAGGGCTGTAACCAACCCCCTTTTGTGGCACCTCCCTGTAGGCAAACAAAAGGCAGTTCAAAAGGATGTCCAATCCCCGCCTAAGCTTCTCTGGGAGACCTTTAATCATGCCCTTTAATGTTTTGTTGAACCTTCCAACTAAACCACTGCATTGTGGGTGATAGGGTGTGGTGAATTTGTAATTTGCCCCACACTCCTTCCACATAGCAGTTAAGTAACTTGACATAAAGTTTGCAACTCTGTCAGATACTACCTCCTTAGGAAAGCCTACTCTTGAGAACACACCCAAGAGAGCTCTTGCCACCACAGGGGCTGTAGGGGTCCTGAGAGGAATGGCTTCTGGGTATCTGGTGGCATGGTTCACCACCACTAGTATAAACCTGTGCCCAGAGGCTGTCTGAGGATCCATGGGACCAACAATGTCAATCCCAACCCTCTCAAAGGAAACCCCCACCACAGGTAGTGGTATCAGGGGGGCCTTTGTGGTTCCACCTGCCTTGCCACTGGCTTGGCAGGTCACACAGGAGCAACACAACTCCTTAGTGTCTTCAGACATGTGGGGCCAATGAAAGTGAGGGACAAGTCTGTCCCAAGTCTTGTTTTGGCCCAAGTGTCCTGCTAAGGGAATATCATGGGCTAGTGTCAATAGGAAGCCCCTAAACTTCCAAGGAATTACCAGCCTCGTGGAAGCACCGGGCTTGGGGTCTCTACACTCTGAATAAAGAAGTCCATCATCCCAATACATTTTATGAGTGCCACTAGCATTCCCAGCAGCCTCATCAGCAGCTTGCTTTCTGAGGGGTTACAGAAGGGGGCAGGTTTTCTGCTCCTGGCTCAGATCTGCCCTGGAAGGGCCCCCTGTCCCCAAGAGCTCAACCTGGTCAGGTTCAAGCTCTTCTGGGACAGTTCCTTCTTCAGGTTCAAGATTATCTGCCTCAGGCGGCTGATCTGTATTCTGAGTCAGGGAGGAAGGCACCGCCTTAACACTACTGCTCCTTCTCTTGGGAGGCACCTGGTCCATTCTTCCAGAATCCAGGGCCTGTCTAGTGTTAGACATTTTGGCCTGTGACCTAGTCACAGCAAAGACATGAGCAGGGATCCCTTGCATTTCTGCATGTGTCCTGAGCTCCACTTCAGTCCAGGCTGAGTTTCCAGATCATTACCAAGCAAGCATTCGACTGGTAGGTCTGCACTCACCACAACCTTCTTAAGGCCAGTTACCCCTCCCCAAGAGAAGTTAACAACTGCCAGAGAATGGTCTTTTCTGACATTGCTAGCATTGGTCACATGGTGTAGGAGAGTAGGATCTGCTTCACATGGGTACCCCCACTTTTTGCTGGAGTTTCACTGTTTTTCTACCTTAGTCTGGCTGTGTCCCTGCAAATCAGGACCACAGCCTAGCTGCTTCCTCTCTAAAATGGTTTCCATGTACATTAGGTACATATCTAATTGGATTCTGGAGTGCCTTATAAGCTCCTAGTATATGGCATACTATGTACCTAGGGCATAGGTACCTCAGAGGCCTACCAGGGGCTTAAGCATGTATTATGCCACCCCTGGGAAGCACTCCAAAATGGCACTACAGGTCTGCTACTGCAGCCTGGGTAAGGGTGTGCTTGCACCCCTTACAGTGGTATAGGCTACCTATATCCACATATGTATGCAGACACACATAAACCTATAAGTCACTCCTATGTCAGGCCTTGACAATCCTGAAGGCAGAGTGCTCGGTTTTGTGTGCGAGGGTGCCCAAGGATGAGCTGAGCTCCTCTGCAGCTTTCGGAAATCCTTCCTTATAGCTGTTCTGTGATACAGCCATACCATATACTCTTAAGTGCATTATAACCTCGCGGTAAATGCTAACTTTGGAATGGCTGCATCAAAACATGTCGTGTTTGGTGTCAAATGCTTTGGAATACTACCCCCCACCAGTTCTGGTGGCGGGGATAGCATTCCACCCTCCTAGAGGGAGAGACATGTTCACACTGGTCAAACCCGTTAGGACTTTCCTGAGCCCTGGCATCACAAAATGGATGCCTCTGCCACAGACACGGGTCTGGCCTCCTGCTGCTGACTGGAACTCCGGCAGGGGAAGCCTGGACAATAGATTTCCTGTTGAAGGGAGGTGTAACCACCTCCCCAGACAGGCAGATGTGTATTGGGGCTGGGCGGGAGCACTCTCTGGTGCTTTGAAGTCCTGCATTGGGGGCACACTTGGTGTCCTTGTGCATAGTCCAGTTCAAACCGGTTGCAGGGGCTACCTGCCCCTGCTCTGGTGTGAAACTGGACAAAGGAAATGGGTGTAACCACCCCTCTCCCAAACCCTCCCATAGGTCGGTCCCTAGAGCATGTCCAACCCCCAAACTTAGTATAAGTATGGGAACCCAGTCCTTTAGACTTTAGATTACCCTGTACAAAACTCTGCAACATATATCCTGGAACTTCGACTTTCTATCCTGACTACAAGAATGAAGACATCTCCGTTGGGGTCAAGGAGTGACTCCCCTGCTTGGCAGGCACCAAAGAAGCAACGGACCGGTCTGCATCACTGAAGCTCCTGCTGGACGCCGAAGTCTTTGCATCACCAGATGTGGATTTCCAGACTTCCCCGAGGCTACCCAGAGTCCACAGCAAAGCTGAGGGCCGTAGCTATCGTGGGTGACATGGAACCGTGACCCCTGGACACCGTGAGCTTTTGCAGCAACACTATCTTCCTGGTCCTCCTCGAAGTTGTGCTTTGGACTCTGAGTAGCCTCAGCCTTGAGCACCTCCTGCACCGAAGATTGCTGGCCTCCACTCCACAAGTGACCCGTGGGCCAGTTTCAAGTGCAACCACTTGAGGCTCCTTCGCGATCACTAGCCCGTTGGCTAGCTGGTCCCCACAAAGGCAACTCCTCTTTTAATTTGGCTTTCCTGGTTGCTCCAGATGTTCCCTGACTTACCTTCAGTGGGTGAGTCCGTCAGACCTTGCTGGTCTGCACCGCAGTCCTTTTTCTGAATTCCAGTGACTTGCTGTTGCCAAGGCTTGTTGGGTCCATTGTGGTCGCCGACACTGTAGCACTCAACAGACTTTGTGGGACAGCTTGAATCCAGCTCGTGGACTTCATCGACGCCTCCCGGACCTCGTGGCTGAAGAGTCAAGATACCTGTCAACTTACCTGAAGCACCCGACATCTGTGGGCATTGGTCCATCCTGCCCTCGGTCACTGGCTAGTGACCCAGACTCTGTCCCCTCTGCTTTCAGGTTCCTTCCATCCCAGATCCAGGCTTGGATCTCTTCGGACGCTTCTCCTCTTCACGGCAGCAGTAGTTCTTTGCAGGCTTCCATTGAAATCGACGACGCGACCCGACACCAAAAGACACCTATGCACCCGGCTTCCCTGGGTGAGGTATCTCGAGTACTCCAGTGCTCCCATGGGTGCTAGCCCTAGAACTTCCTAAGTCCAAAACGGTTTGGTCCTGACTCGATTCTAAGTGTCCCTAATCTTTAAATTTCCAACCGCGACAGTGCCCATAGAAGTTACGGGAACCTGCGGTTGTGTTCTCACACTGCATACAGTCCCCGTGGATCTCCTGTGTCACTACCTTGGGTGGTTCCTTGGGGGCTCAGCAATTCTACAGGCCCTAGGCCTAGTGTCTAGTCCAGTCGTGGTTCTTATACCACTTTTTTGGTATTTGGTTTGGTAAGCCCCTAGGGCCCAAATGTGTATTTGTGCTATTACTGATGATTGCGCACTTGTAACTAAAGTACTTCAAACTCCAGTCTCATAAAGAGACTAGAGGGGTGTGCTTTAACCTAAATATATGTATTTTGAATATATACCTGGTGTGGTTGTCCTTTCATTTGATCATTCAGGAGATTATAGACTGGTAAAACAAGCTGCTTTACATTCCTTCAAGACTTAGCCTGAAGGCTGCTCTCCATAGCCACCACTAGGATAGCTTTCAATAAAGGTTGTCTTTAACCTATCACCATAAGGGGTTGTTTGGACTGATACAAGGTGCCCACTAGAACTAGTGGACAGCATATAGCAGGCCAACTTCTCACATTGGGTACCAGGACTACTGGAGTAGCCCAAGGGCTATCTGAGGGTTCAATACCTCCCAAATCTTAAATGTTTTGGGCTTGTGTCCTTATACAGTCCCTGACATGGTCAGGTTGCCTGTAGATCTTATTCTTCACAGGCCGACTGTCCCCAGTGTCCACTTCATGAGTGCACCAGGTGGTCTGACTTGTAGTCATGGAAAACATATGTCTGTACTGACTGAGAAGCTTTCTGCAGTCAGCTTGCTGCTGGACAGTGAGGATGCCTGCCAAGGCTACACCATCAACTGAGCTATCATCAGGGTTCTGAGAAAGCAGGTCAGGGAGTGGGTCACTCTCTTCCTCCTGTCCTTCACCAGTAGCATGAGCAATCCCATGTCTGCCCTGTCAACACATGGTTTAAGTCTTTTGACATGAAGTACCCTGTAGGGACTCCTATGGGTTCCAAGGTCTACCAAGTAGGTGACCTCGCATTTCTGTCGGGATCACTCCATTTGTCCTGGAGGGCTGCTGGGGCCACAGGCTCCAACACCCACACTTTCTGTCCTGGCTGGTAAACAGTCAGTGCAGTCTTTTGGTCATGCCAGGCTTTTTGTAATTCCTCAAGGTTTTTAGTAGCTTTTTACATGTACTCATACATCCTGGAGTGGATACCAAGTATATAGTCCACTATGTCCTGTTTAGGGGTTTTGATAGGTAACTCCCATCCCTCCTTCACCATACACAAAGGACCCCCAACAGGATGGCCAAACAAAAGTTCAAAAGGGCTGTAGCCAACCCCCTTTTGTGGCACCTCCCTGTAGGCAAACATAAGGAAGTTCAAAAGGATGTCCAATCTCCGCCTAAGCTTCTCTGGGAGACCTTTAATCATGCCCTTTAATGTTTTGTTGAACCTTTCAACTAAACCACTGCATTGTGGGTGATAGGGTGTGGTGAATTTGTAATTTACCCCACACTCCTTCCACATAGCAGTTAAGTAACTTGACATAAAGTTTGCAACTCTGTCAGATACTACCTCCTTAGGAAAGCCTACTCTTGAGAATACACCCAAGAGAGCTCTTGCCATCACAGGGGCTGTAGTGGTCCTGAGGGGAATGGCTTCTGGGTACCTGGTGGCATGGTCCACCGCCACCAGTATAAACCTGTGCCCAGAGGCTGTCTGAGGATCCATGGGACCAACAATGTCAATCTCAACCCTCTCAAAGGGAACCCCCACCACAGGTAGTGGTATCAGGGGGGCCTTTGTGGTTCCACCTGCCTTGCCACTGGCTTTCCAGGTCACACAGGAGCAACAAAACTCCTTAGTGTCTTCAGACATGTGGGGCCAGTGAAAGTGAGGGACAATTCTGTCCCAAGTCTTTTTCTGGCCCAGATGTCCTGCTAGGGGAATATCATGGGCTAGTGTCAATAGGAAGCCCCTAAACGTAAG
This sequence comes from Triturus cristatus, assembly GCF_964204655.1. Taxonomy (NCBI): domain Eukaryota; kingdom Metazoa; phylum Chordata; class Amphibia; order Caudata; family Salamandridae; genus Triturus; species Triturus cristatus. The sequence goes on from NC_140586.1 coordinate 13,032,240, forward strand.
AGGTATAGCCACCCTCCTGGATGCACCAGGCTTGGGGTCTCTACTCTCTGAGTAAAGGAGTCCATCATCCCAATAAATCTTATAGGTACCACTAGCATTCCCAGCAGCCTCATCAGCAGCTTGCTTTCTGAGGGTTTCAAGAGAGGGGCTCGTTTTCTGCTCCTGGCTCAGATCTGCCCTGGAAGGGCCCCTGTCCCCAATAAATCAACCTGGTCAGGTTCAAGCTCCTCTGGGACAGTTCCTTCTTCAGGCTCAAGATCATCTCCCTGAGGAGACTGATCTGTCTTCTGAGTCAGGTGGGAAGGCACTGCCTTAACCCTACTGCTCCTCCTCTTGAGAGGCACCTGGTCCCTTATTCCAGAATCCAGGGCCTGTCCACTGTTAGACATTTTGGCCAGTCACAGCAAATACATGAGCAGGGATCCCTAACATTTCTGAATGTGTCCTGAGCTCCACTTCAGCCCAAGCTGAAGTCTCTGGATCATTGCCAAGCAAGAACTGTACTGGTAGATCTGCACTTAAGACAACCTTCTTAAAGCCAGTTACCCCTCCCCAGGAGAAGTTAACAACTGCCAGAGAATGGTCTGTTCTGACATTGCTCGCATTGGTCACTTGGTACATTTCACCAAGTATAATCTGCCCAGGATCCACAAGACCTTTTGTCACCATTGTGACACTTGATCGTGTGTCCCTGAATGCCTAGCCTCTTTTCCATTTTTCAAATGCAGTTGTCTGTATTTGCCCAGATTACTGGGACTCACAAAGGGGGACATATCCATGCTCCCATCACAGACTAGACCAGCCTAAGTTGGAACTCTGACTAGGCCAGAGTCCATCTCAGAACCCAGGGTCAACCCTACTACACCCTTGTGAGGAAATGCCCGAGGGGCCCACCTGGATAACGCCATGGGATGATCCTCCCTGTAGGACTCATACTCAGGGACGTTTTAAGGATTTTGGGGGCCCTGGGCCAAATGTATTTTGGGGCCCCTGTTCGAAAAGCTTTGATTTTATGATCCAGTTTCAGCTCTTTCATGCCCTCTTTGGTCAAATTCTAAATGTGTGTACATCTGATATTCAGGGCTAGTGATGAGTGTTTTCACTATTGTAACACAGCAAACGTTCATTGATATTACTGCATGCAATCTCTGTTGCACCCTCTCATTTCTCATATGTGAGGTCCTGTATTCATCTAAAAGAAACTTTTTATATCGATGTTGCATGAAACAAACATATTTTGTCTGCAAAATGTCTGTAATAGACTAACACATTAAAAATAATTGATACAAAAACGCTATTTACAACGCTCTGTTTAAAAAATCATTCAAGGTCATCAGGGCAAGACTCTACAGAACATAGCTGGCTTTATCAGGGGGCCCCTTGCAAGGCTGGGGCCCTGGGCCAGAGCCCACTTTGCCCATGCCTTAAAACGTCTCCGCTCATACTTCTTCCTCCGATCGACGTAGGAGGGGCCATAACGGACTACGAGACCCATTCCCCTCTCATGTCTCTTCACAGAGAGACGCTGACGTGACCCCGGAAGTAGGCGGGCGTAACACCGGAAGGTTTGGCAGCCGCCCAATGAAAAAGGCGGGCGTCATAGTGGAGTCGGCAGAGATTGGCAATGAGGAGATTGCAGGAACGGAACCGAGGGAAGAAGAGAGACCGATGAGAGAAGACGAACACGACGGGAGTATGCCTGAAGAAAACTTGAAGACACCCTGGGAGACGAAGACGAGTAACCGGACGAACGTTGGTGTGAAGAGTGGTGGTGTCCGCCGGAGGATGCTGGAGAGCGGCCGCAACTCAGGAGAGTTGCGGCAGGACCAGTGAGTGATAGCGTCTCAAGGGACCCAGGGGAGGATTCGAGGGAGGCGGGTGGTGAGCGCGGAAAAGGGCACGGATAGCGGGGTTTCTATCTTTAAATGCCCATGTGTATGTTGCGCGCCCATGTAACCATGTTCCCTGCATAAGTGGCATGTCACCTACAGGATCTGTTCCTTCGTGTAACGCGCCTCTGGTCTTAGTGTGCCTCACATTTCCTTAGTTAGCATCCCTCTTTTCCCGTAGCATGAGCATGACTTATAGCTTGGATGCGCACAACCTCCTTAAACAAGCATAATTTAGCGTGGCATATAAACGACTTTAATTTCCCGCTGCACTTCCGTTCAGGCATCAATCGACTTCCCAGGGGAAACCCAACAACCGGAAAACGACCTCAAGCCCTAGTTTATAAAAGCACTTCCAGGTGTGGTGACGGTTAATTAACACTAAAGAATTTAGAACAATAAACTGACGGCTCCCTTTTTCCTCTCTTATGAGCCTCTGGGGGAAACACCTTTGTACAGAAGAGGAGGAGCTTGGGACATCAACCTCTACAACCCCGTTAACTCCAACCCAATCCAGAGAGGAGCAAGAAGAAACACCAACTGAACTACCACCCAGTTCTAATTTCTCTAATAAAACTCGTCCTTTTGGAACCTATATTCAGCCTACTCGCCTGTTTATCAGACCTGCGCTCCCACAACCCTTATTCTGCACATTACCACCAATAATTGTAGCTGTACTAGGGGGAACAATTGCCTTAGGGGCAATGGTGGCTGTAGTTGATTATTTGGACTTTGTGCAGTCACTTGTCCAGTGAGTTTTCTGTTTACAGACTTTGCACCATGGTTACCTTTGGCCTTTTCCCTTGTTAGACTGTGATTCCACACCTGAAGAAGATTGTTGGGGCCCTTGTGAAGACTTCTGGTCTTTACCTTTCTCCCCACCCTTGTCAGAGTTTTTAGGATCTTGCTTCTTCGGTTCACCACCTTGTTGTTCTGTACCTTCTGCCTCACCCTGGTTCTGACTCACTTGTCTGCCTGCTTTCCCAATTCTTGGGGAGAGGTCAGATCAGACTCCAGCAGGTACTGGTGCAACAGCTGATTTTGACAGTTAAGGATCTGCTTCCCAAATTGTGAAATCCTTGAAAGTCATGCACTTTGCTGCCAAGTATCCAACCCTCCAGAGCCTTAGTAGCACAATCTACAAAGTCTAGCCAGTCTTGATTCTGTGCCTTTTGGGTATCCCTGAACTTTAACCTGTATTGCTTAGTGATTAGGCCAAACCCTTCAATCAAGGTACTCTTCAGACTGTTGTAATCATCTGCCTCCTCCTCTCTAACAGTGAGGAGTTTATCTCTACCTTTGTCTGCAAAGGATAGCCAGAAGATTACTGCCCACTGCTCCTGGGGGACCCTTTGAACTTTACAGGCTCTTTCCAGTGCAGTTATCCATTTGTAGATGTCATCCCCACTCTGATAGGGAGGGACAATCTTATTCGGGTTTCTATGGTCATGAGACCTCTCCCTATCTCTAAGGATGTTGCTGCCACCATGGGACTCTAGTCCCAACTTTTTTCTAGCTCTGTAGAGCTCTACGGCCTCCTTATCTAGGGCTACCTGTTTTCTTCTGATTTCAAGCTAAGCTTCCTCATACTTAAGCAGTCTCTCCCTCCTCTCCTGAGAGGTTCCCTTTCTATGAGAGGAAATAGAGGTCCCTATAGATGAGTTAGAATGGTTAGACTCCACTGAGGGAGATCTTGACCTTCTAGGCCCACCACCAACTCTTCCAGGAGGGACAGAGAGGGGGCCAGTGTGGCCCTCCCCCTCATCTTCCAGAGGAGCTGGATTTTCCAGGTCAAGATCATTGTCATCTTCCTGGTCAGCATTGGAGGTCAGGTTATGTGGAATTTCACCCCTAGGCCCTTCCTCATGTGCTGTCCCACCCACTCTACCTACCCCTTCAGACCATATAGATCTTCTGAGATCATCCAGCCTAAGTACCTCTATGAGATGCAGTGTGGTTGGACTTTTTTGCCTGTCCTCAGTTTCCTAGCTGTGCATAATGCTCCCAGTTCCATGAATGGGAGGTTATCATATTTGGAAACTAGAAGCCCATTGGCTTCTGGTAGGGACCCTCTGGTTCCTGGCCTTGAAGACATGACTAGTGAGGTGTGGTGTATTGCACTACCTACTCTATAGTGTCCTACTAAACTCTCTTGAGTCGTAGAAAGGGTGTGCTAAGCTCTTAACACACAACTCTAAGTTCAGTAGAACGTACTGTATTCTAAAGCTTGTATTATATGTACCTAGGGTACCTTTAGTGGTTTTCAGTTAGTCACTCAATTGAGATTATCTGGTAAAACAATAGCAAACTGGAATCCCACACACTGCACACCAATGTGAGACGTTGGCCTGGTATATGCTGCCCACTTGTTATAGTGGGCTCCATGTACCAGTCCAAACAACCCCTTATTGGTTATAGGTTAAAGACAACCTTTATTGAAAGTTATTCTAGTGGTAGCTATGGAGAGCAGCCTTCAGGCTAAGTCTTGAAGGAATGTAAAGCAGCTTTTTTTACCAGTATATAATCTCTTGAATGGCTAAATGAAAGACAATCACACCAGGTATATATATAAAATATACGTATTTATTTCTAAACACACCCTCCTAGTCTCTTTATGAGGCTAGTGGTCAAAACACATAAGTTACACTTCAAATATGACAGTAATAAGCACAAATACATGTCAGGCCCTTGTGGCGAGCCTAACCGTATACTAAAATAGTGGTATAAGAACCACGCCTTAACTAGACACAAGGCCTAGAGCCGCTGGGACCCCAAAGAACCACCCAAGGTAGTGACACAGGGGACTCACGGGGGACGTGTGCAGTGTGAGAACCCAGCCGCGAGCTCCCGTTAGCTTCTATGGGGAAAGTCGCAGTTAGATTTTTAAAGATTAGGGACACTTAGAATCGAACTAGGACCAAACCTTTTGGGACTTAGGAAGTTCTAGGGCCAACACCCATGGGACACCGGAGTACTCGTGTTACCTCACCCAGGGAAGCCGGGTGCATAGGTATCAAATGGTGTTGGGTCACGTCGTCGATTTCAGTGGAAGCTGGCAAAGAAGTGCCGCTGCCAGGAAGATGAGAAGCAAAAGCAACCCACGTAGAAACAAGAAAGATGCTTCGTTGCAGACCAGCAAGGTCTGTGGGACTCACCACTTGGTAGGGAGTCAGGGCATGTCTGGAGCAACCAGGGAAGCCCAAGGAAAAGCAAAGTTACCCCCTCAGGGACCCACCAGTCGACAGACCAGGGATGGAGAAGGGACCTCGAGAGGAAACACATAATGCGGCCCACGGGTCACTCGGGGTGACTAGGCCGACAATATTCGGTGGATCTTCTGCTCAAGGTTGGAGCTATAAGTAATCCCAAGCACGACTTCAAGAGACGTCGAGAATCAATGCACTTGCAAAAGTGCCCGGTGACCAGGAGTTCTGGTTCCAAGCTACTCACGAGGGCTATGGGTCTCAGCTCTGCTGGGCTCTCGGGTTGACCTCTGAGATGTCTGGAAATCCTCTTCCTGGGCTGCAAATACTTCGGAGTCCGGTGAGAGCTTCGTAAATGCAGACCGGCAAAATGCTTCATTGGTGCCTGCGAAGCGTGTGAGTCACTCCTTGACCCCAAGGGAGATTTCTTCAGTCCTCTAGTCTTTAGTAGAGTGTCGAAGATCCAGGATTCAGCTTCAGAGTTTCATCTAGGGATATCTAAAGTTCTGGTCACAGATGTTCCTTACTAATACCTAAGGAAGGGGTTGGACTAGCTCTGGGGACCCACCTATGGGAGGGTTTGGAAAGATGGGTGGCTACACCCATTTCCTTTGTCCAGTTTCACACCAGAGCAGGGGTTGGAAGCCCCTGAACCGGTTTGAGCTGGACTATGCACAGGGACACCAAAAGTGCCCCCAGTGCAGGACTTCAAAGCATTCTGAGAGTGCTCCCACCCGGCCCCAATTCACATCAGCCTGTCTGGGAGGTGGTTACACCTCCCTGTGATAGGAAACCTATTGTCCAGGCCTCCCCTACCGGAGTTTCGGTCAGAACCAGGAGGCCAGACCCATGTCTGTGGCTGCAGCATCCATTTTGTGATGCTAGGGCTCTATTAATTTTCTACCGGGTATACCAGTGCTGCCCTGTCTCTCCCTCTAGAAGGGTGGGATCATACTCCCACACCAGTTACTGGTATGGGGGTATGATTCCAAGGTGTTTGACAACAAACACAACATGTTTCCGTGCAGCCAGTCCAAAGTTAGCATTTACCGTTTGGTTATAATGCACTTAAGAGTATATGGTGAGGCTACACCACTGACAACCCCGGAGAAGAGATTCCAAAGGTCGCAGAGGGGCTCAGCTCATGCCTGGGCACCCTCTCACATATAACCAAGCACTCTGCCTTCAGGATAGTTATGGCCTGCCATAGGAGTGACTGATAGGTTTGTATGTGCAGTGATGGGTGAGTGTGAGAAGTTGGCCTGCTATATGCTGTTCACTAGTTCTAGTGGACACCTTGCACCAGTACAATTTGACTCTTATGGTAGATAGGTTTAAGACAACTGTAGGAAGGTGGAATCTGACTATATGGTTGCCCCCAACTTTTTGCCTGGTATTTGGATGGTTTTGCTTCTTCTCTAAACTGATGTGAGTACCCTAGGTACCTTCCAATTGGATACTGAGGACACCCTACCAGCCCCTTGTAGATGGTACCCTAGGTACCCAGGGCATGGGTCCCTCAGAGGCCTACCAGGGGCTGCAGCACTTATTGTGCCACCCCTGGGACAGCCATACCAAATGACACCACCAGACCGCTACTGTAGTCTGGGTAAGGTGGTGCTTGCACCCCTTACAGGGATATAGAAATCCTGTATCCCACTTAATACAACACATGTATCCTCATAGGTCACCCCTAGAGCAGGCCTTGCTAATCCTGCAAGGCAGGGTGCTGAGATATGTGTGAGGGGGGACCCCTACCTGAGTAGGGCCCCTCTGCAACCTTCGTAAAATCATTGCTGGGTTGTTTGTAGTGTAGCCATACCATATCTTCTTAACCGCATTATAAGTATATCGCGATAGCGTGATAACTTGAGAATGGCTACACAGAACCATATCGTGTTTGGTGTCAAACATGTAGGAATCATACCCCCAATCCAGCCATGGGACTGAGGGCATGATTCCCCCCTGCTAGAGGGGCGATATGGGAAAAGCGGCAGAATTTAGACACCAATTTAAAAGTGCACGCGTAGTACAAAATGGATGCTACCCGCCACCCACACTCTGGCTGCCTGTTGCTGGGCAGAACTCCAGCCACAGCAGCTGGACAATAGGGATCCTGTTGCAGGGAAGTGTTCCCACCTCCCCAGGCAGACTATGTGGATTGGAACTGGGTGGGTGCACCATAGGATACCTTTCAGAGTTGCACGTAGGCTTCTCCAGTGCCTACATTCTGCATACACCGCCTGGAACCTGTTCAGGGGCATCCTGTCCCCTGCCCTGAGGGGAAACACACCAAAAGGGAGAGGGTGTAGCCACCCTTTCCCGCCTGACTTCTCATTGGTGGGTTCTGATCTGGACACTCCCCTAATCTTTGGATAAAGGTGAATACTGGGTCCCCAGAGCCTCAGATTATTCTTGAACTTCACAGTCTTGACCTTTGACTTGCTGCCGCACAGCTACCTGAAGAAATCTCCCTTGGGGTAAAGGAGTTACTCCCCTGCTTGGCAGGCACCTGAAACACTGCAAGTGACCCAGTTGGAACCTCGCTGCTCCTACGGACATCGACGACTCTTTCCTACCTTGAGGTGGGTTTCCAAGCATCCCAGAGGCCAATGAGTGTGCACCGTGGACCCCGTGGGTGCCGAGATCCCCAATACCCCAGGACACCGGCCACCTCTTGCACAGCACCCGACCCTGACAAGTGGGGAAGTTGTGCTTTGGCCCATTATTGAGCCAACCTCTCAGCATCATCTGTGCCAAAGATCGACGCCCTAGCCCGCTCCGGCAACCCGTGGGCGCATCTTTATGCACGCCAAATTGCTGCCTCCCGCGGTCCCTTGTCTCTCAACTTGTGGGCCCTATCAGAGGTCAATCTTCGATTCCAAGAGTTCCCCTGGTTGCTCCAGGCCTGCTCTTCAGTCTACTTGCTGGAGACCTCGCTCAGATCTCGTGGGTCTGCACCAGTAGCAGTTTTGTGTTTCTTGCGTGGGTTGCGGTTGCCAAGGCTTAGTGGATTCAATCCAAACACTAACACCACAGCGACCCTCATCCTTCGTGGGACAGTCTCCTTCCAGAAGCTGGCCTTCCTTGATGCCTCCTGGACCCCGTGGCTGATGATCCAAGCTACACCTCTTCCACCTGGAAGCACCCGACATTGAAGGGCTCCTTCTCTTGAGCCCCCTGGTCACTGTGCTGTGACCCAGACTCTGTCCCCCGTGCTTTCAGGTCCTTCTCTACAAGATCTACATTTTCATTCTTCACGACAACGAAAATCAGCCCGCGACCCGACATCGAAAACGACCTATGCATCCGGCTTCCCTGGGGCAGGTAACAGTGGTACCTCGGTACTCTCGTGGGTGTGGGCCCTTCAAAAGCTTAACTCTAAAGTGATGAACTTGAACTCCTGCTAGAAGTGTTTTTAAACCTGTATAATTCAACCGCGACATTCTCCATAGGTTGTAATAGAGATCCCGACAGTAACTTTAGTCCCTGCACGCGTCTCCCGTGGGTCCGCTTCCTCACTACCTTGGGTGGTTTCACAAGGGGCCAGTGACCCTAAATGCCCTAGGCATTGTCTGTAGAATTGTCGTGGTTCTTATACCACTTTTTTGATATATGGTTTGGTCCCCCCCTGGGGCCCTGTGATTCCAGTGCTAGTTATTGTAACTATCAATGCTTGTTTGAATTGTATCTTCACCTCTAGCTTCATAAAGAGACTAGTGGGGTTATTCCTAGAATAAATACATATATTTTATATATATACCTGTGTGGACTACTCTTTCATTTGGTTATTCAAGAGGTTATCTATGGTAAAACAATAAGCTTAAAACTCCTTCAAGACTTAGCCTGAAGGCTGCTCTCCACAGCTACCACTAGGATAGCTTTCTTTAAAGGTTGTCTTTAACCTATCACCATAAGAGTCGAATTGGACTGGTACAAGGTGTCCCCTATAACTAGAGGACAGCATATGCCAGGCCAACTTCTCACAACAACCTTTTAAAGAAAGCTATCCTAGTGGTAGCTGTGGAGAGCAGCCTTCAGGCTAAGTCTCAGAGGAATGTAAAGCAGCTTGTTTTACCTTATGATCTCTTGAATTACCAAATGAAAAGACACCACACAGGTATATATATCAAATATATATGTATTTATTACTAAACAACTCTCTACTAATCTCTTTATGAGATTAGAAGTCAGGAACACATGCAAACATCACCGTTTCACAACAAATTAAGCACTTATATGGCTGAGGCCCTAGGGGCGTACCAGAACATATACTAAAAAAGAGGTATAAGAAGAACTACTTGAGAAGGGACAAGGCCTAGGGCCTTCAGAAGCACTGGGGCCTCACTAATCCACCCAAGGTAGGTAAGTAAAGGACCCACGGGAGACGCATGCAGTGTGAGAACACAGCCACGGATCCCAATAGACTTCAATGGAGCAAGTCGCGGTTGGAATTTTAAAGTTCTAGGGCACTTCGGGAGAGTCTACAAGCAAGTCACTTACAGGGTAAGTAGTTTGAGAGCCAACACACACAGGAGCACTGTAGTGCAGGAGTTACCTCACCCAGGGAAGCCAGGTGCATAGGTGTCTTTTGGTGTCGGGTCGCGGTGTCGTTTTCAATGGGAGCCAAAGAAGACTTGCTGCTTGTGAAGACTGAAGAAGTGTCCGGTGGAATCCAAGGCTGGATTCTGAAGAAAAAAGTCCTGAAAGCAGAGGAGACAGTTTTCAAAGTCACTTGCCAGTGACCCGGGACCAGGAAGCTGGATGCCCACAGATGTCGGGTGATGTCCGGTGATCACGGGTGTCTTGACTCTTCAGTCACGAGGTCCAGGAGGCATCGACGATGACCAGGAGCTGGATTTGGCATATCTCACAAAGTCTGCAGCTTACTGAAGTGTCGGCAACCAGATGGGAGCCAACAAGCCTTGGCAACAGCAAGTCTCGTGGAAAGTGAAGAAAGTCAGCAGTGCAGACCAGCAAGGTATGAGGGACTCACCCAGCAAGGGTAAGTCAGGGCAGGCCTGGAGCAACCAGGGGAGCCATTTGGTTCTATTGTAAAGGCTTCTGGGGACCCACGAGCCAGTCGGCAAGGGATCGCAAAGACGCCTTGGGAGCATTCCTTCAACATGGGCCCACGGTCACTCAGGACGGGGTAGGCCACTGATCTTCAGTGTAAATCTGGCTGGAGGCTTGGACCACACGTGGTCTAATGCACAAGTTTTTAGAACGTCGTGAAGGGGTTGCACCCAAAAATAGTGCCCGGTACCCAGGGATTGCGGTTCCTCATCACTCGTGGGGTCCACTTGCCTCAGGTTCACTGGGGGCTCACGATGGCCTTGGAGAAGTCAGGAAATCCACTTCTGGGGCTGCAGGGACTTCGGACTCTGACGGGAGCGGGAAAGTTTGCGACCATTGATTCAAAGTTTTGGTGCCTGCCACGCAGGGGAGTCACTCCTTGACACCAAGGGAGATTCTTCAGTCTTCCAAAGGTAGTGGAACATCGAAGGTCCAGGATTCTTCTTCAGAGCATCATCCACGGATATCTAACTTGCAATGGCAAGGGTTCCCTAACTTATACTACAAGGAAAGGAGGGACTAGCTCTATGACCCCTCCTATGGGAGGGTCAAGGGAGTGGGTGGCTACACCCACTTCCCTTTGTCCAGTTTCGCACCAGAGCAGGGGCAGGAAGCCCCTGAACCGGTTTGAGTGGGCATATGCACAGAGGAGCCTACTGCTCCCCCAGTGCAGGGCTTCAAAGCACTCTAGGAGTGCACCCACCCAGCCCCAATACACTAAATCCTATCTGGGAGGTGGTTACACCTCTCTGTGACAGGATGCCTATTGTTGGGCCTCCTCCACTGCGAGTTTCGGTCAGCAGCAGGAGGGCAGCCCAGTGTCTGTGCTGGTGGCATCCATTTTGTGATGCCAGGGCTCTTTCAGGATTCTATCGTGTTTCCACAGTAGGTACATGTATATCCCTCTAGAAGGGTGGGATCATACTCCCACACCAGTTACTGGTGTGGGGGTAAGATTCCAAAGCGTTTGACACCAAACACGACATGTTTTGATGCAGCCATTCCAAAGTTGGCATTAACCGCAAGGATATAATGCACTTAAGAGTATATGGTTTAACCGCATCCACAAACAGCCACAGGGAATGGACCCTGAGAGCTGCAGAGGGGCCCTGCTCAGGCAGAGGCACCCCCTCACATGGAAACCAAGCACCGTGCCCTCAGGATTGATAGGCCCCGCCTTAGGGGTGACTGATAGGTTTATATGTGTGTGTAGGTAGAGATATAGTGCACCTATATCTCAGTGAGGAGTGCTACCACTACCTCACCCAGACTGCAGTAGCATGCCTGTGGTGTCAGATTTAGTCTGCTTCCCAGGGGTGGCATAATACATGGTTCAACCCCTGGTAGGCCTGTGAAGTACCTATGCCCTTGGTACCTAAGGTACCAAATACTAGGGGCTCATAAGGTACCACAGTATCCAATCACTAGTGCTCCTAATGTGCACTCCAAGTTGTTTAGAGAGAACAGAGAGGCTGGGACCCTGATTAGCAGGGTCCCAGCCTGACTATAGCCAGAAACCAGTGTTAACATCAGAAAAAAAGTGGGGGCAACATAAGTGCAGATCCTACTCTCCTACAGTGAGGTATAGTAAACCTATAACTCAGTAAGGGTTGCATGCACCACCTTACCCAGGCTGCAGAAGCAGGCCTGTGGTGTAATTTTGGGTGGCTTTCCAGGGGTGGCATAATACATGCTTCAGCCCCTGAAAGGCCTCTGGGGTACCTATGCCCTGGGTACATAGTATACCAAATACTAGGGACTCACAAGGGAACCTCAGGATCCAATCTGTGGTGTACCTAAAGTACATGCAATCAATTTAGAGGGGAAGCAGCTGGGCTGGGGCCCTGAATAGCAGGTCCCCAGCCAGACTAAAATTGAAAAACAGTGAAACAACAGCACAATGTGGGGGTAAACATGTGAAGCAGATCCTACTCTCCTACAGTAATATTCAGAATAAGGGTGTAGTAGGGTTAACCCTGGGTTCTGAGGTGGACTCTGGCCTAGTCAGAGTTCCAACTCAGGCTGTCTTGATCTGTGATGGGGGCATGGACATGTCCCCTTTTATGAGTCCCAGTAACTTGGGCAAATACAGACAGCAGCCTTTGATAAATTGAAAAGAGGCTTGGGCATTCAGGGACACAGGAGCAAGTACCACAATGGTGACAAAAGATCTTGTGGATCCTGGGCAGATTATACTTGGTGAAATGTACCAAGTGACCAATGCTAGCGATGTCGGAACAGACCATTCTCTGGCAGATGTTTACTTCTCCTTGGGAGGGGTAACTGGCCTTAAGAAGGTCGTGGTGAGTGCAGACCTTCCAGTCGAATGCTTGAATGGCAATTATCTGGAAACTTCAGCCTGGGCTCAGGACACATGCAGAAATGCCAGGGATCCCTGCTCATGTCTTTGCTGTGACTAGGTTAAAAAAAGAGAGCGACAGAGTGCACACCAAATTTCTTCGTTTTCATCGACTTTTTTACCATATTGAGCTTGTTCGCGTGCAAAGCCCAGAATCGTGTTCTGCCTTGACCACGTGATTGTGAAAAACAATAAACAAAATGGGGCAACATCTCACTCCATTGCCGGGCGCACAGCGATAATGAATGCATAACAATGATGCTGCAAGTTGATCCAAGTCTGTTCACAATTTATTCAAGTTTTGTCAAGAAGGTGTAGTCATAATTTCCAAGTTTTGTTCATGGTCACATGAGGGACATCTCACTTTTAACACTGTAACCTTAAACGCTGCAGAAATGCCAACAGGCCTTAATCGGTAGCTAGGAGTGTGCGTGAGTAATCCTCATCAGTTCATCTCGGTAACCCAATGCATTTCGGGCCATTCGTGGCCCTTCGTCAGGGGTATTCTACAATTAAAAATCAATGTTTTAATATCAAGCATTTCAGTCTGATTATCCATGTACATTTGTGTTCAAAACAATTGTAAGCCCATGACTCATCCACAACACTAACGTTTTCCCACTAATTGTGGCCATACAAGCCACTAAGTTGCTGCCCGAATCCACCTCCCTTGTTATTTTCACGTTTACATTACACCTTAACCTCCCCGTATAAAAGTTCCCTTACGTTGATACCTTAAGTACACTGGTTGATCTAAAAACAGAATCTCACCCACCCGAATCGTTACATACCGAAGGTCTTTCCCATCACCTCGCGGATTTTTCACGAAATGTGTTCAAGCTCAGGTCTACATTTAAAGCACCTGGGTTGTATCTCCGCCCTCTGATAAGCCCTCCCACTTAGGTGTTCACCGTCATCTCTTGACCCTATATCTTCCATTGCATTCTATTTACGTTGTTTAAATACTCACATTCGTGTTGTCAATACCCATCTAGATGTCAACCCTCATTTCTTCCTGTACTAGATCTAACTCGACCTTAACCTCAATACAACCCCACGTTGTAACGTCTCATATGCGTTACTGAAACCACTGTACTAGGTCACAGGCCAAAATGTCTAACACTGGACAGGCCCTGGATTCTGGAAGAATGGACCAGGTGCCTCCCAAGAGGACGAGCAGTAGGGTTAAGGTAGTGCCTTCCCCCGTGACTCAGAATACAGATCAGCCTTTGAGGGAGATGATCTTGAACCTGAAGAAGGAACTGTCCCAGAGGAGCTTGAACCTGACCAGGTTGAGTTCTTCGGGACAGGGGGCCCTTCCAGGGCAGATCTGAGCCAGGAGCAGAAAATCCACCCCTCTCTTGAACCCCTCAGAAAGCAAGCTGCTGATGAGGCTGCTGGGAATGCTTGTGGCACCCATAAAATCTATTGGGATGATGGACTCCTTTATTCAGAGTGTAGAGACCCCAAGCCAGGTGCTTCCAGGAGGCTGGTAATACCTCTGAAGTTTAGGGGCTTCCTGTTGACACTAGCCCGTGATATTCCCTTACCAGGACACTTGGGCCAAAACAAGACTTGGGACAGACTTGTTCCTCACTTTCATTGGCCCCACATGTCTGAAGACACTAAGGAGTTTTGTAGCTCCTGTGTGACCAGCCAGGCCAGTGGCAAGGCAGGTGGAACCACAGAGGCCCCCTGATACCACTACCTGTGGTGAGGGTTCCCTTTGAGAGGGTTGGGATTGACATTGTTGGTCCCATTGATTTTCACACACCATCTGGGCACAGATTTATCCTGGTGGTGGTGGACCATGCCACTAGGTACCCAGAAGCAATCCCACGTAGGACCACTATAGCAACCGTGGTGGCATGGGCCCTCTTGCATGTATTCTCAAGAGTGGGTTTTCCTAAGGAGGTAGTATCTGACAGGGAAACAAACTTCATGTCAGGTTACTTGACTGCAATGTGGAAGGAGTGTGTAGTGAATTATAAATTCACCACACCCTATCACCCACAATGCAATAGTTGAAAGATTCAACAAAACCTTAAAGGGCATGATCAAAGATCTCCCAGAAAAGCTTAGGCGCAGATGGGACATCCTTTTGCCCTGCCTTTTGTTTGCCTACAGGGAGGTGCCACTAAAGGGGGTTAGTTACAGCCCTTTTGAACTTTTGTTTGGCCATCCTGTTAGGGGTCCTTTGTGTCTGGTGAAGGAGGTATGGGTGTTACCTCTCAAAACCCCCTAAACAGGACATAGCGGACTATGTATTTGGTCTCCGCTCCAGAATAGCTGAGTACGTGCAAAGTCAACTAAAAACCATGAGGCTAGCCAGGAATTTCAAAAGGCATGGCATGACCAAAAGGCTGTGCTGACTGTTTACCAGCCAGGGCAGAAAGTGTGGGTGTTGGAGCCAGTGGCCCCAGCAGCCCTTCAGGACAAATGTATTGGCCCCCATACAATTATTGAACAGAAAGGGGAGGTCACCTACTTGGTAGACCTTGGAACCCCTAGGAGTCCCCACAAGGTACCTCATGTCAACAGACTAAAACCATATGTTGACAGGGCAGACATGGGCTTGCTCATGGCTACAGATGAGGGACAGGAGGAAGAGAATGACACACTCCATGACCAGCTCTCTCAGAACCCTGATGATGAATCAGTAGATGGTGTAGCCTTGGCAGGCAGCCTCACTGTTCAGCAACAAACTGACTGCAGAAAACATCTCAGCCAGTTTAGACATATGTTTTTTCTGACTCCAACATAGACCACCTGGTGCAATTATGAAGTGGACACTGGGGACAGTCTGCCTGTGAAGAATAAGATCTACAGGCAACCTGACGGACTGTATAAGGACATAAGTCCAAAAGATGTCGGATTTGGGTGTCATTAAACCCTCAGATAGCCCTTGGGCTAGTCCAGTAGTCCTTTTGCCTAAACCTCACACCAAAGATGGCACGAGAGAGATGAGGTTTTGTGTGGACTACAGGGGTCTCAGTGCAGTCACTAGGACTGATGTCTATCCGATCACAAGGGCAGGTGAGCTAACAGATACTTTGGCCTCAGCCAAGTTTCTAAGCGCATTTGACATGACAGCTGGCTACTGGCAGATCAGACTAGCTGATGATGCAAAGCCAAAGATAGCATTTTCTACCACTAGTGGATACTATCACTTTGTGGTAATACCCTTTGGTTTGAAGAATGCACCTGCCACTTTCCAAAGGTTGGTGATTCAATCCCTTACAGGCCAGGCAGACTATAGTGCAGCATATCTAGATGATATTGCTGTCTTTAGCTCAACCTGGGAGGATCACCTGGTCCACCTGAGGAATGTTTTGGAGGCCCTGCAAAAAGCGGGCCTAACTATCAAGGCTACTAAGTGCCAGATAGGGCGGAGTCAGGTTGTGTACCTGGGCCACCTGGTAGGTGGAGGCCTGGTTCAACCATTGCAGAGCAAATTCCAGACCATAATGGACTGGGTTGCTCCCACTACCCAGACTCAGGTGAGAGCCTTCTTAGGCCTGACTGGGTACTACAGAAGATTTTTCAAGGGGTATGGATGAATAGTGACACCCCTGAATGACATAACCTCTAAGAAAATGCCAAAAAGGTTCAGTGGACTGCTAGCTGTCAAAAGGCATTTGATGACCTGAAGCAGCCCATGTGCACTGCTCCCATTCTGCAAAGTTCTGATTACTCCAAATAGTTCATTGTGCAAACAGATGCATCCGAGCTGGGGGTGGCTGCTGTACTGTCACAGTTGAATGATGAAGGTCAGGATCAGCCAGTAGCTTTCATAAGCAGAAGGCTGACCCCCAGAGAGAAACGTTTATTCAGCCATTGAGAGGGAGGCCTTTGCTGTGGTTTGGGATCTGAAGAAGTTGAGGCCATACTTGTTTGGTACTCACTTCATTGTTCAAACAGACCATAAGCCCCTCTTATGGCTAAAACAGATGAAGGGTGAAAACCCCAAACTTCTCAGGTGGTCCATTTACCTACAGGGAATGGACTATACAGTGGAACATAGACCTGGGAGTAACCATACCAATGCACATGGAGTCTCCAGATTTTTCCACTTAGAACATGAAGACTCAACTGGTCAAGGTTAGTTTAATGTCCCTGCGTTTGAGGTGGGTTGTGTAGGAGAGCAGGACCTGCCTCTTATGGTTAACCCCACTTTTTGCCAGTGTTTCACTGTTGTTTGACTTTAGACTATCTGGGACCCTGCTATTCAGGACCCCAGCCTAGCTGCGTCCTCTCTAAATTGATTCCTAGTACCTTAGGTACACCACAGATTGGATTCTGAGGTCCCCTTATAAGTTCCTAGTATATGGTATACTATGTACCCAGGGCATAGGTATCTCAGATGCCTTCCAGGGGCTGAAGCATGTATTATGCCGCCCCTGGAAAGCCACCCAAAATGACACCATGGGTCTGCTACTGCAGCCTGGGTAAGGTGGTGCATGCAGCCCTTACTAAGGTATAGGTTCACTATACCTGACCTATCACTGCACATATACACCTATAAGTCACTCCTATGGCATGCCTTAACAATCCTGAAGGCAGAGTGCTTGGTTATATGTGAGAAGGTGCCCAGGCAAGAGCTGAGCCCCTCTGCAGCCTTTGGAATCTCTTCTCCGGTGTTGTCAGTGGTGCAGCCTGACCATATACTCGTAAGTGCATTATGACCAAATGGTAAATGCTAACTTTGGACTGGCTGCACGGAAACATGTTGTGTTTGGTGTCAAACACCTTGGAATCATACCCCCACATCAGTAACTGGTGTGGGAGTATGATTCCACCCTTCTGGAGGGAGAGACATGGCAGCACTGGTATACCCATTAGAAACTTAATAGAGCCCTGGCATCACAAAATGGATGCTGCAGCCATAGACACAAGTCTGGCCTCCTCCTGCTGACCGAAACTATGGCAGGGGAAGCCTGGACAATAGGTTTCCTGTCACGGGAAGGTGTAACCACCTCCCAGACAGGCTGATGTGGATTGGGGCTGGTGGGAGCACTCTCTGAGTGCTTTGAAGTCCTGCACTGGGGGCACATTTGGTGTCCCTGTGCATATTCCCTTTCAAACTGGTTCAGGGGCTTCCAGCCCCTGCTCTGGCGTGAACCTGGACAAAGGAAATGGGTGTAGCCACCCCTCTTTCCAAACCCTCCCATAGGTGGGTCCCTAGAGTTAGTCCTACCCCTTCCTTCAGTATAAGTAAGGAACCCCTTGCAACAGGACTTTAGATATCCCTGGACGAAACTGTGCAACTGAATCCTGGAACTTCGACGCTCTACTCAAGACTAGAGGACTGAAGAAATCTCCCTTGGGGTCAAGGAGTGACTCCCTTGCTTGGCAGGCACGGACGAAGCAATTGACGGTCTGCATCTCTGAAGCTCCCACAGGACGCCGAAGACTTTGCAACACAGGAAGAGGATTTCCAGACTTCTCAGAGGCCGACCCATGTCCCCAGCAAAGCAGAGACCCGCAGCCCTCGTGAGTAATGTGGAACCAGAACTCCTGGTCACTGTGCACATTTGCAAGTGCATTAACTTCTCGACGTCTCTTGAAGTTGGGCTTGGGGTTACATGTAGTCCCCACCTAAAGCAGAGAATCCACTTAAGATTGTCGGCCTAGTCACCCCGAGTGACCCGTGGGCCGCTATTTTGTCATTCCTCTCGAGGTCCCTTCACGATCCCTGGTCCGTCGACTGGTTGGTCCCTGTGAAGGTAACTTTGATTTTCCTTGGGCTTTCCTGGTTCCTCCAGATGTGCCCTGACTCCCTACCAAGTGGTGAGTCCTTCAGACCTTGCTGGTTTGCACCGAAGCATCTTTCTCCTTTCTGCGTGGGTTGCCGTTGCCAAGGCTTCTTATGTCCAATCTGGGCACCGATGCTACAGCACTCAACATCCTTCGTGGGAAAGCTCGAATCCAGCTCCTCGTTGTCCATGACACCTCCTGGTCCTCGTGGCTGAAGCGTCAAGCTTTACCTCTTTCACCTGAAATCACCCAACATCGGTGGGCATTCATCTATCGGGCAAGTGACCCAGACTCTGTCCCCTCTGCTTTCAGTTTCTTATCAACTTTGATCCAGGCTTGGATCTCTTCGGACACTTCGCATCTTCCCAGCAGCAGCACTTCTTTGCCAGCTTCCTTTGAAAACGACGACTCAACACCATTTGACACCTATGCACCCGGCTTCCCTGGGTGAGGTAATTCGAGTACTCTGGTGCTCCCGTGGGTGTTGACCCTAGAACTTCCTAAGTCCAAAAGCGTTTGGTCCTAGCTCATCTCTAAGTGTCCCTAATCTTTAAAAATCTAACCGCAACTTTCCCCATAGAAGCCTACGGGAGCTCGCGGCTGTGTTCCCACACTTCACACGGCCCCCATGGGTCCCATGTGTCACTACCTTGGGTGGTTCCTTGGGGTCCCATCGTTTCTACAGGCTTTAGGCCTTGTGTCTAGTTAAGTCGTGGTTCTTATAGCACTATTTTAGTATATGGTTTGGCTCACCCCTAGGGCCTGACGTGTATTTGTGAATTTTACTGTACTATTTGAAGTGTAACTTATGTGTTTGAACCTCTAGCCTCATAAAGAGAGTAGTAGGGTGTGTTTAGAAATAAATACATATATTTTATATATATACCTGGTGTGGTTCCCTTTTTTATTTGGCCATTGAAGAGATTATAGACTGGTAAAACAAGCTGCTTTACATTCCTTCAAGACTCAGCCTGAAGGCTGCTCTCCATAGCTACCACTAGGATAGCCTTTAGTAAAGGTTGTCTTTAACCTATCATCAATAAGGGGTTGTTTGGACTGGTGCAAGGTGCCCACTATAAGTAGTGGACAGCATATGCCAGGCCAACTTCTCACATCTCTTACCTCTTTTTACACCCTTGTTCCCTCTTTCTGCACCTCTCGTGCCTGTTTCTGAAAATCTCTTGCCTCTTTCTGCAGCTCTCTTGAGTCCTAATGCACCTCTGTTGCTTCTTTTTGCACTTCTCTTGCCTCTTTCTGCACCCCTAACGCATGTGTTTGCACCTCACTTGAATCTCTCTGCACCTGTTGTGCCTCTTTCTACACCTCACTTGCCTCTTTCTGCACTTCTTGTTTTTTTCTGTACCTCTCCTGTTTCTTTTTGAAACTCTGTCTCTTTCATCACTTCCCTTGCTTCTTTCTGCACCCCTGTTGCTTCTTTCAGCACTTCTCTTGTCTCTTACTGCACACCTCTTGCCTCTTTCTGCACAGCTATTTCTTCTTTCTACACTTCTCTTGCTTCTTTCTGCATCTCTCTTGCTTCTTTCTGCACCTCTTTTGCTTATTTCGGCACTTCTCTTGTCTCTTTCTGCACCCCTCTTGCCCCTTTCTGCATTCCTGTTGCTTCTTTCTGCACTTCTCTTGCCACTGTCTGCACCCCTCAAGCCTCTTTCTGCACAGATCCTGCTTCTTTCCGCACTTCTCTTGCCACTTTCTGCACCCCTCTTGACTCTGTCTACACCTCACTTGCCTCTTTCTGCACTTCTCTCTTTTTTTTGCACCCCATCCCATTTCTTTCTGTGCCTGTCTTGCTTCTTTCTGCACCCCACTTTCTGCACCTCTCTTGCCTCTTTCTGCTCACCTCTTCCTGCTCCTTTCTTGCCTCTTTCTGTAGCTCTCTTGCGTGCTTCTCCACCTCTGTTGCTTCTTTTTGCACCTCTCTTGCCTCTTTCTGCTCACCTCTTTTTCCTTCTGCTCCTCTCTTACCTCTTTCTATATGCCTGTTACCTCTTTCTGCACCTCTTCTGCCTATTTCTCCAACTCTCTTGCCTCTTTCTGCAGCTCTCTTGCGTGCTTCTGCACCTCTGTTGCTTCTTTTTGCACTTCTCTTGCCTCTTTCTGTACCCTTCTTGCATGTTTGTGCACCTCACTTGACTCTTTCTGCACCTCCCTTGCCTCTTCCTATGGCTCACTTGCCTCTTTCTGTACTTCTTGCTTTTTTCTGTCCCTCACCTGTTTCTTTCTGCAGTTCTCTTTCATCACTTCCCTTGCTTCTTTCTGAACCTCTGTTGCTTCTTTCAGCAATTCTCTTATCTCTTTCTGTACCCCTCTTGCCTCTTTCTGCACAGATGTTGCTTCTTTCTGTACTTCTCTTGCTTCTTAATGTACCTTTCTTGCTTCTTTATGAACCCCTCTTGCCTCTTTCTGCACCTCACTTGCCTCTTTTTGCACTTCTCTCTTTTTTATGTACCTCTCCTGTTTCTTTCTTCAACTCTCTTGTCTCTTTCATCACTTCTCTTGCATTTTTCTGCACCTCTATTGCTTCTTTCAGCTCTTCTCTTGCCTCTTTCTGCACAGGTGTTTCTTCTTTCTTCACTTCTCTTGCTTCTTTCTGTACCTCTCTTGCTTCTTTATGCACCTCTCTTGCTTCTTTATGCACCTCTCTTGCCTCTTTCTACACCTCACTTGCCTCTTTCTGCACTTCTCACTTTTTTCTGTTCCTTTCCTGTTGCTTTCTGCAACTCTTTTATCTCTTTTATCACTTCTCTTGCTTCTTTCTGCATCTTTGTTGCTTCTTTCTGAACTTCTCCTGCTTCTTTCTGCTCCCCTCTTGCCTCTTTATGCACAAATTCTGCTTCTTTCTGCACTTCTCCTGCTACTTTCTGCACCTCTCTTGTCTCTTTCTACACCTCATTTGCTTTTTTCGGTACCTCTCCTGTTTCTTTCTGCAACTCTTTTGTCTCTTTCATCACTACTCTTGCTTCTTTCAGCACTTCTCTTGTCTCTTTCTGTACCCCTCTTCCCTCTGTCTCCATCTCTCTTGCCTCTTTCTGCACCCCTCTTCCTCTTTCCACTCCTCTCTTACCTCTTTCTGCACCCCAGTTTCTGCTTTCTGCACCTCTCGTGCCTGATTCTGCAACTCTCTTGCCTCTTTACTCAGCTCTCTTGTATCCTTCTGCACCTCTGTTGCTTTGTTTTGTACTACTCTTGCCTCTTTCTGTACCCCTCTTGCATGTTTGCACCTGACTTGACTCTTTCTGTACCCCTCTAGCATATGTTTGCACTTCTTTTGTCTCTTTCTGCACCCCTCTTGCCTCTTTCTGCACAGCTGTCGCTTCTTTCTGCACTTCTCTTGCTTCTTTCTTAGTCTCTATTGATTCTTTCTGCACCCCTCATGCCTCTTTCTGCACCTCTGTCCTTTTTTCTGCACTTTTCTTCCTTCTTTCTGCACCTGTCTTTCCTTTTTGCACCCCTCTTGCCTCTTTCTGAATCCCATGTCCCTCTTTCTGCACCTCTCTTCCCTCTTTCTGCACCTCTCTAGCCTCTTTCTGCTCACCACTTCCTCTTTCTGCTACTCTCTTCCCTCTTTCTGTACCTCTCTAGCCTCTTTCTGCTCACCTCTTCCTCTTTCTGCTCCTCTCTTACCTCTTTCTGCATACCTGTTACCTCTTTCTGCACCTCTTCTGCCTCTTTCTGCAACTCTCCTGCCTCTTTCTGCAGCTCTCTTGCGTGCTTCTGCACCTCTGTTGCTTCTTTTTGCACTTCTCTTGCCTCTTTCTGCTCCCCTCTTGCATGTGTTTGCACTTCACTTGACTCTTTCTGCACCTGTCTTGCCTCTTTCTAGACCTCATTTGCCTCTTTCTGCACTTCTTGCTTGTTTATGTACCTCTCCTGTTTCTTTCTGCAACTCTCTTTCATCACTTCCCTTGCTTATTTCTGCACCTCTTTTACTTCTTTCAGCACTTCTCTTATCTCTTTCTGCACCCCTCAAACCTCTTTCTGCACAGATTCTACTTCTTTCCATACTTCTCTTGACACTTTCTGCACCTCTCTTGACTCTGTCTACACCTCACTTGCCTCTTTCTGCACTTCTCGCTTTTTTTTGCACCCCATCCCATTTCTTTCTGTACCTGTCTTGCTTCTTTCTGTACCCCTCCTCTCTCTTCCTGCACCTCTCTTGCCTCTTTCTGCTCACCTCTTCCTCTTTCTGCAACTCTCATGCCTCTTTCTGCACTTCTCTAGCCTCTTTCTGCTCACCTCTTCCTCTTTCTGCTCACCTCTTCCTCTTTCTGCTCCTCTCTTACCTCTTTCTGCATACCTGTTACCTCTTTCTGCACCTCTTCTGCCTCTTTCTGCAACTCTCTTGCCTCTTTCTGCAGCTCTCTTGCATGCTTCTGCACCTCTGTTGCTTCTTTTTGCACTTCCCTTGCCTCTTTCTGCTCCCCTCTTGCATGTTTGCACCTCACTTGAATCTTTCTGTACCCCTCTTGCATATGTTTGCACTTCTCTTGTCTCTTTCTGCACCCCTCTTGCCTCTTTCTGCACAGCTGTTGCTTCTTTCTGTACTTCTCTTGCTTCTTTCTTAGTCTCTCTTGTTTCTTTCTACACCCCTCATGCCTCTTTCTGCACCGCTGTCCTTTCTCTCTGCACTTTTCTTCCTTCTTTCTGCACCTGTCTTTCTTCTTTTTGCACCCCTCTTGCCGAACCCCATTTCCCTCTTTCTGCACCTCTCTTCCCTCTATCTACACAACTCTTCCATCTTTCTGCACCTTGTTTGCCTGTTTCTGCTGTTCTCTTGAGTACTTCTGCACTTCTGTTGCTTTTTTCTGCACCTCACTTGCCTCTTTCTGCACCTCTCTTGCCTCTTTCTGCACCTCTCGTGGTCAAATCTTCTTAGTTCTGCTCTGTCCTTCATTTGCACAGGCAGACATGTTTTATATATAAAGGTGTTATTGAGCCCCTCAAATATACTATTGAACATCCATGTGCCCTGTATTATGAATAGAAAGAAATAAATACACCTTTTGGTACACAAATGTACTGAGTATTGTGTTTAGAACACAGGTATTCAAGTATTTATATGTTTTAATGGAACATGTCACTAGGTAAAAGCACTGACATACGCATGCATACCTTCACAAACTTGGTCAGACTTACGACAGTGATTTAGTAAGGATTGTTGTTTTACATTTGGTAGGTCTAACATTCTGAGCAGTAGATGAATAGTGAACCTTCAAGAGAAAAGTGAGGTTTAAGACATCTTGTGAGAAGGATTAGTGAGTAGGCTACTTTGTATGAGTCTGTTTAAAGGTAAAGTCGAAGTAGGCCTCTTTCTGCAACGTTGTTGCTTCTTTCTGCACTTCTCATGCTTCTTTATGCACCTTTCTTCCTCTTTCTGAACTTTTGTTGCATCTTTCTTGCTTCTTTCTGTACTTTTTCTCCTTGTTCTGTACATGTTCTACCTATGTCAGCATAGTTAGAAATTAGCATTTAAAAAAACATAAAAACCTTAGACATTCACTGAAGAAACACAGGTTTCAGGGGCGTTATAGTTAGGAATCAGTATTTAAAGAACCTTAGATATTCACTGAAAAAACCATAGGTTCCAGAGAGGTTATAGTTAGGCTGACATTTCACTCGTACAAAACCAGAGAAATTTAGTTGTTATAGTTAGCTGAGCTAAATATAACTCACGTACCCGCAATGCACTGCTGAAGACATCACATATTACATCACTTATGACATGGTCAATGACATCACTGATGACGTTCCTGAAACCTGTGATTTTTTCAGTGAATATATATAGGTGTATATATATATATATATATTGTTTAGCAATGGAGAAAAAATATCGCACTCCCAGAAGTTGAGTAAAAGCAGTTCATTTATTAAAGACATCAGCTTCATTTCCGTTGTATAACAGAGCCCCATGATGCATTTCGACTTCCGTCTTTTTCAAATGGTAATTGCTCACAGCTGTTGCACATATTGTGCTTTAATGTCTTTGAACAGTGCATTCTGGTAATTATAGTTTTTTTGCTAAGTGCGTTTCAGAAAATGCCCATTTAATGTCATTTAAACGTGATAAGTTGCTTACTTCTAGGCCCGTTCTCCCCTCTCTTGTCCTGGGCCGCATCGGTGCTTTCCAACCAAAAGAAATGGCATCATCTGTGTGATGAGGCTGTCCTTTCAAAACAAAGACTCGCTAGGCAGAATTCAGGAGTCACAGACGCTCCGGTCCAATCGTCTCCAGTGCTGGGTGCATTCCGCTGGAGATTTGTATCTCCCCGTCCACTTTGTAAGTATTCAGGCACCGGGCGCTGCCATCTGTCAAGTTTATTTTCAGCAAATGTGGTCCGAACTGTGGCGCGCTCTTGCTGCTGGTGCGATATGTAGGGGTAAAGACCACACACCCCTTAGAAATTGTTTAGCAATGGAGAAAAAATATCGCACTCCCAGAAGTTGAGTAAAAGCAGTTCATTTATTAAAGACATCAGCTTCATTTCCGTTGTATAACAGAGCCCCATGATGCATTTCGACTTCCGTCTTTTTCAAATGGTAATTGCTCACAGCTGTTGCACATATTGTGCTTTAATGTCTTTGAACAGGGCATTCTGGTAATTATAGTTTTTTTGCTAAGTGCGTTTCAGAAAATGCCCATTTAATGTCATTTAAACGTGATAAGTTGCTTACTTCTAGGCCCGTTCTCCCCTCTCTTGTCCTGGGCCGCATCGGTGCTTTCCAACCAAAAGAAATGGCATCATCTGTGTGACGGGGAGATACAAATCTCCAGCGGAATGCACCCAGCACTGGAGACGATTGGACCGGAGCGTCTGTGACTCCTGAATTCTGCCTAGCGAGTCTTTGTTTTGAAAGGACAGCCTCATCACACAGATGATGCCATTTCTTTTGGTTGGAAAGCACCGATGCGGCCCAGGACAAGAGAGGGGAGAACGGGCCTAGAAGTAAGCAACTTATCACGTTTAAATGACATTAAATGGGCATTTTCTGAAACGCACTTAGCAAAAAAACTATAATTACCAGAATGCCCTGTTCAAAGACATTAAAGCACAATATGTGCAACAGCTGTGAGCAATTACCATTTGAAAAAGACGGAAGTCGAAATGCATCATGGGGCTCTGTTATACAACGGAAATGAAGCTGATGTCTTTAATAAATGAACTGCTTTTACTCAACTTCTGGGAGTGCGATATTTTTTCTCCATTGCTAAACAATTTCTAAGGGGTGTGTGGTCTTTACCCCTACATATCGCACCAGCAGCAAGAGCGCGCCACAGTTCGGACCACATTTGCTGAAAATAAACTTGACAGATGGCAGCGCCCGGTGCCTGAATACTTACAAAGTGGACGGGGAGATACAAATCTCCAGCGGAATGCACCCAGCACTGGAGACGATTGGACCGGAGCGTCTGTGACTCCTGAATTCTGCCTAGCGAGTCTTTGTTTTGAAAGGACAGCCTCATCACACAGATGATGCCATTTCTTTTGGTTGGAAAGCACCGATGCGGCCCAGGACAAGAGAGGGGAGAACGGGCCTAGAAGTAAGCAACTTATCACGTTTAAATGACATTAAATGGGCATTTTCTGAAACGCACTTAGCAAAAAAACGATAATTACCAGAATGCCCTGTTCAAAGACATTAAAGCACAATATGTGCAACAGCTGTGAGCAATTACCATTTGAAAAAGACGGAAGTCGAAATGCATCATGGGGCTCTGTTATACAACGGAAATGAAGCTGATGTCTTTAATAAATGAACTGCTTTTACTCAACTTCTGGGAGTGCGATATTTTTTCTACATTGCTAAACAATTTCTAAGGGGTGTGTGGTCTTTACCCCTACATATCGCACCAGCAGCAAGAGCGCGCCACAGTTCGGACCACATTTGCTGAAAATAAACTTGACAGATGCAGCGCCCGGTGCCTGAATACTTACAAAGTGGACGGGGAGATACAAATCTCCAGCGGAATGCACCCAGCACTGGAGACGATTGGACCGGAGCGTCTGTGACTCCTGAATTCTGCCTAGCGAGTCTTTGTTTTGAAAGGACAGCCTCATCACACAGATGATGCCATTTCTTTTGGTTGGAAAGCACCGATGCGGCCCAGGACAAGAGAGGGGAGAACGGGCCTAGAAGTAAGCAACTTATCACGTTTAAATGACATTAAATGGGCATTTTCTGAAACGCACTTAGCAAAAAAACTATAATTACCAGAATGCCCTGTTCAAAGACATTAAAGCACAATATGTGCAACAGCTGTGAGCAATTACCATTTGAAAAAGACGGAAGTCGAAATGCATCATGGGGCTCTGTTATACAACGGAAATGAAGCTGATGTCTTTAATAAATGAACTGCTTTTACTCAACTTCTGGGAGTGCGATATTTTTTCTCCATTGCTAAACAATTTCTAAGGGGTGTGTGGTCTTTACCCCTACATATCGCACCAGCAGCAAGAGCGCGCCACAGTGCGGACCACATTTGCTGAAAATATATATATATATATATATATATATATATATTGCCTACTGGCGGTCGCGAGTAAGTAGTTATAGTTACAACCTCGTTTCCATAGGAAAAGCATTTTTTGATCTGCTAATAACCTTGAGGTCGTTTGACAAATCTTCGCGAAATTCTCCCAAAAAAATGTCTATCCAGGTCAGCTCCTATTCTGAAAGTTTGGAGGTGATTTGTCAAGCGGAGGCTGAGAAAAAAGGGGGTCCCAAAATGCGTTTTATGCGTGTTAATTTCCATGGGAAATTTTACAACGAGCTACAGCCAGAACTGCTGAACGGAATTACCCCAAATTTGACAGAAAGGTAAAGCTTGGTTCAGAAAGCGACCTTTTTTGGTGTAAATCCGTTCAGTAGTTTTTGAGAAATTCAAAGAATAAGAGTCAGAAAATCAATTTCCCATAGGAAACTTTGTGCAAGGCTCGAGTCGAAACTACTGACCGGAATTACCCCAAATTTGGCCAAAAGGTAGTGCTTTGATCAGAAAGCAACCTTTTTCTTAAATGGTGTAAATCTGTTCAGTAGTTGCTGAGAAATTAGAAAAATAAAAGTTTTAATGTCTGGGCAGAGCCTATGTCCCGTACACGAGCTTCACTGTTATTGGCTGTCAACACTCCAAACCAGGAAGTGTTGGCAGCCATCTTGTGACTCGGTAGAAGTGAGTCACCAGAAAACAGAAAAACAAAGGTATAAAACAAGAGAAGGGGCAGAGTAGAAACACCCTGACCACCTAGGCCTGCTCAGGGGGTCCCAGAAGGACCCTCAGGGCCGAAGAAACCATTAAAAAAATATATATATAGCGGCACAATTCGCGCTGGGGTCACGGGTTTCCGCGTTTTATTTTAATGTGATCCCGGGGTGGGCTAGGTCCCGGGGGCATTTCTTAAAAAAATAATAGCGGGGGCTCAGTGGGGCTGTGGGGGCCCGCTGGGGTCCCTGCAGACCCGGGGCTTCACTCATGTTGGGAGGGGGGTTGCGTGGCCCTCCTCCTGGAGCCTTCCATGTGCTTAGAACTTTGGCATCATTTGACAAATCTTTACAAACTTTTCCAGAAAGTTTCTCTTTTATGATCAGCTCGTATCTTGAAAGTTTAGGGGGCCGAAAAAGTGTTTTCGATATGCATTTTCCATAGGAAACTTCAGGGAAGGCTACAGGTCAAACTGCTGAATGGAATTACACCAAATTTGGCAGGGAGAAAGGTCTTGGTCCAGCAAGCATGCTTTTGTTGAAATGGTGTAAATCCGTTCAGTAGTTTTTGAGATATTAAAGGACAATATATAGATATATCTCTGGACGGTGCCTAACTCCCGAGCCCATCCACTCCCACTGCTCGGAGGTGTCTGTGCGCTGTTGTGCACCCAGACTGCTGCACACTATCCACTCCCACCACCCAGAGGTAACTGCCTGCGGCTGCGGAAAGAAGCCTCTCGGTTCACCTTCTGCCGCCGGCGTGTGTGTAAGAGGGTGTACCACGTGCCAAAGCAACTTTCTCAGGCATTTTCAGGAAGGCCACGCATCATCTCAGGTTCTACATGCATTCAGCTGTGGTGGTGTGGGGGGGACGTCAATTCGTGAATCACAGCCTGTTAGATAAAAAGCAAAAAAGGGGAGAGAAAGAGAGAGAGAGAAAGACAGAGAGAAAGAGAGAAATAGTGGGAGTGACTGGAAGAGAGAGAGAAAAAGAAAGAGAGTGAGAGGAAGACAGAGAAAGAGTGAGAGTAACGAAGAGGGAGAGAAAGAGAGAGAGAGAAAGAGTGAGAAAGAGTGAGAGAGAGGAAGAGAGAGAGAGAAAGAGTGAGGAAGGGAGTGAGAGAGAAAGAGTGAGAGAGAGGAAGACAGAGAAAGAGAGAGAGTGAGAAACAAGGACGAGAGAAACAGTGTGAGAGAGAGGAAGAGAGAGAAAGAAAGAATGAGAGAGAGAGGAAGTGACAGAGAAAGAGAGAAAGATTGTGAGGGAGAGAAAGAGAAAGAGTGACAGAAAGGAAGAGATGGAGAGGGAGAGTAAGTGTTGACATGGTAGAGAAAATCCTCACAGCTCACCTTTCTACCACCGGTATGTCTCCAACCACATGCCGGGATATAGGGCAGCCCTCAGCTTAGTCAGATCAGATCAAAAAGCTTTATTTCGGTTATTTGCTAACCATAAAAGACATACATAAAATATACAATACATTGTCACAAAAACACCAACCATTTCATCATAAGAAAGTGCAATAAAAGAGTGCTTACAAGGTATGGACACAATCGAGGGAAATGGTTTCACTGGTCCAGGCAGTTTCTCAGTCTAATACATAATTTTAAAAACTCCTTAATTTGGAGAATACTGTCACTGTGCAAAAGCTGCAAGTACAAAAGTGCCGGTCTGATTTGTTTAAAACCAAGTTTTTTTAAAAGAGTCACTAAATATAGTTTGCGTGGAAATTCATAAAATTTACATAAAAAGATAAAATGCAGCATATCCTGCGGAGACTTTCCGTCGCAGCCGCAGGGCGCTGCCAATTTGTTAAAAATGTCACACTTAGGTCGAATAAGCAGGTGATGGAACTGGTTGAACCTAAATCTGGTCAGTAAAAATTTCTCATGTGAAGACAAAGACCCTTCCAAATATGGTTCGATGGCCGCAGTAGTCTTAAGCATAACAAACTTTCTCACACTTGGTTTCTGAAGCTCCACTTCTTCTCTCATAATCCTCTTGTCCATCAGAAATGTTTGTTTGATGAGCTCCAGATCTCCCCTTGTAATTAATTGTGGGTTGGCAAAGAGTTCAGGGCGACCAAGTTTCTCGAAATTTGATTTTAGGTAACTTAGCCAAGGAGAGCTCAGTGCTTTGTCCAGCGACAAGAAATCCTTTATGATTAAATGTGTTAGGGGTATGTTCTCATTTAGCCAGATTTTAAGCCAAAACATCAAAGGGCGTAAGGAAAGCAAATCACATAAATATTGAGACCCCAACTCCTCATGTACAGCAAGATTAGCCGTACCAGGAGGGACACACAATAGACGCTTCATAAATCGATTTTCAGCAATCTGTAATTGCTCTCCGTTGACATACCCCCAAAGTTCACTACCATAGGATACAGTTGCCACAGACTTAGCATTGTACAATTTCAGCATAGCACAAATTGGCTTTTTCCCCAATTTAGTGGCAAAATTAAATATTGATGCGTTAACCCTCACCATTTCACCTTTTTTCTTTGCAAGATGAGGTTCCCAATTTAATTTTGTATCGAAAAGGACTCCTAAGTAAGAAAATGTTTTAGTTAGAGGGATTATTTCTCCACCAATCCTAAATGGGAAGGGTTTTCTTGGTTGCTGGCAAATTTGTAATACAAAAGATTTAGTGTTATTTACCAAGAGGTCTCTATCTCTCATGAATGTATTAAACGCTGTTAACAATGATTGAAGTCCCCTCTCTGTTCTAGATATAAGTACTGCATCATCTGCATAAAGAAGTATTGGAATTCCACGCCTACCAACTCTAGGGCAGTCAGCACGAACATCCTGTAACACCCCATCTAAGTCATTAATATAAAAGTTAAAAAGAAAGGGGGCCAGGATACAGCCCTGCCGGACACCCTTTCCAATACTAAAATTATTTGATACACTCAAATCCAAGGAATATCTTACATTGGCACTGGTATTACAGTGTAGGGCAACCAAAAAATCAACCAAGCCGCTATCAACCCCTTTCAACCTCATGGACTGCCACAGCTTACCCCGGTTGACGCAGTCAAACGCGGAAGACAAGTCCATAAAGGCAAGATGAATGGTACCTTTCTGTATTATAGTATATTTGCTTAAGATCAGGAAGAGGTTAAGGCATTGAGTAATTGTCGATCGGCCTTTACAAAATCCGTACTGCGAGGGAGACATAATATTCTTTTCCTCCACCCACTCTACCAATCTTTGCAGTACAATTCTTCCTACGATCTTGACCATAGAATCTAATAAAGAGATCGGTCGATAGCAGTGTGGGCTGCCCTTATCACCCTTTTTAAAAACCGGGACAATTGTGGAAACACCCCATGATCGTGGACATCCTTCTTTTGCAGCTGCATTAAAAACAGACTCTAGAATGGGTGCCCAAAAACTAGGATCAGATTTAAATAAATCCGGGGGAATCCCGTCCGGGCCGGGAGCTTTTCCACCTGTGATACCCTGTATGCCCTCCAAAACTTCACCTCTATTAAAAACAATCTGTGCACCAGTTTTACTACAGTCAAAAGTTGTATCCATGTCCCCTGTGCAGCAGTACAACTTCTTAAAGTGCACTTCCCACTCCTCCTTAGATATATAGCTTTCAGTACCATTTCCCGGGTCCTGTGTCAAAAATGGTTTTCTCATCAAGGCCCAGAACGCTGTGCTGCTTCCAAGGGTGGCAGGATCTAAGATCTCTGACCACGCCTCTTCCCTGAGAGATTCCTTATGTCTTTTAATAGTTTTTTGTAGATCATTCTACACTGCTGAACATCAGCTTTTATCCTAGGCTTAGATGTCAATGCTACTCTTAAATTTCTAGCTGCTTTTGAACAGTCCTGATTAAACCACCTAGGACCTTTTATGGAATCCGATTTTGTTATAGGTATTGATAGTAACTGAGATACCTTCACCGCTAAACAGTTGAAGGCATTTAGGACAGTGTTTGGGAGTGCACCCTCTTGTGTGCATAACGAAATTTCGTCAGCACAAGTGGTTTTAATTTTGATGTACAGCTGATCAGGGGTTACCATGGACCATCTCAGTCGACGTCTGCCATCTGTGGTATTCACCCTACCAATAATGGGTTCCACTCTTTCTTTAACTATCAGTGGACCCCTCATAAGAGCAGTGAGAGGATTGTGGTCACTGAATTCACTGACTTCAATAGAGAAGAATCCCACAAAAGACTGCATTACAGGTGTTAACAAGATAAAATCTATAAAAGTTGCCCTACCGTTCCCCTTAAATGTTGGGGTATCAAAGCACTTATTCGGGGCCATCAATGCCATCATGGGAGTTAATTCTAACTCATTAAGCATATCATTGAGGTGTTCCCCCTCAGTTGAGTGCTCAAAATGGAAATTCTCACAGTACGGGCAATTAAGTTCCGTAATCATTTTAAAAAGAGGGTCTCCACAGGGATGAACATTAAAGTCCCCGACCACCATGAGGTTATGAAGACAGTCCTTCATGGAGTTACTAATAAAAGAGTTCAATGTAACTATCTGACTAGAGTTAGTACTACAATTAGTGGCATTATAAAAATTTACCAGACCGGCCATGCAGTTATCTCCAATTAAAACTAATCCAATAATGCCAGTGTGGTTTGTTGTAATTCTCCGAACCTTACAACATAATACTATCGAGATAAACACAACCAGGCCCCCTTTAGGTCTGCCCCTAGTAGTTGCTACTGCCGGGACATAATAGGCCTTATACCCTTCCAGGAAGTGATTACAATCGATTGACCAAGTTTCCTGTAGACAGATGACTTGGTACTTTTTAATATACTCAATCCAGTTGCAATCCTCCATTTTGGTGCCTAAGCCCGCAATGTTCCAAGAAATTATATTATTAGAGTTGTTGACAGCCGAGATACATTCCGTACATTCCAGATTCACTGAGCCACGAGTTGCCTGCCCAACGGATACCTCATGTCAGTCACATAGCTCTAATCCCGAAAGGGCATCAAATCTGTTGTGAGTTACAATGTTAAAACCATTATCTCTCTGTAATCCCACATTGTGAACATATTCCCCATTGGGAGGCAGTGACTGTGAGGGTATACGCGATCTAAAGGGGCCAGGGGTTGGTGGATTTCTGATCAAATGGGAGTAAAAAAACCCCAGTGGGCGTATGCAAATACTATTAGGTATGTTGGCCAATGCAGCAGCTCTAAGTAAAACTGTGGCAGCATGTTGAGGATGCCTAAAATTGATGATAATGCAGTCACCATTTGTTGCCTTACTAGATGATCCGATCCAGCTCACCCTTCTTGTTGTTAATATTTGATCAGCAAATTTAACGGGAAACCCACAATTCTTATTAAGCCAGAAGAGCGTCTTATTCTTTAAAGAATCATGATTTTCTTCAGACACCTGATATGCTTGGGGCTGAATGGGTGGGACATTTGTAAGTACAGCCACGTAAGGTGCGCATTCAGGAGGAAGATTTACATGACGATTTTTCTTTACATGGCTATAGGGCAAATTTCCCTCAAAAGTTCCAGTAACAGTGGTATTCTGCATTGTTAATGTCGTGGCATCCGATAAGACAGGATCAGTAACAACCACTGAATTCTGCGTGTTAATCTGCCTGTTTGATGGAATATTAGGAACATTTCCTTTATATGTTCCCGAATCATCCACAGTTAATTTATTATTTGCTGCATCTAATTTACCTGATGGTCCAGCCAGGTTTTAGCAGGCCACCTAATCTTTCTACTTCTAAGGCCAAAGTATCTAATTTGGCTAGCAAAGGTTGCATCAACTCTGCAATTTTTGCCTCTATTTTTCCCTCCAGTGAGTGAAATAGAAGTGTTAATGGTTCTGGGGCGATGTTAGAACTGATTCCGCCCGTACCACTACCCTCTTCTAGATTCTTTTGCAATGCCCCACTATTAGAGACTCTGTTACCCCTCCCTGTTTTACTCTTGCAATGCTTGCCCCCGCGCTTAGCTTGTACCTTCCTGCACAGTCTCACTGGTCTATGCTGGGGCGATAAGAGTGATGGCTCTTCCTCTGTTAGTTCGGATGCTACTTCTGGGTCATCTACAATCTGATCTACGTGTATTTGTGCTGCATTAGTTACGGCAGCCCCATTTCCCCCATCCTGTCCATCTATAGGAACTGTGAATACCAAAGGAGACGATAGTTCTGCACTTACGTCAGAATCATTACTTCGCCCTAGGGAAGCTCTACGGGTATTATTAATTTGGGTCACCTTTAGCACAAGATAGTTATCCATGGAACCCGCCCCCTTGGTGGGTTTATTCATCTTGGCCTTAGACATATTAGCAACCCTAACAGTCATCCTTAGGTCCGGGCACGTTTTACCGGGGGCTATACCAAACAGCTAACTTCAATTAGCACCTACGGATAACCACGTTACACAACAACGTATAATAACTGCACAAGTTCTGCATTACATACGTACAAAGTCCGTGGCCCAGTCCTGTCTCTTCTGTCCTCTGAGGGCCTCAGAGGGCCCGCCCTTTGCCCGGGCTTAGCCCGGCGCCGCCCGCGCGTGTCCCACGACGCGGAGGGAGCTACTGCTTTTAAGCGCCTCAGGCGCGCTGTTGGCGGAAGTCGGCAAGGGCGTGGTGGCTCACGGGAGCTGTAGTCTCCCCTCGCTGCGTCCGGTAGCGTTGTCCTGCGGCGAGGGAGACAAACAGCGTAGGCACCCCGGTATGCTGGCCTGGTAGGTGAAGATGCGGCGTTGCGATGGCAGAATAGTCCCCCCGCTCCACCGAGGGAGCTACTGCTTTTAAGCGCCTCAGGCGCGCTGTTGGCGGAAGTCGGCAAGGGCGCGGTGGCTCACGGGAGCTGTAGTCTCCCCTCGCTGCGTCCGGTAGCGTTGTCCTGCGGCGAGGGAGACAAACAGCGTAGGCACCCCGGTTTGCTGGCCTGGTAGGTGAAGATGCGGCGTTGCGATGGCAGAATAGTCCCCCCGCTCCACCGAGGGAGCTACTGCTTTTAAGCGCCTCAGGCGCGCTGTTGGCGGAAGTCGGCAAGGGCGCGGTGGCTCACAGGAGCTGTAGTCTCCCCTCACTGCGTCCGGTAGCGTTGTCCTGCGGCGAGAGAGACAAACAGCGTAGGCACCCCGGTATGCTGGCCTGGTAGGTGAAGATGCGGCGTTGCGATGGCAGAATAGTCCCCCCGCTCCACCGAGGGAGCTACTGCTTTTAAGCGCCTCAGGCGCGCTGTTGGCGGAAGTCGGCAAGGGCGCGGTGGCTCACGGGAGCTGTAGTCTCCCCTCGCTGCGTCCGGTAGCATTGTCCTGCGGCGAGGGAGACAAACAGCGTAGGCACCCCGGTATGCTGGCCTGGTAGGTGAAGATGCGGCGTTGCGATGGCAGAATAGTCCCTCAGCTTAGTCATCTGAAACATAGTATCGAATCAGTAATGGATGAGTACATACAAGTGCACAATTTGTGAATCACAGCCTGCAAGACAAAAAAGAAAGATAAGATGGTGTGTCATGTGTCCTGCAAAGGAGAGAGAGAGAGAGAGAGAGAAAGAGTGAGAGAGAGGAAGAGAGAAAGAAAGGAAGAGTGAGATAGAGAGGAAGACAGAGAAAGAGAAAAAGAGTGAGAGAGAGAAAGAGTAAGATACAAGGAAGAGAGAAAGAGGGAAACAGTGTGAGAGAGAGGAAGAGAAAGATAGAGAGTGAGAGAGGAAGTGTGAGAAAGAAAGAATGAGAGAGAGAGGAAGAGACAGAGAAAGAGAGAGAGAGAGAAAGGAAGAGCTAGAGAGAGAGAGGAAGAGTGTGAGTGGAAGAAAGGAAGAGATAGAGAGGGAGAGTGAGTGTTGACACTGGAGAAAATCCTCACAGCTCACCATTCTGACACCGGTGTGTCTCCAACCACGTGCTGAGATATAGGGCAGCCCTCATGCTAAGTCATCTGAAACATAGTATGGAATCAGTAATGGATGAGTACATACAACTGTGCATGCCTAAATCGCTGTCCAGCCTTTGTGTATCCAGGCTAGTGTACCCCATCCACTTCCACTGCTCAGAGGTGTCTACTCGCTGCTGAATACCCAGGATGCTGCACCCCATCCACTCCCACTGCCCAGAGGTGTATGACAGCTGCTGCGTACCCAGTCTGAGGCCCCCATGCACTCCCACTACCCAGAGGTGACTGCGTGCCGCTGTGTACCCAGGCTACTGCACCCCATCGACTCCCACTACCAAGAGGTGACTGCTCACCGCTGCGCAACCAAGCCTCTCTGCTCACCTTACACCACCGGCGTGTGTCAAAGTGGGTCCACCATGTCCCGAAGAAACCTCCTCACCCGTTGTGTACACGCAGCGAAGCAGAGCTCACAATTCAGGTTGAGTGTTGTTTGCAGGATGGCCACGCATCATCGCAGGCCTGCAAGACAACATGCAAGGTACGGGAAATCACTGACCCTACATTCATCCATAGTTCCACGAAAGAAAGATGGTGGACATGACACACCTGTCTGGATGTGAATGTTTATTGCACATTCAGTGGAGTATTGCAGCAGTAGCAATACTGGGCCATGCAAAGTCCAAAATTCTGTTTTTGGGACATGGAAGGCAGTCAATTAGAGACAAGCTCGTTGTCGGAGTTAGGCTGCCCCAACATATGTACTTATACAATCACTCCGCCAATCCCCACGCACTTATAAATTCACTATACACTCTCCTTGCAGTACTCTAATCATCCAGTCTCTACGTGCGTACTTTTACAATGACCGAAACAAAGTTACATACCCAAAGTTTTCACCCACTGTCAAAGGTAAGCTGGTTGCATACGCTGTCCAGAGCACAAAGTAATGTGGTAGGGCCCAGGGGCAGCATGTTGCATACATATTGAACACACGGACACAGATAGATAGTGGAACTGGGTACAGGCACGTGCACCGACTCTTTTTTATTACCAGGGTCACATGTCCAGTGACACCTGTGCTGGATGCATGTGGGGTGAGGCTAAGCCAGCCCTCCGGGAATGGTTGGTGCTGGCAACAAGTAGAACAGTAATAATTGGATCAGACACAGAGATTCAATCATAAAGGGTCAATGATCTGTGCTGCACTAAAATACGATGGATTTAACCCAGATCTCTTGACTGGGGGAGAATGTCTGCATTGTCAGCATTCCGTCCATCATTTGTTTGTTGTAACGCTTTTCGCCCTAAGTGGGATGGGTATTCCCAGACGTGGGACCCGTGCTCACTACGCCACTGGAGTCAAGCTATCCTGGCTGATGACGGCTGATAGCCTGAAACCGGTCCTAGGATGCTTGATTCCGGTCCAGGGAAGACATGGCTTGGCAGTTCGGGCTGGACTGTTCCCATGAGGCACAGGGTCAAGACTGATTTGCATGTGGCCATATCTAAACTGGGGTGGCGTAGTGGGCAAAAGAACGATGGATTTAACCCAGATCTCTTGACTGGGGGAGAATGTCTGCATTGTCAGCATTCCGTCCATCATTTGTTTGTTGTAACGCACTAAAATAGGGGCACCAGATGTGAAATAATACACAAAAGATTCTATTGTAAAGGGTCCATGACTTGTGGTACACTGAGGTAGGGGCACCAGATGTGAAATTATACACAAAATCTGCAATTGCGACTCGATGTGAATTGTGAGCCATGCTACCTGCAATGTGGATGGAAGGCAGCAGTCAGCACAGACATCGAGGAATGCTTTTTGTCACTTCCTCTTGACAAAATCAGAGGACATAGAGTACAATTCTGTCTGCAATTAATAAATCGTCTTAATGTAAATTGTGAGCTCTGCTGCCCGCAGTGTAGGTAACTGTGAGAAGTTGGCCTGGCATATGCTGGTCACTAGTTATAGTGGCCACCTTGCACCAGTCCAATTCGACTCTCATGGTAGATAGGTTTAAGACAACCTTTCAAAGAAAGCTTTTCAAGTGGTAGCTCTGGAGAGCAGCCTTCAGGCTAAGTCTCAGAGGAATGTAAAGCAGCTTGTTTTACCTTGCAATCTCTTGAATTACCAAATGAAAGGACACCACACAGGTATATATATCAAATATATATGTATTTATTACTAGACACACTCTACTAATCTCTTTATGAGATTAGAAGTCAACGTATCACAACAAGTTAAGCACAAATATGGCTGGGGCCCTAGGGGCGTACCAGACCATATACTAAAAAAGAGGTTTAGGAAAGTCGACTTGCAAGGGGACAAGGCCTGGGGCCTGTAGAATCGCTGGGGCTTCACTAATCCATCCAAGGCAGGTAAGTAAAAGACTCACGGGAGCCGCTTGCAGTGTGAGAACACAGCCGCGGGTTCCCTATTCATTTCAATGGAGCAAGTCGATGTTGGATATTTAAAGTTTTAGGTACTTCGAGGTAGTCTACAAGCAAGCCACTTACAAGGTAAGTAATTCGAGGGCCAACACACACTGGAGCACCGGAGTGCACGAGTTACCTCACCCAGGGAAGCCGGGTGAATAGGTGTCTTTTGGTTTTAGGGCCGCGTCGTCGTTTTCTATGGAAGCCGATGAAGTTTTGCTGCTTGCGAAGACTGAAGAAGTGTCCAGTGGAATTCAAGGTGAAGAAGACCTGAAAGCAGAAGGGACAGTGTTCACAGTCACTTTGCAGTGACCCGGGGCCAGGAAGATGGATGCCCACGGACGTCGGGTGATTTCAGGTGATCAAGGGTGTTTTGACTCTTCGCCCACGAGGACCAGGAGGCATCGACGATTACCAGCAGCTGGATTCGGAGTGTCCCACAAAGTCTGCAGCTTACTGAGGTGTCAGCAACTGGATTGGAGCCAGCAAGCCTTGGCAACAGCAAGTCTTGTGGAAGTTGAAGAAAGTCAGCGGTGCAGACCATCATGGTTTGAGGGACTCACCCAGCAACGGTAAGTGAGGGCAGGCCTGGAGCAACCAGGGAGGCCTTTGGTTTGATCAGAAAGTCTTCATGGGACCCACAAGCTAATGGACAAGGGATCGCAAAGATGCCTTGTGAGGATTCACTTCCCAGGAGCCCACGGTCACTCGGGATGAGGTTGGCCTCTGATTTTCAAGGGAAATCCTGCTGGAGGCTTGGGCCACACGTGATCCAATGCACAAGTTTGTAGAATGTCGTGAAGGGGTTGCACTCGACAATAGTGCATGGGACCCAGGTATTGCTGTTCCTCATCACTCGTGGGTTCCACTGACTTCAGCTTTGCTGGTCACTTACAATGGCAGTCGAGAAGTCAGGAAATCCACTTCTGGGGCTGTAGGGACTTTGGGCTCCAGCGGGAGTGGGAAAGTTGGTGACCGTTTATTCAAGTTTTTGGTGCCTGCCAAGCAGGGGAGTCACTCCTTGACTCCAAGGGAGATTCTTCTGTCTTCCAAAGGTAGTTGAACATGGAAGGACCAGGATTCTTCTTGTAGAGTGTCGTCCAGGGATATCTAGTTTGCAATGGCAAGGGTTCCCTATCTTATACTAAAAGAAAGGGAGGGACTAGCTTTATGACCACTCCTCTGGGAGGGTCAGGGTAGGGGGTGGTTACACCCACTTCCCTTGGTCCAGTTTCACGCCTGAACCGGTTTGAGCTGGCATATGCACAGAGGAGCCTACTGTGCCCCCAGTGCAGGACTTCAATTCACTCTAGGAGTGCACCCACCCAGCCCCAATACACTAAATCCTGTCCCGAAGGTGGTGACACCTCCCTGTGACAGGATGCCTATTGTTGGGCCTCCTCCACTGCGAGTTTCAGTCAGCAGCAGGAGGGCAGCCCAGTGTTTGTGATGCCAGGGCTCTTTCAGATTTCTACCGTGTTACCACAGTGGGTACATGTCGTCCCCTCTAGAAGAGTGGGATCATACTCCCACACCAGTTACTGGTGTGGGGGTATGATTCCAAGTTGTTTGACACCAAACATGACATGTTTTGATGCAGTCATTCCAAAGTTAGCATTTACCATTGGGTTATAATGCACTTAAGAGTATATGGTTTAACCGCATCCACAAACAGCCACAGAGAATAGACTCTGCCAGCTGCAGAGGGGTCCTGCTCATGCAGAGGCACCCCCTCACATTGTAAACCAAGCACCCTGCCCTCAGGATTGATAGGGCCTGCCTTAGGGGTGAGTGATAGGTTTATATGTGTGTGTATGGTGAGATATAGGAACCTATACCTCAGTGAGGAGTGCTAACACTAAATCACCCAGGCTACAGTAGCAGGCCTGTGGTGTCAGATGTAGTCTGCTTCCCAGGGGTGGCATAATACATGCTTCAGCCCCTGGTAGGCCTGTGAAGTACCTATGCTTCGTGTTCTAAGTGGAAATACCTTGAGAGTCCATCTGCATTGGCATGTCGTGTCCCAGGTCTATGTTCCACTGCATAGTCCATTCCCTGTAGGGAAATGGACCACCTGAGCAGTTTAGGATTTTCACCTTTCATCTGTTTGAGCCATAGGAGGGGCTTGTGGTCAGTCTGAACTATGAAGTGAGTGCCAAACAAGTATGGCCTCAGCTTCTTTAGGGCCCACACCACAGCAAAGGCTTCCCTCTCTATAGCTGACCAACGTTTCTCTCTAGGGGTCAGCCTTCTGCTTATAAAAGCTACTGGCTGGTCTTGAACTTCATCATTCAGTTGAGACAGTAAAGCTCCCACACCCAGCTCAGAAGCATCTGTTTGGACAGTGAACTTGTTTGTGTAGTCTGGACTCTGTAAGATGGGAGCAGTGCACATGGCCTGCTTCAGGTCTTCAAATGCCTTTTGACAGCTAGCTGTCCACTGAACGTTTTTTGGCATTTTATTAGAGGTAAGATCATTTAAGGGGGTAACTATAGATTAGGGGTGGGCGGAATTTGCGGAATTAACCTTCGCAAATTATCGCGAGAATGTTTAAAATTATCGCAAACAAGCAGAAATATCGCGAAGATGCGGAAGTTTTTTTCCGGCATGTTCGCGAGATTTTCTGCATGGTTGCGGGTCGCCAACTTACCCATGTGGCTGCTTGCGGGCGCGGCCATCTTGTTTTGAGTTGTTCTCGCGGTGCATGATCGCGAGAAGAAAGACGTGATCGCGCGACGCATGACGTCACTGCGGGCGCGAACTGTCGCGAGACAGCGCAAATGGCTAAAAACAATACAACATCTCATGGAGAACGCGACCGGATCAAGAAAACTTGTCGGCGAACGCAGGGATTCAGGTAAGGCGATCGCGCGCGCGTGAGAATGTATCATTTTACAGCGCGAGCAAGAAACAAATTATCGCCAAGCTGCGGAAACCGGAATTTTTGACATTTTCGCGCTCTCCGCGGAACGCAAAAATGTCAAATTATCGCAATTTCCGCGAACGGAACGAAATTTTTGCCCAGGCCTACTATAGATCCACATCCCTTAACAAACCTCCTATAGTACCCAGTCAGGCCTAAAAAGGCTCTCACCTGTGTCTGGGTGGTTGGAGCTACCCATTCCATTATGGGCTGGATTTTGCTCTGCAATGGTTGAACCTGGCCTCCACCTACAAGGTGGCACAGGTACACAACCTTACTCTGCCCTATCTGGCACTTACTGGCCTTGATGGTGAGACCTGCTTTTTGCAGGGCCTCCAAAACATTCCTGAGGTGGACCAGGTGATCCTGCCAGGTGGAACTAAAGACAGCAATATCATCTAGATAAGCTGAGCAATAAGTTTCCATACCTGTCAGAACTTTATTCACCAACCTCTGAAAAGTGGCAGGTGCATTCTTCAAACCAAATGGCATCACCACAAAGTAGTAGTGCCCACCAGGGGTCGAAAATGCTGTTTTGGCCTTGGCATCATCAGCTAACTTGATTTGCCAGTATCCAGCTGTTAGGTCAAATGTACTCAGATATTTGGCTGAGGCCAAAGTATCAATGAGCTCATCTGCCCTGGGAATTGGATAGGCATCAGTCCTGGTGACTGCATTGAGCCTCTGTAGTCAACACAAAAGCTCATTACTTTCTTACCACCCTGGGTATGAGGTTTAGGCACAAGGACTACTGGACTAGCCCAAGGGCTATCTGAAGGCTCAATCACACCTAGTTCCAACATTTTCTGGACTTCAGTCCTGATACTGTCCCTGACATGGTCAGGTTGCCTGTAGATTTTACTCTTGACAGGCAGACTGTCTCCAATGTCAACCTCATGGGTGCACCAGGAAGTCTGACTAGGGGTCAGGCTAAACATATGTCTGAACTGCTGCAGAACTTGTCTGCACTCAGTTTGTTGATGGTCAGTTAGGCTGCTTGCCAAAGCAACGCCATCTACTGACCCATCATCAGGGTTCTGTGAGAGCAGATCAGGGAGAGGGTCACTCTCCTCCTCCTGTTCCTCATCAGTTGCCATGAGCAAGCCCATGTCAGCCCTGTCGACATATGGCTTTAATCTGTTGAAATGGAGCACCCTAAGTGGGCTCCTGGGAGTTCCAAGATCCACCAAGTAGGTGACTTCTCCCTTTTTCTCAACAATTGTATGGGGGCCACTCCACTTGTCGTGGAGAGCTGCTGGGGCCACAAGCTCCAACACCCACACTTTCTGTCCTGGCTGATAGACAGTCAGTACAGCCTTTTGGTCATGCCAAGCTTTTTATAGTTCTTGGCTAGCCTCCAGGTTTTTGGTTGCCTTCTTCATGTATTCAGCCATCCGAGGGCGGAGACCAAGTACATAGTCCATCACATCCTGTTGGTTTGAGAAGTAACTCCCAGCCCTCCTTCACCAAACATAATGGACCTTTTACAGGGTGCCCACACAGAAGTTCAAAAGGGCTGTAGCCAACCCCCTTCTGTGGAACCTCCCTGTATGCAAACAGAAGGCAGGGAAGTAAAAGGTACCATTTTCGCCTAAGCTTTTCTGGGAGGCCTTTAATCATTCCCTTTAGGGTTTTGTTGAACCTTTCAACTAACCCATTGCATTGTGGGTGATAGGGAGTAGTGAACTTGTAGTTTACACCACACTCCTTCTACATTGCAGTTAGATACCCTGACATGAAGTTGGTACCTCTGTCAGATATAACCTGCTTAGGGAAACCCACTCTGGAGAAGACTCCAATGAGGGCTCTTGCCACCACAGGGGCTGTGGTGGTCCTGAGGGTAATTTCTTCTGGGAACCTGGTGGCATGATCCACTACCACCAGGATAAACCCGTGCCCAGATGTTGTTGGAGGGTCAAGGGGACCAACAATGTCAATCCCTACCCTTTCAAAGGGAACCCCCACCACAGGTAGTGGTATCAGGGGGGCCTTTGTTGTGCCACCTGTCTTGCCACTGGCTTGGCAAGTGACACAGGAGCGACAAAACTCCTTTGTGTCCTCTGACATGTGTGGCCAATGAAAATGGGGAACAAGCTTATCCCAGGTCTTGTTTTGGCCCAAGTGTCCTGCCAATGGGATATCATGTGCTAGGGTCAAGAGGAACCCTCTAAACTTCTGAGGTATTACCAGCCTCCTGGTGGCTCCAGGGGTTGGATTTCTAGCCTCATAATATAGGATTCCATCATCCCAATAAACGTTATGGGACCCACTAGCACTCCCAGCAGCCTTAGCAGCAGCCTACTGTCTGAGGGGTTCAAGAGAGGGGAAACACTGTTGCTCCTTACTCAGATCTTCCCTGGAAGGTCCCCCTGCCCCCAAGAACTCAACCTGACCAGGCTCAAGTTCCTTTTTGGCAGTTCCTTCTTCAGGCTCTGCTTCTCCTCCCTCAGGAGGGGAATCTGAGATCCGAGACAGAGGGGAAGGCACTGCCTTAACCCTACTGCTCCTCCTCTTGGGTAGCATCTGGTCCATAGTTTCAGGATCAAGAGCTGGTTCAGCTTTATGCATTTTGGACTGTGACCTGGTCTCAGCAAATACCTCTGCAGGTATGCCCAACATCTCTTAATGAGTCCATAACTCCACTTCAGACCAGGCTGAAGTCTCTAGATCATTGCCCAATAGACATTCGACAGGGAGGTCTGTACTGACTACTACTTTCTTGAGGCCAGTTACCCCTCCCCAGGAGAAATTCACAACTGCCAGGCTATGGTTGGTCCTGACATTGCTTGCATTGGTGACCTGGTACATTTCACCCAGGATGATCTGTGCAGTGTCCACTAGATCCTCTGCCACCATGTTGACACTAGCACCTGTGTCCCAGAATGCCCAAGCCTGTTTGCCATTTATTATAGGCTGCTGTTTGTATTTGCCTAGATTACTTGGGCTCACTAGGAAGGACATGTCAAGGTCTCCCTCACAAAGCAGCAATGCCGGAGTGGTTACTCTGACTAGGCCAGAGTCCACATCAGAACCCAGGGTCAACCCTACTACACACTTATTCTGATTACCACCTCCACCAGTAGCTGTACTAGGGGGAACAGTTGCCTTAGGGGCTGGAGTGGTGGTGGTTTGGTCTTTGGACTTGGTACAATCAGAAGCCCAGTGCCCTTTCTGTCTACAGAATTTGCACCGGGGCTTCCTTTGGCCTTTTCCCTTTGTAGACTGTGAATCCCCACCAGATGCAGATTTTTGGGGCCCTTGTGAAGACTTCTGGTCTTTTGACTTATCCCCACTTTTCTCAGAGCCTTTAGGATCCTGCTTCTTAGTGTCACCCCCTTGGTTCTGGGTTTTCTGCCTCACCCTGGTTCTGACCCATTTGTCTGCCTTCTTTCCCAATTCTTGGGGAGAGGTCAGATCAGAGTCCACCAGGTACTGATGCAACAACTGATTTTGGCAATTATTAAGGATCTGTTCTCTCATCATAAGATTATACAATCCCTTAAAATCAGTAACTCTACTACCAACCAGCCAACCCTCCAGAGCCTTGGTTGCACAATCTACAAAGTCCGTCCAGTCCTGACTCTGTGCTTTCTGGGTGTC
This sequence comes from Triturus cristatus, assembly GCF_964204655.1. Classification (NCBI taxonomy): domain Eukaryota; kingdom Metazoa; phylum Chordata; class Amphibia; order Caudata; family Salamandridae; genus Triturus; species Triturus cristatus. The sequence goes on from NC_140586.1 coordinate 13,076,568, forward strand.
TCTGAACTTCAACCTGTACTGTTCAGTGGTTAAGCCAAACCAATCTATTAAGGCACTTTTCAGGACATCATAATCATCAGCATCCTCTTCTCTAACAGTGAGGAGCTTGTCTCTACCTTTATCTGAAAAGGAGAGTCACAAGATTGCTGCCCACTGTTTCTGGGGGACCTGTTGAACTTTACAGGCCCTCTCCATAGCAGTTATCCACTTGTGGATATCATCCCCACTCTGGTAGGGAGGAACAACCTTGGACAGTTTCCTATGATCTGGGATATAATCTCTGACTCTAGGGACACTGTTGCTGCCACCAGGGGGTTCTAACCCCTCTTTTCTAGAAGCTCTCTGGAGCTCAAAGGCTTATTTATCTAATGCCAACTGCTTGGCCTTAAGGGCAAATCTTGCTTCCTCATACTGTAGCAGTTTGTACATTCTTTCAGTGGAGGTCTCTCTTCTATTAAAGTATGAGTTCCTCTGATGAACAGATTCTCTTCCAGAGTGATATGAGTGGTCAGATTCCCTTGAAGGGGACCTAACCCTATCTTCTGCTCTGTCAGTTCTCTTAGGCGGAATTCCTCTGTTCTGTTCAGATCCTTCTGGATCTGGCCCTTCAATCACAAAGTCCTGGTCATCATGATTTTCATCATCTGACCCAGATACTGTAATTGACCCACTCCCTGATTCAGATCTGTTAGCTCCTAGAGCCAACCTCAGATCATCTGTTGTTAGCAGATCTATCAGGCCTAGTGTGGTGGAACTCTGTCCTAGCTTCAGGTGTCTTGCAACACACATGGCCTTCAAGTCAAAGAAGGTCATGTCCTTATACTGAGGCAGGGTAGACCCACTGGCTCCATCCCTTGATGACATTCTAGTGTTATGCAGTGTTGCACTACCTACACTAGTTTGTGGCCTACTAATCCTAGCCTGAGCTGTAGCAAGGGTATGCTATTCCTTCACAAACAGCTCTAAGTTCAGTAGAACTTATTGATACTAAGCTTGACTTTTATATGTACCTTGAATACCTTTAGTGGTTTTCAGTTAGTAATTCAAATAGAGATTTTCTGGTAAAACAATGGCAAGCTGGAATCCCACACGCTGCCCACCAATGTGAGAAGTTGGCCTGGCAAATGCTGGTCACTAGTTATAGTGGCTACCTTGCACCAGTCCAATTCGAATCTTATGGTAGATAGGTTTAAGAAAACCTTTTAAAGAAAGCTATCCTAGTGGTAGCTGTGGAGAGCAGCCTTCAGGATAAGTCTCAAAGGAATGTAAAGCAGCTTGTTTTACCTTATAATCTCTTGAATTACCAAATGAAAGGACACCTCACAGGTATATATAACAAATATATATGTATTTATTTCTAGACACACTCTTCTAATCTCTTTATGAGATTAGAAGTCAAGGACATGCACAAATATCAACGTTTCACAATAAGTTAAGCACAAATATGGCTGGGGCCATAGGGGCGTACCAGACCATATACAAAAAAAGAGGTTTAGGAAAGTCGACTTGCAAGGGGACAAGGCCTAGGGCCTGTAGAATCGCTGGGGCTTCACTAATCCACCCAAGGCAGGTAAGTAAAAGACCCATGGGAGCCGTGTGCAGTGTGAGAACACAGCCACGGGTTCCCTATTGATTTCAATGGAGCAATTTGCGGTTGGATTTTTAAAGTTTTAGGTTACTTCGAGGTAGTCTACAAGCAAGCCACTTACAAGGTAAGTAATTCGAGGGCCAACACACACTGGAGCACCGGAGTGCACGAGTTACCTCACCCAGGGAAGCCGGGTGCATAGGTGTCTTTTGGTATCGAGTCGCGTCGTTATTTTCCATGGAAGCTGATGAAATTTTGCGGCTTGCGAAGACTGGAGAAGTGTCTGGTGGAATCCAAGGCTGGATTCAAGGTGAAGAAGACCTGAAAGCAGAAGGGACAGTGTTCACAGTCACTTGCCAGTGACCCGGGCCAGGAAGAAGGATGCCCACGGAAGTTGGGTGATTTCAGGTGATCAAGGGTGTTTTGACTCTTTGCCCACAAGGACCAGGAGGCATCGATAATGACCAGCCGCTGAATTTGGAGTGTCCCACAATGTCTGCAGCTTACTGAGGTGTCGGCAACTGGATTGGAGCCAACAAGCCTTGGCAACAGCAAGTCTTGTGGAAGTTGAAGAAAGTCAGGGGCGCAGACCAGCAAGGTCTGAGGGACTCACCCAGCAAGGGTAAATGAGGGCAGGTTTGGAGCAACCAGGGTATCCCTTTGGTTTGATCAGAAAGTCTTCAGGGGACCCACAAGCCAATGGGCAAGGGATTGCAAAGACGCCTTGTGAGGATTCACTTCACAGGAGCCCACGGTCACTCGGGATGAGGTAGGCCTCTGATTTTCCAGGGAAATCCTGCTGGAGGCTTGGGCCACACATGGTCCAATGCACAAGTTTGTAGAATATTGTGAAGGGGTTGTACTTGACAATAGTGCATGGTACCCAGGTATTGCTGTTCCTCATCACTCATGGGGTCCACTCGCCTCAGCTTTGCTGGGAACTCACAATGGCTGTCGGTACGTCAGGAAATTTACTTCTGGGGCTGCAGGGACTTTGGGCTCCAGTGGGAGCGGGAATGTTTGCAACAGTTGATTCAAGTTTTTGGTGCCTGCCAAGCAGGGGAGTCACTCCTTGACTCCAAGGGAGATTCTTCTGTCTTCCAAAGGTAGTGGAATGTCAAAGGGCCACGATTCTTCTTGTAGAGCGTCGTCCAGGGATATCTAGTTTGCAATGGCAAGGGTTCCCTATCTTATACTAAAAGAAAGGGAGGGACTAGCTTTATGAACACTCCTCTGGGAGGGTCAGGGTAGGGGGTGGTTACACCCACTTCCCTTTGTCCAGTTTTGTGCCAGATGAGGGGCTGGTATCCCCTGAACTGGTTTGAGCTGGCATATGCACAGAGGAGCCTACTGCTCCCCCAGTGCAGGACTTCAAAGCACTCTAGGAGTGCACCCACCCAGCCCCAACACACTAAATCCTGTCTGGAAGGTGGTGACACCTCCCTGTGACAGGATGCCTATTGTTGGGCCTCCTCCACTGCAAGTTTCAGTCAGCAGCAGGAGGGCAGCCCAGTGTCTGTGCTGGTGGCATCCATTTTGTGATGCCAGGGCTCTTTCAGATTTCTACCGTGTTACCACAGTAGGTACATGTCGTCCCCTCTAGAAGGGTGGGATCATACTCCCACACCAGTTACTGGTGTGGGGGTATGATTCCAAGTTGGTTGACACCAAACACAACATGTTTTGATGCAGTCATTCCAAAGTTAGCATTTACCGTTGGGTTATGATGTACTTAAGAGTATATGGTTTAACCGCATCCACAAACAGCCACAGAGAATATACTCTGCCAGCTGCAGAGGGGCCCTGCTCATGCAGAGGCACCCCCTCACATTGTAAACCAAGCACCCTGCCCTCAGGTTTGATAGGGCCTGCCTTAGGGGTGACTGATAGGTTTATATGTTTGTGTATGGTGAGATATAGGAACCTATACCTCAGTGAGGAGTGCTAACACTACTTCACCCAGGCTGCAGTAGCAGGCCTGTGGTGTCAGATTTAGTCTGCTTCCCAGGGGTGGCATAATACATGCTTCAGCCCCTGGTAGGCCTGTGAAGTACCTATGCCCTTGGTACCTAGGGTACCATATACTAGGGGCTCATAAGGTACCACAGTATCCAATGACTAGTGCATTTAATATGCACTCCAAGTTGTTTAGAGAGAACTGAGACACTGGGGCCCTGATTAGCAGGGACCCAGCCAGACTATAGCCAGAAACCAGTGTTAACATCAGAATAAAAGTGGGGGCAACATAAGTGCAGATCCTACTCTCCTACAGTAACAAAAGATGAAATATGTATGGAATACATTGTTGAAATGTGTAGGTTTTGGGGACGTTATAGTTAGTTGCCTACTGGACTCTGAAATTCATGAATCAAGACTGAATTCGAACTGTGAGCTCTGCTGGCCGCAGTGTAGACTGCCATTCAGTGTTCCTTTGGACTTGCAAGATGAATTTTGTGATTGTACTAAAGCTATAATTGATATAAAAAAAGTTCTTGAAGCAAGGATACTAAAAGGATATTATTAAGGTTGCGAAGACGTTGTAATTAGTTGCCTACTGGACTCTGTAATTAATGAATAAACACTCAATTTTAATTGTGAGCCGTGCTGACCGCAGTGTAGGCCAGAGGTAGCGGTCAGCAAGGGCCCACAGCCACACGACGTTCAGTAGAGCTGCACAGTTATTGGCAATTCAGTGTGTGTGCAGCCAGTGATGATAAGTGGTGCACTGAGTTAGTGGCATCTGAAGCAACCAGCGTGTGCGCACCCTGCGGTGATGCATCATCCGAGCGGGCTGCACTGGGAGAAATGTCTTTTGCCTACTGAATTCTGCCTTAATAAGGCCACGTGGCATTGAGTTGTGGTGCACTGAGTTAGTGGTACCTCTGGCGCTCAGCTTGTACACCGCCTGCGATGATGCGTGGTCGGGGCGGGCCGCACTGGGAGGAACGTGTCTTGCCTACTGGACTGCGTCATCTGCAGTGGCCACTACATCTGAATTGTGAGCCCTGCTGTCCACAGTGTAGTTTGAAGGCAGTAGTCTGTACAGACATAAGTCTGCGGTTCTGTGCCGCTGTGTTTGCAGGGGGCATGTATTGAGGAGGCCAGCGGATATGGCGGCAGCTACGTGGCAGGGTGCGGGCCGCTGCTCTGGCAGACGCATTGGCTTTCACACACGTGAACCACGCCCTGAGTCCCGGCCTATTTATTCACACGTCTATGCTGGAGTGGCGTATGTTGGACCAGCCAACTGCGCTCCCGCTTACAGGGGACAACGATACAGGTACATTACCGAGATCTTCCCTACTGAAAAAATAATAATAATATTAATATATATATATATATATATATATATATATATATATATATATATATATATATATATATATATATATAAATGTAAATTCGTCTCTGATGCTGCCTTGGTTAGGAAGACGAAGAACGGACCCAGACTTCGGTGCCAATCACTGAGATTTTTATTTAAATTTCTCTGTACCAGTCCGCCATGACGCGTTTCAGCCCCCACTCGGGCCTTGATCACATGATATATATATATCTATATATATCCTGTAGACTCGTCTCTAACTTCCTATCATGGAAAAGACGAAGCGAACCCAAGATTGCAGTGCTTCTTTTCTTTATTGTGAGCCCAGCACCACCGCCATTACGCGTTTCGATCCTCGTGGGACCTTGATCACATGACACGTTACCAGGTACACTCTCAACATTTTTAAGTGACAGAGCTCAATCAAACAAGCACTTCCTCATAGACATAGAAAAAACATTTTTGTAGAATGTCGCAAATTGTTTTTAACATAGCAGCCCATATAGTCTAGCTTTTGTGCAAAATGACGCAAAGTAATAAAAATATAAATATAAATATTACTTAGGTTTTCTGTTTAACCCAGAAATAATATCAGATAAAACCAACCCTTATTGACATCCTCATTAAAAAAAATGGGGGATGCTTAAAAAGAGATACTGCAACTGAAATAACACATATAAATACCCAATTATAAATATATGTACAGTTGTTAAAAAAATGCATAAGCCTTAAAAAAGTAAAATTATTAACTTTTTTCATCTTATTCGATGTGGCAGCATTAAAAGTCTCAGTATCAAATATCGAATTGCACAATAGTAAACTGTAAACAATGTTACAATACCATGAGTAAACAACACACAATATATAAAGCCCAAGTGGGCAATAATTCCAGTAAATCAAGTCTTAGACTAAAGTGCTAGTGCATAAAGAGTGTCACATTAGAAATCCCTAAAAAAACCCTAATGTGCAAAAATTATACAAACGTATAAAAAAGATAAATCTAAAAACATCTCATAAGGTAGCAGCAGCAGCATGGAAGTATGGGTATATTCGATTTAGCAATTGAGGAAATAACATTTTACAAATGCGTATAAAAATTCTCACTGGAATTTAACCCTTTCGGTGTTTTTGAATCCATATCTAAAATGTATTTCGTTTCCAGTTTTCTCAAAAGATTCTCACGATCTCCACCTCTTCTTAACGGTGGAATCGAGTCGACCATAAAGTAACATAACTCACTTGATTTGTTAGCATGCAATTCATTGAAGTGTCGGGGGACCGGATATGACGTATCACCATTGTTGATTGCCCGTATGTGCTGTAGTATCCTCTTGTGGACCTGCAGCCTCGTGCTACGCGCAGACCACAGGGACACTCCAGCACATATACCGCAAACTCAGTTTTGCAGGTACGTTTTTTATCAATCTTGCTTGGCCTGCTCTTAAACGGTGTGGTGTACTTCGTCTTGCTAACTCCATGTTTGCATGCTTTACAGACTGCACACTTAATAAAGCCTGAACTGGCCGTCAACAATGTTGTGTTCTGTGATACTTCAGGACTACTGGTGACTAATGTGTCGCTCATTGAGCAGGCTTTTCTAAATGTTAGATTGGGGGACCTTGTTAGTCTGTCCCCTAGCACTGGATCATTTCTTACTAATTCCCAGTTCTTATTGACAATTTTTCTCATAGTTTGATGTTGATAACTATACGTCAGAATGAGTCTTGAGGGCTGTACTATCTCTGGTAAGTTATCGTTAGGCATTTTGCTAGCCAGTGCCTTGGATCTGCCCTGCTCGTTTACCTTGGCCATGGCTTTGTCCACTACACTAGGGGTGTAACCTTCTGTAATAAATCTAGTACGGCATTCAATCTGTGCTCTAATGCAGTCTTCTTCTGTGCTACAAATTCTCCTAATACGCAGCATCTCCCCAAAGGACATGCTGCCAATCAAATGCGCTGGATGATGGCTTGCTGCATGCAGCAGCGAGTTACCTGCCGTTGCCTTCCTATGCAATCTGGTGTACAGCTGTGTGTTTTTTATCAGGATTTCGACATCCAAAAAGCAGATTGCCTCACGACTCAACTGGCCTGTAAATTTCAGATTTAGAATATTTTCATTGATTTGCTCAATAAATTGCTGGACCCCAAACTCCGAGCCCTTCCAAATAATGAGCAACTCGTCTATGTATCTGTACCATCGTATTATGTGGTTATTCATAATTTCCTGATAGGCTGGCCTGAGGACCTGTTCCCCCCACAGCCCCATATGCAAACAAGCATAGCTAGGGGAAAAACAGGCCCCCATAGCCACGCCCCTAACCTGCTGGTACACTTGTTTTTAGAACAAAAAATAAGTGTTCTCCAGACACATAGATATGATGGCCAATAACATTTTGTTGTGTTCATAGAAGCAAATAGGTTGTGAATTTAAAAAATGTTCTACTGCCTTTAGTCCATCTCTATGATGGATGCTCGTATAGAGTGACGAGACATCCAAAGATATGAGGAAAAAATCTTCATTCCAAACAATGTCATTCAATTTACGTAACAAACCCCCTGTATAAAGTACAAAGGATGGCAATGACCTCACATGTTCCTGTAAAAAGAATTCAACATATTTGTTGGCATTCTCCATAATACTATTACATGCCGAAATTATTGGCCTGCCTGGTGGTGTATGAACATCCTTGTGTATTTCGGGTATAAAATACACCACCGGCATCACAGGATGATCATTCTTAAGAAAACGAAATTCATCCATTGACAGAAGACCTGTGATTTTCCATGCCAGTAACTTAGAATAAAAACAATATATATACATATGCACACACACACATATATATATTTATTTATTTATTCATTTCACTGGAAAAAAACACCTGTTTCAGGGACGTTGTAGTTAGTTGGACAATTCACTTGTACAAAACCATTATAGTTAGTTGAGCTTAGTGTAACTTGTGCCCCTACAATGCACTGCTGATCATATCACATATTACATTACTCATGACATGGTCAGTGGCATCACTGATGACATCACTCACGACACCTCAAATGACATCGCTGATGACATCACTGATGACATCATCCAGTGACTATGTGTTTCTGTAAAGTTTAAATATGTTTTATAAATATATATATATATGTATATATAGGTCAAGGTGTATTTAAAAATGAGTGGGTGTATGACTGTCTGAATGGATGATTTAGTAGGTGTGTGACTGACCGTATAAGTGAGTGATTAAAAGTGTCTTACTGAATGCATGGGTTAGTGACTAATCTGCGTGACTGTTCTGAATCAGTCTGTCTGTTGGTGTGTAAGCGGTTGCATGGGTTGGTGAAAAGCTACATGAGTGTCTATATTTGTTCTTGATTGCTTGTCTGAGTATCTGTATGGGTGCCTGAGTGTCTGTGTGGGTGTGTGGGGTGTGTGTGACTCACTGCATGGATGTGTGAGTGGGTGATTCACTGGGTGTAAGGGTTCAAGAGTATGTCTTTGAGGGGCTGTATGGGTACATGAGTGTATGTATGGCTGTGTTGGTGAGTGAATGGATGTCTCAGTGGTACATGTGTGAGTAACTACATATGTGAAAGGTAGTATCTGTGAGTGTTGGAGTATATAAATGACTATATGTGAGAGTGGGTGATTATGAGAGTGGCTGTGTGGATAAGTGTGTGCTTGTGTCAGTGATTGTATAAGAGTAAGTAAATGTTAGTATATGTGTGAATAAGTGAAGTGCTGTGTGTATAACTATATAGGTGAGTAAATGGGAACATGATTGATTCTTTGCATGACTAGCTAGCTGTGTAAGTAACTCTATGGGTGAGTGGTGGTGTGTGAGTGTCTGTATAGGTGTATGAGTGCATATGATAGTCACTGTATTGATGAGTGACTGCATATATGAGTGACTGTATGGGTGAGTGAGTGGATGTGTGTATAGACCTAGGAATCAGTGAGTGAGTATGTAGCAACTGGTATTGGTGTATCTATGGTTTCGAGAATGGCAGTCGGTATTTTAGAGTGGGTGAATCAAAGGTTATATTGGGCTGTGAGGAGGTGCATCAGAGGATCACGTGGATGATGTCATCAGTGATGTCATTTGAGATGTCATCAGTGATGTCACTGACCATCTCATGAGTGATGTAATCTGCCATGTCATCAGAAGTTATACTTATTTAATTTTTTTATTTTTGGAGTTTTATACAGCGCTTACAAGACCCAAAGAGGTATCAGAGCACTTTACAACGTACATGTAAAAGAAGCATAAACATTTGAATACAGTGAGTAGCATCAGGGTGCTGGAGGTCCTATTGATCGAGGTCATTGACCAGATGCATGGAGATGGCGCTTGAGGAGAAAATCTTTTAGTTGTCTCTTTAAGTTCATGAAGAGGGATTGGTTCTGATGTGGGTAGGGAGAGAGTTCCAGATTTTTGGGGCGTTAGCTCAACTAACTATAACAACTGAATTTCTCTGGTTTTGTATGAGTGAATTGTCCAACTAACTATAATGCTGTCACAAGGGACACCCTCTATGGAAAAGGAGGCACGATAGTCTGAGGTCTGGGGGTATGGTTCTTTATTGTTCCACGATAGAAGGCACAAGGTAAACGGAGGAGATCGCGTCTTCCTTCTTGGCTCGTCTTCTCTTGGAGCGCTTTCCACGGAGCTTAGGTGTTCGTCCGACTCTCCCGGGAGATAGACCGAGGGAAACAAAAAGAACACGGGAACCCACAAGTGTGAGATGGAGGAGCTTGGTATGGATTTGAGGCAGGGTAAGGGGAGTGAAGGGTCACCGGGGCTGCCACCACGTAGAATTCACACCACAAAAACAATAGAGGTCTCGTAGGTGAAGGTGCAGGGAACAGGGTGAAAAAAAACGTACTCTGTGTCCCACAAGCGCCCACCCCTCTGTGACCTCCCCAACTCAATCCTACCCCGTCCCTCCCCGTGAAAAAGTAAAACCCAGGACTCGGTCCCGTACCTTTCCCAGCCACGCTCCTCCGGGAACGTGGGGGGGGCGAGTCACGTTTACGTTGGCCTCCTGGCTGCTTCGGATCCTTGACCACGTCCTCTCCGAATCCTCCGCTCGTCTTCTCGCCGTCTCCACCGCTTCGCTGCTCTCGCTTTCCGTCTCTCTCTCCACTCTTGCTTCCTCTGCCGGCTTTCGCGCTGTGGTCCTCTTCCGGGTTCTCTTTACAGGCAAATATGTCCCGTGATTGGAGGGTTGTCGCTGACGTCGGTCTCACAGACTCCTCTTCCAGGGAAGTCCAATCTGGATTAAAGGGGCCGCTCTCATCCTGCGACCTAGGTGGAAATGAATAGCCATTATCATCTCCTGTTTGCTCCGCCTCCAGAGTGACCCCCTGACAATTCCCTCCCCCAGGTGTACCCCGCTCGGGGGAACAAGGGAAACGGGAGAGAAAGTCAGCATTACCCTGTTGAACCCCTTTTCGATGTCTGACGTCAATTTGGAAAGGCTGTAAGGCCAGGAACCAGCGGAGAATACGTTCATTATGGCCACGGTTCCTTTGTAGCCATGTGAGGGGAGCGTGGTCGGTATATAGTATGAAGGGCCTACCCTCTAAATAGTATCTCAGCTTTTCAACCCCCCACTTAACCGCAAGACATTCCTTCTCTATGGTGGAATATGCTTGTTCTCTGGGGAATAACTTTCGGCTGAGATAAAGAAGGGGCCGTTCATGGCCATTCTTGTCCGGCTGTGATAAGACCGCCCCTATCCCGATACCGGAGGCGTCAGTCTGTAAAATGAAGGTGTTGTTAAAGTCAGGGGTCACTAATATAGGGGAGGTTGTCAGTGCGTCTTTTAGAGCTTGAAAGGCTTGGGATTCCCTATCGGTGGGGGCTTGCAGTCTAGGGGACGTGTGAGTCTTGCGGAGGAGGTCTGTAAGTGGCCCAGCTAAGGTAGCGAAGTGGGCAATAAATCTGCGGTAGTAACCGACTAGGCCCAAAAACGCTCTTAAGTCCCTCTTGGTTTTAGGATAGGGAACGGCCTGGATGGCGGTTATTTTCTCAGTCTGGGGAGCGATGTGTCCCTCCCCCAGGAGATACCCCAAATAGCGGACCTTCTGAAAAGCCACCCTTGATTTCTTGGCATTCACATGCAACCCTGAACGTCTTAAGCTACCAAGGATATTCCCTAAATGGAGCAAGTGTTCCTCCCAGGACTTACTGAACACCACGATGTCATCAAGATAAGCCCCCGAATACTGCAGGTGAGGGGCCAGGAGGGTGTCCATGGCCCTTTGAAAGGTAGCCGGGGCTCCATGCAACCCAAAGGGAAGGACGGTAAAGTGGTAGTGAACTGATGGGGTGGAAAAAGCGGTTTTTTCTTGGTCGGCTGGGGCCAGAGGTATCTGCCGATACCCCTTGGTGAGGTCGATGGTGGTTATATATCTGGCCTCACCAAGGCGTTCAATGAGTTCATCCACCCGGGGAAGGGGATAAGCATCTTGTTTGGACACCCGATTCACTGCCCTGAAATCAATACAAAACCGGATGCTTCCGTCCGGTTTGGGTACTAGGACAACCGGAGAACACCAATTGCTGTGAGAGGGGACTATGACACCCGAGGCCAACATCCTCTCGACTTCTTCCTGGAACGCGGTTCGTCGTGCTTCCGGTATCCGATACGGTTTTTGCTTAACCACTACTCCGGGTGGAGTGGGTATGCAGTGTTCTGCTAGAGAAGTCTTCCCTGGCTGGTCAGAAAATACGTCGGAATAGGTTGAGAGGAGGGAACGTATCTCTTCTGCCTGTATCGAGGGGAGGTCAGGATTAATGGGGGTCTCGGTGACTGTATGTGTAAGGGGGCAAACTGTGGACACCGTATGGTCTACAGTTGGAGGGGGTCCTAACCATTTTTTTAGTAAATTGATATGATACATTTGTGTCCTATTCCGGGCCATCTGTAGGATGTATGTGGTTTTCCCTACCTTGCGGACTACCTGGAAAGGACCTTGCCACTCCTTTTTCAATTTGTGGGTGGACGTGGGTAGAAGTACCAATGTCCAGTCACCTATGTTCAGTTCTCTCCACTTAGAACCCCGGTCATAAAAGGTTTTCTGTTTTGTCTGTGCTGCTATTAACTGGGTATGGGCCAGTGTTCTCAATTTATGGAGTCTAGTTTGCAGTTGTCGTGTGTAATCAAGGAGAGCTTCGGCCTCGTGGAGACCTTCTCGCTCCCAACTGTCCTTGGTGATCTCAAGCAGGGTTCGTGGTTTGTGTCCAAAGAGCAGTTCGAAAGAGGAGGTACCCAGACTAGATTGTTTCTGACTGCGGAGAACAAAGAGCGCTAAGGGTAGTAGTTGATCCCAGTTCTTCCCATCCCCAGACAGAAGCATTTTCAAGGTAAGTTTTAAACTACCATTATAGCGTTCAACTAGTCCGTCGGTCTGGGGATGGTAGACAGAGGTGGTTATGTGTTTGATCTGTAGCTGGTCACAAACTTGTTTTAGGAGACGCGATACAAAGGGTGTGCCATGATCGGTGACGATCTCACGGGGAAACCCCATCCTAGAAAAGACCTCCACGAGTCTTTGCGCTATGGCCGCAGAGGTGGCGGTTCGCAGGGGGAAGGCCTCAGGATATCTGGTGGCATAGTCGACCAACACCAGAGCATACTGATGTCCGCGTGCTGACTTAGGCAAAGGACCGATGAGGTCCATACCCACTCTGTCAAAGGGGGTACCTATAATGGGTAAGGGGTGTAAGTGCACTGGCGGGGGTATATAGGGATTACGGCGTTGGCAGATTTGGCACTCCTGGCAATACTTTTGGATTTGTGCGTATACCCCAGGCCCAAAAAAATGTTGTAATATAGCCTGTCCTGTTTTTTCTGCCCCTGAGTGGCCCGCCAACAGGTGGGCGTGTGCAAAAAACAAGATTTGGTCCCGGAACTCTAAGGGGACCACCAGTTGGGGAACGGCGTCTTGTTTGGAGAGACGATATAGCAGGCCGTTTTTCTCAATGAAAGTGGGAAATGTCTGATACAAGGGGTTCTGTGGGTCTCTGGCTTTTTGCCAGGCATGGGTGAGGGTGGCATCGTTTAATTGGGCCATCCTGAAGTGGTTATCTCTTGCCCAGGGTTCAGGCGTAAGTAAGACATCATGTTTTGCAGGAGTCAGGGCAGCATGCATTAAGGGAGTAAAACATGGGGTATCTATCCTGATGATTAGGGACTCGGGGAGATTTTCCAATACCCCTACCACGGCCTCCACCTGTACATTACCCTCAGTGACTAACACCAACTTAGCCAAAGGGTATTCCTTCACATCCCCATGAATGCAGCGGATGTGGATGGTTTTTCCCGGTAGAAGCCTTGAGGGAGGTACCAGTTCTCTCTTCACGACCGAATGCCTGCACCCAGAATCGAGGAGAGCCCTTACCACCCTCCCCTCAAGAGTCACACTCACATAGAATATCGGCCCTGTTTCTTGGGCGAAGAAGACGGAGCGGGGAGCATAGCTCACGTCCATCGGTTCCTCCTCCTTCTCTCTTTTTTTGCGGCAGTACCGGGCAATATGTCCCCACTCCCCACAGTCATAACATTGGGGGCCTGAGTAGGTCGGGTTCTCCGGGCGGTTTATGCGTGGACGGCTGCTCTCTGGGAGGGGTCGTGAGGGTCTTTTGTCTGGCTTCCCGGGACCTAATGGTCGGATGTGTCTCTCAGTCTCCTTTACTGGAGGCCGGCACTGAGCCCTAGCATAGGAGGTCGCCATCTCCATGGCCTGTTCCAAGGTGAGGCCAGCGTGTTGCTTTAACCAGCGTTGAGTAGAATACGGAAGGGCCTCCAGGAATTGTTCTAAATAAATTTTATTCATGACCTCTTCCATATTGCCTTCATGTGGTTTAAGCCAGAGGTCCGCGGCTTCCTTCAATTTGAAAAATAGAGTCTTGGGTAAGTCAACTGGGACACCACGTTCTTGGCGGAATTTCAGCCTATGGGTCTCGTCATCCACCCGAGTCTATCGAGTACATACTGTTTCACAACAGTATAGGTGGCGGTTCCATCTCGGTTTACCATTTGATATGCCGCTTGGGCTTCACCGGTTAGGAGTGGGGCGAGGTAAAACGGCCATCTATCTCCTGGCCAGGCACTAGCCCTCGCTGCCCTCTCAAAGTTAAAAAAAAACGCCAAGGGGTCGTCCCCAGGCACAAACTTCTGCAGGGGGACCACTGTCCCCGGTGGATGGCTGGCCCTGCTCTGTCCCAGGTTGACCAGGAGCTGGGCATGTCCTTCAGCAAGTTTAAGTAGACTATTGGCTTGATTCTGGATGGCCGAAGTGAATACAGCGCGATCCGCTTCGGCCTGACTGGAGGATTTCTCCACCGCCCACTCGAGTTTGGCTTGGCCCTCCTTCATCTGGTGGATAAGGGCCTCCATCCTGTTTCGGATACAAGGGGATGTCCTCCTATCTGGCTCGCCACTTGTCACAAGGGACACCCTCTATGGAAAAAGAGGCACGATAGTCTGAGGTCTGGGGGTATGGTTCTTTATTGTTCCACGATAGAAGGCACAAGGTAAACGGAGGAGATCGCGTCTTCCTTCTTGGCTCGTCTTCTCTTGGAGCGCTTTCCACGGAGCTTAGGTGTTCGTCCGACTCTCCCGGGAGATAGACCGAGGGACACAAAAAGAACACGGGAACACACAAGTGTGAGATGGAGGAGCTTGGTATGGATTTGAGGCAGGGTAAGGGGAGTGAAGGGTCACCGGGGCTGCCACCACGTAGAATTCACACCACAAAAACAATAGAGGTCTCGTAGGTGAAGGTGCAGGGAACAGGGTGAAAAAAAACGTACTCTGTGTCCCACACGCGCCCACCCCTCTGTGACCTCCCCAACTCAATCCTACCCCATCCCTCCCCGTGAAAAAGTAAAACCCAGGACTCGGTCCCGTACCTTTCCCAGCCACGCTCCTCCGGGAACGTGGCGGGGCGAGTCGCGTTTACGTTGGCCTCCTGGCTGCTTCGGATCCTTGACCACGTCCTCTCCAAATCCTCCGCTCGTCTTCTCGCCGTCTCCACCGCTTCGCTGCTCTCGCTTTCCGTCTCTCTCTCCACTCTTGCTTCCTCCGCCGGCTTTCGCGCTGTGGTCCTCTTCCGGGTTCTCTTTACAGGCAAATACGTCCCGTGATTGGAGGGTTGTCGCTGACGTCAGTCTCACAGACTCCTCCTCCAAGGAAGTCCAATCTGGATTATAGGGGCCGCTCTCATCCTGCGACCGAGGTGGAAATGAATAGCCATTATCATCTCCCGTTTGCTCCGCCTCCAGAGTGACCCCCTGACAAATGCCCCTTAAACCTGTGTTTTTTTTCAGTGAATTTAAATGCCAAATTCTACCTATCATGTCCCTGAAACCTAGAGTTTTTTTCAGTGAATTTCAAAGGTTTTTTGCATGCTAATTTCTAACTATAACATCCCTGAAACCTATGGTTTTTATAGGGAATTTCAAAGGTTTTTTAAATGCTAATTTCTAACTATAATGTCCCTGAAACCTATGGTTTTTCAGTGAATTTCAAAGGTTTTTTAAATGCTAATTTTTGACTATGCCTACAGAGGTACAACATGTGCAGAAAGACAAAGAAAAGTGTAGAAAGAAGCAAGAGGAAAGAGATATGCAGAAAGAATAAACAGAGGTGCAGAAAGAGGCCTTGTTGCAAAGTCATCCTGGGCCCCCAACATTTTGCTGACTAGGACTGGTGGTAACTGACTCTGACTACCCAGGACCGGAGATAGTGCTATGCTGAAAGACACTTAAAATACAGTGATAACACCTACATACACTAGGGTACACTATGGGTTGGGGTATCCCTGTGATTGGCATGACCTCCCCTGTAAGGCCCTGTACATAATAGAGCAAGGGGATTAAAACTACCTCTAACTCAGAGGTGCAGAAATAGGCAAGAGAAGTACAGAAAGAAGCAACAACGGTGCAGAAAGAAGCAACAGAGGTGCAGAAAGAAGACACAGAGGTGCAGAAAGAGGCAAGAGAGGTGTGGAAAGAAGCAAGTGAAGTACAGAAAGAGGCAAGAGAGGTACACAAAGAGGCAAGAGTGGTACAGAAAGAGGTAGGAGGGTATAGAAAGAAGGAAGAGGAGTGCAGAAAGAGGCAAGAGAATTGCTGAAAGAAGCAACAGAGGTGTAGAAAGGGCAAGAGAAGTGCAGCAAGAGGCAAGTGAGGTACAGAAACAAGCAATAACAGTGCAGAAAGAACTAACAGAGGTGCTGGGAGAGATGTGAAGGGTGCAGAAAGAGCAAGAGAAGTGCAGAAAGAGGCAACAAAGGTACAGAAGGAGGAAAGAGAGGTGCAGAAAGAGGCAGGAAAGGTACAGAAACAGGGGACAGGGGTGCAGGAAGAGGCTAGAGAGGTGCAGAAAGAGGCAGGAAAGGTACAGAAACAGGGAACAGGAGTGCAGAAAGAGGTATGAGAGGTGCTGAAAGAGGCAAGTGAGGTGCAGAAAGAGGCAAAAGATCTGCAGAAAAAAGCAACAGAGGTGCTGAAAGATGCAAGTGAGGCACAGAAAGAAGCGAGAGGTGCAAAAAGGGGCAATAGAAGTGCAGAAAGAAGCAACAGAGGGGCGGAAAGAGATAAGAGGAGAGAGAAGTGCAGAAAGAAGCAAGAGCAGTGCAGAGAGAACCAACAGAGGTGCTGAAAGAGGCGTGAAGGGTGCAGAAAGAACAAGAGAAGTGCAGAAGGAAGCAAAAGAGGTACAGAGAGAGGAAAGAATGGTGCAGAAAGAGGTAAGAGAGGTATAAAAAGAGGCAAGAGAGGTTAACAAAGAGGGTGCAGAAAGAGGCAGAAGGGATGCAGAAAGGCAAGAAAATTGCTGAAAGAAGCAACAGAGGTGTAGAAAGAAGCAAGAAAAGTTCAGAAAGAGGCAAGTGAGATGCAGAAAGAGGCAAGAAAGGTACAGAAAGAGGGAAAACGAGTGCAGAAAGGGATAACAGGGGTACAGAAACAAGCAAGACAGGTGAAGAAAGAAGCATGGAAAGAACAGAAAGTGGCAAGAGAATTGCTGAAAGAAGCAACAGAGTTGTGGAAAGAAGCAAGAAAAATGCAGAAAGAGGCAAGTGAGATGCAGAAACCGGCAAGAAAGGTACAGAAAGAGGGAAGACAAGGGCAGACAGAGACAACAGAAGTGCTGAAATAGGCAAGTCATCTGCAAGAGAATTGCTGAAAGGAGCAAGAGACGTGCAGAAAGAGGCAATAGAAGTGCAGAAAGAAGCATCAGAGGTGCAGAAAGGGGTGCATAAAGAGAAGAGAGAAATGTAGAAAGAAGCAAAAGAGGTGCTCAAAGGGGCAAGATAGATGCAGAAAGAGGCAAGAGCAGTGCAGAATGAACCAAGATAAGTGCAGAAAGAAGCAACAGAGGTTCAGAAGGAGGCATGAGGAGTGCAGAAACAAGCAAAAGAAGTGCAGAAAGAAACAACAGAGGTGCTGACAGAAGCACGAAGGATGCAGAAAGAGGCAAGAGAAGTGAAGAAAGAGGCAAAAGAGGAACAAAAGAGGCAAGAGTGGTGCAGAAAGAGGGAAGAAAGGTATAGAAAGAGGCAAGAGAGTTGCTCAAAGAGGGAAGACGGGTGTAGAAAGAGGCAAGAGAGGTGCAGAAAGAAGTAACAGAGGTGCATAAAGAGGTAAGAGAATTGCAGAAAGAGGCAAGAGAGTTGAAGAAACAGGCAAAAGAGGTACATAAAGAGACAACAGAGGTGCAGAAAGAAGCAAGGCAGGGGCAAAAAGAAGCATGGAAAGGGCAGAATGAAGCAACAAGGGCAAAAGGCAAGAGAGGTACAGAAATAGGCAAGAGAAGTAAAGAAGGAGGCAAAAGAATTGCTGAAAGAAGCAACAGAGGTGTAGAAAGAAGCAACAAACGTGTAGAAAGAGGCAAGTGAGATGCAGAAACAGGCAGGAAAGGTACAGAAAGAAGGAAGACGAGTGCAGAAAGAGACAACAGGGGTGCAGAAAGAAGCAAGTCTGCTGCAGAAAG
This sequence comes from Triturus cristatus, assembly GCF_964204655.1. Classification (NCBI taxonomy): domain Eukaryota; kingdom Metazoa; phylum Chordata; class Amphibia; order Caudata; family Salamandridae; genus Triturus; species Triturus cristatus. Next base: position 13,094,482 of record NC_140586.1, read on the forward strand.
AAGCATGGGAAGTGCAGAATGAGGCAAGTGAGATGCAGAAACAGGCAAGAATTGTACAGAAAGAGGGAAGACGAGTGCAGAAAGAGACAACAGAGGTGCTGAAAGAGGCAAGTCTGCTGCAGAAAGAAGCAAGAGAGGTGCAGAAAGAGACAATAGAAGTACAGACAAAGCATCAGAGGTGCAGAAAGAGGCAAGCAGGTGCAGAAAGATGAGAGAGAAGTGCAGAAAGAAGCAAAAGGGGTGCTCAAAGAGGGATGCAGAAAGAGACAAGGGCAGTGCAGTAAGAACCAAGAGAAGTGCAGAAAGAAGCAACAGAGCTGCAGAAGGAGGCACGAGGAGTACAGAAAAAGGAAGAGAAGTGCAGAAAGAAGCAACAGAGGTGCTGAAAGAGGCATGAAGGGTGCAGAAAGAAACAACAGAGGTAAAAAAAGAGGCAAGTGTGGCAGAGAAAGAGAGAAGAGAGGTGTACAAAGAGGCAAGAGAGTTGCACAAAGAGGGAAGATGGGTGCAGAAAGAGGCAAGAGGGGTGCAGAAACAGGCAACAGAAATGCAGAAAGAGGCAGGAGAATTGCTGAAAGAAACAACACAGGTGTAGAAATAAGCAAGAAAGGTGCAGAAAGATGCAAGTGAGATACATAAACAGGCAAGAAAGGAACAGATAGAAAGAAGACGAGTAAAGAAAGAAACAACAGAGGTGCAGAAAGAAGCAATACAGATGCAGAAAGAAGCATGAAAAGTGTAGAATGAAGCAACAGGGGTGCAGAAAGAGGCAAGAGAAGTACAGAAGAAGCAACAGAGGTGCAGAAGGAGGCAAGAGAACTGCAGAAAGAGGCAAGAGAGTTGCAGAAACAGGCAAAAGGGGTATATAAAGAGTAGGCCTGACCTAAATTTCCGTTCCGCTCGCGGAAATTGCGATAATTTGACATTTTCGCGTTCCACGGAGAGCACGAAAATGTCAAAATTTCCACATTCCGCAGCTTAGCGATAATTTGTTTCTTGCTCGCGCTGTAAAATAATACATTCTCGCGCGCGATCGCCTTACCTGAATCCCCGCGTTCGCCGACAAGTTTTCCCGATCCGGTCGCGTTTGCCACAAGATGTGGGATTGTTGGTAGCCATTTGCGCTGTCTCGCCACAGTTCGCGCCCGCAGTAATGTCATTGGTCGCGCGATCACGTCTTTCTTCTCGCGATCGTGCACCGCGAGAGGCGTGAAAACAAGATGGTCGCGCCCGCAAGCAACCGCATGGGTAAGTTGGCGAGCCGCGACCATGCAGAAAATACCGCGAACAGGCGGGAAAAAAACTTCCGCATCTTCGCGATATTTCCGCGTGTTTGCGGAGATTTGTAACATTTTCGCGATAATTTGCGAAAGTCACTTTCGCAAATTCCACCCACCCCTAATAAAGAGACAACAGGGGTGCAGAAAGAAGCAAGACAGATGGAGAAAGAAGCATGGAAAGTGCAGGATGAAGCAATAGGGGTACCAAAAGTATAGAAAGAAGGGACAGAAAGGAGGTACAGAAAGAGACAAGAGATGTGCAGAAATGGGCTAGAGAAGTGCAGAAAGAGGGAAGAGAATTGCTGAAAGAAGCAACAGAGGTGTGAAAAGAAGCAGGAAAAGTGCAGAATGAGGCAAGTGAGATGCAGAAACAGACAAGAAAGGTACAGAAAGAGGGAAGACGAGTGCAGAAAGACAACAGAGGTGTTGAAAGAGGCAAGTCGGCTACAGAAAGAAGCAAGAGAGGTGCAGAAAGAGGAAATAGAAGTGCAGGAAGAAGCATCAGAGATGCAGATAGAGGCTAGCGGTGTAGGAAGGTGGAATCTGACTGCATGGTTGCCCCCACTTTTTTCCTGCTGTTTTGATGGTTTTTGACTTAGTTTGGCTGGGAACCTGCTGTCCAGGTCCCCGGCCTATCTGCTTTCTCTTATAAATGGATTCCATGTACTTTAGGTACATTACAGATTGGATCGGAGGTGCCCTTATAAGTCCCTAGTATATGGTATACTATGTACCCAGGGCATAGGTATCCCAGAGGCCTACCAGGGGCTGAAGCATGTATTGTGCCACCCCTGGAAAGCCACCCAAAATGACACCACAGGTTTGCTACTGCAGCCTGGGTAAGGTGGTGCATGCACCCCTTACTGTGATATAGGTTACCTATATCACTACATATATACACACATATAAACCTATAAGTCACTCCTTTGGCAGGCCTTATCAATCCTGAAGGCAGAGTGCTTGGTTCGTATGTGAGAGGGTGCCTCTGCATGAGCAGAGCCCCTCTGCAGCATTTGGAGACCCTTCTCTGATGCTGTTTGTAGTGCAGCCTGACCATATACTCTTAAGTGCATTATAACCAAACAGTAAATGCTAACTTTGGACTGGCTGCACAGAAATATGTTGTGTTTGGTGTCAAACACCTTGGAATCATACCCCCACACCAGTAACTGGTGTGGGAGTATGATCCCACCCTTCTAGAGGGAGAGACAGGGCAGCACTGGTATACCCGGTAGAAACTTAATAGAGCCCTGGCATCACAAAATGGATGCTGCAACCACAGACACAAGTCTGGCCTCCTACTGATGACCGAAACTCCGGAAGAGGAGGCCTGGACAATAGGTTTTCTGTCACAGGGAGGTGTAACCACCTCCCAGAAAGGGTTATGTGTATTGGGGCTGGGTGGGAGCACACTCTGAGTGCTTTGAAGTCCTGCACTGGGGGCACATTTGGTGTCCCTGTGCATAGTCCAGCTCAAACCGGTTCAGGGGCTTCCGGCCCCTGCTCTGGTGTGAAACTGGACACAGGAAATGGGTGTAGCAACCCCTCTTTCCAAACCCTCCCATAGATGGGTTCCCTGAGCTAGTCAAACCCCTTCCTTAGGTATAAGTAAGGAACCTCTGTAACCAGAGTTTTAGATTACCCTGGACGAAACACTGAAGCTGAATCCTGGTCCTTCGACGCTCTGCTAAAGAGCAGAGGACTGAAGAAATCTCCCTTGGGGTCAAGGAGTGACTCCCTTGCTTGGCAGCACCAACAAAGCAATTTGCCGTTCTGCACTTCCGAAGCTCCCGCCAGACTCCAAAGAATTTGCAGCCCAGGAAGAGGATTTCCAGAAATCTCCGAGGCTGACCCGAGTCCCCAGCAAAGCTGAGACCCGCAGCCCTCGTGAGTAGCGTGGAACTGGAACTCCTGGTCACCGTTCACTTTTGCAAGTGCATTGACTTCTCGACATCTCCTGAAGTCGTGCTTGGGCTGACTTATGGCCCCCATTTCGAGCACTGAGTCCACTGAAGATTGTCAGCCTGGTCAATCCGAGCGACCCGGGGTCGCAATTTTGTATTTCGTCTCGAGGTCCCTTTGCGATCCCTGGTCTGTTGACTGGTGGCTCCCTGAGGGGGTAACTTTGAATTTCCATGGGATTCCTTGGTTGCTCCAGATGTGCCCCAACTCCCCACCAAGTGGTGAGTCACTCAGACCTTGCTGGTCTGCACCGAAGCATCTTTCTCGTTTCTACGTGGGTTGCTGTTGCCAAGGCTTGTTGTGTTCAATCCAGGCACCAACGCTGCAGCGCTCGACATCCTTTTTGGTAAAGCTCGAATCCAGCTGCTGGTTGTCCTCGATGCCTCCTGGTCCTCGTGGCTGAAGAGTCAAGCTTCACCTCTTTCACCTGAAAACACCCGACATCGGTGGGCATCTGTCCATCGCCTTTCTGGTCACTGGCTAGTGACCTAGACTCTGCACCGTCTGCTTTCAGGTTCTTCTCATCTTCGATGCAGGCTTGGATCTCTTCAGACACTTTGCATCTTCACGGCAGCAGCACTTCTTTGCCAGCTCCCATTGAAATTGACGATGCGACCTGACACCAAAAGACACCTATGCACCCGGCTTCCCTGGGTGAGGTAACACGAGAACTCTGGTGCTCCTGTGGGTGTTAGCCCTAGAACTTCCTAATTCCAAAAGGGTGTGGTCCTGACTAATTTTTAAGTGTCCCTAATCTTTAAAAATCTAACTGCGACTTTCCCCATAGAAGCTAACGGGAGCTCACAGCTGTGTTCTCACACTGCACACAGCCCCCGCGGGTCTCCTGTGTCACTACCTTAGGTGGTTCCTTGGGGTCCCAGTGATTCTACAGGCTCTAGGCCTTGTGTCTAGTTAAGTCATGGTTCTTATACCTCTATTTTAGTATATGGTTTGGCTCGCCCCTAGGGCCTGACGTGTATTTGTGTATATTACTGTGATTATTGAAGTGTAACTCATGTGTTTTGACCTCTGGTCTCATAAAGAGACTAGGAGGGTGTGTTTAGTAATAAATACATATATTTTATATATATACCTGGTGTGGATACCTTTCATTTAGGCACTCAAGAGATCATAGACTGGTAAAACAAGCTGCTGTACATTCCTTCAAGACTTAGCCTGAAGGCTGCTCTCCATAGCTACCACTAGGATAGCTTTCAATAACGTTTGTCTTTAACCTATAACCAATAAGGGGTTGTTTGGACTGATACAGGGTGCCCACTATAACTAGTGGACAGCATATATCAGGCCAACTTCTCACAAGCGGGGTGCACAAAGAGGAGAACGAAGTGCAGAAAGAAGCAAAGAGGTGCTCAAAGAGGCAAGAGGGATGTAGAAAGAGGCAAGAGCAGTGCAGAAATAACCAAGAGAAGTGCAGAAAGAAGCAACAAAGGTGCAGAAGGAAGCACGAGGAGTGCAGAAAGAAGGAAGAGAAGTGCAAGAAGTAGCAACAGAGGTGCTGAAAGAGGCACAAAGGGTGCAGAAAGAAACAACAGAGGTACAAAAAGAGGAAAGTGTGGTGCAGAAAGAGGGAAGAGAGGTGTAGAAAGAGGCAAGAGAGTTACACAAAGAGGGAAGATGGGTGCAGAAAGAGGCAAGAAGTGTGCAGAAACAGGCAAGAGAAATGCAGAAAAAGGCAACATAGTAGCTGAAAGGAGCAACAGAGATGTAGAGAGAAGCAAGAAAAGTGCAGAAAGAAGCAAGTGAGATGCAGAAACTGGCAAGAAAGGAACAGAAAGAGGGAAGATGGGTGCAGAAAGAGACAACAGTGGTGCAGAAAGAGGAAAGAATAGTACAGAAAGAAGCAACAGAGGTGCAGAAGGAGGCAAGAGAACTGCAGAAAGAGGCAAGAGAGTTGCAGAAACAGGCAAAAGAGGTACATAAAGAGACAACAGGGGTCCAGACAGAAGCAAGACAGGTGCAGAAAGAAGCATGGAAAATGGAGGATGAAGCAACAGGGGTGCAGAAAGAAGCAAGAGAATTGCAGAAAAAAGCAAGTGAGGTGCAGAAAGAGGCAAGAGATGTCCAGAAACAAGCGAGAAGTACAGAAAAAGGCAAGAGAATTGCTGAAAGAAGCAACAGAGGTGTGAGGAGAAGAAAGGAAAGTGCAGAAAGAGGCAAGTGAGATGCAGAAACAGGCAAGAAGGGTACAGAAAGAGGGAAGAGGAGTGCCGAAAGAGACAACATGCGTGCAGAAAGAAGCAAGACAGGTGCAAAAAAAAGCATGATAAGTGCAGAATGAAGCAACAGGGGTGCAGAAAGAGGCAAGAGAAGTGCAGAAAAAAGCAACAGAGGTGCAGAAAGAGGCAAGAGAACTGCAGAAAGAGGTAAGAGAGTAGCAGAAACAGGCAAAAGAGGTACAGAAAGAGGGAACATAGGTGCAGACAGATGCAAGAGAGTGCAAAAACAGGTAAAAGGGGTGCCGAAAGAGGCAAGAGGGGTATAGATATTTGCAAGAGAGGTGAAAAAGAAGCAAGAGCGGTGCAAAACAACCAACAGAGGTGCAAAAGAGGCAAGTGGGGTGCAGAAGGAGGCAAAATAACTGCAGAAAGAAGCAAGAGAGTTGCAGAAACACACAAAAGGGGTGCAGAAAGAGGGAAGAGGTGGGCAGACCAAGGCAAGAGAGGTGCAGAAAGAGGGAAGAGGTGTGCAGAAAAAGGCAAGAGAGATGCAGAAATTTGGAGCATAGGTGCAGGAAGAAGCAAGAGCAGTGCAGAAAGAACCAACAGAGGTGCAGAAAGATGCAAGAGGGGTACAGAAAAAGGCAAGTGAAGTGCAGAATGAAGCAAAAGAGGTGCAGAAAGAACCAACAGAGGTGGAAAAATAAGGCAAGAGGGGTGCAGAAAGGGGTAGGAGAGGTACACATAGAGGCAAGAGGAAGAGAACTGCATGAAGAAGTAACAGAGGTGCAGAAACAGGCAGGTGAGGTGTAAAAAGAAGCAAGATAAGTACAGAAAAAAGCAACAGAAGTGCAGAAACAGGGAAGAGGGGTGGAGAGAGAGGCAAGAAGTGTGCTGAAAGAAGCAAGAAAGATGCAGAAAGAAACAAAAGAAGTGCAGTAAGAAGGAACATACGTGCAGAAAGAGGCAAAAATGGTGCAGAAAGACGCAAAAATGGTGCAGAAAGACATAAGAGGGGTACAGAAAAAGGCAAGAGATGTACAGAAAGAGGAAAGAAGGGTGCAGAAAGATGCAAGAGGAGTATGGAAAGAAGCAAATGAGGTACAGAAAGAGGTAACAGGCACTACAGCTAGAAACAAGGCTTTTTTTTTCAAATCGGCAGATTAGGGAGCGGATGATGAATGATGTGGTTTATCAGAAAATGCATAATTGTGCGAAAGTTGGTGCAGCCAAACAGTCGCATAATTCCAGTGGCCCTGCTCATACCTCTGACTATTTCAACAAGTGCTCCTCAGTGATTCCTTCATTTTTTTGTCTCACTGAGTTCATAGTTGAGCTTCTATGGAAATGAGGAAGACTAAACCTGAGGTTACCACTCCACAACCCAGACTACCATACCACATAATTACTCTCCATAACACATAATCCCATTCAACATTATTACTTTACACTATATACCACATACTTCTATCCACATAATTTCACTGCACAACATACCACATAATTCCACTATACACAACGTACATCCACTCCACACCACACAACATTAGTAAAAAAACTCTTGCAAATGAGAAACCTATTACATTCCAAACACTTCTTTACCAAGTAGTCGCATTTGCAGAGTGGTGTAGAAGGGTGCTGGGTCTCCAACCAGCGCTCAGGAATTCCGCTGCGTAGGACTTACAGGAGGTGCCAGGAGGGCATCTTGGCCCCCAAAGTCCCTCAGGAGTAACTGGGACTTGAACCCCATCCCGTAGTCTGCTAGGAGGCGCGTTTGCAGAGTGGTGGAGAAGGGGGCATGGCCTCCAAAGACGTTTTAGCAATCCCACTGTGTGGGACTTACTGGAGGTAACAAGAGGGGTAGTTGGCCCCAAAGGACATCCTTGGGGGCCAATTATCCCTCCTATTGCCTCCAGTAAGTCCCACACAGCAAGATTTATTATGTTTAAAAAAATATTATACATTTAATATTGAAATGCTCTATTTTTAAAGTAGATATGTATAGATTTTGCTATTTTAACCCCTTCCATGCATCGGGCGCGTGGGACCAGTCCGAAACAATAGTGATCGTGTGTGTCTGATGGCTTTGGACTCTGTGCACATGGCACTGGAAATCCCTCTAATGCAGGCACCAGAGGGATTTCCTTTTTTCCAAAACAGCTGGGGAAAAGCTTTCCCAGTTCCCAAGACTGTTATGGATTTTCACACCCGTCATTTCACAGAAAGCAAAAGTAAAATGAGCTGATGGTCTAATTTCACTTTCACTGCCTACATGCTTGCGGGGTTATCTCAGTCTCCTGAGCCCGTAGGAAGACGGGAGAGGTATCATTTGAAAGGGAAGACTCTCCACTGTCTAACAGTACTCCCCACTTGTGTATGCCTGCTTAGAGGTCACCGCAGGAGGGCAATCCCCAAGCAGGAATCCACCACGAGACACCAGGGAGGGAGGAGTGGCCCCTTAGGAAAGGGCCTTCGCTCCCCCAAAGGTTTTAGGCATATTCAGCACACTAGGCTCCAGGAATTGTACTTTTCTATTTTAGGGAAGGGGGCTGCCAAAAATGGGCATGCCAATGACCCCACCCCAAACACAAATGGGACAATCTTCCTGTCCCCTTTGGGAGCAGATGGAGTTATTACCTCCAATATGCCCCCGGGGGCAGAAAACCCAGTAGACAATAGGGTTTTTTTTTATATAAAAGAGGGCTAGGGGCTGCCCACCCCACATAAATGGGGACCAAAGTGTTTCTGCCTTTCCTAGGGTTTGGGTAAGGCAATCGCCCCAGATCTATCCCCGGGGGGACAGAAAGCCTATTCGATACCACAGACAAAAAACTGTCTACAGTCTTTCTGCCCCGATGTGCTCACCCCAAGTGGGCACAAAGCACACCAGACACTAACCTTCTTTTGCAATGTGGCTAGCTGTGCATTTTGGGCCCTAGCTCAGCCAGCACCTAGGGAAACCTAGCAAACTTGTATATTTTTGAAACCTTGACACCTTGGGGAATCCAGGATGAGGTGACTTGCGTGGCTCTCATCAGGTTCTGTTAACCAGAATCCCTTGCAAACCTCAAACTTTGTAAAAGAAAAACATTATCATCACATTTCTATGATGGAAAGCTCTGCGTCTCCAGATAAAATTGGTATCACACTTGCGTAGGTAGGCCTAGTTCTCGCAACAGGAAATGGCACAAAATGCAACATGGACACACCACATTTTTCTAGTGAAAACTGACCTTTTTTTCTCAACGTTTCTAGCTGTGGATTTTGGACCCTAGCTCTGCTGGCACCAAAGGAAACCAAGAAAACCTGTATATTTCTGAAAACTAGACACCCAAGGGAATCCCAGGGTAGGGTGATTTGTGTGGATATCACCAGGCTCATTTACCCAGAATCCCTTGCAAACTTCAAACATTGTAAGAAAAATAAAATCCTCATATTTCTGTGATGGAAAATTCTGGAGTCTATGGGAAGCCACAAACTTCCATGTACCCATCATTTACCCAAGTCTTCCAATATAAATAGTACCTCACTTGTGTGGTTAGGCCTACTGCCCGCAAGTGGAAATGTCGGTCACCTAGGGAAAGCAACCAAAGCCAGACTTTCCTGAAAACTAGACCCCTAGGAAGTCCAGGGAGGTGTGGCTTACGTGGATCCCCAATGTTTTAGTACTCAGAATCCTGTGCAAACCTCAAATGTAGCTGAAAAAAAATCTTATTTTTCTCACAGTTCTGTGTGGGAAAGTTGTGGGATCACCGGACTGACACAAATTTCATACCACCCAGTGTTTCCCCAGGTCTCCCAATAAAAATGGTACCTCACTTGTGTGGGTGGGCCAAGTACCTGTGACAGGGAAGGACTGAAAACGTATTGTGGAGACATCAAAATTATCTATCACAAAACGCCCTGGTTTTGCAAGGAGGCCGCCTGAATTTTTGGTCCCTGGCTAGGCGGCATTTCGGGAAACCTAGCACACCCAGACATTAATGAAAGCTAGATACCTGTGGGAGTACAGGGAGGTGTGGCTTGCATTGATCCCCTGATGGTTTGCTACCAAGAATCCCCCAACAAGCCTCAAATTTAGCTGAAAGAAAATCACATTTATCTCACATTTCTCTGTGGTAAAGTTTTGGGATTAACAGGCTGACACAAATTTCCTACTACCCAGTGTTCCCCCAGGTCTCCCGATAAAGAGGGTGCCTGATTTGTGTGAGTGGGCCAAGTACCCACGGCAGGGAAGGGCCCAAAACATATTGTGGAGGCATCAAAATTATCTATCACAAAACAACCTAGTTTAGCACTGGGGGCACATGTGTTTTTGGTCCAGGGCTCGAAGGGCATCTAGGGAAACCTACCAAGTCCAGACATTTCTGGAATCTAGTTACCTGGGGGGAGTACAGGGAGCTTTGACTTGCATGGATCCCCAACGTTTTCCTTCTCAGAATCCACTGCACACCTCAAATTTAGCAGAGGATAATCAAATATTTCTCACATTTCTGTGTGGGAAAGTTGTGGAATCACCGGGTTGACAAAAATGTAATATCCACCCTGTGTTCCCCTAGGTATTCCGATAAAAATTACAGCTCACTTATGTGGGTTTGGCCAAGTACCCATGGCAGGAAGGGCCCAATACAGATTGTGGAAATATCAAAGTTATCTAGCACCCGGGATAGTCCAGGGAGGTGTGGCTTGCGTGGATCCCCCAACATGTTCCTACTGAGAATCCCCTGTGCAAAAAGGGTCAATTTTCACTTGAAAAATGTGATGCATTTTGGGCCATTTCCTGTCACAGGCACAAGGCCTACCCACACAAGTGAGGTTCCGTTTTTATCTGGAGATTTTGGGAAATGCTGTGTGGGTGGAAGTTTGTGGCTCTCCACAGGTTCCAGAACTATGGGGGAAACATGTTTTTTAAAATAAAGTTTGAGGTTTGCAGGGGGTCTGGGTAACAGACCCTGGTGACAGCCACACAAGTCTCCCCATCCTGGATTCCCCTGGGTGTCTAATTTTAAAAAAATGTACAGGTTTGCTAGATTTCCCATAGATGCCAGCTGAGCTAGGGTCCAAAATCCACAGCTAGGGACATTGCAAAAAAAGGGTCAGTTTTCACTGGAAAAATGTGATGCGCCAACTTAGCGTTTTGGGCTGTTTCTTGCCACTGGCACAATGCCTACCCACACAAGTGAGGTGACATTTTTATTAAGAGACTTGGGGAAATGCTGGGTCAGTAAATGTTTGTCACTCCCTGCAGATTCCAGAACTTTCCAGCACAAAAATGTGAGGAAAATGTGTTTTTTTTCACAAAGTTTGAGGTTTGCAAAGGATTCTGGGTAACAGAACCTGGTGGGAACCACACAAGTCACTACGTTCTGGATTCTCCTGGTTGTCTAATTTAAACAAATGTTCAGGTTTTCTAGGTTTCCTTAGATGCTGGCTGAGCTAAGGTCCGAGATCTACAAAAAGGCACATTGCAAAAAAAGGGGTTGTTTTTACTGGAAAAATGTGATCTATCCACGCTGCATTTTGGGCTGTTTCCTTTCGTGGGCACTAGGCCTACATACCCAAGTGATGTACCATGTTTATCGGGAGACTTAGGAGAATACAGAATTATAGAACAAGTGTTATTACCAATTGACTTTCTATGCATTTCTGCCTTCCAGATGTAAGACAATGAGTAAAAAATAAGTTATTTTGAAAAATGTCCTCTAATTCACATGCTAGTAAGTGTACCCACATTTTCAGAGATGTGTAAATAACCACTCCTCCTAAACTCTATATTTTATTCCTATTTCAGAAATACATACGTGTCCTTGACACCTATTTTTCACTCTTTGCATTTTACCAATTGAATTGCTATATGCCCGGTACACAATGAAAAACCTTTGCAAGGTGCAGCCTAAATATTGTCTCTGGGTACCTTGGTGAACCTACAAGTCCTATATATCCCTGCAACCAGGAAGGGCCAGCAGATGTAACAATATATTGCTGTAAAAAATATGCCATACTTAGAAGTTACAGGTGAAAACATTGGCACAAATTACTATTTTATTTAACACAATTTAAATATTTTGTTATTTCATCTGTTTTTATAAGAAAACCTGAAGGATCTACACAAATGAGCCATTGCTGAATTCAGAATGTTGCCTACTTTTCAGAAATGTATAGATTTCAGGGATCCATTATTGCTTTTTAACCCATTTTTACCACTAACTGGAAGGAGGTTAAACGCACAAAAAGATTGGAAAAATAGGCTATGGCCCAATAAAATGACAAAACTCCATAGAAAATGTTGGTTTTCTGACAAAAGTCTACCTTTTCCTGAAAGCTGGGAATATTGTGATTTTAGCACCACAAACCCTTTGTTGATACCATTTGCAGAGAAAAAACAGATGCTTTCTTACGGAGGGTCACAGGGCAGCTCATCAAGCTGATTATGATGATATATTTCTGCACCTCTTTTGTATAAATGATTGTTAATTAAATAATTGGTGCCCTGGATACATGAGACCACAATATGCCACTCAAATGATATGCCTTTTACCTTTGTACATAACTCTCACACTTTAATTTACCATTAAGCTAACCAGAATTGTGCATCAATGATAACTAATGGCATCGTTGGTGCTCTTGAGTTGGGAGCAAATTCTACAAGTGTTGCATTACAAAATAATATGGCATCTTTTATTGTCATTTTGTATTTTGTGAAAAATAATTAGCATAACAGAGAAATCCCATTAGAAATGTTTCTTTCACTAATCATGTTGCGTCTCATCCTATGTGTCTCACACACGCATACCCATCTTGTATGTTTCCTACCCTACTGTAAACTTTTTCTCAATTAATGCCTTTCACCCTTTCAATCTCTTCTTTTATATCTGGCTTATATCTCGCTCACGTTGTGTTCTCTTCAGTATGTGTCTTCACAATATGACATGTTCTCCTATTTTGCAACCTCCCATATACCACACCTTCTAACTGCTGGATACATAGCCCCTCGATATAATATATGCATTACTGTTGATACAGAAGAATGCCATAGCTCCCATTTAAAATCCAAACACCTTCCATCTTCCATTGCCCGCATTGAGTGTTATTCTTGAATTGCGCTGCAGATTCAGGACACAGACAGAATCTATTCATATCATCAATACTGTGGAAGATAGCCAATTATTTCTACAGGTGTGCTTTTGATGATTTTGCATTCAGTGATGCCTGTCGTTAAATTCATTTATACTGCGCTTGTGCTTGTCACTGGGTTTTTTCCCTGCAGTTTGAACATGAAAACACGTATAAATACAAGACGTTGCATGCTGAAGTTACCTCTCAGTCTCCCCATCTTCCGCTACAAACAGCATATTCAAAATATAAGAGATTATAACCATTGATAAAACAGGTCTGGTCATGTCTGCTGAGAGACGTGAATATCAATTCAGCAGAATGCTAGGAGTAGCAGAAGTGACATCACATGCTATTTGACCTTTATTTTCACTCACACACACAGACATTCACACATACACATACTCTCTCTTACATTAACACACTTTCAGCCACAAGTAGGCACTCAACATACATTAAAAATGTATTTTACTTACCTCAGCTGCCAAGGAGGGTCATTTTTCTGCTATGTGTACTCCATTCTTTATTACATAAATAGTGAATAATATAAAATTAATCAGTATTAGTGTAATATAAAAATTGACAGAAAACAAAGGAACTGGAGCCCGAACTGACATCTATAAGGACGAGCTGTCCCCGTGTTCCTGGCAATGATTTTGTGACCTTTGATGCAAGGGGATACAAAGGCAGTGCCAGCGGTCTCAAGTGGCAAGCCAAGGGTCGCAGCTGCGACCCCTGGCAGCCCATAAATTTAGTCTATGCTGAAAGGAGTACATTTCAGCTCATACAATCAATTTTCTTGGCTGATTTGCAGATGCCTATTGACTGACCATGGTCAATTCATGCATTCAAATAGAAAGCCTATCTGCAACTGGAAAGGATATGAGTGCATGAAGTAAGGCAAAATAAACATGATTCATTACTTTATGACTTGTATGGATATTCAGAATGCAAGGACATTGCACCATTCACAATAAAAATGCCTGAAAATATATTTGTGTTCTGAAAATGTCAACAGAAATTATTTTACAGTAACGGACTCTGGGTAAAGTTGAAAAAGATCCCAAGGCTGAACACAGATAGAGGGCAAATGTGGGACAATTAGTGATTATGTTGGGGGTGAACAGATTTATGAAAATCTAAAATCCGGGACACTCCACAAGCATAAAAGTAGGAGTATCATTTTGCATCAACTGTATTGCACAGAACTAATCAATAGCACTCACCGGCTTAGACAACACACACAATGAGGCACTGAAGGAATTGAAAGAACCTTTTAGGCACTGTGGTAATTAAATTGTCTCTGCTATAAGCTGATAACTAATTCTGCACGAGAACACATGAAATCTTGTCTCCCTCTGAATTCTCGAACATATCTTCACTAACGCAGGTCAGAGGATTCTGAGAAAAACTTTGGGCCCCAGCATATATTATTTGATGTAAGCCGGTAGTGAGTGGTTAATACCAGTAAGTATTTGGGGATTTATTGCATGGTCTTTTTTATTATTGTTCTGAAGAAAAAAAATACTGAAAGCAGTCTCAAGCTTCGAGATTAACAAAGTCTTTTTTCTTTGTAGGACCTTCAGAGTTCCTGTCCACTGGTACCCTCAACAGAAGAAGAAAAGCAGGTCAGAGCCGTTCTTTCTTAAGGTTTTGAAGTTTTTGTTAAGTTAGTGTGGTGCTCTCGTTTTAACCTACCTGCTTTGATGAGATTACAAAGAGGAAGTGGAGGGGGGAGATGACAAGAAAGGGGTCTTTTTAAAGAGAACCTGCATACCCAAAAGAAAAATAGCAACCTCACACAAAAAAGAAAAGAGAGTGAGAGAGGGGTCTGCAACAGATCCCACCAATTGAGTTTAGGAGGCATGAAAGGAGCATCCTCAGAGGTTAATAATTACACATGCCTTTATCCCAACTTTTGGGATACACTTTCCCCACAGTGCTTTCTTTGGTTTTGTGTCTTTTTCTTTTTAGCCCATAGCCCTCTCTCTTTATTACTGGACTGTTCCCGTGGGCTCCAACTTAGCAGCTTTGCATCCACCTGTTGAAGTCCGTCTCTCCTGGGACATGGCATGGATCAGGAGTCAGTTATCAGACATGAGATTCCGCTTCTCCTTCTGCTACTCTTGCAGTCTCTTCTGACGCAGGCTCTCCATGGAGCCCCTTCTCGGTGTTTGGGTTGCCACCAGATCCGTCTCGCCAGCTGCTTTCTTCTCCAGCTTCCCGACACACCCGCCTTCATCTTCTCCTCTTTCTTTTCTTGCTGCCACTGATGAACAACTCCGCCTGCTTCCTTCCGGCATTTCAGCATTCCGCGGAGATCCTTGGCCCCTCCCCTCAGCCTGTCTTTCAGTAGTTACGGAGTGGGTGAGAAAAGTGTAGCAGGCTCCAGCCTCCGGATTGCCAGGTTTGTGACATATCCCTATCCCAGGATTTTCCTGTTTGGAAAAATGGGAAAACGTGACAGGAAATATGGTCCAGTTAGGTCTTTTCCAGATTTATGGTGTACTTCAAACTGAAAAGATTGGAGGGAAAGGAACCACCTAAGAACCCTGGGATTGTTTACCTTATTTCTGCTTTACCAGATTAAGGGTGCGTGATCAGTATAAAGTATAAAGGGTTTGTCCTCAAGATAATAACAGAGTTTATCAATTGCCCACTAGATGGCTAAACACTCATTTTCTATAGTAAAGTAGGTCGTTTTAGAGGGAAATAGCTTCCTGCTATTATATAGAATAGGTTTTTCATTATCTTCACAGTCTTTTTGTGAGAGAACAGCTCCTATACCCCATCAGAGGCATTTGTTTGCAGGATCAAGGCTTTCTCAAAATCTGGGGAGGATCGGAGCGGAAGTGATAACTTCTTTTAAAGTTTGGAATGCTTTCACTGCTTTCGCTAAAGGATTTTGGAAACTTACTGTAGGCGTCGCTTTTTTCCAAAAGATCAGTCAGAGGTGCAGCTATTGTACAGTATCTGGCATTAAACCTTCGATAATACCCTACCAACCCAAAAAAGGCACTTACTGCTATTTTGTCGGTTATAAAAGGAACCTCAGTGATTGCTTTGATTTTTTTGGTTTGGAACTTTATAAGTCCATTTCCTAACAGATACCCCAAGTATTTTAAATTTGTTAAAACACGTTTTCATTTTTTTGTGTTTATATGTTTGTTAGCCCTTGTTAAGTCATTTAGGATTCTGGCCAAATGATTTAAATGATCTTCCCATGTACAGCTGAATATACTGATATCATCGAGATAAGTAGAAGAGTACTCCTGATGGTTTTCAAAGATTAAATCAATTAACCGCTGGAAAGTGTCAGGCGTATGTGGAGTACAAAGGAAAACACTGTGAAATGAATCAGGCCAAAAGGAGTGGTAAGGCCATTTTCTCTTAATCTTCTCCTTTTAGGTGATCTTGCCAATAACCCTTTGTGAAGTCTATTGTGGTAATATACTTAGTGCCTCTTCGTCTCCCGATCAGTTTGTCATCCCTGGGTAGTGGGTATGCATCTAATTTAGAGATTTTATTAACTGCTCGGAAGTCTATGCAGAATCTTATGCTCCCATCAGTTTTTGGAACTAATTATATGGGAGAGGACCAGCTACTTTGCGAAGGTTCTATGACATCTTCATCATCTGTTCAATTTCCTTATACATGGCCAGCTGTCTTGCTGCTGGGATTCAATAAGGTTTCTCATTTATCACCCTTCCTTCTGGAGTGGTTATAGAGTGATTGGTTAAGTGAGTTTTCCCTGGAATATCAGGAAAAATTGAAGCAAAGGGTTGCAGTATTTCCCTCAACTCTTCCTATAAAGCTTATCGATAATGTGTAACTGTTTTAAGGTGGACTGAGTATTGTTTTCTAAGTGTGCTATATGTATGTTTTTTTGGTAGGGGTCTTAGCCATTTTATTAGGAGGTATATATGAAAACCTACTCACTATGAGGCCCCATTTTCAATTTGTATGAGAGGGTTCTGACTGACTTTCCTGTAATTTTAAAGGGTCCCTTCCAGTCAGATCTCATTTTATGAGAGAAACTTGGCAGTAGGACCAGGACCCTGTCGCCTGGTTGGTATATTCTTAATTTCTTCCCCTTGTCATATATTCGCTTTTGTTTTCTCTGGCTTTTCTCCAAATTCTTAGTAGCCAGTACTCAGAGTTTTCTGATACGGGCTTTTAATTGTTGGGTATACTGTAAAAAGTTATCTGCTTTGGGTTTTAAGTCCTAACATGCCGCTCGGGTTATCTCCAGAAGTGTGCAGGGTTTTCGTCCATAGAGTAGCTCGTAAGAAAAACACCCCCAAACTACTCTGTACCTGACTTCTTAGCATAAAGAGGGCAAAGGGGAGCATTTGGTCCCAATTTCTCCCTTCTCCGGATAATATTTTCTTAAGAAGGAGTTTGAGTGATCCGTTGTATCCCTCCACAAACCCATCAGTCTGAGGATGATATACTGAGGTTTTAACATGTTTGATGTTTAACTGTCTACACATCTGAGCCATAATTCATGATACAAAAGGGGTACCTTGATCCATAAGGATTTCTTTTGGGAACCCAACCCCAGAAAAAAATTCTATAAGATTCTGAGCAACAGTCTTAGTGTCGGGGCTACGGAGAGAAAAGCTTCGGGGTATCGGGTGGTGTAATCAACTAAAAGAAGGGCATTCTGGCATCCTTTTAAGAATTTTGGTAAAGGGCTTATAAAATCCATCCCAATTCTCTCAAATGGGGTGCCTATTTATAGGCAAAGGTTGGAGGGGTGCCTTGGGGATATGTAGGGATTTTTGTTCTTGACACACCTCACATTTGTGACAATATTGTTTTTTATGTGACCAAAGATACCAGGTTAATAGAAGTTTGCATGTCCAGCTAATAAATTTGAGTGGGCATAAAACATAATATGGTCCTGAAAGTCTTTCAGTACCAGTATTTGGGGGGGTTTAGTTGGTCCTGGTAGTCAATAAAGGAGCCCGTTTTTTATCTGGATATGGAGAAAAGTTTGGGTGTTGTTTTGTCAGGCTTTATCTCAAATAGAATTTAGAAGTGTATTGTTCATCTGGGTAAAATGAAAATTACGGTCTATCATCCAAAGCTCTTGGGCTAACAAGGTGTTTTTTGGTGTTGAGCCCTGGACTTGATCTTTAGCTTCCTTCACCCGGTTAAGCATCTCGCAGAACATATCTATAAAGTGTGGGTTGTCGGTTCCTAGAACTATATCTTCCTGTAGATTAGGAAGTACCCCAACTTCTATTTCTGCTTTTTGGCTATGTATGGAAATAATTAGTCTTGCTGTGGGGTATGTTTTAATGTCCCATGTACACATCTAATCTGCAAAAATCTCTCAGGTATAATATGGGAGGGTAGAACTAGAGCTGCTTGTATAACTGATTGTTTACTACCAGAGTCCAGCAAGGCGGTTGTCCACTTCTGAGTGATTCGTACACTTACAAAAAAAATTGGTCCCATTTCTTGAGTGAATTGACTTTGATCGTTTCTTCTGTGTTCTTTTTGTTTTTACAAAAACAGGCTATGTGGCCCCATTCACCATACTTAAAGCTTTGGGGTCCAAAGGAAACCTGAAGCTCTGGTCTGGTCTGGGCGTCCTCTTGATTTCGTTGAAGGCTTTATGAGGTTTTCGGTCAGCGTGAAGATTTGGGGGTTTAGAGGGGTTTGTCGTAATTCTGTCAGACTCTAGAGAAGAAAGGCGGGGTTGGACTCATGAAAACGTAGTAGCCATCTCGACAGCTTGTTCACTACTGAGTCCTGAATGTTGGCGTAGCCACCGTTGTGTTTGATGGGGCAGAGCCTCTATAAATTGCTCTAAACATATTTTATCCATTATCTCCTACTTGGTATGGTCATGGGGTTTCAACCTCTTTCAGCGGCCATTTTCAATTTATAATAGAGTACTTTTGGGGTATCACCTGGCTTTCCCCTTTTTTGTCTGAATCGTAATCGGTACGCTTCTTCATCCAGGCCCGCTCTGTCTAGTATCACTCTTTTCACCTCTTCATAAGTGGCTACTCTTTGGAGATCAGCTGTTTGGCATGCAGCTTGGGTACCACCCGACATTAAAGAGGCCAGGTAAAAGACACATCTCTCTACAAGCCAGGCATTTGCTCATGCAGTGCATTCAAAGTTGGCCAAAAAAGCATCAAGAAAATCTCCGGGTAGAGATTTCTGTAATGTTATCATAGGGGCGCTAGCTGGGGCCTCCATTTGGGATTTGTTTCCTCCTGATCCATCTTGCCAGCAGCTTCCTGCTCCGACTTCCCAACAAACCCGCCGTGAAAAGCATAGCCAGCTCCTGCCTCCAGATCCCAGGTTCGTGACATTCAACAAATGAAATACTGTGTAATAGTAGCAAAATGACACCAGCTCCATGCCGCCACTCAGTCTGGAGTCAGGCCCAACTCTCCATCACAGATGATATCCGCATAATTCTTGAAATATGACACACAGCAGCCCTCATTCTCAAGGACCTCTCTGCAGCATTTGACGCAGTCTCCCACCCTATCCATGTCAGGCACCTGTACGAAATTGTCATCCAAGGACCTACTCTCCACTGGATCTGCACAGTTCTAACTATAGAACAGAAGCTATCAGCTTGGAAAATTACTCCTCAGAAGGCCGCAAACTCATCTGCTGAGTGTCTCAAGTTCCATCGCTCAGCACCACCCTTTTCAATGCATAAATAAATCCTCTGGCCAATGCCATCATTGCACATGACATCAATGTGAGACGTTGGCCTGGTATATGCTGTCCACTAATTAAAGTGGGCACCTTGCACCAGTCCAAATGACCCTTATGATGTATGAGGTCAAGGATAACCTTTTAGAAAGCTATCCTAGGGATAGCTGTGGAGGGCAGCCTTCAGGCATAATCTCGAAGGAATGTAAAGCAGCTTGTTTTACCAGAATATCACCTTTAGTACCAACTAAATGAAAGGAGAACCGCACAGTAGTTATAAAAATATGTATTTATTTATATAACACTCTCTAGTAACCTCTAAACGAGGATACAACACAAAGCACACAATACTTTAGCAAAGAAACAGCTGTAAGTAGCACAATACACAGTGGGCTCCAGGGTGAGACCAAACCATATACTTAAATAGTGGTATAAGAACCACGACTGGAGTCGAGACACTGTCTAGATCACGTAAAATCACTGGGACCCCAAGGAACCACCCAAGGTGAGTAGGGACCCCACAGAGGACGGGTGCAGTATGCTAACACGACCACGGGCTCCGTACAATTGTGGGGAGGAAGTCGTGGTTACAATTTTAAAGTTTAAGGGCCCTTCTCGGTGGACTTCGAGGAAACCCTTTGGAACTTAGGAGGTTGGAGAGCCACCCCACCCATGGATACAGGAGTACCTGAGTTACCTATCCCAGTGGAGCCGGGTGCATAGGTCTGGAGTGTTGTCGGAAACCACTGTTTTTTTCAATGGAGGACTTCAAAGAAGAGCTGCTGCCGGGAAGGAAGAAAGTGTCCGTAGGAATCCAAGGGTGGATTCGTGATGGGAGGAACCTGAAAGAGGGGACAGAGTCTGGGTCACTTCAGTGTGACCAGGGGCTCTGTAGACAAATGCCTACCGATGTCAGGTGCTTCAGGTGCGAAGAAGGGATGCTTTACTCTGCAGCCACGAGATCCAGGAAAGTGTAGAGGATGACCAGGAGCTGGATGCAAGCTGTCCCACAAAGGATGTCGAGTGCTGATGGGTCAGTGTGCGGCGGGAGAACCAACAAGCCTTGGCAACAGCAACCCACGCAGGGAGGTCAAGCAGGTTACGGTGTAAGCCAGCAAGGTTGAGGGGACTCACCAAGCAATGGGGAGTAAGGGCACATCTGGAGCAACCAGGAAAGCCCAACGGAAATCAAGATGACCCTCAAGAGGACCCACAGGTTAAATGACCAGGAGTTGCGAGGAGACCTCGAGCAAGATCACAAAGTACCAGCCCACAAAGCACACGGTGCAAGGAGGCCAGAGTTCATTAGTGAAAATACTGCTCATGGTCAGGACTACAAGGAATCCAATGCACAAGCTCGGGAATTGTCAACAATTATATGCATTTGCAAAAGTATGCAATGCACAAGGGTTGGGGTTATGGGGTCCCCACGAAGGATGCTGGCTTCAAATTCAGTGAGAGGGCAGCTCAAACTCAGGGAACTTCTGAATCCACCTCCGGTGTTGCTGGAGCCTTCGGAGTCCACCGGAGCTCAGAATTAGCAGCCCGGTCAGTTGCATTGGGGTGCCTGTGAATGCAGGGAAGTGACTCCTTTACTCCAAGGGAGATTATTCAGTTATCCTTAATGCTCTACAGGTCCTGCATGTGGCCTGTATGGTGCAAGGGCACAGGCAATGCTTTGGAGAGGGGGACGAAATCGGGCCCAGTCGAAGTCCAGCAAAGTCCAGAGTGTCCAGACGGTCGAAGGTCAGTGGTTTCTTGTTGCAGAATCTTGTCCACATAAAATGTAAAGTCTTACAGCCAGGTAAGCCCTTATGTACCCATGGGAGAGGGTTGGACAGATTCAGGGGACCCTCCTATGGGAGGTTCAGGACAGAGGGGTGGTTGCGCAAATGCCCTTTGTCCAGTTTCGCTCCAGAGCTGGAGCCAACGGCTCCCAGAACTGGTTTGAGCTGGACTATGCACAGGGACACCAAATGTGCCCCAGGTGCAGACGTTTAGGTACTGAGACAGTGCCCCCACCCAGCCCCAATACACTAAATCCTGTGTGGGAGGTGGTCACACCTCCCTGTGACAGGATGCCTATTGTGCTGCCTTCTTCTGCTCAAGTTTAGCTCAGCAGCAGAAGGGCAGAAATATGTCTCTGGTCGGCAGCATCCATTTTGTGCTGTCCGGGTCGAGAAGGCTGACACCGGGAAGACCAGTGACCCCACGAAGCTCGCTTCAAAAGGGTGAAATCATACCTCCCACACTGGTTACCAGTGTGGAGGTATGAATCCAAGGTGTTTGATACCAAACACAACATGTTTTGTTTCAACTGTTTTCGAGATAGCATTTACCGAGAGGTTATAATGCACCTCTACCTATATGTCTGGCTGAGTCACAGACAACCTGGGAGAATGGTCTCCGAAGGCTACAGATGGTCTCTGCTCATGCAGTGGAACCCTCCCACATAAAATCCAGCACCCTGCCTTCAGGATTGTTTAGGCCTGCTATAGGGGTGACTTATAAGTTTTAAGTGTAGTGACCTATAGATACAGTGAACCTATATCTAAAATAAGTGGTGTAAGCACAGCTTATACAGTCTGCAATGGCAGACCTGTAGTTCCATTTTGTGTGGCCTCTCATGGGTGGCATAATACATGCTTCAGCCCATGGGAGGCCTCTGGGGTACCTATGCCCTGGCTACATGTGTACCATATACTAGGGACTAATAAGGGTACTCCAGTATCCAATCTGGAGTGTACCAAGTATGAGGCATAACATGTTAAGGAGAAAGCAGATAGACTGGGGTCCTGATTAGCAGGATCCCAGTCAGACTCGTCAAAAAACAGCAAAACACCAGGCAAACAGTGGGTGTAACTATGCAGTCAGATCCTTCCTTCCAACAATCAACATCCTCTCTTTCACCACAGACATGAAAATCATAATCTCCCTCTAGGACTAGACCCTTATAAGAAATTGGGTTATTAGTTGAGGGGGCTGTAAGCCCCACTCAGACAGAAAATAGCCTGCACATAACCCTCGGGTAGCTTGTCACAAAAACAATCAGGCTTGATTTAGAGGTAATGTGTAAAGTATTTATGCAGCACACAGCCAGTGAAAAGTAAAAATACAACACAAAACAATCCCAAACCAATTTAGTATATTAGAGTAAAGTTTAAATAATAAAATTATGCTAGAATGACAAATGTCCAATAAGCAAAATTGGAGATACTGAATTTTGAGTTTTTAGTGAAAATAGCTAGAGACAAAAGAGGGACCCTGATGAGTAAATATACTTGAAGGCAAATACAGGGCATTATAAATCGAAACAGGAAATAAGAACTGCTTGCCCCATGCCAGTACATCTGAGCATGTCACATAATAGCCCATTACTAAAATAAAACAAGAATATAGTATACATACACATATATTTTTTCTCAGTACTTTTTATTCATAATTTTTTCTTTCAACATTTTTTACTTTATTGTCCACATACCTTTTTCATCTTTTGTGGACAATAGTGATGAAACAACATAATATAATATAATCAACCACCATATAATCAAACCTATCTCTGCAAGGATATACCAGCCCTTCCCCATACATCTTAATAAAAACTCAACACACCTTCACACATATCACAAACTTTCCTCAAACATATCTCAGTTACTATCAGCCTATCAAAGACATTAAAAAAACATGTAGGGCAACTCAGAAACAATATATGAATCAAGATGCTCATATGTCTGAAATGGTCACTACTTGAAGAATGAATTACAAACATTTCTACTGTAATGTACTAGATTATGAAATATCTTTTTATAGACCGTCAATATATTCTGATTTCATTTCTTAAATCATTAAAACATTTAGTAGAGACTTTAAAATAAAAAACCCTCTTGATTTTCTTTCACTTTTTTTCATTAGGTAGCGTATTCTTTAGGTCCCCACTTTGTGAATGCGCCCCTCATATTCATATGGTTGTGCTAGACCTGGGGAAGGTCACACATGCAGGCCGACCATGATGGACCGTGGGTCGTATAAAGGAATCAGGTTAGTCCCACTGAAAAAGTTACCTAGTCTGGAACAGAGAGTTCCATTGGTGGCGGAGGAGCCTGCAAGAAGGAGGCTAAGTGTCATGGACAGTCGTCGCTATAGGCGGAAGAGCCAGTTGGGCATTGCTGATGGTCTTTGATGTAGCTTTGCATTGGCAGTTGTAGTGGGCTGTTGTTCCTGTAGCTCCAAATGTAACTCTAACTAGCAGACGCTGGTGGCATGAAGAGCAGGTCTCACCAGAACTTCAAGTTGGCCATCATCACGGGTGCCAGAGTCTTAGTGTGAAATGACCCGTTTGCGAACAGTAGGAGCCCTTTTCTTTAGGAGCAGTACACTCTCATGCCATGCTAGTCCAGGATCTGGGAGGCTCCTCTTGGGGATCAGGGCACACTTCAGCAGAGGAGAGCATCATGGCTCAGGCTCGTCCAACTGCTGGTTTAAGCAGATCCAGTTGCAGCAGGTTAGCTGGGCCATTGCAGGCAGGCCTTTGAAGCTTGTTGTGACTCTGTTGCTCACACATGAGGTTATGCTCATTAAAGTGTAAGTGGGTCTAGGTGCAGGATGGTCCATCTTGTCTTCACCTGATCCCCCTTTGTCTTACTGTCTTGAAGCAATACACAAACCCCAATAGCAGGGTCATTCACAGTCATGTGACTTTGGACAATGGCAGTAAAGCACAACTTGTTGGGCAGGAGAATGCTAACTTTCTAAAAGTGTTGTTTTCAAAATTGTAACTTAAAATCCAACTTTACTGTTAAAGAGAATTATGTATTGCAATTCATTAGAGAGTTAGAAGCATATCTTTATCTGAGCCAATCTAAAGTAAGCACTTATTAAATTTAATAAGGGGAATCAGTGTTAGGAAATTGGAGAGATATGCCATACAACAGTTAAAAATGACTAATAGAGTTTTTACTGCCAGGGCATGTTAAACTCAAACACACATATCCTACTTTTTAAATACAATGCACCCTGCCTTCTGAGCCTTTAGGGCCTACGAAAAGGATGACTTATAAGTATTAAAATGGAAGACGTAGGCCTGGCAAACACTTGTTATGTCAGGTCAAAATGGTAGTGTAAACTGCACTACAAACTGCAGTGGCAGACCTGAGACATACATTTAAAATGCTACTTTAGTGGATGGCACAATGAGTGTTGCTGGGGACTTTGTTAAGGGAGCCAAGGAGTATGGGCTCCAGGATCCTCTCTGCTGCTGCCTGGCCATGTCCTGAGGAAGCAGGGACGTTGTCACTTCAGCACTATAAAGCACACTTGCACTTACTGCAGCATGGGTTGCACTCGGGCTACACTGGGTGAAGACGGGGCCATGACAGGCCCATCTGCATCTGTCTGAACCCAGAACAGGCTGGGCCACATCTTCTTGGTTTCACTCTTTAGTTTGGTCAAGGAAAAAGTCTGCTCAACAAACATGGGTAATAGGAAAGCATCTACAGCCAAGGGGGCGAAGGAGCAAGTCGGGTCTATCTACTACATCCATTGTGACATACCTTACAAACACTATGAGGGCTATTACTACCTAGATTGACCATGTCAAGGAGATATTATCTGATGCAAAACAGGAGTTAACTATTGACTTATCTGAAATTCATACTGCTTCTAATCAAACCATTCATCCCCCAGAGGGATCGCCTGTGTTTTGTGCCCCGATCGAAGTGCCATTAACAGTAGAGAGGACCAACTCATCTCCAGTCCATGTGTACACCATAACTCTTTACCTGCAATTTCCAAAGTACGATCAGTTACGTTTATCTAAAACTTTCCCAAAGTGAATAGGAAAAAGAAAGAGCAATTGAAGGACGTACAATGGAAGAGGGTGGATCCTGGCCTCATGCATTTTGCTAACACCCTGGCTGTGAGCTCTCCCAGAGGTTGCCGAGCTCCAGTTAAGTCTAAAGAGTTAGCAGACATAGGAAAAAATCGAATTAGCCATCTCTCTAACTTAATACATACATTAAAGTATATAATAATTGATTTTTCTACCTCGAGTCTGGGTAAAATAAATGGTCTAGAAAATAAGACCTCTAGTCCCAGTACTCCAGAGAGCAGCTTGCGTGCAGTTCACTTCCACAGGAGTTAATTAATACCTCATGACAACAGAGCACAGATGTCAACTCGACAAACTTTAGCATATGTTAGCTGTGGTAATCAACGTACTGTCTCAGACCCTATTTAAAGGATATCGCTGCCCCCCAGAGAAAACTATGAACATTATGAATATCCCTCAAAATCATCCTACCTCCTACCCACCTCTCCCCATAGAAGGATAGCATGGTCCACTTACAACTTCCTCCCGAGTGTGCCCCATATGCCATCATTCTAGTAAATGTAACGGTTCTGACAGAAACTCAAAATGAGGGCTGGTCTGTGTTAAGAAACAAGGCAGCACATTGGTTCAAGAAGTCTACTGGCTGGCCAAGAGACATTCGTGATGGGATAAATACGGGGAGAAGGATATCTTGGATTAGGAATGGGCCTAAAACTAGCCGCGGGACTGTGTGGTAATACATTTTAAAAAATGCCACGCTAGTAGGGAATTTACTGTCTAGACTGTAATCAGGGGCTTATACTGGTAGGTTTATTAAAGCTAGGACGTTAAGCTATGTTTAAAAAATGTTTCACAAGCCAACGATCAAATTTCACAATGCAGGTTCGAAGGCACCCAATAAGCGAATTCAGGATGGTTGTTTTGATGTCCCACCAGAAATGCTTTTGAGCCGCTGCATGACTTGAATCATATTGATTGATAACTTGTTTTTGAAGGAGGAGGGGCTGATATTCTAATTTATAGGGGAGGCGATGTATACAATTTAAAATAATCTGTTAATTGTAATGCCCCCTGTGAATCGGCATGGACTCCAGATAAGTTTGTACAAAGGGAATATATCTAATTGATTTCCTGGAACTTTGGAATATTCAGTCCAAGTTGGGAAATGAAGAGTCGCTGTCATTTGTTAACAGGTTTGAAATAATTTGCTGTCAAGAAAACTGGTCTAGAGAAGATTTTTTAAAGGGTTCTATTCTATTTGCAGTTATGCCGTACCATCTAACTCGGACAGAGCTAAGGGAAGCCTGGCCATAGTAGTGTCAGTTAAATCTTTGTGACCTTTTGTGAGTAATCTAATTAATTCCCCATTTTTTCAAATTTAGTGATAAAAGTTGGCGCCTCAAAAAGTTGGCGCCTCAAAGAAATTGTTAATAATTCATCATCATCAATAATCTTTATTTCGGTTTTGCTTGAACCATAAAAGATACATAGTAACAATTCATACACATTGGTTGATAAAACACAATTAAAATACAGGGCATTCCACAGGTACCACTTTAGACAAATGCAAATGCTAAAATGTTCACAATTTTAGTGAAAGGGAAAAAAAACAGCAATCGATCTAGCAAGTTAAAAATGTGATAAAAGTGCTAAGCTTACAGTCCGATACATTTAAAACGTTGAGGAGAATATAGAATTCCGGTTGGGTTGAGAAGAACCGAGGACTAGAAGAGTACATATGATGAGTGCAGCCTTCCCACATAAATCTGGGCAATAACAAAAGTGCAAGTGCTTTAAAGTGCTAAAGGGCTACCCTACTCGAGGCATAGCATACCCAACAATACATTCTACCTGGTCTCTCAGCAGTTTCTAAAGTGCAAATGCGGTAGAGATTCAAGTCAAAATTTGAGATTACACATAGATTTCAGAATGTTACAATTTCAAATCTTTTTTTCCTCTTATTATGCAAACGGCAATCAAATATTTGCTAAAACTAAAAACACTTTTTTGGTAAGTGTCCGTTTTCAGTATTCTTTCTGCCTCTAAAGAGGACCTAGTTCCCAGTTTTCGACAGATTGGTTTAATCCATTTATCCTGGGCATGGCATAGGCTGGGCCAAAGAATAGTAAGTGTAGATCATTTTTTTGTGCATCGAGTTGACATAAAACGTCCTCATTACTCTCATCTGCGTTTCAACCCCATTTCAATGTATTCAAATTAGTTTGAAAAACACCTTAACAAAATATCATATATAAGGATTTTGCCATCTGAGGCTGCACTTCATCCAGAAATTGCTCAAAGACCGGGGTTGGTTTCATAAGAAGGAACGGGGCCGTTAATCTACCAATATCTGGGCTATGGGACACACTATTTTGTATATATGGCCAAAAGGTAGTTTTGAATGTTTTTTTGGAAGCTGATGTAAATAGGGTGGGTTTTTCCCAGAAGTGCTTCAGCCCAACTTTACAAAAGCAGGAATGCACATGCTTAATCCACTGAAGGCTAGTACCTTGGTCAAACCTTAAGATCTCTTCTAGCCCTTCTTTATAATGAGCTAGTTCGGTTGTGGACCACAATCGCACCCAAAAACAATGTCTTAAAATGGCTGGGTGATCAATAAGTTTAGTATTTAAGTCCATAACGAAGGGAAGTACAGGTGAGCGCACAGGGAGACGTAACAACTGCCTAAAAAATTAATTTTCTTCCCCCGCAAAGGTATTCCTACATGAAGGCCCCCATAGTTCCGCACCATAAAGGGATGCCGATTATACCCTGTATTTATATACCTCAATTGCAGGGGATACTGCCTTGGTAATACTGCTCTCATGTTTTTTTAATATTGGTAGAGAATTTTGGAGTAAAATGGTCTTACATTTATGCAGTTGGGGAGGCCAGGTAACATTTCTTTGCTTTACATAGCCAGGTGTGACTTATTTGGGGCCACAAAAGCCCGAAAGCTGGGGCACTAATAGGGCAGAATCCGTTTGTAACATGTCTTTACAGACCAAACGAGCGGTCGGTTCTCTTTGATCAGTGCTAATAATTATTTTTTACACTATTTGTTTGACTGCACCTGTACTCGAGTGGCTAAGATTCTTGAGCATGACCTCGATCAACAGTTGAGAACATTTCCGTCCTTTAATCAGAGTTGAAAATTGTAATACTACGTTGTGTAACCTCCTAAGTAGGACGATATATGGCCCTACTGATGGGGAGGGTGAGGGTTTAACACATTTCAAGCATCACCTTTAGGGTGAGTTTTTAAACAATTTAGTTATGAAATATACCTTGACTTTTGCTACCCCAGAAGATACTTTATCTAAGACCCTATAGTTCCTATATGTACAGGTGAAGGCCTGGTAGTACTATCGACTTTACTTTATTCTCAAATAGCATTCTCCACCCTGATGTCCAATTTTAACGTAATACTTAAGTGTTTTAGCAATCACAACTCTTTTAATTGACATAAATATTGGAGTTAAAATAATGCTTATGAAAAGGATGGCAGTAAACATCCCAAAAGTCAGGGTATTAGATTTAGTAAATGGGAAAAAACTAACTCCCTGACCCAATATGTAGAGAACGTATTTAGGGTCAAAGTGGAGGCCTTAAGGACATGTTTACAACACAAGGCGGACCCTTCTTCCATAGTAAATCCTTTCAATCCCTTTGGAATACTATTGGTAACATGCTAACATTTAAGAACACCCACCGTAGAGAACATATAGGAGGCTGGTTTAAGCATGCCTGCTCTAGAGCACACACAATCCCATATATTGCTCTAACGAAAATCCCTTGATCTGGGGAAGATGCCAAGAACTGTAGAAACTGATATTATAACTAGGGCTTCCGGTTTTATGGTATTTGTTGTTTTAACATGTCTGTGATTATATATCCATATTTATATTTTGGACATTTCATTTTTATTTATCCATATTTAATGTTTTGTCTATAGATGAATTTGTAAAACTGTACATTTCCATATTTATTTCACTGAGAGATGCACACTCATACTTTGATGTCTGTCATGTTTCAGCTATTTAAGCTGCCCAATATTCCACTGGTAAATACTAGCATTATACCAAAAATGTTGACACATGCTTTTATTTTAATACATTTCATCCTGTTTTTATTGTGTTTTAGCTATTTAAGCTGTGAAATATATATACTGGTAAATACAAGCATTATACCATAAATTCTTATTGACACGCTTTTATTTAAAGAAAAGTCATCCAGTTTTGAGATTTTCTGTATTTATCCAATTTTAAAAATAAATGCAGACAGAAAACACATTGTTTTCTATTTGTATTTATCTTTAAAAATCCGTAAAAACGGAAAAGAGGGAACCTTAATTAAAAATAATGAGACAGAAAGAAGGAAATAAAGGAATAAGTAAGGGAAGATTTGGAAGTAGCCGTTAAATCTAAAGATGCTGAGGTTTTCCTTTTTCTGTGACTCTTATGTTGAGCCCTAAAACCTTAATTCCAACTGAAAAATGGGTAGAACATTGTTCTCATGTTTTTAATCCTGCAGACCTGCATAAACTCTTAGAGCAGCAAGAGGTCAGCTTTGATATGGAGGGATCCTTACAGCTTTCGCTCTCAATCCAAATCCCAAAGGTCATCCAGGCATTAGAGTTTAGCTTGTCAGACGAGGCTCACGGATCAGACAGAGCCACAGTTGATATACTTAAGCACCAGTTTCAGACTGGCCATAGCAGGCACCAGGCGTTTTCCTGGTGGGCTGGCGGGTTGGGGTCCAGTTTTCTGGCCAAGTGGCTGGTTTTGCCACAGGGGGCCAATTTTGCAGCAGTGCTGCAATATCAGCCCCCAGTAACAAAAGTTGGAGCGGTGCTTTTACTAGCGTTACCGCCCCCAGGGCCGGTCAAGCAGCAATTTGCCAGGGCTGGTTCCGGTTCCCAGTCCGGCCCTGTTAAGCACAATATCATTTTTTTTTTAGGCCCTATTGCTGATAAAGGTTTTGAGGAGACTACATCAGGATACATCTGCCGGGATGCACTTTGGTAGAAATAGTGAAAGCAGAGAAAAAAATGTCTTGTCAAGAGTGGTAAGACAGGGGTGCATCCTTGCACCATTTCAAGTCACTGTGTATATAAATGACTTGAAAAAATGCATAATACACAGTGCAAAGGATTGGCCTCTGCTTGGAAGAAGTCCTGTACCTGTTTTACTTTACCCAGGTGAAGCTCCGCTTGGGTAATAAATGGTTAGGAAGATTAAGCCACTTTACATATCTAGGTCTCCCATCTGCACAGTCCTTGGACTGGAGGCATTTGCTTGCAATGAGAACCCAACAATTTTTAAACTCCACTGAGGAGCCAAGTAGATTTGCATCTTAGCTGGGTGGAAAACAAATAAGGCAGTTTTAGGGATATACAGGTCTAAATGCATCTCAGTGGGTTCCGATGGCTCAAGGGTAAGGGGTTACTCAAACTCAGAGCCCTAACAAAGAGTGAGGATTTACAGAGACGTTTTCAGACATGGCCAAAGTGGGCTCTGGGCCCGGGCCCCTGCCTTTCAGGGGGCCTCTATGGAGCCAGCTCTGTTCTGCAGAACGTCTTGCCCTAATGATCTTGAATAGGTCATTAGAGAAACAGATTGTTTTAAATACCATTTTCCTTTAGTTTATTTTAAATGAGAATGATGTATGAGAGTTTATTACAGATATTTTGCAGAAATATGTTGTGATTGTTTCATGCTTCATCCTTATAAAAGTTTCTTTTAGATCAAAGCAGGACCTCACATATGAGAAACAGGAGCGTGTCACAGAGATTATTTCCAGTAATATTAGTGAGCTGCTGCTGCATTACAATATTATAAATATGCATCACTATCTCTGAATACTAGATATAAACACATTTAGAATTTGTATGAGTCTACATGTGAACTGTCATTGACCTGGCCAAAGAGGGCACAAAGGAGCTGCAATTAGATCATGAATTCAAAGCTGTTCTAAACATGGGTCCACAAAATCTGTTTAGCCCAGGGCCCCCAAAATCCTCAAATTGTCCCTGGTGGAGAATGACTTCACATGTTGTCTCCTGGAAGTTAAACCAACGAGTTTTTCACTCAAAATATTTAGCATTTCAAAGAAACATTATTAAAGTTTCAAAGAAATACACTCAATTCATATCTTATGTGTAATTTACATTATTACTCTAGTAATTTAATATAAAAAACACAAACCCCAATGCATTTCGGGATGTAACGTCCCTTCATCAGGGGAAACCTGTAATGATAAAATAGGAGACAATTCATGTGATAAGGGAACTTCAGTTAGGTTAGTTGTCTGATTATTACGTAATGCACCCTTCACCAATTCCTATAGTGCTCAAAGGTGATTATTATGTCTAAAACCCATCACTTACTGCTAACTCCGAGGCGAACCTGAATTAACAACACATTCACAGCAACCTGATTCAAAAACAAAGGAAACAAAGAAACCTCTCTCAGGTTTAAATTGTGGTGTCCATTCCTTACTCACTACCAGTCTATTGAGGTACGTAGTTTATATTCCATACCTCAATAATGCTCTAGAGATTATCCATAGCTTTTCTCAGCACAAATTGTGTCATCACTACAAAATAAAATGCAAACAGTGAGCGTACTCTCCAGGATGATAATTATAGCCATCATTTACAGAACATCAAATAAACGTACCTAAGGACTTGAGGCTCCTAATCGCGTGTGCGCACCACAATTTCACCACTTTACCTTCAGCCAAACCCGGGCGGGACTCCTACGGTGTTCAATAAACGCTCGGTAGCCCACTGAAAGAATACACGTATATTAACTCAACTCAACATATAACCTTGTCTCCGCTCTAATCGCCAACCCGATGTCCCAATCCGCTTACCGGTAGCTAGGAATTCCAGAGTGAAACGTCACGACGATGTCGGTTCGAGCAGTCATCCTAGACGACTGCGTAGGAGCTGGAATGCTTCCGGGTACTGAAACGGTCACGTGACCGTACGCTAACGTTGAATGAAAATGGAAGAGAAACTTTGTTACTCTTCCTCAAATTGCCGTAGCTTCGCTAGTAATCTCTTATCTCCCCTCCTACATTTCACGGGAAGAATTTCTCTGCGTAATTCCACAATGTAAACACGACTGGTGAATCAGTGAACGTGAACCCAACACTAGCCTCATTAATATACTTATTGATATTTGGATCAGTGGTATTCACTACTAGCTGTTAATGATTAGCTCTAGAGTGCTCCCAAGTGACCATGGTGACTATTAGTTAATAATGCATATTTCAACAATGTCCAGTTTGTGTTTTGAATATGCAAACTCTTAAAGTTTCACAGAATAATATGACAGTGTTCTTTATATCATCCATCCTCTCAATGAGTAAACTGACACAATTAATACAGAATATAAATTTTAAAAAAGAATCCATTATATCAAGAATAATCGAGTATATAATTAAAATGATATAAAGAAAAACCAGCTCAGTGTTGTCTATGAATGTGTAATTAAGATTGCGTGTGTGGTGGTTCTTTAGACATATGCACTAATCTAAAATGGGCTTTACAAAAAGAATGTCATTTTGAATTTGTCGTTCAGCCCGTGGGGCAGCAAGGTGTTTAACCTTTTTATCCAAAATGCCTCTTTGTAGTAATCTTTTTGAGTTGTCTATTCCTTGTATGACAGGTACTTGTTCAATAATTTGGAAATTTAGTTGTGCGATGGTGTGTTGGTATTCCTCCCAATGTACAGCTAGACTAGAATTAATGTTCCTGGTCCTGATTTTACTTTTGTGTTCGGTGTGGCGTACTTTTATTTTTCTCTCTGTCTTTCCAATGTACAAGAGTCTGCATGGACATTTAATGGAATATACAACGTTTTATGAATTACAATCTGTGCTTCCTATGAGTCTTATTTTTTTTTACAGTCCTGGGGTGCACAAGTATTCCTCCCGGGATGACATTGTTACAATGGGTGCAATTCCAACATTTAGTGTTCCACTTTTCCCTTTCGCTAGTTGTTTTTTTTTTTCTAGACAAAAGTTCTTTAAGATTGCATGCTCTCGAATAGGCGAATAATGGTTTCTCATGGAATAGATCTTTAAAGTAAATTTCTGACTCGATTAATTCCCAGCATTTGTAAATGATATTCTTGATTTCTGTGGAAGCTGTTGAAAATTTGAAGACGAAAACTGTCCTATTCGTGATATTCTTGTTTTTTTGGGGGAGTAATTCTTCTCTTGGTGAATTCAACGCTTTCTTTAGATGTTTATCAAGTAATTCCTCAGGGTAGCCTCTGGCCATGTAGTTCTTCTTTTGGTGTTGTAAGGTTTTTTGACATTTTTCAATTTCTGATGATATTCTTTATGTTCTCAAAGACCGGCAAGTTCTTAGTTAGCGATGGTGGATGAAGGCTTCTAAACTGCAGTGAATAATTTTTGTCTGTAGCTTTTTTGTATAAGCGTGTGCTGATGTGGTCTGATTCTAATTCAATCCAAACATCTAGAAATGCTAACGCCTTTTGTTGGATGCTATAGGTGAATTGAATCCTTGGGTCAATCAAATTTAGTGTACGCAAGTTGTTTTTTAATGCTTCTTCAGATTTATTCCAAATCAGGAATATCTCATCAATGAATCTTCGGAAAAAGATTGGACCTTCCTGCCAGGTAATGTCAGTTAAGATGAAGTCTTGTTCAAATTTTGCCATGAACGTACTCGCGTAAGCAGGCGTCCCTGGAAAACCCATACAAGTTCCATTTAACTGAATGTAAAATTTATCATTCCATACACAGTAACTATTCTGAAGGCAGAATTCAAGTAATTGTAGTATGAAACTTTTGGGGGCTTCTAGGTTTTCTTGTTGAAGTAAAGCCTATTCTACTGCCTCAAGTTTGCATGAGTGTATAAAGCGACCACATCTATGATGCATAAAAGCCAATCATCTGTAATTTCTTTGCTGATTGTGTTCAAACTCCGTAGAAAATCTGTGGTATCTTCAAAATATGTCGTCAAAATTTGCACGAATGGTTGTAGATTGGCATTGAGGTAATGTCCTGGACCTTCAAACAAAGATTCACAACGAGATACGATAGATGTAAACGGGGGATCTTTTAAACTTTTGTGTATTTTGGGCAAAATATACATTTTAGGCCTTCTTGTACAACCCAGGACTGGAGAAAAAATAAGACTCATAGGAAGCACAGATTGTAATTCTCAAAACGTTGTATATTCCATTAAATGTCCATGCAGACTCTTGTACATTGGAAAGACAGAGAGAAAAATGAAAGTACGCCTCACCGAACAAAAAAGTAAAATCAGGACCAGGAACATTAATTCTAGTCTAGCTGTACATTGGGAGGAATACCGACACACGATCGCACAACTAAAATTCCAAATTATTGAACAATACCCGTCATACAAGGAATAAACAACTCGAAAAGATTACTACAAAGAGAGGCATTTTGGATAAAAAGGTTAAACACCTTGCTGCCCATGGGCTGAACGACAAATTCGAAATGGCATTCTTTTTGTAAAACCCATTTTAGATTAATGCATATGTCTAAAGAACCACCACACACACAATCTTAATTACACATTCATAGACAAAACAGAGCTGGTTTTTCTTCATATCATTTTAATTATATACTCGATTACTCTTGATATAATTGATTCTTTTTTTTAATTTATATCCTGTATTAATTGTGCCAGTTTCCTCATTGAGAGGATGGATGATATAAAGAACACTGTCATATCATTCTGTGAAACTGTTGGAGTTTGCATATTCAAAACACAAACTGGACATTGTTGAAATGTGCATTATTAACTAATAGTCACCATGGTCACTTGGGAGCACTCTAGAGCTAATCATTAACATCTAGTGGTGAATACTACTGATCCAAATATAAGTAAGTATATTAATGAGGCTAGTGTTGGGTTCACATTCACTGATTCACCAGTCGTGTTTACATTGTGGAATTGTGCAGAGAAATTCTTCCCGTGAAATGTAGCAGGGGAGATAAGAGGTTACTAGCGAAGCTACGGCAAGTTCAGGAAGAGTAACAACATTTCTCTTCCATTTTCATTGAACATTAGCTTACGGTCGCGTGACCGCTTCAGTACCCGGAAGCACTCTAGCTCATAAGCAGTCGTCTTGGACGACTGCTCGAACCGACTTCGTCGTGGTGTTTCATGTAGGAATTCCTAGCTACCGGTAAGCGTATTGGGACATCGGGTTGGCGATACGACCGGGGACAAGGTTATATGTTGAGCTGAGTTAATATATGTATATTCTTTCAGTGGGCTACCGAGCGTTTATTGACCACCATAAGGAGTCCCGCCCGGGTTTGGCCGGAGGTAAAGTGGTGAAATTGTGGTGCGCACACACGATTACGAAACTCAAGTCCTTAGGTATGTTTATTTGATGTTCTGTAAACAATGGCTATAATTATCATCCTGGAGAGTATGCTCACTGTTGGCATTTCATCCTCGTAGTGATGACACGATTTGTGCTGAGAAGAGCTATGGATAATCTCTAGGGCATTATTGAGGTATGGAATATAAACTACGTACCTCGATAGACTGGTAGTGAGTAAGGAATGGACACAACAATTTAAATCTGAGAGATGTTTCTTTGTTTCCTTTGTTTTTGAATCAGGTTGCTCTGAATGTGTTGTTAACTCAGGTTCGCCACAGAGTTAGCAGTAAGCGTTGGGTTTTAGACATAATAATCACCTTTGAGCACATCAGGAATTGGTGAAGGGTGCATGTATTAATAATTAACTAACCTAACTGAAGTTCCCTTATCATCACATGAATTGGCTCCTATTTTATCATTACAGGTTGCCCCTGACGAAGGGACTTTACATCCCGAAATGCATTGGGCTTTGTGTTTTTTTATGTTAAATTACTACAGTAATAATGTAAATCACACATAAAACATGAATTGAATGTATTTTTTTGAAACTTAAATAATGTTTTTTTGAAATGCTAAATATATTGAGTGAAAACCTTGTTGGTTTAAATTGTTATATTTCATTGAATTTTGAGTAAAACACATTTCGTTGTGCACGTTAGAGTTCAAGTCACACGTAGGGACTTGGCCACTCCACATTAGTTCACATCATATGCCAGGCAGGCGTATGTCTAACGTAGCACACTAACAGGTTTCCCCTTATCAAACCTGAAATAACCTTGAGTGCGCAATCCACAATCACTGTCTCCTGGAAGTTCCCACATCTTGCTCCACCTCCACTTGTTTCTCTGAGTTTGGTTTACCCTACATTAAATGCATAATGAAAATTCAGCCAATATTGTTGTGGATATCAATGTGGGCAAAATGTGAAACAGCCTTTTCCAAAGCTGCTAGCAAGGAGTGCGTGTCATTGAACACTATAAAAGACATTTTGTTGCTAATGTATGTAACACAAACCTTTGTTGCCCTAATTATCAAACAGCCAGAACGCATCAACCGTATGGCAAAATTTAGAGTGAAGCACATCTTTATAAACTATCAAGTTTCCAAACGTGCGGCATAGAATACCCCAAGTCACTGTAATGCACCATTTTGCACATCCGACCTCCCCTAGACTGGAACCTTATCAAATGTTTATCCAAAACCAACAATCCAGATATTATCTGATGCGTCTTGAATTGTAAGTCAGTAATAACCTTTATTAATTCGATTAATTAATTTATTACAATAATTACATCAAAAGCTTAAAGAAGATACATTAGATTGAACACATTTCACTTTTCATTTGTATTCCCTGTTATAGGCTCATGGCTTCAGAATCTTATAACCTGAGAACCTGCCCATATAACAATGTGACAGGACATAGCCCTTTATGTTGTTTTTTACTCTCTGTATAGTTCTCTCAGAAAACTGTTCCTTGTACCTGTATTTAAGGCTCTAGACATTATAACCTGGCTATGCTTTTAATTCAACAGCTCCCTTCTGAAATAATCTGATGCGCAGTTCTGGTCATGAAAATCAGAGGAAAATATGGAGTGGACAACGGCACATTTGTTGTGGATCATTGAGTTAAACTGCAGTAGTGATGTTTTCTGCGGATTTATTCAGTTTTTGTTGTGATGGTTTACTCTATCTTATTGTACATAGAGTTGTGCATTTATGACTTACTTGTAGCCAAATAAAGATGTTATTGATTGAGTGCTGCAGGCCCACTAGTAGTATCTACTTTATAGGGCTTGGGTACATGTAATACCCTTTGCTTACAAGTAAATTAATGATGCCAATTCGGTATTGCCCATTTTTACCAAGTTTGAAAGAACGACCACAAGCATGTTAACACTGGGTAGCAGTGGTAAAGTGCACAGAGTCCTAAAGCCAAAAACAACAAATTCAGCAAACAGAAGGGGAGAAAGCACAATTTTTAAGGGAATACCACTCAAGGGATGTCAGGTCCAACAAACCCCCTCCATGATCGAAGTCACTAACTTTGCTCAACACCAACAAGACAGAAATAGTGATTTCTGTCAAGAACATCTCACCATGGGACTCCAAATAGTGACTGGCCAAACTCAGACCCATACCCACACTCTGAAACTATGCCTGGAACCTTGGAGTCATCATTAACAGCAACCTCAACATGACTGAACAAGTCAATGCCATCACTACATCCCGATTCCACATCTTGGAGATGCTTAGGAAAATCTTCAAATGGCTCCCCACTAACACCAAAAAACTGTCCTTCATCCCCCCAAGTTACCAGCAAGAGATACTACAGGAACATCCTCTACATCAGGATCATCAGCAATTCACCTGAAGACTATAAACATCTAAAACGTATTTTCAATCTTCCATACAGAACTCATATCAAACCACACCTCAGGGAACACCAATGGCTCCCGATACACAACTGTGCTCCTTTCAAATACCTCACAACTTAGGCCCTACCTACCTGAACAGATGTATCTCCTTCCACCAACCACTCAGACACCTCTATTCCACAGGACTCCTACTCAAATGTATCCAACGCATACACAGAACCTGATCAGGAGGACAGGCATTCTCTTGCATCACTCCTAAAGTAAGAAACTTCCTACCACTCCACATCAGAGACTCCTTCTCTCTTCTTGAATTCAGAAAGAAGCTGAAGACCTGGCTTATCAATTAACCAACATAACATAGGCAGAAGTAGGCTTATACACCTGCTCAGAGCTGGGATTTCCTCATGTGTGATAGTGTCCTTTACAAATACACATAACGTAATATAGCAAAATACCATACCTCCTAAAAGGCACAACTCGAACAGAGCACAAAAATGGCACACCACAGGTAGCACAGATGAGCATATGCTGGTGATCTGGAAAATGGTGACGTCCCAGAAACAATAATAGGATACTTGAGAAGTTGTCAAATCTGTCCCTCTTCGTTTTGGGCAGTATCATTGGTATTGAAATGTTATTAATCCCTAGCCTCTTATCCCTCGCTAGAACTTTACCATACATGTCCCCTTGCTTTTTAAGCCATTGCAAGGTAAAAAAATCAAAGATATATGGACATCAAAGGAAATTTGAACTTGAACTAAGGGGGTAAATTTTTCTTGCGCTGTTGGGGGGATGTATTCATATTTCAGGCTGTACTACTGGGCAACATTAGGAGAGCTGATCAAAAAAAGAATGCACTTTTGTGTATCAGGAGCCATTGAAGTTCCCCGTGGTGTGGATTGAAAGTAGTTCTGTATGGAAGGTTGCTGAATGATAGGTGCCTGGACACCCTGTTCCTTTTGGAAGCATGGCTTTCAGACAACTCAGCACCGTATATTCTCAACACTTTAACGTCAGGTTATAGTATTGTTAGACACAACCTCCCCTTCCAGCTTGATGGTTGTTAGACCTGGGATCCCTGGTTGGCTGAGGTAGGTACATTAGGCCAAATAGGGACCCTCGTATCCACTTCAGGGAAAGGAAGGACATCTTCTCAGATAGCCCCCGTTCAACCCTTTGGTAGCTTGACACAAGCAGCCAGGCTTATCTTCATGGCAAATGTGTAAAGTATTTGCAACCCGGCTCACAGCAACCTAATGATGACACCACAAATGGACTCCACACGAGTTTCATAAAAACTAGTGTAAATTTATATAAAAAGATATACGATAAAGCCACACAATATAAATCCAACATATGTGTATTTGTAATATTCCTCCTGGCTGGTTGTTAGGTCAGCCAGCCCTTGTAAGTTCAGGCAATTTTAATGAGCACTTCTAAACATTACACAGCAGTCCTAATGCAATGTTACGCAGTTCGTAATGCTAGAATCAGGCACTATGCATTGTAAAAATAATGCAGTTCGTAATTCTAGAATGAGGCACTTTGCAATGTAAAAATAATGCAATGCATAACGTAACAATCAGGTACTTCGTTATGCAGAAATAATGCAATGCGTAAACCACTAATCAGGTAGTTCATTATGCAGGAATAATGCAATGCGTAATACACTAATCAGGTAGTTCATTATGCAGAAATAATGTCTTGCGTAATACACTAATCAGGTAGTTTGTTATGCTGGAATAATGCAATGCGTAATATACTAATCAGGTAGTTCGTTATGCAGAAATAAGGCAATGTGTAATACGACAATCAGGTAGTTCGTTATGCAGAAATAATGCAATGCGTAATACACTCCAGCACCGATCACGGTGCCTTAGGCGGTCTCTCCACCACTTGTGCTGACTCGCAGTTAGCCTCTGTCAACAGTTGCCCCCACACGGGTATTGTGTAACAAAAAGTGCAGCTCCAAACTCCGGTACTGCCACTCCTTTGGCAAGAACGGGCCGCGATACGAGCTGAAGCAGAGGCTTACACTGCAGGAATGGG
Organism: Triturus cristatus; assembly: GCF_964204655.1. NCBI lineage: Eukaryota > Metazoa > Chordata > Amphibia > Caudata > Salamandridae > Triturus > Triturus cristatus. The sequence continues at coordinate 13,134,358 of NC_140586.1, forward strand.
AGAGGCCGAGAGAGTTTCCCTCCGAACCCGCAGCCCCGCCCCTGGAGTCGACACACATTACCTGGAAGGTGCAACCTCGCTCTCCTCTCCTCTTCCAGCGACTTGGACCTCCGATGCAATCTTTGTGAATTCCGGGCTGTGGGACTCAGGCCCTCCCTCGACGAGGTTGGTTTGAGGTCCTGCTCTGGCAACAGCAGGCTTGGGCCGGCGGCTCAGCTCCTCTGGGGCTGCCGGTCCGGGCCACTGATGCTACAAAGATCTCAGGATGCAACAGGGCACACGCACACAGCATTTCTGAGACTTACTCCATCTTCGGGTGCATGATTACAGGGCACTCCTCACAAAGGTCTCAGGATGAACGAAGCAGACTCACTTGAACTCCGGGTGCATGATAAGGCAATCCTCACGAAGTTCTCAGGCTGCACAAAGCACACGCACACAGCGCTGCTGAGACTCACTTGGACTCTGGGTGTGCACAATAACAAGGCAATCCACACGAAGGTGTCAGGCTGCACAAAGCACAAGCACACAGTGTCGCTGAGACTCACTTGGACTCCGGGTGTGCACGATAACAAGGCAATCCACACGAAGGTCTCAGGCTGCACAAAGCACATGCACACAGCGTCGCTGAGACTGGCTTGGACTCCAGGTGCCCACGATCACAGGGCACTTTTTACGAGGGTCTCAGGCTGCAAAAAGCACACACACACAGCATCGCTGAGACTCTCCTGGAAACTTTTGAGTTCCTGAGTTTCCGCAACAGTGAGCTAGCTCACCTTGGGCCCTTGGGGATAAGTTACTTCCGGACACAACACACAGAAAAGTCCTTTCAAGCAGGGGAACACAGCACACAGCAAAGTCCCTTTAGTCTCTCCTTGGTTATAACAGCAAACTGCAGGCCAGCCCCAGAACACAAAGCAAGCGTCAGTCCTTTCCTTCAGTCTCTTCAGTTGTTTCTTCCTTGGCAAAGGTTCCTCTTGATCACAAAGTAGCTTCAGTCTTGTTCAATCTTGATCAATCCATTTCTCTCCAATGTTCAGGGGCTTCAGCTTTCATAGTTATACCCCAAATGTCTTAGAAGTCTTTGTGTTTAGGGGGGCAATGACCCCTTTTCAAACCAATTCTGGGAGCTTCCCTGCCAGTAACACCTTCTTCCTTTGATTAGTGGGGGTCTGGATTCTCAATCAATCAGCAGGAGATGGGACCATTTTTTATGGCAGCAACCCAGGCCTCTTCACTTTTAGGGGCTACTCCTCTCCCTATACTCCAGATGCAGGTCAGCCTGTTGCTGTCTCACCTCCTCCCCTGGGTCAAGACATTCCCCGGATCCTATCACTTTCAAATCTAGACAGTCAATCCACAACCAGGCAGAGACACACAGAAATGTTAGAGCACACAAACTACTTCTAAAAGAGTGGCTTTTAAACACACAATGCAAAAAACACCTTCATAGAAAGATGTGTTATTACATTGTGAGTTCAGGCATACTAAACTTCACCTCTCCATCGTAAGCCTTTGGGAAGATAGGCTGGAAAACATATTACACAGCCCCCCCATTCTATGCTATGGGCAAGATGGCCTTTCCACAGTGAAAAATGAAATGGAGATTATTTCACTGTCAGGACATGGTCCACACCTTAGTACATTTCCTACCTTTCACATGCATTCCACCCTGCCCAGGAGGTACCTTGGACCTACCATAGGGGTGTCTGATGTGCATAGAAAGGGAAGGGTAAGGTCTGGCAAGTGGGTGCACTTGTCAGAACAACATGGCAGTTTAACAAAATGTACGCAGGCACTGAAATGGCAGGCCTGAGTTCCCTCTTCAAGGCTACTTGTGTGGGTGGCACAATTAGTGCTGCAGGCCCACTAGTAGCATTTGCATTACTAGCCCTGGCACACATAGTGCACTTTACTAGGGACTTTACTAGTAAGGCAAACATACCAATCATGGACAACCAATTACCATTACACTTTACACAGGGAGCACTTGCACTTTGACACTCATTAACAGTGGCAAAGTGGTCAAAGCATCTAAGTTAGCAACACCATGTCAGAAAAAAGGTCTAGGGGGAAAGCAAAAAGTTTAGGGAATTTTAGCCAAAAAGGGCCAAATCCAACACAACCACCTCCCAACCAAATGCCAGGGTAGACCAATCAACTATCTTGATGGACTTCCCTGCTTGGGGCAATAGAACACGGATGCAGGCAGGCTACCACAGTGACACCCTCCTGTTCTATGCCTTCCTGACCCCAGGGGATCCTCTTGGTCACTACTCCCTGGGCCAACTATGCCACTCCATGGGTACTTCCAGGCAGTTAGGGCTTCTCTAAGGGTGCTGGTCCTTGCCAACCCCCACCTACAGCGGTATCCCTGGAAGACCCATCAGTCAGAATACTGTTCCCACTTATCCTGTCCTTCCGGTTAGAAGTGGGTTTACCCTGGTCACTCCTAGGGGACCTAGCCCTACTGGCTGGACATGGTCCCACTGGTTTTCCCATGGGGGACACCTTCCTCCCTTAACCTTCCATTTAGATTTCTGTGCTTGTCATCTAGGAATGCAAAAACAGTTGATGGACAGATTGCAGAACAATATCATACATTCACCCCAGTACAGAGATCTGGGACTAAGTCCATCGTTTTTTTTACTCACCATGCCATTCCAGTTTGAACCCAGCCATATGCAAATCAGTCTTGACCCTGTGCCTCATGGGAAAAGTCAAGCCCGAACTGTCAAGCCAGGGACTCCCTGGACTGGAAAAAAGCATCCTAGGACCGGTTTCGGGGTTTCACCCCTCTTCAGCCAGGATAGCTTGATTTCAGTGGCATGGAGAGTCGTCCATCAATTGTGTGTCTTTTGTTTTTTTGCCATCTAGGAATGGCACCCACAAACTTCACGGGACCGCAGGAGCTCTGGTGACGCCCCACGCCCTCCTGACACTATGTGTTCTTCCTCGCACAGCTGGCAAGTAGGCACCAGGCCTCCAACCTGGTGCTCCTCTAAGTAACCCTCCAGTCTCTGGGGTGGGGTGGTGAACCCCTGGGGATGCTGCTCACACTCCCTCCCTCTCCCTTGAGACAGGGTGCTAGCCCGCATGCCCCCCACTACTCTGGGACCTAACGGTTCAACTTTGCCTCTCTTCCCTCTCTAAGGCCTTTTCAGACCCTTGGACCCATGACCAGAGGTCTGTCTCTTGAGCAAGCTCCAGGGAATCAAAGATCCTTGGATCATCCTATAGATAATATAAAGTTAAGAACAGTGCCACAATTGATTACAGTTCAAATCATAAACTAATCAATCTCCTTTTTGATAAAACTAGGCATAAATAAGATGCAAGAGAAAAATTAACATAAGGATTAGGGACCATTTGGAGGAAAAACAGAGCTGGGCGACATTGTACAATGTTATATTTCAAGAACAATGGGCGAATATAATTTTTCTGTACACAGATACACCGTCACAGGGACAACCTGGGAGTTCTTTGACTCAATGCATTCCTGCTGGTAAAGCCAGCATGCAAGGGATAAAATTTAATCCAAATCTCAGCAGAGCATATCGGTGACGGATGTTTGTTATATAAATCAAATATGAATTCACTTCCCCAGGGGCACGAGGAAGGTCCATATATAATGCCACCGTAGTTTTATTACAATTTGATGTATGCATTTCATTATCCCTATAATCTTTCAAGTGAGATTTAATTTCGGCTTTTGAGATGTTCGAACAAGAAAGAGGGTCATGAAATAGAGTCTCTTAGCCCAGTACTAACTTTTACATACCGCAAGCCATTGAACTTGATACACCTTCTCAAGGGACTAACAGTCTCTAATAATGTTTTGAGTCAGTCCCACTGTTTTCCTGGTCCAAGTTGAATACCAAAGTAGGACCGGGGCTAGGAATATTAAGTCAGAAATAAATGGGACATTCAGCTCTTGGTGCATATGTAATTAGAGCAGCCTTTAGGGAGTGACAGCAATTTTTAAAAGAAACCATCTTCTTTCTTTTGTAATACATCAACTTTTGTTGCACCCCAAATACTTGCTTCATATACAGCTGATGCGATAGATTTCACGGAATAAATCTTTTTAATTGGTTCCAAAGGCTTTGTGGCCAACTTTTTCGTGAATGACAAAATAGCCATAACGCTCTTCTCAAATGCATTACCTCTATTCTCCCCATGTTTCTCCAGGACCCTGAATCATTAAAAAGTACACCTAGATATAAAAAAGTCTTAGTTACTTCAATTCTACAGTTGTCAATAGTGAACAATGGTAATTTTCTAGGCTGCTTCCCCACTATTAAGAGGTACGTTTTAGATTTGTTAACCTTGAGATCTAGTGCCACCATAGAAGACACATGATTATTTATTAGTTTTTGCAAAGCTAAGCCATTTCTAGCGAACAGAACCGCATTGTCCTCATATAGCAGGATGGGTATCTATTTCTTGTTTACCACGGGCACATCAGTAACCTCATGACTCACAGCTGATTCCACATCATTGGTGTAGAGTGAAAACAGAAAGGGAGCTAAAATGCATCCCTGCCTCACACCCCGGAGAATGATGAAAGGTCTTGTACACTCACCCTGGTTGCCGTACCTAACACATGCAGAGGACTGGGAGTATAGTTGGCGAATGAAGAGTATTATATTTTCATCCACAACCATGTCTTTCAAAGTATTCCATAATTTATTATGCGAAACAGAATCAAAAGCAGCAGAGAGAGCCATGAACGCCATAAAAACACTCCCTCCTTTGATATTCGAATATTTTACTGCAATTAAATGTAGGTTTAAGCACTGATTCAGTGTCCCCATCCCTTTTTTAAAACCATATTGCATCGGAATTAAAATATTTTTTTCCGATGCCCAGTCCTCAAGTCTATTTAACAACAAATGACCCATTAGTTTAACTGTTCCATCCAATAATGAGATTGGGCTATAGTTTTTGGGCAAAGCGTTATCCCCTTTCTTGTATATAGTCACGATAACTGTCATTTTCCACGAGGCATGAGGGCCTGCGATAGCAATTGCATTGAAAACGTTAGTCAAAAAGGGGTCCAGAGCTCCAGGTAATAAAAAAAAAGTCAATCGGGCCCCATCTGGTCCTGGAGCCTTCGGGCTACTACATTGTATGAGGCCAGTTTTCACTTCTGCCATTGAAAAAATGAGGGGAGTACCCATAATACAATTTAATTGATCTTCAGTTAGGATTTCCATCTCTGGTATTAACCCGAATATGGCTGAATAATGGTCCAACCAAGAATTCTCTCCCACGTTTACTCTTAGTGAGGGTCCTGTCTCTTGTTTCAGGAATGGTGAGTTGACTATAGCCCACAATTCTTTAGAGCTTTTTAAATCTGAGGCTACCTGTAATTTGTCCCAGGCATCCTCCTTTAGGGCTATAGGTCTATTCCGTCTACATTTCTTGTATTGCAGTCGAAGGGAGGTGCGCAGTGCATTATTCCTCGGCCTTTCCTTTAAAGCTTTGTGTATACTATTGAGTGCCTTGGTGCAACCAAAATTGAACCATCCCGGGTTCTTTGTTAGGTGAAGTCCCTTCCGAGATTGGAGATTGCTTTTCACCACATTCAGCAGTGAGACAAAGGCCTGCACTATATTCTGTGGGTCGCTATGCAAATCAAGACAGGTTAATATTTCTTTCTGGGTGCACTTAATTATAGTACGCAGTAATAGGTCCTACTTTATTTTAGCCCATTTTAGCACTATTCCATTCCTTCTTGCTATTACTGGAGCATGGATTTTCATAACCCGGCGATTAAAAAACCCCTTCCAATGATTTTTGAAGATCAGTGCAGTGTGATCACTAAAAACAGAAACACAAGTTCCTATCTGATTAAGGTATATCTTAAGGTGTAATGCCACCATTAGATAATCTAACGTGAACCCATGTGTGATATCCCAAACGTTTTTGTCAGGGTGCCCGTATGCCCATTGGTGGGATTGAGTATTACCAAATTTCTCGTGACCAAGAGCCTATTCAGTGCATCCCCATACTGAGTATGTACAAAATGGTACAGGACATCACCTTCCTCATCTACCTAGCCACAAAGTGGAGTTGTTAGTTTTGGGCAACTATGAACATTAAGATCTCCCATCCAGACAATGTGTAAGGGATTACAATGGGTGGTTAGTTCTCTATCAAGTGCTTGTTCAAGTGAATGGATTACCTGAGCCATATTGTTCCTAAGTTGTTATTATAGAAATTAATTTAAAACATATCCTCAGCTCCAGGGCCACTACATACAATAGGGTGGTAGTAGGGGGACTGGACATATGTCTCAAATATATTTACACACAAGGTGTTTCTAATCAGGGTTAATAATCCTCCTCTAGCTCTACCTGACCGTGAGAGAATAGCAGGAGTTTGTATTACACAAAACCCATCAATGAACACTGCTTCAACTTCCCATATTTCTTGAACGCACACTAGGTCATAACATTCAATTATCCTAGACCAGTCTTCATTGGACTTTTTAGCTCTATGCCCAGCTATATTCCAAATTAATACATTCACCATATCTATTTTCTGAACCCGGGGCTCGTTACCTATTTTCAAAACTACCTACTTTTGGCTCTGTAAATGTAGGGACGGCCTGCTATCCTTCAGTGAGTCACAAGTTTCTAAGCCAGGGGCGCAAATGGAATAGCGCCAATGGAATAGCAGCCATAGTGTTTCAACTGTCAGGGTTGACTACAGAGGTGGGAGGGAGGTAAGAAGGGGAAAGGAGCAAAGTTGTTGAACAACCTTTTATTCGATGGATCTACCCTCAGGGGTCTGTAGAAGAACCCCAAAGGTAAGGTATACATTTGTGTAGATGCAAGGAGGGAGTTAGGTAGGTTATCCAGAAGATGTTCCACAAGATGTTGGGTTTCAAAGTTAATTACGATATAGTCCCCCCCAATTGATTTTGGGGAGTTGTCCACCCAGTGTACTCTTCTAGCCATGATCATGTGGTTAGCAACACTATGGCATTCATAGGGAGGAATAAACTTGGACACCCAATGTTAAGATTTGTTCAGTCAGTCAGTCAGTCAAAAATCTTTATTCGGCTTAATGACAGCCATAAAAGAACAAATAAAACATTATTTTAACAATAATACGCATATTAAGATTTTAACCAATTTAAATGATCCCAAGAGTTCATTTTCCGACAACATTACGAAGTCGAACTGCAGTGGAGATATACTTATAGACCATAAGACAGATGAATTCATTATTTAAAAGAAGTAGATGACATAGTGCAGGTTGACACTCGCTGCCCTTGGCTGTGGGACGCCTTGGAGTTTGTTCTCTCTCCCCACCGGACCTACCTGTTTGCCTGGGACGCTGTGCTGATCTTGCTGAGGCCGCCAGAGGGGTTCTAACAGCCGGGACTGCGAGGACCAGGGTGCTTGTCACTCGCTTCACCCAGCATACCTGCCTCCTCTTCCCGGCCCCGCCTCCATCTCCTTTATTACTGCTCGCGGCCCCCGCTTCGCGGGAGCCACTCGCTGCCCTTGACTGTGGGACGCTGTCAGGAATCCCCTCCCGCACATGGATTCCCTCCCACGATGCCACTTCCGTGAACCTGGTGCGCTTGGAGGAGAGCGGACTACAACTCCCAGAATGCCCTCCGGCAACAATTGCCTCATGGAACTCAAGAGTTCTGGTTACATAACACCATGGGTAACGCCTAGTTTTCATGTTATGCAACTCAAGAGTTCTGGTTGCATAACACCAAGGGTAACGCCTAGTTTGCATGTTATGCAACTCAAGAGTTCTGGTTACATAACACCAAGGGTAACGCCTAGTTTTCATGTTATACAACTCCGAGAGTACTACTTAAGGAGAAGATCACTGGGACTCGGCGTCGGATATTCTGATCTTTGCCGGAGTACCTGGTTGAGGTACACGGACCCGTTGGAGAGTGGAGCGGCGGAAGGAACATTCTAAGGAGCGGAGGAGAGGTGCTGGCGTGTGCTTCCTGCCCGTGTCCTGTCCCGTTCTGAGAGCCGTATTCAACGTCATTGGGCACAAGTACCGTTGGTAGAGCCGAAGCTCCCAACGGCCTGACAATTTGGAGAAATCGAGGTTGGTGCGAGCCGAAGCTCCCAACCCTCGTTACTTGGGTGAACACACGCTTAGAGCTAAGACGCTATCCAGGAGGTGTTTCTGCGTCTTAGCCATTGACACTCGTAGGAGAACTGGGATAGGTAGAGCGGCTGCTCCCATCCATTCTCTGCACCACCTTGGGTATCATCACTTAAACCCGGATACAAGAGACGCACACTAGGAGGTGTTCCCAGCGTCTTTGTGTTGTGGCAGTACTCTGGGGGAAACTGGTAGAGCGGCTGTTCCCAGGTGGTAGAGAGCCCGGCCGGGTGACTCCCATGTGCCCCCCGTATATTCCACAACCTTGGAACTACCCTTCACAGCGGTCGAGTGGCATTGTCGGCCACTGCTTAGCACTGTGCCCTCCGTTGGAGCATACCGGGACCGGTGTGCATGCGGAGGACGATTAGAAGAGCTGTGAATGGGTATCGTACTTTAACTGGTGATTCCAGTACCGGTATTCTTTGTTGTCTGTAGTTGTTTATCTGTTTATTAAATCCTCCTTAACCTCCCTTTCTCTGGTCCGTTGTCTGTTTGTCCCAACCCCGAGAAAGCCAGGACGTTACATAATATCCGACCTCTTCCATAACTATCTCCTGGTTGGGCGAACGACATGGCCACGATTGAGGATGTGTTGGCCGTCTTAGCCGCAATGCAAATCGAGCTCACCGCTTCCAGAAAGGAAACAGCAGACGTTAAGGCTAGACTGGACGCTCTGCAGAACGATCCGCTACAGGCGGGTGCGTCTCACACGGCCACGGCTCCTGCGGTTGTGGTAGAGATGCCCGTAGCCATTCCTTTGGCGACACCAGAGAGGTACAGCGGAGACCCCAACACAGTGCAGGTATTCCTCACTCAAGTAGCACTGCATCTGTCCTGCAAACCAAAGACCTTTCCGACCAGCCAAGCCAGAGTGGCCTTTCTGATCTCGTATCTTGCTGGGAACGCGGCGCAATGGGCAGTCCCACTGGTGAGCAGGGACGACCCTATCCTATGTGATTGGGGAGCCTTCCGCGAGGAATTCTTGAAGGTGTTTGATCGAAGGGCGGACTCGTATACTGCCGATCGAGAGATGTTGGAGCTGAGGCAAGGCAACAATGATCTGGTGCAGTACCTTAATGCTTTTCGACGGTTAGTGGCCGAAACCAAGTGGCCCATAGCCAAACAAACTGCGCTGTTTCACCAGGGCTTGAGCGAAGAGCTCAAAGATGTGGTAGCACAAATCGACCCCCAACCCAAGACATGTGAGGGCTTGATCAACCTGGTGCTACGGCTGGACCATAGATTGAACGAAAGAAAGGGCGATCACAAGAGGAAAGGGAAAGTGCTGCCATCGTATGTTTCGATGGGTGGCCCTGAGACCAACTCCTCCACCAGGACAGAACCCATGGACATAGGAGCTATAAGGGCGAGCCTTACAGCCACTGAAAAAGAATCACGCCGCAAGCAAGGCCTTTGCCTTTACTGCGGAAAAAAGGGGCACTATGTACACGAGTGTCCAGCCAAGCCAAAGACCTCACGATACCGAGCGAACAAAACGGTGACAGCAGTGGTGGACGCACCGGCGGAAAACTGAGGGACTCCGAGTCTAGGGAAGGGGCATCTTGGAGTCACACCCACATCCCTTCCATGTTGAGCCCGAATCAAAAAGGGCGAAGACATTTGTTTATTACCTTACACGTAGGAGTGCAGGACCAGTGGATACCTGTGGTAGCCATGGTTGATTCAGGAGCCACGGGCATGTTCATGGACTACAATAAAGCACGGAGACTGGGTCTCACTCTCCTTCCCAAACAGATACCAGAGGAGGTGTATGCAGTGGATGGGAGAAGTCTGGTGACCGGACCTATCGGTCAGCACACAGGAGAAGTACCGGTGAGGTTCGGAAAACTGCATAACGAACGTATCGATTTTAGCATAATCAGAGCCCCGCAGTACGGGGTCATATTGGGTCTACCCTGGCTCCAAAAACATAACCCAACGGTGGATTGGCCTACGCATCACATTGAGATGACTTCCCCGTTTTGTGAACAATGGTGCGGCATGCGGCAGGACCCCCACGTCGGTGAGGTAGGCGCAGGGCACACGGTCGCCACGGCAGCAGAAAAGGCCGTAAAGCTGCCCAGAGTGTATCACAGTTTCGGGGACGTCTTCGATGAAATCCGAGCGGAGGTGCTCCCTCCACATAGACCGTTCGACTGCCAAATCGACCTGGTTCCAGGGGCTAGCGTTCCAAGCGGCAGACTGTATGCGCTCACAGAACCCGAAAATGTACATCTACGGGGATATTTGGATAAGTTACTAGGGCTGGGGTTCATCAGGCCGTCGAAATCCCCTGCCGCATCGCCTCTCTTTTTCATCCCGAAAGCAAATGGCGAATTGAGGGCCTGCGTGGACTTTAGGGCCTTGAACGCGATAACCATAAAAAACTGGTACCCCTTGCCTCTCATAAGCGTTCTCCTGGAACAGGTAAAAAAGGCCCAAATATACACAAAGCTTGATCTCAAGGGAGCATACCATCTAGTGCGCATGAGGGACGGCGACGAATGGAAAACCGCCTTTAAGACCAGGTTCGGGCTCTTTGAGTACCTCGTCATGCCGTTCGGACTATGCAACGCCCCTGCCGCCTTCCAATACTTCCTCAATGAGGTGTTCCGGGAGGTATTGGATATCTACGTGGTCGTTTATATAGACGACATACTCATCTACTCCAACTCAGAGGAAGAACACGTACAGCACGTATCCGCGGTTCTCAAAAAACTGAGGGAAAACATGCTATACTGCAAACTCAGCAAATGTGACTTCCACGTCACATCAGTGGAATTCCTTGGGGTGATGCTGAGCCCCAACGGACAGGAGATGGCGGAACGCAAGATCAGAGCGGTGGAGGAGTGGCCGGTGCCCCGAGGAGTAAAGGAAGTCCAGAGCTTCATAGGCTTCGCCAACTTTTATAGGCGTTTTATTGAGGGGTTTTCTGGCTTGGTTGCCCCGATCACGCAACTACTAAGGAAGTCTCAGGAGTTCGTGTGGGGACCGGAAGCACAAAAAGCATTTGTGGCCCTCAAGAAGGCCTTCAGCACCGCCCCGGTGCTAGCTCACTCGAATCCGGAATTACCCTATGTGGTAGAAGCGGACGCCTCTGATGTGGCGCTGGGTGCCATTCTATCTCAGAGGAATGAGGTGTCGGGTTTGCTCCATCCTGTGGCGTACATGTCTCGTAAATTGAACGACGCGGAACGCAATTACCATATTGCGGAGAAGGAACTACTCGCAATAAAGGACGCATTTGCTGAGTGGAGGCATTTGTTAATGGGGGCCAGACACGTGGTTACAGTGTATACGGACCACAGAAACCTCCAGTTTCTGACGGCGGCGCGGCATTTATCTCCCCGTCAAATGAGGTGGATGATCTTTTTCTCCGGTTTCAATTTCCACATCACATACCGACCCGGTACGGAGAACAGGAAAGCGGACGCGCTTTCGAGGCAATCGAATGCCAGGGATCCGCAGCCGGTTGCCGAACATTCCATCATCCCTCCAGGAGTTGTGATAGGGGTGATTCAACCACAGACGTTCCTCAGGGGGGTCCAGAAGGGGACCCATACCTTCATGTGGCGGAGGTGGCTTCACAGTCACAAGGAGTGGCAGATGAAGGACGGGATTCCGGTGAAAGGACGATGTATGTTGTTACCCACGCCTAGGCTTCAAAAACAGGCCTTCACCTGGTGCCACGTGTCTCCCTGTGCCGGCCATCTGGGTGTCGAAAAGACAGTAGCGAGCCTAGGACGGCAGTTCTGGTGGCCTGCCATGAGAACAGACGTCCGGAATTGGTGTTCATCATGTACCGTTTGCGCATCCATGAAATCGGACCACAGAAGAGCGCAAGGACTCCTCCAACCCCTTCCTACACCGACCAAACCCTGGGAAAACATATCCTTGGACTTCATTGTCGGGCTACCAAAGGATCAAGGAAAGACGGCCATACTGGTGGTGGTGGACTATCTCACGAAGATGGGGCACTTCCTCGCTTGCAAACAGGTACCTTCGGCAGGAGAGCTGGCGTCGTTGTTATTGAAGAATGTAGTGAGACTACATGGCCTACCCAACGTGATCGTGTCGGACAGGGGGTCTCAGTTCACGTCGCACTTCTGGAAAACTTGGTGTTCGGCGTTACACGTCAAGTCTGCCATGTCCACGAGTTATCACCCGCAGACGGACGGCCAGACGGAGCGCCTGAACCAGTCGCTCAAACAATATCTACGTTGTTTTGTAGAGCAAGGGAAGGATGAGTGGGTGGACCTACTTTGGATCGCGGAAATCGCGTACAACAACGCCACACATTGTTCCACCAAGGCCTCCCCTTTTTATAGTAACTACGGCCATCATCCCCGGTTCTTGCCGTTTCTGCACCCGGTCAGGGAAGACAGATTGCCGACAACAGCCAAGAGGGTGGCCCGCATCAAGGAGGCCTTGATGAGTTCTCGAGTTGCCCTGGAGGGGGCTAAAGCCACGTATAAAGCCTTTTCTGATAGGAGGAGAAGGCCTGGACCGGTCTACAAACCTGGAGATTACGTCTGGGTCTCTACACGGCACATGAGATTCAAGAAAAGTAGCGGGTTCCATCCCCGCTTCATGGGCCCATATAGGATCCTTCGATGCATCAGCCCGGTGAACGTGAAAGTGTGCCTGCCCCAGTCCCTGCGGATCCATCCCGTGTTCCACGTTTCCCTCTTGAAACCCGCGAATGCGGTGAGGCCTCGTACGCCGGTGTCGGTGACTGTGGATTCGGAGGTGGAGTACGAGGTGGCTGGTATCTTGGATTCCAAGTGGCGCAGGGGCAAACTATGGTATCTGGTGGCATGGAAGGGGTACGGACCCGAGGAGCAGTCATGGGAACCTGCGGCGGGGGTTCACGCTCCTCGTCTGGTATCGTCGTTCCATCGTCGATATCCTTCCTGTGCTGGTCCTGATGGGGGGCGCTGATGGGAGGGGGATGTACTGTCAGGAATCCCCTCCCGCACATGGATTCCCTCCCACGATGCCACTTCCGTGAACCTGGTGCGCTTGGAGGAGAGCGGACTACAACTCCCAGAATGCCCTCCGGCAACAATTGCCTCATGGAACTCAAGAGTTCTGGTTACATAACACCAAGGGTAACGCCTAGTTTTCATGTTATACAACGCCGAGAGTACTACTTAAGGAGAAGATCACTGGGACTCGGCGTCGGATATTCTGATCTTTGCCGGAGTACCTGGTTGAGGTACACGGACCCGTTGGAGAGTGGAGCGGCGGAAGGAACATTCTAAGGAGCGGAGGAGAGGTGCTGGCGTGTGCTTCCTGCCCGTGTCCTGTCCCGTTCTGAGAGCCGTATTCAACGTCATTGGGCACAAGTACTGTTGGTAGAGCCGAAGCTCCCAACGGCCTGACAATTTGGAGAAATCGAGGTTGGTGCGAGCCGAAGCTCCCAACCCTCGTTACTTGGGTGAACACACGCTTAGAGCTAAGACGCTATCCAGGAGGTGTTTCTGCGTCTTAGCCATCGACACTCGTAGGAGAACTGGGATAGGTAGAGCGGCTGCTCCCATCCATTCTCTGCACCACCTTGGGTATCATCACTTAAACCCGGATACAAGAGACGCACACTAGGAGGTGTTCCCAGCGTCTTTGTGTTGTGGCAGTACTCTGGGGGAAACTGGTAGAGCGGCTGTTCCCAGGTGGTAGAGAGCCCGGCCGGGTGACTCCCACGTGCCCCCCGTATATTCCACAACCTTGGAACTACCCTTCACAGCGGTCGAGTGGCATTGTCGGCCACTGCTTAGCACTGTGCCCTCCGTTGGAGCATACCGGGACCGGTGTGCATGCGGAGGACGGTTAGAAGAGCTGTGAATGGGTATCGTACTTTAACTGGTGATTCCAGTACCGGTATTCTTTGTTGTCTGTAGTTGTTTATCTGTTTATTAAATCCTCCTTAACCTCCCTTTCTCTGGTCCGTTGTCTGTTTGTCCCAACCCCGAGAAAGCCAGGACGTTACAGACGCCTTGGAGTTTGTTCTCTCTCCCCACCGGACCTACCTGTTTGCCTGGGACGCTGTGCTGATCTTGCTGAGGCCGCCAGAGGGGTTCTAACAGCCGGGACTGCGAGGACCAGGGTGCTTGTCACTCGCTTCACCCAGCACACCTGCCTCCTCTTCCCGGCCCCGCCTCCATCTCCTTTATTACTGCTCGCGGCCCCCGCTTCGCGGGAGCCACTCGCTGCCCTTGACTGTGGGACGCCTTGGAGTTTGTTCTCTCTCCCCACCGGACCTACCTGTTTGCCTGGGACGCTGTGCTGATCTTGCTGAGGCCGCCAGAGGGGTTCTAACAGCCGGGACTGCGAGGACCAGGGTGCTTGTCACTCGCTTCACCCAGCACACCTGCCTCCTCTTCCCGGCCCCGCCTCCATCTCCTTTATTACTACTCGCGGCCCCCGCTTCGCGGGAGCCACTCGCTGCCCTTGACTGTGGGACGCCTTGGAGTTTGTTCTCTCTCCCCACCGGACCTACCTGTTTGCCTGGGACGCTGTGCTGATCTTGCTGAGGCCGCCAGAGGGGTTCTAACAGCCGGGACTGCGAGGACCAGGGTGCTTGTCACTCGCTTCACCCAGCACACCTGCCTCCTCTTCCCGGCCCCGCCTCCATCTCCTTTATTACTGCTCGCGGCCCCCGCTTTGCGGGAGCCACTCGCTGCCCTTGACTGTGGGACGCCTTGGAGTTTGTTCTCTCTCCCCACCGGACCTACCTGTTTGCCTGGGACGCTGTGCTGATCTTGCTGAGGCCGCCAGAGGGGTTCTAACAGCCGGGACTGCGAGGACCAGGGTGCTTGTCACTCGCTTCACCCAGCACACCTGCCTCCTCTTCCCGGCCCCGCCTCCATCTCCTTTATTACTGCTCGCGGCCCCCGCTTCGCGGGAGCCACTCGCTGCCCTTGACTGTGGGACGCCTTGGAGTTTGTTCTCTCTCCCCACCGGACCTACCTGTTTGCCTGGGACGCTGTGCTGATCTTGCTGAGGCCGCCAGAGGGGTTCTAACAGCCGGGACTGCGAGGACCAGGGTGCTTGTCACTCGCTTCACCCAGCACACCTGCCTCCTCTTCCCGGCCCCGCCTCCATCTCCTTTATTACTGCTCGCGGCCCCCGCTTCGCGGGGGCCACTCGCTGCCCTTGACTGTGGGACGCCTTGGAGTTTGTTCTCTCTCCCCACCGGACCTACCTGTTTGCCTGGGACGCTGTGCTGATCTTGCTGAGGCCGCCAGAGGGGTTCTAACAGCCGGGACTGCGAGGACCAGGGTGCTTGTCACTCGCTTCACCCAGCACACCTGCCTCCTCTTCCCGGCCCCGCCTCCATCTCCTTTATTACTGCTCGCGGCCCCCGCTTCGCGGGAGCCACTCGCTGCCCTTGACTGTGGGACGCCTTGGAGTTTGTTCTCTCTCCCCACCGGACCTACCTGTTTGCCTGGGACGCTGTGCTGATCTTGCTGAGGCCGCCAGAGGGGTTCTAACAGCCGGGACTGCGAGGACCAGGGTGCTTGTCACTCGCTTCACCCAGCACACCTGCCTCCCCTCCCGGCCCCGCCCCCTTTCAGACCTCCCATCTGCTATAAGCTTCCCGCTCATACGCATTAGCGGGACGCGCGCGGGACGCAGCCCGGGGCGAAGACCGGGCAAAGAGCGGGCCGTTTGAGGCCGTTCGAGGTCAGCGAGGTCAGGTCGGGGCTACCCTTTCTGTTATAGAACTGGGATAGGTAGAGCGGCTGCTCCCATCCATTCTCTGCACCACCTTGGGTATCATCACTTAAACCCGGATACAAGAGACGCACACTAGGAGGTGTTCCCAGCGTCTTTGTGTTGTGGCAGTACTCTGGGGGAAACTGGTAGAGCGGCTGTTCCCAGGTGGTAGAGAGCCCGGCCGGGTGACTCCCACGTGCCCCCCGTATATTCCACAACCTTGGAACTACCCTTCACAGCGGTCGAGTGGCATTGTCGGCCACTGCTTAGCACTGTGCCCTCCGTTGGAGCATACCGGGACCGGTGTGCATGCGGAGGACGGTTAGAAGAGCTGTGAATGGGTATCGTACTTTAACGAGGACCAGGGTGCTTGTCACTCGCTTCACCCAGCACACCTGCCTCCTCTTCCCGGCCCCGCCTCCATCTCCTTTATTACTGCTCGCGGCCCCCGCTTCGCGGGAGCCACTCGCTGCCCTTGACTGTGGGACGCCTTGGAGTTTGTTCTCTCTCCCCACCGGACCTACCTGTTTGCCTGGGACGCTGTGCTGATCTTGCTGAGGCCGCCAGAGGGGTTCTAACAGCCGGGACTGCGAGGACCAGGGTGCTTGTCACTCGCTTCACCCAGCACACCTGCCTCCTCTTCCCGGCCCCGCCTCCATCTCCTTTATTACTGCTCGCGGCCTCCGCTTCGCGGGGGCCACTCGCTGCCCTTGACTGTGGGACGCCTTGGAGTTTGTTCTCTCTCCCCACCGGACCTACCTGTTTGCCTGGGACGCTGTGCTGATCTTGCTGAGGCCGCCAGAGGGGTTCTAACAGCCGGGACTGCGAGGACCAGGGTGCTTGTCACTCGCTTCACCCAGCACACCTGCCTCCTCTTCCCGGCCCCGCCTCCATCTCCTTTATTACTGCTCGCGGCCCCCGCTTCGCGGGAGCCACTCGCTGCCCTTGACTGTGGGACGCCTTGGAGTTTGTTCTCTCTCCCCACCGGACCTACCTGTTTGCCTGGGACGCTGTGCTGATCTTGCTGAGGCCGCCAGAGGGGTTCTAACAGCCGGGACTGCGAGGACCAGGGTGCTTGTCACTCGCTTCACCCAGCACACCTGCCTCCCCTCCCGGCCCCGCCCCCTTTCAGACCTCCCATCTGCTATAAGCTTCCCGCTCATACGCATTAGCGGGACGCGCGCGGGACGCAGCCCGGGGCGAAGACCGGGCAAAGAGCGGGCCGTTTGAGGCCGTTCGAGGTCAGCGAGGTCAGGTCGGGGCTACCCTTTCTGTTATATCATTTTAACAGCTCTGTCGTTCCTTATTTGTTAATTAGTTATTATTTTATACCCACAGTTTAGTCAGGGGGTTGCCGTTGTTGTGGTTGCCAAGCTATGTCTACAAGGCAAACACGGAGCAAGGCCGCAAATAGCGGTCCCTCAATCATTGGTCCTATGGACGATTTTATTACTCGTACTAACACAGCTATAGACTATGAGATTTCTAAACTCCAGACTCGAGTTTCCCTGGAACTGGCATCCGCTAGGAGACTGTCCCAGGTAATTGATTTGTCAAAAAAATCTTCCCGGGGCCATATAGCCACTGCGGTTACCCCGGTGCGCCCAGCTATCCCCCATTGTGTAGTTACACAGGTTGACGTTCATCACACCCCGGTTCTCCCCACACTACCCCCCACTTTAGAGCCATTGACTCAGGATAGTGCAATGAATTCTCTTAATACGCCTTTTAAGCAGGATGTTAGTTCTAACAATTCTACCCCTGCTATGTTTCCACCCAGGCGCTCTATTAGTAAAAATTATCAACCCAAAAAAAGATGCACCTCTCGGTCTGCTTGCGGTCGCAAGAAGGCCAAAATTGTGGTTGCACAATACCTGAATTTGACTAGTGCTCCGGTTTTAAATTCTATAGAAGGGTGTGTGCCCAGGGAACAACCACATCATGTGGGAGTTAAAGAGGGTCCAGTCTCTGCTCCCTTGACTGCCCCTACGGTCACGGAGTCAGAGGTTGAGGGCCTACATGTGGAGAATGGGGAAAGTAATGAAGGAGAATTCATAGGTTTAGTTTGGGAAACCCTCAAAAAACTTCTTACCCCTCTCGATCTTAGACTCTCACGCATTGAGAATAATCTGCTCGAGATGGAAAAGAGCATTATTGCTCTGGCCACTCTCGGCCTGAGAAGTCTAGAAAACCAGGGTTTTCCTGCTGTTGAGCCACCTCTTCATGGTTTAACCCCTCAAGTCCCGCAAACCTCCCTTCCTGTCCCTGCCACTGCACGTTTGATTCCTACATCAGGGACTGTGGGTGTGGATCCTAGTAACACCGCCTCCATACCTAAGGCTCTAAAGCGTCCTATCCCTCAACCATTAGCTAAATCCAATGTTGGTGCACCGCGTAGTCCCCCTCCCAGTGAAGTGGCGTTACATTCATCTAAGAGCCCTCCTGCTAAGAACAACTTTAGAGGGGGTTACATTGATCTCCCTCCAGAGGCCAATGATCATGTGGTTGTGCTGACGGGTGTCCCCGAGTTAGGAAGTGGCCTTCATGAGAACTATGAGTCTCTGAAGAACAAGACAATCCATTGGCTTAACGTGAATAGACCAATCCCTATTGGACAGAGAAGTAGAATCTTGATGGTACGCAGAACCCCCTGGGTGGGCCCCTCAAAGAAATCTAGTCCCGGGGACTGTATAGTGGTGACCTTTGAGGACCCTCACACGACACATCACATCTGCTCCTGGCCTATTGGTGAAGGTTCTCTTGTTACACCAAGGCCATTGCCCTTTTTCTACCCACCGCGTCCTAGATACACACGGGAAGAGGACTGGTCTGTAGCACACCACCATAACTGGAGGAGCCATCCCAAAAAATTTCAAGATCCATGTATAAATTGGTATGGTTTCTCCACCTCGAATCGGTTTGCTGGGCTTGAGGAGGTAGATTGACTCGTATGCCAACCGGTTCCCCAGGTCCCCTTATCACAGGTCTTGGGGCACAACGACTCTTTTCTTGTAGTGTCTGTTCCTTCGGTTGTTAGCCCCCCTAGTCTAGAGGGAACGTTTTCTGTTTTACTTATAGAGGAGAGTTTGTATACGTCATGTATTTCCGACTCCCAAGTAGTAAGGGATCAATTGAATCCATCTTGTACGATCCCCTTGCCTCCAATTCAGAATGTTTCGCCAATCCAAAATGTTTCATCAACCAGGAGGTTGACTGATGTAGCAATAGCTCCCTATCACCATCAGTTTGAGCCACTGCCTAGGCTAAATAGATCTACTGCGGAGGGGGTAGGACCTGCGTCCATTCTGGCCACAGTAGTTAACCCTCCAAGGGAGATTACCCCTGACGTCCCTTTGCTAAAGATTATAAGTTGGAATGTAGCAGGGCTTGCCCGTAATTTTGAAATCCCTGAATGGAATGCCTTTTTGGACCCTTATAACATCTGTCTTTTGCAGGAAACGTGGTGCCTTGAACCTAAGCATCGAGTGGGTTTTACGACCTACTTTGTTCCAGCTTCCCATCAATATGGACGTAAAGGCCGCCCGTCGGGTGGCCTTCTTATATGGGTTAATATTGCTTTAGGTTTAAGTGTAACCCAAAAGCCTACGCATTCTCCTGACCTTCAGAGGATAACCATCCTATGCCCAGGGGGCAGGAAGCTGGAGCTCTTTAACCTCTACTTAAGGGGGGCTAGGGGCGGGTCTTCTACTCTATCCTCCACAGGATTAAGCAACGATTTATCCGCCTGCTGTATTGATTCTTATATTCTTCTCGCAGGCGACTTTAATTGCTGTTTCGAGCCATTGGCCAGGGAGGATATTTTGGATACCTGGGATGAGGATATAAGGAGAGGCATTCCCACCCTGACCCTAGACCCGATCCCAAAATGGTCCCAGAGTGCGGTAGACATCAATGCACTCTGTATGGAATATGACCTAAGACCAACCAATGGTCGATCCAAATCGGATCCTTTGGGTGCGCACACCTATAACAGGATGGGACACACTTCTAGAATAGATTATGTTGTGTTGAATTATAATTTGTGGTCACTCCATTATGATATGGAGGTTATTGCGTCTTGCGATAGTGACCACAACCCTCTCTCCTTAACATTGTTTCCCCCCTGGCAGGCTGGGAACACAGCTGAGATCCCCTACAAGTGGAAAACCTCCCATGAGCTTGCTCCTTCGCGCTGTGGCAGGCTCCTAAAGTGGGCTAAAGTAGCAGCGGATGAGGAAAGGATGGCACAGGCAGGGACCACTATGGCAGCATCGGGCACGCGCCTTGAAGCCCTGGGTACCACCAGCCAATCTGTTTCATCATTATTCACAGAAACCATTGCGCTGTTAAGTGATTTGTTTATTATACCCCAACCCAGCGTGAATGTTTCTGCGAAAAGTGCTCCTAGGGCAAGAAACAAGTGGTATTCTTCTAAATGTCGGGTTGCAAAGGGGGAACTTATTTCTGTAGTGAAAAGTAAGGATGCAGGCAACATTAGATGGGCGAGGAAACTTTATAAAAAAGTTGTGGCAGAGGCAAAGGAGGCCCATGATTATAGTTTTTGGTGGGATCTAGTGGAGGCAAGCTCCAGGAAAGACTCCAAGGGGTTCTGGGAGCTGCTGAGAGCTAGGGACAAACCTTTTGATTCCCTGCTTACCTGCAATATTCCTGGCGATCTTTGGTTTGCCCACTTCTCTAAACTCTACTCTGTCCAAAGTGGGGTACCCCATCCTAACATGGGCCTCCTCGCCAGCTTAACAGCTGAGATCTCCATTAATGTCTGCCCCTTTAGCACCGAGGAAGTTGCAAGGGCAATTAGTTGTATTGTTTCTAACAAGGCTGCCGGACCGGACGGAATCCCGGGTGACTTGCTGAAGAAATATCCATTATCCTGGAGTAGGTTAATTGCATCACTTTTGAATGAGGTTGTGTCGGGAGGTTCTCTCCCTGACTCATGGAGGGGTGCTGAGGTCGTCCCTATTTTTAAAAAAGGTAGTCGGGACGACCCAGCTAATTATCGTCCTATTAGCTTGCTTGATTCTACACAAAAGGTTGCGGGCAAAGTGGTACTAGGTAGGATCCTGCAGTGGGTTGAAGAAAACCAGGTTCTGTCAGACTTCCAGGCAGGTTTTAGATCAGGGATGGGTACCATCGAGCAGACGTTTCGCCTTCTAATGATATATTGGAAAGTGGTTGTGCTGGGTGGGGGCAGCTTGTATTTAGTCTTTATAGACTTGCGAACTGCCTTCGACCTGGTCCCACGAGTCCAATTGTGGAATGTCTTAGGTAGGTTGGGTTTACCTCCCTATTTGTTGGCCTTGCTTATAAAGTTCCACGAAAGCAACTTTGCCCAGATTAGGTGGGGTACCCAGGGGGAGAAAACACCTCGTATCTCCGTAGATAGGGGCGTCCGCCAGGGATGTGTGCTTGCCCCCACTCTGTTTTCTCTTTATGTTAACGGAGTGGTGGAGCATCTGCTCCAACAGCCGTCAGACGCACCATCCTTGGCTGGCAGAAAAGTACCTACGCTCCTTTTCGCGGATGATACCCTCCTAATTTCAAAGTCACCAGCAGGTATCCAAAAGTTGCTTTCCAGTTTTAAGGCCTTTTGTGATACCAAGGGCCTGTCCATAAACATAAGCAAGACCAAGTTCCTTGTTCTTAACCCTCCCAGGAAAGCGGCTGTTCCTCCTTCCCTGGACTCTGTTCCCCTTGATAGAGTCAACGAATTTGACTATCTAGGTATCCGTCTGTGTGCCAATATGAGCTGGAAGGCGCACCACCAAAAGGTGTTTTTGACCCACAAGAGGGTCACAGGGGCCCTGCTCAAGGAACAACGTGCCTCAGCTTTAAAACCTATTGGGGCACTTCTTGATATTTATAGGGCAAGGGTGGTGAGTGCAGCTGTGTATGGTGCGGAATTATGGGGTATACAAAGAGTTGACATTTTGACACACCTCGAAAATAATTTTCATAAAGACCTTATGAAGTTACCCCACAGTACCCCTTCAATTCCTCTCCTGTTAGATGCAGGCACACGCTCAATCAGTGAGCAAGCTAGGCTACGTCCCCTTTTATTATGGGCCAGGATATGGAATGTCCCTGAATTGAGTAGTTATGCAGATGCCCTCAGCGAAATCTTATCCTCATCCGGCTGGTATAAGGTAATCTGGCTCAGGGAGGTTAAGCGACTTCTCTATGACCTGGGTTTAAGAGATGCTTGGGTCAATAGAACAGCACCCTCAAAACAAATGGTCAAGAAGATCTATTGGCTCTGGGTGGATAATGAGAGGTTGTGTAACCCCAATCATTGTAAATCTGTCGCCCAGTTTTTGTTAGTTAAGGAGATCCCTTTCAGAGAACCTTATTTGGATGCAATCTCCAACCCAGGCGATAGAGCATTATACTTTAAATTCAGGGTGGGTGTTCTTCCCCTAGGATTTTTTACGTCTACCTGGAAACCTCCATACCAAACTGCCCTTACTGTCCCTTTTGTAATTTAAGGGTCGAGTCCATACCTCATCTGTTGTTCGAGTGCCATGCTTATTCTGTGCCTAGGTCGAGATGGCTGAAGCCTTTATGTAGGAGCCTAGGCACAAGATCATACTTGGAAGCTTTACGCATATTGCACTCTGACGCTCGTCCCTTCTTTGCCTGCTGTTTAGCTAAATTTTTGGGTTGGGCTTGGAGGATAAGAACTGCAAGGAAACAGCTGTTACAGTAATATCTTTTTTTTAATAATTTTTAGATATCCGACAGTATATGGAATTTAATAATTATTTTATCTTGCAACTGTATTGTATTATGTCTTATTTATTGTGCGTTATGTGTTGTATTGTTGTGCTTTTATGACTAACTGTCGAAATAAAGCTTTTTTTTTTTTTTTTTTTTTTTGGAATATTTAAAAATCTTAATGGTTTTAAAAAAGTACGTCTGGGGTCAAGATACAATTTACAAAAAAACATAAAGTGCAAGGTGCTTTGTGCAGAAATTGAATTACATGGACACAGTTGTAATTTGGCATCACAATATGCATCACGTGGGTACGATACCAGTAGATGAGCAATACCCATTCTGAACCTAATCAAATAGAACATCTTTGCTTGATTAAAATAGAATGAAAGATAGGATTCAATTCGTGGGGAGCTAATTAGTAGTGAATGCTCAACGACCCTTTTTTTACCATCTCTTGGCTATCTCTTTCATGCTTCAGAACTAAAAGAAAATCACTTTTAAGCTTGGCCTTAGGAATTGCAGATATATTTCCAGGACTGATAAAACAATCCTGCAATCCCAACTTCTCCAATTGTTCTTGCAGGTAAGAGAGCCATGGTATTTTTTTTTACATAATCCAGTTTTAAACAATCTAAAATTATGTCACGATTCAGGACTGGTTCCTCTTTTACCCAGATGCTACGCCAAAGCATCAATGGTGCTAATTGCATGCAAAAGGATAATGGTGTAACACCTAATTCATTACGACATATAGTGGCAGGGGTACTTTTAGGTAATGTCAGCACACGTTTTAACATTAAGTTCTCGGCTCTTTTGAGTCCCGATGTGTTTGAGCAACCCCAGACTCCCGCGCCGTATAATGTGACGGCGCATGTTCTTGCTTTATAAATATCAATATTTACTTTTATGAGGCGATTTGTTCATTAATTGTAATGTTGGATCCATCTAGTGAAGTTGTAATGGTGGAGTGTTTACTAAAATCACCACAAAAGGGCATGCAGCTGGTGGGAGGTTAAAGTTAGACTTATGCTAATGTTCGTGCACTCCTTGTCCATCCCCTTGAATACCCTGTCTTGAAATAGTAATATCTGTAGTACTGTGAGACTGTGAGATAGTTTGAGTCTGAGGTTCCAAGTCATAGTGAACAGTTGCCTGAATAGTTGTCACAGTGGTGCAGGGGCCACTACCCATATGAGCATACCCAGAGATTGGGAAAGTATTTGAACTACTCAATGCCGTCGAATTTGCCGTCCGGTCTACCACACTAGTGATGTTATCCTTACTTAGCCCTATCCCCCTCAATTACCTCTCTGTTTCCCTGAATACGGGGAGTAGCCCATGAGCACTCAATCCTATCTTGTGCTGTGTGTTAGCGTTAGTGTTAATAAGAAGAGAGTCTTTGCATTTACACTGACAGAGGCAGCTGGTGTTCTGGACAGGTTTGACAGGCCTAGTAATACTATCACAAATTCTTCCCTTACAATCTGTGCTATGTGTTAGCCTCGATGCGTTCGAGAATCTTCATTACAGGCTGCAGGAGTCAGGCAACAGTACTTTCCAATACTTGAATGGTCCTCCCTGAGTCTCCTACGATCTTTAAAGGAGACCCCTTACCCCCTCAACTCCAATGTTCACCTTAATCAGTCTTTGGGCCCACCCGCCCCTCTTCTTTTTTACCGGTGGCTCCTCAGAGGACTCAGGGCACTCTTGTCTGTCCATGCCATTGAATGGTTGTCCAGGGACCATTGTCACAGCCTCATTTTTTATGGATAGGTCGGGCAAAGCTTCGGGCAACAGTTCCTCATTTAAATGGGGGGGGCACCTTGCTTCCAGGCAACCTTCCCTCTGCTCTGTCGATTTCTTTCGACAGCACGTCCGCTGCTCTTGAAAGGAAAGAGTCCAGCGTGTTGACAACCTCAACTCCTGTGTCTCGCGGTGTGGCCTTTCTCTTCACCATATTCCTTGACTAAGCCCTGCTGCACAACAAACCATCTCCTCAGAGAGGGGGCCAAGACCAGCCTCCTCCGGGTTACGACGGGCGGGGACAGGCGGGCCCTTGGCCCGGGCTTCTCCCCGACGCCTCCTACACCGCGGTAGCGTGAAGCACTTTTAAGTGCAGGGAGCAGCAGGGAGAATTGGTAGATGTAGTCCTCCCCCAAGACTTCTCCTTCACCTTCACTTCAGCATCCCACCAGGAAAACAAACAGGCTGACAGGCGGCTGCTCAACCGTGGGAGCGCAATGCGCTTTTAAGCACCAGCAGCTGCAGGGAGACTTGGAAGATGTAGTCCTTCCCCAATGGCTTCTCCTTCACCTCCACTTTGGGCTCCCAGCAGGAAAACAAACAGGCTGACAGGCGGCTACCAGGTCGCTGGTTGAATTGGAGCTGCAATTTTGCTTGTGATAAGTTTCAAGAGCCTGTCCAACTGATCGATTCCGGTTGGACTAATAATGCAGCCTTTACTCAGGAGGGCACTATTTTGTTTACCATGGCCTCTGTTGTGCTGATAGTTGTTTTTTGACTTGTAATAAAAACTTTGCTTTTCTACAGGAGAGCTGAATTGAATGATTGTTCAATAATGTCATCACGGTTTGGCGGCACAATCTTATTATAAGGGCCCAAAAAGCAGGGCAAAGATAGACAGATGCATAAAATGTGTAGCTGGGTTTCCTCAAATATACCACATAAATGACAAAGGGAGTCCGGCCAACGTTGCTTAAAGGGTTGCTTAAAGGGTGGCACCTGATATTTAGAAGGAAAGACTCCCATGCAGATTAGTAAAAAGAAGTGTTGGATGGATCAGGAAATATGGCATGTGAGATATGGTTGAGGGCCCCAGATGGTGTAAGATTGTAAAACTGTCCAGCCATGGTTTTCCCCTGCCAATTCTGCTTTGTCGAGCCACTTTGTTGGCAATTTATTAAAAAGCTGTAAAACTAATATTTAGCTCCCAAGCATTAAAGAGGTCAAGGGTTGTTAGTGCTTGTCGGAGGACCGTTGGCCAGTCATTTATTTGGGTGTCCTAGCTCTCCATTTTGACCCAGCACGAGGCCGCCAAAGAGTCAGAGGCTGTGGCGCTCATCTTCCAGCACAGTTTGGTTAAGCAGCCATCCGGGTATTGGTGAAACAACCCAAATTCCAGGTGCACTTGTGCTTGAGAAGTGTGTTTTGGTAAGTGGAAGATATGTTTAAATAAAACTTACTGGAGGTGGTTCAGGATAGCTCCCTCCTTGCCCTTTAGCAGTTCCGATCTATAGGTCAGTGAGGGTAGGAACTGCACCCCGATGATTTGTAACAGATATTTCTGCAACAAGCTCCCCATCTTTTTTTTTTATTTGATTGAGGGCGAAGTAAAGTTTGTTGGCCAGGGCCCTTCTTTGCAACAAGTTCTGTCTGAAATTTAGTCTTTTCTCCATTACTACATCTAGGTATTTGTAAGTGTTTCCCAAATCTTTTTTTTTTTTTTTTTTTATTCATCATCATCAAGAGTTACATTTAATAATACATTTCATTATACAGTTTCATCAAAAAAAGAAAAAAAAAACAGAGAGTAAAGGAAAAAAAAAAGACATGATTAGGCCATGAATTGATGAAAAGCTAGCCAATTACCCCCAATCAGAAAGGAGAATGTCATTATTTTAATCATTTTCAAGCCTCTCTTTCCAATAAGCAATAGGGGCCCATATCCGATTCCCCATTTGCCTTGTCTTCCATCCTTTTTTATCGTACAAGGCTTTTTCTAATGCATATACAGCTAATAATCGTGATAACCATTGTTGAAATGTTGGCGGATTAGGGTCTTTCCACATTGTTACGACACAAAGTCGACTCAAAGTCATCGCTATATATATAAACTCATATTGGGGTATTTCTACACCATCCCTAGTTACCCCCAGAACCATAACTTTGTTAGTTATAGTAATTTTAATCCCTAGTGCTCTATCCAAAAATTTCTCTATTGAGTTCTTAAATAAATCCAAGGCGGGGCATGCAGCAAACATATGTATAGTATCTGCCTGAGTTGCCTGGCATCTTGGGCAAACCACTCCCGTTGTTCCACCCCATTGAGCGATTCTATGTGGCGTGTAATAGAGCTCGAACATGGTCTTATATTGCTGGACTTGTAAGGTGGCTACTCTTAACACTGAATTTAATAGCTTGAACGCTTTTTCAACCTCGTTCCCAGATAAATTCAATTTAATGTTCCATTTTTCTATAACCTTTGCACAATCGTCCTCCTTATGCCTGGTCAATTCCCATATACCTGGGATATTGAACAGCCCTTCTTATCTCTTAGGATTTCCATGATTTCTACTCTCTTATAATTAGTATCCCCTCCCTGTTTTTTTAACAAAACTGATCTTATTTGAAGGTATTTAAAAAAGTCCCTGCGATCTAAGCTATATAACTGCTGTGATTGATCAAATGTTATGAAACCTGTTATACCCATAAGGTCACCAATCATTTTTACCCCCATCATATCCCACCTCTTCATAACTGGATCATGAAATACCTCTGGCAACAGCTGATTATTAAATAACGGGGTGTAATAATTCATCCTCCCCATTTTCATTTTCTTCTTGACAGTTGACCATACTGCCATTGCCGCACCTAGAGTCTTGAACTTGACTTTTTTGTAATAGCTACCTTCATTGAACGAAAGAAGCCACTTATTAGAGTCCTTAATCAATAGCTCATATATATCAGGAATGCTCTCTCCTACTCTCCACCGATCCTCCATACTTCCACCCACTAACCCTCTGATATATTGCAGGACAGTCGCCCAATAATAAACCCTATAATCAGGTGCCGCCAGGCCCCCTCGCTCTCTCGGTAACGACAGAAATTTCAATGCTCGCCGCGTTTTGCCTTTAGCCCATATGAAGCGATTTGTGAGTCCTTCTATTTCACAAAACCAGTTATTATTAAATTTTAGTGGAATGGTGCGAAACCGATATAGTACTTTAGGCAGAAATATCATTTTTATTAAGTTACATCTACCTATTGTTGTTAAGTGTAGATTATTTAATCTATCTAGGTCCCCTTTAGCCTTTTTTATTACCGGCCCCAAATTCATTTCCACTACCTTTGAGAGATCTGAAGTTATTATTATCCCTAAATAGGTAGCTGAGTCTGTAATTCTTTGATCCACCATCGTTACCTTTTTATTGATTACTATTTGAGTTTTACTCTGGTTTAATTTATACCCCGAGAGCGCCCCGTAAGCCATTGCTTCCCTTTCTATTTCTAACAGCGCTACTGCTGGATCCGTAGATGTTATGGCTAGGTCTTCGGCATACCCTAAAATTTTTGTTTCAAATCCATTCAAAACAACGGGCAGAATGTTTTCATTTAACTCTATCTTTCTTATGAAAGCGTCTATATAAAAGGCAAAGAGTAACGGGGAGCAGGGGCACCCTTGCCTGGTACCCCGTCCAATCTTTATTATCTCGCTCTGCTCTCTCATAATCCTTAATCTTATCGTGGGGTTCTTATATAGAGCTCTCAGAGCCCCAATGCAGACATCTCCTATGTTTGCCTTCCCTAAAGCCGCCCAGAGGAAGCCCCACGAGACCCTATCAAACGCTTTTTCAGCATCTAACAAAATTAAAGCCATAGGGTCTCGTGAGGTTGCCGTCCCGTCAAACAATGCACACACTCTTCTAATATGGTCCGCTGTACCCCTGCCTGGGATAAACCCATGCTGTCGGGGAGAGATAATCTTGCCTATAACTGCACTAAGGCGATTAGCTAATATCTTAGAGTAAACCTTAGTGTCGCTGTTCATCAAACTTATAGGTCTGTATGACCCGGGATCGGTTGAAATTTTGGTCTTTTTTAGAAATACCACCATAGTTGCTTCCCCCCAAGACTCGGGAGGTGTCTCCCCTCTTTGCGTAGCTACCATTAATTGATAGAAATCCTCTTCTATACTAGGGAGGAATTTTTTATAAAATTCAAGCGGTATAAGATCAGGACCCACAGCTTTCCCAGCAGGTAAATCTTTGATTGCTGCCCGTACCTCTTCTAGCGAAAAATTGATTTCCAACTCCGCTCTATCCTCCATTGTCAATTTCTCTACTTGCGCACTTTCTAAGTAATTCTCTATTTCACCACCTGCAGCGCCACCTTCAGGATTATATAAATTCTGATAAAACTCTTGGAAAATAGAGCATATCCCCCTTGGTGTTGTCGCTGTTATCCCTGCCACGGAGTTGACCTGTAAAATTTCTCCTTTAGTGGCCGCCTGTCGTGTCCTAATAGCTAAAATACGCCCTATCTGTTCGCTAAACTCGTATTGGTCCTGTTTCCACGCCAAATATTTTCCGGCCGCTTTGACTGCGAGCAACTCGCCCACATCTGCCTTTGCTATTGCCACCCTTTGTAGTATTCCAGCGACCTCTTGTTTGGCCTCAATTGCTTTAATTAATTCTTCTTCAATAGCAGCGACTGATCTCTGTTTGCCCTCCATTTCTTCTTTCTCTAGTTTATTTCGTTTTAATGAAAAGCTGATGGTCTCCCCCTTATGCCAGCCTTCATAGCATCCCAAACTATTCTGGGGGAAGCAGATCCTCTGTTTACCTTTAAATATTCTTTTAACCAGCTATCCATCTGAGTAACATACTTAGAATCAAGCAGCAGAGCTCTCTCGAAGGTCCAGCTAGATCTCTCTTTTTGTTGATTTGAGATGGCAATATCTAATATCAGAGGACTATGGTCTGATACCACCCCTGGTAATTTTCTAACCTTAGAGATCATTATCAATACTGGTGATACCAGAAAATAGTCCAATCTAGCTAAAGATTTGTGTGGTGCAGAATAATAGGTGCTTCCCCCTCCCCCAGTATTTTGCTGTTCCCATATATCCATCAGCCCATTATCCTGCATCATCTGTATTAGTGCCCTATGACTTTTCTTTTTTCGACCTGTGAACCTAGCTGGATCGTTTTTCCACAGACCATGTAAGCCGTTAATATTCAAGTCTCCACAGACTATAATCGGCATAGGCCAGTTTGTCAATTGTGCGTTAATATGATCTAAGGCCTCTGGATCATCAACTGTTGGAGCATAGATGGAGCAAAGTGTAAAGCCAAACTCTTGCACCTTGCATTCTATTATGACCCATCGACCATAGGGATCTGCCTTCTTTTTTTTTACTGTCACCATGCCGCCCCATGCTAATACAGCCACCCCCCGTGTCCTAGACCCTTGCGTTGTGCATATTAAAAGTTGATACCCTAATTGCTCTAGCAGGAATTTTTGAGATATCTCAATATGTGTCTCCTGTACACATACAATATCGGCGTGTATTGCCCTAAAGTATTCTTTCAGCTCTCTCCGTTTTTTAGCATCGTTCAGACCACTTATATTGATTGTGACTATCCGCATAAAGTTTGATTTTTTTCCCCTTTTCCCACTTAATCCCCTCCTTCCCCCTCCTGTATAATTTCTTGATGATGATGTCGTTTTCTCTCTCTTTTCTCCCCCTAAAACCCCCCCCTATCCCACCCTTCCTGCAGGGACCCCCCATGGGGTAGCCCCTCCCTCCCTCCCCTCCACCCAATGAGGCAAGCAGACCAATAGGTCTCTGTGATGGAGTCTGACTGTCAGCCTCCCTAAGCCTTAAGTCCTTTAACTTTTTTTTTTTTTCCTGGTGCATTATACAGCAATATCGTCCGTTTCTTCTTCTGTTATTATACCCCTCCTTCATTTTCTACCTTATTTTTTTTTTTGTCCTGCAGCATATTCTTTCCCCCTCTTCATACAGTCTCCAAGGTCCATTGTGCTGTCATCTTCCCCCCCATCACCAATATCTGCATAGATTTACATGACCATGAGGCCCATAATATTTCTTATATTTCCTGCTTCAGACAGTAGTACTAGTCTTTTTTTAATGTATCCATATACGCCTTTGCTTGTACTTCAGAAGTGAATACTCTAACCGTGTTAATCTTCAGCCTGGCAGGGTTCATCAAATAAGCCTGCAATCCCATTTGATGGCATGGATCTAGCAACTCTCTCAGTCTCCATCTCCTTTCCACTGTTGTATGACAATAATCTGGGGTTGTAAAGAAGGATTGGCCATCGAATGAGCATTTAGAGTTGGGACGGGCTTTGGCATACACTTCCTCCCTTAATAAGAAGTTTCCGAAAAATATCAATATAGCTCTTGGTCTCTGTGGTCTCTGAGTTCCTCCCTGAGCCTGAGCCTGTATCTCTTTCCTCTTCATCATCATTGGGAATCGGTGTACTCTTTGGACTTCCTTCTCCCAATCCCAATGACTCAGTTCTGGAAAGGCTCCTTTCAACATCTTCAATACATAGGCTCTCACATCATTCCCTTCCTTTCCTTCTTCAATACCCAGAACTCTTAGATTATTCCGCCGTTGGCGGTTTTCTAAGTCTTCCAATTAACATTGGATGTCAGAGAGTTGCTGTTCGTGTCCTTTCGCCTTGGCTGTATCTTCTGCATGTTGATCTTCCAAGGTGCTAATACGGTCCTCTAGATGGGATACCTTCGTTTTTGTGTCTGAGCAGATTTTGGCAATTCTTTTAATTGAGCCTTGCAGATTCCTGGTTGCGAGCCGATTTTTCCTCCCCTCAATCTTCGTTGCCTCTTGGAGTTCTTTTATCGAATTTAATATCAACTGCAGAGGAGGAGCTTCCATCTCTGGCTCTCCGATACCCCCCTGCATCAGTGGCTCCGGATAAACCTCCTGGGTGGCTGAGTAATCCCATTTTAGATTTGTTGCGCTACCCCCTCCGCTAACACGCCTTTGCCCACCAGACGCTTTTTCCTGTGACTGTGTATCTCTTTGTCGTTTTGAGAGCCTCTTTCTTCTAATGGCTATGTCCTTTTCTTTAAGGGAGACTCTGCTGCTCCCTGAGCTAAGACCAAGACTGGCGTCTGTAGAGACCTCCTCATCGCTTCTTTCTAGCTCAGATAGAATATCTTCAGACCCATCAGTCACTGAAAAGAAATTGTCAACTGCATCTACGTTATCCTCTGTGCCACTGGGGCCACTGCTTGCGACAGCCCCCTGAATCAAATTCTTAGTTAGTAATACTTCTATATTTGGCGTGCCTGTTGTACTCTCCGCACTAGTCATCTCTGATCCTGCTACTTCAGCTCCAAGGAGGCCTACTCGGCCTTGTGCTTGATCTACAGGAACCACTGGGTTCGGCTCAGTGCTGCCCTTGTCGTGCTCTACTTCAATTTCACGACCATCCATAATCTCTCCCCACTGCGCCTCAGAGTTAATATCCTGCGTCTCAGGGATCTTTCGTGAATTTTCTTGCGTATCTGCTTTACCTTTGCGGGCAGCCGTATTTTTTTCCCTCCTTCTCTTTTCCAGGGCCGGCACGGTTTTGTCATTTGTATTGGCTACATTGACTATATTAGCTATATTAGCTGTAGTGCCTTGGCTGACAGGGGAGAAATACCCCGTGATGGGTTTAGTGCCTCCTATATTCCCACCAGGATTTGCAACCCGGGCCATATGAATAGTACTTGTCAGGGACTCTGAGCCTGAGCCTGGCACCCAAACTTTCTTTCCCCTAATGTTGCTCCAGGTCCCCGTATTAAGTGTTGCACCCCCGCTCTCACCTGGGGGTTTCTCACCATTTTCAGCGTCCTCGATAGTCTTGGCTTTCTCCACGTCCTTCTGGGGTGCAGGTAATTTATTACTTATCTGTTCCGCATCCGGAGCTCTTCCTTTCCCCCCTCGCGTTACTTTTGGCGCCATCCTAGAAGTGTTGCTAGGGGTACCGCTGGCTGTTCTTGAGTAGCTCGGAAAAAACGCTGATTTGAATACACTGCCTGCAAGCTCCTCTCCAGGAGATGCACTCCGTGAGCTGTATTGCCGATCTCTCGGTGCTCTGCTTGCCCCCCTGGCTCCTACAGCAATGACAGCAGTCCCGTCTCTCTCGCCGTTCTCGACTTTGCTGACTCTGCTCTCTTCACTGCCCGCTACGCTTGCTCCTCTGTCTGCGTCTGATATCAGCCTGGCTCCCAGCCCGGCTCTCCATTCTCGGAGCTCTGCAAACAATGTCGCTACCGCCGCCAGAAGTTCGTAAATCAACCCCTCAGCCGCTGACACGAGATCACCTGCGCTGGGGGCTGCTTCCATGGGGTATGTAGCCTTAATTCACCATTTAAAGCCTCATTTCGTTTTTTGGCATCGGGAGCGTTCTCTACTGCCACTAGTCAGACGCCATCTTACCCCCCAAATCAATGATGATCCCTGCTGCTTTCCATTTGAACTTTACTTTGTGTTGGGTGCTTTTTGATTTTTGTTTTGCTATTGTTTAACTTCAGGCCTATAGGTTCCATGAATTTAAGGAGAGTTGAAATTTGGCGCTGAAGGCTGATTGGGGTCTGGCTTCATAAAGCAATGTAATCTGCAAATTGGAGGCTGTGCACCGGTCTCCTTGCTAGGTTTGGTGGGTCGCCCACAACCTCTGATAAACGGCCATCCAGGTCTGCTGTGTATATGTCTAAAAGACATAGGGAAAGAGCACATTCTTGTTTTAAGCGATTAAAGGTAGGGTCTTTTGTTGATCCTACCTATTTTAACTTGTACCCAGGTGTCTGTGTATAAATTGATTATTGCATTGAGGAGATTCGGAGGTGCACCATGTCTGGCCATTGTGGCCCAGAGCAGGTCCTGTGGGACCATATCGAAGGCCGCTTTCAAGTCAACAAAACAAGTGTTAAGGTTGGAGGATTTGTGAGTGGCCTTTTTTTTCTTTTTTCTTTATAACCAGAAAGGTACAAAAAGGAGATTGAGTTACAAAAGTGATAATTTTATCAGTAAATAAATTACGTAGTTCATAATTCATACATAGTTACATAAATAAATAAATAGGTACATATATTACCACAAGGTTTCCTTATTCCATCGGAGACATAGAGAGTGCTGCTCTACTAATTTGCAAAGGTGGAGGAGATGCAATACCATATCGAGTAGGACCTGCAGTTTCTCTAATCTTAGATGCAAACACATGAAATCAGAATCAGAGTTGGATCCTGAGGCAAATCATATGTCTTCTCTTATTCTACAGTTAGCTTAACTTAGAGCTGCCCTCTTTATCCTGCCCTGCTGTTGAGCCATACCGTCAAGAGTGCCCAGATATTTCTACCTCTCTCCCTGACCCATAGGCCTTCGCTCTTATATAGTGCGGTTTCTTGCACATGGATGCTTAACAGCCGATGGAGCCAGACCGGATATGTGGGGGGGGGATCAGCATCTTTCCATGCAGTGGAAATCAATAGTCAAGCCAGAGCTACTGTAATAAATGTAAAGTCCCTCTGTGATACAGCTAGATCAACCCGTCTGTTGTATCCTAATAACATCAGAACTGAGCTAAAAGGGATTGCCTTATTGATTGTTTGCTGCCAAATGTTATTTGCCGATTTTTAAAGGTACCAGGTTACTGCATGAATAGAACATATGTATACTGTCAGCAGGACCAGTTTGCGATCTAGGGCAGTTGTCATTCTACCTCTTCCCCCAGCCATATAGCTTCACAGGTGTGTAGTACAGATTGAAGATTGTTTTATAGTGTTGGGCCTTCAGATTGGCTGATGAAAAGATCTTCATCAACGTTTCAATTGACATATCCAAGTCAACATGCCCATCCCCCAGCTTTGCTACCCATTTTACTGCAGTTTTTCCAAGTCACAGGAAGGGTCCCAATTAAGATTTTATAAAAGTCCCTGATCCTACTATCCCCTCAGCTTGTTGTCTCCAATACTGAAATTTTAGCCAAATTGAGGGATCGAGTCGGCAGACGCTTAGGACATTCCCTGATCTGTATATATTTGAATTGTGTTCTGTTGTCAATCCTGTGGCTTTGTACTAAGCCTGCAAATGAGGTAATCTTTGTATTGTTGTACAAGTCTGCTACCCTATCAATTCCGGCCTGTTCCCAGTTTCTGCCCATTGCATCGTACAGCACAACCGGGAAGAGGGAGGAGTGCCATATGGGTGGGTATCTATAGTATCTTGGTACTTTCATCAGTCTGCTGACCTTTATCCAAATCTTCCAGGCCGCCTTTATACACTTGATGCGTGCCTTTTTACAATATCTAGGTTCTAGTTGTCTGAGGAAGTGCCACTCCGACTCTTTTCCAATATCTATGTAATAAATAGCGGGCCGATCTAGGTCACTAATACTCAAGCTATCTGGTACGAGCAGGGTACCCATCTATTGTAGTGGAGCAGCCCAATAGTAAAACAGCAAATTCGGGACATCCCACACCCCTCTTTCTCCAAGGAGCATCACAAATTTCAGCGCCTGTCAGATTTGTGGGTAATTCCTTATAAAATTGAAAAACATAGCATTCATTTTTTTCATAGTTGTATCTGCGAATTCTAGAGGGTTTGAGCAAAACAGATACAGCAATTTAGGGCAGATTTTCATTTTTAATACATTGAACCTCTCCATAATAGTTAAATGCAGCTTATTTAAAGCGTCTCAATTCCATGCTAATTTTATTAAGTACAGGATCTAAATTATTTGGCCATATTGTGTCCATAGTAGAGCTTATGTTAACCCCCAGATACAAAGTGAATTCAACTCTAGGATGATCTTGGATATTGCATTGTCGTGAGCAAACTATTTGTGTCTTTCCTTTATTCACGAGGTACCCAGATTGGGTCCCGAATTCCTCCACCATGGTTTCGAATTCTTTAATTGTTTTCTCAAGTTCTGTTGTAATGACAGCAATATCATCCACTTATGCCAAGACCTTGGTATCATGACCGTTTATTGTTACGGGTATGATTGCTGGGTTTTGTAAGATTGATAAAGGGGTCTATGTATATAGCGAAGAGAATTGGGAAGCATGGGCAACCCTGGCTCATCCCTCTAGCTACCTTGATTTTTCCCGATTTATTAGCCATCATTTGTAGTCATGAATGGGGTTTATGACACATTGCCTGGATAGCAGTGATAAGCCGTGGGCCCAACACTCTCTCCGATAGAACTCACCAGAGATATTGCCATGATACCCAGTCAAAAGCATTTTCGGTGTCTAGGAGGATCACAGCCACATCACCCCCACTGCTTCAGCTATATTAAGTACAGGATCTAAATTATTTGGCCATATTGTGTCCATAGTAGAGCTAATGTTAACCCCCAGATACATAGTGAATTCAACTCTAGGATGATCTTGGATATTGCATTGTCGTGAGCAAACTATTTGTGTCTTTCCTTTATTCACGAGGTACCCAGATT
This sequence comes from Triturus cristatus, assembly GCF_964204655.1. Lineage (NCBI taxonomy): Eukaryota > Metazoa > Chordata > Amphibia > Caudata > Salamandridae > Triturus > Triturus cristatus. The sequence continues at coordinate 13,170,211 of NC_140586.1, forward strand.
GAGTCCCGAATTCCTCCACCATGCTTTCGAATTCTTTAATTGTTTTCTCAAGTTCTGTTGTAATGACAGCAATATCATCCACTTATGCCAAGACCTTGGTATCATGACCGTTTATTGTTACGGGTATGATTGCTGGGTTTTGTAAGATTGATAAAGGGGTCTAAGTATATAGCGAAGAGAATTGGGAAGCATGGGCAACCCTGGCTCATCCCTCTAGCTAACTTGATTTTCCCCGATTTATTAGCCATCATTTGTAGTCGTGAATGGGGTTTATGACACATTGCCTGGATAGCAGTGATAAGCCGTGGGCCCAACACTCTCTCCGATAGAACTCACCAGAGATATTGCCATGATACCCAGTCAAAAGCATTTTCGGTGTCTAGGAGGATCACAGCCACATCACCCCCACTGCTTCAGCTATATCCAGTAGTGAAATAACTCGGCTGATATGGTCTGGGGTCCCCTTACCCAGTGCAAAGCCATGCTGCCACAGTGAGACCATTGTGGCTATAATCCTCTATAGCCGATTGGTTAAGACCTTTGAATACACTTTGGCATCAGAGTTTATCAAAGAGATAGGGTGGTAGGAGGTAGGTAGTTCCGGTGGCTTCCCTTTAACGAATATCACTATATCTGTTCCCTACCAGAAGGAGGGTGGAATCCCATCATACTTTTAATCTAAAACAAGATCATGAATTATTGGGGCTGATTTGAGTTGGAGTAGCTTATATAGCTCCAGAGGGATGTTGGCCAGACCAGCTGCCTTTTAAAAAGGTAAGCTGCCTAGAGCATCCATAATTTCTTCTAGTGTAAACTCTTCTTCCATCTCCAGATATACTGCTTCATTGATTCTTTTAGGTACTTGCTATCTACCAGCTTCAGCCATTAGGCTAGATCTAGGAGGGCCAGCTTGATACAATTTCTTATAGAATAGCTCAAAAACTCAGATGATCTCTTCGGGCCTAATCTCATATTGCCCATCACGGTTTTTAATTTTCTCTGAGGGAAGCAAGATGGCAGTCGGCTGAGTCGACCGCTCGCAGCTTGTGGCACTTTGATCAACTGAGACCCCCACTGACCCCCCTACATTGACTGGAAAAATGCTACTAGATATATTAAATGCCCAGCAGAAGCTGCTCAACAAGGAATCTGTCGTCTGCAGTCCCAAATGCAAGATAGTGGCAGGACAGCAGGAGCAGTTGCTAGCCTGCCGGAAGTTTCACAGCACCTTGGATCACCCTCACTGCTGCCGCTCTGGGCAACACTTACCAGTCACGATAAAACAAAAGGCTTCTACTGCTGCAGCACGAGGGAGGGCGAGGGTGGCCCCTCTTGCAGGAGGCAGTCCTACAATGGATGCGGCCCCCATGGCGTGTCGCTCCATGGTTGAGTCAAACGTTGGCGCAGAGGCTGCTGCTTGGCAATCCGGGTGCCCATGACAGACCACAACCTGGACAGAGAACTCTCCAGAGAGGACGGGGAAGGGCGGGGCTGCGCCCCAGCAGCACCTGCTTGGTCCCACTGTACCAGAGCTATTCAGAGGTAACAAACTGCGGTCAGGACTCTGGAACATGGGTGATCCTGAAGCTTCAGGCAGAAGCAAGTGCAGGGACCTCACAGAGAAAAACAACGAGGGTATGGGTCAGGACAAAGGCGCCCGGAAGGCAACACCAGGATTAATGGACTGCCCGGAGGCTGGGGAGCAGATAAATGCTTCTCAGGCAACACTGAACCAGGTAAACCCCATAACTGCACAGATTCCTGGCAACAGGGAAGAGGGTGAAGCTGGGGCTTCTAGTACGGCAACCTCAGATGGGGGTGAGGATGGGAAAGAGGGTAAAAATGATAGACAGTAAAAGCAATAACACTCAACCTGAAATCTCAAAAGTCATTGCCACAAGAGGGGGAGAAAAGGAGTTCCAGAAAGAACCCCCCTAAAAATCCTCAACAAGACACGAACCATCCCCATGAGACCGCGTGGAGATCACGGCGACAGGCACCAAAGCGCAACAAGGAAACCAGGGGGGGCACTAAGGATATTCATTTAAAGGCAACAGATTGCTTTTGTTCACTGTCAGATGATACCTGCTCTGCAAACGATTCTGTGTCGGTGTCGGACACAAGTGAGAGTGAAAGCCTGCCTGACACTAGCGGGATGGATTCTGCCGCATCCCTGCACAAAGCTAATAGGAAATCAGGGTGCTCAGACCAAGCCAAAAGGAAAGGAAAAGACCTGAATTGGGACTACTCTCTGACTAATCAGTTGTGGGGGTCGCTAGGGGGTCAACGAACTATTGCAACACTAGATGCTATCCTACAATCTATTATGTCACACAGTGAAGAAAGAAGGCAGGATAGCCATCGCTCTCAGTCAGTTATTCGCAAGGTGCAAGGTACTGTATGGAAAGTCACCAAAGTATGCAGCAATATCAGTGAACACTTAACAGATTTGGAATCTAGAACCAGAGCCCTGGTGGTAGATGTTGTGGGAGCCCAGGGCCAGCTGAATTGCACAAGGCCAGACTGGTTGACATCCAAAGGAACTAGGGGCCTCATGTAGGTAAATATAATTTACCGATTCTTAAATACCGAACTTTACAGAATCGGTATTTATGAATCGGTAAGTTATATGTAGGTAATAATTCGGTAATAATTACCGAATCGGTAACATTCGGTATTCAAGAATCGGAATTTTCCGAATCGGTAAATACCGAGGTGGTATTTACCGAATCGGTAAATTCCGAAGTGGTATTTACCGAATCGGTAAATACCGAATCGGTATTTACCGAATCGTAAAAACGAAAACACATGACTGGATGAAACAGCCAATCCTGTGCAACCACACCCCACCCAACCAGGAAGTGGCCACACCCAGGCAGGTGCACACAATCAACAGACCCTGGAGAGGCTGGGAGTGCAGAGGAGAGGCAGGGAGCCAGTGCCTGATTGTGCAGCTCAAAATCACAATGTCCAGCCAGAGGACACAGAGAGATGGAGGGGAAAGGAGAAGGAAGCAGAAATTCAGCCCCAGGGAACTCCAGGTGCTAGTGGAGGAGGTGGTGAAGCAGCACCAGAAGCTGTTTGGGAGGCAGTCCCTGCAAGTGCCAGAGTCAGAGAAGCGCAATATATGGCTGGGAATCCAGGCGCAGGTCAATGCTGTTGGAGTGACCCCCAGGGACATTGAGGTACTTAAAAAGCGCTGGTACGACCTAAGGATCGTCACAAAGAGGAAGATGGGGGAACTACAGAAGGAGGCCAGCCGGACAGGAGGTGGAATTAACAGGGCACCTGCCCTCACCGAACTGGAGGAGCTGGTGGAGGCCACAATAGAGCACGAGAGCATCGTGGGGCTTGGGGATGCCGACAGATCTGCCAGAGCTGCCACCCAACAAGGTAAGACGAATGCACAGCAATGTAGCCCCCCCTATCCTACATCCCCCATTGTGAAATGAGTATCCCACTCCAGTCCATGTGTTAGTGCAGACAGGCAATGCATTATGGGAGATGTAGTCAGGGAAACCCCAACCATGAACTGAATAGCACAGAACAACAATGCAAGGTACACACATTAGCCAAAAGCAGGCAGAGGACAATGTGAGAGTGTTACATAAATTTATTGTGATGCTAGCAATGCAGGGCTTCAGGTACACTGAGCTGCATTTCTGTCCACAGATGTAACATCGCGCAGGACTGCACATGCTACAGGAGAGAGGGCACACCGGCAAGACAGGTCAGCTCTGGCCAGCACAAGTTCTGCCCAGGGAGCATTGCCACAGCCAGCATCACCACTACCACAGCCAGCATCACCACCACCACAGCCCGCATCACCACTACCACAGCCAGCATCACCTCTACCACAGCCAGCATCACCTCTACCACAGCCAGCATCGCCACTCATGCTTGAGTCACCGGCCACATCACCGCCTGCATTTGTGAGGTCGAGGAGGCGTGCTGCTGCCAGGTTGCGAGCGTTAGAGACCTCATCTGACGACAGCAGGGGCCCGGAGCCAAACACTATGCCCCAGGATGGGAGCCATGCCACTGTGCCCTCCACCTCACAGGGAGAACACATGGGTGCAAGACGGCGCCGCAGGTCGCGGGTGCAGAGTCCACCAGCAGACGTTGACAGCCATGGGGTCTTCTCGGGGCTCGAGGGCAGCATGTTGAAGCAACAGCGCCTGCAAACAAAGGCAGTTATGTCAGTTCAGCGGCATATGCGGGGACTGAAAACCACTTTTGTCAACATGGACAGGAACATCAGCGCAATGGCGGTGGGGATGAGTGACATGGCAGCGGGCATTCGGGACATGTCCCAGTCCATCAAGCTGTTGTGCAGCAAATATGATGCAGACAGAGCTGCACGGCGCCGGGAACGGCAGAGGAGAGACAGTCACACCAGGGCACTCAACCGGCTGGCAACTGCCACTTCACTACTCTGCCGGCGCTCTGTGTCTATGCAGGAGGGCCTGACACACTGCAGCAGCGACGTGTCTAGGGGGATGGTGCAGGTCACCAGCGCACTTGAGGTGCTATTGACAAGTCAGGCGGCCACAACTGGTGCAGGGGATGCTGCGGAAAGCATCGACACCAGCAGCAGGAGCAGCATAACACCCCTGGTCCCAGATACATGCAGGAGCAGCAGGCGTCATGGGGCTGGCACTAGTGAGGAGGCTCAATCCGTGCCATCCCACACTGTAGCACGTGGCCGCAAACATTAATGCAGCACCGCATAGCCAAAGACAATTGGGTGACGTAACCCTGGACTTACTACTTGTAATTACGCAATGTTGCCAGAATGGCATATTCTTGGTGTTGTGGCGTAGTGCCGCATTATTAAACTACGTCATGACATCCAACAACTGGCTGTGTCCCCTTACTTACTCAGAAATAGTTGCATGTGATCTCTGCCCGTCTCTCTCTCCCATCTGTTGCTGTTGGCACTCCAGCTGCGTTGGCCTCTGGCTGACCTGACTCATCCTCATTGTCCTCAAAATCTGTTAGTTCCACCTCTGTACCTCTCTTCGTGGCAAGGTTGTGCAGCATTGCACAAGTGGCAATGATCTTGCAACAGATGATGGGTGTGTACTGGCGTGCGCCTCCGCTCTTGTGGAGGCAGCGGAACCTGCTTTTCAATAGTCCAAACGTGCGCTCCACCACGTTGCGTGTAGATTTGTGTGCCACGTTATATCGTCTCTCACTCTGGGTTGATGGGTGTAGGTAGGGAGTGAGGATGAATGACCGCACGGCATATGCACTGTCGCCTAGGTGAGTAAAAGGGAACCATCAGTCACATGCCTCAATACACTATGATTTGCAAGTTTCATGGGGCGTCACTGTTACTTACCTTGCAGGTATCCCTCTCCAAATTCTCCGGCAAGCAGTCGTGTGTAGATCCCACTGTTCTGGAAGATGTAGGAGTCGTGGGTGCTCCCAGGAAACTTCGCAACAATATCAGTGATGATGTTCCCTGCATCGCAGATTACCTGCACATTGATGGAGTGGGTGGACTTTCTGTTCCTGTAGATGTGCTCAGTGGCAGCTGGTGGGCAGATTGGGATGTGTGTGCCATCAATACAGCCAATGACATGGGGGAACTGTGCCATGTGATAAAAGTCAGTTTTAGTTTTCTGCAGTTCAGCCTGTGTGTTTGGGAAGCTGATGTAGTGGTGCATTCTCTGCATCATGGCATCCAGGAACTTCCTGAAGAAACGGGACAGGCAACTCTGGGATACACCGCCCACCGCAGCTATCACCCCCTGGTAACTGCCAGATGCGAGTAGATGTAGGCTGCAGAGCACCTGCACATGTGGTGGTATGGCATGCGCCCTTCTTGTTGGCTGGTCCAGGAGTGGGTGCAGGTCCCTTATCAGGTCCATGATGGTTTGTGGGTGTAGCCTGTACCTTTCATGTATCTCTGCGTCAGTCTGTTGAAAGAGTGTGATGCGCTGTCTGTAGATGCGTTCCTCCCGTCTCCAAATCCTCAGACCTGCTGCCTGTAGACGTAGGCGCCTTGCAATGACATACAGAGCGGCCATGTTGTCCACGCTGTTGCATTTTGGGATTGCTTATATGCACTGTTGATGCTTACCACCTGCTTTCAATCTGTGTTAATTACCGACTCTTAATTACCGAATTTCATGGATTTCTTAATTACCGAATTTACCTACATGTCTTTTTCCGTTTTACAACTTCATATTTACCACTTCATATTTACCACTTCATAATTACCACTTCATATTTACCGAATTGGAAAATATGTATTCGGTAAATATGAATCGGTATTTTAGAAATCGGTAAATATGAATCGGTATTTACCGCTGCATATTTACCGAAAATTGGTTTTTGGCCTCCTACATCTCACTTGACTAAATACCGGTCGGTAACGGGATATTTACCGAATTTCGGCCGTTACCGACCGGTATTTAGCTACCTACATATGGCCCTAGAAGTGGTAGAAGGAAAATGTTTTTGCAGTATTGATTATGCATTCTTCGATGTATGTTAGCATTTGTGGCACCATTTTATGTTTGCCCACCATTTTGAGCCATGATCGAAACTAATCTTTTCCCTTCTGAAAAGAGCAGCTTTTGGTAACTCTCATTTCTCCAAGGTTGGGCCTTGCTTTTTCCTAACGAATACACTATTCTTATTAGCACATACTTTTCCCACTAGATAGAGGCCTTCTATCACTAGTCTAGCAGTGGGCACGGACGGAACTACCTTGAGTAAGAGATAGTGTGTGCCCGGCCTCAAGATCAAAACTTATCCTTCTTTACTTCTTTGTGTAGCTGCATCTTCCTGGAAAATTCCATTGTGGGTATGCCATCATTGGTCCTGAATCATACATAATGTATCACCAGGTTTTCTGATGTCAGTCCCTCTGCAGTAATCCTAAGAGATAGGGCAGATGGGGATCCACTCAAGTGTATTTCAATAAAATATATTGGTTTATATTCGCTACTGTCTGACCGACTCTTCATTTGTATGGAAGGCTGAGAGGTAGTCGTGAGTGACCCGAGTGACTCTAATCGGGTCACTTCCTTCAGTTGCCACACAAACAGGAACTCCATCGGGTGAGCGTCCCATCCCCTCCTGAGGACGGGTGGGGAGGTCAAGGCTATCGTCGGGTTGGACAGACAGATCAAGGATCCCTGCACAAGAGTTCCTGTACTCGCAGCTGCCCCTTCTGTCGTGCCGGACGGTGTCTCATCCAGTGGTCATCCCGACTGGAGTCCTGAACGACAAAACCCTTGGACATGACCATTTGGTCTGAAGTGTCATCAGTGGAGGATACATTTGTTTGACCTGCGTGCATTAGGTGTGTTTGTTTTGGTTCTCTGTGGATATGGTACCATTTTGGTATGTATTTGGTATGGTCTGAGTACCTATTTTGGGAAAAATGTATTTGCAAATACTTCATCAGGCAAAAGTAGTGAATAAGTAAACTGGTTTGTTTGAGCTGTCGTTGTTCTGCTGATGCTCGACTGGAGGAAACTCAGCCAGCTCTTCCGGAAGGCACTCCGAATTTTGATATGTATGTGAAGCATAGCTTTGGCCCTATTATGTTTAGTACACTATGGCACAAATGTACGAGGGACAATGCCGAATTGCAGTGGCCTTTGACGGGCACTTTTGATGAGAAAAAGCTTGAGTATTTACAAGAACAGTTGTTTAGAAAAAGGAGTAGACCGTCTATGTTTGATTCCCTTAGAACGTGGCAATAAGCAGCTAAACAGAGGCGAATGAAAGCAGAGAAAGAGGCCCGGAAAGGTAGAATGTAAACGTTGACGCAGAAAGCCGTGGCGTATGACAAGGCAAAGCAGGAGAAGGTTATTGATGGTGAAGATAGAAGGTTTCGATTACAGATTGATAAATCGTTTGTGGCCCAAGAAGAAAATTATACTTTTGTGGAAGAATTATTAGATACTCAACCTCACCTCCATATGCCATGCAGAGGATATATCCTGCTATTCCCTCACAGTCTCAGCCACCCATTTCTTCTGTCTCTGCTGTTTCTGCTCCCACTACTGTTAATAGGACTGCTTTGGCCACGGAACCTCCTGTCCTTTCTTTGTCCTTGCCGTCTAAGGCAACTATGACTGTTAGTACTCCTACCACACCCATTGTTTCAGTGTCCTTTTCGCCAGCGCTTACACCTGCGATGCAGCCCGCAGCGACGTTAGTGCCTGTTACTTCCGTTGCTACTCCTACTGTGTTTTCCATCTCCGACATTACTGAGTAGTGGGACACCAGTACTTGGATTCAAGGATAGAGACTGGATGAAATTTAAGGAATGTATGGGCCATTAGTACGATCGGATTTGGGAGACAAAGAGGAAAGGGTAATGGCTAATAAGGCTGCCCAGTGGGCTCATAATCCCATATACAGTGTGGAGGATGTTTGTGGAACAATGCGAGGTTTGGAGCCCTTCATACAGCAGTATGCTCTAAAGCACGTCGGCAACTTTCTTTGGTCTTTGGCAGCAGTGTTTTAAATCAGAAGCGCCTAAAACTTTACAAGATATTAGAGATTGTGTGTTTGTTAGTAATTTGAGCCCAGAACAAGTTTTCAGTAATGTCACGACAATAATAGCCTATAGAGGAAGACTGCATGAGAAGAGCCCCAAGTTGGTATCCCAGTTTCCGATGAGAGAGGTTCATCCTATATATCATCCCAAGCTTCAATAGTTAAAAGATGGGCTAGGTAATGTGACTCGAGGACAATGGGTTTAAACTCCATGAAAAAGAAGCGAGGCTTTATCACTTAAGACTCATTTGCCTGATCGTAGCAAGAATCCAACTGCATATTATAAAGAACTGACTGAAGCTACCTCCTACACTGTGATGAGTCTGGCTGATATTGAAAAGTTCTTTTGTCTTCTTGTTTCAGTTGGTTTTGGAGACAGGTGCATACTCAAGACCATGTTGCAGAGTTGGGGGCTACGTGGGACCAAATTTAGGTATGGGATCAGGAACAGAAGCCAGGTGATAAGCCTAGAGCAGATACACTTGCTTTTTAAGGCCGTATCATTACGTATATGCATTCTCTTATTCCACCAAGGAAAGGTTGACTGGGACAAGTTAATGGCCTTGTCGACAAAAGAAAGATGAGTGTATCTGATTTTTTCACTCGGTTTGAAGATATATTCCTGGATTACAGTGGGCGGGATCTGTGTATTGAGGGAAATGTTTAGTTGTTTGTTAATCGATTTGTTTCTAGTCTGCTTCCTGAGATTGCAACTCGATTGCAGGCTTCCGAAAGCACCTGGCCCACCTCTTCCCCTTCCGCTATTTTTAAAATGTCACAGTATTATGAGCATAGGGATAATGAGGCAAAGGAGAGGACAGAGAAAAAGCATAAGGATTTGAAGACAAAGGTGTTGTTGCAACAGGCTTTCAGAGGGAATGGTAGAGGACGTGGTGGTTTGGCCCGACAGCTTCCACGCACTAGTAGGCAGCCAAACGCTATGCCCCTGGGTCTGAATCAGTGGACGTATTGTAAACAGAAGGGACATTGGCGTAGTGAGTGTCCTATGCTTTTGCAGAAGGTGGCGGTCCTTAGAGGACGAAGTTCTCTTGGAAGGGGTTGTGGAGCTGGTGGGGCAGGCAGGGCTCAGACCGCTGCAGCCTCAAAGTCGTCCTGATAATAATTACTTTGATTACCCTCGGGATGGACATTACTACCACGATGATTATGATGTGGATGAAGTGACAGGAATGTCTAGGACAGCCAGGGACAGAGTGGGGGACCAGTCTTGATACCTGCGGACCAGCAAGGCGCTTATGTCACAGCGGAACTGCAAGGGTCGACTAAGGAATGTTTAGTGGGCACAGGTGCGACAAAAAGTTCTGGTTCTCGAAATATGGTCCCTGGGACAGCTCAATCTGGCCATAATAATGATTTGGTAGGTTTTTCTGGTGTACCGGTTGTAAGGCCCCTTGCATTGACTATCGGTCCTTTCACTTAGGGATTCACCATTTTTGCTGACATCTAACTGTGGTGAGAATTTGATGGTTTGAATTTGTTAAAGAAACTGTGTGCTATGATTTATTGTTCCACAGCAGGCGTCTATATGACAATGGGTCCAGATGTGGTGTGCGCTAAGCAGTGTCTGTCCAAAGATGCGCCCCTTCCTGTTGAATTTAAAGATGTGCCAATCACTCTGTGGGCAACAGGCGACACAGACATGGGATTGTTGCAGATATCGCCAGTTTCAATCCGCGTTAAGGATGGTGCTATTTTACCTTGTATCCCTCAATATAAAATACCGCAGGCAGGAGAGCAAGCATTATTGCAAATTGTGCAGGATTTGATTAAGGAGGGAGTGGTTGAGGAGACAACAGCATATATTTGTAATAGCTCTATCCTTCCCATTCTTAAGCGGATGCCCTCAGATTATATTGATGACCATAAAGATCTTTGTTTTGCGATTGATTTGCGTGAAGTTAATAAAATAGTGATTCCCCAGTTTCCGGTGGTTCCTGATCTCACCACTCTTTTGGCAATGACTCCCTCTAATGATAAATTATTTTCTGTCATTGATTTGAAAAATGCGTTCTTCAGTATTCCTATTCATTCTGATAGAGGATATCTTTTTGGGTTCACCCTGGCTGGTAGAAGTTTTAGTGTTCTGTCGCACTCCTCAAGGCTATACAGAGAGCCTGAGTATCTATAGTCAGGCATTGAAAGGTCAGTTGGATTCCTTGTCGCTCCCCACAGGTAATGTATTGCTACAGTATGTCGATGACTAAAATCTGTGCTTTGTTCAGCTCCAGTGATTGGTACCCCTAACTACACCAAATCCTTTATATTATATGTTCATGAGATGGCTGGTTGCACACTCTGTTTTAACACAGAAAGTTTGAGATAAGCAACAGCCGTGTGCTTATTTCTCTGCTGTGCTTGATCCTGTCGCACAAGCCATTCAGAGCTGTGGCTGTCTCACTAAGACAATCGGCTGTACCTGTACTTGATACTGACCTCACAGTCATGGTACCCCATGCTATGGATACCCTTTTGAATAAGACAAAGACACAGCACCTCACCAGTGCAAGTCTGACAGGTTATGAATTAACGCTGTTTGCCAAACATATCATGATCAAACAATGTGCCACTATGAACCTCGCCCTTCTGAGAATGATGATTGATAAACATGATTGTATCTTCCGTACGGAAGAAGAGACGAAAGGACGGGTAGACTTGACTCATGTTCACATATCTGACCCTCAAGGGGAAATATATGTCGATGGCTCTTGTTTTAAATTACCAGATGTCACTACTACTGCTGCATATGCTATTACTATGCTGCATACGGTATTTGAGACAACACAATTTCCCTATCAGTCGGCCCAAGCTGCAGAGCTCATTGCCCTAATACGAGCTTGTGAATTGAGTGAGGAACTGGTTGTCAATATTTATACTGACAGTCAGTACGCCTTTGGAGTCACGCACAACTTTGGGCGACTCTAGGCAGAGAGAGGGTTTCTTACTTCGCATGGTGCCAAGATATAGCATGGGCACCTTATATTGAGGCTTTTGTCTGCTTTGATACATCATAATAAATTGTCCATAATGAAGTTTAGTGCCCAGTGGAAAGTCAGTGACAATGTAGGTAAGGGGAATGCTTTTGCAGATCAGACAGCTAAGGAAATAGCCCGGAGTAAAATGAAAAGAATGTTTGTAGTAGGTCCCGCTAGGTGGGTGCCTGAGGTCACCATGTTTGAAGATACACTTGAGAAAGTGAAGGAGATACAAAGTGAGGCCACAATAGAGGAATTAGCCATGTGGCAAGAAAGTACAGTGCAATTGAGCGATGAGGGATGTTGGATTGATAAGTCAGGGAAGCAAAGATGGATGTTGCCAGATGCATATGTTCTTCCTGTAGTCATGATGGCTCATGGCCCAGCCCATATCAGTGCTAAGGGGGTTTGCAAGTTGCTAGACCCTGTATGGCAGAATGATAACATTTAAAAAACAGCTGCAAATTTAGTGAAGTACTGCATTGTGTGCATGATGCATAATCTTCCGGGTGGGGCACAGTACTGAAACAACCATGATCCACATAATTGATGACGCACTAAAATACCTTGATCAAAACAAAGCTTGTCTGTTAATCTTGCTGGACCTATCAGCGGCCTTTGACACCGTCAAACATGACAACTTGCTAGACCTCCTGAAGCAAAGAATGGGACTATCTGGATCAGTTCTAAATTGATTCATCTCCTTCCTGCACAATAGATCCCAAAGATTCAAAGTTAATCAATCTCTGTCTAAGTCCGTCCCAGTCATTTTGGGAGTCCCACAAGGATCTTCCATCTCACCAACACTTTTCAACCTATTTATGGAACAACTCACTGAAATTCCCAGCTCCGCTAAGGTCCACTATCACATGTACGCAGACGACACACAAATATATTTAAAAATCCACTCACCAGAGGACATCAAATCTCTCAATCTAACGCTACAGAAAACCCAGTCCTGGCTGGCTGAAACCCATCTGAAACTAAACACTCTTAAAACCAAATTCCTCCTAATCGCCCTGCCTAAACAATCAGCCATCATTCCAGAATGGACGAAACACCTAACAGCACTCAACTGCCAACTCATCATCGACTCTGCAAAAGCATTGGGAGTTATTCTTGACAAAAATCTAATCATGCATAAAACAAGTGAGCACCACAACAAAAGGAGCAAACTTTCAGATGAACACCTTGAGGAGGCTCAAACCCTTCCTTCCCGCAAATGACTTCAAATTGGCGGTTCAAGCACTAGTAATCCCAAGAGTGGAATATGGGAGTGCTTCTCTTTGCGGTCTCCCCAGATCAACGACTGCCCCCCTTAGAGCCTCAATCAACACAGCAGCAAAACTCATCACATGCTCTAAAAGAAATTGTCCCATCTCCCCTGACCTTAGAGCCCTCAAATGGGTACCTTTCGAAGCAAGAATCCATTTAAAAATCGCATGTTTGACATACAAGGCCATACATCACAACACTCCAAGTTACCTGGCACAGAAACTAGTACTCTCCCTTGGCAACAGATTCTCCAGCAGCTCCAATAACCTTCTACTGAAACCTACTGAAAAAGAAAACGTATAACAGGGCCTTCTCAGGCATGGCGCCCAGGATCTGGAATAAACTGTCCACTAAAACCAGACTCAATCAGTCTTTTGTCTCTTTAAAAAAAGAAGTGAAATCTATTCACTTATCGAAATTCACATGAGCTCTGTATATAACTTGTATTACCATTGTGTGCGACATTGAACTGTTTGTTTCCTATATATACCTGTAAAGCGCTCTGATACCCGCAATGGGTTTTGTCCGCCCTATATAAAACCTTCAAAATAAAATAAATAAATCCTTGGAAGGGTACTCCTACACCACCCGGTAATTTTGCACCACCCACTTTCCCATTTGATGTTATCCAGATGGATGACATAGAATTAAATAGGTGCAATAATTTTAAATATGTTTTGGTGGATGTTTGTGCATTTAGTAAGTGGGTTGAGGCTTATCCGACTAAAGATAATACAGCAATGACGACTGCAAAGGTACTCCTATAAGGAGTCCTTTCCTCATTTCGGCTTGCCCCGTTTGATCTGGAGTGATAATGGAAGTCATTTTAATGCCAAGGTCATGCAGTTAATTTCTGATGGTTTGCACATAAAGCAGAAGTTTCATGCTGCAAACTACCTACAGTTAGCAGGTTTGGTTGAGAAGTTCAATGGTACTCTCAAACTGAAATTGGCAAAGATTCAGGAGACAACAGGGTTACAGTGGATAGATGCTTTACCATTAGCTCTTTAGCTAACAAGAACAGTACATTCTAGGACAGGATTGTCACAGTACGAGGTTGTGTTTGGACGCCTGGCAAATGTCTGGTGCGTCCTGCAACCCGTCGGGTTTCAGATATTGAATACCTGGTATTGACTGACTATCTTTGCCAGTTACCTGAAAATTTGCGTTCTAATCACCAACAGGTCCGGGAAGCCCTGCCAGTCACACCAGAGGGGCCTGGACATGAAATCCAGCATAGCGAATTTATTCTGATTTCAGAGGAAGAAGAGTTAGAGCCGTGCTGGAAGGGGCCAGAACAGGTCCTTCTGGCCACATGTACTGCAGTCAAGGTCGCTGGCCGAAAGAATTGGGTGCATGGTACTCATTGTAAATGGGTGCCTCTGCCTTCGCCTAATGACCAGTGGGTCAAGGACAGAGTAGGGGACTCGGAGTGTGAGACGGTGCCTCAGCTTGTCCCCTTCAGTTATTCTAAACTAATCTGGACGCAAACGGATGCAGAGAATGATGAAGTGCTGAACGCAGCAGTTCCACTGGAGATACAAGCTATTCAGGAACCCCTTTTTGTTGATCTCTCTGTGCCTGGGGTCACCAGGTACAATTTGTGTCCTCGGCTGAGGAATAGTGCACCAAAGGAGAAGTCAGATTATTCAGGGATGGACTGTGTTAGATAGGGTGTACTTGGCCATAGTACCAACGGACTTAGTTTAGGGTGATGTGAGATTGGTGCACTGTTTTGACATTGGACAGGATAGATTAAACGTGCTCCCTTGGAGGGGGGTACATTATCCTGATCGTCGTGGCATTCATCGTGAGCTTAGGACTGAGCAAACTCCACCGCTGGTACCAGTAAGGCTCTGACGGACACTGGGAGCACTTAACTTTGCTATCATTTTTGATGCATTTCTTTTCTTGCTTCATAATGCATCCTTTTGGTCAGTCAATTGATGAGGAGGAATAACCATTTGCACCACCGCATTTAGCACGGGATAGGTCGACAAAGAGTAAAATAGTTGGCATATTAATTGTTGTGATTGCACTAGTGACAATATTAAGAATATCCTGGTTTCTAGAAGAGAAATGTCCTGTACATTCCTTGGTAGGTACAACTCCAACTCCTCCTGACCACATTTTTGTCACTCTAGCCCCACATAACACAGCACACAGGCAGTCCTATACAGACTATGTAAGTTTTCAAATGTTGCATCATACTCATAATGTGTCCAATACAACTAATTGTTGGGTTTGTCGGTTGCTCCCTTCGGTCACTCATAAGAGCGACAATTTGTTGTCTATGCCCTTGTCATACATTGGCAACTGCGTGGGGTGGTATGAATTGTTTTAACTGGTGTACTTTCAATTTCATCTTTCTACTCTGGGCATGACATCCACTGATTCTTACACTGCAAATGAATATTTACGCTTCTACGGAGGGTTTACCCCCATATGACTGGCAGGACAAGGGACTCCAGGGATAATGTCCTCAAAGTCTTGTTTGAAAAACTATCATAAAGTAAAAGACAATGCCTGGTTTCAAATGGAAATGGCTGATTTCCAGTTGTTTAACACCTCTGAGTACTTCCAATCTTTCCGAAGCTGAAATCTTACCGAAGATCAACCGATACCTGTGATAGTGGTCAATAAGCCAGCTCATTTTTGTGTCCTGGGGAGATAAAGGTGAGTGAGAGTAAATGTAATTTCACCTACAAGCTGAATACGACTAATAGTCCTCCCTTGATCCTACCCCATAATGTCTATTTGGTCTGACAAATCAAGAAGGGGGGGGTTGAGAAAGAAGGAACTGCGATCCATTCAGCTTCCTTATTCTATATCAAAAAATCACATGGGGAATGGATCACTTGTCCTGAGCAACCAGGGTTTTTTTAATTTCATATAATCTACTGATAAAAAAAAACCTCATTCACGTACAGAGGTAGCGGTGGCGGTATATCTTGGTTCTCTGCCTCTCATTAAAAACGTGACAGCATCATCATTGGGTTAATATTTAAGCTTCCTCCACCAGGAGGCGTACCACTGGTTAGTGCAGTAGTGATCAGTGATTGTGGGGTTATGTACAGTGAAAATAGAAGAAGTTAAAAAACTCGTAGAGCCAGAAAAATAATTTTTAATGAGTCTGGATTTGAGTTGGTCTAAAAATAGTTCCATGCGTAGGGGGATCTGCGTTGGGCGCCATGTTGCAGGGATTCTGCTTATGCGCAGAACTATGCGCAGGAACCCAGGCCCTCCGTGAATTGCGGTGTACCAAAAACTCACCTCAGAACCCAGAACCCCCTATCCGGCCAGCATCAGTGTCCCATTCGTTATCCGAGGTTTAGCTCGGCGGTCCCAATGTATAGACAACCTAGAACAAGCGACTTAGTATATTTCTCAGGAATGGTGGGAATCAGAAACACCTTTTCGTAATTATTCTCGTACCAGTCCACAACAGAATAAACAGAGACACAGGAAAAGTTTAAAGAGTTTATGTTATAAACCTCGTGTCCTAATCTGCAGCAGTTTGGCTAACATTAGCAGACAAACGATTCAAATCAAAACCATCAGCATAGTTACAATACCATAGAATATGAAAGGAGCAATCATACTAAAATGACAGTGGCTCTAGGCCACCTTCCTTTCTCTAACACACTAATAGTATTATTAGAATAATAGAAGGTCTCTAGGCTTGAATGGGGAACCCCATACCGTATAGATCAGCTCAGAGAGTGCACATCACAGGTTCAGCTATGCTTTGCTCCTAGGAACGCTCTTCTTCCGAATGTAATGAAAACATGTAACACTGCAATATTAAAAGCATTCGACTTTCAGGTACTTGCAGCTGCGTGCGTGTTATGGCTAAACTAGTGGGCCGATCAACCTGAACTCAACATGCACCGTCTAGCGATCCAGACTGTTTCTGTTACACTGTGTACAGACCAAGGTCGCTATTCACTGTTCAAGATGTTAACAGACAGTTCTCATGTGAAGCAAAGTCGAGTAAGCATTTCTCAATTCTAATATTTCAAATCAGAAAACAGCGCTTCTATGGCTTGAACATCCCAATCATCTGAGTGAATGTTCTGCTTAACGACATCACCCATTGAAACACGAAATACATTTGGCACATTAATCACTTCAGTGGGGCCATGAATTTGAAATTTAACGGCATCCCAAGCGATCCCATCACGTACAGGCCAGGCAGTAATGTTCACAAAGGTCTGGTCCCTCTTCATAATGTGTGATGAGGAGTGGGGGGGCCAAAGTTACATTAATTAGCCGAATCGTCGAACGTTCATTCAGGTAGTGTCCATTGATAAGTCTAAAAAACACAACCACAAAGCCAATGGACAAACAAAAAAACACATATGAGCACTAGCCAAATGTAAATCCAAGGGTATTAAAAAATGTCTCTTGAACCAAGCCACAAAAATTGAAACCTTGGATGGGGCAATGGAAGTCACTGAACGAGAATCAAAAGAGTCTTGTGAGGGGGCAACTGTGGTGGATTGCAAAACAGGCAAGGTAACATCCGCAGGATAAGCATACTCAACGTCTTCAAGCACGCCACTAGGTGTTTGTGGCAACAAGGGACCAGTAATGGCATGCATCTCGATGGCAACATCTGGCACTATGTCAGAAGCTCGGGCCACAACAGAATTCCTCAGCATCGAAGGGCATGAAACTGCCGGAGTCATACTAAGAAGAATCGGCCACTCGTTGTAGTTTGACATTGTCAATCGAAATGTACCTGTTATCCTTTCGACCAGGAAGAGGAGGTAAAATGACAGTTCTTGTACCCTGCACTCCAAGCACTGGAACCGGTGCACGATAAGAGGGGCCGAACTCCTTGCTCTCCACCTTCTCACGGACCAGATCACCAACTCGGGGTAGCCAGCCGACTACCGGAATCTGAACTTCAGCTTTAGATGAGGGTACGTGTTCCTTCGCTAGACTGTTTCTGGCTTCTTGAAGAGTCTGCAATACAGCACAGTGATCATCTACGTCAAAGAGTGCGGCTGACGCCGCCATGTCTAGACCATCAAGGTCTGGAACAAATATTCGAACACCAAAGAGCATCATGTATGGGGTCCGGCCACCCAGAGACCTTCTAGGGAGATTATTAAGTGCACGTTGCACATCATACAAGTGGGCAAGCCAGTTCCGGCCAGTACCCAAAACTCTGGCTGTCAAAGATTGCTTTAAGTCACGGTTCATTCGCTCCACTATACTATTGCCCTCAGGCCGGTATGGAGACGAAAATTTGACTTGGAGCCCCAAATTTCTCATGGCCTCTTTGTACGCCTTAGAGGCGAACGCCGGGCCCTGATCAGAATGAAAGGTACCACACGCAAAACTTCCAACAAAGACACGCATATCTTTTATGACAGTGCGAGAATCAGCACTCCTTTGTGGCCATACCCACAGAAAACGTGTGCACGAATCCACTGCAACCAAGATGTATTTGAATGCAGTATCAGAGGTAAAAGGACCGCAGTGATCTAAATAAACACAACCCAATGGTTTACTAGATATGTACAACTGAGTTTGTGGTGGGCGTGCCGCAGATGAAGGTTTAATCTGCTGGCAAATGTCACAATTAAGGACATAAGCTCTGGCCTGTTTGTATAAACCGCACCACCAGTAACGTTGTTGTAGCAAAGATACAGTAGCCGCAACGCCGGCATGCGCAGACGCCATGCCCTCGTGGGCTGCTAATATCAAAGAAGGTCTGCAGTCTGCGTTGGGAATCAATCTGTCACCAACGTCATTATTCCTCACTAATGGGACTTTATCAGGACTTAAGCGATAATGGTAACGAGCAGGGAAACCCTTCGGTGGCTTCGTGCCCTGCTCTGTAGCAGCAATAGCTGCCAAGATGTCATCATCGATCTTACTTTTGGATCTTGTAACTGCTGCTACTAAGTATGTTGCCACTGCTGTTTTCGCTGCCTCGTCAGCAAAGCTGTTGCCGACAGCATGGACACCAACGCGTTGGTGACCAAGAGTGTGAATTACATTCACGAGGGGCAGACGTTCTTTAAGATCTGCCACTCGAACCCAAAGCAATTTATGCTTAATAGTGCTACCTTTGGAATCATGGTAGTCATTCTGAGACCAAAAATGCAGATTGTCGTTGTAAGATTGAACACAATAAAAAGGAGTCACTCACAATAAGAGTAGTGACTCGGGGATCAGCAAACTCCAGTGCAAGCACCAGAGCACGAAGCTCTGCCAACTGAGCGGTACAATCACCCAATGACTGCTTGTGCACGACATCGGACAGGAATTCACCATTTACGAAAGTACCGACTACAATTGCGCAAGCTGCTGAATAGGCGTGCTTTGATCCAGTTGCGGGTTGCGCAGACCCGTCAGTGTATATGACACAATGGTAATCCTCGAGCAGGCGCAAGGACAGAGGAGCCGGATGAACGAATTCATACTGCAAAAACTCCTGAGTCTGAAGTGCCGCGTCAAATATAAAAGTGACATCCGGCGAGGTCAAGGAAGTGGCCCATTGTATCCACCTTGGATGCAATGCTTTGGAATTCGGTACACTCGCTTTCGTCACTGTCTCTAGAGCAGGATAGGGTGTTACCACCAACATGCGTTTCACTTGCGACAGCGCTCGTTCTTTCAGAATCGCCATCTGCACTGCTGTCAGAACTTTCGACAGCGGAAAAACGCAGTTCAGCTGAAGTGTACAAGTGAGATTTGTAAGCAATGGGGACAGTGTCGCCCTCATTGAACGTTAAGTATGTGAAACCCACTACGCCGGGCACTAGTCTTATGACCAGGTTAGTGTGGTTATCACGTGTCAGTAAGTACTTAGAAGCAAGAAGATCAGCTTGCAATAGCTGCAATATAGCTGAATGCTCAGGCAGCCAACAGGATTTGGAAAAAGTAGGTTGTACCAAGGCGTAAAGCGGCTTGATACGCTGGGCATAATCCGGGATGTAAGTTCGACCGAAATTCAGAAAACCCAGCAGGGATTGCAATTTCTTCAGTGAAGTAGGAGCACGGAGGCATGCGCACTTTTCTAGAAAGTGCGGAGCCAATCCTCGACCTTCATTGTTGAGTTCGTACCCCAAGAACAACACTGTATACTCTGCTATGTGCGACTTCGCAAAATTGAATTTGTAACCGAAGTCTGCAAACAAAACAATAATGCGATCAACGCGCCGAAGATGCGGGTCTAACTCGTCATCCGTGAGATAAATGTCATCCACGTACGAGTACGCATCCGGGTCTATACCCTCCAAGAGGGAGACCACATGAGCGGCAAAGATTCCCAGGCTGTTCTTGTAGCCCATTGGTAATCTTTTGAATTGTTTTTGTTTGCCACCAGAGGTGAAAGCCGTCCACTCACTACTAAGAGAGGACAGGTTATGGCTGCAAAAGCCATTGGAAATGTCAAGTGTGGTTTTAAACCTTTTTCTCACGAGATTATCGACGAGAGCCGGACTGTGGGTGTTCTGTACTGCACAGGTCCGGCAATGAGAGTTAAGGTGCCGGTAATCCAAAACTAGGCGGTACGACCCGTCAGGCTTCATCACAGTAAATAAGGGATTATTCATAGGTGACACACGTTTCGATTACTCCCTGATATTCCAATTGTTCAAGGATCGATTCTACGTGAGATCTAGCTTCACGACGCATGGGGTATTGGGGTTGTGGCTGGGGCGTAGTCCGCAACGGAATCTCATGGCCGGGGGACAATTTATCCCAGCCCACTTGAGTCCGATATAACGCAGGCGCTTGCACCTGAGCCCATTCCCCTGCATACTTATCAGCTAGGACCTTAGGCACTGTGTGCGCAAAGGATGGGAGGATTACTTCCTCCCCTCTAGGAGCAGCCAAAACTAAAGCTGGGGGCCAATCTGCCTCCGCCAACAGAATATCATAGGTAGTGGTCAGATTATCCCAAAAAAAACCTTGAATTGTACGTTGTATGTCACCTTCAATGTGAATGACTATATTATATAGTCTATCAGGGGGAGACACACGAGTGTCAGCAGTTTCAATATTCACAAATATATCAGTTCCTGTCGCCACCTGATATGGACGCAGTGCTTGTCGCACTACTGTAACTTCCGCCGCGCTGTCCAGCAGCGTTAGCGCCCATGTTAGGTTCTGAAGCTGTGTCCGTACCATCTGAGGCATACCTCGCTGTCAGAGCAGCAACTTTCTTCTTCTGAAACGGGGGTCTTTGACGTGCAGAGTCTTCTTGCTTGCCTTTGCCGTCAGTCTGTCGGGACTGCTCACGTGCTTGCGGTGCACCCCGACTTTTCCCAGCGCCTCCGCCACCGGATTGTGGAGCCGATGTTTCCTGTGAAGAACGAGGAGAGCGTTGTTCAGAAACCTGAAATCTATCAGGTGACTTAATAGTAGCACGATCGCGCAGATCATAAGTGCGTTCACTACTTGACTGAACTGGAGAGGCAGGACGGGACCCCTGTTTGTTGCTGCTTCTCCCGCTTTTTTGTCCTCCAACTTTGTTTCGGAAAGTTAGGGCGTTCATCCTTACCAGACGAATTTGCCTTTGTCTGCTGAGAATCAGGATTTTTCACAGTCGGCTTAACCCCTAAAGCGCTACGACCAACTTGTTTATAGGCCATCGCGATAATTTTCGCAAATTCCCTCGGCTTGTCGTCCTCGTCCACTGCGTCTAATTTATTAAGCACCTGGAACTGCATAGCATCCCCTTTGAGGTTGCCCAATATCATGGTAGCAACCACATCAAAGACACCGACAAGCCGCATACCCAATTCAATAGCAGCCTCCGCACCATGATTCTCCTGAACACGTTTTATAACGGAGGGCAGTACCGACAGAGACGGAGTGCCATAGCACTTAGAGTATGTCGCTGCAAAGACCTTACCCCAGTTTTCACAATCAGCCATATCTGGGACCAAGTCTTTAGGCAAGGCAATGGTAAGGATCCTGTGCTTCTCCACAGGAGATGTACGCGGATAAACCGCTTCTATTTGATCAAATTTCTCAGCAAGCCAATAAGGGAAATCATCCCTATTTTGGGGTCGCTTGCCCACTACCGAATTAACCATAACAGGACTAATAACCACCGCGCGGTGGTCCGTCGGTTGTCCCGCAACAGCAGTAGCGACCACCTGCACGTTGCATGACACGTACTGCACCAGAGCCCTATGTACTGTAATAAGGGCAGTGTGCAAAACGCGCAACTCAGCCACCGTTACCTGCAGGTAGCGGGGATGAGGTGTAAATCCGGCTAACACCGGCCACGTGGCCCCTGGGATTGACAAAGGGCCCATTCTCGCCGGTGTAACCGCATGGGGAAGGGTGCCATTAAACCAAATGTTATGCTGCCAGGCAGAAATAGGAATTTCTTGAGTCCTATATGGCGTATAGTTGGCTGGAAGTACCGTGGGAGTGTAATTATGGTAAGTATCATCCTCCTCACTTATGGCCGGCAAAGTAACCCAAGAATAGAACAATTCAAACGGGAACAACGCATCGGCACTTACTACAAAAATCACAGCCATACCATCGTCTGACACCCCATAGTTCGCCAGATGATGTTTCAGAGGTGCCCGGCTATGAGCCGCAATCTCGACCCCCATTAGGACTCCAACAGTAAATCTACAATAAACCAGTAGCACTAGGGTTCAGATTAAATAACCTTTTTAATGATCAAGCTTGAATGAAATTATTTAGTCGAAACACAGGTAGGTTAAACCGTCACTCCCGTTATCTGGAAACCAGAGTGAGGGCGTTGTGGACTAATACAAGCACTACTAAGGCGTCTCAAATCAAAAGACCAAACGTAAGGTGCGCGGATCGGTCGTGTTAACAGACTGCACCAGTCCTCTGTGGGGTCCCTTTCTACTCACCTTGGGTGGTTCCTTGGGGTCCCAGCGACTCTACTGGTTCAAGACACTGTCTAGACTCCAGTTGTGGTTCTTATACAGCTATTTTAGTATATGGTTCTGTCTCTCTCTGGAGCCCACTGTGTATTGTGCTACTTACAACTGTTTCTTTGCTAAAGGTTTGTGTGCTTTGTGTTGTATCCTCATGTAGAGGTTACAAGACAGTGTTATATTAATAAATACATATTTTTATAACTACTGTGTGGTTCTCCTTTCATTTAGTTGGTACTAAAGGTGATATTCTGGTAAAACAAGCTGCTTTACATTTTTTTAAGATTAAGCCTGAAGGCTGCTCTCCACGGCTACCACTAGGATAGCATTCTAAAGGTTATCTTTGAGCTCATACATCATAAGGGTCGCTTGGACTGGTGCAAGATGTCCACTTTAATAAGTGGACAGCATATACCAGGCCAACTTCTCACAGTTATCCAGCTGTTGTGTTGACATACCTGATAACGCTCCTAATGTTTATTCAGCTATGCAGAAATTGCATAGGATATCAGATGAGATACACCAAGAGGCAGGTACTTGAACACTGTTGGGGTGGTTGTCAAACAAGTTAATATCTTGGGGTTGAAAGATACTCCCTTTCTTGGCTATGATTGAAGGTATTTTCCTTACCTGTTGCCTCTGTATACACTGTCTCCCCAGCTTGTTGCATCCATTGTGTTAATGTTCTCACCCCCAAAGAGAAAATATCAGTGCATGACACTAATGCCGTGATTAAGTTACAAAAGGATATTGATGATATGATGTGGATAGATGAGGGTGTCTGAGTACTGATTATATGTGCAACTACTCATAGTGAACCTTCTTATGCCTGAAAATGTTATACTTTCCTTGACAACAACATAACATAGTTATCTCATGCTAAAAGGGGGGTCTGTTAGAATGAAAATGTTTTCTCTGTATTGATTATGCATTGTTCGATGTAAGTTAGCATTCGCTGCACCATTTTATGTTTGGCCGCCATTTTGAACCATGATCAAAACTATTCTTTCCCTTTCTGAAAAGAACAGCTTTTGGTAACTCTCATTTCTCCAAGGTTGGGTCTTGCTTTTTCCTAATGAGCATACTGTTCTTATTAGTGTATACCTTTCCAACTAGATAGAGGCCTTCTACCACCAGTCTAGCTTTGGGCATGGACAGAACAACCTTGTGTAAGAGATAGTGTGTGCCCGGCCTCAGGATCGAAACGTATCCTTCTGTACTTCTCTGTGCAGCTGCATCTGCCTGGGAAATTCCATTGTGGGCATGGCATCATTGGTCCTGAATCGTGCATAATGTATCACCATGTTTGCTGATGTCAGTCCCTCTGCAGCAATTCTAAGAGACTGGGCAGACTGGGCCCCTCTCAAGTGTATTAAATAAAATATATTGGTTTATATTCTCTGTCTGACCAACTCTTCATTTGTATGGACGGCTGAGAGGTGGTCGTGAGTGAGCCAGGTGACACTAATCGGGTCACCTCCGTCAGAAGATCAGGAAAATCTTCAGTGTCGGAAAAACCTGCATTTTTTAGGTATTCCTGAGAACAAGGAAGGTACAGACACATGTCTCTATATTATCTACTAAGAAGAGCATTCCCCGATTTATAAGGATGGAACTGGGCACAGGAGATTCAACGTGCCCATCGGGGTCCCCCTATCTTGAAACAACCAGCCGTTCCTGACGCAAAGTCCAGGGCTGTCTTAGTCTATTTTGGGAAGTACCTCCTCAGGCAGAATATCTTAAAGAAGGCCAGACCAGAACGTAATTGCAAGGTGGATAATATTGCGCTCTTTGCCCGACCTAACATTTGCCATGTAACAGTTGAAAGGAGCTGGAGACTACGGCAAATGATTAACCTATTTCAGGCAAAGGGTGTGCAGGCCTATTTGATGAACCCATCGAAGCTGAAAATGATAACCGGTGATCAGGTTCATTTTTTCACATCAGAGATTGAAGCAAAGGCATTTTTGGCAGATCTCAGGGGATATGAGAGTTGGTAGTCTGAACAAAGCAACTGCCTAGCTGGCTAGGATGTGGGACTTGGATTAGATTAGTACTTAAGTGGGTATTTGAGGAAAGGGTAACTATGGGACTCACATATATGTGTTTTCTTTTGTCTCTTTCTCTCGCTCTCTCTTTCTCTCTTTCTCTCTATCTTCACTTTCTCTTTAACACAGCAAAATGATGCAACTAAGATTCAGGGGGTCCAGATATAGTTTAAATTGGGTCCAATAAATGGGTCTCACTGGTCTTGGTGTAGTGCTGCTTCATCGCTCAGAAGACCAGAGGCCTGGAAGCTTCCATGGGTAGGAGGGGGGGTTGAGTGGGAGGGGAACGTTGTGGTGGAGGGCTTGAGGGGGGAGGTTGGGTGAATAAACAGGGGAACAAGAAAGCAAAAAAAGAAAACCAAGTAAGGAATGTCATAGTAACATAGTTTAGATGGATGGATAGTTTCCTTATATGGCTAGACTAAGAATTTGCTCAGTGAATGTGGGGGGACTGAATGACAAAATAAAAGAATTAAAGTATGAGATATTAAAAGCTATTAACCCAGACATAATCTGTCTGCAAGACATGCACATTCCATGGTGTAACAATGATGATCTCTGGAAAAGGAGATATGAGCTGGCAATATGCTCTACCCAGAATTCCATGATAAGAGGGTAGCCATACATTAAAATATCAAGCCAGAGTAGTAAAGCGTACATTAGCCGATAAGTGGGGCATTGGACAATAGTCTCATTAACTACCGGACTGACAATAGGAACAATATATGGGTCGAACCAGGATGATCCCAAAATCTGGGAAGATTTGGGAATGGAGCTAGCCTCCTGGCCAAACCCTTTGATAATATGTGGAGACCTGAATATACATCTGAGTCACTAATGTTGGATCTCTAAAATATAGTGGGAGGAAGCCCCAAGTATACAGTGCATTGACTACCTTCAAGGACAGTCATGGCTTGGCTGATGTCTGGGTGGACAAGAACTCTTCTGATCCGAGGTACACCGATTTCTCTTACCCTCACAAAAAATATGCTTGCTTGGACTACTTTTTTGGCTGCAACAAATATGATCAATGAAAAAGAGATCATGAAACTCCCCAAACTCTTTTCGGATCATTATCCGCTACTCCTGGAAAGAACAGGGCAAGGAGTAGATGTGAGGCTGAGCAGCTGGTGCTTCGATAGGAAGTTATTAGCTAATGAAGAGTTTCTTGCTTAAATCAAGCACTGGGTAATCACATTTGTGACATGAACAGATTTTGTGCCTCACGTAGGGTAGTGTGGTATTCCTTTAATGCAGGACAGAGAGGGGAGGTCATTAGCTATGTGGACCAGCGCAGTAAGCAGCAGAAGGATGAGGTGAACTCATTGATAGAACAGTTGACAAGCTCAGAGGTGGAACTTCAGAATTTGATCAGTAAGGGGGGCAGGGGGAGAAATTAAGGGAGCACACAATGAAACTAGCTATAATAAAGGCAAAGATCAAGATCTATTTTCAGGAAAACATGGCCCAAACCTACCAAGCACAAAAGAGAGATATAGGAGTATGGAGAGTCAGCGGGAAGGTTGCAGGCCCTACACACAAGGCACAACGTTGTTAGAAACAATATAACTAAAGTGAGTGGCCTTTTCAATGAGGAGGCTGAGCGCAAGAAGATTGGTTGTTGTACTCATACCTGCCCAGGAATCTGTTTGTAAGGCTGGGATGATATTTTCAGCGGATGCCCAAGCTTCCAAGTCTTAGTAGGTTGGCGGCAATTAATCTGTAATTTGCTGGATTTTTCTGCTGTCCAGACTTGAAAATGGGATGAAGAATGCTTATGTATAAAAAAGGGTGTTTTGGATACCATTTGGTCGTGGTGCCCCATCTGGTCTTAATTTATTCAAGGAGTGTTCAACTTGTTTATCTGTCAGCCATTGTCTCTCCAACGAGCTCTCTATGGGCTTTGGTCCCTCGGTGTTTGTGCCTTTCCATTTTGTGTTGGTCGCTGACTGTCTAGGACAGGCCCCATTTATGTACGTTATCCAGTCGGATTCTGTGGTTTCCGCATTATGATGGCAGAATTTACCCCCTGCAAGTGTGCTGATTTCTGCCCAGAATAGATTGCTGTTTTAGGTTTTATTTGTGTGCATTAATTTGAATCATGTTTTTTATTGTTGATTTTTTTGGCTACCCAGATTGCCTCTTTTTAGTTGTGCCTCAATGCTACAATTTGGTTCATGGTCAGATGGTTCAGATGTGGGTAAATTTTTTACCGCTGTCTAATTTCCTTACCTAGCTCTTTCTTTTCATGGTGAGCATTAGAGACCTATTGTAATTTCTCTTGTGGGCTTAAAACCATCCCCCTGCTCTGGATTGGTTTGTTTCAGTGTCCTTTAAAAATCCTTGCTCGCTAGTGGCCAGTCCTGCCTCTTTCTCCCTCCTTTTTCCCTTCCGTTCCTCCCACACAGCATGAACTAAGTTATGTCTTATTACACAATGGTTCTTCTTAATCTGTTTTTCGGTGAACTATATTTTTTCTTGGTTTCCTGCTCTGTTGCTGTTTGCCCGTGTTCTTTGGTGGCATAGCGGTTTAGATTTAACTTTAGAATTTCTCCTTCCCATCTCCTCTTAATGCTACAGTTGGGTCAGTGCTGCCTCCCACGCAGTGCCTCCCTCTTCCTTGGTTGAATTTTTAACTTTTTTGCAATTTTCCATATCAATCTACAGTGGTGCTTTTGTTTGGTAGGACATGGTTTTGTTTGGGCTTCTTTTTAAGGAGGGTCGGGTTTGTTTTGTATCCCTTAATTCAAATGTTTACACTCTTGAAATTTTACATGAGTGAATACTAGTTTTATAATATTTCACTACTGATAGGCATGTTCGGGCATTTTCGGCGTGAAAAATAACCCCCTTCTAACATGGCTGTCGTACATATTCTACTTTGCCCACGGTCTGTGAAAAAGTCCTGGGAGGCAATTTACCTCATGTTACTGTTGTGGGTTCGGTGCCAGGTGGCTTGGGGTCCTGAGGCGGTGGAATACCATCTGCAACAAGCTTGATGGCTCGATGCTTCAGCTGAACCAAACCCACAACAGTAACTTGAGGTAAATTGCCATCGCCAGCATCCACCTAAAAAGTGAGCCACTGTGCTCCTTTTCCTCCATTTCCCGCCCACGGACCCCACGCCAACGACGTCACAAGACCAATAACTATTCAAGTTGTTTATATTCATATGTCGTTCAGGCAAACGGAATTTTTGTCCTGATGATGATCCCAGTAATTATGTAAATGGGATCGAAACATCGTCAACCTCTCAAACACCGTGCACACAAACTATTTTTATACCATGTGTAACGGCTGTGTTAGTTATCACGCTTGTTTGAAGCACTCCTTTGTTTCGCCAGATTTTTTTTTTTTTTGTATTTTGACACTGTCACTTTTAAAAGTTATTGGATACAGGATTGTATCCCACTGTATATTGTGTTTTTGATACCTACTAATAATCACTATCCGGCTGGATAGAAACCATATAGAGCGGACTCTGTTCTATATTTATTGTTTTGCTTTAATTTTCTTGCAACAAGGACCCCTGTCCCCCTAAAAGATAATAATAAAGTGGTAATTTACGTTGAAGGTGGAAATGCGGTTTCTTCTTAATCAAGCTGCCAATTCCATTTAGAAGCCGAGTTTTAACTCTGCTCCTAGTCCTTCAAATTGCGTTTTTCTGCCTAATGTTTTGGAGGTGGTAGGAACCAAGTACTTTGTTTCGTGCATGCATACCATCAGTAAGCTGAGTGACCGTGTTAAAAGCACACTGTAAAGCTCTCTTTCTTCCCTTAAAAGCTATAACAATGATCTAATGGTGTCCGATGACTGTAAAGAACTGGCTTATGAACACGTTTGCTACCCTAGTGCATTGAAAGGATATAAGAGTTTAGTCTACGTTGTTGCAAAATGTACTAGATATGCTTATTTCTTTGAAATTTGAAAGCCTAGTTCCGGGTTTTCTTTAAAGAAATAAGTGCAATCTGAGAGTTGCGGTCTTTGCTTTACTTCACCTTCTTGGACTGATATGAATGATGAAAACGATTTGTTAAAGGAAATTCCATAACTCCATATGTGGTGCGACATGGATGCCCTAAATGATAAAGGATTGGTTTTATAAGAATTGTACGGAACGACCAGCTGCTTAGATGAATCATATTTTGTCTCATAGTTTTTAGGTCTCGCCTGGCGAAAAGCAGCACAGGCGCTGCGCTCGTCAGAGAGACCTTTTGCAATCGATTCTGCCAAAGGGATAGACATGCGCAGGGATAGACAAAGATGGCTAGTCTCGCCATTTGTCCAACCCTAACAGCATGCGCGTGTATGTAAGGACAGTGGACAGTCTGCTGCCATCTTCTTAAACACGCGTGCTTTCACGGCGTTCTTTCACTTTAAACGCAGTTTAAAGTGGAGGCTGCCATGCGCGTGCACTGCGCGCCAGCCCAGCCAACCTCCCTTGTCTTTTTTTTAGCTCCTGCTGAGACTTTCACTTTTCTTCAGAGTGCGTGGTAGTGGGGGGAGTCATACACTTTATCCTTTGTGAGCACACTAAGGGCATGCTCGGAACTCACTGCTGGGGCGGTCACCACTGATAACTGACTTCGGAGGCTGTCGTGTTTTCTTCTGCAAACTCACTGCAAAGACATCAATTTTTGTGCCAACTCACTGCAAGAGAGGTCACTTTTCCACCACTGGCCAGAGTGCCTTACCCGCTTCTATTACCCTGGTGTGGGACTGTGTCACTCTCCCATATGAGTGAAGCCATGAGTGGACAACTACCACGTAGAGGAAAGTGGGATGCATGCTGCATTTATCATCCAGCATAGTCATGAGATGCTGAGTGTGAACGGCCAGAGGTGCCAGGGACTCGGAGAGTGCACGGAGTTCACCCAGGACCGCCTTCTCTCCGATGCTCAAGTATGTGCAGATCTCAGCTGTTTGAAGACAACTGGCGGCCATTCACTACCCCAACACACCCACCTGCTGCCACAGTTCCATGCTTTGCAGGCGAGGAACAGTCTGCCTTCTGCCGGGGTTGTCTGATTTGGCGGGATGTGTATGTGCCTAGTGTCTTTGGTGACGCCTGCACTACCCCCACCTCCAGGCCCTAAATCTACTCAGCTGCCTCTTTGTGAGTTTGTTAGACTATAGTGCTTCGGTTCTACTGCCCTGTACATTGGGCCCATCTCTGCCTCTTTTCCAGATGTGATTTCTCGCGACCATAGCTCTCCCTCTCCTTCTTACGGGTTCTTTAACAATCTGTCGCCCCTCTCAACAATCTATTTTATTTACGGATAGCATGATTACCGGAAGTCTTTGTGGTGCTCTTCTCCTTAGGCACGCCTGTTCTCCTTAGCAATATGACTCGGGTAGGTTTTTCTCTTTCACTTTTCTTCAGAGCGCGCCTCAAGCAGCTGTGTATGGTAGGCGGCCCGTGGTGTCAGTACACCCTCTAGTCTACCGCCATCAGCAGCGCCTGGACGGGTGCCTCAAGCAGCTATCTTTCGAAGGCAACCCATGGCGTCAGTACACTGTCTCTCCACTAGCAGCGCCTAGGCGCGCGCCTCTAGCAGCTGTCTTTAGAAGGCAGCCCATGGCGTCAGTACACTGTCTCTCCACCAGCAGCACCTAGAAGCGCGCCTCAAACAGCTGTGCTTGAAAGGCGACCCATGGCCTTCGTACTCTGTTGCATGCCTGGTCTATGGGGGAAAAAAAAATCATACCACCCCGAACCACTGTTTTTTTTAATGGGGGCAAACAGCGGGAAACGCAGTCTGCTGTACATTGAGTAGCGCAATTCAGGGAGATTGCGTTTATGTCTGTGACATCATAGCGGAGACGCTCTACCCAACGCAGCACACAAATGCATTTTACTGACTTTCACTTTGTTATCAAGTGCAAGAGACGGGAGAGAGGTATGTAGCCAGGAGCAGACATATACATGGATAGCCCAGGCAAAGGTGAGGAGGGGCCGAAGAATACAACAGATTAGCTCTAATGATCTCCGACATCTCCACTCCAATAACCAGACGGGCGAGCACAATGTTTTGTCTCAATTTTCCTGTCTTTAAAATGTCAAGGCAAATCACTTTCCGATAGCCGCTGCTTAAACTCAGCTGCCTGACGGCCGACAGGCTTCTTTGCTACATAAGTGAGAGAAATCCTGTCACCGGGTAGCGAATATCAGCAAACTCATCCGAGGTCTGCGAGAATGGATCAATCCACATGTGTGTCTGTGTATGTTCCTAGTACTCGTGAGTTGATCATGAAACAAAATTCCCATGCTAACCAATGACAGCCACTGGCCTTTGGTTCAGTAACACAATGCAACACTTAGGCACAGAATAAAACAAGCACGGTCTTATGTAGGAGCCCGACTTGCTGGCATGTGTGTGTGTATGGGGGGGGCGTTAAACAAAGCCTGAGGATCAGATAAAGTCTTTAATATAGTGATTTTAATGTGCTGTGCCATTTGCACAAAGGGGGCACGTGTGCACGAGAGGAAACAACAGTTATGTGTTTCTAAAATTGTTTCATTTGCTGCATTTCACACTATTTCACTATTTCACAAGCGACAACCTTTGCTTTATTTGTAGTT
The DNA here is from genome assembly GCF_964204655.1 of Triturus cristatus. NCBI lineage: Eukaryota > Metazoa > Chordata > Amphibia > Caudata > Salamandridae > Triturus > Triturus cristatus. The sequence continues at coordinate 13,201,529 of NC_140586.1, forward strand.
TTTAAAGGGATGGAGTTTGGACTGACTGACGCTTGGGAAGAACAATTCAGAGAGAGTCACTCATAGAAGATGCGATCGTTGTTGCATGCATGGTCTATGAAAAAAAGCACTGGCAAAGCCAATACTGTGGAGGAATATGCCACCAAACTGTCAATGCCTAGCAAATAAAGAAGTGCCTGTTATATTGCAGGTTTATATAGCGCAAACTCAACACAAAAGGTATGGGAGCGCTTTACATGAGCACCAGTTACATTACACAAGGACACATTCATCTTGGAGACACGGGGAGATTAAGTGATTTTCCCAGAATTACAAGATGCTGTTAATGTGCACCTTTCAGTGATGACACTTTGGCCCTAAAAGCAGCAATAAAACAAGCATTGAAAATGCAATAGGTCTCACCTTTGATTAAGTTAAAGCCATTTGCTTTGCTAATTGTATTGTACAGCAAAGCAAATGACTTTAAATTAATAAAAGGCGAGACCTGTTGCATTTTCAATGCTTGTTGTGTAAGCCAACAGCAAGGCATTTATCAGAGATCCACTTCTTCATGTCCCCTTGCTCTTAATTGATTTTGTACTCAAATGGAATCAGTGCCTGGTTAATGGACATTAAATGATGGGTGCCAGGAGTGTGTTTCTAAACACTGAAAAAAGATTCCCTCTGAATTATTTCCTGCTTAGTTTCATGCTTTGTATAGAATGTTATGTGCTTCTCGAAGTGTAGATGTGATATACATCATCACTGAATTATCAGCCCAGCTTAATTCTGGGAGAGGTAGGGACATTTTTCACAGCTGTAGTTTTTAGGTCTCGCCTGAGCCAGCGCATGCGCTGCCTCAGGCAAGACATTTTGTATACAGGATTTCAAAGTGCTACCAGCGCTGTCCTAACGCTTGCGATCACGCGAGCGTGCACGCGCGCAGCCGCCAATCACTGCGGCGCGCGCACAACTCGCGTGCTTACCATACAGCGCGTCCCGTCCTCGCGATCACTTTCAACTTTGATCGCGATCGCAATTACTTTCGCTTTTGCGGCCGCACGGCCATTGCTGGTTGTGGATGGGGCTCATTATCTATCCACGTTCCCCTCGCTCCATTCAAGCCTCTCTCCCTCCTCTGCTCTTTTCTACAGACCCTGTGGGGAGGGGGAAGTGTTCTCTCCATGACCACAAACAATTATCAAATGGAGCGTAGGATGAAAGGATACCTGGACCAGCAAGTGCCGTACACCTTCCCAAACATGAGTATCCTCTTTACTCTGCATTCATATGTGTTAGTCCTCACTTTCATCATATCTAGTTAGTTTTTTTTAATTACTTTCTAAAGATAATGCTATCGACAGAGACTACCTGGAGTCTTTCCTCCACATTTTGAATGTACAAAGCTTACACCGTTGATTTTCAGACCATGTGATCACTTAACTCATGAGTTTTCTTTTGTCTTTTTTTCATGTTTTATATTTTGACTTTTTTCCCCCCAATAGAAAGATGGACATGAGAACCACGACAGACCTCTGATGGCAACCAAAAGGAAGTACATGGGCACGCAGCTGCCCCCGCAGGAATCAGAAGGTAACACACAGCATGCTTCTTCCCAGCTGACCCTCCTTTAGGGAAACCCCACTCACGGAATAAAACTCAACTTTTTGTAAATGTTACTTTTTTCTGCTGTGTTGATCCTCTTGGCTATGTCCTCGAGGAATTTTAAGAAGGCGTTTATTCGATGTCTGTTCTTTAAAGTTTCCACTGCAAACATCGAAAACCGCCAGTTTCCTGTGGGAAATAAGTAACGTCAGTGCCTAAATTTTTCATCAGAATAAAATGCACACCGCTGTTTCCAGCTTCCATTTGTAATTGGGGTTTTCATCTTTGAGTCAAGTTTAAGGGATACATATGCAAATCTGTTCATTACACAACAATGTACCCAAGTTGTAAATGGACTTACAATATGACTTGCATTTTTTTTTTGCTAGTTTTAGTTGGATTCCACGACCCTAATTTTGCAATTCCCCCTGACCGTGCTTCCGTCATATCCTCTTCAGTTTATTTTCACTGACTCGAGGCATGTTCATTGCTTGAGCTTGGCTCGGAGGCACAGCGTAGGTTTTGGGATTCACAAATACTCCTGGAAAAAAGCAGTTGCCTCGCTTTCTCATCTTGTCAATATTCTTTTGGTACAGTTATTGTACATAGAATCACGTGATAGTGTTTTGTTTAAGTGCAATATAAGAATCAAAGTGCCATGTTGTCATTTGCTTATATCAGATAATTAATCAGAACTTGGATGAATAAAGTCATTTTAACCATCTCAAAACTCTTCCACGAGAGAGGCTTGGTTGCTGTGTGTTGGTGTTACTGTTTTTACTGGGAGCTTTGGTGTTCAATATACTAGAACAATGGTTGTTGCTAATTCAATTTTTACATAAACACATTTGTTAATTTCTCTAGAGTTGAAATTATGTTATTGACATTGTCACTCAAACATCATATGCATCTTTCTATATGATGCCAGTAATTTCACACCTGACTTTACATGCAGGTGATTTATTATTTTTGTTTTGTTATCTCAAAGCACAATGTGGCCTGACTGTCGTCTTGCTTTTTAATGCCTGTATATTGAGCGTACCTTTCTCTTTTCCTCAGAACTCCTTCACCGACCACTGCAGTAGCTTTGTGTTAATTTGTTACTTATTGCTGTTGGTAACCAAAAACTGCGATGCTCTTTCGGCATTCTCAACTATTCTGATACATATTTTGGGAGCAAAAGGCAGATTGATGGAGTGTGTCCACTTTAAATGATGTGTTTTGCTTGTGGTTGGCTTTATGCCACAGCCTTGAATTTCAAAAGTAAATTAAACCTTCCTGAGGCCAGCAATGGAAACTGATTCTAGCAATAGCAAACCAAAGCTGCTTTTTGTTTCACTGCAATCTCTAGCCGTGCTGATGGTTGATATTTAACAGTTTGAGCATGATAATCTGAGCAATATTGCTGTATGCATTGCATTGTGTCGTTGTTTAGTTCAGCATTCGCCAGTTGCTTGAAATCTTGGTGCTATAAACGCCTGGCTTGTGCTTGCAATTGTGGGTTTTCTGATGTATGGTTTAATATTGCATTTTTATTTGTGTCAAAGCTAATCCCCCCTCCATACCCCCCCTCCCCCAAAAAAAAAAAACACACCCGCTCCGTAACCAACTCTGAACGTCAGAATTTGTCTAGCTTGATTCTTGTAAGGAACCTGTGTGTGGGTCCCACCCTATCATTTTATTTTAAGCCATGATTTAATTTGGCTGCAGGATACTGTTGCTTTAATTCTAAATGGACTGGGTTGTTGCTATGTTCGGTGTGTTATGAATTGGAATATTGTGATAACTGTCATGTGCAACGTGTCAAGCCGATAGGTGCCTTTTTGTTTATATTTAAGGGGCACATAGAATATGCTATTCCGTATCTTGCCTCATTGATGTATAGTTTTAACACTTTATGCACACTAAATCACAAGTAAGTAGTAGGGTGGAACACCACCCATCAACCGCTAAAACCCTGACCTCAAAAAGTGACAGGTCTGGCCGCAAATTGCTGGTTCCAAAAAGTGACAGGTCTGGCCGCAATAACTCTGGTTTAAAAAAAAAGGGGTGACATGTAGGGCTAGTCCCAAAAGTGCCAGGTCTGGCTGCAAAACAGGGGTAGTTGTGTATGTATGTGTTTAAAATTGCGTAGAAAAGTGCGTGCCTGGAGGAAGGAAATGTCTGGGCATGTTTAAAACTGGGGTTGCAGACAGCTGGTGGTTGAACAGCTGTGGAGCAGTCCTGAGGCCCTGTGTCTGTGTTGTAGAGGTGTACACCTCTTTTAGGGGTTGTGGTTTCTTAGAATACATACAAGCCTGTGGCAAGAGACGTGTACAGCAAGCAGACGTTAGAATACGAAAAGGTGCCCACAGCCAAAATGAAGAGATACAGCCCGTTCGTGAAAAGACCAGTGTTGGATGGCTCCCAGGCCACTATCAATAGATATTACCGCAGGTTAAAACCCCTGGTAATGGACGAGAATGCTCAACAAGAAACACCTAATGATATGGGCTGCGACGTTACTGGTTTTGGCCACGGCATGTGTAGGCCTCTGGAAGAACTTCGTCTCAAGGATTGCATATGCCGGATGGCCCCCGATTAAGTGCGACAGCAGCGAACGTGAGGGCTCGTGTAGTGGCAGCTTGCTTGCTGGCCTCAGTTCAGTGGCCATGGAGGAAGATGAAGCTGTAGCACCCGTCTATGAAGACATGGATCTTCAGGAGAATATGGCTGCTGAGAAGGCCGTTCTGCAACAGCCTGGGACAAGCGACGAAGATGATTGGGCCTCGCAGGCCATTAGCAACTCGCAAGATTACAGAGCCGCCGCAGAGGGCTGTGAAAATGCAGAGGTTAGTAGGAAAGTGTTATGAGCAGGTAGTTACAAAAATTATTTATTTTTTCAACTAATGGCATGTCAATCTTTCTTCTTTTTGACCCCTAAACAGCAACACCCGTTGGATGCACCTACTTCATAATGCGCTATGGTAAAGAGGCTGTAGCACCTCCTAACACACCCATCTATGAAGACATGGCAGGACATTAGCGATTCTCAAGATTTCAGAGCCGCCGCAGAGGGCTGTGAAAATGCGGATGTTAGTAAGAAAAATGTTATGCGCAGTCCACTACATAACGATGTATTTTATTTCTTCAACTAGCGTATTGTCATTCTTTCGTCTTTTGAACCTAGAGAGAAACCCCAAAAAGGACTGAAGCAGAGTGGCGGTCTGCAAATGCGAGCAATGTAATTTTCAATTGTCTGTGGTGTTCAAAACAAGCTGAAAGTTCCACATGTCAAAACCGGGATGGCTGCGATAAGTGTGTATGCGGATCTGACGCCTGTGAAAAGGAAGAGCAAGGATTGACCTACGATGACAGTCAGGAAGTTAAGGCTTTCGCCGCGTCGGTGGTACTAAACTGTGTCAAACGTGACTATTACAGCCTTTATCACGGTCATCAAATCAGCGATCCTCAACAGGCGGCGCACGAATGCTTGTGAGAATCATACAGAACAATACAATATATTTGTACTTTGTTAGAACCGTACAAGGTGTATAAACTGCTAAGGGTTGTACAATAAAAAGAAATGTCCACCCTGATATGTTGAGGATCTTGACAGTGGCACTCAATGAGATCAGATACGCCTTTGACCTGAGCTTAAAACTAACCGTTATGCAGGGGATGGACACTGCTTTCAATACAAGGATGATAGAAAGACTCATAGCAAGGCGTATGTGTAATCTGTATTATAAAAATAGACAAGCAGGGTCTTTGGCCCCCGAAGACTGTTTTAAACAAGGTCTTATGTAACGTTACATGATAGCGTGTATTTAGAACAAACTAGTAGAATGTTAAACCAAAAGGGTGGCTCTGTGTTATGCCGTACTTACTATGCATAATGTGAAAAGATAGGAATCCCATTGTCTATGATTTTGCTAATCTTTTTTTTTTTTTAAATAAAATGTTCTTACACAAAACCAGCGTCATTCATTGCATGGTGTGGTGTGTAACGGCTGATAACATGCATGGGGTCCTGTTAAGAATACTTTATTATGATACTAGGGGAGTTGGCAGCTTGGGGAGCGCCGAAGCTCTATATAGAAGGGCTGTGGATGAAAAGGAGTCGGTAAGCAGAGAAGGTGTGAAGACGTGGTTATCAGGCCAGGAGGCGTATGCACTCCATAAACCGGCCAGAAGATGGTTTTAAGAGACACCCGACAATCGTTAATGCACAAATAGATGATCAATGGCAAGCGGACATAATAAGTCTTCAAGATATAGCAAAACATAACAACGGCTCTTGTTATATATTAACCGTCATAGATGTGTTGTCCAAGTACGCCTACGCAGAGGCACTGTGTGATAAAAGTGGGGTTAGCGTCACAACCGCTTTTAAAGCCATCTTCGATAAGGGCCGTATTCCTCAAAAACTACAAACAGACGCCGGAAAATAATTCTTAAACAAGGCATTTCAGAAATTATTAAAAACAGCACAATGTTCAACATTTTGTAACACACACGGAGGTAAAAGCAGCTGTTGTAGAACGGTTTAACAGAACTTTAAAGTCTAAGATGTGGGGGTATTTTATGGCCCACAACACCTACAGATACGTGTATGTTCTACAGGCTTTTTTATCTGTATATAATGCCAGTTATAATAGGACCATCAAAAGTGCACCTGAAGATGTAACACCTTGTGATTCGTTAACTGCTTGGAGAAATGCGTATGGCCGTAATTTCGGTACAAAAGTGAAGAAGCCCGTTTTTAAAAAAAGGTGATCACGTAAGGATTTCAAAATTGAAAGGAGTCTTCACGAAGGATTACCAACAGACTTTTAGCGATGAAATATTTATAGTGGAAAGTGTGGAGCTTAAGGAAGGGCTGTATATTTACAGGTTAAAGGACGAAGATGGGGAAACAGTGTCTGGGGTTTTTTTACAAGGAAGAGTTAAAGGTGCCCGATGATCCGAACAGTGTGTACAGGGTTGAAAACGTTCTGAAAAGGAAAGGTAGCGGTGCTAAGAGCCAGGCATATGTCAAATGGCGGGGATCTCCTGAGAAATTTAACAGTTGGGTGTTGGCCAGATACCTGAAGAGTGTGTGAGCTAAAAGCAGCTGATACGATGGACAACACCCTTTTATATAATCTTACCATCCAACGCTTCTAAGGGCATGTTCCCCCAACAATCAGATTTCTAATTACACTGTCAAATTGACTGAGCCTGTGGACTTCAAAGGGGACTGGGAGGTTGCCCTAACAGAATTCCAATACCCTAAAACATGGAATATATTTACAGCGGCCGAAACCAAATTTCACATCAAGCGTGAACTGGACCCCATGGGCATACACGTATCCTTCCCTTACGGCTACTACCCAAGCGTTGTCGAAGCCATCAACAAATCCATAGCTGCCATAGACCCACATCTGAATATTCATCTGGTGCTAGATAACGTTAGAAGGAAGGTGTTTCTTAAAGCCATAAATCTCAACACCATGTTTTACTGCTCCGGTAAATTAAGAAGGGTTTTAGGTACAGTATAAAACACGTGAAAAGTCTGGTGGAACAAGCTCACACATGCCCCGATATTAATGGTGGGTTCTACACGCTCTACGTTTATGGTGATATTGTAGAGGCTCAGAGGATCGGGGGATAGTTACTCGCCGCTGTTAAGATGGGTTCATGTACAGGGTGAAAATACGATGGTCAACATACAATTTAACAAACCTGACTAGGTCGCAGTTTCTAAAAAACATCGACACTATTTCAATTATAATCTACGATGATCAGTCTGAGCCAGTGGCCTTTAAATACGGGAAAGTTATTGTTAAGCTTCATTTAAGGCCTAGACACAACAGGGTATATTAAGCAGCCGGAATGGTGGTTATGAAAACATACGGGGACCCGTCCATGTACAGGGACTATTACAGAAGTCAAGCCGGTTATGGAGGACCACCGTACTTTCAAGGTTCACCTGTTATGTACGGGCTGGATTAGGGGGATTCTTCAGGAGCCTGTTTAGAAGAGCTATGCCTTTCCTGAGAAGAGGCTATGAAATTGCAAAACCGCATGTTAAGGCGGCTGCTACGAGCATTGCCTAGGATGTGGTGGGGTCTGTTACATCGGCGGTTGCAAAGCGCATGAACAAAAAGCCGCAAGAAGGAGCTGGGCTGGTGTGTAAGCCACACGCGAGTGTCAAAAGGAAACGTCGTGTTTCCAGACGCAGGGGCCCCCAGGTCCCCTATAAAAAAAAAAGGAGGAGCTTAACGCACTCAGAAAAGAAAAGCTTCAAGAAGGAAGAGAGCTGTGAAGAAGCGAAACGGTTCTAAAGTAAATATTTTTTAAAGCCTCCTAAACACAATGGCCTTCATACATTGTGGATCTGGAGAGTGCGCCAAATCAGAGTTACTTGTTTACTCTAAAACCCACGCAGACAAGCATCTAAAACAGCTTCTTCATGGAGGTATCACCCTTAGCAGCATTGACGCGGTTGGCCCTTATAGAGTGGTTTGTGTCAGGGTCCACGAATATGTATTTGGATCTTAACACGCTGCTGCATCTTATGTGTAAAATCGTAAAAGTCGATGGGACCGACATTGAAGACGCTAAAGTGGCAATGATCGCTTACCCGCTAGCTAGCCTGTTTAATCAAGTGGACATCACCTTGGGCTATCGACTCATCACCCAGAACGATAACATGTACGCCTACAGCGAGAGCATTCTAAATTACAGTAGCGACGCCCTTGACACAACTTTCAGCGGGTCTCTTTCACAGGGATACATACGGTCAGTTTGAAATCACAGATCTGGACGGAGGCAATAAGGGTTTTATAAAAAGAGCGGGGCAGGCAGCAGCCAGTTGTACCTTTGACCTGCTGGGGCGCATACATTCAGACCTCTTCGTCCAAGATAAACTGCTCATCAACGGAATTGATCTTAAACTCAAGCTCAATCGCAACAAGGACTCATTCTGCTACATCAACGGGGATGCGGAACAGTATAAGCTGAACATCCTGTCCGCAAACCTGTTTGTAAAGAGAGTGATATTGTCCCAGAGAGTCAGGTTAGCGCATGCCTAAGCTTTACAAATATCCAACGCCAAGTACGCTGTGGAAAGAGCATCTCTGAAGGTATTCAGTATACCTGCAGGTACCCGCTTAACACAGCAGCAGAATTTATTTCTGGGACAGCTACCCAAACTCATCATCGGCTTTGTGGACAATACAGCTTTTAGCGGCACCTATGCCTCCCCTCAAACCCCTTCAATTTTAAACACTACAGTATCAACTACGCGGCGTTGGCCCACGAGGGCAAGGTGATTCCTGTAAAACCCTACACACCCCGTTTAACAACCGCCAATTACATCAGGGAATATCAAGGGCTGGTTTCGATAACCGGGAAGCATCAAAGGGACTGTGGTGTGGCCGTGTCACGAGAAGCCTATGGGAGCGGATACACGCTGTTCGCATTCGACCTAACACCCGACATGGAAGATGGCGATCACTACAACCTGGTAAAAAACGGAAATCTAAAAGCTGAAATAAGTTTCGCAGAGCCGCTGAGGACGAATGTGAACATGGTCGTAGTCTCTGTATTCGACAGCATCATTCAGATCAACTACACCAGACATATTTTGTTCGACTATCTTTAAAACATTTGTGAAATGGACACTGTGCAGATATGTGACTTCTTTAACAGGCATAAATACACTAGGAAATACTTTAGGGGTTTTCCCTAGCAATGGGTTACCAACCGAAATAGGGTCAGAAAGACCGAGCACCCTAGCCTTTAACACAGACCCTCATGACAAGGGTAGGACACATTGGGCCGCCTTGTTTATAGCTAGGGACAAGGTTACAGTGTTTAACAGTACAGCAGAGTTCCCTGAACACAGTATCTTTACACAGCCAATATTCAAGTTTGTGAAAAAAGCTGTAGCTGTGGTAGAACATAACAAGCTGAGTGTGCAGGATTCCATGGCCATCACATGCGGGGAACACTATTTATTTTATCAGTAAAATGTAAGAGGGTGTTTTGTTTAGAAATTTCTTAAATCTATATTCGAGGGATCTTGTTAACAATGACAGTATAGTTGTGAAATATGTAAAAGAAAACACAAGGGCGTCGGTCAGACCTGTGAAAACCAAATATGCAGCTTGTCAAAACTGTAAGGGTTTATAACAGATGTGTGCTTAATGTTGAACGTGTAAAATAAAGACTTTTTTTAAAAAAACATGCATTCAAACTCTGTATTTCAATATACATGCACCTTAAATATTATAAAAGACGACTGAGACGGATTGAAAAGTTATAACATGTGTTAATTACAAACAGGTTGGAAGGTGGGTAATTAGTTAGACAAACTTTATCGAAGAAACCTATGAAGAAAACAAACCCAGACACGTTTATACACATAATACACACAATTATTCAAAAAGTCTGTAGAAACATCAAGGCGTAATCCACGTGAGGGGTTTGGACACTGTCTTTTTGCGAGGTGGCACCGCAGGTGCAGGGGTAGACCATGTAGGGGATAGCCTTCGAACGTCAGAACTTATAGGCGATGGTAGTAGGGGGGTCCTTCAAATTTTCTAGCAGTCGCCAATGTTCATTATTACCAACGAGCGTGGAGGGTATATTGAGTTCAGCAGCAGCTCGCAGAAACTGACCACGCGGCGCATTTTGAGACATTAGGATTTTGGGGTGTGTGAGACCTTTGACTAGATCGTACATGTGCGACCCTGCAACTGGTTGTCCCTTGTAGAGAAATTTGCCTCGCTCATTCCAAGAGGTTAGGTCTTTAGAAGCTGCGAGTTACTCATTATCATCTGCGCAGCCCCTCTGGCTTATATTTAAGAGATCAACAACAAAGGTATCTGAGGATGGTGCAAGATCGGGAGGCGGCTGCAGGTCGTTGGAAGGAGCTGTTGGTTGTTCAGAGTCTGGGGTATATAGAGTCAGCTTGTTTCTCGGTATTCCACTGGGTGTAGCAATTTAAGAATTTTTTGAGCACGACGGTGTAAAGGTTAGCCTTGTCGTAGGGATTTAGATCGGTCCTGCTCAAAATTTCTTGAATTTCAGTATCCAGGCGTAGAGTCATTTCTACGGATATCCCAGGCGTTGTCCGAGGAAGACCCCATATGCTCCATTTGCTGCCTAGGAACCAGATACATTTTTGTGGCATGCTCCATCACAAGCCCGAGAGGAGGCTTGTAATTATAGGTATAGCTATGCCCAGCAAGTTACCTATAAAACCCCCAGACTTTCACCAGTTTCTTCTTGGTGATGAGGGAGGACCTTTTATTACTGAGCTTCTTCTTCAGCACCTGTAACTGACGCTTTGATATAGGGACGTTGCCTTTTTGTTTACGGCTATTTCTGAAATGGCAGACACTAAATCGTCAGAAGCGGCGCCCAGGATGGCCTTTGTGTTGGGGGCTGGCTGTAGCAAGCATTTTCAGGAGAGCTAAATTGCGGCGTAGGCGGGCACACATGGTCAACAATGCGTGTTATAAGGGGTGGGGTCTGTAAATGGCTCTAAAAGACATCATCATGGCTCTTTATAGGTCCGGGTCTTGGGCATTGGGGTGTAAACTACCGGGGGGAAAAATATCAGCCCTCAGTCTATAGTCTTCTAGAGTTTCATTTTTCAAGTCTTCCAACAGGTAACCGTGGGGTTTTGCTGTAGCGTTGTTAAAGGCCTCCATGAAGAAGTGTGTTTCCGGGGTACATCTGTTTAGCTATGACGGCTATTTGCTGTTTGTCACGGGGGGTTTTAAATAAAAAAAGGTATGAAGCGTTGAGAGCTATAGACAGACTGTTCTTTCCCTTGTAAAACAAGTTCTGCACAATGTAGCAGATGCTTAGATTGCGATGATGTGAATATTGAGTAAAAGCTCTCTACCTCTGGATGATCACCACCTTCACGCATAAGGTCATCGACAATTATATTTACAAGGGTCGGGGGCAGTAGCTCATCATCGTTGAGGTTACCCGGTATACCCTCTATAAATTTGATATGGGGGGAACCTCTGAGCCAAGTCTGTATAAAGAGGCTGCCAGCATGAATAAAACCACACAATGTTGTTAGGGGTTTGGGATAAAACAGAGCCGGCATTTTCTAGGAGCTTTTTTATAAAGTAGCTTTTACTGCAGTTTGAGGGCCCTGCTAGCACGCAGGAGAACGAATGCTGTAACCTGGTGTCCATGATATGGAGGCTGTCTCTCTAATGGGCCTAACAACCATAAGGCAGTGTTTTATAGTCAGCAGTCAGGACCCTTTTATAAAAAAAAACTCGCAATGTTTTATGTAGGGGCTGGGTTGTAATTTCCCACTTCTTTTTGGATCCGACTATGCAGGGCTGGTTCACGACTATGGTTTTAATCAGCTGCGGTAGCGTAATCATGCACCAGATTCTTCAAACTATCAAAATAGATTTTTAGGGTGTTGCTGACATTTAAGGTTATTCCTTTGACCTTCATACACACTTTGTTCTTGTTTGTACGGTAACTGTATGTCTTAGGTCCTGAGGACGTATTTTCTAATATATACTCATCCTTATCTAGATCACTGGTCAGATTACCCAGATAATCCCTAGAGTAGGGTCTTCATCCCCTGGTTTGCTCAGAAAAATCACAGAGTCTGTATCATGATACAAGCAGCGATCCTGGAACTTATCCATAACCCCGCAAAGATCTAGACGAGCGTGGGCTGTCGTGAAGCAGGCTATGAAAATGTTTATGTTGTTACTCGTTGTGGGGTACTCGGGTGTATTTCCAACACAAAGCAGCAGTATCGTCATCGATAAACTCACAGCTGGACACCTCGTAGCATGGGGCAAACAGGTACTTGAACAGTTTATCAGGATCTGTTATTAAGGTAGTATTTGACAGGTTTGTGCGCTGTGCAAATTTTCCCCATAAGGAGTTGAGACAGAGTTTGGCTAACTGGCGGCATGCAGGATTGACCTCTATCAGATGGGGTCGTAAACGGTTACCCTCGTGAGCGTAGTAGTCAGCGATGTATTTGTTTTGCATCCTGCCTAGTACACCATTCTGGATACCCTGAGGCCTCCTGTTTGTCTCTGAGAAACAAATTAATGTAGGGGCAAAGAGTTGTGTTGTAGTGCTCTTAAAATGCCACACTTCGTGTACTCTACCGAGACTGTACCCTTTCTCTTAGGCAGCTTGTACCTCGATGCTACACCAGGTCCCTGTGAGCATCCTTTGTTCAGTGTCTGCAAACGTCAACCTCTTTAAACATCGCACATGTTCGACAGGGGGGGGGGACATCAGCTTACCATCGAGTCTGCATCGTAACAACAGAAAGTAAAGCTGCTTAGGAGGATAGATTTCGCATTTGACCAGCCCGAAGTATTCGGCTAGGGGCTTAAAATCTCTATAGATGATGGCGGGGTGACCCAAGGGGTACAGCTTCATTTTGTTCACAAAAGGGTACAGCCTGGTGAAGTCATAGTAGTGTATTTTCTCACCCTCTCCAGCAGCCTTGTACAGTTGTATGGCATTTGTATGACCCCGAAGAAGGCATCGCGGGGATCCAGAGGTTTGGGTAAATCAGGAGTCGTAAGAAAAGAGCAGAGGCCAGTGTCGGGTTTTTAACATGTCTAGCCACTCGTGCTCCCAAAGAACTCTCATAGCAAAGCCCAGCTTTTCAACATACTGGGCCTTTGTCAGAGTACGTATAAGTGTTCAAATGTGGAACCCAGCATTTTGTTATACTCGTGGGGTTTGTAACACTTGGGGCAGCCGTGGTAAAAACAGCCATTGAATTCAAAGGCCGTCAGCATGCCCTTAATTACAGAGTACCCGTCCAGGTGATAGGGGCCCAGGCGGTATTCACCACCCTGTAAGGCATGCTGAATTTGTAAGTCTTCCTTCTCAGAGACGTGCATGAGCCATTGGATAGAGGGGGTTGAATAACGTTTGTTTACCGTTATAAAGGTCTGGCGGTACTAGAGCGATAGTTTGACCTCAAAAACATGTGCTTGTAGATGAGCATACACATGGAGGCCAGAGTGACATTTTGAAACTGGTCTATGTATTCGACCGCTTCTAGCATTTCAGGGGTTTTGAATTTCACGGCCAGACCCTTTTTAGTTGGGGTCTTGGATTTCAAGGCCTTGACTTTTTTAGTCATAGACACCACAACATCTCTGAAGAGGTTACAAGCTTGCCGCACGATCATTACATCAGCCTGACAATAAGCTTTCAACTCTGTTTGAAAATGAAACTCATTTTCACGGTTTTCAGAGTACCATTGTAGAAAGCTCTCTCATCAGGAATCATGTATTCAACCCCTTAGCTGTCAGGAGGAGGCATGGCCCCCACATAATTCTGGTTAGCCCAGGTGTTAAAAAAGTGTGGAAAATAACCTTTACACCCTGGGAACCCAAAGGCCTTTGGCAGCTTGCTCAATTTCATGGGTAGGAAATTCAGGGTGTCTATGAACCGTATTTGTAAAGGGCATACCGTCAACAGCATCAGTTTAGAACCCTGGTCAGGAGTTCAACTTGTATCTTTTCACGAATCAGGTTTTGCAGAATAAAGAAGGAGTCACAGGCTTTCGAGTTGTGGGCGAGCATGGTATACCCTTGGAATTTGGTTTGAATGAAAGTGCTGAGGAAATCACCAACGCACGTTCGCCCTTCAAACTCCCAGCTATCGTCGTAAGTTAGGTGGTGTGCGTAAATATAGTTAGGCTGGTGTACCCCCGTCTCTTGTGTGCACTCTATATCAAACACTATATAGTCTTCGGTCTTGGGGCGACCTTTAACCATATAACACTCATGGTTGGTGCCGGCCGTGAAAGACACATGGCAACAGGGTCATATCATGCCTTTGCACTTGTGATCCGTTGCCACATACCGACCACACTCACGGCAATCCGTTTTAGGGATGCAGTTATAAGATTTCTTGTGTATGCTCAAGCAGTCTTGCGAGCGACAAAACATCATACACGTGCTGCACCTCAGCTTCAGGGTAGCGTCTTCCATGCATACGTCCCTCTGACACATCTTACAATGCATTTCACACTGGTGATATGTTCTATTCTTGTATACATGGACACAGTGGGCGCACACATACTTGACCCCCAGAAAACCTTTAAGGTTCAAGATTCCATAAAAATTATTTTCGTTGTGAAGGACATACGGTCTTGTTTCTCACATGTTCCCTGGTTGTAAAGTACTGCCAGGAGCCGTTGTGATAAAGAACTTTCACAGTCACTGCGAAATAGTTCTCAAAAAGACCTATGTCACCAAAGCAGACCATGCGGTCAGGAGGTATTTCAAGAACCTCGTGGGCTTCAGCCGCTCTAGACATGACAGCGTCAGGGGTCTTGCGATCCATCAACAGCCCCGCGATGCTGGCTGCCAGACATGTATTGGCGGCGGCGCTGTTAAAGTTGAGCAGCCACCGTTGTTTACCAGTTATCTGACTGTATAGTATGCTCTTAAAGGTCTGGAAACACCCCCCCCTCACACCCCCGTACAATGAGGGGTATGACTCTAAAAGTGCCATAGGCAACTAGTTCAGCCTTACTCTGTAAAAGCCTGGAGAGTGAACAACGGCCTGTCAAAACCCTGCCCCTGGAAGCGTAGTTGGAAAAAGTCATTAGGACCCACATCGCGTAACGACCTTTCTATGAGCTCCTTTCCAGCCTGATGTATAGCTAGAATCCCATGATCGGATGATGTTATTTGGTGTAGGTTAACAAATCTAAACTCCTCGTAGTGTTCTACGGCGTTAAACCTCTCCTCATTGCGACTAACTTGTAACACTCTAAAAACAAGGGCTCTGAACCCTCATCAACAGGAGTGTGACTTACGATGTTGTTCTTTGATGTGTCATTTTGTGGATTTTGTGGATTCAGGTCGGGACCTGTCTCTGGGGGTCTTGTAAACCTACGGGTAGCGCATATTCTAGCCTTCTTCAGCTTGCGTATTAAAAGCCGCCGGTGGTTTGTACTATTAACCCACTTTTTTTTTTTGAACAGGCCCAGGCTTTTCTAGGAACCAAGCCACAGCCTATCTGAACAGGTGGGTTTGTGTCGGCGTACGTCTTGTTTCTGGAGGCATCCGCTACAGATCCACCCCTAGGTCCTTCTGAATGTCCCGCGGGTTGAAGTTTATACTCTACCCCCTGACTCCTTCAAATGGCCGACCCTCAGTATGTTAGCTCCTGCACCTATGTATGGTGTGTGGTGTGTGGTGTTGATTTAGGTGTCAGGCGTTGGTCTTGAAACTATGGTACCTTGTTTGAAGGCTTCTAGGGAAACATGGTTGTCTTGTTTGAGGGGTTTTAGGGAAACAGGTGTCCGCTGCTTGAGCAGTTGTAAGAAGCGTGAGGACTTTGTCAGCAACCACTGCACCTTACGGCTATATTTTGATTTCGGGGGCCTCTTATGAGCACCACAGGCCATGGGACTCTTTAGGGGTTGGCGCTGCCATAGTCTCGCCTGTATACCACATATGTCTACCACAGCCGCCTGACACGTCTGTATGATCACTTTTTTACACATCAACCCTTTGCACGACCTTCTGTTGGGCCGCCCTCTTGAATAGGTTACTGGTAATCCCCACCCAATTTTAAGCCTTCGCCTGGCGTTTGAGTTTTCTAACTGCCATCTGCATCTCTTTTACATGAGCCCACAATACCGCATGTGTGTTTAGAGAATAGGCTTGCGCCTGATTTTGTGCACCTTGAGCGGCCTTATAAATGGCTGTAACTCCTCAGGACCCTCTTTCCTGCTAACAGCCTTAGCCCCTTTTTGTAAAGCCTGTGCCTGTACTGTTTTAGAAATAGGGACCCATTGCGAACGCCCTGGTGTGTCCATGAGCAGATAAGCACCACAGGGGTGTGCAATAAGCGGCAATGCCCAGTGGTCCAAGGCGGTATTGTTATCCCCACATATTGCTGTGGGCAATGTGGGGCTTACGCTGGACGCGGGGCTGGTTGGGTCGTATGCTCCCAGTGGGGTAATAAGGGACACAGGGTATGAGGATTGTGAGGGGCTGTTGTCAAAGTAATCAGGGGTCCTAGTGGAAATGTCTGTTATGGTGTGGTGACTGGTTACCAGGGCTCTGTAACCCCCCCATTGTTCGAAGCCCCTTTGTGCCCCGCTTCTGTGGTTCTACCTACGCTGTCTAACATGCCCTCCAACACATTGAGAACGTCGCTGCTCCCGATAAGGACCTCTTAAGTGTGGAGTATTATCACATTTTGAGACCCTAGGCTGTTCCTGAACGCTTATAGTCTGCTTTGGGGTCTGAGGCAGGGCATGCACCTCTACACGAACCGTTAGTTTATTTGAAACTGTCTGGGGTTTCAGGACACAGGCTGGATCCTGCGGTGTAATAGGGTTGTTCAGGGGCGGGCGCTGCTATCTGTAGCTTCGGGACCCCCGGCTTCATTTTAAGATTCTTGAGAGGCACGCTGTTTTAGGGGGTTGTGGCAGCGCCATCTCTTCTACACCCTGCGGTACAACTACCACCTCCTTGGAGATCAGGGGTGTATAGACAGCATTCATGGGCTTAGCACCCTTTTTTACGAATAGGTCTAAGGGTTTAGATTGAGGCTTAGGACTCCTCTGGTTCTTCTCAGGGCTTAAGGGCCTTGCGTGGACCTCTGGGGGCACCTGCTCCTTCTTGAGGTTTAAGGGTTCGGTTTGGGGCTCTGTGAATACATTGGTGGACTTCATGTTTTAAATGGTAGGGGCAGTTCTCTGAGTCCCTATGTTTCTTCTTAAGGGTTGCCATGCTTGACACATTTCTCTTTTGATACCCTGAGAGGGCTCAGACCAGCTGTATCGTTTTTACACAGACCCTGCCCTGTGTTATCTGGGTTTGTAAACAGGCCTACAGTGCTGACCCCACCCCTGTGCAGAATAGATTTTTCTATAGGATTGTTCATCGTGTTGGAAGGGGTGTAGTACGCAGAGAGTTTCTCCTGGCGTACACGCCTACTCACGCCTTTTGCGGCAGATCTGTTGTTCTGGACGGTTGCTGTCATGTCCATTAATGGCTGGGCAGACCTCTCTTCAGCATGTTTGAGACGCTTCTAGAATATAAAGAGAAAAATATATATTAGAGAAAACATAAAACCTCATGTACAATCACCACCATCCTAATTTCTACACAGTCATCTTTTTATACAGGCGTTGCTACAAGCTGCTGGACCCCTCTGGTTGAGAGTCTGTAACACCTCTAGTACTTCACACCCTTTTGTAAAAAACACACCTGCTAGAGGTCCTTTTGCAGCTCCTTTCTTTGACGCTTTACTCCCTTTAGAAGTACTTTTCACAGCTCCTCTTTGGCGCAGGTCCCTCTTTACACGTTAAAGCTTTCCTCTTCAAAGGTCTTTCTTTTGAACGTTGCGCATCCTCTTGTACCTCGCCGACATCCGTTCATAACACAGGGGCCCCTGTAAAGAAAAAATAATACCCGGCCTTAGCCATCTTTCTGCGGAGTCCCCCTATACACCCACTGATCAGGACTTTGGCCTACACCAGCTCCCAGCGTCTTAGACAGTTTAAATAACAGCGGCCTTTATTTACATGTAGGAACGGTAGTGTTTTGCACATTGTTCATAGCTCCTTGAGCATCGAGGTACACCATAAGATCTTCAAGAACTTGTAGGTCGGGATCATAAGCTGTAAAATCATACATACATGAGAACCCCATTAGAAAAAATAGAACTTCTGAGAGATGTGTACAAAACTAAGTAGAACTACCCAACTCTAAAAAAAATTAGAATATATATATATATATATATATATATTATCTACTGGCGGTCGCCAGTAGATAGTTATAGTTAGGACCCTGTTTCCATAGGAAATCCGCAACATTCTATTTGGAATAACTTTGGCGCCGGTCGATGAATCCTCGCGAAAGTTTCAAAATAGGTGGGGCGCTACGCTCCGCTCCTACCCTGAAAGTCTCGAAGGGATTCGTCAAGCGGGGGCTGAGAAAAAAGGGGGGTCCCAAAACGCGTTTTTCCCATGCATTTTTCCATAGGACCTTTAGACACAGCTACAGCCCGAACGGCTGAACAGAGTTACTTGAAATTTGGCAGAGAGGTAGTCCTCAGGTCAAGGAAGTGCCTTTTGTAGGTCTGGTGTAAATCTGTTCAGTAGTTCCTGAGAAAATAGCATTTAAATCAATATATATATGTGGGCGGAGCCTAACCACACATCTCATCCTGAGATCTGATTGGCTGTCAGCACTTCATCCAAGAAGTGTTGGCAGCCATCTTGGGACCAATATACATGATAGCACCTCATTAAAAAGCATTGCAGTTAATAGAAGGTTTTAAGACTTTAGTTACATTATAAATCATTTGTTGATGGTACCATACTCATTTTAGGAATTGTGGTATGTTCTAAGGTGATTTCACCATGTGAAAAAGCCTTCTGCTGGGATATCATGATTGAGAGAAAAATATTTTCTCATACTTTTACCACAGAGGTTTGGAAGGTGATCTATAAGCTAAACTGAGAGCTTATTTTTTGTAAATTCACATTATCTTTCTCAGTCATGTGAGAATGAAGTCTGACATTCTCAGTAAAACATGTACATCCAACAAGGGCAGAGACTGTCAGTTGATTCCTTTGTGTTCTACTGCAGCTTTCCAGAGTGTTCCAAAGAACTACTAGAGCGCTAACCGTCCTACTTATGATAAATGTATGGCACACCTGAAGCCATCTTGCTTGGATTAAAGTGGTAACTCTTAAAACATTTAATTTAAAAAGGAACAAAATGAGGGGGTTCATTTTTCCATAAAAAGTATGATTAGTGCTGCAGAAAGAAAAATGAGGGCACATTTTGAGTGACTTCTCAAATCCTCTTCTATTTCATTAAAAAATTCTGACATGCAGACTGAAACATGCACTTTCAATACCAGCAGCAGTTTTCCCTGGTGAGCAGTAGCTTTACTACAGTGATCTAATGAGCAAAAAGAGTGCTAACATTCTGATTTTATGGCAAATGTGTGACACATTTGAATGCCTTCTTGATGGAATCAAAGTAAAAAACTGAAAGTATTTCCTACTGAGGAGACTGCAGTAAATGAGGAAATTAGGAAACTTCATAACAAATAAGTCTCCCAAGATGGCCACCAGAGACAAAAGAGCCCAAATGTAGCCCAAATATCACCCAGATGTAGCCCAAGTATAGCCCAATGACAGAATGTCCAAGAATGTTCTTAAAAACAACTAGAGCACTTACTGTCTTCATTATGACAAAAGTATGGCACACCTGAAGCCATCTTGATTGGAATAAACTGGTAACACTTAAAACATTTAATTTAAAAAGGAACACAATGAGGGGGTTCATTTTGCCATAGAAATTATGATTAATGCTGAAGAAAGAAAATGAGGGCACATTTTGAGTGACTTCTCAAATCCTCTTCTATTTCATTAAAAAATTCTGACATGCAGACTGAAACATGCACTTTTAATACAAGGAGCAGACTTCCATGGTGAACAGTAGTTTTACTACAGTGATCTAATGAGCAACTAGAGTGCTAACATTCAGAATTTATGGCAAATGTGTGACATATCTGAATACCTTCATGATGGAATCAAAGTAAAAAACTGAAAGCATTTCCGACTGAGGAGACTGCAGTACATGAGGAAATTAGGAAACTTCATAACAAATGAATCTCCCAAGATGGCCACCGGAGACAAAAGAGCCCAAATGTAGCCCAAAATCACCCAGATATAGCCCAAATATAGCCCAATGACAGAAGTGTGCAAAACACTTATTATTTTGTGTTTTTGCAGTGTTATATAGTGCAGACTTGTCAGGTATTGGAGTGCTTTACATGAGCATTGGTTACATCACACAAGAACGAATTCATTTTGGTTGTAGACATGGGGAGACTAAGTGATTTGACCAGAATCACAGAATGTCGAGCTGAAGCAGAAACTTCAACCTGGTTCCCCAGTTGCAAAGTCTGCAGTTCTGGAAGTAACACCACATCCTCTCCCCTAAGTGCAACATTTAATCAAGTTGTCAACTAGATAAAAAAACATAAAGATAACAAATAATTTAAAAGTGCTTTGTCGCTATTTGAAAACTCAGAAAATATGTCCTTATTTTAGTCTTTTAGAGCACTAACCATAATTTTGATGCCAATAAGACCCTCTCATATATGTAATTTCTAAAGGAATGCTCTAGGTATTACAGTTTTGATTACATCAAGATGATGTCAGGCGTTCCACACTTTTGTAATAAATATAGAATGTTAGCAATCTAGTTGTTCATTAGGATACTGTTGAGAGGCAGAGGCCAGGGGCACGGACTCTGAAAATTGAAGGCAGGTAGGAGGGTGCAAAGGCAACAATTTAACCACACTGAGCAGGCAGGAAGGGCCGTGGAAGCACAACAGACTATGGAGGGCAGTGGAAAGGGGGGCAGGGGCAACAAACTAACAATACAGGACTTGCAAGAGAGGCTGTTGGAGGGAAGATCTATTACGGGTCAAGGAAGCTAGGGGCGGTCCCCAGAGCCCCGGGAGCCACCACAGAACTGAGCAGGAGAGTGAGTCAGGGACAAAAGGGGCACCTTAATTTGAGCCGGGGTGCCTAGGAACGCTTGCTCCAAAAATGAAGAAAACAGACATATGAGACATGGAATTGGAGGCAGAATACAATGGCAGTTTAATGAGAAGATGCAACTTCAAAGAAACCGCAGAATAGAGACATAAAGTACAAAATACAGAATCCAGATAATCATACAGCTGTCATGATATTCTCTGTATCTCAATTAATGGACTGACAGAGAGAGAGAGAAAACACATCTATAAATGCATCATGAGAAACAAGTTACACCAAGGAAAATGTTACCTAGGGACACTCACATTTACTCTTAGAGCAAGCATTCCTGCAATTACAATACAACATCTTTTAAATGCAAAAGTACAGAGAACAATGGTTAAACATAACATGACATTTCATATAGGTAAAATAGAATAAGATACTTCAAGCAAAGCAGAGCAAGACATTTTAAGCAAAGGAAGACAAGAGCTCCCAGTTCTTGGGGAAAACCTGCACAGCCTGTTAACCTACATACAGACGGCGAGGTTGTCCGTCGATATCTGTGGGTGCTCCCTTTTTATATCATTTTGTGGGCTCCTTTGCACGCTACATCTACCTACGTATGCTACCCAAAAGCTTCGTCTGCAGATTTTACCAGACATTTCGTCATTTACCCACTTAATGCTGACAATGGACTGGGTGAAAAGGTCAGTCTCTCAGGCCAATCGCTTATCGTAAGTTCCATAGAGCAAGCAGAAAATAATGGGTATTGTACAGGAATTCAATATATTCATGTATAAAATCTCCTCAGTTCTCCTAACTTGACGCTCTGCGGTTTCCACTTCCTTAAAAGCGGGAAACCTGCCCAGGAAGCAAGTACCAGTCCAGGATGCAGCCTACTGTATGTCGACAGCTTCAGGGGGATGTTGAACTTTGATACCGAGCACGGAGCACTCGGGTAGGGTGGGGGCTACTAGTTTGGAGCAGAAGGCCTCGCAGACCTGCCTTCAGACTGCTATACACTAAAATTGCAGAGCTATGGTCAATTTAACAAAGAGGCCTACATATTGAACAGAAGGGCCTACACAGGGGTTTTATGCTGGCTGAGTGGTAAGGATGTCTCAGGATAATTATATAGCAACACAGGACCCGCTGGTCAATTTAATACGGCCTACAAATGCGGCTGGCAGGGCAAGGACAAGGGTCTCATACTTCAGGTGTGGACAGAACGGGCCAGGGGCCCCCTGTGATACAAAATCTACCCTCCTTCAAGGCTGTGGCAATGTAATAGACCATTGTGGGCAGAAGGAAGAGGCAATGGTAGTACAACCATACATGCCAACAGACCCGATTCAGCCAGGAAACGTCCAATGTTTTTAAGCTCAAATGGGCTTTATTTGATCTGTCTCCTGTCTACAATATCCTCTTTTTCAATGTAACTCAAAGGGGAAAATCAATACCCCAGTTTTTTTCAAAATCTCCCTCTTACCAAGTTCAAAATGTTCGCAAGTATGGTACATTGGATCATGGAAGGAAATGGGATAGGGACATGGACTTGGATAACAGAGGACAGGAGAGACATGGAGAGGTGCACCAAACTGACCCTGCAGGGCAGGCATCAGGGTTTGCAGCAGCACAATACACCACACAGGGCATGCAGGACGGGAGTGCAGCACAACAATCCATAGAAAGCAAGAGGGAGGGGACAGGACCATGCACATGGACAACAGAGAACAGAGGGGCAAGAGGCAATGGTAGCTAGCTGACCATAATGGACAGACAGGAGAGAAGGCTGCAGCATAACAGACCATAAAGGGCAGGAGGGACGGATCAGGGGCATTACAATGGAACAGACAAGCCAGGAGGGAGGGAGTAGGGGTCTGCACATGTAAACAGAGGGCTGGGGGCAAGGGGGCAGGGCAGGAGCAGCAAGATAGCCATGGAGGTCAGGCAGGATGGGCACTAGAAGCAAGACACAACATGAAGAGCAACAGTGAGACTGTGATGGCATACATACAGACCATGGAGGGAAGGTGGGAGGGGGTCAGGGGCAGCTAACTGACCACACAGGGAAGGTGGGAGGGGCCATGGCAGCACAGAAGACCATGCATGGCAAGTGGGAGGGTTAGTGGCAGCACAATGGCTATGATGGGCAAGAAGGAGGGTGCAGGGGCATGCACAAAGGACGATGGAGGATAGAAGGGAGGGTCAGGACCTGTGCACAGACAAGAAAGTTCAGGGGAAGTGGCCTCACAACAGACCACACGGGGCAGGCAGGAGGAGCAGTTGCAGCACAACAGACCAGGGAGGGCAGAAGGGTGTCGCAGTACAATGGACCATGTAGGACAGGAGGAAGAGGATAGAGGCATGGCATGTGGACAGGCAGGGTGGAGGTGGCAGGGACAGGTTACAGTCATCTGACAATGCTAGGCAGGTGGGAGAGGAGTGGCAGCTCAACAGAACACTCAGAGTAGATAGGAGTGGCAGGTCCATGGGACATGGTGGGCAAAAAGGATGGAGCAGGGGCATGCACAAAGACATCGGAGGGCAGGGGGAAGGAGAATAGGGGCAGCAAGCTAAGCACAGAGTTTAAGCAGGAGGTCAATGATGGGGCATAGAATTGGGCAATGGAGGGCAGGAGGAGTGGACTGGTACATCATACTAAATTGAGGGCAGTGGCAGCACATCAGACCATGCATGGCAGGAGGGAGGAGGCTAGTCCATGGATTCACACAACAGAGGATAGGGAGGAGGGGGATGGGGCAGCAAGCTAACTGTTCAGAGAAGGCGGGTATTAGAAACTTTATTGTTTTTAAAACATTTTGTCTGTGCAAACTACTTAAAATATGAACAAGTATGCAGCATAATCTCACTTTTATTCAGGAAGAAGAAGACGTTAGTGACTGTGACTCCGGGCTCACTTGGCAAAAACACCCCCTGACCCTCCACCCCCTATCGCAAAATGTAATGCCCGTGAAAAGGGTAGGTGAACACAGTGTTATATAGAACATAGTCCTGAGAGCACGATTGAAAATGAAAACTAGATATAGTGTATGGTATAAACTATGCACCAAAAAGTGTGATATAAGATGAACCAGGCGTGAAATATAATATGCAATACATTGTGCGCAATGACAGATTCATTGGAGAGCGCGAGATAGCACAGGCACTAGCGCGTGCTATGCGATATGCGCCTTGGAGTGTAATATGCACAGGGCAGTGTTGTGTAACCTAACTAGTCTCTAAAGTTGTAATATAAAATATGTGCTGGGGAGTGTAACGTTGCATATGCACTGTGACAAAGATATGGATCCCAAATTGTAATATGTATGGCATAGCACTGTGCGTTATAACATAGGCATCGAGGAAGGCACGTTAGATGGGGCAATATAACCCGTGCGAAGACAAGTGTGGCATGACATTTTCACGGGGTGGTGTTACAGTGCACATGGGCTAGAGAGTGTCATAGCATATGCACTAGCTAGTGGAATACAATACAGAGGTGTGTGGCACTCGGCAGGCAATGGTGGGTGTAACACAGCATTGGGCTCTGTCAGGAGCGCGCTGTGACTCGCAAGTGATGTTCGTCCCCTTTCCAGAGAGTAAAATAAAAAGTATTACACATCCGGCAGTGCATGTGTGTTTTATTAACTGTGAGGGGGGTTTCTTGCATAGTTTTTGTCGAATTTGTCGAATCCCCTTTGAATGGCTTGGTGTGCATGTGTATTAAATGTGCCCGTCAATAGCTACCCATGTTTGTATAAATAAACAACAAGGGTGTCTACCGGGATTAGGCACGGTAGAGCATCAGACATGTCAGAGCTTCACTAGTGGTGTAAATACATTCCACGTGGATTAATTGCATGCATAGTCGCCTTTTAATGAATATCACGCAAATCGTCATGGTGATAGGTACGTACGGTTTGTCCAGCATGTCCTAGGTGTGTCTATAAATATATATTTTTTAAAAATAATAAAAAACAGTGGCCGGCCCTGGGGATTGGGGTCAAAAAAATATAATTAGGAGACAGGCCCTGGGGGATGGGGTCATCAGGGCCAATAAATTAGAATAAGAAGGGGAACCACACAGCCCCCCTTCTTAAAAAAATAAAATAAATAAAAGACTGGCATCGTGCCGGAGGCCATGCCCCCTCCATGCAGCACTCTGCAAACGCGCCCCCAACAGGCATCTCCAGTATGCGCCAGGGAGCTGCGCTGCAGACAGGTGTTCTGAGGCCAAGCCCCGTTTTACACCTCTCTGCAACGCAGCTCTGTGGCGCTTACTGGAGGTACCTAGTGGTCTAGTGTGACCCTAGGGACCCTTAGGATTCAAGGAGACTTAATCTCTCAACTTAGAACAGCCACAGGGCGCGTTTACACAGTGGTGAAGGGAGGGGACGGGGCCTGAGGTGACGTGTGCAAACACGCACCATGGCACGTTTTAAATTGGGGATATAATTTCCCTTCAATACTGAGGGCCCCTGGGGGCTAACTAGCCCACCAAGTGCTTCCAGTAAGCGCCACTGAGCTGCATTGCAGAGAGGTGGTCCAGGCCGTGCCACTTTTTACACCTCTCTGCAACGCAGCTCTGTGGCACTTACTGGAGGTACCTAGTGGGCTAGTTGGACCCTAGGGACCCTCAGGACTCAAATGAACTTAATCTCCCAACTAAAAACGGACACAGGGCGTGTTTACACAATGGTGAAAGGAGGGGACGGGGCCTGAGTTAACGTGTGCAAAAACGCCCTGTGGCCTGTTTTAAGAGGTAGTTTTAATCCCCATGCCCTATTATATACTAGGGGCTTATAGAGGAGGTAAGGCTAATCACAGGGGGACCCCAACGCATAATGTTCCCTAGTGTATGTAGGTGTTTTCACTGTATTCTAAGTGTCTTTTAACATAGCACTGGCTCTAGGACTGGTTAGTCAGACTCAGTTACCACCAGTATCCGTCTGAAAAAGTTGAGGGTACAGGATGATTTTGCAACAAGGCTTCTTTCTGCTCTTCTTTTTGTTCTTTCTGCACGTTATCCTTCTTCCTGCACTTATCTTCGTATTTGAGGACTTCTGTTGCTTCTTTCTGCACTTCTTTTGTTTCTTTCTGTGCATTTTTTCTTCTTTCTTCACATGTCCTATCTCTGTAGGCATAGTTAGAAATTAGCATTTAAAAAACCTTTGAAATTAACAGAAAAAACCATAGGTTTCAGGCACGTTATAGTTAGGAATTAGCATTTAAAAAACCTCAGAAATTCACTGAAAAAACCATAGGTTTCAGGGGTGTTATAGTTAGCTGGACTTTTCACTTGTACAAAACCATTGAAATTCCCCCGTTATAGTTAGTTCAGCTAACTATAACTCGCGCGCCCGCAATGCACTGCTGATGACGTCACATATTACATCACTCATGACATGGTCAGTGACATCACTCATGACATCACTGATGACATCTCAAATGACATCACTGATGACATCACTGATGACATCATCCTTGTGATAGAGTGGCAGACCTCCTCTCACCCTAATATAACCTTTGATACACACATTCAAAAATAGAGACTAACATTTTCAAAACAATGGACATACCAATACCAGTTACAACAACCTCTTCAGTAATTCTAAGATCCACATACACATCCACTCATTCACCAACAGTCCTATACAGTCACTCATACATGTACTCACTCATCATATGTACTCATACACCTATACATCCTGTTACACAATGCCACTCATCCATAGAGTTACTCACACACATAGTCACTCATGCTAATAAAGAATCAAACATACATTTACTTGCATATACAGTTATACACACACCACCACACTTACTTCTACGGAAACTTACACATACTTAGTCTTTTAAACAATGACTTATAGAAACACATACTTATTCATACAGGAACTCTTTCAATCTCTCACTCTCACATATACTCACATATATACACCAATAGTCACATATACTAGTTTAAAACATATGTAGTTACTCATAAAGACACTATTGAGACAGTCATTCACTCACTAACACACCCATACACACACTCATCCACCCATACAGTCCTGCACACATACTGTGTTCAACACATACAAACAGTGAGTCACTCATTCATGCACCTATGCACTACGTAATACCCCCCACCGAACCATGCAGACACTCAGACTGATACTCAAAAAACCAACTAATAACCTATATAGACACCCATGTAGCTACTCACCAACCCATGCAGCCAATTATACACAAAGTGAGAGACTGATACAGATATTTACATATTTAAACATTACTCACTAAGCCATGTATTCACTATGATACACTTAATCAGTCAGTTACACAATCAATTTTTCAAAAACAAATCATCCATTTAGACACTTATATACCCATTTATTCTTCCATCGACCTTGAGATATACATATATAAAACATATTTAATTTTCAGAATAACACACATTCACTGGATGATGTCATCAGTGATGTCATCAGTGATGTCATTTGAGATGTCATCAGTGATGTCATGAGTGATGTCACTGACCATGTCATGAGTGATGTAATATGTGACGTCATCAGCAGTGCATTGCGGGCGCGCGAGTTATAGTTAGCTGAACTAACTATAACGGGGGAATTTCAATGGTTTTGTACAAGTGAAAAGTCCAGCTAACTATAACACCCCTGAAACCTATGGTTTTTTCAGTGAATATATATATATATATATATATATATATATTACCTACTGGCGGTCGCCAGTAGGTAGTTATAGTTAGGACCCTGTTTCCATAGGAAAAATAGGAAAACCGCAACATTCTATTTTGAATAACTTTGGCGCCGGTCGACGAATCCTCGCGAAATTTTCAAAACTAATGGGGCGCTACGCTCTGCTCCTACCCTGAAAGTCTCGGGGGGATTCATTAAGCGGGGGCTGAGAAAAAAGGGGGGTCCCAAAACGCATTTTTCCCATGCATTTTTCCATAGGACCTTTAGACACAGCTACAGCCCGAACGGCTGAACAGAGTTACTTGAAATTTGGCAGAGAGGTAGTCTACAGGTCAAGGAAGTGCCTTTTGTAGGTCTGGTGTAAATCTGTTCAGTAGTTCCTGAGAAAATAGAATTTAAATCAATATATATCTGTGGCAGCTTACGGTGCGCTTGCCGTGCGCGAGCTCAAATCTGATTGGTTGTCACATGACTGTAAACATTCGAATCGGACGAAATCAGGAAGTGTCGGCCGCCATTTCGTGTGTTTCACACAGAATAAAAAGGGAGATAACTTGAAAAGGGGGCAAGGAAGAGAGTTACAGACCCCCTAACATTTGAAAGGGGGTCAAAGAAGGACAGAAAAGTTAAAAAAAAACATTTATTAATTTAAAAAAAAAAATCGCGGGGTACGCGTACGGTAGAAAAAAAAAATAAAAAAAGAAATAAAATTCAGATTTAAGTGTTTAGATATTAGGGGGCTCTAAAAAGAGCTGTTGTGTTTATGAAGTGATTTTTTAGTGGTACCTACAAGTAAGTACCGATGCAGAGTCTAAGGTTCAAGAGGAAGACTCTGTTCCCTTCATCAGTGAAGTGTACACCATCTCCTCTATAAATGTCTTGCATGTCGTAACACAAGTTGTTGTGGTAAATGGAACCCATACCATAGTCTCGGAGGAAAGCAGAAACAGATTTGTTGACGTGCTTTCTTGCTTTGTCAATCTGCGGACAAAAATGATTGGACCAGTTCCATTTTTGCCTTTGGCATATGTTAGAATACACAAAGGCAGTTTTAGGGAAAGTGAAAACAGTTGTGCAAAGGTCTCCTTCATAAGCATTTCCAGACCTACCCCAGTCAAAGTGCCTAGGTCATTGCCACCACAGTGCACTATTATGAGGTCAGGGTGTTGGATTTGCATGAAGGATTTCACCAATGGCATCAATTGGTGCCACTTTAACCCTCTCTGACCAATCCATTTAATGTCTACATTTGGCAAAGCAAGGTCTCTCACCATACCTGTTTTCTCTGCATACTTTTCACTCCAGAAGACATAGCTGTGCCCTACAATCCACACTGAACATCTTCAAAGGAGAACTGGATGCACTCAGGAGGTGTATTTCAGTAGAATGGGAAAAAGAAATGAAACACATTTTGGAAATGGAGGCATACATATTTTTTTAAAATAAAAAGAACTCATTGGCTGTTTCATACCATTCTACACTAAAAACTAGGCTGTATGTGTCAATTTATAGAAGCATGTTTTGTATTGGTACAGAAAAATGTGTTACTAAAGAACAGTACTATGGATTTGCTGTTAGGTTTGAAAAGTCAAGCACTCTTGCTCTTTGGAAATGAAACATTGTGTGGTGAACTTCTGACCTAACTCCACACAGCAGTGTTCCATGAGCTGTTGCTATGGTAGCAGGCAGAAGTCAAGTTGGGGGAAGGGTACTAGGCAGAGGTCAAGTTGGGGGAAGGGTACTTTTGGAAAAGGGTTGGTTTTCAACCAATAGAAATGTGTGATTACATTTGAAAAAAAGGGGGAAGCACTGAGATTTGAAATTAACATGTATATGTGTGGAAAAAGAGAGGGAAACTTTGCCATTATCTGGTTCTGCTGAGAGGAGAGAGGTGTACAGAACAGAGATCCTGGCTCTGATAATCTGCTGTTTGAGTGCCACATTTCTTTCACAACTAACTAATTTTAAAGGCGAGTTATGAGTTTTAGAGGGGATGTATGTGGTAAATTAAGAAATGAATAATAGAATTGGAATTCCTTTTGTTGAAGTTGTGTTTATCATTTTGTGTTTTGGGAGAAATGTAAATGTAAGGAACATGTAAAATAATGTGGACTATGTTTTCACCATAAATTAAGGTGTACTGGTATAAATGAGGAATACTTTTAGGGTTTGAGGTTGCAGTCAGTAATGCAAATACATTCAGCATCACTAAGGCTGGGTGCCCTTGCTGGAGTGTAGTCAGTCACCCAGGTTACACATGTTGCTGGTCTCAAAAAGCAGTTTGGACATGTGCTGTTTTCAGAATCTGAAAAGTGGATTCAAAATGTGTCAGACTGTAAAAGTACTTATCACTTGCAAAAAAAAGAGTAGTAAGTGTGCTTTCAAATTGGCAAAGAAATTTCGTTTTCTGCCTAATTACAAACCATGACTCTGTGTGCAAAGAGGAATTATAGACAGATTTATTGCGTATTACTCTGGTAATTTTACATTTGCATTAGTAGGAAAAATGGGGGAGCTATTTTTTCTGCAGAAGCAGACTCTTAGCACACACCCAGCTGCTTATCCTGTAGAATCATGCATAGTATTCACAACCGAGTGGGGTTTGAGGTTGCAGTCAGTAATGCAAATACATTCAGCATGACTAAGGCTGGTTGCCCTTGCTGGAGTGTAGTCAGTCACCCAGGTTACACATGTTGCTGGTCTCAAAAAGCTGTTTGGACATGTGCTGTTTTCAGAATCTGAAAAGTGGATTCAAAATGTGTCAGACGGTAAAAGTACTTATCACTTGCCAAAAAAAGAGTAGTAAGTGTGCTTTCAAATTGGCAAAGAAATTTCGTTTTCTGACTAATATCAAACCATGACTGTGTGCACACAGGAATTGTTTTTAGATATTTAATTTGTGATGATGTTATTGTGATTTTCACTTGTAGGAAAGGGGTACATAGTATTTTAATATTTGAAAAGATCATAAAAAATGTAGTAATATATTTAAATAAAATAAAGGATTTTTTTTTTAGTTTTTTTTCAGATATTGCTGAAGAGCAGTGAACAAAATTAAAGATGCCTACAAAATCCAGACTAAGGAAAAACCACAAAAAAAAATTATATTTGAAGACAACTGGAGGACCTAAGTTAGTTGGAGATGCTCATGTTGGGAAAAAGAGAAAGTCTTCTGGTAAGCAGACAAAAGATTTTTTAAACAATATCTTCAAAAAAAAGAAAAAGGTACAAAATGTCTGTACTCGAAAGAATGTTTTAAATAGAAAACAACAGGAAAAAATTGAGAATTTAGTTAATGCAAATATACCTTCAGAAACAATAAAGATTAACTTAAAAAGAAAAACAACGTTTAAAGAGATTCGTAGAAAAATGTTTCAGAGAAGAGTTATGTCAAATTTGATAAAGGATGTGAAGAAATATAAGAAAAAAGCTAAATTTTATAAGAGAAAAAAAGAAATTGAAGCCATTGCAGCAAAGGCTTTAGAATTAAAAAGGAAACTATTCATTTTAATTTTGAACAGGATGCGTACATTAGATAAAATGGTCAATGTACTGAAATCACAAAGCAAAAGGAAAAGACTAGTGAAAAGAACAAACTTTTGTAAAGTGTTTTTAGGAGAATGGATGCATAGTTCAAGTAGTGAACCTTTTTTTAATGAAGAGAGTTATTTTCAAAGTAATAGTTTGCTGCATGCAGTTGACACCAGAGGTCGTGCTTATGAAGTGAAAAATGGTTGTATAATGGAGAAGGAGAAAATGGTTCCAAGAGATGAGGAACAAGTGATGGCGGATGAGGCTATGGGGAGACGTCCTAAAGCCCCAGTGTACACTTGGAATTGTAGTAGTATTTGCACTGTGCGTCAGGAATCTATTGATAAATTTCGTGAGTTTCTAAGAGAATATAGTAAAAAAAGTGTTAAACAGAAGATTAAGGTACTTCAAAGTCTAGATCCATGCAGAGTGAGAGAGAATACTGGTTTGCAGGGACATTCTCTGGCTTGTCTATCTAGAAAAGTGTGTAAAAGTGTTTATCATTTTAGGATGCTGGCTGTTCATCATACTGAAATGAGAAAGTTTGTGAGACGATTGTATTTTGCTAAAAGTCCAGCAATAAAGTTAGATGAATTGAATAGGGCTCTGTTCCGTGGATCGGTATCAGATGTAGAGAAGGTTACTGATGAAATTCAGTTTTGTTACTTTGGTCCAGAACAAGAAAGTGCAGAAAAGGACACAGTAAATGAGGAAGACGTGGAAGAGAATGTAGAACCCTCTGTAAGTAAGACATTTAATGATCACATAACAAAATTTGGAATAATCTCCAATGAAAGACCAAATATTACTTGTATTTGTTGCCGCAGAACTCATTATAGAAAACAAACCAGGAATGTTGATCTCTACAGAAAAAGTGAAAATGAAGATAATTATAAGTGGAAGGATTTTGCCACATATATATTTCTTGAAAATTGTTTTGAATTGGGTGAAGATCAGCGTATTTGTAAATACTGTTACAACAAGTTAGAAGAAAATAGAATGCCGACCAGAGCTGTACATAATAATTTAGAATTGGATGCTATTCCTGCCGAACTTTCTGAATTAAATACATATGAGTCTATACTTATTCAATGTGTTCATCCGTTCCAGACCATAGTACGTATGGAGCCCAAAACTGGTAAATTACCTCCATCAGATTTACTGAGAGGTTTAAAAGGTAGAGTGGTGTATTTGCCCTTGGATTTGAAAAAAAATATGGAAACTATTGATGCAGATACTTTGGAAACTGAACCATTAGTTATTCTGGTTAATGGTGTACCTACAAAGAATAAGAAGATTTGGCAGGAGCTGGTAGATGTACGGAAAGTACAAAGAGCAAATTTGTATTTGAAAAGGAATAACAAATGGTATGAATCAATATATATAGAAGAAGAAGATTTACAAGAAGACACAGAAACACCAACTGGACAAATTGAAAAAGTGGACAAGTCAAAGGAAGAAGAAATTTATGAACATTTTAGCATACATCCTCTTCATTCAAAAGAAGTTATGGGAGACAATATTGATCTGTTTCAGATGAAGAAAGCAAAAGGAACTCCTGTGAGTGTATGGGAGGAGAGCTTGGAAGCTCGATGTTTTCCCCAGCTGTTTCCTACAGGAAAAGGAGGACGATACGACGAACGTCCAGAACAGATTCCAGCTTCTGAGTATCGAACTACAAGACTATATGCAGAAGATCCAAGATTTCGACAAAGTATTCCTTATTTGTTCCATCTTTTATTTGAAAGCGACTTGTCTGCATTATCATATGCTGTAAATCACATTTTAAAAAGTGGAGTACATTTACAAAATGTGTCTGCTAAGGATTTTATGGAGAAAGTGCAGCACCGAGATGATCATTTGGAAACACAACTGATCAATCTGATGGCTTGTCAGCGTGAGACAAATGAATATTGGTACCGACGCCATAATGAATTAAAATGCATGTTACGGAATTTAGGAACACCAACATGGTTTCTTACCCTAAGCTGTGCTGAGTACGCTTGGGATGATTTACTGGATTTTCTACGAGAGGCAAATTCAAACATTAAAAACATCGAATACAAGACAGCAGGAGAACTGTGCTCATTGGATCCGGTTAATGTTTGCAGATATTTCAATCATAGATTTGAGGCTAGGATGTCCTTCATTTGCAATAAAAAAAATCCACCTCTTGGAGAAGTAGTAGATTTCTTTTGGAGAAAAGAGTACCAGGCAAGAGGTGCTCCTCATATTCATATGCTGTTGTGGATCAAGGATGCCCCAAAGTTTGGAACAGATACTGATGAAGCAGTGTTATCTTTCATTGAAGAATATGCAACATGTGCTATACCAAAAAGCACAGAAGAGAAAAAGTTAAAGGAGCAAGTTTTACGTTTCCAAAGTCATCGGTGTGCAGAATACTGTCGACGGAAATACAAGAGCAAAGATAAATACTACACTAAATGTCGATTTGGATTTCCTAGACCTGTTCTTTCAAATGGAAGAGTAAACAGTTTTATGTCATCTGTGAGACATACTATTACAAGAAAATCACCTAAGAATACCTACAACCTTAAAAGAAAAGAAGAATCAAAAAATATAAATGACTACAACCCAGTCATTTTATCCATGTGGAATGCTAACATGGATATATAGTATGTAGCTGACAATTCCATTGCTGTTGCTCGATATGTAACGTCTTACATTACTAAATCAGAAAAAACTGAATTGAAAGAAATGTGGAAAGAGATTTCTCACGAGAAGACTGTCAGTAAGAAGCTGTACAGTTTCAGTTTAAAGATGTTATCACATCGAGAAATTGGATCCTACGAATGTTCAGATAGGTTATC
Organism: Triturus cristatus; assembly: GCF_964204655.1. Taxonomy (NCBI): domain Eukaryota; kingdom Metazoa; phylum Chordata; class Amphibia; order Caudata; family Salamandridae; genus Triturus; species Triturus cristatus. The sequence goes on from NC_140586.1 coordinate 13,235,710, forward strand.
TTCTGCAAGTCTCTACTCGAAATCACGAATAATAATTTGGGCAAGTTTAGGCCTTGCAGAAATGAGAAATCGGGTACTGAAATCTGTTGGAGAAATTAAATATTTGGCTGAGAATGACCCAGAAAGTACAGATATTTTGAAATCAAACATGTTGGACACATATTATCCCAAGAGAAGTCTTCATCTTGAGAACATGTGTCTCTATGAAGTGCTGCAGAACTACATTTATTCACGGAAAGCCACAGAAGACATCAACAATGGAAAATATAAAGTCATTGGTGAGGAAGGATGTTTGGTGAAGCAAACAAAAGGAAGTTTGATAAATCACAGGAAGCTGAGTTGCGACACTACTGACAAAAAGGAATTTTACTACTTGGCTCTTTTACAGCTGTTTAAACCATGGCGTACAGAGGACGAACTACTGGGAGAATTTCAAAGCTATGAAGATTCCTTTAATGCTTGCAAAGACAGCATAGACTGCAGTACTTTCACAAATTATGTGCAAATGTTAAATGAAGAAATTGAGCAGGAAACTACAATTGCAGCTGAAGTAGCTAGGGACAGTTCTCAAGACAGCCAAAGTTCTGGAACACTCAGTCAAGATCCCCTAGGACAACCTATCGTTGAAAATGAAGCTGCAATAGCTATGACTGAAGTGGAAACGGCTATGAATCAAGCTCAAGAAGAATTTATAGACTTACCAAATTTGGAAAGACAACTGAATGAAGAGCAGCAACAAATTTATGAAGAGATCAGAAACAAAATTGATCACGGATTACTACATGAAAAAAAAGAGTGCTCATGCACATCATTTCAACCAATCAGGATGTATGTAAGCGGACAAGCTGGAACTGGAAAAAGTTTAATAAAAGTCATCAGAAGCTACCTACAGCAAAAAACGGATTCAACTTTGTCTTGTGTGGTTACTGCTCCAACTGGGTTAGCAGCATATAACATAAAAGGAATCACCTTACATCGTTTGCTAATGTTACCAGTGGAGCATGAGAACAAAATACAATACCACAAGCTAACTGGAGAAGCATGCTTGGAAGTTTCAAGAGTATTGAAGAAGATGCAAGTTCTCATTATTGATGAGGTGAGCATGGTATCAAACGTAATGCTTGCCTTTGTGCATTTAAGAATGCAGCAAATTCTAAGGACAGACTATGACGTGTTATTTGGTGGAAAACATGTCATAGTTTTTGGGGATCTTCTACAGCTTACTCCAGTTAAAGGACAACCAGTGTTTAATACTGTGACACATGAAGACACAAAAAAGTCATTGGGAAGCATTGGTAATGCAAATATTTAGTCCTTCTTTGAGTACAAGGAACTTACTACTAATATGAGGCAAGAAAACGATGAAGAATATGGAAGTATTCTGAAAGATATCAGAGTTGGACTACTCACAGAAGCTGGCACGAAAGCATTACAGAGTCGGTTGCTACATAATTTATTTCCAAAGGAAGAAATAGTTGCAGAGAAGATATACAAGAACATTGCAGAAAAGAAAAGTGTCATCTGCTTAATGCCAACTCTACGTGAATGCTCAATATTCAATGAGGAGCTTTTGAAATTGGAAAAGGAAGAGATCAAGAAATTGGAAGCAGTGGACAAAATTCAGCATGAAAGAATTACTATTACATTCACAGGCAAACTGAAAAATAAATTGGATTCACTAGAGAAGAACATTTCAAAAACTGCTGGATTAGAAAAAAATCTATATGTTTGCATGAACTGTAGAGTATTTTTAAGGAGAAATTTGGATGTTGAAAAAGGTTTAGTAAATGGAGCTATGGGAAGAGTTGTGGGTTTTATTAATTATCAGAAAAAAGATGGAATTGAATGTTTAAAAATAAAATTTGATCAGATAGAAGAAGTTATAGACATTTGTCGTTGTACAGTTCGTTTCATGCTTGTGAAAGACTTATATGTACGTAGGAAACAGTTTCCGTTTTCTCTAGCATATGCTGTAACTATTCACAAGTCTCAAGGATTGACTGTAGATTGTGCATTTGTAAACATTGGTTCAACTGTGTTCAAAGAAGGTATGGCTTATGTAGCTTTGTCACGAGTGAAAACATTATCTGGTTTATTTATGATAGACTTTGATGACTCAAAAGTTAGTGCTGATGCAAACTGTGTAAAGGAGTATAATAGATTAAGAAGAACCTATGCTCCTCATTTAGGTCAGTATCCTGTGTTGGAGAAACGTGTAGTTTCTTGAAAAAGGAGAATTGAGAATATCTGAAATGAGGATGTAGAGAGGAGAAAAAAAAAGAGGAGTGATGTAATTGCAAGCAAAAAGAAAAAGGAAAATATTGTAGGTTGTCATTTTGAAAATAGCTCTGGTGTCAACTGCTACGCTAATGTAGTGCTGAATGTTGCATTTTATCTGGAAAATTTGCAAGAGCAGATAATAGTAAATCAGAGAAAAAGATTCTGTTCTGAGTTGAGTCTCCTGTTTCAAAAGCTGAGTAATGATAAAACTCAAATAGAAAGTGCTACTGAAATTAGAAAACTTTTAGATGTATGTTCAGGACGAACACAGTTTTCTCAAAATGTACAGCAAGACGCACAGGAATTCTTGATGTATTTTCTTCAGGTACTGGAAGAAGAAGGGGTACCCATTGAAAATATGTTTGGTGTCTCTTATAAATGGGAACATAGTTGTGAAAACTGTTTCAATACATGTGGCTCTAATGTTGATTCTGAAAGGTTTATTTATTTAACATTGCCAGACAGTAAAACAGTCACTTTTGCTAAATTAGTTAAAGATGCTAATCATAGCATGGAATGCGGTGAGTGTAAATCTGACATGTTTTCAACGTTAATTTTAAAGGAATACGGACAGTATGTAATTTTAATGATGCAACGATGTAGAGCGGATGGTTCAAAATTGGATACTTTAATAAAGAAGTTTATAGGACAGCAATTATCAATTTCAGGAAAAACTTTTGTAACAGTTGCAATAATTTTCCATGAAGGACCTACTGTAACTTCTGGACATTACACAGTTTATCTTAAATGTGAAAAAGGCTGGACACTGTGTAATGATTCCCAATTGATTTTCAAGCAACGTTTGCCTTTTGATTTAGCAAATTCCTATCTAATCTTTCTGAAACCTAAATTTTAGAGAGAATTGGCAAGATCTGCACAAAACAATTTTTCCATTTTATTGGATTACCATTGGAATTTTCAAATAAAAAGATTTTTCAAATTACCATTTGGCCATAAGGAAAGGTAACCAATTGTATTGTGGACTTATTTAATTACTAATTAATCTTTCTGAAACCAAAATTTTAGAGAGAATCGGTAACATCTGTACAATTTAAATTTTGGAATTTCATTAGATTACCATTGGAAATTTAATCAAAAAAGAATTTTAAAATTACCATTTGGCCTAAAGGAAATGTAACCAGATGTATTGTGGAGTTATTTGAGATATATTATTTTTGTGATTATGCTTCTGAAACAAAATTGTCAGACGGTATTTTAAAGAAATAGTTATTGTTATTAGATGATATTTTTTTTGAATATTTTGCATTTCTATAATGTTATGTTTTAGTGAGAAGAGATTCTGGGCTTTTTTAAAACAATCTTTGAGATTGTTATTTTTTTTTTGCCCGCTGTTAAGTGATGAATGCAATTGCTTTCACGATTTATAGTGAAATGCAATATATTCTGAAAACAGCAAAAAAAAGGCAAAAAAATGTTTTTGGAAAATATGTAAATACGTGTACTGTATTATAAAATGTTTTATTAAATATTAATACTTTTTTCTTTTTTTTCAGATTGAGAAAGAAAATTTTCGAAAAATAAAACCATTTTTACACGCAATTTCAATTAAATTTAAAATGATAATTACATTTTTGGGTGGGTCAGGTAAGTCAGAAATTAGATGGTCCCTTTCTTCCACTTCTCCTCAAACAGATTTTCAGTATTTAGTTATTAATCCCTCAAGGACCTTGTAATGTGGTAATTGTTTTTTAGTGTACGGTAATAAAAAAAAAAAAAAAAAAAGTTAAGAAAAAATTTAAAAAAGTTGAGAGGTAAGGTTGGCTCTTAAAAGAGCCGTTGTGTTCATGCAGGGACAGAGGAAAGGAAGAATGGGAACATTAGCTAGTAGGACAAATGTGCTGGTCTATTTTGTTGTTAATGAGGGGAAGACTGGTCTCCCTATGAACAATTAGACCATGGCAAAATGAGCAACGCATAGTAACCCTCGCAAACCGATGGTTAGTTTCCACAGGACCAGAAAGAGGTGAATCTGCCCCCACAGATGAAGGGCTCAGCTGAGCTTCCGAAGAAGGACTCGGCTGAGCTGCTGTGGATGTGCTTGCTCGATTTACTGAAGGGTTGCCTCTAGTATGTCGTGCATGTGTCCTAGGATGTACATCCTCAAGGTGTCTCAACATAGTGTGATTCCCGAAGGAATACTTCTTGTTGGGATTACCTCTCGAAAGTACACGCTGGCACAGCTTGCAAGTCACCAAAGCAGCATTGACTTTTTTCTCGCCCTCAGGAAAAGTAAAATACTCCCATATAAAAGAGCTCTTCTGTTTCCTCTTTCTCTGCCTGATGGTGGTGCTGCTAGCCTCACTCTCAGCAGAAGAGTGCTGGTCTGCCATCGTATCCCAAAGACAAGTCAGCTCCTTCTCCTAAGGGATCACAAGCAGAAATGAGGGGAATGGGTGTGGTGTAGGAGAGTTCTAGAACTGAAACTACTTTGAACCAATCAAAAGTTTTGTTTCTTGATCACATGACCCACCGTGCGCGTATGTTACGCTTACGGTGCGCTTACGGAGCGCTTATGGTAAAAGTACGCATGCGCGTAAAAAAGACACGCGCTCGCGCGCATGCGCATAACGGGCACGCCCCAACACTTCCGCGTAACGTGCGCATGTAGCGTACACACTTACGCGCCACGTACGCAGTACGCACGGCTACGTAAATTGCGTAACCATACGCAAAAAGAGTAGAAATATTACGAACATTACGCAAACCGTACGCTTACCGTAAGCTTACCGTACGCACACTGAAAAAAAAAACCAAAAAAAAACACTGTTATACTAATATATCTTACCTGTTTGTTAAAAAAAAAAATGAGAAAAAATAATATAATGCAGAATTTTTAAAAATTAAGCATAGTGTTTTAAGACAATATAAAGTAAAAAAAAAAAAAAAAGTAAAAAAGCTTGCAAATAAAAAAAAAAAAAAAAAACACGTTAAATATAAGAATTTGTATTAAAAAATCCATACAAAAACAATGAAAAAACCATGGGAATCACACATGTTATAGTTAGGAATTAGCATTTAAAAAACCTTGCAAATTCAGTGAAAAAACCATAGGTTTCACACACGTTATAGTTAGCGGACATTTTACTCATAAAAAACCAATGAAATTCCCCCGTTATAGTTAGTTAAGCTAACTATAACTCGCGCACCTGCAATCCACTGCTGATGACGTAACATATTACATCACTCATGACATGGTCAGTGACATCACTCATGACATCACTGATGACATCACCGGCGGCAAACTCAACCCTTGGTCCCCCTTATTCTGGCCCCCCTCCTTTGGTCCCCCTCCTTCTCCCTCTCCCGCCGTTAAGACATTGGGAATCACCCTCAACCAACAACTGACCCTACACTCCCAGATCAGCACAGTGGTCTCTTCCTGTTTTTTTACTTTGCGCACCATTCGCAAGATTTCACGGTTTTTCTCCTTTTCAGCCCTCAAATTGATCTTGATGGCTATGGTCCTTTCTCGGCTGGATTACGGGAATGCCCTATACAACGGCGCCCCCGCCTATGCCATCCGGAGGCTCCAATTGGTACAAAACCAAGCTGCGCGCTTGGCCTATGGTTTATCCAAGTCTCACCATACCATTCCCCTTCTTAGATCCCTCCATTGGCTCCCAATTATAGAAAGGGCTCTCTTTAAGATCGGTTGCATCACGTTCCATGCCCTTACGGGAACAGCCCCATCTTTTATTACGTCAAAAATCGTTCCTTAAATCCCCAGTAGACAACTTCGTTCTTCCTCTCTGTCCCCATTGGTGGTGCCCAGATTTAAGAAGAGCAGAATGGGAGGCTCAACGTTCTCCTTTCTAGCTCCACAATTTTGGAATTCTCTACCTTTCCAAATGAGATCATCCCCCTTGTACCTGGCGTTCCGGAGCACCCTGAAGACCAATCTGTTTGCACAGGTTTTTAAAATATAAGCCGCATCACCCTCTCACTCAGGTATCATTTCCTCTATAGCGCCATGAAACCGCTTGGTGTCCGAGCGCTCAAATACTTTTAAATTCAAATCCAAAACATTGCACATAAAATCTTACTAGCGTTCTCCACCATTTGTGTGATGTGGTGGGTGGGCGGGTGGAGGCACGTTCTTCCAGAGTTCTTCAGACTGTAGGACTTGAAAGGTCTTTCTCAAGACTTGAAGGGGGTGCAAGGTCCAGCAGCTCCACATCCTCCCATGAAGTGGTATTCAGACTCCCAGAATGCATAGCCTAGATCTGTAGGAGGAAGAATGGACACTTGGTCAAAGATTTCATTGGCTGTGGCATATATGTCACAGAACTCCAAGACACTAGCACTTTCAGATCCTCTGCCATTTCATCTTCTCGCTCAACAAAACATCATTGCTGAACTTGTACAAATCCCTGATATACCTACACCAGCACATACATAGGAGTTTGATTTTCGTTATTTTGCAGGTGTTTTGTAGGTTTTAGACCTATTGTATATAACCCAGAAAGAATCACCTGTGTGCCTTTCAAAGTACGCATGCATGTTTATACCTGCATGTGGTTGCCTTTGACTGTACATTCATGACACTTCAGTCCATGTTGTACATGTAATTTAATGCAGTAAAAGCGAATAACTTTGTTAACAGGTGAGTATTAAGTGCGCTTTGGCCCCTTACAGAGGAATAATTCTCTTGTCTTGTACTTGCATTGCAGTGGAGTGCATGAGACTATTTTTCATCCAGGAAGTACACTGACTCATCACACATTAAATTCTCTTAAATGCACTGTATCCAGTAATCAATTTTTATTTATTTGCCTTTTTTTTCCACTGTAGCCGGCTCTATTTCATGGTTTAGTCAGAACTCAAAATCCAAGACCGGCCTATTGAATTTGCCAGTGCTCGTTTTCTTCCCCCCTGCCTAGAGATGAGACTTTTTTTGGTACTCGGCCGTGTTTAATTTGACCTGGTGGTAGCAGGTGGAGCCCCTTCATACTTCTTTTGGGGGACTGGCACTTAATTGTAATCATCCGACTTTGACCCAGAGCAAGAAAGAGAAAAACAAGCATTGGCATAGCCAATAGGTCTCGCCTTTGGGACCTTATAAGTGTTTAGCTATGCAACACATGATGTTGTTGCACCAAGGATATTGTGCTGGATAACTTCAGACTGTGTTGGGCAATGATTTAGAGAACTCCCTGTGGGCTACAGTGGAGAGGAGATCTCACTTGGAAATGTGAGGTCTGCCAGAGTGGGCGTGTGCTACCACTCGGTCCATGGCAGCCAAGGAGGGTGTTGAGAAAGACCTGGAGCCGGAGAGTATGGCCCAGGTCCCTGCCTTAAAGAGAAGGGGCGCCTGAAGCCGGCCCCCTTGGTTCCCACAGCCCAGGAGGGAGCAGACCCTGAGGGGGATGCCCTGAAGCCTACCAGGGAGCAGATCACTGAACTGGGGGACCTGCCTGAGCTGACCCATTGGCAGCAGGCAGGGGGGGCCCACCAGGGAGGAGTTGTGAGCAGCAAAGAGTTTGCCCTTCTCTTGAGGGTATGCGGCGTCAGGCTGCAGCCCAGGCAGCAGGTGACCTGTCTGGTTCACATCTGATTTATTGGGAGAACAGTCTCCTGTATAACAAGCCTAAGACTGCTGAGCCGGGGTCAGCCCATGTGCTGGTGGTACCAGAGTGCTTCAGAGCCTTCCTACTGGGGTTGGCTCATGACATTCCATTGGCAGGACATCTGGGGCAGACCAAGACCTTGGAGAGGCTGGTCACCCACTTTTATTGGCCCCAGATGCGCAAGAGCTCAGGCGGTCATTGCAGGACATGTGAGACTTGCCAGACAAGTGGGAAGAGGGGGGGGGGCAGATCAAGGCCCCACTCCAGCCCTTTCCAGTTGCGAGTACCCCATTCGAGCGAGTGGGCATGGACATTGTGGGGCCTCTGGACCCTAAGACAGCCATGGGCAACAGGTACATCCTGGTCTTGGTGGGCCATGCCACCCGGTACCCTGAAGCCATCCCGCTCAGGACAGTGATGGCCCCCGAGGTGGGACGTGCACTGATGGGGGGGGGATCTTCTCCCATGTGGGGTTCCCCAGAGAGGTGGTGTCTGACAGGGAGACCAACTTCATCTCCCAGTATATGAAGTCTCTGTGGAAGGAGTGTGGGGTAACTTAAGTTCACCACTTCTTTCCACCCCCAAGGTAACAGTCTGGTTTAAAGGTTCAACCAGACCTTGAAGGGCATGAGAATGGGCCTAGAAGAGCCCCTGAGGCGTAAGTGGGACATACTCTTGCCATGCCTGTTTGCATACCGTGAGGTGCCACAGAAGTCCTTAGGCTTCAGTCCCTTTGAACTGCTTTATGGCCATCCGGTAAGAGGACCTCTGAGTCTGGTCAAGGAAGGATGGGAGCAATCTGCCAGAACACCTCCAAGATTTATTTAGCTACATGTTGGCCTTCAGGAACCAGACTCTGCATTTCAGAAAGATAGCTGAGGCAAATCTGGAAGCCAGCCAGGAGGAAATGAAATGTTGGCACGACCAGAATGCCACTCTGGTCGAGTTTCAACCTGGTCAGAAGGTTGGGGTACTGGCCCCAGTGGAGCCTTGTGCGCTCCAAGATAAGAGGACTGGTACATTTGAGGTGGTGGAGCGCAAAAGTCCAGTTACCTACTTGGTGGACTTTAAGTCTCCCAGGAACCCCCTGCGGGTCCTGCATGTGAACCGCCTGAAGCCCCACTTTGAGAGGTCTGAAGTTGGCATGCTTCTTGCCACAGATGCTGGGATGGAGGAGAGTGAGCCTCTCCCTGACCTCTTGTGTGCAGGAGAGAAGGATGGGTCAGTGGAGGGTGTGGTCCTCTCAACCACACTGACCCCTGAGCAGCAGAGAGATGGTAACCAGCTGTTGGGGCAATTTCCTGAGTTGTTTTCCCTCGTGCCACTGAGTGGTGCGTCCATGAAGTGTACACAGGGAACAGTCCTCCTGTCAAGCACAAGGCTTACAGAGTGACTGACAGGGTCAGGGCCTACATTAAAGAGGAGGTCTCCAAAATGTTTGCCCTAGGGGTGATTGAGTCCTCTAGTAGCCCCTGGTCCAGCCCCATGGACTTGGTACCAAAAGCTGCAGTGCCTGGTGACACTCCTGAACTTAGGTTCTGTGTGGACTATAGACAGAGCGGATGAGCTCATAGATCGGTTAGGGGCTGCCCGGTACCTCAGCATGTTTTATCTAACATCTGGGTACTGGCAGATCGCCTTAACTGATGGGGCAAAGGAGAGGTCAGCATTCTCCACACCAGATGGGCACTACCAGTTCTGTGTGATGCCCTTTGGGATGAAGAACGCCCCTGCCATCTTTCAGAGGCTAGTCAACCAGGTGTTGGTTGGGCTGGAGGATTTCAGTGCCGCCTACCTGGATGACATTGCAGTGTTTATTTTCTCCTGGGAGGACCACTTGCGCCACCTCTGGGAAGTGTTGATGGTGCTGCGCAGAGCAGGCCTCACAATCAAGGCCAGTAAGTGCCAGATGGGGCAGGGTTCTGTGGTGTACTTGGGACACCAGGTTGGGAGTGGCCAGGTGGCACCCCTGCAGCCCAAGATTGAAACCATCCTGGCTTGGGAGCCCCCAAGGACCCAGATACGGGCCTTCTTAGAACTCACAGGTTACTACAGGAGGTTTGTCAAGGGGTATGGCAACATTGTTGCACCCTTGACTGAACTAACTTTCAATAAGCGGCCAAAGATTATGAACTGGACTGACACCCGTCAGAAAGCTTTTGATGCCCTCAAGACTGCCATGTCTACAGCACCCGTACTCCAGGTGCCCAATTTTGCTAAGGAATTTATTGTCCAGACAGACACTTCAGAGCATGGGGTGGGGGCTGTTCTGTCAAAGATAAATGAGGAGCGTTCAAAATGGGGGTCTCTGGTTGGCAATGGATGGCCACTGTCCAAGCAGGGACCCTTCTTTCCAAGTCAGAGTGAAGGGCTGTACCCCCTTGACAACCCCTGTTCCACCCTGTGGTAACATAGCACGAGCAGTTAGGCTAATCTTAGAGGCAGTGTGTAAAGCGTTGATGATCATACACAGGAAATAGTGAGGAACACTACAAAGGGACACAACACAGGTAGTTATCAAAGAAAAGTTATATTTATAGAGTTATCACAAGACCAAATAATGAGGAAATCACAATACTGTACAAAAATAGTTCTCTGGATGCTGCAAAAATAGTTCCAATGGGTAAGGTAAAGTTCAGTTGAGGACAGTGGTCTCTGCGACCCCTCTATTCACAGTTCTGAGATGTTGGCAAATAATCCACAAGAAAGGTCGCTCCGGCGGGTTAGCGATGTTTTTCCTCACGCTCTGGTCACGGCCGCTTGCTAACGGGGGTTAGTGACGATTTTCTTTACGCTCAGGAGCTCTAGCGATGATTCTGGCCACAAACGTGCGGGGTGATGATCAGGCCAGCAAGCCTTCAGTGGCAGCGATGCGACGATTTTCTTTACACTCTGTAGGTGTAGCGATGATTTTTAGGCTTTAGCGACGAAATTAAATCTACTGGTCCTGAGACTTCAGTCAGGGGGATAGCTCTCTCTAGCCCTTGGGTGATTGCAGGTTCAAGATTAAAAAGTTCTTACAGCTCCTTTTCCCTCCTTTTTCCAGTCCAATGAAAACTACTGCAGGCCAATCCAGGGAACAGCACCACCAGAACAGTCCTCTACTGCAGCTTTCTTCAGTTCCATGGACAGAGGCTGGTCTTGAGATCCAGGGGCGATACAAATTGTAGGGGTTTCAGCACAGATATTTATACCCCAAAAGTCTTTGTTCTAAAGAGTCACAAGTCACTGAACCCAGCCAGAACCAGTTCTGCTCAGTCCTGGAGCACTTTGTTTACCAGGCTGCTTCTTTCCTTTCAGGGTGCAGGGCAGGGACAGACGCATCGCAGGAGGTGGAGCCAGCATTGTGGAGGGAAGGCACAGCCCTATTCAGGTCCCAGGTGCAACTCTTCCCAACCATCTAGATGCAGATCTCTCCATTCACCACTGGGACACCTCACCCTGTCTCCTGGAATTCCCTAGCCCCGTCACTCCAAACCCAGACAGCCAATACACATAACAGCAGAGCACACTGGAAGGCTTAGGCAAGAAAATACCTACTTTCTAAAAGTGGTATTTTCAAACACAGAATATAAAAATAACCTTCACTAAAAGATCCATTTTAATATTCTGAGCTCAGGGATACTAAACTCGTTTATTTACCAGGTTCCTGGGGTCAGTTAGGACTAGAGTGATAGCCAAACTGCCCATTCTGGCCTATGGAGAACAGGTAGCCTTACAGTAGTGAAAAACAAAATTGGGTGTAATTCACTACCAGGACATGCTAAACACATCAGAGCATGTCCTACCTTACACATACAATGCACCCTACGATAGGGGTGGCTTACATGATGCCAAGGGAAGGCTCAGGGGCTGGGAAGTGGGTGCACTTCACAGCCAAGATGGCAGTTCTAGACTGCACACAGACACTGCAGTGGCAGGTCTGAGATACACTTTACAAGCTGCTTCTGTGGGTGGTACAAACCAGCGCTGCAGGCCCACCAGCAGCATTTGGTTTACCAGCCCTGGGCACACACAGGCCACACTACTAGGGACTAACAGGTAAACCAAATAAGCCAATCATTGATATACCAATTCACACATCATATTTACAAAGGGAGAACATATGCACTTTAGCACTGATCGGCAGTGGTAAAGTTCCCAGTCATAAAATCAACACAAACAGGTCAGAAAAAATACAGGAGGAAGGCAAAAACTTCAGGGATGACCCTGCAAAAAGGGCCATTTCCAACAAGGAGGGTCTAGACCAACCTGTAGCCTTCATCAGTAGGTTACTTCTACGGGAACAGAGGTGGAGTGCAATTGAGCGCGAGGCATTTGCTGTGGTCTCGGCACTGAAGAAGCTGAGACCATACCTGTTTGAGACTCACTTCCGGGTTCAGACAGACCACAGGCCCCTCAGATGGTTGATGCAGATGGGGGTGAGAATCCCAAGTTGCTGAGGTGGTCCATTTCCCTACAGGGTATGGACTTCACGGTGGAACACCGCCCTGTTACAGAACACGCCAATGCTCTGTCTGGATTTTTCCGCCTTAGTGATGAGAACTTCCAAGGGGATGGGTAGTTCTCCCCACATTTCAGCTGGAGGGGATACGTGTTAGACCCGGCACCATTGGCATGGGTCTCCCTTCCATTTTTCGCTGGTGTCTCCTCTGTTTTTGCTGGTATTAGATGCTCTGGGCGCTGTGCCACTGCCATTCAGTGCCACAGCTCGAATGCTCCCTGTGTAAACATGACATGTGAATTGGTATATCCATGATTGGCTTATTTGGTTTCCCTGTTAGTCCCTAGTAGCGTGGCCTGCGAGTGCCCAGGGCTGGTAAACCAAATGCTGCTGGTGGGCCTACAGCGCTTGTTTGCGCCACCCACAGAAGCAGCTCGTAAAGAGCGTCTCAGACCTGCCACTGCAGTGTGTGTGCAGTCCAGAACTGCCATCTTGGTTGTGAAGTGCACCCACTTCCCAGCCCCTGAACCTTCCCTTGGCATCATGAGAGTCACCCCTATGGTAGGGTGAATTGTATGTGTAAGGTAGGACATGCTCTGATGTGTGTGTAGCATGTCCTGGTAGTGAATTACACCCAATTTCGTTTTTCACTACTGTAAGGCTACCCGTTCTCCATAGGCCACAATGGGAGGTTTGACTATTACATTCTATAGTCCTAACTGACCCAAAGAACATGGTAGAAAAACGAATTTAGTATGCCTGAGCTCAGAATATTAAAATACATCTTTTAGTGAAGTTCATTTTTAGGTCTCGCTGAGCCCCAGCGCTTGCGCTGGCTCGAAGAGACATTTTGTATGTGGGAATTTCAAAGTGCTGCTGGCTGGCCTAACGCTTGCGTTCACGCGATCGTGCACGCGCGCAGCCGGCCGCCAGCAGCACTTTGAAAACTCGTGTGCGTCATCGCGATCACTTTCGCTTTCAGAGCGATCGCGATGACGCACGCGCACACACAATTCCTCCCCGTGTAATTCTTTTCCGGCCGTAGCCGGGAATTGCCTGTGAGTCAGTTTCCTTCACCACTAGCTTTCTTTTTTGCTCCTAGGCGTATCGGCAACATTGTATCATTCTCTCCGCTCTGAGCCTCCCGCTGGAAGTTGCTGTAGCCGGGAATTGCCTGTGAGTCAGTTTCCTTCACCACTAGCTTTCTTTTTTGCTCCTAGGCGTATCGGCAACATTGTATCATTCTCTCCGCTCTGAGCCTCCCGCTGGAAGTTGCTACTTTGCTACCAGAGCAGCACGGTAGCTTTTTCCTTTGCCGATCCGCTGCGTAGGCAATTTAAGAAACATTGTTTTCAGCCCGACGCTTGTTTTAAAGTGCCGGTGTGTTTTTTCGACAAGTACAATTTGCCTTCTGCTCACTTAAGTCCCTCGCTTTTCATGTTCGAGTGCAGAGCACGTGTGCAAGCTCCCGTGAACAGGGCCGGACTGTGTATTTGAACAGCGCCTCACAGCAGTGGCGTGGCCGCGAGGAACTGAATTAGTGCGTTGTGAAGCTGTGGCAAAAAAACATAGGTGCCCTTTAGCCAATGTTTTAAGTGGGCCGGGTCCTGCCGGAAAAGGAAAAAAAGCAAAAAAGTTAATTTTAAACGATCAACATCTTCTTCCCTGTCGGAAACCACAGGGCAAAAAAGCAGCGACGCTTTAACTTCGTTTCACAATGTAAAGAAAATAATGTATTTACTTTGATGCTTAGCTAACAACCCGAGTTTCCTTGATTGTCTTAGATTTCCATCAAACAAAACCCATCTCTCTGGCCCAGAATGAAAGGGCCAAAGCACCATGAATTTATTGTTATTACTACAGAAAAATGTACACACATCAGTCTAACTCGCCCCGTTATTGTCAACAGGCCCAAACTGGCGTACTGAGATGAAATAATATATTAAGTAAATAAAAAAAATCTTCTCTGTTATTATGTCCTTTCAGTTATTTTCCTGAAAAGCGGACTTTCATCTTTTATAGTGTCAACATGCCTCTTCAGGGCGCTCCCAGAGGCTATACCCACACAGGAATACAAAACAAGCATTTGCAATGCAATAGGTCTCGCATTTATACAAGTTTGAGCTATTGGCATTGTAAATGACAATGCCTTTTATTTATGTTTTAAAAACCCACACATAAATAAAAGGCATTGCCATTTACAGTGCCAATAGCTCAAACTCTTAACAACTGCGAGACCTATTGCATTGCAAATGCTTGTTATATTCTGTGTTTGAAAATACCACTTTTAGAAAGTAGGTATTTTCTTGCCTAAGCCTTCCAGTGTGCTCTGCTGTGATGTGTATTGGCTGTCTGGTTTTGGAGGGACAGGGTAGGCTGAGTCAGACCTGGGTTGAATAGAGAGATCTGCATTAGAGTATGGGGAGGGGTAGCTCCTGGACCTAAATAGAGCTGTGCCTGGCAAGGTGAATGCTGGCTCCACCTCCCACTGTGCGTCTGATGGCAGACCCCCTCTTTCTGAAAGGAAGGATGCAGCCTGGTAAACAAAGTGCTCCAGGGCTGGGCAGAACTTGTTCCGGCTGGTTTCAGTGATTGGTAGCTTCTGAGAACAAAGACTTTTGGGGTATAAATATCTGTGCTGAAAACCCTACAATTTGTATTGCTCCTGGACAAAAAGAAGAACCTCTATCCGTGTAACTGAAGGAATCTGCAGGAGGTGACTGTCCTTGTGCACTGTTTCTTGGATTGGCCTGCAGGGGTTACTATTGGACTTGGAAGAAGAGGAAAAGGACTTTGAAGGAACTTTTATTTCATCTTGCTACAGCAATCACCCAAGGGCTAGAAGAGAGCTAGCCTCCTGCTGGAGTCTCAGGCACATCAGACTCCACCACCAGCTTCCTGATTCCTCCCAGCGAGGATTTCTATCTGCAGGTGAGGCTCCTGTGAGTTCCAGGGCCACTAGTTCTACTACAGAAAAGAGAGTTCTGAAAATAGTCGCTAATGCCCGTTTGGAGCCGCCGCAGCTGAAGAGCGCAAGGAAAATCATTGCGCTACTGCCGCTGAGGGCTACCGGAAATCATTGCACATTTGCGGGCTACCAAAGGCTCGCTAACCAAAGGTCATCACATTGAGTTAATCGCTTCATGACATCGCAGAGTGGATGCCAGGCGAGCGCCATTTTCATGGCATCAGGATCGTTGCTCCCTCATGGAGCGCCATTTCTTTTCATCGCAACAAGATCGCACACGCAGCAGGCTCAGCGCATCATCCTCCCTCGCGGCAAGGATTTCAACGCATCGCTGGCTTAGCATGGAGAAGTTGGTCGCTTTGTCCCGCACGCTTCTGCAGATCAGCGCATCACCCTCCCTTGCGGCAAGGATTCAACGCATCGCTGGTCTTGCGTGAGGAAAATCATCGCTACAGCGCGACATTTTGGTTGTTTTGCTACAGAATCCAGGTACTTTGTAAGTAAAAGGGTCGCAGAGACCACTGCTTTGAACTGAACTCCTCTTTGCACACTTTGAACTATTTTTTCAGCATTTCAAGAATATTCCTATTTTACAGTATTGTGGCTTTTTAACGTTATTGGTCTTGTGATAAGTGTATATATAAAGATACTTCGGTTTCTATAATAACTTGTGTGGTCTCCCTTTGTAGTGTTCTTCACTGTGGTACTCTGTATGGTCATAAATGCTTCACTCTGCCTCTGAGATAAGCCTAACTGCTTGTGCTACGTTACCACCGGGTTGAGCAGGGGTTATCAAAGGGTGTAGCCCACTTACTCTGACTTAGGAAGAAGGGTCCCTACTTGAACAGTGGCCAGCCATTGCCAACTAGAGACACCCATTTCTAACACCTGGTTCCTATTGTATTAATAAGTTTCAAGATGGCTCTTCTATTCAGTATGTGGTCTTCCTCTAGATCTGTAGCTGGGGATCATTACTAATTTCAAAGAGACTTCCTCCTCGTAGACTTTTGGGGGACGAGTTGTCCCTGGGCTGCTCAAACTGAGGCTGAGTTTGGCCGATGATAGTAATTATTTTGGGGGGGTTCATTGGCTGATCCGGCCCTCTGCCCGCTTTTGTTCTACTGGCCATTGCTAGGGACAATCCTGGTGGCTCAGGCATGCTGCTAGTGCTGTGCCTCTTAAAGCCATCTGGTGTGATATGTTGGCTGATCTTGGATCTAGATAGATTTTGTGAGCCATTCTCTAGGCTTAGCTTTGGCCCCGTTGTGTGCCCCTTTTATTTGCTTTCGGAAAATATACTCGTTCTCACTTGTAATCAGTACTGACTATGTTAGGCGTGTAAGAACTGGTGGGGTAATTGCTTTGATTTTACATTTTGAGGTAAGCATTTGTGGCCTTACTCCAAAAAACAGGTTCACAAGATGGTTGATTATTTAGGGGAGCGGTTGTATGTGTATGTTCTGCCTGTGGAGGTGGTAGCAGATTCATTGGTCAATGCATTGTTTTTTTGAAAATTGTATAGACAGCTGGTCCCAACTGTTTGGGTCTGTCTGCTGTGTTAGCATTTGGATCTTAGGCTGTTTGAAGATAAAGACGCATTGGCTGTCTCTTTGGCCTGGTATTTGATTGAGGCATTTGCATTCTCTTTCGGTTAAGGAAGTGCGTTGCAGTATGGCAAGATCATCAGGGGAGGGAGAGGGGCTACCACTTTCCAAATCATTGGTTGTTATTGCCGCTTGTGGGTTTTTCTTCTCCTGGTTGAGATTGCCGTTGAGCTGGACGGACGAAGGGCCGCTGATAAATTTTAAAATCTTTTGAGTGGGGGATGAGACTGCACTGTCTAGATTTACTGTACAAGGTGTTTCAAGTGACTATTTTGAGGATTTAATTTCTGTTAAGATTTTTAACAAGATGTTTGGCATTGACATTAAGTGGTCCAAGGTAGAAGAACATTGGCAAATATGGTAGACGTGTGATTGTTTTGCTCTGGTTTAATTAGGCTGTTTAGATCCTGCAGGTTGCGGTCAATCCCTGCGACATGAGTTGCCAGGTTATTTAATAAATCAACTTGAATTGGAAGTTTTTCTGAGTGATATATGAACGCCAGGAGATCACCTCCATTGCGTTTATAAAAGGGGTCCATAATAGTGCTGAAGACACCTACAAGCTGAGAAAAGTTTAGAACGGCGAAGGGTTCACCTCCTTCGCAATCAGGCCAATCCTAGCCCGGATACTTGGCTGTCTCCAATTAAATGTTTGGGGCATCCAGATGATTTTTTAAAGGCCTGTTATAACTCCAGACCTTCTAGAAACTTAAGTCCTTGGGGCTCCAAGACTTCTTTGAAATTTTGAAAAAATGCAGACGTAATCTACTTCTGCATCGTCTAATTAGAAGTTAAGAGCCTTGAAGAAATCCTCATTATGACAAAACATGTCGGCTGTACCATTTCTTCTTTGACCTGTGCTTCAACAAAATTCTTGGATTGGATCAGTTTGTGAATAAAAGTTGGCCTGTGAAATAGACCGATCTAAAGGACTGTATTGTTTAGTTTTCTGGATTATGTAAATCTGTTTCTATGTGGAAACGTTTTTATATTTGTACACACTATTTAGGTGGCATAGTGTGGATCTATTTGAGCACACAGGACCTTTTGTATTCTATGTAATAACCTTGACTTCATTGGGATGTGCAAGCAGTTTGCTTTTACCACTGCCATCTTGTTCTCTTTCTAATGGTTCTGAAGACTGTGGTGAGAGACCAACTGGTCTGCCTTGTTTTGATAATGAGAGGACTTTGCTTGATTGATTTTCCTTGTTTTTAGGCAGAAGAGGTAATTTGGATGACTTGGGTGTCTCAGGTGTTATGGTTATTCTGGCTATTGGAGGACAGTTCACAAGGGCTGGTTGTGCGGATGTCTTGGATTTAGATTTTGGGGTGCATTTCTTTGCTGCTCTGAGAGTCTCTCCGTCGCTACCTGATCTCATGATGGTGGGGCATCGCTTCAGTTGTGATTTGGATTACAGCACCCTAGTTCGCACGGGAGAGTCTGCACTCAGGCATGAAGTTTGCTGGCGGGCGTGGGGCACTGGGCAATTGCCAATTATGTTTGACCCCCTCCAACGTACCTTCTGTCAGCCAATATGCCTGGGCCTGATGCCCTGGGACACTAATGCTGGGAGCACTGGTGGAGTGGGCTGTTTGTTACTTGCTGGGCGCTGTTGCAGAAGATTTTTAGGCAGGTGCCGATCTGGAACAAACCCCTACAGGAACCGATCTGGAGCAATGTACTGGCCATGAAGGAGGCTCTGAAGGACGGGAGGCGCTGGGGGGGGGGGGGGGGGAGGGAGGGGGTGTAGGGAGCTGTGAGCGGGAACTCACTGGGCAACCCACAAGTTGCACCAGAACCTAGCCTGGCAGCTTCTGTGGGTGAACCCTGGTTCTCACTTGTCAGATGGTAGCTACTACCATTGTGCTCATGCCCCTTCACTTACCTTCAGGCCCCACGGGTATCCTTGCTTATCCTGCAGACCCGATGTCTTCTTGCCCTTCTTAATGGACCTGCAATGTTCGGTGGGCCCCACTGCTGACACAGGGGGTTGATGCGGTAATTGATGTGGGGGCAGGTGGGTGAGGGGCCAAAATGAGTTGGGACTAATGGAGAAGAGGGAGAAACAGAGGTGAAGCCACAGAGTTTAACGAGCTCCTCCGGGCTGCACCGCACCGCCGGGGTATTGTGGTCTCTCCCGCAATCTCCATTATCTGTGGATAGTGTGCCCGCTGTGCCATGGCTACGTCCCAGTTTCCCTACCAGCTGTCCTTGCAGGTTTCCTTGCTGGTGAACGAGCGGCCGCGTCTATGTAATCTGTAATCTGCTACGGACTCTCGTCTGGTCTGCGTTGTTGCAGAGGGATTAGGAATTATTGTTATTCTTCCCATCTATTTCATTGTGTTTATGAAAGGGGTCCATAATGGTGCTGAAGACTCCTAAACGCTGAGAACATTTTATAACGGCTAAAGGTTCACCATCTTTGCAATCGGGCCAATCTTAGCCCGGGACACTTTGCTGTCTCTAATTAAATGTTTGGGGAATCCAGACAATTTTTTAAAGGTCTGCTATAACTTCAGACCTTCTAGAAACTTAAGTCCTTGGGGCTCCAAGGACTTCTTTGAACTTTTGAAAAAACGCACAGACGTAATCTACTTCTGCATCATCTGATTTGAAATTAAAAAGTCTATCAACTCAAATTCAGTTCCCAAGATACAGAAACATACCATGGTGCTCCCCATTCAGAATAATCTTGCACTGGAACCCTCCATTTTAGAGAATCTCAGGCGGATATCTCACTACATTTCTGTGCAAAACATTTTAGAGAAACATGTGAACAATGTGCTGACCACTTTAGATTAATCCAAAGAAGCACTTCATCTTAATCAGGCTTTAGAGCTAATCACTCCACCAAGTCGGCTCTTCTCCTGTCAGAGTAAGTCCTCAGACAAAATGCAGATAAAGGTCAGACTTCTGCTCTTATATAACTGGACCTAAATATTACTGGACCTAAACACCACCTTTGAAACCTTACTCCATGACTTCCTAATTCACAGGATTCAGGCGTGTGAGATCGGTGGAAAGGCGCTTAGTTTAAGTCTTTTCTCCAGGATCGAACCGTATCAGTTCATTCAAAAGCCCTATGTTTCGGAGACCATCACCTTGGCTCAAGTGGTTCCATAAGGATGTATCCTGAATCCGACCGAGTTCAATATTTACATTCAATCACTAGTGGAGATTATTGACAAATATATGGTTCAATTGGTGTCTAATGCCGACGACACCCAGTTTATTGTTACTGTCTTGGAACCCAACTTCATCTCAGCAGATTATTTCAGATCATGTCGGGTAGAAGTCACCATTTTGATGGCCACAGCTGTGTGAAATTGAACGCAAATACAGAATCTCATAGTGGGGAGAACCCCCTTGATCTTGGCCTCGGCCTGGTGGCCCGTCTCCCTTGACCAACCCCTAGAACCTAAACAGAGTAAAAAAATCTATGAGCTTGGTTTGATTCCAAACTGTTCTTTGAGGATTAGATCAGAAACACAGCGGGTGTGTGCTTCCGTACCCTTATGGCCCTTAGAAAAATCTTGCACCTATTCTGACAAAGTCTAGTAAAACCATTGTGCATGCTCCTATCACCTTCCAACTAGACTATTGCAATGTCTTGTAGCTGGGGGCTACCAAGGGCAGCCTCAACTCGCTTCAGAGAATAAAAAAATGCAGCTGCTCAGCTTGCGCTTAATCTTCCGCTTCGGAAGCTCGCAATCAGTTGCAATGGTTTCCAGTAACCCAAAGAATTACGTTCAAATCCTTGTGCTTCTGCTGCCACATTCTTCACCAGCAATGTCCCAAATATCTGCCTATCCATGATCAAATCATACATCCCTGGTCGTGATTCCAGATCATCTGCAGCAAAACTAGCTAGGTTGCCTAGGGTAATAACTGGGGACACGCGCTCTCCTTTTTGGCCTCCATAATGTGGAACTCCCTCCCTTATGACCTGAGGGCAAAACCCTCTGATAAACTTTTCAGATGTAAACTGAAAACATGACTATCGCTCCTCAGAATACCTTACCCATTGTCTTTTGTTGGATTCATTTTGATCTTTTTTGTCTGCCTGTCAGGGCCTCAGCATAGGGATACACCGTCTGGTGTAACATGGCGCTTTACAAAACATATTATTAGCATTATTATTAGTATTACTATTATCACCCTGAACTTCCTTGGTTGGCTCCTATTGTTCTCCTTATCCAATAATACTGGCAATGCTGGATGATGGCAATTTTGAGAATTCATCTATCCTACCATTAAAAAAATAGGTTAAGGATAGTTCAGGCAAAGGCCCTCCTGATATGCATCCAAGGACCTCATATACAAATAGATTGTAAATGGTGCTGTGGAAAATAAGGCACTGACATTTTGCAAATCCTTTCTGATTTTGCAAACCTACGTACAAATAGGTTGGGTCACAAAATACTACATTGCAAAGGGCTGAAGAATGAGCTCCCTGGTGAATATTCATTAGGCAGGCCGCAAATTGCGACGCCCCCATTATTGGTCATTGTCATGGATATGAAGGCCTGGAATTGTCAGACCACCATGTCTTTAATTGTGCTCAAGTAAAGAAAACCTTTTTTATATACAGCCAATTTTTGGTAAAGGAAACAAGACTATGTTAAAGAAATCTTCGGTTTTTAAAGCATTTCCCCGACAGTTGACTGTGGTGCACTGGGACTACTGGAAACTCCTTGAAAGTTTTCAAGATTCACAAACGAGGGGGTTTAAAAGGAACCCCTTCCCCTCAATGAATTAGATATCACCCTCTTTGAGGTGCTGGTATCTTTTCAATGGATTGTGACTGCAATTCCAGTCACAAACTAATGATACATTCCTCTCTGGTTCCTAAAGACGAGGGGGATGCCCCATTCACATCCCCTAATGTTTGCGATTGGGATGGGGTCTCAAAAGCTGTTCTTTTATGAATTGCAGGCTTTTCAATCGAAAAAAGGCTTTGCATACGAGGCCCCCCAATTCCTTGAAATCTGCCACATCACTACCTATTTGACTTTTTGGCACACTGTTTCCACTGCCCTACCTTATTAAGTCATCTAGAAACAATAAGAACCCTAACTGTGCATCTTGTATTAACAACATCATAGACTTCATTGGACTTAATTTCTTTGACCTGTTACTCAGTCCAGACTCTCCCATGTGCATCGGTGTGCATTTCTCCAAATTTGTTCCTGATGCTTACTTCATAAGGAAGTCTTTTGAACTCTCTAGCCAAGAAGCTATGCACATTTTGTAGGTCTACTAAATAAGGGGGGGGTTCTATGCTTTTCTGTAGGAAGCTGGCTATCTGTATAGTTTCCGAAAATGAGGTACACTGTACAGAAAGTCTAGATGATGCTTATTAGTTCACAGGGGCTTGCTTTAACAATCCCAAAGCGCTGTATTTTGTGAAAGTGTGGTTGAGCATCTTTAGGCTCAGAGGGGAGTGTTGAGCATGTGTTGTACACAGAGTCAATAAATGACACACCAAAGAAGAAATTCAAGACCAATTTAGAAACATAACAGATGTTTACATTAATTTAGACACCAAGATCATCAGAAACAGGTAAGTTCTTTTGAAGTAATCATTTTTACAGAAAAATTGTAGAGTAGCAAAAGCTGTCATATTTGAGTCATGATCCTCGAACGCTGTAATGTTTAATCTATGATAGAAACATACACTGCATAGGTATACTTGCAAACAAACGTTAGGGTTGATCTATTGGACTTTAGTTGATTAGAGGCCAAGGTCCATGGCACCACCAGCAGTTTGATTTTACCTCCTCGTGTATCTGGTTTTGTTGGTCGCGATAGTAGCCTTAGGTGCTACAATGTATAGTCAATGGAGACACCTTTAACAAGAAAAAGGCTGCAAGACATCTGCAGATATTTTAGCCTAGCAAGGCCAGGGCCAATCTTTCTACTCAAACACTCCCAGGAGAGCAGTTCCCCCTCAACAAATAGATCACCCCAGACCTGCCTCTCTAATAGGTGTTGCAAGTGACTCTCCCAACCAGGGTGGATTATCCCATAAGGGAGTCCTACTGCTATAGTACCCTATTTTAATGGATTTTGAAACCTGGGCCCAAGTCCTTGCCATTCCCAATAGAATTTTCAATTTAATTTTCTTAAAGAACTTGGGATCTCCGAATTTCAGTAGGAACCCAGACTGGCTGACCCCCTCTCCCCTAAGCAGAGTGGTGTATAGAGTTCCCACCCCACACTCCAATGTTTTTTTTAGCAACACCCTAGCATGAGACAACTGGAACGCTCAGGCATAGACCTGGACGTCCGGGGCGGCCAGCCCCCCCCCCTTTTCCCTGCACCTCCTTAACTTTTTCCACGAGATTCTTGGAAGATGTTTATTCCAGATAAAAGTGTTAATCTCGGCCTGAAAAGTTAATAAGGTTTGAATCGAAGTACAGAGGGATAGTATTGAAAAGAAAGGAAATCTTTGGCAAGACAGCCATCTTAACCAAGTTAGCCCTTCCTAATAAAGACAAAGGAAGATGGGACCAAGACTGAAGCAAGACTGCAGATGTCCAGCTGGTCTCGTTCCTATTCTGCACAGCCCTTTCGAAAAAATAAATTCCCAGTAGGTGGTTATAGTACACTTATTACTCTGTTAATTGATAGACCCCCTGCTAAGAAGGAGATCTCGTCCTGGTACAATCTGATTTTGGATGAGATGGATGGAGTATTTAAGCTTCCACATGAACTCTGGGGGGCTGATATAAGTAATACTGATTTGCAGGAGGTATGGAGAACATCTTGTAGACTGCTGTGGGATGTGGTGAAACCGGCGTGGTTGCGTAGGAACCACATCTTTACTATCCACAGAGCATATTATTGCCCCTTCGACTTTCTAAATTTACTCAGGGGAATATGGTGGTGTGTGCTAGATGTGGTCTCCTAGCAGCCTCTGATATCCACATGTTTTATGAATGCCCCCTTCTGTCTCAGTTTTGGGAAGCCATTTGTAAGATCCTGTCGTCTTCAATAGACGACGAAATAACTGCACATCCCCAGTTGGTGATTTTCGGAATCTTAGAGGGGGTCTCCAGCTCGGCGATGAAGCTAGTATTTTACGCTATACTACTGGCTAGAAGGGAGATGTGCAGAAAGTGGAAGGATCCTTTACCTCCCTCTATCAATGATTGGTACGCCTCTGCCCTGCATGTTTCTAGGCTTGATTTGGCTAGAGCTGGGAATCCAGACAAAAGATCATTTTGGCACCTTCTTAAATGGGATCAGTGAGACTCTGGTTTTTTTTTTCTTCCCCAGGTCCAATGATTAAGCCATCTATCCCACTGCTTGGTATAAGCGGTGCTCTGATCCCTTTTTCAGCACTTAGGTACCACCCTGGCTGAACTTCTGAGGTTATGGTATGGCGTTCGCTGGTATGTCAAGCTCTATTGCTGTGGGACGAGGCCCCGGTTCCATGACTATCCCTCCCAGTTGGTATGAACTGTGTCAGTATATTGCTTGTAAGCCGATCGATTGCGCATATAGAACCTTGGTGGCATATGAGGACAAAAGAAAAAAAAAAAAAAAAAAAAAGGCTGCAAGTGGGATTTTGGGGACAAGTCTGCAGATCCCAAAGGGGGGCTCAGATCTTGTGTCTCTGGAGCAAGGGGTCACTGTAATTTGGCTCAAACTCGGGCTGTGGGGTTCGGGTATGGAGGTGTTTTGTCTGGCTGCTTGGGTTAGGAGGTTCTCACTACTAGGGTTGACCTGATGAGGACGACAAACAGAGCCATTTTTGGTGCTGGCCTTTGTGATGTTGAGGTCCTTCGCTAGTAGGTAGGTCTTGGCAGGATTGGTGTCCGGACTAGACACTTAACACGCCTTGGCTGCTGCAAGGGCTCCAGTACCCGGGGTATTGGTCCTGGCGGACTCAGAGGACCTAGCAGCTTGCAACTTGAGGAGATGGGGCTGACATCGGGGAGGCTCAAAGTTGCTCTACTGGGGTGCTGCTTTCTTGGTGGACCTGGTGGTCAGCAGAATGGTGAGGTTGATGTCTGTAGACTGCAGGGAAGTGGCTCCTCCACTTAAAGGGAGATGCTGACTGGTTGTCAAAGTGCTGGCAGCCCTTGAAGGCTTTCGGGGGGGGGGGGGGAGAAAGCACAGCAGCTATATGAATCAGGTCCTTGCAATTGTCTGGACAGGGTCCGGCAGGAAGATTTTAGCCCCAATTCCTGAGCTGGCCCACAGTTCATGCATTTTCAGCTCTTCATTGTTCTTCTGTCCCAGTGGATGAATCTGGGCTCCCGGTTTCAGGGAGCCACCCAATGGTCTACACCCCCCCATGTGACCACTTCCTGTGGAGAATGAGCATAACCCTGACCCATAGTTCCGAGTTCCACTAAAAACAAGATGGTGGAACCCTTCTTTCATTATCTAATTCAGGTAGCTCACCTTAGGGTTGTGATTAGCCTGATAGTAAACACTCCTTCTGACAAGCTAATTAAGGGGGCCTCTGGGCAGGAGGGGTGACATCTCAGGCCTGGGGGAAGCCGGGAACACATATTAAAGGTGGTAGACGTTTTGAAGCCTTGCTATTCTAAATCACTAGCCGTAATGATGGAGGGGGTGTGAACATCTACCTCCGGATCAGGCATTGTTTTTTTTACCTCAGGGAGTGTGGACACTCACCTGCAAGGGGTCAGAAACTTGTCTGTGGGGGCAGGCTGGATGTTACCAGATAGCCAGCCCATTAAGAGACTAGTAGAATTCAGGGGTACCTATAAGGTACCCTCTGGGTGCATGTGAGGACATATCCAATACTGGCATCAGTATAGATTTGGCAAGATGAGTTGTTTGACACCATACTTTTCTGTGAAACCATTATGGAGCTGGATAACTTGTATTGACCAGTGCCCAGTACATATACTAAAAATGGCTACCTGATCACTTGTACTCCAACAATGGAATTAGACATTGCAGGGGCATATCTGCTCATGCAGATGTGCCCTCACATGTCATATAATGCACCCAGCTTTAAGGCCTGCTGTAGGGGTGACTTACTTCTATTGTATGCAGTGTCTGCGAGCATGGCTCACAGTGTGCCATGTCATGTTTTCACCATGTTTGGCAACCCACAAGGGCAGTATGCATGGATTTGGGTGTGTGCCCCTTGGTGTGGCACACTATGCTGCAGCCCTTGTGGACCCTCTAAGGACCCATGCCCTAGGTATTGGGGCTACCATTTACTATCGGCTTACAGGGGTGCTAAAGTCCTGGCCAATTGGTTTCACAGTTAAACATGTAGTTTGTTTTAGGGAAAGAGCTCTGGCACAGGGGCCTAGTGAGCAGTGACCCAGTGCACATCAAGTTAAAAAACTACAGTACCGGCGGCAAAAAGTAGAGCTGACCATGTCACACAGGGGCAGTTTCCTGCCCAACCCTCCCCCAAAATGAAAGGAGACTAACCTTTCCTAAGAGAGTCTTCATTGTCTAAGTGGAAGAACCTG
Source organism: Triturus cristatus (assembly GCF_964204655.1). NCBI lineage: Eukaryota > Metazoa > Chordata > Amphibia > Caudata > Salamandridae > Triturus > Triturus cristatus. The sequence continues at coordinate 13,262,067 of NC_140586.1, forward strand.
GAAAGGCTGTCTGTATTGGCATGGTCAGTCCTAGGTCTGTGTTCCACTGTAAAGTCCATATCCTAAGGGAGATGGACCGTCGCAGTTTGGGATTTTCACCTTTATTTGCATCAATCATCTGAGTGGCCTGTGGTCAGTATGAAAAAAGAAGTGAGTCCCCAAACAAATAGGGTCTCAGCTTCTTCAGTGACCAAACCACAGCAAATACTTCCTCTCAATGGCAATCTTTCTGTTCCTTGGGGAATAATCTCCTGCTAATAAAAGAAACAGGCTGGTCCTGCCTATCATTTGTCTGGGATAGGACTGTCTGTGTCCCATGCTCAGAGGCATCTGCCTGCACAATAAACTGCCTTGTTTAATCTGGAGCTTTTAGAATGGGTGCTGAGCACATTGCTTCCTTCAGAGTGGCAAAAGTCTTTCGACCGCTTCAATGTCCAGTTTACTTTCTTGTGTTTTTTCAGAGGTCATTTCTGTGAGAGGTGCCACAATAGTACCATACCCCTTAACAATCCTCATGTAGTACCTAGTCAAGCCAAGTAATGCCCTGACTTGAGTCTGGGTTGATGGACCTGCTCAGTCCAGAATAGTCTGGAGCTTGGGCTGTAAAAGGTTGAACTTGGCCTCTACCTACAAGTGAAGTATACAACAAAGACCTGCCCTAGCTGGCATTTGCTTGCCTTTAGAGCAAGACCTGAATGCTGGAGGGCCTCAAGGACCTTTTCTAGGTAGATAAGGTGATCCTGCCAAATGGAGCTATAGACCGCAACATCAACAAGATATGCTGCACTAAAATACTCCAGCCCAGCCAGGACTTTGTTCACCAGCCTTTGGAAGGTGTCAGGGGCATTCTTTAAGCCAAAGGGTGTAACAGTAGTTCGTGTCCATCTGGGGTGGAGAATGCCAACTTCTCTTCTGCTCCTGTGGTCAGCCCATTCTGCCAGTAGCCTGATGTCAAATCAAAAGTACTGAAAAACCCAGCTGCCTCCAACCTGTCTGAGCTGATCTACTCTTGGAATGGGGTGTTCATCTGTTCTAGTGATAGCATTGAGGCCTCCGTAGTCCACACAGAACCTCAGCTCTGGTTTTCCTCCCTTGGCATACTGTTTGGGCACTAAGACCACTGGGCTGGCCCAGGGACTCTCAGATAGTAAATCACCCGAAGTTCCAGCATCTTGCCGATTTCAGGTCTGATACTTTAAGACTTTGTCAAACTGCCTGTAGATTAAATTTGACAGATAGGCAGCCCCCAGTGTCCACATCATGTGCACACCAGGTGGTCTAACCAGGGGTAAAACTAAAGCCCAGCATACTACCATAGGACTTGCCTGCAGTCAGTCTACTAGTGGGCAGTGTGGTGTCGATAGGAAAGCAGGATGTGCTTTCATGGTTACCCCCACTTTCTACTGGTGTCACTGTTTTTCTGACTAGTCTGACTGAGATCCTGCTAATCAGGACCCCAGTCACTGTGCTTCCTCCCTAAATTGGCTATGGTGAGTACCTTTTTAATTGGCTGGAGTATCCTAGTTAGTCCCTAGTATATGGTACTAGGTAGGGTTCCTATGGCCTAGGTACACCAGGGTCCCTCATGAGCTGCAGCATGTATTATGCCACCCATTGTTAGAACTGAAACATAAAATTGCAATATTACTCTTATTTTACCCAATATTATGTTAGCATTATATAGTTAAATCATGCTATGTGCTGTATGTATACTCAATTAGTAAATGCAGATGTTGCATTTATTAGTTTGAGAACTGTGCCACCATTTTCGGTCTCGAAGACGCCATTTTGTATTCGAATCGAAACAGTTACGTGCTCATTTACAAGAAATGGTCCTTGGTAAGTTGGGTTACTCAAATGCTGAATCTTGCTCATTAGCGCATGCCTTTCCTGTTACATAGAGGCCTTCTCCCATCTTTCTAGAGGGGAGAGTAAGCCAGACGACCTGGATAGTTGATAACTTGTACCAGGCTGCGGAATGGAAACCTCTGTTCTGTACCCCCATTGTATTACGCCGTCTACCAGTATTTTCCTTTGTAGGTGGGTCTTTGTGGGCTCCATGACATACATATTGTACCTTTTTGCTTGTTAGAGTCAGTCCCTCGTCAGCCATCATAGGAGACTGACCAGATTGGACTGCATGGCAGTGTATTTTGTAAATAAACTAGTTTGCTTGTATTCTCTACAGCGTCGTCAACTCTTAATTAGAAGGCTAGAGGATGTAGAGTGACCCGGGTGGCCCTAATTGGGTCACTTCCTTCACCATAAGTGACACTCCAAACCAACTACAGACCTGCCACTGCACCCTGTGTGACTGGGTGCTTACACCTCTCACGAAAGATATAAAAGATAAGGAAACTTATATCTAACCACAATGCACTTAAAACCTCTAAGTCACCCTTCTGGTAGGCCTTTCAGTGTCAAAGGCAGGGTGCTCGGTTCTTAGAGTGAGGGTATCCCTGCATGAGCAGAATACACCAACAACCTTCGGAGTCCATTCTCCCGGGTTGTAAGTGTATCAGCCAGTACGATACATGGAGGGGCCATGTGTCATTACGCGTTGACCATCTCTAAACTGGCTGTAACAAACCCCGTCATGTTGGGTATCAAACATGTTGGAATCATACCCCCACACTGTTTGGATTCCATGCACTGTACATCTCCAGGAGGCCCTCAGTGCTCCCGGGACCAGTCTTCCAGAACCAAACTGCAAGCTAGGACTGCTGCTGATCAGAGACGATTCTGCCCTCCTGCTGCTGAGCCAAGCTGAATCAGGTTAAGGCAGAATATGTATCCTGTCACAGGGAGGCATGATACCCTCCCAGACAGGGTTTAGTGTATTGGGACAGGGCGGGGGTGCTTTCCAATGCCACTCGGACTGCTTGAGGGGCACATTTGGTGCCCTCCATGCATACTTCAGCTCAAGCCAGTTAAGGGAGCTGTTGGCTCCTGCTCTGGCCTGAAACTGGACAAACGACATGGAAGGATCCTCCCCACTGTCCAGCCCCTCCTCTGGGAGGTGCCACTGAAACATCTTGAAACTTTTCTAAGGGTACTTAAGGGCTTATCGGAGGGTGGGTCCCTAGATTAGTCATGGCATTTGATTCAGATCTAACTATGCGTCTTCTTCAACTGTCTGGACATTTTGACCTAGTCGTACGGACCGTGTCAGACTGACCCAATCGGACTTCGCTTTGGAACAAGACTGCAACCGAGAAGACGGTCTGCTCCTGATCTCTTCGATCTGCAAACCAACCGCACCATCTGTGTCATTGCTCCATAAAGGTCCCATCCAGGGCCTGTGGACATCCAAAGACACCAGAAGGAATCTCCCTTGGAGTGAAGGAGTCGCCCCACTGCATCCGCAGGTACCGAAACGTAGCTTATCTATTTGCTGATCCTAGTCTATGGACTCCAACAGGTTCAGTAACACCGGAGATGGTTCTGCAACTTCAAGGCCTGCACTGTCTTCAGACTGAGTCTGAGGCCAGAATCCCTCATCAACACTCCTGGAACCGAGTCCCTGGGTCACTCGCGTCTCCTGAGATTTTCAGGCCCTATTGAAGGTCTCTTGATTCCAGTAGGTTCACCTGCTTGCTTGGCGCATATCCTGACTTACTTGGATGTTGTGAGTCTATAGTTTTACTGTACCTTTTAACCTTCTTTCAAGTGTTGCCAGTGCCAAGGTCTGTTGGTGCTCCATTCAGACACCGACCTCCTGGAATATTGACATCTAATGTGGGACAGCTCATACACCATTCCTGCTCATTCTCAGTGTCACCTGGTCCACGTAGCTGCAAAGACAAGGGCACCATCAACTCTCCTGCAATAGCCGACATTGGTGGGCACTGGATTTCTGTGCCTCCTGGTCACTCCTGAGTGACATAGGCTCGGTCCCCTCTGCTTGCAGGTACTCTTCATCTTGAATCCACCCTTGGATTCCACTGGACTCTTCCAGTTTCTTCGCCAGCAGCATCTTGGTTGAAGTCCTCCATTGGGGTCTACAGCGGTTCCAGACTTCACTTTTTTACCTATGCACTTGGCTTCCCTTGGGCAGGTAAACCAGGCTCCTGGGTATCCACATGTAGGGTGACTCAACCCACCAATCTTCCAAGGGGTGTCTTCCAAAGTCCTCGGGGAAGGGTCCTTTTTCCTAAGAATTGCAAATGCGACTTCCCCATTGACTCACCATGAGCATGCAGTCATGTATTCAATTAGCAAATGGCCTCCATGGGGCTCCTGGGTCCTTACATTGGTTGGTTCCTTGGTCCCCCAGCACTTATAAAACATCTGGGTCTACTCCTGACTTCTGTCACAAGTTGCATTCCACTATTTTTGTCCATGGTTTGATTTCCCCTGGGAGCCCACTATATGTTCGTGCTATTTACCTGTCGCATTATCAAAGTATTGTGCGTATTGTAATTATATCTTCGGGTAGGAGATATTGCATTGAGTTAGTGAGTGTCTGTAATAAATACCTATTTTTATAACTACCCTGTGTGGTTCTTTCACTTAATCTGCACTATAAGGTTAGATACTGGTAAAACAAGCTCCTTTACACTTCTCCTAGGCTAAGCCTGAAACTCCTCTACACAGCTGCCACTTGGAGAGAGCTTTCTGTGGTTGTCTAAACCACTAAAAATACCATAAAGGTCACCTGGATTGGTGCAGGGTGCTACACTTGAATACGTGTGCACCATACATCAGGCCAGCCTCCTACATTGGTGTGCAGTGGTTGGGATTCAAGCTTGCACTGTTTTTACCAGCTAATCTGAAGTGTGGATTAATTGAAAAACCATTGTCATGTAGTTCCTATAAACCTATATAGGATCTGTAGGTTTAGACAACATACACTGTACGATTGGTGTCCAGACTGATCCAGACACCCCTACCAAGTATATTAGCCTGTATACCAGCTAGCACCCAGTGCCACTAGAAACCTCTTATCAAGGAGGTAATAGTTCTTGTCAACTATCCAACAGGACAACCCTGATCCCTCGGGACTGTGGAAACCTTGCAATACTTTTCCCTCAGTCACTCATGCTCACTTTGTCTCAGAGAGATACACAGAATAAATTGTGGAGATGTTTTTCAATAAGCATTTATTGAACAAGCGTCATTCTAGTTTAAAATTGTTGTGCTGAAACCACCATTAGACAGTAACAGATATAAATGATAAGCACTAAGAGCAAAAGGATGGTAGATTTCTACTTCGTGCTAAAACAATGAATACAGGAACGTGTATAAAATACATGAGTAATAAATGCGTACTCCTAATGAAGCAACCCTAACGATAAGTACCCAAGTGCACGTAGCATGTATGTGGATGTAAAGCCAATAATCCCTCGAAGATAAAGTCAACCCCATCACCTGAAGTGAGAGACTGGGGGACCCCATCTTGGTCTCAGGATGGACACAGCGCAAAGGATGTCAGACCACTGCCGGCTAAAGTGTCTGCGTGCAGGAACCACAGCTTCTCGCTTCAGTATGTTGGCATGAAAGTATTTTTCTCCTCTGACTACCTCAGCAAGATATGGTTTATATACCCAAAGTGGTACCCCCTGGGGATATACCTTGATGTGTCACGTCGGAATAGGGTGACAGAATGAATGACCCTTGTACATAGTTATTGTGCAGGAGATTGTAGGCCTGCTGTCCTGCCGCGATTCTGAAAATTCTCATGCATAATGAATGAGGCTTATGCTTTTCGGAGAACACCATGTCATCTCTAGGCATTACCGTAACCAGTACTAAGACCAGTTATGCAGTTTAATGGTAGGGGAAAATATAGGTAAAAGGTTAGGTGACTACCTGAGCCTATATTGGGGTACCTATATGGAACATACCACCATCACTATTAGGCACATATAAAACTTTTTATAGACGAGTAAGTTCTACTGAACTTAGATTAGTTGTTAAAGGCCTAGCATAGTTAGGTAGTTGCAACACCAGAGTACACCTAGTAGGTCTTAAGTTGAAGAATCCAATGGGTCCCTGCACGGTAGATAGTGGCCTCACGTTCCAGAAACTGAGTGAGAAGTTGGCCTGGCATATGCTGGTCACTATAGAGACCACCTTGCACCAGTCCAATTTGACTCTTATGGTATATAGGTTTAAGACAACCTTTTAAAGAAAGCTATCCTAGTGGTAGCTGTGGAGAGCAGCCTTCAGGCTAAGTCTCAGAGGAATGTAAAGCAGCTTGTTTTACCTTATAATCTCTTGAATTACCAAATGAAAGGACACCACACAGGTATATATCAAATATATATGTATTTCTAGACACACTCTACTAATCTCTTTGAGATTAGAAGCCAGCTACACATTCAAATGTCAACGTTTCACAATAAATTAAGCACAAATATGGCTGGAGCATATACCAAAAAAATGGTACAAGAAGGTCGACTTTCAAAATGACAAGGCCTAGGGCCTGGGGAATCACTGGGGCTTCACTGGGGCTTCACTACTGCAGTGTTGCAGGTAAGTAAGAGGCCCACAGGAGACGCGTGCAGTGTGTGAACACAGACGCGGGTTCCCTATTGATTACAATGGTGCAAGTCACGGTTTGATTTTTAAAGTACTAGGGTACTTCGAGGAAGTGTACATGCACTTACAAGGTAAGCAATTCGAGGGCCAATACACACTAGGGCACCGGAGTGCACGAGTTACCTCACTCTGGGAAGCCGGGTGCATAGGTGTCTTTTGGTGTCGGGTCACGTCGCTGTTTTCTATGGAGACCAAAGAAGACTTGCTGCTTGCGTCGACTGAAGAAGTGTCCGGTGGAATCCAAGGGTGGATTCAAGATGCTGAAGACCTGAAAATTGAACAGTGTTCAAAGTCACTTGCCAGTGACTGGCGGCCAGGAAGATGGATGACCACAGCTGCCGGGTGATTTCAGGTAGATTGTGTTTTTACTTCGCTCACGAGGTCCAGGAAGGCTCGACGATGACCAGAAGCTGGATTCAGAGTGTCCCACGATGTCTGCAGCTGATGGCAGTGTCGGCAGCCGGACTGGGGCCAACAAGCCTTGGCAACTGCAAGTTGTGTAGAGTGAAGAAAGTAGATTGTGCTGACCAGCAAGGTAAGAGGGACTCACCCAGCGAGGGTGAGGGCAGGCCTGGTGCAACCAGGGGAGCCCTTTGAGTCGATAAAGTCTTCGGGGGACCCGCAAGCCAACAGGCAAGGGATCGCAAAGATGCCTCTTCAGGAAATGCTTCACAGGAGCCCACGGTCACTCGGGACGGGGTAGGCAGCTGATTTTCGCTGCAAGACCTGCTGGAGGCTTGGGCCACAAATGGTCCAATGCACAAGTTCGTTGAACGTCATGAAGGGGTTGCACTCAATAGTGCACGGTCCCCGGGTATTGTTCCTAGTCACTCGTGGGGTCCACTCGCCACAGCTCTGCTAGGGACTCACAATGGCCGTCGAGAAGTCAGGAAATCCACTTCTGGGGCTGCAGGGACTTTGAACTCCAGCAGGAGCGGGAAAGTTTGCAACTGTTGAATAAGGTTTTTGGTGTCTGCCAAGCAGGGGAGTCACTCCTTGACTCCAAGGGAGATTCTTCTGTCTTCCAAAGGTAGTGGAACGTCGAAGGGCCAGGATTCTTCTTTGTAGAGCGTCCAGGGTTATCTGATTTGCAATGGCAAAGTTTGCTATCTTATAGTGAAGATAGGGGAGGGACTAGCTCTAGGACCACTCCTCTGGGAGGGTCAGGGTAGGGGGTGGTTACACCCACTTCCCTTTATCCAGTTTCACGCCAGAGCAGGGACAGGTAACCCCTGAACCGGTTTAAGCTGGCATATGCACAGAGGAGCCTACTGCTCCCCCAGTGCAGGCCTTCAAAGCACTCTAGTAGTGCACCCACCCAGCCCCAATACACTAAATCCGGTCTGGAAGGTGGTGACACCTCCCTGTGACAGGATGCCTATTGTTGGGCTTCCTCCACTGAGAGTTTGTCAGCAGCAGGAGGAGGAGGAGGGCAGCCCAGTGTCTGTGCTGGTGGCATCCATTTTGTGATGCCAGGGTTCTATGGGATTTCTGTTTTACATGTCGTCCCCTCTAGAAGGGTGGGACCATGCTCCCACATCATAGACTGATGTGGGGGTATGATTCCAAGTTGTTTGACACCAAACAAAACCTGTTTTGATGCAGTCATTCCAAAGTTAGCGTTTACCGTTGGGTTATAATGCACTTAAGAGTATATGGTTTAACCGCATCCACAAACAGCCATAGAGAATACACTCTGGTAGCTGCAGAGGGGCCCTGCTCATGCAGAGGCCCCCCTCACATAGTAAACCAAGCACCCTGCCCTCAGGATTGATAGGGCCTGCCATAGGGATGGCTGATAGGTTTAGGTTTATGTGCGTGTATGGTGAGATAGAAACCTATATCTCTGTGAGGAGTGCTAACACTACCTCACACAGGCTGCAGTAGCAGGCATGTGGTGTCAGATTTAGTCTGCTTCCCAGGGGTGGCAGAATATATGCTGCAGCCCCTGGTAGGCCTGGAAGTACCTATGCCCTAGGTACCTAAGCTACCATATACTAGGGGCTCATAAGGTACCACAGTATCCAATCACTAGTGCATCTAATATGCACACCAAGTCATTTAGAGACAACAGACTGGGGCCCTGATTAGCAGTGACCCAGGCAGACTAGGGCCAGAAACCAGTGTATACATCAGAAAAAAAGTGGGGCAACATAAGTGCAGATCCTACTCTCCTACACCGAGTACCCTGTGTTCTTCTAAAAAAACTCAAGACAGGGTAAAGCCCCAGCACCTCTTAGAGGTGCAACTGCAAGATGACCTCGAGGGTCGGTGGGTCAGAGGAGCAGGACAAGGTGGATGGCAGGAGCCAGAAAAGTAGCCATGAGGCTCCCCTCATTTACCCCAATGCGGTCTGACCAGGAGAAGCCCAATGACTCCACCCTGCTGAACTATGATCCCCAAGGAATAGTGCAGATGGCTCAGAGGGTGTCCCTAGAAATAAGTCCCTATATTCCACCTTGCGAGGGTACAGGGTAGGCAAAGGAGGACTGGGTCTTCCTCTGCTGAGTCTATTGCCTTTGAAACCTCTGTAGGAACATCCTTTTCTAACAAGAGGGAAGACTCTATAGATAGGGAGTACCAAAGGATACAACTTGAGAGAGTGAGCCTCCGGCAGGATCAGTTGGCCCTTGACAAGGATGCCTTAGAAGTACAGAAGGCTAAGAAAAATGTGGGGCTAGAGTCCCATGGTGGCAGCCCCATTATCCCTAGAATCAGGGAACCCTCCTTTGACACTAGGAACCTGAGAAGGACAATCCCTCCTTACCAGGAGGGGGCTGACATTCACAAATGGATCACTGCTTAAAGAGTGCATGTAAAGTACAGAAGATCCCTCAAGGGCAGTGGTCTGCTATCATGTGGCTCTCTTTTGCTAACAAAAGAAGATACAAGCTCCTCCTTGTTAGAGAAGAGGAAGCTGACAACCACAATGGCTTGAAGAATGCCCTCATGGATGGGTTTGGCGTAACCACTGAATAAAGAATCAAGTTCAGAAACACCCAGAAGGCACCCACTCAAGACTGTTGATTTTGTAGATAGTGCTATTAAGGCTCTGGAAGGCTGGCTTCATGGAAGCAAGGTACAGGACTATGAGGGCAGCGCAATTTGTTGCTGAGGGAGCCCATCCTTAATTGTCAGAATCATCTTTTGCACTAGTACCTGGTGGACTCTGATCTAATCTCTCCCCAAGAATTAGGAAAGAAGGCAGACAAATGGGTTCGCACCGATGTCTAGCAGAAAAACAGGTAGTGGAGGTGACCAGAAGAAGCCGGATTCTTTTAAATCTCAAGATAAAAAGGTGGGGACAAAAAGAAAAAAAAAGTCTTCAAGGCCCACAAAAACCTGCATCTGAGGTTGGTACCCAAAAACGCTATAAAAACAAAAAAGGCAAGAAGAAACCTTGGTGCTACTTTTGTAAGGTTAATATCCACTGGACAAAAGATGCAGATTGCCCTAAAGCAAAGGAAAGTACTACCACTGCCCCCAAGACAACTGCGCCCCCATAGCTCCAGTACAAGTGGTGGTACTGCCCCCAAGGGATTAGTAAGGTTAACCTTGGGTTCTGAGGGGAGTTCTGGCCTAGTCAGAACTCCTACTCAGGCTGTCCTTGTCTGTGATGGTGGCATAGACATTGCCACCTTACTAGTAAGTCCAACTAACTTGGGTAAGTACAGGAAACAGCCTTTAATTAATGGACAGGAAACAATGGCCGACAGGGACACAGGGGCTTGTGTCACAATCGTGACAGAGAAACTTGTATCACCTGAACAGTTCATGCTTGGCCAGCAGTACCAACTCACCAACATTAGCAATGTCAGGATTGATAATCCCTTGGCAGTTGTGAATCTCAGCTCGGGAGGGGAACTGACCCTAAAAGAATTGTGGTAACTTCAGACCTACCTGTAGATTGTCTGTTGTGCAATACTCTAGAAACTTCAGCCTGAGCTGAAGTAGAGTTCAGGACTCTTGCAGAGATGGGCATCTCTATAAGTGCCTTCGCTGTCACCAGGACTCAGACGAAACAGCAAACAAGACAAAGATATTGAGTGCCAGAGCGCTCTACATCAACACCCCTTTATAATCATAGGATATTCATTTCTCTACATATAAGCGTGAAAACGTGTTCAATAGTATGTCAGATGTTAACCAATGTCCATAGCATAGCACTAAGGGAGTACTGGCTCCTGGAACAATGGACCAGTTGGCTCCCAAGAGAAGGAGCAGGAAGGGTAATGATGTATACTTTCCCCAAACTTCCAGTAAGAGTCAGTTTCCTGAGGAAAAGACCACAGTTCCTTTGGAGGAACTGCTCCATAGGAACTTGGGCCTGACCAGACAGAGTACTTGGGGCCAGGGTTCCCTTTCAGGGCAGATCTGAGTTTGGAACAGAAGTCTGGCCCCTGTCTTGAACAGCTCAGACAGCAAGCGGCTGCTGAGAAAACGGGGGTTGTCCGTTGGTCCCACAGGGTCTACTGGGACGATGGGCTCCTATACTCTGAAAGTAGAGACCCCAAGCCTGGTGCTACCAGGAAGTTGGTCATACCGCAGAAGTTCTGGGGTTCTCTTCTGTCCCTAGTACATGAAATTACCCTTGCAGGACACCTTAGCCCAAGCAAGGGACAGCATTGTCCCTTACTCACTGGCCCCTTATTTCACAACACCAATGAGTTCTCGATCCTGTGTCACCTGCCAAGCCAAAAGTAGGTCAGGTGGCACTTGAAAGACCCCCTTAATTCTTCTCCCAGTAGTTGGGGTTCCCTTTTGAAAAAGTAGGAATAGACATTTATGGTCCCTTATTCCTCCAACAGCATCTGGACATAGTTACATTAGTGGTGGTAGACCATGCCACTAGATATCCAGAAGCCATTCCAGTTAGGCCCACCACAGCTCCTGTGGTGGCTAGGGCTCTCCTGGGAATCTTTTCTAGGGTGGGCTTTCCTAAGGAGGTCTTAACTGACAGGTACCAACTTCCTGTCACGTTAGATCACGGCCATGTGGAAAGTGTGGAGTAAATCACGTTAGATCACTGCCATGTGGAAAGAGTGTGGAGTAAACTATAGAGGTACTACACCCTACCATCCACAATGCAATGGGCTTGTTGAAAGGTTCAACAAGACCCGTAAGGGTATGATAATGGGACTCCCGGAAAAGCTCAAGCAAAAAATAGGATGTCTTGCTACCCTGCCGACTTTGCCTGCAGAGAGGTCCCACAGAAGGGGGTTTGTTACAGCCCATTTGACCTTTTGTTTGGGCATCCAGTTAGAGGTCTCTTGTATCTTCTTAAAGAGGGATGGGAGAAACCTCAACCCTCCTACACAAGATATTGTTGACTGTCCTTGGCCTGCGTTCACGTATTTTTGAGTACAGGAAGAAGGCAAGTAAAAACCTGGAGACCAGGAGGCATGGCATGACCAAAAGGCTGTACGGACTGTTTACCAGCCAGGAAATAATGTGAGAGTCTTTGAGACTGTGGTCCCAGCAGCTCTCAAAGACAAGTGGAGTGGCCCCCACACTATCCTTGACCAGAAAGGTGAGGTCACCAGCATGGTAGACCTAGGCACTCCCAGAAGTCCCCACAGGGTACTTCATGTGAACCCCTAAAACCTTGTGGGTAGGGATGACATGAGCTAGCTCATGACAACTCATGAGGGACAGGAAAGAGAGTGACCCTCTACCCGATCTTTTCTCAGAACCCTGTTGATGGGTCAGTTGAAGGAGTAGCCTTGACAGGCACTCACTACCCAGCAGCAAGCTGATTGCAGGAAAGTCCTCAATCAGTTCAAACTCATGTTTTACCCGACACCCAGTCAAATCAACTGGTGTACCCATGAAGTGGGCACAGGTGACAGTATGCCTGTAAAAAAAAAAAAAAAAATGTAAAGATAACCTGATCATATCAGAGATTGTATTCGGAACGAGGTCCACAAAATATTTGAATTGGGGGGTCATTGAGCCTTCAAATAGCCCTTGGGCAGTCCAGTAGTCCAGGTACCCAAACCTCATACCAAAGATGGCAAGAACGAGATAGAGTTTCGTATAGACTACAGAGGCCTCAATGCAGTCACTAGGACTGACTCCCATCCCATTCCTAGGGCAGTTCGTGCCAAAACGTGTCTGAGCATTCTGCATGGACAATAAAGTTGTGTCCTGTACTCCTTGTGAGTGCTGGAATTTTTGGAGCTGGGAGATTACATGGCGTGAAGGAGTCACCCCCCTCCATCCGCAGGCATTTCAACATAGCTGACCGATTGGCCGATCCTGGGCTCCTACCGACTACATCAGGTTCAGAAACACAGGAGTTGGTTCTGCAACTTCTTCAAGTCCTGCACTATCCTCAGACAGTCAGAGGCCAGGATTCCTCATCGACACTGCCGGAACAGAGTCCCTGTGCAATGCATTGGCTGGCCATTGCCAAGGCTGAGGCTGAGTGACTCTCGTCTCCAGAGATCTTTGTGCCCTGTTGAGGGTCTTTAATTCAAATAGGCTCCCCTGCTTGCTCAGTGCTTATCCAGACATACTTGATCATGAGTCTCATCGACCTTGCTGGTCCCAATGCTGTACCTTCCCCTTCCACGTGTTGCCAAAGCCTATTGGTACTCCAGCCAGACACCGACCCCCTGGATATCTGACATGGGACAGCTCGTACACCATTCCTGGTCATCCTCAGTGTCACCTGGTCCACGTAGCTGTAGAGACAAGGGCGACCGAAACTTACCACAGCCGACATTGGTGGGCACTGGATTCCTGTGCCTCCTAATCACTCCTGAGTGAGACTGTCCCCTCTGCTTGCAGGTACCCCTCATGTTAAATCTACCATTGGATTTGCCAGGACTCGGAGCTTCTTCACCAGCACTATCTTTGTTGAAGTCCTCCATTGGGGTCCACAGCAATTTCCTGACATCACTTCAAACCTATGCATGCGGCTTCCCCTGGGCAGGTAACCTGGTCTATGTATCCACAGGTGGGATGACTCCTGAAATGTCCATCTTCCACGGGTATCTTCCAAATCCTCTGGAATGGGCCCTTTTACCTGAGAATTGAAACCATGACTTCCCCATTTAATTATCTTGAGCAGACTGTCATGGATTCACTTAGCAGACGGCCTCCGTGGGGTTCCTGGGTCCTTACCTCGGGTGGTTCCTTGGTCTCCCAGCACTTCTAACTCTTTTGGGTCCGCTCACTACTTTGGTCGCTAGTCGCATTGCACTATTTTTATATATGGTTTAGTCTCCCCTGGGAGTCCTGTATTTTCATTCTATTTATCTGTCGTATTATTAAATTAGTGTGTATTGGAGATATTGCATTGAGTTAGTGAGTGTCTGTAATAAATTTGTATAACTACACAGTGTGTTTGTTTCACTTTATCTGCACTATAAGGTTAGGTACTGATGAAACAAGCTGCTTTACAGTCCTCCTAGACGAAGCCTGAAGGCTGATCTCCATAGCTACTTTGAGGTTGTCTAAACCACTAACCCCACAAGGGTAATCTGGTAATTGGTGCAGGGTGGTACACTTGCATATGTGTGCCAGCCTCCTACAATGTCCGATAAGATGAAACCCTTAACATACCCATCTTCAGGGTTGTTGGATAGGAGGTCAGGGAAAGGTTCACTAGTTTTTTCCTGATCCCAATTAGTGACCATGAGCATTGCAACATCAGCCTGGCCATAAAATTGTTTACAGAGATTCACATGGATGACCCGGTGAGGGAGCCTATAAGTGCAAGGTCTACCAAGTATGGGACATACCCTTTTCTTTCAAGGATAGGGTAGTAATGGCTCAATTTGTCCTGGATGGCCCTAGGTGCCACAAGCTCCAAAACTGATACCTTCTGCCCTGGTTGGAACTCCACCATTGTTGCCTTTTGGTCAAACCATTGCTTCTAAAGCTCTTGCTTTGCCAAGGTTTTGTTTAGCTTTCTCCATGTACTCAGCCGTCCCAGAAGGAAGGCCAATCACATAGTCTAATATGCCCAGTTTGGGTTCTTTGATAGGCTACCTCAAAATCCCCTAACTATCCTCAGTGGATCTCTCATGGGATGGCCAAACAGAAGCTCAAAGGGACTAAACCCCATTCTTTTCTGTGGCACCTTCCTCTAAGCAAAAACCAGACATGACTAACACATCCCATCTCCTTCGAAGTTGTTCAGGGAGTCCAATGATCATACCTTTTATGGTCTTGTTGAATCTCTCAACCTGACCATTGGTTTGTGGGTGATATGGAGTGGAAAATGTATGTAACCCTACACTCAGGCCACATGATTTTTAGGTAAACCGACACGAAGTTACCTCCTTCGGAAAACCCACTCTATTAAAAATACTTATAAGGGTCTTAGAAACTGCAGGAGCAGAGACATTTGAGTAAAATTGCTACAGGATACTGGTGGCATGATCCACTATCATCGGTTTAAATGTGTTTCCGGATGCTGTCTGGGGGTCAAGGTGACCAAAAATGCCAATCCATACCCTTTCAAAAACAATCCCAACCACTGGTAGTAGAATTATCTAGACCTTAGGCCTGCTACATGTCTTGCCACCAGCTTGACAGATAACACAGGAGTTACAAAACGTATTGACTTTCTGGGCCACACCTGGCCTGTAGAAGTGGGTGAACTAACCTACTTCAAGTTTTTATCTGTCCAAGATGCTCAGCTAGAGGGATGGCATATGCGTATGAGATTAATAACTTAGTACTGCTGAGGCACTACCCCTCTCCTAGTGGCCCCAGGTTTGGAGCCTCCTCCCAAAAGGTTCTGTGGGAGAAACAAGCATCTCATTTCTCCTAATCAGCAGCTTTCTGTCTCAGGCTCTCAAGAGTGGGACAGGTCCTCTGTCCCTGGCAACATACTTCCCTACAGGGTCCCCCTGGACTTCGGAGCTTTGCCGTGTAAGCCCAAAGTTTCTTGATCTCAGTTCCCTCCAAGGCTGACACATCTTCTCTCTAAGGAGAGGGACCCGAGTGTTTCTCAGTAGAAGCCAATTTCCCAAACTTTGCCTTTTTTCTAAGAGGATTGGGGCATTATTTCAGACCGTTTTTCACCTCGGGCTTTGCACTGTTCTCTTGTTTTCACACACACACCCATTCAGGTATTCAGCACATGGATGCATGGGACCTTAGCTCTAGCTAAGTCCATGCTGGGGTCTCCAGATAATTTCATAGCAGACATTCTACTGGAATTGCAGAGCATATGACCACCTTATTTTGTCTAGTAACCCCTCAACATACCAAGGTAACCATAGTCATGGGATGAACTTGGACATTTTATCAGCATTGATAACTGGACAGGTCTGTCCAGTTAGGTACTGTTCTGAGGATACCACTTTTTCATTCACCATTGTGACACTTGCAACTGCATCCATCAGTGCTTCTATTTCAACCCCATTATAGTGCGGTTTTAGTCTATTTCTCCAGATTCTTGGGCCACACAGCCAGGGTAGCTACTGTGAAAAGTTGGTCTGGTATATGCGGTCCCCTAGTTATAGAGGGCACCTTGCACCAGTCCAAACAACCCCTTATTAATGATAGGTTAAAGACAACCTTTATTGAAAGCTATCCTAGTGGTAGCTATGGAGAGCAGCCTTCAGGCTAAGTCTTGAAGGAATGTAAAGCAGCTTGTTTTTCTCCCTAAAAAAAGGAAAAGCTGCTGGCCCCGATTCTATCCCCAATGAGATTTATAATTTACTTAAAGATGAATTAGCCCCAGTTCTCCTTCAGTTATTTAATGCATCTTTTTTTAATGGTGATAATACTCCCTCTTCATGGGATGAAGCAACTATCATACTCCTTTTAAAACCGAATAAAAATCCACGTGAGTGCGATTCATATCGCCCAATATCACTTTTAAACTGTGACCATAAAATTTATTCACAGATTATCACAAAAAGATTAAACAAAGTGTTAGATCCACTTATCCATCAGGACCAAAAGGGCTTCATGAAAGGGAGGCAGCTGAGCCAATTAACCCATGATCTTCTTGGGGCAGTCGACCTGGCGCAGATATATAAGGTTCCCTTGGCGGTTATGACATTCGATGCCGCCAAGGCTTTTGACCGGGTCGACTGGTCATTCCTATTCAAAACTCTACAACGTTTTGATCTTGGGGACAGATGTATAACAGCAATAAAGGCTTTATATAAGAACCCCTCAGCTAAAATATTTATCAATGGGAACCTGACTAGAGCAATACATATTGGGAGAGGAACGAGACAGGGTTGTCCCCCGTCTCCGTTGCTCTTTAATATGTATATCGAACCGCTAGCCCACAATCTAAGATTATCTCAGAACATCATTCCCTTCAACTGTAATGGGTGGGAAAAAAGATTGGGTCTGTATGCGGACGACTTAATTATATTCACCGGCAATCTGGAAAAATCATACGGAGGGATATGGCAGGAATTAGAGAACTTCGGAAAGGTCTCGGGCTATCTTCTCAATCAACAAAAAACAGAACTTATGAAGTGGCACATGGATTTTGAGAGCCCCTTCGAAAAAAAAGAGATAAGATACTTAGGAATTCAGATCGTGCAAGACATCAATAAAATACCAAAAGTTAATTTTGATAAAACAACTAAAGAAATAGGCTCCCAGCTACAATCATGGAGAGTGCTCTCTCTCTCTTTTTTGGGTAAATCCAATATTGTAAAAATGTCTATAATCCCAAAATTCACTTTTTTGTTCAACGCTATCCCTCTAGAATTCCCAAAAAAGTGGTTTGGGAAAGTTCAGGGGCTCCTCTCAAGGTTTATATGGGCTGATAAATGTCCGAGGATTGCACGAAACAAACTTAGGAAACAAAAGGAGTATGGAGGAATCGCAAGTCCTGATCTCTATTTATACATGTGTGCATTCCAATTAAAAAATTTTCGTCAACTAATGCTAGAGGACTGTATGTTCTCTCCTCTATTTAAAGCCCTTACAAAAGATTTCTCTAAAAAAGCTGGAAAGTTTCTTTTCAAATTTGGGAACCCCAAATTTTTCAAAAAGGTAAAGCTTAAGATTTTAAGCGCGGCAATAAAAATTTGGACGCAAGTAAGACGTTTGCTAAAAATCCCATACTATAATGAAGCTGCGCCAATTTGGGATTCTCCTGGTACTCCGGAATGCTTAATGGACAGCTTGGCAGTTCCGTTAAGAAGAGCGGGGATCAACACTTGGGGACAAATTCTATATGAAGGCGATATAATTTCCTGGCCTCATTTATCATCTTTAACTGGAAGGTCGATTTCTAAGTTTAAATACTATCAGCTGTCTAGTTGGATAAGATCTGCCGGCAATGACGTGAATGGCAACTCAAATTTGGCGCACAAGATATGCACTCGCAGTGGTAAAGAAAAAGAAGTGGCTGCCTGGTACTGGCTACTTGTTCAAGGTGGTGAGGATGACCAGCCTGCCTTTATGGAAATTTGGAAAAAAGATCTTCCGGATGAAGACCTTGAAAACATCGGGCAAGTATCTATGTTCTACCTATGGTCCTATGTAAATGCTGCTTCTTTAAAAAAGAATCACATCTTTACAGTGCATAAGGCGTACTGGACGCCTCAGAAAATCTCAAAGATGGGAAGTCGAGCCATTAAGAAGTGCCCCAAGTGCGGAGACGAATTGGCCAATGAGGTACACATGTTTTGGAGTTGCCCGGCCTTAACCCCCTTCTGGGATAAAATTGGTAAGACCCTTTCTAATACTATGGGTTTTGAAATAAAGCTGTCAATAGTCTCGGTTCTTTTCGGGCTAATACCTAGTGAGTTTGAAGAGCGAAGATTAACCAGAAACCATAAAGCGTTATTTTTTGTTTTGATATTGCTAGCCCGAAGGGAAATATGTATTAACTGGATACTTCCATCTTCTCCCACGGAAGTAGGTTGGGTACATTCCATTCAAAGGATAGCTATGTTAGACCAAGTAGGGACTCATAAGAAAAAAGCCAGAATGTGGGAAATATGGGATAACTCGGTAGAGTTAGGGACCAGGTACACTTAAGGGGAAAGGGAAGGGGGTGAGGAGACTCGAAAGAGAAGTGAGTCTAAATTGTTTAGCTTGTTGATCTTCCCTCTTTTTTTTTTTTCTCTCGGTCCGATGATTACCCAGTATGCCCAAGGTAAAGCCCAGGCGTATGGGCTGAGCAGGCCTCTTTATATGGGCAACGTGCATTATGGGCCAATGTAGACTCAAGACAAAGACGCAAACCCACATAAGGAGCTGAAGGTTCGGTTTTTCGGAGGGGTGCCCTTAAGCCGGTAATTACAGGTGTATTCCTTCAGACTCCAACTTGGGTTAGAGATTCGCTTTTCTTGTTTCTTTTTCTTGGAGCATGCTACTTCCAAATGAGGACTAAAAAAATAAAATAAAAAAAGCAGCTTGTTTTACAAGTCTATAATCTCTTGAATGACCAAATGAAAGGACAACCACACCAGGTGTATATATATAAAATATATGTATTTATTTCTAAACACACCCTCCTAGTCTCTTTATGAGGCTAGAAGTAAAAGCACATAAGTTACACTTCAAATATTACAGTAAAAAAGCACAAATACACGTCAGGCCCTAGAGGCGATCCTAACCATATACTAAAATAGTGGTATAAGAACCATGACTTAAGACACAAGGCCTATTGCCTGTATAATCACTGGGACCCTAAGTAACTACCCAAGGTAGCAACAGAGGGGACCCACAGGGACCTTGTGCAGTGTGAGAACACAGCCACGAGCTCCTGTTAGCTTCTATGGGGAAAGTTGCTGTAGATTTAAGATTAGGGACACTTCGAGATGAGCTAGAACCAAACCCTTTTGGACTTAGGAAGTTCTAGGGTCAACACCCACGGGAGCACCAGAGTACTCGAGTTACCTCACCCAGGGAAGCCGGGTGCATAGGTGTCAGGTCACATCGTCGTTTTCAATGTAAGCTGGCGTAGAAGTGCTGCTGCCGGGAAGATGCGAAGTGTCCGATGAGATCCAAGCCTGGATTGAAGATGAGAAGAACCTGAAAGCAGAGGGGACAGAGTCTGGGTCACTAGCCAGGGACATGATAGACGAATGCCCACTGATGTTGGGTGATTTCAGGTGAAGGTGAAGCTTGACTCTTCCGCCATAATGACCAGGAGCTGGATTCGAGCAGTCCCACAAGGGCTGGTGAGTGCTGCAGTGTCGGTGCATGGATTGGACACAACAAGCCTTAGCAACAGCAACCTACGCAGAAAGGCGAAAGATGCTTCGGTGCAGACCAGCAAGGTCTGAGGGACTCACCCCATGGTGGAGAGTCAGGGCACACCTGGAGCAACCAGGCAAGCCCAAGGAAAAACAGAGTTGCCTTCACAGGGACCCACCAGTCGACGGACCAGGGATCGCAAAGTCACCTCAAGTGGTAGTGCAAGAAGTGGGCTCATGGAACACGTGGAGTGTAGGCCCACAATCCTTGGTGCAAAAGGTGCTCGGGTTACCCATAACCCAAAGCATGACTGAGACGTCAAGAAGTCCATGCACTTGCAAATGTGCACGGTGACCAGGCGTTCCGGTTCCACATTACTCACGAGGGCTGCAGGTCTCAGCTTTGCTGGGGACTTGGGTCGGCCTCTGAAGTCTGGAAATACTCTTCCAGGGCTGCAGATACTTCGGAGTCTGTCAGGAGCTTCGGAGATTCAGACCAGCAATTGATTTGTTGATGCCTGCCAAGCAGGGGAGTCACTTCTTGACCCCAAGGGAGATTACTTCAGTCCTCTAAACTTGAGTAGAGTGTCGAAGTTCCAGGATTCAGTTGTAGAGTTTCGTCCAGGGATATCTAAAATCCTGTTGCCAGGGGTTCCTTACTTATACCCAAGAAAGGGATTGGACTAACTCAGGGGACTCACCTATGGGAGGGTTTGGAAAGAGGGGTGGCTACACCCATTTCCTTTGTCCAGTTTCACGCCAGAGCAGAGGCTGGTAGCCCCCGAACCGGTTTGAGCTGGACTATGCACAGGGACACCAAATGTGCCCCCAGTGCAGGACTTCAAAGCACTCTGAGAGTTCTCCCACCCAGCCCCAATACACATCAGCCTGTCTGGGAGGTGGTTACACCTCCCTGTGACAGGAAACCTATTGTCCAGGCCTCCCCTGCCGGAGTCGGTCAGCAGCAGGAGGCCAGACCTGTGTCTGTGGCTGCAGCATCCATTTTGTGATGCCAGGGCTCTTTTAAGTTGGTACTGGTATACTGGTGCTGTCATGTGTCTCCCTCTAGAAGGGTGGGATAATACTCACCAGTTACTGGAGTGGGGGTATGATTCCAAGGTGTTTGACACCAAACATGTTTCCGTGCAGCCAGTCCAAAGTTAGCATTTACAGTTTGGTTATAATGCACTTACGAGTATATGGTCAGGTTTCACTACTGATAACCCCGGAGGATAGATTCCAAAGGCTGCAGACGGGCTCAGCTCATGCCTGGGCACCCTCTCACATATAACCAAGCACCCTGCCTTCAGGATTGATAAGGCCTGCCATAGGGGTGACTGATAGGTTTCTATGTTTCTATGTGCAGTGATAGGCGAGATATAGTGAACCTATATCTCAGTAAGGGGTGCATGCACCACCTTACCCAGGCTGCAGTAACAGACCTGTGGTGTCATTTAGGATGGCTTTCCAGGGGTGGCATAATACATGCTTCAGCCCCTGGTAGGCCTCTGGGGTATCTATGCCCTGGGTACATAGTATACCATATACTAGGGACTCACAAGGGCACCCCAGAATCTAATCTGTTATGTACCTTGGATACATGGAATCAATTTTGAGATGAGCAGCTGGGCTGGGGTCGTGAATAGTAGGGTCCCAGCAAGACGAAGTTCGAAAAACAGTGAATCAGCAGCAAAAAGTGGGGATAACCATAAGAAGCAGATCATACTCCTTACAGCTACATCCATCCCTCCCTTTGAGACTGAAGTATCTTCAGTGTGCTCTCTGACCTGGTCATGGCACACCAAGGATCCCATCTGGAGACCTATCACCCCTGAAGGTGCTGCACTAGTGGAAATGTTTTGGGGAGTAAGTGTCGCCAGTTCTGTGACCATTCTGCTTGCAGACATGGCACTAAGCCTTTATGGGATCCCAGTTCTTACCTTGGTACCCATCTCTGCCCCCTGGAATAGGATTTGGGAGCCTATTTGACTTGGCCCTTTTTGGCAGGTTCACCCCTAAACTTTCTGCCTTTACCCTGACATGGAATTGGTGGTTTTACGCCTCTGGGCACTTTAGCACTGTGCTCCAGAGTAAAGGGCGTGCGCTCTCTGCACATTTGGTGAAGTTGGCCTGTCCTCCCATAGGAATGCAGTGGGGGATAAGTGTGTCCATGGTAATTCCTTGTATGAGAGGAGTGCAGGGTCGAGTTTAGTATGTATGAACCCATGAGGATAAATGCTGCGCAATGTTGTGCGCCGATATATGGTGACTGGTGGAGAAATGCCACTTTTAGAAGTGGTCATTTCTGTGCGCTATGTGTCTGCCTGCCTGATGTGAATTGCATGTCTGTCTTGTGAGTGACAGGAGCTGAGAGGTGTGGGTTGCTCCAGGAGGGGCAGGGTGAGTCAGCGCTGAGCTGAATGGGACACCTGGAGTAGGAGTGGTGGGAGGGGTAATCCCCCGACTCAGAATAGGAGGGCGCTTCCCTAGTGAATGCTGGCTCCGTCCCCCTGTGGTGTGTCTGATGGCGTGCCCCCACCTGACAAAGGGGAAGAGGAGCCTTGTAAACAAAGTGCTCCAATTCCCCCCTGAACCAGATTGTGCTGGTTCCCCAAGACCTGTGCTGTGACACAAAGGAAAATGTCAATATAAATATAGGGGCTGTGACCCCATGAAAATGTTCTGTGTTTGTGCTTACTAGGGACCTGGATGCTGCTGGGCTCTAGAAGGAACCACCACGGGGGACAGCCTCCCTTCTGGAGGGTCCTGTGTGCTGGCCTGCCTGGGCTCAGCGGTGCCCCCTTGAGCTTTGACTGCCAGGAAGCTCTGGGCTCAGTGCATTGTGAGTGCTGTAATTTATTTGCGAGGGGAGGATTATGCAGGCTCTGCAGTGATGTGCTGCGAAAATTCCTCCTGGGAGAGTCCTGGTGTGGGGACTCCCCCATGCTGCTGGGGAGTGGGAGCCCACCCTGCGTTAATGCTGCATTTTTAAGCTTTATTCGAACAGCGGAGCCTACCCCGTGTCATGGTGTGCTGCGGTGGGTGCCCACCCCGCATTCCTGCCGTGCGTAGGTTACTTAATTGGAGCAGGTGCCCACCCCGCTTTAGGCCAATTTTAAAAGGAGTGCCCACCCCGCACTGGAGCTGTACCTTAAAGCGTGTGCCCAACCCGCATTGCACCGCGACCCGAAATGAGGAGCCCCCCTGCCACCACTACCGCAGTGCCTTGTGGTGGGCGGAGCTGCTCCTAGGAGGACGGAAGCCTACTCCGCCTTAGTTTCCAGAAGCACCAGCAGAGATCCAGACAGGAGCCTACCCCGCGCTGGTGCCGGCCAAAGAATAAAAGAAAAACGGAGACTGTGGACCCCGAGACTGGCAGGAGCCCACTGGTCTGCTGTAAGAGCCCAAGTGAGCGAGGCTGTAGGTGAGAACCCCGCGCTGCAGATTGCAAGGAGCCCCAGTGTGGAGGGGGGGGGGGGACTCCCCGAAGTCTGGTGAGTGCCAGCAGCAGCTCGCAAGGTTACGGCAGAGGGTGATGATGATGGTGGGGGCCCGAGACAGTGTCGGCAGGAAGCAGGTCGTCCCGGGAGATCCCCGCATGCAGCCTGGACTCAGAGAGAGCGGAGCCCCGGTGAAGGGGGCTCTTTGATGTATGTGGCGTGGGGCAATTCTAGTTAGGAGTCCAAGTGGGGTCCCCCTTTTACACAGTTGGTGCCAGGAATGAGTTCCTTTTGGGCTAAGTTAAGGCCCAGTGCAGATCCTCTGTTCTGAGGGGAGCATTGTGCCAGAAGTCCCAGAGTTGGATTCCAGAGGCACGGTAGTGCCCGTACCAGTTTGTGCTCCACAGCTGCCCCCACCCAGACGGTGGGCAACTGCAATGTTTCAGGGCACATTATCGGTGCCCATTGAGCTACATTTATTAGCAGGGCCCCAGAGCCCAACGTCATTTTCCCTGTGCCCACATTGTTGGTCTACACAGCTGCACCGCAATTAGCAGGCAGCTGCTAAGTTTAGGTCAGCGCATTGCACACTTTGCGTTTGCTGCTTCTGCAGCCAGCCCTGATTTTTGCAGGACAGAGGGTATTTGAGCCCCTGTGACAGGCCAGTTGCAGTACGTTGTGCACCAGATTGGGGCACACTGTGTCCATGCTGATGATTGCCTAAGGTGTTTATGCTTGCGAGGTCTATTGCCTCATATGAGTATTGCATAATGTGGTTGTGTGCTACTTAGGACTAACCTAAGGTGGTTTAGGCTAATGTGACATGCCCGATAGGATTTTAGGTGTCCTATGTTTTATGTTACAGGATAATGCTGAGTACAGTATTTGGACAGTAGTTGCTGGTTGAGCGTTATGTATGATTTACATGTGCAGTTCTGAAGGTTCTGACCGCAGCCCGATGGGCCTGGCCCGGTGTAAATAATCCCCTGTAAATACTGCCTAAGTGATAGTTGGCACAGTGTACATTGTGTGATTATGATCTAATGTGTTTATGACAAAACAAAGGCTATTTTTGCTATAACCTTGTGTAGAGTTTGTGGTGTGCCTAGTGTATTGCTGCTGTGTGGGTGTTGCGCAAACGCTTTACACATTGCCTCCGGGATAAGCCTGACTGCTCATGCCAAGCTACCAAGGGGGTGAGCAGGGGTTCTCTTTGGTGTGTAACTCCCTTGCCCTGACTAGAGTGGTGGTCTCTGCCTGGATTTGGCGCAAGCCTTAGCCAACCAGAGATACCATTTCTAACATTGGTTGTCAGCAGGGAGGATAGGACTTGCATTTGTGCAGTGCCACAGCGACAACTCGTTGCACTACAAACTCTGCATTTTAGATAATCACGTGTTTGGGGATTATTTTTCCTGAGTTATTTTTCTCCTGAAAAGTGTAAATTGTGTACTCTTGCTTCAACTCAGATGCCTAGGTCTTGTGTTGCCCCTGTGTTTTAAGTACCATGCCAGAATAGAAACTACCTTTAATGTACATGATCTGTTGGAATACAGTAAGTTGGAGTTAAGGGGGGGGGTACTGTGGAGAGGCTTAGCAATGGGTGGAGAAGATACTCAGCTATCCCTTAGGACAGCCCTGCTACACTGGCAACAGGATAGATGAGACAGACAGGGACCAGGCCGCACTCCAAGAGGGTGGTGGTCTGAGGGTGGCCCTTAGGAGTCTAAAGAGGAGGAAGAAAATGACTGGACAAGGACGCAAGTACAGAGCGAGTACCCCATAGATTGGGAGTCCATTGCTGGGTCCAGTGCCAGGGGCAGCACCCCATCCCTTTCCCTATCCCCAGAGGAGTGGGTAGACAGGAAGGAAGGGAGCATCAGCTGGCTTTGGAGAAGCTCAGGTTAGAGCATGCCAAGCAGATAGCACAGCTGGGTGTGGAGGAGAAAAAGTTAGACCGAGAGGGTCTTAGTGCAGTAGAGGATGGCGGAGGCTGAGAGGGCCTTCACCAGGGAGAAATAAACTCTGGAGGGTAGATTGTCCCATGAGAGTAGTCTTAGTTGTCTGGATTCACCAGTGAAGGTGGGGTCCAGTGGTGGCAGCAATATGGAGTTCAGTGCAGGAAGTCCCATTCCCAGTTCACAGAATATGGTACCTTGTTCCCAGGAAGAGGCATACCGGTTCAGATTCAGAGGCAGTAAGAAACTGTCTCACCAGTCTTAGGGGGAGTTTGTGGATGAATGTGGTAATGCACTGGACGATTGGGTGATGGCTAGCACAGTAGCGGATTATGACAGGCTGGCCAATTTGGTTGTCAAAGAGCACATGCTCAGTCATTGTTTTCCAGGATTGTGCCAACACCTGTTGAGGTGTGAGTTCTCCGATCCCAGGGACCTTGCACGGGAGGCAAACATCCGGCTGGGTGCCAATGGGTCTGAAGAGGCATTGGGGAGTGATTCCAAAAGTAGTGGCATGGGTATCTTTCAGTCCTGTGTGGTGGAAGAGGTTCAGTGTTGCCCAGCTAGGTCCCAGTGTAGTGGGAGGGGTGGAGGGGCTCATGTCCTATCTCAGTGAAGGAGAGAGTGTGAGAGTGTCCCAAGGTGCTCGAAACCTAGTCTCAGGTCCTGGAGGGTTCCCTAAGGGAACACCAGGTTGGGGGCCTAGGCTGTACTGGTAGGCCATTGAGGGGAAACTCCTAGTGTCAGGAGAACCTGGAGCGTCTGTAAGTAGAGCTCCAGTGGTACTGGTGTCTGGCAGTGCCGCTCCAGTTGGGAGGGTGCAGAAGTCCAGATTGAGGGGTGAGAGGGGGATGTGTTCCCCAGTGGGTCAGGGACCAGCCAGAGGGGCTAAGTCTCCTAGTAGTGACCATGGTGACACCTCTTCTGTCCTGGGGATCTTTGCGCACTGTCAGATGGACAGGGGCTGGGAGATCTGCACCAGGCAGGCTGTCACAACACAGAGTCATGATTCACCCTCGGCGGATGCTGTGCGAGTCCCCAGAAGTCCTGGCGTGCCAGGCAGGTGCTCAGCTGAAGGGTTTAGCCCCAAGGTTAGGACAGGTTCAGGATCTGCCGGACCTGGAGGGAGGGACATCTGTAACCAGTGTCCTGACCGGTTTGGCTTCAGGGGTACCGCTCCAGTTGGGAGGGTGCAGAACTCTGGAAGGGGGCACAGAGGGAGGGAGTCCTCGCCTCTGACCCTGGTGCAGCCCGAGGGTTTAGACCCTAGGTTGGGAAACCAGTTGCTGGAGAGAGGTCCTGAACTGGTGGGAGACTTGTGTTCTGAGGGTGCCTCTCAAAGGAGGAGAGTGCAGAACCCTAGAAGAAGAGGTAGGGGGGAGGAGAGCCTCACGCGTGACTTCTGGTCAGCCTGAGGGTGCGGACCCTAGGCTGGAGAATCAGTGGCAGTTTAGAACTGCCCTGATGAGGGATAGAGTGGAGGATGGGTACTATGTGCCTAGGGATACCGTCCCCCACTCTGAGATGGCAAGGACCAGATACATCTGGAGGGCCTGGTCCTGGCCGAGGACAGCTAGGGAGTACCAGTGGGGTAGCCTAGTTGGTACGGATATCTTTTACAGAGGGAACACAATGGGTTCAGAGTGGCGTAGAACAGGAGGGTGTCCCTGCAGTTGCAGGCCCACGTCCGTGTTCTATCGCCCAAAGCAGGGAGGCCCATCAAGGTGGTGATTGGTTGGTGTTAGACTTGGCCCTTTTTGGCAGGTTCACCGCTAAACTTTATGCCTTTTCCCTGACATGGTATTGGTGGCTTTAGGCCTCTGGGCACTTTACACTGGACCACAGTGCTAAAGTGCTTGCGCTCTGTGCACATTTGGTGAAGTTGGCCTGTCCTCCCATAAGAATGCAGCGGGGATAAGTGTGTCCAAGGTAATTCCTGGTATGAGAGGAGTGCAGGGCCGAGTTTATTATGTATGAACCCATGAGGATAAATGCGGAGTAGTGGTGTGCGCTGATTTATGGTGACTGGTGGAGAAATGCCACTTTTAGAAGTTGGCATTTCTATGTGAAATGTGTCTGCCTGCCTGATGTGAATTGCAGGTCTGGCTTGTGAGTGACAGGAGCTGAGAGGTGTGGGTGGCTCCAGGAGGGGCAGGCTGAGTCAGCGCTGAGCTGAATAGGACATCTGGAGTAGGAGTGGTGGGAGGGGTAATCCCCCCCGACTCTGAATGCTGGCTCCACCCCCCTGTGGTGTGTCTGATGGCGAGCCCCCAGTGACAAAGGGGAAGAAGAGCCTTGTAAACAAAGTGCTCCAATTCCCCCCCCCCCCCCAAACCAGATTGTGCTGGTTAACTAAGCCCTGTGCTGTGACAAAGGAAAATGATAAATATAGGGGCTGTGACCCCATGAACATGTTCTGCATTTGTGCTTACTAGGGACCTGGCTGCTGCTGGGCTCCAGAAGGAACCGCCATGAGGGACAGACTCCCTGCTGGAGGGCCCTGTTACGCCTGCCTGGGCCCAGCTGTGCCCCCTTAAACTGAGGACTGCCAGGAAGCTCTGTGCTCAGCGCATTGTGAGCGCTGTACTTTATTTGCAAGGGGAGTATTGTGCAGGCTCTGCAGTGCTGTCCTGCAAAGATTCCTCCTGGGAGAGACGCGGCGTGGGGACTGGCCCGTGCTTTTGGGGAGCGGAAGCCCACCCCCACGGTATTGCTGCATTTTTAAGCTTTATTCGAACAGAGGGAGCCAACCCCACTTCGTGATGTGCTGCGGCAGGTGCCCAGCCCGCGTTCCTGCCATGCGTAGGGTTCTTAATTGGAGTGGGTGCCCACCCCACATGCGGTGTTTGATTGCGAGTGCCTACCCCGCTTTATGCCAATTTAAAAAGGCGGGTGCTCACCCCGCACTAGAGCTGTACCTTAAAGCGTGTGCCCACCCCGCATTGCACCACGACCTGAAATGAGAAGCCGCCGCTACTGCGGCAAAGACCCAGAAGGCAGGCAAAGTTGCTCCTGGAAGGAGGGCGGAAGCCTACCCAGCTTTTGTGCCTGGAAGAATCAGAGGAGATCCAGGCGGTAGCCTACCCCACACTGGTGCCGGCCAAAGACTAAGAGGAAAACAGAGACTGTGATCCGTGAGACCCTGAGACTGGCGGGAGCCCACCCAGTGTTGTGGTCTGGTCCGCCGTAAGAGCCCCGGTGAGCGAGGCTGAAGGTGAGAGCCCCACGCTGCGGATTGCAAGGAGCCCTGGTGAGGGGGGCTTCCCGAAGTCTGAGTGCCAGAAGCGGCAGGCAAGGATGCGGCAGTGAGGTGGTGATGGTGGGGGCCCCGAGACAGTGTCAGTGCCTGCCCCCACCGCAGTCTGCCCAGCGGCGGGCCAAAAGAGGGAAGCCTACTGCAGCGCGACCGGCAGAAAGCAGGTTGTCCCGGGAGATCCCCGCGTGTAGCCTGGAACCCGAGAGAGCAATCCCCCATTAAGTGGGGGGGTCTGATGTATGTGGCATGGGGCAATTCTAGTTAGGATTCCCAGTGGGGCCCCCCCTTTTGCACAATTGGTGGCAGGAATGAGTTCCTTTTCGGCCAAGTTAAGGCCCAGTGCAGACGTCCCGTTCTGAGGGGGCATTGTTCACAAAGAATGAACTCTACCTATTTCATTTAAATATATGCTATACGTCATATTAAGTGACACTCTGGCTGGACCATGAGCATGAATATAGAAACATTTAAGAGGGTATACTCATAATTTGATTCATTGTTTTGTTAATGTTTGTTTATATGCTTCGAATACAAAAATATCAATGTATTAATACAGATCCTGACTACAAACATTCTTAATTGTACAAATCAGATCCCATTGCACAACATCCATTCAAACCACTCAACCAACTACATACTCAAACCATACTCGCACGGAAACACAGATGCGTACATCACACATGCAAGGCAACCTTAATATGCACCAGAGTCCCTCACAATGTCTATTGATGTTCCAAGCGGCGGATTTAGCTTACTGAATACTGTAAATTATACACATTAAACAGTTGTTAATAAGTCCTTAAGAGCAAGGCCCTCAAAATTGCTCCAATCAAGACTGATTGTCATTTCCAAAAGAGGGGCTAATCAACGCATTTCATTGTTGTTTTAAAAGAACAAAGTTCAAAGATATCAAAGGAGGGGACTCATTTCAAGTGTAGAAGCGCGTTTCCATGAAACATTTTTGTTTGGGTGCCACCTTCTTCAGGGAGCATATGAAGTATGTTCCAAAAGAGAAGGCAATGGGACCTGTCAAAGGTAAAAAATTAATTATAACATTTCTTCGGTGTTAACATAATTATCACAAATCAAGCAGCCCAGTCACCTAAATATATTATAAGGACATGGTCAACAGTGCAGACGGTCACACTACACAGAAGTTTAAATATACTTTATGCAAATCATTTAAAATCTAGACATATGCACTATCAAGGAAATAGAAGAAAGAATTTATAACAAAAAAAAAATATGTAATGTCAAAATAGACCAAGCAAGAGGCCGAAAAATATAAAGTGAAAATATGTAAGTGGTGAACAACAACATTCCAAAATCTGGACAAAGCAAAGAGGATGTAGGATAAGAGCTCTTCAAGATGGACTAAAGTAAGACTAGGAAAGACAAACATTTTCAATCATGCCGTCTGGATAGACTAGGCCAGCTATGTTAGAAATCAATATTCCAAAGATCATAAATCGTATATGTATCAGTCAGTGCAGGGTCAACTAATACATAGGTAGAACTGAGCATAGAACTAGGTGGTTTTAAAGTTAGCTTGATACTGGTCATTGGTGCTTACCGGTCTAGGCGGAATCAGAGTGTGCTATTTAAGGCTGTCACTCTCATAGAGAGGAAACAAGGAGGTCGCTCGCTACAGGCAAAAATAATGACAAAAAACACAGTATCATAAATATGTCAAATAAAAGTGTACTATCAACACTACCGAATGCCATTGTCTAAAGACATTAAGTCTCACCAAGTGATGAGCGTAGGTCAAACGAGTAGGTGCTATGCGTGCCAGACTGCTAGCTCAGATAGAACGAGATGCCGAATTCAGGAACTATTCTTTAGTGTAGAAAGGACAAGCGCATTGATTAACACGATTCTAAAAAAAATATATAAAGCCACGCTGTTACAAAGTATCCAGATAGACAGACTGTGAAAGCGGATTTCATTAGATACATCAAAGAAAGTAATGCCTTAGTTAAGCAGTTAATTGCTCACCTTTTTTCAGTTACGTGATGAAAATTGCCATTAGAAGATATCTGATCGAGGAGGGTTCTCAAGGCTAAACAGACAGATAAAAGAGTGAAAAATGATTCCTGTCTGGTGTCAAAAAAGAGGACTGGGTCACAAAGATATTCTACGCGAGATGGATAAACATTAGTACCTCATATGCGTTGCTCCACAGAAAGATCGCCCCGCTTCATGTTGCTGGCGTTTGTTAAATGGCCAAAAGAAGGAATACGATGACCTGCATGGGGCAAGAGCGACAACGTATTTCTTTTACGATTAACAGCAACTAAAGCGTCACTTATTTTAGCCAGACGGGCGGTTTGACAACTAACAGAGATTACCTGGATACAAGGCAGAGACCGGCAAACTGCTCCAAGGTGATAAAGCGTCCCGTAGATGAGGAGGCGGTTTAAAAAGTGGTCTAATTAAATGGGGCACTTAAATAGCCCAGTTAGATGATACGTTGAGTTCCACGTTATCTTTCAAAACGTGGAACTTGACAGACGTCTTTACGTATACATTTCCTAGGGAACATCTTAAAAAGATACGATCTCTAGGGAAAAATAACGTGTTCATTCTAAGGAACATTTTAAAGGGGTACGATCTCTTGGAAAGGATTAAACATACGCTGATGGCCTTAAGATTAACTAGTGAGCCACCTTCCTGTGCCCAAATGCTGTCTTATAGACAGGAAGAGAAAAGAATAATAGTGCTGAAAAAATCAGATCTAAAATAAATTAGATCAAGCATTCGTTCTCTGTTTCAAAGGACCTAGACTCGTATATAAAGACCGTGTAGTCAAGATTTTATTAAAAACCAGCACCCTACATATGCATATATGTTTAAATTCAAGTCATCAGTATCCAAACAAGCATTTGCAATGCAATCGGCCTCGTCTTTGGGACCTTATATGTATTTA
This sequence comes from Triturus cristatus, assembly GCF_964204655.1. Classification (NCBI taxonomy): domain Eukaryota; kingdom Metazoa; phylum Chordata; class Amphibia; order Caudata; family Salamandridae; genus Triturus; species Triturus cristatus. The sequence continues at coordinate 13,293,332 of NC_140586.1, forward strand.
GCTATGCAGCACATTAGCCTGGGTGCTGAAACATCTACTGTTGTTTAACATGGAGGGAAAGTAAGTACCAAACTGCGTGACACACCAGGTATTATTTTTGTTTTTTAAAACATAAATAAAAGGCATTGTCAATTACAATGCCAATAGCTTAAACTCACATAAATGCGAGACCTATTGCATTGCAAATGCTTGTTAAAACCGCGTCACAGAACATGATCCAACAAATGTGACTAGTTAGATGTACTTAAACAAGAAAGGTCTCTATCCAGAGTTAACACTACAGTGGCCTTGCATGTTTCCAATCAGAACCTTTACAGCCGCACATCCCACAAACCCCTTCCACACTGATTCCCCGAACAATCATGTTTCTCTCAACATAGATGCAATAACACTAATACACAGTGTCATAACAACGGTGATATTCCCCGTGGGTATTTCATTTTCCTCTTAGGAGGTGTTTGATGCTATTCTTAAAAGTCCTAGGCCTAATGGGATTCCCTTGGATCTATATAAGAAAACCCCTGGGTTCTGGGTTCCCCTGCCTTCAAATATTATCAGTTCTGTATGTAAGGCTGGTATACCAACTTCCTGCCACTCATCCATAATTGACTCTGAAGTACGAACGGGGCAGATGAGACTACACACTGGGGTCCCAACCAAACATAAGCTCCAGAAGAGGAGAGAGTGCATGTATCAGCTGACATAATAAAGATTAACCAGACCCCACCCAATGAATAGGCACTTCTGTGGCAAACTCTTAGAAATCTTAAGTTATGCAATTTTGTCCAGAGTGAGGTTTTAACACATCTTATATTTTAAAGGTAAATATGCACAAAGAAAAAGTTTTCAATAATTTTACAAGTACCCAACAAGTAACATAAATAATCTAAAATGTAGTACGGTTAAACTACAGAGCAAAAAGTGTAGCAAATATACTGGGGAAGTAGTAGAATCTCTTGATTGGTCCATGCGCAGGATACCTCATTAGTGATAAGCTCTCACTCTACATCCCGTTCTGTTTCACTCTGTTAGCCGCCATGCCGTGTCTCTCTGGAGTTCCAATTCCCCCAAAGCAGAGCATGATGGGGGCATGTCCACTGATGCGTAATCAAGATTAACCAGACCCCGCACCGGGAAAAGGCACTCCTGTGGCAAACTCTTTGAAATGTGCAGTAATGCAATTTCTTCCGAGGGTGAGCTTTCAGAGCCTCATATATTTAAAAGGCAGCTATGCCTGTTAGAAAAAAGTATTCAATAATTTGACAAGTACCCACAAACAGGAAACTCCATTTAAAACATGCATTGGCAATACAATAGATCTTGAAGACTTAAAGATAAACATAATAAAAACGGGACCGCACTGAACATAAAGCATTGCGCCCGTGTATTTCAAGAGCTACGTGTATGACGGCCCGTTAAGAGGACGCCATGAGGAAAAAATGTATGTGGGCACCGTGCTATACCAATAATCGCGGCATCCATGTAGAAACCAGTTATGCGTACAGTGTGCTGCAATACTGCCAGGAAATAAAGTATTCAATAATTTTACAAGTATCCCAAAAAAGTAACATAAATAATTTAAAATGTAGTATGGTTAAACTACAGAGCAAAAAGCATAGAAAATATACTGGGTAAGTAGTAGAATCTCTTAATTGGTCCATTCGCAGGATACCTCATTAGTGATAAGCTCTCACTCTACATCCCGCTCTGTTTCACTCTCCATGCCGTGTCTCTGTGGAGTTCCAATTCCCCCAAAGCAGAGCATGATGGGGGATGTCCACTGATACCTAATCAAGATTAACCAGACCCCGCACCGTGAAACTCTGAAATGTACAGTTACGAAATTGCTTCCGAGGGTGAGCTTTTAGAGCACCATATATTTAAAAGGCAGCTATGTCATAGGAAAAAAGTATTCAGTCAGTCAGTCAAAAAGTCTTTATTCGATTGGCATCATAAAAGACATACTATACATATTTTAAAAAGATTCATATAGAGTACAATATCATATAGCAATACAAGATAAAAATGATAAGATCATGTAGAATATTTCATAGTAGTCAAATTATTAACAAATGATGACTAAACATAGTAAAAATTTATAAAACACACACCAATCTAACCTAAATCCATAGTGATAACACTAATTTAAAACAACTAAATCCAAGTGGGACACATATCAAGGATTGAGTTTCCGTAACCTAAGAATCCACGCCCAGCTGATACATTTGGCAACACCTATTACAACAGGTTTAGATGTATCCGTTTTCAAAATTCTACTGGCAACCTGTGCAGAACGGGTACTCATCAATCTGCATACGGGACGAAGCCATATACGGCGTGGAAGAAGGTAAGTTGGACAACAAAAAAGAAAGTGATCCATAGATTCGATCTTGTCCACACAAAAGGGGCACTTATCACTACCAAGAGGGCTCCAGCTTTTAGTGAGCCCTCGCAGTGGTAGGGCGCCCACTCTAAACTGATGATACAGTTTACGATCAAGATGTTTCATAATGGTGTCCCAGTAACCTTCATAAGCGGACTCGTCCTTAAGAGCAAAAAATTTAGCTGTCATGGAGCTACCCGAGAGGGAGGCAAATCTCCTGTTCTTAATCATACACCAATAGGCGTCCCTTAGAACAATTTTCGTCAGGAAAACAGCAGTGTCTGGGTTGGCCCAGAGGTCATCCATCCCAAGATCAGTCAGCAGGGCTTTAACACCAGACAACCATGATATCCTATGTGAACCCTCGAGCCCTTTAACTTCCAAAAGGGCTTTAGCATAAATAGATAATTCGGGTGTGGTCCACAGGCGTCGCCAAAACGCCAGGGGTCTAAACCCTGCCATATCCTCTAGAGGCTGGATTCCTAAGTCATATAATAGTGGAATGCGCTGTGTTGATTGTGGAAGCCCTATTGCTGACCTGAGAAATTTGTTCTGGGCAGTCATCAGTTTGGACAAATTACTAAAGCCCCAAATTTCGGCACCATATAAAATGGCAGGAAGGATCTTGGAGCCATAAATCTTCATTAGGGGAGCTATTGGTTTTGTTAAAGGATGATTATGCTCTTTCAACAGAGCTCCACCTAGTTGGGCGTGTTTAAGAGCGAGAAGGTCCAGCTGATGTGACCAGCTACAGGTCTCGCTAAAGGTAACCCCTAAATAAGTAAACACAGCCGTTTGATCCAAACTGATGCCACCCAAACATACCTGCGCATTAACGCACCTAGGGCCTCGAACAACCATAAACTTTGTCTTTCCAACGTTTATTTCCAACTCATGTTCACAACAAAATAACTCAAAACGAGACAGGGCTAACTGCAAGCCCTGTCTTGTCTTAGAAATCAAAAGAGTATCATCTGCGAACATGAGTAGGGGAATCTTCATTCCAGCCAAGGAGGGTGCATCGGTCAGGTGGTTGGAAAAATAACTTATGACCCTGTTAATAAATAGTGAAAACAGGGTGGGGGCAAGCACGCATCCTTGACGAACACCTTTGGATACTTTAAATCTGTCCGTCACCTCCCCTGGTTTGCCCCAACGAACACGGGCATACGTATTGTCATGAATAATAACCAGGAAAGACACCAATTCTTTGGGCATGCCCATCTCCAGAAGTGCTTCCCATAACTTGGCCCTCGGCACGAGATCAAACGCGGACCGTAGGTCCACAAAGGCCGCATAGAGCTTACCACCCCCCAAAAAAACCTCCTTCCAGTATAGGAGTACAACCCTAAAAGCTTGATCCAGGGTCCCAATGTGAGAACGAAACCCCGCCTGGAGAGGGGTCAGCACATTAGAATGAATCATCCAGTTTTGTATACGTCCCAGTACAAGGCGGGCTATAATATTTTGTACTGCGTCAATAAGACTAATCGCTCGATAATTGGCCGGGGCAGAGCGATCGCTTTTCTTATAGATCGGCAGTATCTCTGCCCCAAGCCACGAGTCAGGGACAGCAGCACCACCCGCAAGGCCATTTACTAGCATAGTCAGGTACGGGACCCATACATATTGCTCTTGGATGAATAAATCAGCAGGGATACAGTCGGGACCTGGGGCTTTGCCACTCCTAATACTTTTTAAAACAGACTTGACCTCACAGGGGGAGAATTCCAAGGAGGTTTCAGGATCAGATAGAGGAATATTGAAAACCGCCCTATCACTAACCATAAACTGCTCCTCAAAATACGCAACCCACTGCTGTGGCTCAACATAGGTAGTGGGCCGAATATCCGAGGGGCAATTGCCCCATTTGAGAAGATGCCAAAATTGGACCATATTACGGTCATGACAAGCCTGATACAGCTCCCTCCAGCGGTCCTCATCCCAGTTTTGCTTAGCCTTTAGGTGGGCGGATTTATATGCAGCCCTACATTTTTGGATGGTGGTAGGTAATCTAGATTTAATGGCCTGTATCAGGGCACTTTGGGCAAATCTGCAGTCCTTGTTAAACCATGTACAAGTTCTCAACTCTTTGCCTTTACCGATAGGAGGTAAGGTTCTAACAAAAAAAGATTTAAGTTCGGTAAAGAGCACATTATGAATTTCCCGTATATTATCCTTAATCAAGTCTTGGGACTTCAGCCGGTTGAGTGTTACCATGGTATTACTGACCAGGTTCCTGATGGCCACCCGAGAAGCATCGCTAGTGGCGGTTTTCGGCCATCTCATCCTTCTTTGATCGTTAGTGAGAATAACATCCACAGAGGCACGGGCATCATGAATAGTAAGAGGGCCAGTAAAGCTATTATCATTGATAGAGAGGACAAGTGGGTTATGGTCACTCTCTACTCTGCTTGTTACCACCATGTCATCAATAAGCGACCACAACTCCAAATTGACTAAAATATAGTCAATTTGACTCCCAGTGCTACCATTGTCAAAGGTCATCCTCCCTGACCTATCAGATTTGGTTCGCCCATTAACGGCTCTCATTCCCTGATTTAAACATAAACCCTTCATGAACAGGGCCGCTTGTGTCCATTTCCTTACAGGATCCAACTCCAGCTGGGGAACACCCCAGAGAGAGTCTTCAACCTCTGTAAGGTCCCCGCTGTCAACACCCAAGGGCTCAAAACAAATATTGAAGTCGCCAGCCATTATCTTATTAATGGACTTCAATTTGAACCCTAAAAAGTTCTCCAAAAGGAGACAAGTGGGTGAGCATTTGCCACCCGGGAGGCCCCTCACATAAATATTAATAATAAGGAGATTAAGGCCATTAAGAGATTGAACCCTAATAATCAGAATGTCTGGACTATCGATTGGGAACTCTACCACAGAAACACCCTCACATTGACGAACCCACGTGGTTAGACCGCCCATCGGTCTACCCCTATGGCCCTTAACAGCAGGTTTGAAAAAGTTCAAAAAACCTATACGAAAAAGGGGGACTGTTGCCCAGGTCTCTTGAAACGACCATATCTCAAAGTCGTCAATAAAAGTGGCCCAATCAGGAATGTCTAGCCTGGATCCCAAGCCTGCAATATTCCATGACCAAACTTCAAGGGCGGGCTTACAGGGCCGGTTTCCACCACCTGACCTGGCACAACCAAAGGGTCATCCAAACTAACAAAAGAAGACTGTATGGAAACAGAGGGGTTAGGCATGCAAGAAGTAACTAGGAAGCGATAACATGGCAATATCCGGGCTCAGTTGACATGAGGGAGCCGAGACCCCAGGTTCTATCGATAGATGACAAGCAGAACTCGCCCTACGTCAATCATTATCCTCCAATGTTGAAAGGATATCAAAGTGATTAGAGGTCAAAATGGGCTGGTTAAACCTTGCTGGGAAACTCGAGAAAGCACGACTATCCCCCGTAAATTGAATACACCCTGGCTTATAAAAGAAGCCTAGTGGGAGAATTTTAATCGAGTTGGGTACTGAAGGTTGGTGGGAGGCAACATCTAATATGTATTCGACCAATGATGGGGACCTAAAGCTCAACACCACACAGTCACCTGGCAGGGTCTTGTAAGACTGGCCAATCCAGTTAATACGCCTCACCATTTTAAAATCATCGAACAAGGCCTTGCTATTCCCTACTTTAGTACCCAAATAATGCAGGGATTTTTTCTTGAGGTTTGACCAATGTTCATAGGTCCCGTCTATAAGAGGTGGGATATTAGCCAAGACTATGGAGTAGGGAGTGGCTTGGGGTGGGAGGTGTAAATTAGGAAGAGTATTAAGAACGCCAGCTCCCACCTCCTCATTACCAACCCTATTACCCATAAGGGGGCGACTTTGCTCGTCGCGATAATTGGTACCCCTAGCTGAGACCACTTCCGAACCAGGGTTATGATCCTTCGCTTCCCCTATAAGAGGGATAACTGGCAAGACCCCCGAAAGCTTAGACGGTCTAACATTACAGACCTCATTGGTCAGACCGACGGACATCACCCCATTTGACTGTAAGGGAGGCCCTATGGCAGAAATCTTGTTACCAATAAGTCTAGCTTCTAACGTATCCAACCTTCCGGCCACTAAATCCAATCTATGTAAGACAGGTTCTAAAAGGCCTGCTAAATGGTCCTTAAGACTAGCAATTAAGGAATCCAAGAGAGGCTGGATCGTAACCTGAGTCAAAGAATTGGACTTAGGATCAAGACTCTTCCCTTTTGCGGATGTCCCTCTAGGCTCAGGTTGGAGCAGCACGACAGATTGCTTACTAATACCTTGGCCTTTCCTTTTTTTGCTGGGAGCCTCTTTCTTTTTCCCGTTATGGGCCAACCTCCCTCTTGTTGTAACCCTGGGAGAGCTCAAGATACTATCACAACCCTGGGGCGTAACCAAAGTCCCTGAGATAGGAGAAATAAGAATAGGGGGGGTAGTGGTGCTAACAACAGTACAAGGATTGCTAGAAAGGAGTGGGTCTTCCTGTATATGGGCACAGGGTAATGAAGAAGCGGGATCTAAAGAGAGTCTATGTTCCACAGCTTGGATCTCAAGATTCAATGCCGACTCTGCCCTGATTAAGTAATCATCTAGTGTCCCCCCCACCTTATCGACAGCCCTCCTCTTGGTCATGTTATAGCAAATCCGAAGCCCACCCCACACAAAAGCAGCCCACCTTCCCCAAATGCCAAATCAGCAACCTATAACGATGAACAACAAACAAATACTACGATAAAAGGTAATAAATGAGCTCATCAAAGGTGCCTTTGCTACACCGCCCACCTTATCATAAATCACAACCCTCAGCCACACCGGACAGCTTAGCGGACAGGCCCTGCCCTGCCTCTTCCTGGCACTGACGGGCTAGGACGGGCCAGCCCTTGGCCCGGGCTTCGCCCGGGCGCGGACTGCGCGCGTCCCGCGCAGCGGTTCGTTAGCGGCCCTCATGTAGAGCCCGGGCGCTGCCTGATGACAACTACGGCAGGCACCCGGAGCAAAGAATTCTAGGATGTGGAGTCCAGATAGGCCGTTCCCCTCACGGCAAGGATACGAAGTTCAGGGCAAAATGTCACCAGTACGCCGTTTCCCTCACGGCGGCGTCGTTATTTAAGGAAGTGGCAGCAGGTTAGAAAGCGCGTCCCGCGCAGCGGTTCGTTAGCGGCCCTTATGTAGAGCCCGGGCGCTGCCTGATAACAACTATGGCAGGCGCCCGGAGCAAAGAATTCTGGGATGTGGAGTCCAGATACGGCCGTTCCCCTCATGGCAAGGATACGAAGTTCAGGGCAAAATGTCACCAGTACGCCGTTTCCCTCACGGCGGCGTCGTTATTTAAGGAAGTGGCACCAGGTTAGAAAGCGCGTCCCGCACAGCAGTTCGTTAGCGGCCCTTATGTAGAGCCCGAGCGCTGCCTGATGACAACTACGGCAGGTGCCCGGAGCAAAGAATTCTGGGATGTGGAGTCCAGATACGGCCGTTCCCCTCACGGCAAGGATACAAAGTTCAGGGCAAAATGTCACCAGTACGCCGTTTCCCTCACAGCGGCGTCGTTATTTAAGGAAGTGGCACCAGGTTAGAAAGCGCGTCCCCTAGTATTAAAGTATTCAATAACGTGACAAGTACTTTGACCTTCATCCTCGGCAGCCCCTCTCATGCCGCCGCAGCATGCCCATGCCGTTACTGTTCCCAATTTATGCTCCGCTTACAGCCGAGGAGCGCTGTTGCTTTTTCACGGCCTGGACACACTTTCGGATCACCAGCTTAATAGCTCGGTGCTGCGTTACCCCTGCTTTCTTTAATCACTAACACAGCCAAGTCAAACGGCAAACTATCCTCATCAAAGGCACCGGAGTGGCACTAATGCAGGGCATTTGCCGCTTAGAATACCAGCCCCGGATAAACAGACAGTGCATGGTGGGAAGGGGGGGGCCTGGGGGCTATGCGCACGCAAATAAAGTGCAGGAATTGGAGTGCGGGTGGGAGGGGCACGGGGTGGCACTAATGCGGGGCATTTGACGCTTAGAATGCCAGCCCAGGATAAACAGACAGCGCATGGGGGGGTGCTGAGGGCTATGCGCACGCAAATAAAGTGTAGGAATTGGAGTGCGGGTGGGAGGAGCCGAGAAGGACGGACTGAGGGGGTGAGGTTGCCGCTGAGAATGCCAGCCCCGGATAACCAGACAGAGCTTGGTGGGGGAGGGAGGGGCTATGTGCACGTGAAGAAAGAGCAGGAACGGGAGTGCGAGTGGGAGGGGCCGACAAGGACAGACTGGGGGTTGAGGTAGGGGAACAAAATAGTGCCTGAAGTAAAGGGGTCAGTAGCCGTGGCAGGATACAAATGTAAGGCAGGACTAACAAGCATAAAACCTATGGGAAGCCTGCATTGAGGAAATAAGCCAATAAGAAGTATGGGCGGAGAGTGGGCGGAGCTTCCACGAAGCTTCCCCACTAAAGTGTATACTGCATGCCTCGCAAAGCGAGCAGCGCATGCGCTACTACGCAAGCCGAGGCCTAAAAAGGAGGGGATCACGGCTGGCGAATAAAGAGACCGTACTGGTAATTTAAACAAATACCAAGGATCCCAATAAGTTTATAATTAGTCAACAACAGATATGGCCAAGATATCACAACTGATAGTGGGGCATTGTGTCAGAAGTCCCTGAGTTGGATTCCAGAGGCACGGTAGTGCCCGGACCTGTTTGTGCTCCACAGCTGCCCCACCCAGACAGTGGGCAGCTGCGATGTTTCGGGGCACATTGTCGGTACCCATTGGGCTACATTTATTAGCAGGGCCCCAGAGCCCATTGCAATTTTCCCTGTGCCTACATTCATTGTCTACACAGCTGCGCCACAATTAGCGGGCAGCTGCTACGTTTAGGCCAGCGCATTGCGCACTTTGCATTTGCTGCTTCTGCAGCCAGCCCTGACTTTTGCGGGACATAGGGTATTTGAGCTCCTGTGAGAGGCCAGTTGGCCTGGGGCCAGTTTCAGTACGTTGCGCACCCGATTGGGGCACACTGTGTTCATGCTGATGATTGCCTAAGGTGTTTATGCTTGCAAGGCCTATTGCCTCATAAGAGTATTGCATAATGTGGTTGTGTGCTACTTAGGCCTAACCTAAGGTGGTTTAGGCTAATGTGATTCATGCCTGATATGATTTAGATGTCCTATGTTTTATGTTACAGGATAATGCTGAATACAGTATTTGGGCAATAGTTGCTGGTTGTGCGTTATGAATGATTTACTTGTGCATTTCTGAAGGTTCTGACCTCAGCCCGATGGGCCCGGCCATGTGTAAATAATCCCCTGTAAATACTGCCTAAGTGCCAGTTGGCACAGTGTACATTGTGTGATTATGATCTAATTTGTTTATGACGATACAAAGGCTATTTTTGATATAACCTTGTGTGGAGTTTCTTTTGTGGTGTGCTGCTGCTGTGTGGGTGTTGCGCAAACGCTTTACACATTGCCTCCGGGATAAGCCTGACTGCTCATGCCAAGCTACCAAGGGGGTGAGCAGGGATTATCTTTGGTGTGTAACTCCCTTGCCCTGACTAGAGTGGTGGTCTCTGCCTGGCTTTAGCGCAAGCCTTAGCCAACCAGAGATCCCATTTCTAACAGGGCCTTTCAAAGACTCTTTGGATTGTTCCCCTTTCTTTCCCATATCTTTCCCTTGGGGGAACAGTAATCCTTTGCTTTTGGTCACCCCTTCTTTGGGCCTTCCTGGATACCCTTATTTGACCCACTGGTCAGCCTTCTTCCCCAGCTCTTGAGGAGAGACTAACCCTAGAACCACTAGGTACTGGTACAGTTTTTATGATGTACAATTACTTAACAGATGCTCTTTCATTAACAAATTGCAAAGCCCCTCATGGTCTGGCACCTTACTGTCTTTTAACCAGCTTCCAATTGTTTTGACTGACTGTAGGAAACTGGCTCTATATATACTACGTCAAAATGAGGTATAGTGGGTATAGAGTTCAGGTGACCCCAGAGGTAGGCAGAGGTTAAAGTTAGATAGAACCTTTCTCTCTATTTGGAGTAGAGTAGTCGAGCAGTAAGGCAGTATCAGAGCACAGTGTTAAGCATCTGATGTACACACTTAGTCAACAAATGAATTCACACACTCAAGAACTGAACTCCAGGTCAATTGTTTTTGTATGAAAATATATACTGTTGTTTTATTTTTAGAACCAAGCAAGCCTCGCACAGGTAAGCATTAAATACTTTACAGTAATAAGTTGCTGAATGTAGAACGGTCTGAAAATGCAATAGGACTTGTACTTTGTTTGATTTACAGGGGATGCAGTAGGTTGCAATACTTAGCAAATACAGTACATTGAAATTAATAGGCTTTTTCAGTAAATTACAGGTAAGTTACCTTTTACGTTACTTTTCTAACTCAGTGCTGGATACCTAGATTCAGCACTGGGACATTTCCTGCAAACAGGTAAGTAAATACGTTTTGTTATCTGTGCGATTTTTAAAGAATATTTTTAGATTTCAAAACTCCACACTTCCAAACTTTTTGGAAGAAAACTGTCAATGTTATCCTATGGAGGAAAAACTGATTTTCTGTTCATAGGTAACTTATCGACTGTGGGAATTAAGGTTCTGGGGTTAGACTCAGGGGTCCCCCAGGGTCAGTGATGCACTCTTGTTACACCCTCAGCGGCAGTAGGGCGGCCGGGTGCAGAGTGTTGAGGCCCAATGTTATCCAATAGGGGATAGGGGGCCTCCGGTTGGGGGCTGCTGGCAAACAGGCCACTGGGTTGTGGGAGCAAAGCTCCTAGGGTTTAGATCAAGGCAAATGGATAAACAAAGTAGCACAAAAGGTGTACCCTCAGCAGCACTGAGGCAAACGGGTGCAGAGTGCTGTTTCGATGTCGGGTGCCATGTTGTTTCCAATGGAGAACCTCCAGTTTGCAAAAGCACGGCAGGCAGGGAGACGAAGAACTTCTGGGTTTTACCACCACTTCAAGAGGTAAGTTGGGAAGTTAGGGGTTGGTTAGGCACCATCGGTTTGGACACAGAAGGCCGTGGGGAGTCGGGTGCAGGAGTGCCTTTTGGGGTCGGATCTTCTTACCAGCTCCTGGTTGTGGTTAGGGGGATTCTGGATTTAGGCTGCAGGCGTCGGCTGGAGGCTTGAGGCAGGTCAGGGGTTGCTGGGCAAGCAGTCTTTGGAAGTGAAGGCAAGCAGTTCCTCTGGGTTTCTGAGGTTGCTGGCTGCAGGGGACACATGGATTTTGTAGGAGCAGGTTAGAGGGGAGACAGGCCGATAGGGCTTGGCACAAGTCAGCGGGTGTCTTCCTCTTGTTAGCTGCTGCACGGCTGTTCGGTCCTTCTTCTTCTTTTCTTCTTGTTTCTTGTCTGGATCTGAGGAAGCAAGGTTCAGGGTGCCCCCTAAATACTAGATTTATGGGTGTTACTGGTAGGTAGAGGGCATGGAATTATGGGTCCCTTACCTGGGCTGGATATACCCCCTATTGTGCCACCCTCCAGTGGGAGGGGGACACAAGCCTGTCCCTGGTTGGTTGGGTCCCCCCATCCTCAAGATAGTGGGGACTCAGAGTTGTGCTTCACCTCGCCTCCCCCACCTGAGGGGTGGAGTTGGCAGAGGTGGACACACCTCTCTCCCTCACTTGTTTTTCCTGCCGGTTCTCCCACCCAAAGTGGGGGGCAGAACCAGTGGGGACCAGTTGCTGAAAGCAGCAAGTGGTCTGGGGAAGCTCACAAAGGCGGCATGCCTTTGAAGCTTCCCCTTCGTGAACCCTGCCCATCTTGGGGGAGGAGACTTGGCACCTCGTCCTGGGATGTGCATTGTTTCAGGCCCAGAGAGCAGCAGGCTCTCTACCAAGGGGTCCAGAAACGTGTCTGTTTATGGCAGCCTAAGCAGCCACTCAGTCGGGACACTACAGGTGGTTCATTTTCAGGGGGCATCTATGAGATGCCCTCTGTGTGCATTTTTCATTAAATCAGTGTGGGTTCAATGTGCTGAAAAGTTTGATCCCAAACTTCCCAGTTTTCAGATTAGCCTTATGGTCCTGTGGAGTTGGTAATGATAAACTCCCAGCACCATATAATCTTAATGGCAGCACTGAACTTACACTGTCTAAGAATGGACTTAGACACTGTAGGGGTACAGGGTTCATGCACCTATACCTTCACCACTGGTATAGTGCACCCAACTAGAGGGGTGACTGATCTATGCTAGGGCAGTGGGTGGTAGGCATGGCACACAGGGATGTGTGCCATGTTGACTCTTCACTTTGTTCTGCACCAAAACACGCAGCCTGCAAAGGCAGTGTGTGAGTGTAGTGGTACAGGACCTCTAAGGGTAGCACAATAAGTGCTGCAGCCCTTAGAGGCCTTCTCTGGTCACAGTGCCCTGGGTACCTGTGGTACTATTTACCAGGGGCTGACCTGTGGCCAGAGATGCCAATTGGGTTTAGTTTTAGGGAAATAACAAAGGCCCTGGGAACCTGATTGGCAGGGACCCTTGGTACATCAAGTAAAAGTGCATCAGTAGTCTGGCAAAAAGTGAGGGGTTACTGCAACAGAAACCTACTTTCCTACACTGACAAGTCAAAAAAATCTACTCAGGACTGACTTGAAGTTTTTTGAGTCTCCCTGAACTTAACTGTATTCCTCAGTGGTGAGTCAAAAGCCCTCTATCAGGGTATCCTTCCTGAGGTCTTAAGACTCAGCATCTGCCTCATCCAGTGAAAGGAGTCGATCCCTGCACATTCCTAAGAACAACTCCCAGAATACAAAGGCCCAATACTTCTGGTGTAACCATCTCATATTACAGGCCCTCTCAAAGGATCTATATCACTTGGTAATGCCATAACCTTCTACATATTTGGGGATAATCCCTTTCAATCAATCAATCACGGCATTTATAGAACGCACTACTCACCCGTAAGGGTCTCAAGGCGCTGTAGGAGGGGGTGGGGGTGTTGCTACTGCTTGAACAGCCAGGTCTTGAGCAGCCTCCTGAAGGTCAGGAAGCTTTCGATCTGCCGTAGAAGGATAGGGAGTGTGTTCCAGGATTTGGCGGCGAGGTAGGAGAATGATCTGCCACCAGTGGTCATTCTCCGGATGTGGGGGACGGTGGCGAGGGCGAGGTCAGCGGAGTGGAGCAGGCAGTTCGGGTGTAGAAGGTGAGTCGTCTTTTGAGGTGTGCTGGTCCGGTGTCATGGAGTGCCTTGTGTGCATGGGTGAGAAGCTTGAAGGTGATCCTCTTGTTGACGGGAAGCCAGTGCAGGTCTCTCAGGTGGGTTGTGATGTGGCTGTGGCGAGGGATGTCAAGGATCATGCGGGCGGAGGCGTTCTGTATGGGTTGCAGTCGTTTCAGAAATTTGGCCTTGGCTCCCGCGTAGAGGGCGTTTCCGTAGTCCAGCCTGCTGCTGACTCTTCTTCTGGTGTCGGTGGGGATCCACCTGTAGATCTTTCGGAGCATGCCAAGGGTGTTGAAGCAGGAGGATGAGATGGCATTGACTTGCTTGGTCATGGAGAGAGTTGAGTCGAGGATGAATCCCAGGTTGCGTGCATGGTTGGTGGGTGTTGGAGCTGCACCCAGGGCAGTTGGCCACCAGGAGTCGTCCCAGGCTGAGGGGTTGGAGCCGAGGATGAGGACCTCCGTCTTGTCTGAGTTCAGTTTCAGACGGCTGTTCTTCATCCACTCGGTGAAGGCTTTCATTCCTTCGTAGAGGTTGGTTTTGGCGGTGCAAGGGTCTTTGGTGAGGGAGAGTATCAGCTGTGTGGCTTCGGCATAGAAGATGATGTTGAGGTTGTGCAGTCTAGTGACGTGGGTGAGCGGTGCCATGTAGACGTTGAACAGTGTCGGGCTGAGGGATGATCCTTGGGGTACGCCGCAAATGATCTTGGAGGCTTCGGATCGGAAAGGGGGAGTCAGACACTCTGCGTTCTGTCGGAGAGGTCCAGTCCAGAGCTTTGCCGCGGATTCCTGCGTCGTAGAGGCGAGTGCGTAGGGTGCGGTGGCAGACCGTGTCGAAAGCGTCTGAGAAGTCCAGGAGGATGAGGGCCGTGGTCTCGCCGTTGTCCAGCAGGGCCCTGATGTCGTCGGTGGCGGCAATGAGGGCCAATTCGGTGCTGTAGTTGCTGCGGAACCCGGGTGGGACGGGTCCAGGATGTTGTTCTCCTCGAGGTAGTGGGTCAGCTGTTTGTTGACGGTCTTCTCGATTACCTTCGCCAGGAATGGGAGCAGAGAGATGGGCCTGAATGTAATTGAGGTCCCTCGGGTCTGCCTTGGGTTTCTTGAGCAAGGCGTTGATTTCGGCGTGCTTCCAGCTCTCCGGGAAGGTCCCGGTCTCAAAGGAGATGTTGATGGCCTTGCGGAGGTGGGGTGCGATGGTGGTGCTGGCTTTGTTGAAGATGGGGTGAGGGCATGGGTCTGACGGGGAGCCGGAGTGGATGGTGCTCATGATTTTGATGGTGTCGTTGTTGTTGATGTTAGTCCATGTGAGCAGGGGGTCGCTGTTGGTGGTGGCCGTGGGGTCCGAGGCGGCGTTGGCTGCCATGGTGGTCTGGTTGTTGAGCTGTCGTGGATGTCTGTGATCTTGCGGTGGAAGAAGGAGGCGAGGGAGTTGCCCAGGTCTTGCGATGGTGGGATGTCGTTAGGGTTGGAGATGGGGTTGGAGAGTTCCTTCACAGTGTTAAAGAGCTCTTTGCTGTTGTGTGCGTTGTTGTCGAGGCGGTCCTTGAATGAGGTTTTTTTGGCGGCTCTGATGAGGTGATGATGTTGGCGCATGGCGTTCTTGTGGGCCGCTAGGTTCTCCGGTGTCTGTTCGTGGCGCCTTTTCTTCTCCAGTTTTCTGCAGTTTTGTTTGGAGGGCTGGAGGTCCGTGGTGAACCAGTTGGCGTTCCAGTTGGTGCGTCTGTTGGAGGGATTCTTGACCGGGGCAAGGGTGATGGCGTCAGGGTCTGTGGGGTCGGGGGTGGGCTCTGGGCGAGGGTGGTGGTTAGCTGGTCTTCAGTGACTTTGCTCCAGCAGCGGCGGGGGATCTGTTGGGTGCGGAGGTGCGTGGTGGGTTTCCGGAAGGTGAAGTGGATGCAGCAATGGTCAGTCCAGTGGAGTTCGGAGGTGTGGCTGAAGGAGACGTGGGAGCTTGCGGAGAAGATGGGGTCCAGCATGTGGCCGGCGGAGTGGGTGGGTGTTTTCACGAGCTGTCTAAGTCTGAGGTTGGCGAGGTTGTCGATCAGGGTGGTGGAGTTGGCGTCATTGTTGTTCTCTAGGTGGAAGTTCAGGTCTCCAAGGAGGATGTAGTCTGTGGAGGCGAGGGCGTGCATGCTGACAAAGTCGGTGATGGAGTCGCTGAATTGTGGTCGGGGTCCGGGGGGTCTGTAGATCAGAGCTCCTCTGAGGGTGGTGTTGGGGTCGGTGTGGATCTGGAAGTGCAGGTGTTCGGCGGTGTTGAGGGTGTCGTAGGAGTTGGTGGAGACCTTGAGGGTGGATTTGTGGATGATGGCGATTCCTCCTCCAACTCCATTGGTTCGGTCTCTGCGGGTGATCTTGTAGCCATCCGGGATGTCGATGGCGATGTCATCCAGGTGTCTGTCAGGAAGGCGTCGAGCAGGTCCCAGAGTTCGACGGCGTGTTTGCGTGTGGAGCGGGTGTTCAGGAGTATGCAGCGGAGGTTGTTGAGTCCTGTCCTGGTAGGTGGATTGGCAGCTCTGGTGCTGGTGAAGCTGCAGTTCCGGCAGGAGAAGAGTCCTTGGGTGCGCTTTGGGGCGGCCTGGAAGCAGGTGTGTTCTCGTCCGTGTTGAGTGCATGGAGGGTGCTGGCAGCGTAGCGGAGTCGGGCGTTCGGCTGGGCGCGGTCCAGGCACGGACGGGTGCAGACGGACTTGCCTTAAGCGCGCCAGCGGCACGCCTGCTGCGCTCGGCTGCACAGCGGCCTCCATATAAGGAGAGGTAGGAGCAGGTGGGAGCGGGGCGGCGAATGGGCGAGCGGGGGGTGGGGCTGCAGGGAGGCAGTAGCGGGGAAAAAGCAGGGGTACAGAAGGAAAAATGGGAACAGAGCAAAACGGTGACCACAACAGAAATGGAAAAGAAAAACAATTCACACACAATGCAGCCGAGGACGAGCAGGCAAAAACAGGCAGGCACGAAATACAAGGCTGAGCAGGGGAGCAGCGAACTTACTGTAGCGGCAGTACAGGGCAGGGAGACACGGACACACAGGTGGTGCTGTGCGGTGTGGGGAGCGACCTGCCTGAATCCAGGGTCAAGGGTCGCTCCTTT
This sequence comes from Triturus cristatus, assembly GCF_964204655.1. Classification (NCBI taxonomy): domain Eukaryota; kingdom Metazoa; phylum Chordata; class Amphibia; order Caudata; family Salamandridae; genus Triturus; species Triturus cristatus. The sequence goes on from NC_140586.1 coordinate 13,309,992, forward strand.
CACTGCTCAGCGGCCGCCATATAAAATGTTCTTCGTTTTCGCTATTTATTTTGTTGGTGCCACCACTTATGGATGCTAGACCCAGCTCAGCCCTTTCTCTCTCTATAGAAAGGATTTTGGCCTCAAGGGCTGTTATTCTGGATAGTCTATCAAGGGCTAGTTCATTTTCATCTAGCTCCTTTCCCTGTTCCGAGCAGCTTGACTTACCCCCAGTAGGGGCAGATGCCCTAGGTACAGTTTTAGGGTAGATGTGAAGGGTACCTTATCACCTTCTCTACTGAGTTTAGGAGGACAGTCTTTTGTAACACTGTCCCGTGGGAAAGTGCCTCTTTTGGCATAGTTAGCCCTCCACTTTTTGCCAGGAAATTTATATAGTTTCGATTGGAGTGCACAGGGTCCCTATCAGCTAGGGCCCCCGTGCCAGTGCTTCTTCCCTAAATACCACAATTGGCCCTTTAGGCCGCCTGTAAGTCTTTAGTAAATGGTACGTGGGTACCTAGGGCATGGAGACTGAAGAGGGTCCCATAGGGACCCATCAGCTAGGTCATGCAGACTGCGGCATGCATTACCTGATGAAGACAAAACAATAATGTTGGCATGGCACACTGTCTGTGTGCCATGGTGACTAACACTGCCAAAGGTATAGGTAAGTTACCCTTCTAGCAGGCCTTACAGACCTAAGGCAGGGTGCTCTATACCACAAGTGTGGGTATATCTGCATGAGCAGATATACCTCTACCATTTTTAAGATCATTCTCAGATATTACAAGTGTAAGGGACGCCACAGAAAATACATGGGCTGTAAACTAGACAACTCGAGTTCCCCAGCACCTTGATGGCTTTTCTGAGCCCAGGAGTGTTTGGTACCAAACTGCTCCTCTCAATACACCCACACTGATGACAGTGTGGGATTTATTGAAACATGTACTCAGAAGGTAACTCAGAAGTGCCCTCTGAAAAACTACAAACCCTGGTGTGATCACAGATTGGCTTTAAACAGAATGCCACCACCAGACATGTTTCTGGACCCCTGGGTCAAGAGCCTCTGCTCTCTTGGACCAGACACAAAGCACATCCTGGGTGGAAAAACCTTAGAAGAATAGGATGTTTGCCCTCCCCTGCTAACTCTACCCTAAGGTGGAGGAGGAGAGGTGAAGCACATCTCTCAGTCTCCTCTATCTTGAAGATGGGGAGACTACACCAATCAGGCCTAGGACTATGCATCCTCCCACATGAGGATGCCATAATTGAGAGCGTAGTCACCCCAGGTAAGGTTTTTTATTTTAATCACAAAAGATACTCCATTAGACCAACTAGTGGTCAGTGGGGTTAAGTTGACTAACTCCACATGGAAAAAACAAAGATTAATGGCAAAAAACAGGGGAAGAAAGAGACTATCAGGAGCCTCTTTAATGGAAGGGTGTACCTAAGTCAACCATATATATGGGGGTGGAAAACCTAAACATTTATTTAGTTACCCTCACACACCCTAGTGGTGTCATGCTTCATCATCGGGTCACCCCGACTCCTACAGGTCGGGGTGGGCTCGACCACAGTATTGGGAGCTCTTATGATAAATGAAGGTCAGGGGGGCTTAAAGATTAAGAAACCTCAGGCAGACCCCAGGTGTCCCTTTATTCTTGGGTCTGTCTGGGTTATTAAAAATTGTAAAAAAACGGGTCTGTAGGAGTGTTATGGGCCTAGGACCCAGGGTCCTAGGACCATAACACTCCTACAGACCCGACCCGAGAACAACCTCACAAGAGTCACCACCACTCTACCAGCTCCAACGGACACCAACATAAGACTCAAATGCATGCTCCTAAACTGTAGATCGGCTGTTGAACACGCTGCGGACATAGATGACCTCATCCTTGCCCAGGATCTTGACCTTGTAATGTTGACTGAAACCTGGCTAAATGACTCAGCTGCTCCCATCCTGGACTTTTTAATGCCTCCCAATTTTGATATCATTAGGTTGGACAGAACTAGTGGTCAAGGTGGAGGCATCGCATGTTTACAGCATAGCGATCTAGCAGTGAAAGTTAAACATGCTGACCTCCTGCTGTTGTGTGAATACCTATGCATTGAAGTGACTGGTTGCAACAATCCCTCATGCAAACTACACACGTGTTACCACCCCCTTGAGACAACCTTCCCTTCACAGAACAGATCATGGACATTATCTCGGCCAATGCTGATATCCAGGGCGCTCAGATCTTCCTGGGAGATTTCAACCTCCACTGGAACAATGTAAATGATGTGGTGGTCAATAGCCTTAAATCCTTCCTACGTGACCTCAACCTAATCCAAATCTGTGACAGCCTCACTGATATCAAAGGAGCTACCTTAGATTTTGTCATAGGTAAGCCCAACTCCATCCTCCTGGATTCGATCCTCCCATGTCATTGGACAGACCACTATTGCATCACCTTCCTCATCCTTGAATTGGTAAGAGCAAGTAGAGCCAAGCCTAAGAACCCAAAACAGTTGAAAAGAAGTCTACTGAACATCAACTCACAAGACCTGACTGCTCTCTGCGATAACATCCTCCCTCCCCCTTGAACATGTCGGATGTCCACGACCTTATGGCCCACTATAACCACTCAATGCTTAAAGTACTTGACTCAGTTGCACCACTACAGCTTAAAAGAATGTCCTCTAAACTCTCCAAACCATGGTTCAATGGAAGTCTTAATTCCGAAAGAAGAAATTTAAGACTTGCAGAAAGGCTGTGGCGATCCCATCCCTCCCTTGAACATCTCTGCCACTTGAGAGACCTGAGAAGCAAATACAAGAAACACATCTGGTGCGCGAAGGCCACCTTTTTCAGAACTCAACTAGACGAAGCAAAAAACTGTCCCAAAAAATTGTTCGAACTCATCAAGTCCCAAACTAACAATCATCCTAACCTCTCTTCACTGGGTCAAGGGACATTGCTGAACTGTGAAGACTTTGCTGATTTCTTCATGGCTAAGACTATAAAGATTGAGATTGAATTACGCTATGCCCGTGGTCACCTGTTCATCGGTCCACTGAACACCCTCCGTCTCCCAGGTTTGGATAATACTGACCCTGCGCAGCCCTACCTCCCCAAAAACAATGCATCCTGGAGTCTGTTCCAAACCTTGGACGAATGCACTATATGCAAAATGTTGTCGACTTTGAAACCTTCCAATCATTACAATGACTCTCTGCCATCGAACCCTTTCCCGGATGTGAGATCCTCCTTACTAACACTTTGGACTACGATCGTCAGTGCATCACTTCGGCAAGGTGCTATTCCGGATTGGCTAAAATCGGGTCATGTTACCCCGATTCTAAAGAAACCAACTGTTGATCCCACGGACCTTCATAACTTTCACCCAATCTCTTAACATCCCCACCTTGGCAAAGCTCCTGGAGAAATGTGTGCTCCTCCAACTCTGTAACCACATCGACCATTTCCAACTCCTGGACCAATGCCAATCTGGTTTCCGCCCGGACCACCATTGTCGATGATGCGCTAAGAATGATGGACCATAATGAGTCGTGCCCATTGATCCTTCTTGACCTTTCATCAGCAGTCGAAACTGTCAAACACGTTAACTTAATTAACCTCCTGGAACACAGGATGGGGCTGTCTGGGCCTGTACTAAACTGGTTTTCTTCATTCCTTCAGAACAGATCCCAAAGCTTCAAGTTGAACCAATCCTTGTCCCATCCTGCAATGGTCATCCTGGGGGTTCCCCAAGGTTCAGCACTTTCTCCCATGCTCTTTAACCTGTTCATCGAGCCTCTGACAGAAATTCTAAAATTATCCAGCATTCACTATCACATGTATGCATATGATACCCAACTATACCTGAAGATCACCTCCCCGAGGATATTCAGTCCCTCAACTCAGTCCTGCTGAAAACACACAGCTGGCTGACACATAACCACCTGAAGCTAAATGCTCTAAAAACGGAATCCCTCCTAATCTCACCTCACAAACACTCTCCAGTCATTGAACGATGGTTGAATCAGCTTACTGCTCTTAACTGTAGACCTCACCTCATGGATTCAGCATCCTCTCTAGGTATTATATTAGACAAAAGTCTGAACATGCAGAAGCACATCAGTTCCCTTACCAAAGGAGCGAACTTCCAACTCAGCATCCTAAGGGTACTCAAGCCCTTTCTCCCTGCTCATGACCTAAAGGTTGCAAAACAAGCATTAGTGATCTCAAAGCTGGACTATGGTAGATCAATGCTTTGCAGCTTGCCCAGAGTGAAGACGGCTCCTCTTAGGGTTGCCCTCAATTCTGCTGCTAGGCTCAGAACTGGCACTAAAAAATACAACCATATTTCTCTGGACTTGCTGGCACTGAATTGGCTTCCATATGAAGCTCGGATACAGTTAAAAATTGCATGCATGGCACACAAAGCCATCCACTTTAAGAGCCTGCTGTACCTCGCTCAGAAACTGGAGCTCTCATGTGGTTTGAAAGCCTCCAGACGTGCCTGCACCCTATTGCTCAAACCACAAAAATTCAAGAAAAAAAGACCTATAATCAAGCCTTCTCAGATATGGCACTGAGGATTTGGAACTCCCTTACCCCTGAAGTCAGGGTGAGCCCTTCCACTGTCCTCTTCAAAAAAGAAGCCAAAGGGCTCCTGATGAAGAAATTTGTGCCTCAATCTGGCTTCTCCATTTGATTCTGGGACCATAGCCGTTGACTTGTGGCCCAGCTGCCTAGCTCATGATAATGCCGGACACTATAAGTCTGAATTTTTCACTTTGTTGACTCTGTTTTGTTTGCTTGTACCCTTCTTGCTGCATAATCTGTAAAGCGTTCCGATACCCTTGGTGGTCATGTTCGTGCTATATAAAACTTTCTAAATAAATAAATAAATATATGGAGTACTCCACTTGAGAGAATCTCAGATAGAGAATCCAGAAGCCCTAATGGCCCTTGACTCTAAAATAGTGTTCAATTCATTTGAGTGGAACTACATGTTTGCTGTTTTAGAGAGGCTGCTGTTTGGGCCGAGATTCCATGCTGGGGTCTGGCTCCTCTATTGGTCTTCTATTGTCAAAGTACAGGTAAATGGTGTGATGTCCTGTGGTTTTGAATTGCGGAGAAGTACTCACCAGGAGTGCGCTCTCTCCCTCATGTTATTTGTTTTGGCACTGGAGCCTTCTGCGGCATTGGTTCATCAGGACCCCTTAATACAAGGGATCGCTGCATCAAGGGGTTGGGAGGAGTACATTTTCCTTATGTAGATGATGTCCTTTTACATGTCACTCAGCCCTCCTTTTCCATAGACTGGATCATGCAGGTGTTCCGCATCTCTGGGGATCATTCAGACTATGCAAACAAGTGGTCCAAGTCAGTGATCAATCGGCTCTCAGGAGTGAACTTTCGCTTAGCTTGAGATTATTCAGCTCCAATTGCCCCAGAAGGTTTTGATACCTGGGGATATGTGTCACTCGGGACCCCAAACAATTCCTCAACAGAAATATCCTCTCCCAACTGGGGAGACTGAGAGGAGATGTGAATCAGTAGAGCAAGTTACTGCTAACGCTAATGGAATAGCTGTCCTTCACAAAATGATGAGTCTGCCACGATTCTTGTACGTCATGCAAAACACGCCTTATTGAATCCCATCTGGAGATGTTCAAAAGAATAGACATTGAGGTCTGTCAGTATTATGGTGGGGGGCTCCTAGAATCGTGCTAGTTAAACTGCAAAGAAAAGTCTAGGATGGGGGACTGGTAGTCCTGACATTTTTAAATAGTGATCAATGAATGGGTTCCAAAACCCTGCACACAGCATAGACAGAGAGGCAATGGGATGGGTGACATGAGGAACTCCTCAACCGGGCAAGGAGCGACAGAGATATTCCACAAAACACACTAACAGCAGTCAGGGTTTGGAGGGATGCAACAAGATTCCTGGGCTGGACCGTGAGACTCATAGGTGTAACACCACTATGGCACAGTCATTTATTTTCCAAAGTGGGGGATCTCAAAGGGTTTACCAAATGGGAGATGCTGGTTTTAGAGCCCTTGGGCAAAGTCTAGAGTGGACAAGCCATTATCCGATTCAAAGATCTTAGCCAAGAGTATGCCCTTGCAGACTCTGAGCTCTTACGATATTTACAAATGGGCCATGCTCTTCAATGACACATAAAGGAAGGTGACCAGCTGCCTGAGTCATCCCCCTGGAGGACGGGGTTCTCACATAAGTGTTGCCTGATAGAAGGGTCTCAGTAATTTATCATAAATGGACCAATAACTCCATCAACCGATTGGATTCACTTAAGATGGCATGGGAGGGGGACCTGGGTGACCTCGATGGTGAGTATTGGGTTGTGGCACTTCAGAGGCCGTGTGAAATAGACATAGGTGGTCGTTTTAGATTAGCCCAACTCAAAGTACTACATCGGTCTTACTACCTACAGTCACTATTGCATGGGAGAGACAGTGTGGGGACCCACCAGTGTAGGAGGGGATGCTGGGGTGGAGGTACCTTTTTCATGTCCTCTGGGAGTGCCCACTTACGCAGAATAATTGGACTAGAATAGAACAACAGAAATAATGTCCTGGGTTGCACTGGTGGAGGTGCCTATGGATGCGATATGGTTGATCCTGGGAATTACTGGGGAAACAACATGACCTAGATACACTGGGATTTGGCAGCATTTGGCTGCCGGAGTGGCCAATAGAAATATAGTGCAGGCGTGGGGTGCTGCGAACACCCTGAACATTGCGGACTGGAAGGGAGATATGGGCTGGTGCCAGAGGGCAGAACAAGTGATCTACAAGAAGTTGTCCCAAAAAATGAGAAAGAGTGGAGGGCCTGCAAGAGTATAGGTGATATGGCTGAAAGAGGGGCAGGGAGCCGGCCTCTGGGAGGGGGAGGGGAGGTGATCAGGGAGATTTAGATGTGCATTGCAACGGATAACATGGTTTAAAAGCGCCACTTTTGCATGAAAGTATTCTGGAATGCTCTGAATCAATGAATTGTAGATGAACAACAAATGTCGTCTCACCCTCTATTTTATCCTGTATGAAGCTTATGTTGAAGAAAAGAGTTTAAAAAAAGCATTTGCTTAATCTTAATGGGCACAGATGCACATCTGCGAAAGGAAGCAGCTACATTCCCATTTATTAACATAGCTGAAACTAGGCTCGTACTGGCTCAACTCTGGATAGATATGGAAAATCCTAGCCACAGTGAGTGGTGGCATTTGGGACTTGATTGATTTATAGAGGATTCTAGCATTGTAGGGAAGAAAAATGGATCTGGAAAATTTGGAGTGAAAAAGTAAGTGTGGTGGTTAGATAGCTCCTATTTTGAGCTGAGGTGTGCTCTTTGATATGTTACAGTTTGATTATGTTACATGTTGCTGTTTGATGATGTGGATTTTTTTTTATGTTTGGTGATATGCATCTAAACTTTTAACTCCTCATTTGTACTATGGCAGGTGGCCCGCCAGCCTGGAGTCACCAGACTAAGCTTCCCTGAAGGGGAGCTGCATAACATATTTAGCGATTGCCCTGACAGGTATCTTAATAAGTAAAGCGCAAATGCTGGTGTAACAGATTCGCTTTCATGAGTGTTGATTGCCGTGTGGGCCACTGTGTTAAAGTGGCCCATTCAGATTTCTCTTTTCATGGGCTGCAAACGGTCCACAAATTAGTGAATTGTTGCTGAAAAGTAAAAGTCAAATATCTCTTAGGTACTGGGATTTTCTGACTGTGAGTTTGGTGAGGTTACTACCAATTTACGGCAGTTCTCTTGCTCTGCCAAACTCTAGATGACTCTCTTAGTCCTGTACGTCATCACTTCTCCCACATGTTAATTAAGTAATACGATGATTGTTTTTTTAAATTCCATTTTCGAAAGTTCAATAAAAAAGCAGAAATAAAACTAAAAAGTGCACTATGTCCGATCTCTGGATACATTTGTGTGACATGCTTATAATACTTCAAGTCTGATGGTCAGTGCACACAAGCCACCTTAACTTATTAATAGGGTTTAATGAGAATTAAGATAGAGGTAAATAAAGTGGAGGGCACACTCCTCCTTGCCAGGTTCGATACATTTGAGAAAAGGTCTAAATATAGAACAAAATGGCATAGGAGTGTAACAGGAGCTGATATTAAGGGTCTTGTAAATGACCAAATGAGTAGCCTGAAAATTACTCTTCATAGGAGAAGGCAGCATCAACATAGGTGTGCTGGTTGTATGGGAGGAGACAGATATTCTAAACTCTGAAAGGGGTGGTGGCCTGCAGACCTACCTACCTTATTCTGGTGTAGCCTGCTGTAAAATGTGGTGACAGAGGAGTGGATCAGTAGCTATCACAAAAGGTCAGAACTCATTTGTGAGAGAAAGCAGGCAGGTCCTCCAAAGCTCTTGTTTCGCAGAAGGCCTCATGTGGAGACTGCCACTAATGCAGTTGGGAAGTAGAAACAAGCATTGGCAAATGCACTAGGTTTCTCCTATGTGATTAATGATAAGTTTTCTTTTAAGTTTTAGCTTGGAGAGTAGTTGTGCAACATAAGTTTTAAAAAACTCTGTAAAAGTGCTATTACTTGTTTACTGAGAAAGGCAATATATTGTGCAGTAACTGATGGTAATTTTAAACCCTCCTGTACCTGTGGGTAATGTTAGCGCTTTATAAATTTTACCCTAAAATAAAATTGCGAAAAGCAGATTTAAATATGGAAGTGATTATTTACCCTTGCGGTTGAATGAAGTAACAGGTGGTAATATAAAGCGCATCCGTACCTCTCGGGTGATCTTAGTGCTATATAAAAGCACCCCAAAAATTAATTAAATAAAAAACATGTTACATAGCACGCTGGAACATGTTTTTTTATGTAATGAATATTAATTTTTATTACATGTTTCCTCATTGGCTAAGGAATAACAAAGGGTTTTATTTAGTTGTAGTTTGCACTACAGTTTGATTCTTTACATGCATAGTACTGATTGCTTTTCCTATTGTTTGTAATATCAATATTTCTTTTTGCCAGAAACTGTGGATCTTCTGCTTGATTTAGAATATGTGAAGGATAAATGCAATTAATGTACTGGTTAATGTTTTCTTGAACTAAAAGAAAATATAATAAAAAGATTAAAAAAAGAAAATATGCATCTGTCTCTTATGTAGCTGTTTCTCTGGGTATGAAGTAATTTGTATCTCTTTGTGTGTATGCACATCTGTCTACATATGTCAGTATGTCTATGCATGCACGTATATGTCCATCTACATGCGAATGGCTGTGGTAATCTGTTTGTGTATGTATGTGATGTTATGCAGATTTGTATGGTGCACTATCACACAGGAGAGTATCCTGGTGCCTTTAGTACTTTTCTGCATGCCTCTATTAACGTCACTACATGACTATCTGCCTCTGCTATCTCTCTACGCAATGCACTTGTTTGTTTAGCTCTATGCATTTAGTTCAATGTGTGTCCATCGCTGTTTTCTTAGCCTGATATGGAAGCTCTTTGTTCACCGTCAGCATCTTGTTCATAAGCACTTTTTAAAACTCATTTTCATACCGGGTCACCCCACCCAGAGCGGGTTAACACATACTTTATGGTGTCCTATATGCAAGCACGTATATCAAGCTCCTGTTGTTTCCTGTTTTTTATTAATTTAATTTTGGGGGTGCTTTTATATAGCTCAAACTGGACCTAAAGGCATTGGAGTGCTTTGCATGAGCCCCACTTACATTACACAGGAATACTTTCATTTTTAAAACATGTTACACATTAGTGCGAGCTCCTGTGGCTTAAAGTAAAAAAACCTATGACGCGGTCAACACTGGCCATTTTATAGCTCTTTTTTTAAAGACTTTAATCCATGTTGTACTGCAGCTAGCGCCACTGCGCATCATGTTTTGACAAGAACATGAAAAAGGAGGAGTGTGGCATGGGTTGATACATCGCCATTTTGCATTTAGAAGACATCATTAGAAGGGCCAGTTCAACGAGCTTTGGGTTGACATTGCGCTGTATAAAACAGCAAACTAAAGAAAAGCCTTACCCCGCTGGCCCTGGGGCACCCTATCTATTAGTTATGTAACTGGTGCTCATGTGACGTGTTCCAATACCTTTGGGTCGAGTTTGCACTAGTGTGTGTGTGCATAATGAGAAGTGTGTGAGTGGTGTCTGGATTATGGATGAGTGGGCTTTGTGTGATGGGTCAGTGGTGGATGAGTGTGAGAGGAGCATTGGGTGAGGGCAGAACTGCAAGAGTGCATGGTAGGCGGTGTGTGATTCCTGAGTATGTAGAGTGTGAGTCGTGGGTAAAAGGAGAAGAAGGGCAGGGTACTTAGTTTGTGGGAGCAGGTTGAGAGGTGAACAGTGTGCCTGTGTGATTGCAGTATGAACGAGTGTCAGGGTGAGAGATGCATCCATGTGAATGCAGTGTTTGTGACAAGCTTTGGTGAGGACAGGGTGTAGCACATTTAATTAAGACCTATTGGCATTGCCAATCACTTGTTTGTAATGCACATCCACCACTACTGTATTCCTAGTTATAATTCAATCACTGTGAAACAAATAGGCTTGCTATGTGTTACCAGATTTTAAATCAACACACGGAGAGACTTTACTGCGCTGGCAGAGTCGTGATGCAGCTGTTACTAAGAAACAAGCAACATACTGAAATTTCCATTGTTTCCCCCGGGGTGGAACATTGCAAAATGCTGTTTTTAACATTTTTCTGTGTTGACATTTAAAAAGGATGAGAAAGGCATACATATTTTATGTTAAAAATGTTTGTACTGCATAAAGAAAGTTTAAGACTGGGTGCAGATAGAACTATTTTTCATGGTGACGATGTTAGTCTCATTCGTGGTATGTCACCTATGAGTAATATAACAATTGTTCACTTTCACTAAAAATAAATATTTTTTCACTAAAAACACTTTAATTTTAAATGAATCAGTGCACCAACTGTTCCATGTTCTTTGTCAATCAACCAAGAGTGGCGTCAAGGCTTCTCTACTGTTACAGCACATGTAGATTTAATTAAAGATGTGCCTTTTGTATCCGACAGATATCAATCCTGATATTTTGTAAATTCTCCTAGTGCACACATCAGATTACCTACTTTGCCAGGATATCGCCACACCACCCTACAGAGAACCCATTAATAGCACTACATATTGATAGCTGTGTGTTTGGCGATTTACATCTCAAAACGTAATGGCTGTCCCCCGAGTGCTCTTAAAAACCAGTCTAGCTGTACTGATGCTACACATAAATAATTATACAATAGAAATTAAACAAAATACTTAAAATAAAAAGCCTGGCTGCATTGCACCCTACAGAAACAATCCATGTATACGGCTTGGCTTGTTGGACGTTACACAACATTTACCAGACCCAGTGATTGTCCATGTTACAGAGGGCAGTGATTACCGGTTTCTTCGATCAATCAGCACCTCATGTCAGCCCCTGTCTCCTCAGTGTGAATGCAGATGAGGCCATGGACCGAGATTAGTTCAGACTGCTCCTCGTGTCACTGGCCGTGTCTTGCTCTGACTGGAAAGATATCTCACAACGATAAATGCTGAGTCATGCCATAGAGGTCTCTTGCTGCTTCTGCACAGAGGACTTAATGTTCATCCCTGTAGTCTAAAGGCGAACAATTTGAAAGACCCAGAGTTTAGTTCATTGGATGGGGGTGAATGATTTCAAAAAGATTGGAGCTTTATAAGTTGAAACATAAATAAATAAAAGGAGGGGGGAAGCAGCAAGGTATGACCCGGGAGGAGGCTGCAAGACCATACGGAGGAGAGAAATGACCTGCAGATGCACTCACAAGGAGTGCTTGTTGGGAAATGCAAACAAGCCACACAACTGAAGAGGCTAAGTGAGCTTATGGAGGGAGTTATGTGCCCTTGGCTCTGTCCCAGAAAACTCACCAAAACAATGAGAAGAGGATGTGGTGTAGCACTCAGAGCTTCTGACTTCGGACCTGGGGACTACGGTTCAGGTCTCAGTGGCCGCTCAAAATCTTGTAAGCAAGTCTCTTAAACTTCTGGTGCATAAAAATATATGAAGAACTTGCACCAAATGAAAGAACTGTTAAATTAAAATATTGTAAGAAGCACAGTCACAGGGTCAAAAGACATAGGTCGAAAAAAGGCATGCTAGCCCATAAGTAAAATAACAAAGAAATTTGAAGTGAATGGAAATGAGTTCGTTGACCTTTGGACGCTGATAAGAAGACACAGATAACAACAGAACATGGTATGCTACAACCAATAGAAATGGAGGAAAAGTTCATGGCAAGCACAGGAATGACTGGCAAGTAAGGGCTGGATGTAAACCCTTTTTAATATTTATATTAAATACAATAGATTTCACAAGTGCATCTTAAGTGCTGTGCAGGTGATATCTAAAAAGGGAATTTGTGTTTAAGAGTTATGTTCACTCCAAAAGGAACTCAGATATAAACCAGCTGGAGTGTTGCAACATGTGACTGAAATTAATGGTAATGCCAGGAAAGTGAAAGCAGAGCTCAGCAACCAGTTACAAAAGAAACTAGGAGATACAATAAATGGCAATGCTGGGCCATAAAAGAACCATATTACAGCATCCACTCATCAGGATCATGACAAAAGAGAACTGTGATACCATAAATGCAAAGTGACATTTGTTTTTAGAGTGGGGGTGCTGATGTCAATATTTCATTACTTAATGATTGTGAAAAAAGAACAAGTGCGACAAATGAGCCACGTCCATTCTTCACAAGGGTGGTAAGGGTGTAGTATGTAACAGCTGGTGCATTTTGGAGCACACTCTCACAAATATATAACTAAAGCATGGTGTGGCAGCACAATATCATTTACAGAAAGCACATTTTCCTTTTAAATGGCCACTACATTTTCACAGCCATGTGGTTACAGAGCATATTTATCATTTGCGCATCACAAAAATATCTTGATTTGTTTTGATCTTATTATAAACTTTGTTTCCATCACACTTCAGAATTACAAAATTTGAGCTTTCCTAACTGCTGGTATATGTTGAAATATTCATGCAGGTCATTTATTTAAATGTTATTGTGTATTAGCAAAAACTGGCTTCCTATAGTGTTACCTTTTGCAGTCCCTGTATCCAAGCAGGAACATCACCCACTTCACATTATGAAATCCTCTAACCATTCCATCAACGAAAGGAAACTACATATCAGTTTCCATGTTAAAAGAATAAGCAGCAATTTGTTCGACATTACTTGATATTTGACTTCTGTCTTTGAACACACAGCTGTGACATAATGAACGCAAATTTAAAGGCATCTTTATTGCTCATTAACCTGAACTCCAGCGTGGTTATTTTGGGGATGCTGCAGCATTCCTGCAGCCTTATTTCCAGTGTGTTTGCTATGGTGCTAAGTCAACAACCGCTTAATTATCATTGTGGATAACCACATTTTGATCACCAATAGTGGGCTTACAAGTGAACATGGTACATAGTTGGTCAGGAAAGGCCAACTTGAGAAGGGTAAATGTGGAACATGAATCTCTAGAATGTCTGGTGCGTAACTGAAGTCAAATACATCTCTTTCACGCTGCAATTCTGAAGGTTTATTAGTAATTGCATAGATGCAGGCTGTCAAGGAGAAGATCTTTAAGGTATAACGAAAAGTAGCAATCTTGAGCATCCATGTTGATCATTAACAAAGAAAACGTTGATAGTAAATAAATAAAAATATTTGCTAACTATGCTACGTCCTTTGTGAGATAATATATTTCCTTTCTGTCTTCATCCTGAAACAGAAGTGCTAGAGCAGTCAGTCGGATTGAATCTTATGCATGTGGCAGTTGGAAGCTACTTCTTATTTATTTTCTTCAGGACAAGTTTAACTTAAGTTTGAAACCCATTTACAAAGCCATCTGTAGCCCCATCAGTAAAGAATGCTGAATTTTATTTGAAGTACGCAAAGTTCACAGTAACATATAGATCAATATTCCAATACTATGCCAATCAAAATACATAACCGTGGATAAAACTTTAATAGCTGAGAAATATGTTCCATTTTCGTAAGAGACCACTGCTGGCAATGTATTTTCGTAACTTCTTGTTAATTTTCAGTTTTCTTAACTAAAAAAACTTCTTCGGGTTGAATATCCTATTCAGAGCCTTGTATACGTTTAGTACCAACGTCTTCTTTCTGTTACTAGGAATAAACGTTTCCAACGTATACATTTCCACTTGACTTTTTAAATCTTTCAACAAGAAAGAAAAATAAAACACAATGGAGAGTGGGGGAGAACGGGTTGATTAAGTGCATTTACAATGGCATGCAAACAAAACACTTAGCTGGTTTGATTGAAGTAGAACTTTTAATGGTTGCAGTAGAATATCACAAGGTTAGGTTTTGTAAAGACAGTAAAACTACATCGTAAAAACTGAACAGAATGCCTTTCAATGTGACTATCATGTCATAATCTATTGTGATGCGTTTCTATCAAAGGCTCAATATTAAGAGAATGTTTGGAGCAGATGACATCCATCTGCTATGCCATCGCAAGTTTGGACTAAGAGCATTTCCATTCTTATTTTCTGGGAAACACAAAGACACTGTGCATAGTTGATTTAATACACTGCACAATAAATGTATTGTACCAATTGTTGTAATAAAGGTCACCAGCATCACCATAGAAAACATAGCTTCCTTTACAGAATGTCATGTGCTTTCAGGTCAAAATTATGTTTAACTTTTACTTAATAATACCAAATGATCATTTTACTTGGTAGGTAAACCAGAAAAAATATAATTTATTAAAGACACAGAGGCAGGAATTATATAACTGTCTTTATCATGGGTCAAAAACAGTGGCGAGGAATATAGCACTATGCAAACAAGAAAAGGACAGACCTACTCAAAGATCTAAAAAGTAGAACGGGCATTGGAGGAAGAGAGCTAAAATGGTACAGATCATATTTTTCTCACCGGATGCAACGCTTCAAAATCGCAAATTCTTTCTCTATCCCTAAACATGCCTCTTGCAGAGTACTTTAGGGATATATTTGCACCCCACTTTTATTCAAACTCCATGCACCTGTGTGAACAAAACTTGGTATCTTTTTTGAAGTCCAGCTTGAAAATATAGTTGTCTCCAAGACTATTGTTACCAATTTGTTGAAATATTGAAACAGTGGGATTTAGTTCCACATAGAGGAGCATTGCTCTTTCACCTCACACTGTTGGCTATCAGTGTATCATGCTGACTTCCAGGTAGTCCTCTAATTGGAAAGCATGAGAGACTTTAGTTACATGTCAAATGTATACTCATTCATCACATTCAATCTGTATCTTCTTTACACACTCTATACTGAAAATAATCCTTTTTTTTGCTTAATTACCTATCCTTGCCATAGTCAATAGAACAGGTTCTAATATGACAAACAGCATTGATGCATTCAACGCATGTTTATAGCATTTGAGAATGCCTGAATTTACATGCATTAACACATTAAAGATAGATCTATTTAGTTTGTCAGAGCTTCTTTCCAATGAATATAGCATGCTACGCTTGCTTTTACATCGCGTTCCTTAACAACACGTTGTTAAAACGACCGCGTTGTGACAACACGATACCTTTACAACGCAAGACATTAGATCGGCTTGCACTAGATGGCGTTCCAACATTAGGAATAGTATAATTTACTATTCCAACTCCACCCTGCGCAATAGTAGGGAAGATGTTGGAATAGTAAATCATACTATTTCTTAGGTTGGACAGCCATCTAGAGCAAGTTGAACTAATGACTTGCGATGTAATGGCATCGCGTTGTAACAAGTCGGTCATTGTAACAACAGCGTTCTTGTAGAACGAAATGTAACAACCGCGTTGTAAAGGTTGTTTCCCCATTCCAATATGCTGACAGTGTTCAGTTGTACATTAAAATGGAGCCACACCAACCCAAGGACTACCAATTCTACCATTATCAACATTCAACACTGGATAACAAACATTAAACTTTAATGACCTTGAATAGGATGATCAACCCGAAAAAGAGTTTTCAATTAAGAAAACTGAAAATTCAGAAGACGTTACGAAAATACATTTGCAAACAAATCCTTCCACATCTCTATAAGGACCATAGCATTAAGCTGACAAAAGCCTTTATGTAGGCGTGCATTCATAAATGCAATATCATCTTTTATCTGCTTCCTACAACACTCATTGCTACGCTCCAAAGGTGTCAGAACCATTTTACCAGACTCTGGTTCCAATTCACAAAGGCAAAGTTACACCAAAAGTCTCACTTTATTACTTTTCACTATTCACAAAGGGACTTATGAGTAGTATATTTACAACTACGGAGGTTCTGCACTCAGAGCGGAGATTCCACACTCAGAGCAAAAGTTCCACACGTGGGGCAGAATCTCCCACTTGGATAGGAATGTTCACACTTGGGGCGGAAAAAGAGCGCTGAGAAGGCCACCACTATAATGTTCTAATGTGAGTTAAGGCTTGTGAATCTGGGGTGACCAGCCAAATTGTTAATTGAGAGTAAGCCACAGGTGTTCAAAGGTGCAGACCCACTCGAAATGGGTACCATTAAGGACCGGGAGAGATCTAGCTGTTTTGCAAGTGTTCTATGTCATGTACTTGGTTTTGCTAGTATTGATCTCCAGCCTTCTCTGTCTGCAAAGGACTCCCAACTGATCCAGAAGATTTTGGATAGCCATTGGTGATCTCGAGACCGGTAATGTGTCATTTGAAAACAGGAGGGCTGGGACTTTCCTGTTGGCCAGATGCGGGACGTCATGCTTGCAATGCTCTAGCATGTTAACCAAGTTATTGATATATAACAAGAAGAAAAAATGGGGGCTAGTACACACCCTTGCCTCACCCCGAGTCACTTGAATGGGATCTGTTGATTCCTCCTTGGGGGCCACGCCTAACTTGGGCATAGTTATCCTGGTGTAGTCTCCTGAACACGTCAACTAGGTATTTCGGGACTCCCATGCTGATTAAAACTGGCCACAGCCCCTCCCTGGGAACTAGATCGGAAGCAGGTTATAGGTCAACAAAAATTAGGTAAAGACACCCACCCCCTAAAGTTATATATTCCCAATAGATTAGCTGTAGTTGTAACACTTGATCGATGGCGCTTGTCCCGGCCCTGAAGACTGCTTGGAGGGGTGTCAACACATCTGCTTCCTCAATTCATGCTTGCAACCTACTCAATAAAATTCAGCAAAAAAGCTTCAGTGAGTTGTCAATGAGGCCAAAGGGGTGATAATTAGACGGGATGGACCTTGTACTGTTCTTGTATATTGGGACAATTTCAGTCCCTGCCTATGTCCGTGGCACGGTAAGCCCATTCATAATGTTGTTGAATGGAAGTGCAAAATAAGGGCACATAATCTCCTTCTCAGCTTTAATCAGGTCCCCAGGCACATTCCCTAGTTTAATCCAGTCAATGGCTGCATCAACTTAAAAAAACTGCATGTTCTTCCTCCACACATCAGTAGTGCAACACAGGAGGCAGCCTGTGAGAGTCCCGAGGTGCCGGCGAACCGGAAGCGTAGAGAAACGGGCCGAGGCACAGAAGACAGACCGGAAGAACCCAGCTGTCTAGTAGCGCAAGCCCGCCCCGCTGAAGAAAGCCTGACGTCATTGGGGGCAACCAACAAGAAAGCCGGGTTTCAAGCGAGGAGGAGGAAGGCGGAAGAAGTGATTTGGAGGCAGCGGCAAGAGGATCGGAACGCGACGAGACATGAGAGGAGCCCAGCGGCGTCACACAGAAAACCCCTGAAGCAGAGTATACTGCGAGTAAACCCGGTGGCCCAGAGACGACAGAGGACGTCCCGGGTCCAAGCACCACGGCCCGGGTCCTGGGCCGTGGCTCAAGGTAAGTAGCCTGAAGAGGGTCGTTTTGGTGGTGGTGTGGCAGCGTGGGGACATAGAACACGCGTGTATTTTTTTTTGTGCACTCTCCCTGACACAAGGCACCCGCACGCGATTCCCCGTTTCTTTTACAGCACCTCATTATTTTTCTGTGGTGGTGGTAGCACTGGGACTAGAGAAAGAAGCAAAGAGGACATTTTGCTAACCCGGTTTGTTCTGTTGTTTTCCCTCCTTCTTGTTTTGGACTCCCCGGGCCGAGGGACGACGCCAAGGGCCACACTGAGATCAAGCTTCGGAAGCTCCACCTTCCCCCCGCCCTGAAGACGACGACCTACTGGGAGAAGAGGATCCCTAGTTGTTGTGTTTTCTTTTTCTTCCTCTCGAGTTTTTTTTTTCTTCTTTTATGTTATTTGGACTCTGTGGGACTGACAAAAAACAGACTCCCAGGAAAAAGATTACTACATAGAAAAAGATACTAATAAAAGAACCAAAGAAACCCTTACGACTCGTGGCGAGTTTTCCCTTCTGTCTTCCCCCTGGTCAGTGAGCCGTTTACAAAAGTGGTGTCAGAAGTGGGATTAGTCTTCTGTCCATACGTGTCGCATCATGAGACAACCCGTGCCTGTGGAGGATATCATTTCCCAGTTAGCAGAGGGTCAACGGCACCTGCAGTTGGTATTGGAGCAACAAATACAAACAGCACAAGTGGAAAGGGAAACCCTACAGGGGGCCCTTAAAGAACAGGCCGCTCTCATTGCTACCAATCAACAGGTGTAGGATACGGCCATCTTACGTCTAACCGATGCCATAGTAAACACCCAAGTATGCCCAAACGTCCCTGGAACTGTTCTCCAGAAATACCAGGGAGGGGAGGGTCCCGATTACTTCTTTTTGAATTTTGAGAGGGTGGCGACCACAGCAGCCTGGCCCAAGGAACGGTGGGGTCAATACATAGCTCCTCTTCTCTCAGGCGAGTTGCAGGCCACCTATCAATCTGCTAATCCCACTGGAACAACCCCTTATGACGACGTGAAAAGGGCCATCCTTGAGAGATTGGGGTTTGACCAGGAGCACTATAGAAATAAATTCAGAGAAGAAAGGTGGTCTGTAGGGGACAACCCCCGAGCCCTATACTACAGGATACAGGACCTGGGTAACCGCTGGTTAACACCTCATGTCTCTACCATGAGGTAGAGTGTAGAGTGTAGAAGTGTGGCTCACTGGTTAGAGGAGGCAGACCTGGAAGCAGAGATCAGCCCGGGACCAGGGTTCAATTCCCGGCTCGGCTGGGTCTTGAGTCCATAAATGTCCATGGACTCGATAATTCTCGCTCCAGTGCATACTCAATTCATGGGTTCACACTCTGCGACTCTGGGCAATAGCTTGCTTAATCTCCACATGGGCCCCTCGCGGCGGGATGCCTGGCTTTCACCTTGCGGATGCCCTGCCGGGTTATCTCACAGGGGAATACCAGGACGGGTTCCCTAAGCAAGCGCTTAGAGACCGCTTGGTGATTTGCGCTATATAAATTCCTGTACATTTACATTTACCATGGACTAAGTGGTGGAAAAAATATATTTAGAACAATTCTTGGATGCCCTACCTCCCAGCACCCGGTCCTGGGTAAAGCAACACCCAAATCTCACTTCCACAACGGCAGTAGAAATCGCCTGTGCCTTCCATAGGGCTCCTGACTTTAAGGCTGGTATAGCACGCTCCCAGTTTAACCCCACCACTGTTAGACCTCAGAATAGGTCAGTCAGATGGCAAGCCCCACATAGCACCCCACCCCGTTCCTAGACAGCCCGTCCCAGCGCCAGGTCCAAGTGGACAGGGTCCACAGTGTTACAGCTGCGCAGAGTGGGGACATATTGCTAGACAATGCCCCCACCGTACCACAGCAGTGGAGCATATGGAGGTGAGTTATAGCCGTGGCAGGATTTACTTAGCGAAGACAGGCCCTCACCAGTATAAAAAGGAGGTGTTCCTTAATGGCAAGAAAAGACAGGCATTACTAGATACTGGGTGTCACGTCACGGTAGTGGACGACTCCTTGGTCTCCCCTCCCCAGCTAAAAGACACTGAACAAGTACAGGTAACATGCGTACATGGGGACACCAAGGCCTATCCCGTGGCAGAAGTCCTCTTGGAGGTAGATAACGATCCCCACCTGCGGAGAGTGGGAGTGATACCCTCCCTACCAGAAGCTGTCATCATAGGGACCAACCATCCTAAGTTCGAGAAATATTTGGAGGGGTCAAAGCCAAACACCCGTACCTGGTTACGAGACGCGCCCTTTAACGGGATCAACCTAGAAACCCCTGACGTTAGGGTCAAGAAAAGTAAACAGGAGAAAAGACGGGAGAAAAAGAACTACACACAGTCACTGCTGTCACGTACTGCCTTTCCTCTCTCCCTCACAGGCCCCGACGGGACAAAACCAAGCAGCTTCCGAACAGCCCAAAGAGAGGACAAGCCACTCACGCATGCCTGGGAACAGGTCCAGGAACAAGCACCAGGACAGGTAGGACCATATTTCATGATAAAAAAGGGTTTGTTAAATAGAATTGTAAAAGGGGCTTCGCTGACCAAAACACAATTGCTTGTGCCAACCACATTTCGGGAGCATGTCCTACTTTTGGCCCATAACAATGTAGGGGTAGGGCATTGTGGCAAAGAGAACACCTTAAAATATCTCCTGGAAAAGTTCTATTGGCCAGGCGTATATAAAGACGTAGCCAAACACTGTGCTGCCTGTGTTCGCTGTCAGTACACATGCCCCGAGACTATAACGAAGACCCCGTTACAGCCACTACCGATCATCGACGTCCCCTTCAAACGGGTTGGTATGGACCTGGTAGGGACTTTGACTCCCTCGGCCAGAGGACACCGTTATATCCTGGTTATAGTTGATTATGCCAGCCGTTACCCTGAGGCCTTTCCCCTGTCAAGCATGACCACCCCCACTATAGCCCAAGCCATGATTTCACTGTTTTCTAGATTAGGGTTTCCGTCCGAAATCCTAACGGACCAAGGAACACCCTTCATGTCCCGTTTAATGACACAAGTGTGTACAATACTAGGGACAGACAAGATCAGAACATCCGTGTATCACCCCCAAACAGATGGCCTTGTGGAGCGTTACAATAAGACGATCAAACACATGCTCCACAAGGTTATCTCTGAGACAGGGAGGGATTGGGATCGGAAACTACCCCTGGTTCTTTTCGCTCTGAGAACACATGAACAGAGATCCACCGGGTATTCCCCCTTTGAGCTGCTGTTCGGACGGAAACCCAGAACGCTACTAGACATGGCGGCAGAACAGTGGAAGGAGGAGGATGAGGAAGGCAAGCCACTGTTGCAGTATGCCGCGGACCTTAAGTCCTCCTTGTTACATATCTGGGGTTTGGTACACGATAACATGAAAAATACCCAAGAAACACTGAAGAGATACTATGACCAGAATAGTTCTAAGGGAGTTCAGACCGGGGAAAAGGTACTCCTGTTGATCCCCTCTAAGGAGGACAAATTGCTGATGAAGTGGCAAGGTCCATATGTGATAGAGAAGAAGATAACTCCAGTCACCTATAGCGTGTTACTGCCCCACCGTGCTGGTGGCAAGCAGCTATACCACGTAAACTTACTAAAAAAGTGGGAAGAAACACAGCCAACCCTCCTGGCAACTACACCCACCTACCTCACTTGCACAAATAAGCAATTAGATATACCCCTCCTGCCTAAACAGGGGGCAACCCCTGATCCAGTACCCACGGGGGAGGTCTTGTCGTCTTCACAAAAAACACAGTTAGGGACCCATGTTGAACCGCTTCCCAGGCCTTTTTTCGACTACTCCTGGGTTAACCACTTTGGTGCAACATGAGATAGCGTCCTTAGAAAAAACTGTCATAAAGCAGAAACCGTATCATATTCCGGCGGCTCGTAGGGAAGCAGTGGAGAAAGAAGTGTCTGACATGCTCAAGGCTGACATAATCGAACCGTCCCAGAGTAACTGGTGTTCCCCGGTGGTAATCGTACCTAAACCAGACGGTAGGCTGCGTTTTTGCATTGACTTCCGACAAGTGAATGCCATCACCAAGTTTGATACGTATCTCATGCCCAGAATAGACGAAATGGTAGAACGGTTGGGAAAAGCCAGGTTTATGTCTACCCTTGACCTCACAAAGGGGTATTGGCAGATCCCTTTATCCCCTCAATCCAAAGAAAAAACAGCGTTTGCGACTCCCTCTGGCCTCTATCAGTTTAAGGTGCTCCCCTTTGGCTTACATGAGGCTACATTCCAAAGACTGATGGATAACATTCTGAAACCACATGGAGCGTATGCCGCGGCCTATCTTGACGATATCGTCATTTTCAGCCCAACCTGGGAAGACCACATATGTCATCTAGAAACCGTCTTCTCGGCGATTCAGTCGGCAGGGCTTACCATTAACCCAAAGAAGTCCCTGCTGGGTACCAATACTATCCAATATTTAGGCTACACGATCCAGGAAGGTCATATAAAACCCCAAATGAACAAGATAGAGGCTATTAACCCCTTCGCTGCTAGGCCTTCCCTTCCCCCCGTGCTAAGCCTTTTTTGGGCTATTTGGGGCAGTTCACGCTTAGGCCCCTGTAACTTTTTGACCACATAAGGTATCCACGCCAAATTTGCGTCCTTTTCTTCCAACATTATGGGGATTCTAAAGGTACCCAGGGTTTGTGGATTCCCCTGGAGGGGTCCCAGAAATTAGCCAAAATACAGCAATTTTTTGTTGGGGGGGAAAAACGGGCTGCAAATGAAAGCGTCTGGGTTTTTCTCTGCAAATGGTATCAAAATAAGGGTTTGTCGGGCTGAAATCACCATTTTCCCAGCTTTCAGGGAATGACAGGCTTTTGTCAGAAAACCAACATTTTTTACACAGTTTGGGCATTTTTCTGGGACATAGCCTATTTTTGCTATTTTTTGTGCTTTCAACCTCCTTCCAGTTAATGGTAGAAATGGGTGTGAAAGCAATAATGGATCCTGGAAAGCTATACTTTTTAGAAAAGTAGATAAAATTCTGAATTCAGCAAGGGGTCATGTTTGTAGATCCATCAAGGTTTCTTTATAGAAACTAACAGGTAAATATAGGAAAAATTGAAAATTAGTTGAAAAAAAAGCCTTTTGTGTCAACGTTTTTACCTGTAACTTCTTCTAATTATGACAGCTCTTTGAAAGCAATATACCGTTACATCCGCTGGACTTTCCTGGTTGTGGGGATATATAGGACTTGTAGGTTCACCAAGAAACCAACGAACCCAGAGTCAAAAACTGAGCAGCAATTTGCAATGGTTTTTTGATCATGTTCTGGGCATATAGCAATTATTGTGGGAAAATGTATACATGGAAAAATTGGTATGAGAGACACCTATGTATTTCTGAAATGGGAACAAATTATAGAGTTTAGAAACAGTACATATTTGCACCGTTTCGAAATTGGGAATACTCATACTAGCATGAGAAATATCGGTCATTTTTCAAAATGACTTCTTTTTTACACAAAGTCTTTCATTTGGAAGACAGAAATGCATCAAAAATCAATAGGTAATAACAGTTGCTTTACAAATCTGAATTACCTCAAGTCTCCCGATAAAAATGGTACCTCACTTGTGTGGGTAGGCATAGTGCCCACTACAGGAAATGGCTCAAAACCCAACGTGAACACACCGCATTTTCACAATGAAAATGTACCCTTTTTTTGAGAAGTGTCTAGCAATAGTTTTTTAACACTAGTTCTGCTGGCACCTAGGGAATCATAGCAAACCTATACATTTTTGAAAACTAGACACCCATGGGAATCCAGGATGGGGTGACTTGACTGCCTCCCATCAGGTTCTGTTACCCAGAAACCCTTGCAAACCTAAAAAATTGTCCAAAAAAACACATTTTCTGGAATCTGCATGGATCCACAAATTTTCACCCACCCCGCGTTCCCCAAAGTCTTACGAGAAAAATGGTACCTCACTTGTGTGGGTCGGCCTAGTGCCCGCGACAGGAAACGGCGCAAAACGCAACGTGGTCACACCTCAATTTCGCAGTGAAAAATGACCCTTTTTTGGCAAAGTGCCTAGCTGTAGTTTTTGAACCCTAGCTCTGCGGGCACCTTGGGATACCTAGCAAACCTATACATTTTTGAAAACTAGACTCCCAGGGCAATACAGGATTAGGTAACGTGACTGCCTCCCACCAGGGTCTGTTACCCAGAATCCCTTGCAAACCTAAAAATTGTCCAAAAAAACCCACATTTTCTCCATATTTCTGTGGTGGAAAGTCCTGGACTCTGCGTGGATCCACAAATTTCCACCTAGCCCGCGTTCCCCAAAGTCTTACGAGAAAAATGGTACCTCACTTGTGCGGGTCGGCCTAGTGCCCGCAACACAAAATGGTGCAAAACGTAACATGGTCACACCTCAATTTCGCAGTGAAAAATGACCCTTTTTTGGCAAAGTGCCGAGCTGTAGTTTTTGAACCAAGGTCTGCCGGGACCTAGGGAAACCTAGCAAAACGATATATTTTTGAAAACTAGACACCCAGGGGAATCCAGGATGGGGAGACTTGACTGCCTCCCACAAGGTTTTGTTACCCAGAATCCCTTGCAAACCTAAAAAATTGTCAAAAAACCCACAAATATCCCACATTTCTGTGGTGGAAAGTTCTGGAATCTGCGTGGATCCATAAATTTCCAGCCACCCCGCATTCCCCAAAGTCTTACGAGAAAAATGGTACCTCACTTGTGCGGGTCGGCCTAGTGCCCGCGACAGGAAACGGCGCAAAGCGCAGCGTGGTCACACCTCAATTTCGCAGTGAAAAATGACCCTTTTTTAGCAAAGTGCCTAGCTGTAGTTTTTGAACCCTAGCTCTGCGGGCACCTTGGGAAACCTAGCAAACCTATACATTTTTGAAAACTAGACACACAGAGGAATCCAGGATGGGGTGACTTGACTGCCTTCCACCAGGGTCTGTTACCCAGAATCCCTTACAAACCTAAAGAATTGTCAAAAAAAAAACATTTTCCCCACATTTCTGTGGTGGAAAGTTCTGGAAACTGCATGGATCCACAAATTTTCACCCACCCCCGGTTCCCAAAAGTCTTACATGAAAAATGGTACCTCACTTGTGCGGGTCGGACTAGTGCCCGCGACAGGAAACGGCACAAAACGCAACCATGGTCACACCTCAATTTCGCAGTGAAAAATGACCCTTTTTTGGCAAAGTGCCTAGCTGTAGTTTTTGAACCCTAGCTCTGCGGGCTTCTTGGGAAACCTAGCAAACCTATACATTTTTAAAAACTAGACACCCAGGGGAATTCAGGATTAGGTAACTTGACTGCCTCCCACCAGGGTCTGTTACCCAGAATCCCTTGCAAACCTAAACAATTGTCAAAAAAAAACACATTTTCCTCACATTTCTGTGGTGGAAAGTTCTGGAATCTGCGTGGATTTACAAATTTCCACCCACCCTGCATCCCCCAAAGACTTACCAGAAAATTGGTACCTCACTTGTGCGGGTCGGCCTAGTGCCCGCGACAAAAAATGGTGCAAAACGTAACGTGGTCACACCTCAATTTCGCAGTGAAAAATGACCCTTTTTTGGCAAAGTGCCGAGCTGTAGTTTTTGAACCAAGGTCTGCCGGGACCTAGGGAAACCTAGCAAAACTATATATTTTTGAAAACTAGACACCCAGGGGAATCCAGGATGGAGAGACTTGACTGCCTCCCACCAGGTTTTGTTACCCAGAATCCCTTGCAAACCTAAAAAATTGTCAAAAAACCCACAAATATCCCACATTTCTGTGGTGGAAAGTTCTGGAATCTGCGTGGATCCATAAATTTCCAGCCACCCCGCATTTCCCAAAGTCTTCCGAGAAAAATGGTACCTCACTTGTGCGGGTCGGCCTAGTGCCCGCGACAAGAAACGGCGCAAAGCGCAGCGTGGTCACACCTCAATTTCGCAGTGAAAAATGACCCTTTTTTAGCAAAGTGCCTAGCTGTAGTTTTTGAACCCTAGCTCTGCGGGCACCTTGGGAAACCTACCAAACCTATACATTTTGGAAAACTAGACACACAGGTGAATCCAGGATGGGGTGACTTGACCGCCTTTCACCAGGGTCTGTTACCCAGAATCCCTTACAAACCTAAAGAATTGTCAAAAAAAACACATTTTCCCCACATTTCTGTGGTGGAAAGTTCTGGAATCTGCATGGATCCACAAATTTTCACCCACCCCCGGTTCCCAAAAGTCTTACGTGAAAAATGGTACCTCACTTGTGCGGGTCGGCCTAGTGCCCGCGACAGGAAACGGCACAAAACGCAACATGGTCACACCTCAATTTCGCAGTGAAAAATGACCCTTTTTTGGCAAAGTGCCTAGCTGTAGTTTTTGAACCCTAGCTCTGCGGGCACCTTGGGAAACCTAGCAAACCTATACATTTTTGAAAACTAGACACCCAGGGGAATTCAGGATTAGGTAACTTGACTGCCTCCCACCAGGGTCTGTTACCCAGAATCCCTTGCAAACCTAAACAATTGTCAAAAAACCCCACATTTTCCTCACATTTCTGTGGTGGAAAGTTCTGGAATCTGCGTGGATTCACAAATTTCCACCTACCCAGCATTCCCTAAAGTCTTCCAAGAAAAATGGTACCTCACTTGTGCGGGTCGGCCTAGTGCCCGTGACACAAAACGGTGCAAAACGCAACGTGGTCACACCTCAATGTCTCAGTGAAAAATGACCCTTTTTTGGCAAAGAGCCTAGCTGTAGTTTTTGAACCCTAGGTCTGCCGGGACCTAGGGAAACGTTGCAAACCTATATATTTTTGAAAATTAGACACGCAGGGGAATCGACGATGGGGAGACTTGACTGCCTCCCACCGGGTTTTGTTAACCAGAATCCCTTGCAAACCTAAATATTGTCAAAAAATCACAAATTCCCCACATTTCTGTGGTGGAAAGTTCTGCAATCTGCGTGGATCCATAAATTTCCACCCACCCCGCATTCCCCAAAGTCTTACGAGAAAAATGGTACCTCACTTGTGCGGGTCGGCCTAGTGCCCGCGACAGGAAACGGCACAAAGCGCAGCGTGGTAACACCTCAATTTCGCAGTGAAAAATGACCCTTTTTTAGCAAAGTGCCTAGCTGTAGTTTTTGAACCCTAGCTCTGCGGGCACCTTGGGAAACCTAGCAAAACTATACATTTTTTAAAACTAGACACCCAGGGGAATTCAAGATGGGGTGACTTGACTGCCTCCCACCAGGGTCTGTTACCCAGAATCCCTTGCAAACCTAAAAAATTGTCTAAAAAAACACATTTTCCCCACATTTCTGTGGTGGAAAGTTCTGGAATCTGCGTGGGTCCACAAATTTTCACCTACCCCGCGTTCCCCAAAGTCTTACGAGAAAAATGGTACCTCACTTATGCGGGTCGGCCTAGTGCCAGCGAGACACGAAATGGTGCAAAACGCAACGTGGTCACACCTCAATTTCGCAGTGAAAAATTACCCTTTATTGGCAAAGGGCCTAGCTGTAGTTTTTGAACCCTAGCTCTGCGGGCACCTTGGGAAGCTTAGCAAACCTATACATTTTTGAAAACTAGACACCCAGGGGAATCCAGGATGGGGTGAATTGACTGCCTTCCTCCCACCAGGGTTCTGTTACCCAGAATCCCTTGCAAACCTAAAGAATTGTCCAAAAAAACACATTTTCCCCACATTTCTGTGGTGGAAAGTTCCGGAATCTGCGTGGATCCACAAATTTCCACCCACCCCACATTCCCCAATGTCTTACGAGAAAAATGGTACCTCACTTGTGCGGGTCGGCCTAGTGCCCGCGACATGAAACGGTGCAAAACGTAACATGGTCACACCTCAATTTCGCAGTGAAAAATGACCCTTTTTTGGCAAAGTGCCGAGCTGTAGTTTTTGAACCAAGGTCTGCCGGGAACTAGGGACACCTAGCAAAACTATATATTTTTGAAAACTAGATACCCAGTGGAATCCAGGATGGGGAGACTTGACTGCCTCCCACCAGGTCTTGTTACCCATAATCCCTTGCAAACCTAAAAAAATTGTCAAAAAACCCACAAATTCCCCACATTTCTGTGGTGGAAAGTTCTGGAATCTGCGTGGATCCATAAATTTCCACCCACCCCGCATTCCCCAAAGTCTTACGTGAAAAATGGTACCTCACTTGTGCGGGTCGGCCTAGTGCCCGCGACAGGAAACGGCACAAAGCGAAGCGTGGTCACACCTCAATTTCGCAGTGAAAAATGACCCTTTTTTACCAAAGTGCCTAGCTGTAGTTTTTGAACCCTAGCTCTGCGGGCACCTTGGGAAACCTAGCAAACCTATACACTTTTGAAAACTAGACACCCAGGGGAATTCAAGATGGGGTGACTTGACTGCCTCCCACCAGGGTCTGTTACCCAGAATCCCTTGCAAACCTAAAAAATTGTCTAAAAAACCACATTTTCCCCACATTTCTGTGGTGGAAAGTTCTGGAATCTGCGTGGGTCCACAAATTTCCACCTACCCCGCGTTCCCCAAAGTCTTACGAGAAAAATGGTACCTCACTTATGCGGGTCGGCCTAGTGCCAGCGAGACACGAAATGGTGCAAAACGCAACGTGGTCACACCTCAATTTCGCAGTGAAAAATGACCCTTTTTTGGCAAAGGGCCTAGCTGTAGTTTTTGAACCCTAGCTCTGCGGGCACCTTGGGAAACCTAGCAAACCTATACATTTTTGAAAACTAGACACCCAGAGGAATGCAGGATGGGGTGACTTGACTGCCTCCCACCAGGGTCTGTTTCCCAGAATCCGTTGCAAACCTAAATAATTGTAAAAAAAAACATATTTTTCCCCACATTTCTGTGGTGGGAAGTTCTGGAATCTGCGTGGATCCTCAAATTTCCACCCACCCCGTGTTCCCCAAAGTCTTACAAGAAAAGGGATACCTCACTTGTGCGGGTCGGCCTAGTGCCCGCGACAGGAAACGGCGCAAAACGCAACGTGGTCACACCTCAATTTCGCAGTGAAAAATGACCCTTTTTGGGCAAAGTGCCTAGCTGTAGTTTTTGAACCCTAGCTCTGCGGGCACCTTGGGAAGCTTAGCAAACCTATACATTTCTGAAAACTAGACACCCAGGGGAATCCAGGATGGGGTGAATTGACTGCCTTCCTCCCACCAGGGTCTGTTACCCAGAATCCCTTGCAAACCTAAAGAATTGTCAAAAAAAAAACATTTTCCCCACATTTCTGTGGTGGAAAGTTCCGGAATCTGCGTGGATCCACAAATTTCCACCCACCCCGCATTCCCCAATGTCTTACGAGAAAAATGGTACCTCACTTGTGCGGGTCGGCCTAGTGCCCGCGACAGGAAACGGCGCAAAGCGAAGCGTGGTCACACCTCAATTTCGCAGTGAAAAATGACCCTTTTTTACCAAAGTGCCTAGCTGTAGTTTTTGAACCCTAGCTCTGCGGGCACCTTGGGAAACCTAGCAAACCTATACATTTTTGAAAACTAGACACCCAGGGGAATTCAAGATAGGTTGACTTGACTGTCTCCCACCAGGGTCTGTTACCCAGAATCCCTTGCAAACCTAAAAAATTGTCTAAAAAAACACATTTTCCCCACATTTCTGTGGTGGAAAGTTCTGGAATCTGCGTGGGTCCACAAATTTCCACCTACCCCGCGTTCCCCAAAGTCTTACGAGAAAAATGGTACCTCACTTATGCGGGTCGGCCTAGTGCCAGGGAGACACGAAATGGTGCAAAACGCAACGTGGTCACACCTCAATTTCGCAGTGAAAAATGACCCTTTTTTGGCAAAGTGCCGAGCTGTAGTTTTTGAACCAAGGTCTGCCGGGACCTAGGGACACCTAGCAAAACTATATATTTTTGAAAACTAGATACCCAGTGGAATCCAGGATGGGGAGACTTGACTGCCTCCCACCAGGTCTTGTTACCCATAATCCCTTGCGAACCTAAAAAAATTGTCAAAAAACCCACAAATTTCCCAAATTTCTGTGGTGGAAAGTTCTGGAATCTGCGTGGATCCATAAATTTCCACCCACCCCGCATTCCCCAAAGTCTTACAAGAAAAATGGTACCTCACTTGTGCGGGTCGGCCTAGTGCCCGCGACAGGAAACGGCGCAAAGCGAAGAGTGGTCACACCTCAATTTCGCAGTGAAAAATGACCCTTTTTTACCAAAGTGCCTAGCTGTAGTTTTTGAACCCTAGCTCTGCGGGCACCTTGGGAAACCTAGCAAACCTATACATTTTTGAAAACTAGACACCCAGGGGAATTCAAGATAGGGTGACTTGACTGCCTCCCACCAGGGTCTGTTACCCAGAATCCCTTGCAAACCTAAAAAATTGTCTAAAAAAACACATTTTCCCCACATTTCTGTGGTGGAAAATTCTGGAATCTCGTGGGTCCACAAATTTCCACCTACCCTGCGTTCCCCAAAGTCTTACGAGAAAAATGGTACCTCACTTATGCGGGTCGGCCTAGTGCCAGCGAGACACGAAATGGTGCAAAACGCAACGTGGTC
Organism: Triturus cristatus; assembly: GCF_964204655.1. Lineage (NCBI taxonomy): Eukaryota > Metazoa > Chordata > Amphibia > Caudata > Salamandridae > Triturus > Triturus cristatus. Next base: position 13,340,452 of record NC_140586.1, read on the forward strand.
ACACCTCAATTTCGCAGTGAAAAATGACCCTTTTTTGGCAAAGGGCCTAGCTGTAGTTTTTGAACCCTAGCTCTGCGGGCACCTTGGGAAACCTAGCAAACCTATACATTTTTGAAAACTAGACACCCAGAGGAATGCAGGATGGGGTGACTTGACTGCCTCCCACCAGGGTCTGTTTCCCAGAATCCGTTGCAAACCTAAATAATTGTAAAAAAAAACACATTTTCCCCCACATTTCTGTGGTGGGAAGTTCTGGAATCTGCGTGGATCCCCAAATTTCCACCCACCCCACGCTCCCCAAAGTCTTACGAGAAAAAAGGGACCTCAATTGTGCGGGTCGGCCTAGTGCCCGTGACAGGAAACGGTGCAAAAGGCAACGTGATCACACCTCAATTTCGCAGTGAAAAATGACCTGTTTTTTGGCAAAGTGCCTAGCTGTAGTTTTTGATCCTTAGCTCTGCGGGAACCTTGTGAAACCTAGCACACCTATACATTTCTGAAAACTAGACACCCAGGAAAATTCAGGATGGGGTGGCTTGACTGCCTCCCACCAGGGACTGTTACCCAGAATCCCTTGCAAACCTAAAAAATTGTGGTAAAAAAAGAATTTCCACACATTTCTGTGGTGGAAAGTTCCAGAATCTGCGTGGATTCACAAATTTCCATCCACCCCACATTCCCCACAGTCTTACGAGAAAAATGGTACCTCAATTGTGCGGGTCGGCCTAGTGCCCGTGACAGGAAACGGTGCAAAACGCAACGTGATCACACCTCAATTTCGCTGTGAAAAATGACTCTTTTTTGGCAAAGTGCCTAGCTGTAGTTTTTGAACCCTAGCTCTGCGGGCACCCTTGGAAACCTAGTAAACCTATACATTTTTGAAAACTAGACACCCAGGGGAATCCAGGATGGGGTGACTTGACTGCCAGCCTCCCACCAGGGTCCGTTACCCAGAATCCCTTGCAAACCTAAAGCATTGTCAATAAAGCACATTTTCCCCACATTTCTGTGGTGGAAAGTTCCGGAATCTGCGTGGATCCACAAATTTCCACCCACCCCGCATTCCCCAAAGTCTTACGAGAAAAATGGTACCTCACTTGTGCGGGTCGGCCTAGTGCCCGTGACAGGAAACGGCGCAAAGCGAAGAGTGGTCACACCTCAATTTCGCAGTGAAAAATGACCCTTTTTTACCAAAGTGCCTAGCTGTAGTTTTTGAACCCTAGCTCTGCGGGCACCTTGGGAAACCTAGCAAACCTATACATTTTTGAAAACTAGACACCCAGGGGAATTCAAGATAGGGTGACTTGACTGCCTCCCATCAGGGTCTGTTACCCAGAATCCCTTGCAAACCTAAAAACTTGTCCAAAAAAAACACATTTTCACCACCTTTCTGTGGTGGAAAGTTCTGGAATCTGCGTGGATCCACAAATTTCCACCAACCCCGCTTTCCCCAAAGTCTTACGAGAAAAATGGTACCTCACTTGTCCCGGTCGGCCTAGTGCCCGCAACACGAAACGGTGCAAAACGCAACATGGTCATACCTCAATTTCGCAGTGAAAAATGACCCTTTTTTGGCAAAGTGCAGAGCTGTAGTTTTTGAACCAAGATCTGCCGGGACCTAGGGAAACCTAGCAAAGCTATATATTTTTGAAAACTAGACACCCAGGGGAATCCAGGATGGGGAGACTTGACTGCCTCCCACCAGGTTTTGTTACCCAGAATCCCTTGCAAACCTAAAAAATTGTCAAAAAACCCACAAATTTCCCACATTTCTGTGGTGGAAAGTTCTGGAATCTGCGTGGATCCACAAATTTCCACCCACCCCACATTCCCCAAAGTCTTACGAGAAAAAAGGTACCTCAATTGTGTGGGTCAGACTAGTGCCCGTGACAGGAAACGGTGCAAAATGCAACGTGATCACACCTCAATTTCGCAGTGAAAAATGACCTTTTTTTGGCAAAGTGCCTAGCTGTAGTTTTTGAACCCTAGCTCTGCGGGCACCTAGGGGAAAACTAGCAAACCTATACATTTTTTTAAACTAGACACCCAGGGAAATCCAGAATGGGGTGACTTGACTGCCTCCCACCAGGGTCTTTTACCCAGAATCCCTTGCAAACCTAAAGAATTGTCCAAAAAAGCACATTTTCCCCACATTTCTGTGGTGGAAAGTTCCAGAATCTGCGTGGATTCACAAATTTCCACCCACCCCGCATTCCCCAAAGTCTTACGAGAAAAAAAGTACCTCAATTGTGCGGGTCGGCCTAGTGCCCGTGACAGGAAACGGTGCAAAACGCAACGTGATCACACCTCAATTTCGCAGTGAAAAATGACCTGTTTTTTGGCAAAGTGCCTAGCTGTAGTTTTTGATCCCTAGCTCTGCGGGCACCTTGGGAAACCTAGCACACCTATACATTTCTGAAAACTAGACACCCAGGAAAATTCAGGATGGGGTGGCTTGACTGCCTCCCACCAGGGACTGTTACCCAGAATCCCTTGCAAACCTAAAAAATTGTGGTAAAAAAAGAATTTCCACACATTTCTGTGGTGGAAAGTTCCAGAATCTGCGTGGATTCACAAATTTCCATCCACCCCACATTCCCCACAGTCTTACGAGAAAAATGGTACCTCAATTGTGCGGGTCGGCCTAGTGCCCGTGACAGGAAACGGTGCAAAACGCAACGTGATCACACCTCAATTTCGCTGTGAAAAATGACTCTTTTTTGGCAAAGTGCCTAGCTGTAGTTTTTGAACCCTAGCTCTGCGGGCACCTTGAGAAACCTAGTAAACCTATAATTTTTTGAAAACTAGTCACCCAGGGGAATCCAGGATGGGGTGACTTGACTGCCAGCCTCCCACCAGGGTCCGTTACCCAGAATCCCTTGCAAACCTAAAGAATTGTCAAAAAAGCACATTTTCCCCACATTTCTGTGGTGGAAAGTTCCGGAATCTGCGTGGATCCACAAATTTCCACCCACCCCGCGTTCCCCAAAGTCTTACGAGAAAAATGGTACCTCACTTGTGCGGGTCGGCCTAGTGCCCGCGACAGGAAACGGCGCAAAACGCAACGTGGTCACACCTCAATTTTGCGGTGAAAAATGACCCTTTTATGGCAAAGTGCAGAGCTGTAGTTTTTGAACCATAGCTCTGCGTGCACCTTGGGAAACCTAGCAAACCTAAACATTTTTGAAAACTAGACACCCAGGGGAATACAGGATTAGGTAACGTGACTGCCTCCCATCAGGGTCTGTTACCCAGAATCCCTTGCAAACCTAAAAACTTGTCCAAAAAAAACACATTTTCACCACATTTCTGTGGTGGAAAGTTCCAGAATCTGCGTGGATTCACAAATTTCCACCCACCCCGCATTCCCCAAAGTCTTACGAGAAAAATGGTACCTCACTTGTGCGGGTCGGCCTAGTGCCCGCAACAGGAAACGGCTCAAAACACAAAGTGGTCACACCTCAATTTCGCTGTGAAAAATGACCCTTTTTTGGCAAAGTGCCTAGCTGTAGTTTTTGATCCCTAGTTCTGCGGGCACCTAGCGAAACCTAGCAAACCTATATATTTTTGAAAACTAGACACCCAAGGGTATCCAGGATGGGGAGACTTGACTGCCTCCCACCAGGTTTTGTTACCCAGAATCCCTTGCAAACCTAAAAAATTGTCAAAAAAACCACAAATTCCCCTCATTTCTGTGGTGGAGAGTTCTGGAATCTGCGTAGATCCACAAATTTCCACCCACCCGGCGTTCCCCAAAGTCTTAAAAGAGAAAAATTGTACCTCACTTGTGCGGGTCGGCCTAGTGCCCGCGACAGGAAACGCACAAAATGCAACGTGGTCACACCTCAATTTCGCAGTGAAAAATTACCCTTTTTTGGCAAAGTGCCTAGCTGTAGTTTTTGAACCCTAGCTCTGTGGGCACTTTGGGAAACCTAGCAAACCTATACATTTCTGAAAACTAGACACCCAGGGGAATCCAGGATGGAGTGACTTGACTGCCTCCCACCAGGGTCTGTTACCCAGAATCCCTTGCAAACCTAAAGAATTGTCAAAAAAAACACAAATTCCCCACATTTCTGTGGTGGAAATTTCCGGAATCTGCGTGGATCCACAAATTTCTACCCACCCCACGTTCCCCAAAGTCTTACGAGAAAAATGATACCTCACTTGTGCGGGTCGGCCTAGTGCACGCGACAGGAAAATGCACAAAACGCAACGTTGTCACACCTCAATTTCGCAGTGAAAAATGACCCTTTTTTGGCAAAGTGCCTACCTGTAGTTTTTGAACCCTAGCTCTGCGTGCCCCTTGAGAAACCTAGTAAACCTATACTTTTTTGAAAACTAGTCACCCAGGGGAATCCAGGATGGGGTGACTTGACTGCCTCCTACCAGGGTCTGTTACCCGGAATCCCTTGCAAACCTAAAAAATTGTCCAAAAAAACACTTTTTCCCCACATTTATGTGGTGGAAAGTTCTGGAATCTGCGTGGATCTACAAATTTCCACCCACCCGGCGTTCCCCAAAATCTTAAAAGAGAAAAATGGTACCTCACTTGTGCGGGTCGGCCTAGTGCCCACGACAGGAAACGGCGCAAAGCGAAACATGGTCACACCTCAATTTCGCAGTGAAAAATGACCCTTTTTTGGCAAAGTGCCTAGCTTTAGTTTTTGAACCCTAGCTCTGCGTGCACCTTGAGAAACCTAGTAAACCTATACTTTTTTGAAAACTAGTCACCCAGGGGAATCCAGGATGGGGTGACTTCACTGCCTCCTACCAGGGTCTGTTACCCAGAATCCCTTGCAAACCTAAAAAATTGTCCAAAAAACATATTTTCCCCACATTTCTGTGGTGGAAATTTCCAGAATCTGCGTGGATCCACAAATTTCTACCCACCCCACGTTCCCCAAAGTCTTACGAGAAAAATGATACCTCACTTGTAAGGGTCGGCCTAGTGCACGCGACAGGAAACGGCACAAAACGCAACGTGGTCACACCCCAATTTCGCAGTGAAAAATGACCCTTTTTTGGCAAAGTGCCTAGCTGTAGTTTTTGAACCCTAGCTCTGCGGGCACCTTGGGAAACCTAGGAAACCTATACATTTTTGAAAACTAGACACCCAGGGGAATTCAGGATTAGGTAACTTGACTGCCTCCCACCAGGGTCTGTTACCCAGAATCCCTTGCAAACCTAAAAAATTGTCCAAAAAAAACACATTTTCCCCACATTTCTGTGGTGGAAAGTTCTGGAATCTGCGTGGATCCACACATTTCCTCCTACCCCGCATCCCCAAAGTCTTACGAGAAAAATGGTACCTCTCTTGTGCGGGTCGGCCTAGTGCCCGCGACAGGAAACGGAGCAAAACGCAACGTGGTCACACCTCAATTTCGCAGGCAAAAATGACCCTTTTTTGTCAAAGTGCCTAGCTGTAGTTTTTTAACCCTACCTCTGCGGGCACCTTGGGAAACCTAGAAAACCTATACATTTTTTAAAACTAGACACCCAGGGGAATTTAAGATGGGGTGACTTGACTGCCTCCCACTAGGGTCTGTTACCCAGAATCCCTTGCAAACCTAAAAAATTGTCAAAAAACCCACAAATTCCCCACATTTCTGTGGTGGAAAGTTCCGAAATCTGCATGGATCCACAAATTTCCACCGACACCCCGTTCCCCACAGTCTTATGAGAAAAATGGTACCTCACTTGTGCAGGTCGGCCTAGCGCCCGCGACAGGAAACGGCGCAAAACACAACATGGTCACACCTCAGTTTCGCAGTGAAAAATGACCCTTTTTTGGCAAAGTGCCTAGCTGCTGTTTTTGAACCATAGGTCTGCCGGGACCTAGGGAAACCTAGCAAACCTATATATTTTTGAAAACTAGACACCCAGGGAAATCCAGGATGGGGAGACTTGACTGCCTCCCACCAGGTTTTGTTACCCAGAATCCCTCGCAAACCTAAAAAATTGTCAAAAAAATCACAGATTCCTCACATTTCTGTGGTGGAAAGTTCTGGAATCTGCATGGATCCACAAATTTCCACCCACCCGGTGTTCCCCAAAGTCTTAAAAGAGAAAAATGGTACCTCACTTGTGCGGGTCGGCCTAGTGCCCGCGACAGGAAACGGAGCAAAATGCAACGTGGTCACACCTCAATTTCGCAGTAAAAAAATGACACTTTTTTGGCAAAGTGCCTAGCTGTAGTTTTGTAACCCTAGCTCTGCGGGCACCTTGGGAAACCTAGAAAACCTATACATTTTTGAAAACTAGATACCCAGGGGAATTCAAGATGGGGTGACTTGACTGCCTCCCACTAGGGTCTGTTACCCAGAATCCCTTGAAAACCTAAAAAATTGTCAAAAAACCCACAAATTCCCCACATTTCTGTGGTGGAAAGTTCCGAAATCTGCATGGATCCACAAATTTCCATCCACTCCCCGTTCCCCACAGTCTTATGAGAAAAATGGTACCTCACTTGTGCAGGTCGGCCTAGTGCCCACGACAGGAAACGGCGCAAAACGCATTGTGGTCCCACCTCAGTTTCGCTGTGAAAAATTACCCTTTTTTGGCAAAGTGCCTAGCTTTAGTTTTTGAACCCTAGCTCTGCGGGCACCTTGGGAAACCTAGCAAACCTATACATTTTTAAAAACTAGACACCCAGGGGAATTCAGGATTAGGTAACTTGACTGCCTCCCACCAAGGTCTGTTACCCAGAATCCCTTGCAAACCTAAAAAATTGTAAAAAAAAACACATTTCCCCCACATTTCTGTGGTGGAAAGTTCTGGAATCTGCGTGGATTCACAAATTTCCACCAATCCCGCGTTCCCCAAAGTCTTACGAGAAAAATTGTACCTCACTTGTGCGGGCCGGCATACTGCCTGCGACACGAAACGATGCAAAACGCAACGTGGTCACACCTCAATGTCGCAGTGAAAAATGACCCTTTTTTGGCAAAGTGCCTAGCTGCTGTTTTTGAACCATAGGTCTGCCGGGACCTAGGGAAACCTAGCAAACCTATATATTTTTGAAAACTAGGCACCCAGGGAAATCCAGGATGGGGCGACTTGACTGCCTCCCACCAGGTTTTGTTACACAGAATCCCTTGCAAACCTAAAGAATTGTCAAAAAAAACATAAATTCCTCACATTTCTGTGGTGGAAAGTTCTGGAATCTGCGTGGATCAACAGATTTCCAACAACCCGGCATTCCCCAAAGTCTTAAAAGAGAAAAATGGTACCTCACTTGTGCGGGTCGGCCTAGTGCCCACGACAGGAAACGGCGCAAAGCGCCACGTGGTCTCACCTCAATTGCGCAGTGAAAAATGACCCTTTTTTGGCAAAGTTCCTAGCTGTAGTTTTTGAACCCTAGCTCTGCGGGCACCTTGAGAAACCTAGTAAACCTATAATTTTTTGAAAACTAGTCACCCAGGGGAATCCAGGATGGGGTGACTTGACTGCCTCCCACCAGGGTCTGTTACCCACAATCTCTTGGAAACATAAAAAATTGTCAAAAAACCCCAAAATTCGCCACATTTTTGTGGTGGAAAGTTCCGGAATCTGCGTGGATCCACAAATTTCCACCCACCCCCGTTCCCCAAAGTCTTCCGAGAAAAATGGTACCTCACTTGTGCGGGTCGGCCTAGTGCCCGCGACAGGAAACAGCGCAAAACGCAACGTGGTCACACCTCAATTTCGCAGTGAAAAATTACCCTTTTTTGGCAAAGTGCCTAGCTTTAGTTTTTTAACCCTAGCTCTGCGGGCACCTTGGTAAGCCTAGCAAACCTATACATTTTTGGAAACTAGACACCCAGGGAAATCCAGGATGGGGTGACTTGACTGCCTCCCACCAGGTTTTGTTACACAGAATCCCTTGCAAACCTAAAGAATTGTCAAAAAAAACATAAATTCCTCACATTTCTGTGGTGGAAAGTTCTGGAATCTGCGTGGATCAACAGATTTCCACCAACCCGGCATTCCCAAAAGTCTTAAAAGAGAAAAATGGTACCTCACTTGTGCAGGTCGGCCTAGTGCCCACGACAGGAAACGGCGCAAAGCGCAACGTGGTCTCACCTCAATTTCACAGTGAAAAATGACCGTTTTTTGGCAAAGTGCCTAGCTGTAGTTTTTGAACCCTAGCTCTGCGGGCACCTTGAGAAACCTAGTAAACCTATAATTTTTTGAAAACTAGTCACCCAGGGGAATCCAGGATGGGGTGACTTGACTGCCTCCCACCAGGGTCTGTTACCCACAATCCCTTGCAAACATAAAAAATTGTCAAAAAACCCAAAAATTCCCCACATTTTTGTGGTGGAAAGTTCCAGAATCTGCGAGGAACCACAAATTTCCACCCATCCCCGTTCCCCAAAGTCTTCCGAGAAAAATGGTACCTCACTTGTGTGGGTCGGCCTAGTGCCCGCGACAGGAAACAGCGCAAAACGCAACGTGGTCACACCTCAATTTCGCAGTGAAAAATTACCCTTTTTTGGCAAAGTGCCTAGCTTTAGTTTTTGAACCCTAGCTCTGCGGGCACCTTGGTAAGCCTAGCAAACCTATACATTTTTGGAAACTAGACACCCAGGGGAATTCAGGATTAGGTAACTTGACTGCCTCCCACCAAGGTCTGTTACCTAGAATCCCTTGCAAACCTAAACAATTGTCAAAAAAAACACATTTTCCCCACATTTCTGTGGTGGAAAGTTCTGGAATCTGCGTGGATCCACAAATTTCCACCCACCCCGCGATCCCCAAAGACTTAAGAGAAAAATGGTACCTCACTTGTGCAGGTCAGCCTAGTACCCGCAGCAGGAAACGGCGCAAAGCGCAACATGGTCACACCTCAATTTCGCAGTGTAAAATGACCCTTTTTTGGCAAAGTGCCTAGCTGTAGTTTTTGAACCCTAGCTCTGCGGGCACCTTGGGAAACCTAGCAAACCTATACATTTTTGAAAACTAGACACCCAGAGGATTTCAGGATGGGGTGACTTGACTGCCTCCCAGCAGGGTCTGTTACCCAGAATCCCTTGCAAACCTAAAAAATTGTCAAAAAAACATATTTTCCCCACATTTCTGTGGTGGAAAGTTCTGGAATCTGCGTGGATCCACAAGTTTCCTCCTACCCCGCGTTCCCCAAAGTCTTACGAAAAAAATTGTACCTCACTTGTGCGGGTCGGCCTAGTGCCCGCGACACGAAACGGTGCAAACCGCAACGTGGTCACACCTCAATGTCGCAGTGAAAAATCACCCTTTTTTGGCAAAGTGCCTAGCTGCAGTTTTTGAACCATAGGTCTGCCGGGACCTAGGGAAACCTAGCAAACCTATATATTTTTGCAAACTAGACACACAGGGGAATCCAGGATGGGGAGACTTGACTGCCTCCCACCAGGTTTTGTTACCCAGAATCCCTTGCAAACCGAACAAATTGTCAAAAATACCACAAATTCCCCACATTTCTGTGGTGGAAAGTTCTGGAATCTGCGTGGATCCACAAATTTCCACCCACCCCACGTTCCCCAAAGTCTTACAAGAAAAATGTTACCTCACTTGTGCAGGTCGGCCTAGTGCCCGCGACAGGAAACGGCGCAAAACGCAACATGGTCATACCTCAATTTCGCAGTGAAAAATAACCCTTTTTTGGCAAAGTGCCTAGCTGTAGTTTTTGAACCCTAGCTCTGCGGGCACCTTGGGAAACCTAGCAAACCTATACATTTTTGAAAACTCGAGACCCAAGGGAATTGAAGATGGGGTGACTTGACTGCCTCCCAGAATCCCTTGCAAACCTAAAATTTTTTCAAAAACCCCACATTTTCCCCACATTTCTGTGGTGGAAAGTTCCGGAATCTGCGTGGATCCACAAATTTCCACCTACCCTGCGTTCCCCAAAGTCTCACGAGAAAAATGGTACCTCACTTGTGCGGGTCGGCCTAGTGCCCGCGACAGGAAACGGCGCAAAACGCAACGTGGTCACAACTCAATTTCGCAGTGAAAAATGACCCTTTTTTGGCAAAGTGCCTAGCTGTAGTTTTTGAACCCTAGCTCTGCTGGCACCTTGGGAAATCTAGCAAACCTATACATTTTTTAAAACTAGACACCCCGGGGAATCCAGGATGGGGTGACTTGACTGCCTCCCCAGAATCCCTTGCAAACCTAAAAAATTGTCAAGAAAAACACATTTTCCCTACATTTCTGTGGTGGAATGTTCCAGAATCTGCGTGGATTCACAAATTTCCACCCACCCTGCATCCCCCAAAGTCTTACGAGAAAATTGGTACCTCACTTGTGCGGGTCGGCCTAGTGCCCGCGACAGGAAACGGTGCAAAAAGCAACGTGGTCACACCTCAATTTCGCAGTGAAAAATGACCCTTTTTTGGCAAAGTGCCTAGCTGTAATTTTTTAACCCTAGCTCTGCTGGCACCTTGGGAAATCTAGCAAACCTATACATTTTTGAAAACTAGACACCCAGGGGAATCCAGGATGGGGAGACTTGACTGTCTCCCACCAGGGTCTGTTGCCCAGAATCCCTTGCACACCTAAAAAATTGTCAAAAAAAGCATATTTTCCCCACATTTCTTTGGTGGAAAGTTCCGTAATCTGCGTGGATCCACAAATTTCCACCGACCCCGCGTTCCCCAAAGTCTTACAAGAAAATTGGTACCTCACTTGTGCGGGTCGGCCTAGTGACCGCGACAGTAAACGGCGCAAAAAGCAACGTGGTCACACCTCAATTTCGCAGTGAAAAATGACCCTTTTTTGGCAAAGTGCCTAGCTGTAGTTTTTGAACCCTAGCTCTGCGGGCACCTTGGGAAACCTAGAAAACCTATACAATTTTGAAAAGTAGACACCCTGGGGAATCCAGGATGGGGTGAATTGACTGCCTCCCACCAGAGTCTGTACAGAGTCTGTTACCCAGTATTCCTTGCAAACCTAAAAAATTGTCAAAACAAACACATTTTCCCCTCATTTCTGTGGTGGAAAGTTCCAGAATCTGCGTGTATTCACAAATTTCCACTCACCCCGCGTTCCCCAATGTCTTACGAGAAAAATGGTACATCACTTGTGTGGGTCGGCCTAGTGCCCGTGACAGTAAACGGTGCAAAGTGCCTAGCTGTAGTTTTTTAACCCTAGCTCTGCGGCACCTAGGGTAACCTTCCAAACTCATACATTTCTGAAAACTAGACTCCCGGGGGCTTCCAGGGAGGTATGGCTTGCATGGATCTCCCAACGTTTCCTTATCCATAATCCCCTGCAAACCTCAATTTTAGATGAAACAATCACATTTTTCACACATTTTTGTGTGGGAAAGTTGTGGCATCATCGGGCTCACACAAATTTACCAACACCCAGCGTTCCACCAGGTCTCCCGGAAAAAATGGTACCTCACTTGTGTGAGAGGCCCAAGAACCCGTGACAGGCAAGGGCCCAAAACGTAGTGAGGTGACATCAAAATTGGCTATCTCAAAACCACCTGGTTTTGCAAGGGGGGTCACCTGGGTTTTTGGCCCGGTGTTCGGCCATCTAGGGAAAAATACCAAGCGCCCATAAATTTCTGAAAACTAGACACCCGGGAGCTTCCAGGGAGGTATGGTGTGTGGGGATCCCTCAACGTTTCCTTACCCAGAATCCCCTTCAATCCTCAATTTTAGCTTTAAAAATCACTTTTTCACACATTTTTGTGTTGGAAAATTGTGGCATCACCAGGCTCACACAAATTTCCCACCAGCCAGCTTTCCAGGTCTCCCAGTAAAAATTGTGCCTGACTTGTTTGGGAGGCCCAAGTACCAGTGTTAGAATCCGAATTCCCTGATTGGCACAGGTAGGTTCCTGGGACAAGCAGAGGTTCCTTCTTCTAGTCAGGGTAAGGGGGTACACTCTAACAATAACCCCTGCTCACCCTCTAGGTAGCTTGGCGCGAGCAGACAAGGCGTTATCTCAGGGCGTTTTGGTTAAGCATTTGTGAATACCCACACAGTAATACAGCGACCCTCCACAAATGGACTCCACACGGGATATATATCAAAAATAATTCTCTATATATTTATCAGGCTTAGCACAAGACCAAACTAGCGTTTAAAAATGAATGGCCCACAATACTTAGTTGCAAAGAGTTCCTGAGTTTAACGATGATTTCAATGTCTGTGCGCTTTGTTCCCAGGCGTACGCTTCGTACGCGGTTAAAGATAGGCTGGGGAGCGAGACGGACACACAGTACCTTAAGCTTCAGAGTTTGTCACGGACACTTCCTTGGCAGCAGGCGCACAGTACGGTGCGATGTCCTCTGAGTGGCGCGTACTATGGTACGGGAGAACTTGGGCGTGCGCGGCTCAGGGGACGGGGCAAGGGTACGGCTCGTACTGCCAGACGCTGTGTACGCTTCACGTGGGCTGCTGATAGAGGCGAACAGTACGCTCCGTGCAGGAGGCGTACGACTCCCAGATGCACCGCAGCCTTTCCCAAAGCAGGGGGCCGGCACGTACGCTTGTAGTACGATCCGCAGGGGGGTGCAAGTGGGTACAGGCGATGTCCTTCAGTTACGGTGCGAGCTATGGCTCGTAGGGGCTGTAAGTCTCGTTGCTCAGGCCGGCAGTGCCTTCCTTTGCGGTGCTCGTAGAGGGGGCCCAGACGCGTTGTTCGTGCCAGACAGCGGGATATCAGCTTACGGGGAGTACGCTGCGATCAGCGAGACGTACACAGCAGTTCGAAGCGAAGTTGCGAGGAAAACGGTCCGTTTTCCAAGGCGATCTCACGGCGGTGAAGTCCACTGGTCCTGGGACTTCGTTCAGGAGGCAAGCTCACTCACAAGCCCTTGGAGATCTTCAGGCACAAGCAAAATAAAAAGTCTTTTTAGTCTTTGTTCCTCTTCTTCAGCAGCAAGGCAACCACTGCAGGCCAATCCCCCAGGTCAGGGACTGTACTCCTCCATGCAGCTTTCCCAGTTCCTTCTCGCCGGACAGAGGTTTCTTCTTGGCAGGACAGGATCTGATTTCTTAGGAGCAGGGCTCCTACATTTATACGCCCGCCATTTCTTTTGTTCTTTCAGGCCAGGGGGGCCTTTGCCTAGTTCAGTCCGGTTTCTGAGCACTTTGTTGACATGATGCAGGCTGCTTCTTTCAGGGTGCAGGGCAGAGCCATCAGACGCTCTACAGGGGGCAGAGCCAGCATTGTGGTGGCAGAGCACAGCCCTCTTCAGAGTCCAGGTGTACTCCTCCCACCCATCTATCTGTCAATCTTCCTATTCACCACCAGGCTACCAAGCCCTGCCCATCTGGGTTTCCCCAGCCCTGTCACTCACACAAGCCAGACAGCATATACACATTACGGAGAGGCGAGCTGAAATGGTTAGGCAAGCAAATGCCAACTTTCTAAAAGTGGCATTTGCAAACGCAGAATATTAAAATAAACCTTACGAAAAGATGTACCTTATTATTCTGAGTTCGGGCATACTAAACTCGATTTTCTACCATGTTCCCTGGGTCTGTTAGGATCATAGGATGTAACAATCTTAACAGCCCTTTCTGGCTTATGAGAACAGGGTAGCCTTACAATAGTGAAAAACGAAAATGGCTGTAATTCACTATTAGGACATGCCACACACATCAGGGCTTGTCCTACCTTATGCTTACAATGCACCCTGCCCTTGGGTCTACCATAGGGGTGACTAACATTAAGTTAAGGGAAGGTTTAGGGACTGGCAAGTCGCGGGTACTTGGTCTTCCCACACAAGTGAGGCACCATTTTTACCGGGAGACCTGCGGTAACGCTGGGTGGTCGGAAATTTGTGTGAGCCCGGTGATGCCACAACTTTCCCACACAAAAATGTGTGAACAATGATTTTTTCAGCTAAAATTGAGGTTTGCAGGCGATTCTGGGTAAGGAAACTTTGGGGGATCCATGCAAGCCATACCTCCCTGGAAGCCCCTGGGTGTCTAGTTTTTAGAAATGTGTGGGTTTGGTAGGTTTCCCTAGATGGCCGCCGAGCACGGGCCACAAACCCAGGTGACCCCCCTTGCAAAACCAGGTGATTTTGAGATAGGCAATTTTGATATCGCCTCTCTACGTTTTGGGCCCTTGCCTGTCGCGGATACTTAGGCCTCCCACGCAAGTGAGGCACCATTTTTACCGGGAGACCTGGGGGAACGCTGGGTGGTGGGAATTTGTGTGAGCCCGGTGATGCCACAACTTTCCCACACAAAAATGTGTGAAAAAAGTGATTTTTTCAGCTAAAATTGAGGTTTGCAGGGGATTCTGGGTAAGGAAACGTTGGGGGATCCACGCAAGCCATACCTCCCTGGAAGCGCCCGGGTGTCTAGTTTTCAGAAATGTATGGGTTTGGTAGGTTTCCCTACATCGCCGCCGAGCACCGGGCCAAAAACCCAGGTGACCCCCTTGCAAAACCAGGTGGTTTTGAGATAGCCAATTTTGATGTCTCCTCACTACGTTTTGGGCCCTTGCCTGTCGCGGGTAGTTGGGCCTCCCACACAAGTGAGGCTTCATTTTTACCGGGAGACCTGGGGGAACACTGGGTGGTGGGAAATTTGTGTGAGCCCGGTGATGCCACAGCTTTTCCACACTAATATGTGTGAAAAATGTGATTTTTTCTGCTACAATTGAGGTTTGCAGGGGATTCTGGGTAAGGAAACGTTGGGGGATCCACGCAAGCCATACCTCACTGGAAGCCCCAGGGTGTCTAGTTTTCAGAAATGTATGGGTTTGGTAGGTTTCCCTAGATGGCCGCCGAGCACCGGGCCAAAAACCCAGGTGACCCCCCTTGCAAAACCAGGTGGTTTTGAGATAGGCAATTTTGATATCGCCTCACTACGTTTTGGGCCCTTGCCTGTCGCGGATACTTGGGCCTCCCACACAAGTGAGGCACCATTTTTACCGGGAGACCCGGGGGAATGCTGGGTGGTGGGAATTTGTGTGAGCCCGGTGATGCCACAACTTTCCCACACAAAAATGTGTGAAAAAAGTGATATTTTCAGCTAACATTTAGGCTTGCAGGGGATTCGAGATAGGCAATTTTGATGTCGCCTTACTACGTTTGGGGCCCTTGCCTGTCGCGGGTACTTGGGCCTCCCACACAACTGAGGCTTCATTTTTACCGGGAGACCTGGGTGGTGGGAAATTTGTGTGAGCCCGGTGATGCCACAACTTTCCCACACAAAAATGTGTGAAAAAAGTGATTTTTTTAGCTAAAATTGAGGTTTGCAGGGGATTCTGGGTAAGGAAACGTTGGGGGATCCACACAAGCCATACGTCCCTGGAAACCCTCGGGTGTCTAGTTTTCAGAAATGTATAGGTTTGATAGGTTTCCCTAGATTTCCGCTGAGCACCAGGCCAAAAACCCAGGTGACCCCCCTTGCAAAACCGGGTGGTTTTGAGTTAGCCAATTTTGATGTAGCCTCACTACGTTTTGGGCCCTTGCCTGTCGCGGGTACTTGGGCCTCCCACACAACTGAGGCACCATTTTTACTGGGAGACCTGGGGAAATGCTGGGTGGTGAGAAATTTGTGTGAGCCCGGTGATGCCACAACTTTCCCACACAAAAATGTGTGAAAAATTAGATTTTTTCAGCTCAAATTGAGTTTTGCAGGGGATTCTGGGTAAGGAAACTTTGTGGGATCCACGCAAGCCATACCTCCCTGGAAGCCCCCAGGTGTCTAGTTTTTAGAAATGTGTGGGCTTGGTAGGTTTCCCTAGATGGCCGCCGAGCACGGACCAAAAACCCAGGTGACACCCCTTGCAAAACCAGGTGGTTTTGAGATCGGCAATTTTGATGTCGCCTCACTACGTTTTGGGCCCTTGCCTGTCGTGGGTACTTGGGCCTCCTACACAAGTGAGGCACCATTTTTACTGGGAGACCTGGGGGAATGCTGGGTGGTGGGAAATTTTATTGAACCCGGTGATGCCACAACTTACCCACACAAAAATGTGTGAAAAAAGTGGATTATTCAACTAAAAATGAGGTTTGCTGAGGATTCTGGCTAAGGAAACATTGGGGGATCCACACAAGCCATACCTCCCTGGAAGCCCCCGGTGTCTACTTTTCAAAAATGTGTGGGTTTGGTAGGTTTCCCTAGATGGCCGCCGAGCACAAGGCCAAAAACACAGTTGACCCCCTTGCAAAACCAGATTGTTTTGACATAATTAGTTGTTTGTTTCTACAGCGTGAGCATTTCGGCACAATATTGCAAGGAACATGAGACAGACATTTTGAGGTTTGCAGGACACTGTGGATAAAATAACTTTTTGGAATTCACAAGAGAGACATCACCATGAACTCTCATGGGTTTACGACAATATCTACAGTTGGTGGGTTAATCTTACAAGGAACGTACACCTTGGCAGAGAAACTAAAAAGACAAAGATTCCCGCACAGACATCTATTCCTCAAACACACACACATACTGGTTGGATTTGGCACTAGGGCGAGTGATGGTTCAGTATATCAAATTTTATTAACAAGAGATTTCACAAAAATGAAATGCACTGTCAATAATTAAATGGACAAAAAACCGAACCATTGACTTGCAGCTCGTGAGCTGTAAAGCCACGGCAAGGCACCAACCGCTTTACAGGCCATTCACACACCTTTCATACGTGATACACACAAGACCATTCACACTACGAGGCACAAAAACAACACATTAGAACATTCACAAAAAGGGACAAGGTACACCCTGCTTCAGAAAGACAAATATTACTTCACAGCCATCTAATCCTCAAGCACACACACATACTGGTTGGATTTGGCACGAGGGTGAGTGATGGTTCAGTATATACAATTGTATAAGCAAGTAATTTCACAAAAATGAAATGCACTGTTAATAATTGAAAGGGCGAGAAACTGAACCATTGACTCACAGCTCGTGAGCTGTAAAGTAACGACAAGGCACCAACCTCTTTACAGGCCAGTCATACACCTTTCATACGTGTGACACATACAAAACCATTCACACCGCCAGCTGCGGGCCCTTCACATTACAACACTCACACCAGCAGACAGCGCCATTCAGGGGCCCATCACTTTCACACGCCCACATTCTTGACACAGCAACCACACAAGCTGATGGATTGCGTGGAGTGGCACTCAGCTAGCAGTGTGTGTAGTGACCAGCAGCAAGTCACTACTCACACACCGCCAGCCGAGCGCCAGTCCACGCACACCGCTAGCCGAGCGCCAGTTCACGCACACCGCCAGCCAAGCACCAGTCCAGGCACACCACCAGCCAATCGCCAGTCCAGGCACACTGCCAGCCAATCGCCAAACCATGCACACCGCCAGCCAATCGCCAATCCACGTACACCGCCTGCCAATCGCCAATCCACGCACACCGCCAGCCAATCGCCAATCCACGCACACCACCAGCCAAGCGCCAGTCCACGCACACCACCAGCCAAGCACCAGTCCACACACACCACCAGTCAAGCGCCAGTCCAGGCACACCACCAGCCAAGCACCAGTGCACGCACACCGCCAGCCAAGCGCCAGTCCACACACACCGTCAGCCAAGCGCCAGTCCACGCACACTGCCAGCCAAGTGCCAGTCCACGCACACCACCAGCCAATCGCCAATCCACGCACACCGCCAGCCAATCGCCAATCCACGCACACCACCAGCCAAGCGCCAGTCCATGCACACCACCAGCCAAGCACCAGTCCACACACACCACCAGTCAAGCGCCAGTCCAGGCACACCACCAGCCAAGCACCAGTCCACGTACACCGCCAGCCAAGCGCCAGTCCACACACACCGTCAGCCAAGCGCCAGTCCACGCACACTGCCAGCCAAGTGCCAGTCCACGCACACCACCAGCCAAGCGCCAGCCTACACACACCGCCATCACATTTAGGATTTAAAAAAAATAAAAACACAAACAAATTGCAAACAGATACAAATCTACTAACACAAAATCTGAAACAAAATACATTGCACTAATGCCAACCTTGAAAGAGAATCAAATGTTTTAAAGAATACAGACCAGGCAGTTCACTTTACCACTCATGGATGCTCTCAAAAATTATTTTGCGTGTGGTACGCTCTAAAACAAGCAGGGACACACAGCCCAGGGTTAGAAGGACACTCGTGGCAGTACATATGAGTCTTCTTCCGCGTACCTCTTCGCCAACAGACTCTACATCTCCTAGTGGGAAAGTCATTTGAGGATGTGGGAGGAATGAAATCAGGAAAGTGGCGATCTTTCAATCGAGCTACATCCTCCACCACTCCAACTCTAGGAACACTTGCCTGTTCCACAACAACAAGGCTGCCTATCACAGATTGCTGAAACTGAACAAAAGTCAACTTTGATGCAGGAGAACACTCCTTGAACACAACAAAAGCATTGAAAGTTGCTAAATTAAAGAGATGGATGGCCAACTTCTCATACCAAACATAAGCCTTACGAATAGCAGTGTAAGGTTCCAACCTCTGATCTACTCTATCAACACCACCCATGTGCTTATTGTAGTCTAAAATGCACACAGGTTTGCGCACTTCAGAAATCTGACCCCAAACAGCCACAGGTGAAGTACTCTCATCATGGATGGTAGTCGGCATGTACACATCCCTCCTGTCCACAAATTTCACAGCTAGTAGTTCATCACTACGCAAGGAACTGCACTGTCCTCTCTGAAGTTTTTTGGAAACAAGCTCTTTTGGATAACCTTTACGGTTAGAGCGGATTGTGCCACAAGCAAAAGTGTCCACTTTGAACAATTCCTTAAACAATTGCACAGCAGTGTAGAAGTTATCAAGGTACAAATGGTGGCCTCTGTTAAACAGTCCTCTAGCAAGATCCCACACAATTTTCTCAGAAACTCCAAAAGTGGACGGACAACCAGGGGGGTCAATAGTGGAATCCCTACCAGTGTACACACGGAAATTAAAAACATATCCTGTCCTACTCTCAGACAACATATACAGCTTAATTCCATAGCGTGCCCTCTTGCTAGGGATGTACTGCCTAAAAACCAAACAGCCCTTGAACAAGACCAAAGACTTATCAATAGATATTTATTTCCCTGGAGTATAGATCTCTGAAAATCGATCTACAAAGTGATCAAGAACAGGCCGAATCTTAAAAAGACGGCCACAGTCAGGGTGATCTTGTGGCAACGCCAAAGAATTATCAACAAAATGAAGCATCCTTAGCAAAAGCAAATACCGATCATGAGTCATAACTGCAGGAAATACGGCCATTGCCATCATGGGACTGGTAGACCAATATGAAGCCATGGACGGCTTCCTTATCAAACCCATCAATAAAGTCAAACCCAAAAACTTCTTCATCTCTTCAAAATTTGTGGGAGTCCACCTGCTAGCTCTAGAGTGGGGCCTAAGTTTGTCACTGTTGTACCTCAAAAACTGTTCAGCATACAAATTAGTCTGCTCAACAATCTCACCCAAAAATACATCATCCATAAACAACTGAAAAAACTGTATAGGCAAAAAATGTTCACAATCCACTCTACACCCTGCATCACCACTAAAGGCAGGCAACACCGGCTGCACCATGTCTGGATCAACCTAGAGTCCAGCACTTCCAGTAGGAAGCCTAGCAGCCTCAGGCTGCAATCCTGATGCCTCTTGTACCATCGGCACAGCAGTCTCCTCCTCTAAAACAGGCACTTCATCCGCACTGAGAGTAGCTTCATCTGCACTGAGAGTACCTTCATCATCCGATGATTCAATGTGGAGAGAAAACTCACTGCCTGAATCTTCCCCTCCCTCCTCTCCCTCAGACGCACTGTCAGTCTCATAATCCTGCTCAGAGGAAGATTCAAGAAGCATACCAACTACCTGCTGAGCAGTCATTCTACAGCTAGTCATACTGCTTACTAATAACAGTGACTTGTCAAACAAGTCAACAACAACAAATACTTTGTAAAATAAGCAATAAACAAAATGCACCTTTATCAGAAATACCTATATGCTCCAAAACGATACCACTCACTTGCCAGAAGCAGATACATTCACCACCACCTACTCTGCACAGACACAGTATGGATCAACAATATCCCACTAAAAAAGAAAGAGAAAAGAAAATTACACATAAGACAATGCAAAACACATCGCAAAGAATTCCATGCACAAAACACTAACTAAATAAGCTGCCATTTTGACACCACTTACAAAAAAATTCATCCATACATGACAAAAATACTCATTTGGAGAAAATACAACAAAAATGTTTTTCTTACCCCAAAAAATGCAACTGCGCAAAACTGCAGAACACCACTGTCGAAATCGCAAACAGGAATCAAAAGCTTTACACTAGAATGAAAAGGAGAATAAAACATTATAATTACATATGCAAATAATGCACCAGTCCACACACAATCCACCAGCCAAGCTAAGGGGTAGGTGGGCCTAAGAGTATAAATAAAATATTCACCCCCTGTAAAAGGGGAGCAACCCTTGCCCTTGAGGCCACTCCCAAACACAATTATTTTTTAAAAAACAGGTGTCTAGTGGCTTCTGCCCCCCTAGATGGCAGATGGGCCTAAAAACATACTGCTATTCTGCCACCCAAAGAGGGCAGAAATGACCACAATCATCCTCCCATAAAGGGGAGCGACCCTTGTCCAAGGGGCCGCTCCCCAACATAAAAAGAAAAACCCGGGTGGCCTAGTGAACCTACAAAAAAAAAAATCAGCCGATCTGCCCCTCAGGGTGGCAGAAACGGCCAAATTAATGCTTACCAAATGGGAACAACCCTTGCCCAAGGGGCCACGCCCCACAAAAAAATCCCTGGTGGTCTAGTGGGCCCAATTTAAAAAAAAATACATGGCGATCTGGCAGACACAGCCACAAATATTGACCCCAAAGGAGAGTGACCCTTGCCCAAGGGGTCACTCTCCACAAATAACTCGCTGGTGGCCTAGTGGGCCCTACATTAAACAAGCATTTGCAATGCAATCGGTCTCGCCTTTGGGACCTTATATGTACTTAGCTATGCAGCACATTAGCCTGCGCCCTGAAACATCTGCTGTTCTTTGACATGGAGGAAAAGCAAGCACCAAACTGCATGACATGCCAAGTATTGGAACACACGGGGAGAAATATTGCCTTTCAGCGGGAAATGGTTTAGTCCAAAGCTCTGTTTTTAATATAAAATCTGGGCCTTCAGTGGTCATATCACTGAAAATACAAGATTTAAAAAAAATATTATTGTCTATGGGTGCTCGTGGAAGACAATTTCTATGGACTTAAAACTAAAGAATGCTGAAGTGATTCTGGTATTTTACTGACCTCTGTTGATCAGAAAAAAAAGTCCCTAAGCTGAAGCAGACAAGTCCTAGGGCTCCTCCAAAGCCCACAAACCATATACACATATGAGTATATACTAAAGTATATACAAGAGGTCTCGAATGCTCGACCTCAAAATGGCGAAATCTGCCCCCCCATGGGGCAGGCTGCCAAAATCATAAGCCCGCAAAGGGGAGTGACCCTTGCCCTATGGGCCACTCCCCACTAAACACTCCCTGGTGGTCCAGTGGGCATTTTTTTTTACATAAAGAAAACCTGCCCCCCCAGGGGGGCAGACAAAGCCTAAATTGCATTGCCCCAAAAAAGGGGAGCAATCCTTGCCTAAGGGGCCGCTCCCCCCCCAAAAAAAACAAAAAACTTTTTAATCCCTGGTTTTGCTTCCTTACTGCCTGCCTACTATGTAATGCAATTTCAGTCTGTTTTTCTTTACAGTATTTATGTAAAGCACTATACCTACCTACGGGTCAAGCTAGCACTATATAAAACTTTTGAAATAATTAAAATAAATAAACTTTTTTTTTAAAATGGCCCCCAAAGGGGAATGACCCTTGCCCAAGGGGCCACTCCCCACTACATTACAATTAAAGCCGATTTTAAAGTTTCTTAGATAACTAGATATGTTTTTGGTTTTTCTCTCTGGCGGCAGCACAGATGGAACAAGGGCAGTCATTAACCTGCACAGACTTTAAGGTCTTTTAATCTACACCAATATAATTCTACAGTTTTTTGTTTACATACAAATGCATATTCATTCCGATGCTTTTTACTTGTGATGCTTCATATTACCATACAACATTCTTTTAATTAAATAAAAAATGTCTGCCCCCCCGGGGGGCAGACAAAGCAAGTAAATATTGCCCCCCAAAAGGGGGAGCGACCCTTGCCTAAGGGGCCGCTCCCCCAAAACAGAAAAACCTGGCGCCTAGTGGGCATTCCTGCTGCACGATAGCACGATCGTGCAGCAGGAATGCACAAAAGAGGCATCGAGGGAAAGGAAAACCCTTTCCTTTCCCTCGATGTCTCTTTTAACAAAATCCCCCCGCTCCCCAGCCACAAAACTCACCTCTGAGTTCACCGACGCGCAGGAAGCAAATGGCTTCCTGCGTGTCGGTGATCCTAGGGAACCCTCAATGACGTCAGCGCACCTTACGCGCTGATGTCATTGATGACGCGAGGGGAGGCAGGGGGAGGCAGGGGAAGGTCTTCCCCTGCCTTCCCCAGAACAAATACACCGATCGATCACCCACGGGGGGAGCGCCAGCGCTTCCCCCGTGGGTGGGTGCCATGACAAGCTGGGCTCATCATGAGCACACGGCGACTGTATGCTCATGACGAGCTCAGCTCGTCATGAGCATACAAGGGGTTAAGAGCATCCTTAGACCTACCACGAAACGTGACATCCGTTCCTTTCTGGGATTCATAGGGTATTATCGCAGATTCATACCCGGGTTCTCCTCCTTGGCCAGCCCTCTAACTGATCTATTGACAAAGCCACACTTGTCACGCATATGTGCCTGGACTCCGGAACATGAGGATAGCTTTAACGCCCTAAAACACGCCATTTGTACAGCCCCTGTATTATGTTGTCCTGATTTTGACCAAAAATTCGTCCTCCAAACCGACGCTTCAGGCCTCAGTCTGGGTGTCGTGCTATACCAGCCTGATTCCCATGATGATCTGAAGACTTTGTTATATATCAGTAGGAAGCTATTTGCCTGTGAAACCCGCTATCCAACAATAGAAAAAGAATGTCTGGCAATAAAATGGGCAGTAGAGGCCCTTCAATACTACCTATTGGGAAGGAAGTTTATCGCTTTAACAGACCATGCCACCCTTACCGGGCTTGCGAACAACAAGGATACTAATCCGCGCATCCTGCGATGGTTCCTCGCTTTACAGCCTTTTTCATTTCAGACCATTCACGTCCCGGGTACGAAGCAAGTCAGTGCTGACTACCTGTCCCGGCATCCGTCATCTGAATGGCCCCAACGTCCATTCTTGAGGGGGAGGTGTGTGGGAGTCCCGAGGAGCCGGCGAACCGGAAGCGTAGAGAAACGGGCCGAGGCACAGAAGACAGACCGGAAGAACCCAGCCGTCTAGTAGCGCAAGCCCGACCCGCTGAAGAAAGCCTGACATCATCGGGGGCCAAACAACAAGAAAGCCGGGTTTCAAGCGAGGAGGAGGAAGACGGAAGAAGCGATTTGGAGGCAGCGGCGAGAGGATCGGAACGCGACGAGATGCGAGAGGAGCCCAGCGGTGGCACACAGAAAACCCCTGAAGCGGAGTATACTGCGAGTTAACCCGGCGGCCCAGAGACGGCATAGTACGCCCCGGGTCCAAGCCCCAGGGCCCGGGTCCTGGGCCGTGGCTCAACACAAGTAGCCTTAAGAGGGTCATTCGTTTTGGTGGCGGTGTGGCAGCATGGGGACATAGAGCACGCGTGTATTTATGTTGTTTTGTGCACTCTCCCTGACACAAGGACCCCGCACGCGATTCCCCGTTTCTTTTACAGCACCTCATTATTTTTCTGTGGTGGTGGTAGCGCTGGGACTAGAGAAAGAAGCAAAAAGGAAATTTTGCTAATCCCGGTTTGTTCTGTTGTTTTCCCTCCTTCTTGTTTTGGACTCCCCGGGACGACCTAGCGGGAGAAGAGGATCCCTAGTTGTTGTGTTTTCTTTTTCTTCCTCTCTTGTTTTTTTTTCTTCTTTTATGTTATTTGGACTCTGTGGGACTGACAAAAAACAGACTTCCAGGAAAAAGATTACTACATAGAAAAAGACAAATAAAAGAACCAAAGAAACCCTTACGACTCGTGGCGAGTTTTCCCTTCTGTCTTCCCTCTGGTCAGTGAGCTGTTTACACAGCCCTATGTCAGCAGTTGGCTACTTCAGTCAGTGCATTGGGAAAGGATGTCCAGTCTGTCACAGAAATCAAAAAGAAGCAGCAGGATAAGAGGACGAGGGTGACGGAGAAGTTCACCTGGTTAGAGTGGCCAGAGCTCTCCCTGATGGACAAACTGGACGCTATCTCCATTTCACCCCACTTGAGAAGGGCGTCCTCTCCACCATGCACCTCCACATGCTGCATGGGCTGCCTGTTAATGATGACTTTATTGTGGTGATGGGTAAATCAGAGTGTTGACATATCATGGAATGTGAAGATGTCACAGCTCTGCATTCCATGAGTTGTTTTGGTGCCCACTTTAGTCTTACTGCGGTTGAATAAACGACATTGTTTCTTAACCTAAGTTGTGTGGAGAACATCACATCGTGTGGTGCCAGGTAATATGTGATGACTGAAACAATGACATAATTTGATAAATGTGTACAAAAAAAAAATAATTGACTATGGAAGTCCCTTTAAGGATTTGCAAATATTCATGGTGATTCAGCCTCTCATGTGTATCATTTTGTCTATCACACTACAAGTCCCAGAATCCTATGTGATAGAAATATTAACTTCCAACTTCTGATTCACAATCAGTGGTTCATTACTGCTGGTGATTATATTTTACATAGGTACATGGCACATAGAAAATGTGCATGATTTGGTAACCACAACAGTTGTCGTATAATGTAATTGAGTAAATATGTAAACATTTTAACATGTCACCATTTGTTGGTATTGTCTGTTGACTATTTCTTTTTATTTCCACATACAGCAAGGGTAGATTCTCCCACTGGATCAGAGGTCCCTGCACTTGAAGAGAGGAAATGTCATGGGGAAGATCAACCAATACCACTGGCACAAACTGGTACGTAAACATAGCCAGAAGAGGGTCCCATTTACTACAATGTGATCAGACAACCCATAGATATTTTACATTGAATCTATAATCTCTCACATGTGAACTGAACTAGCATATGTTGTTCATAACATGTATCAACTAGAATATAAACTTAATATAACCCGATGTTGGCCAGGAAAACACCTACTACAGTGAGCTCTGCTCTACTTATGGGTGTGACATATGGTCAGAAACCACACACAATGCAGATGGTACACCCTTGTAAGTACACTTAAATGTTACTTTATTGATCGGCTCATAGTCACTAATATTGGCTGATATGTTAGCAATATGTGGTGTGTGTCTAATATCCCTGCTGTCACTTATCTCCATATACTCAGAAATGGCTCATAAAGTATACTCTACTTCATACCATGTTGGCTAATGAAAGGATGACTCTGCATTAATAGTTCAGTATGTACCAAATTGCTTATATTCTCTCATCTAAAGAACAGTAGCCCCAATTGTTTTGAAAATGAATACCTATGACATATACATGTAACATGATTCACATCATCCTTTGGCTCAAAATATGGATATGTGAGGTGGGACATTAAGAACCCAGCACTGCTCCCTGGCAAAGATTCTATAAAAAGGTATTACTGGAACTGGGTAGCACAGGCTTCATTTATTAATCCATTGTGGGGACGTTTAACTATGGAGTTCATGGATTTCAAACTGAGTAGTTAATTTGAACATTATCTAGATATTATCGAGTCACATCTAGATAGAAATCTTTATATGTAGTTTGGGTTTGGTTCCCTCCTCTTCAACTACTTCACAGGTTCTTGGCTCCACTTTTCCAGCATGCCCCCGTGTACCTCTTCAGTAGAGACAACTGCCCATGTATTTTTTTCCTGCCCTGTGCACTCTCGCTCGAGAGCAAAATGGCTTAAACCAATTTGCAAGCAGCTTGGAACACGCAGTTATGGTGAAGCTCTCTGTAGCCTTAGATTGGACCTCAGACCGGTGATTGCTTGTTCAATAGCAAAATTCCTGGCCCATATGTGGGCAACTAGGAAGAAATTGCTGAAAATGTGAGGTAGTTCCCTATCCTCCCATCTGTTTTACTAGATTTAACTTGTTCTTAATCTGATTGTTTGCTAATATTTTATAGATAGCACTTAACTGTCTTGAGTGTAATGCACAGTTAGATCGCAGGCAACATAGTGGACCATGTTGTTCATTTTTTGATAGGCAGAGGTTTTCCTAGTCCTGGTCTTGTATTGTGCACTATGTGTCTAATCTATATATTTATTGTACTATAGATCATCGCTCGACTGACATTTTTAGTATGCTACCAGTGTTAATTTTTAGATTTTATTCTATTTATATGAGCTGTATTGCACTTGCACATTTTTTGTTGTACCACTGAAATAAGGTTTTCTATGATGTTTGGTATCTTACAGTTGCTGTCAGGAGTTTGTCAGTGATCCAAAGTGCCTTATCCCGAATTGTGGGTGACATTCTGGATGCAGCAGTCAGACCCACTACTATCTGTCTGTAAGGCAAGCGTGCCTTATAGTGTGTAAACTATTAATTTACCAATAGGGCATAATAACCAAATCGTTGTACAATTATCAGCTATTGCCACTTTTTAAGCATCTGATGTTGATGTGTGTGATATTTTCGCACCATATTCAGTGATGTCTGTGTTAATTTAGCATTTTCACTTATCATTCATGTTGATCATTTATTAAGGGCTCACTTCCATCTGAAACTGCTGGATCAAGGACCATGTCTTCTGCCATACAATGGAGCCTTGTTCAGCAGCTAACATCATGGGGGATCTCAATACCACACAGAGCTATGGGTGAAGTTGGCGCATTGCACATCTGCATTGAACACCTCAATGCTACAGTTTGAGATATAACATGTAGATTTTCACAAACCAGATCACATGTGGAACTTCAAATAGATGGATACAAAAAATGGTTCTAATACTTATTTTGTTACACGATATACTATGGCAAATACTAATCATGTTGCAAGTTCTGTCTTTCTGGTGTTGAGGACAATGAAGCGCTTGGTGAAACTAAACCTACGGTGGAGGGTGGTATGGAGGAGAGTACCCAAACCTCCTCCAGTGTCAGCTACCATCACCGCTCATCAAGAAGAGGATGATGAGGAAGCAGACAAACTGGTGCTTGTTGCGGAGGATAACCTGGATCACGAGGAGTGAATTGTTGGCCTATTGGCCAAAACACTGAAGCCTACAGCCGGTCCGACCAGCATTGTACCTCCCACTTCACATCTGAGGATGGACCATTCCCCACAGTCAGCCAACCAGACACAACATTCACCTACCCCAACACAACAATCAGCTCCTTACACCCTTCAATTCCAATGTAGACATGTTACTTCTCTTACACACTTCTCCCATGATAGCGCATGCCATGCCTTTTCTCAGGCATCTAAGGGACCCAACAACTCTGGTGAAGAGCAGGTATTTCTTAGACATGAATCATCTCTGAACAGATTCCAACGTGGCACCCATCCCTGTGCTGTTGGACCCGATGGTCATATATGAGGTCATCCCATGCAGAGACAGCTAGCAGATGGTCATGGTGGCCAGTGGAAAGATGAATTTTTTAAAGAAAATGCTGATGTGAGGTAGGACGTTCGTGCCATAGGGGCTACTCTGTCCGACATTTCAGACTTACTACAGGAAATCCCTCATATGACTAGGAGGCTGATCCTTGTCTTGGACAGAATTGAGAAATATTTCCCAAACGTGTCAATAAGGCAAAATGATGTCAAAATAATCTACAGGAAAGAGAGTGGAAGGCACCATGTCTCTGCCATGAAGATGATGGAGGGCAAGTTGAAAAGGTTCTAAGTCTTCCTTCACAGTCAACACGTGGAGGGCACCCAACACACCGACCTGTACTCCACCCCACCTCGGTATCATAACCTGCACGGCCCCCCATGTGCACAGTCACACCTCATGCATATGCCCCCATGCACAGTCTCACCCCCATATCCTACACCTGTACAAGCATATCTTCACCTGTACATTCAATATCTGACCCTGTATAGGCACAAGCAAAAACTGTTCCGGTACCCTCTGCCACTCTACAGGCACAAGCAACAATTGTGCCAGCACCCTCTGCCAATGTACAGGCACAAGCAATGCTGGTACCCTCTACCCCTGTACAGGCACAAGCAACAACTGCACCGGCACCCTCACCCTGTAGATAGACACCCACCAACTGCACAGCCAGATGCACCACACCCACCCATCCAAACATTGGCACCAACACAGAAAACACACTTACTCATGGAGAGCCTCACCATAATTGTGAAGTCCCATGAGAAATCCTCCATGATCACTGTAAAATAGAAATGCTCACAAAATTTATAAATAAAAATATATTTTTCATAATACAATTAACCCTGGGCGTAGTTCGCGAAGTAGCACTAGGCATAGCTACGCGAAGTGCACTTCGCACTACGCGAGTTACGCAAACTGCGTAGTGCACTGAGCAAGATGCTGTTCACACTGATTGCATAGTGCCGGATGCTTGTCTGCACTGTGCAATCAGTGCAAACTGCATCTTGCACAGTGCAAGTGGTTGTTTTCTGACGCTCGAGTAGATTGAGTACTTGAGCAGCAGCTTTCTCAATGCAGACTGGTAGTTTCTCATCGCGAGCGGTCGTGAGCATAAGCGACCACTCGCAATGAGAAACCTGACA
Source organism: Triturus cristatus (assembly GCF_964204655.1). Classification (NCBI taxonomy): domain Eukaryota; kingdom Metazoa; phylum Chordata; class Amphibia; order Caudata; family Salamandridae; genus Triturus; species Triturus cristatus. Next base: position 13,369,195 of record NC_140586.1, read on the forward strand.
CCTCCCCGCATTGAGAAGCTCCCCTGGATGTTTATTTTCCACGCTCGCGATCGGCAACTTGATGTTGCTGATCACGAACGAGGAAAAAGTCTTGCCAGGATGTCATTTTGCTTGCTCGCGGTCGCCAACTTGACGTTGAAGACCGCGAGCAAGCAAAAAATGACCGCTGCACTACGCTACGCTATGTGTGTTTGCACTGTGCTACGTGCAATTCGCGTAGTGCAAAGTAGCACAAACTTCGCGAGCATAGCGTAGTGCTTTGCCCAGGCTTAAATACAATCCTGAGCTGAGTTATAGTTGTTGATAGTAATATGCTTCTTTGGTTGAAGGCCACATATGTGATGATAAATGTGAGTGAGTAAGACTTGTTGATTCGTAGGACCATCTGTGTAACAAGGTACCATGTTGAAAGCACAGCTAAACACCTTCCGATGTAGTCTTCCATTCATTGAAGACAGCATATATAATGAAAAATACAAGACAGATATAGTGTTGATGAAGGAAAAAACATGTATATATATATATATATATATATATATATATATATATATATATATATATATATATATATATTACCTACTGGCGGTCGCCAGTAGGTAGTTATAGTTAGGACCACGTTTCCATAGGAAAACCTCAACATTCTATTTTGAATAACTTTGGCGCCGGTCGACGAATCCTCGCGAATTTCTCAAAATAGGTGGGGCGCTACGGTCCGCTCCTACCCTGAAAGTCTCGGGGGGAACCGTCAAGCGGGGGCTGAGATAAAAGGGGGGTCCCAAAACGCGTTTTTCCCATGCATTTTTCCATAGGACCTTTAGAACGACCTACAGCCCGAACGGCTGAACAGAATTACTAGAAATTTGGCAGAGAGGTAGTCCGTAGGTCAAGGAAGTGCCTTTTGTAGGTTTGGTGTAAATCAGTTCAGTAGATTTTGAGAAAATAGCCTTTAAATCAATATATATATCTGAGCCAGCTTACGGTACGCTTACCGTACGCTTACGGTAAGCGTACGGTGGCGTGCGCGAGCGCGATTCTGATTGGCTCTTAGATCTTAGTAAACATTCGAATCGGCCGAAACCAGGAAGCGGCGGCCGCCATTTTGTGTATTTCACTCTGAAAAAAAAGAGTGAAAACAAGGAAAGGGGGCAATGAGGAGAGTTACAGACCCCCTAACAATTGTAAGGGGGTCAAAGAAGGACAGAAAAGTACAAAAAAAACATTTATTGATTTTAAAAAAAATCACGGGGTACGCGTACGGTAAGCTCACGGTAAGCGTACGGTAAAAAAAATAAAAATAAATAAATGAAAATTAGATTTAAGAGTTTAGAAATTAGGGAGCTCTAAAAAGAGCTGTTGTGTTTATGGAGTCATTTTTTTAGTGGTACCTACAAGTAAGTACCGATGCAGAGTCTAAGGTTCAAGAGGAAGACTCTGTTCCCTTCATCATTGAAGTGCACACCATCTCCTCTATAAATGTCTTGCATGTCGTAACGCAAGTTGTTGTGGTAAATGGCACCCATACCATAGTCACGGAGGAAAGCAGAAACAGATTTGTTGACGTGCTTTCTTGCTTTGTCAATCTGTGGACAGAAATGATTGGACCAGTTCCATTTTTGCCTTTGGCATATGTTGGAAAACACAAAGGCAGTTTTAGGGAAAAGTGTAAACAGTTGTGCAAAGGTGTCCTTCATAAGCATTTCCAGACCTACCCCAGTCAAAGTGCCTAGGTCATTGCCACCACAGTGCACTATTATGAGGTCAGGGTGTTGGATTTGAATGAAGGATTTCACCAATGGCATCAATTGGTGCCACTTTAACCCTCTCTGACCAATCCATTTAATGTCTACATTTGGCAAAGCAAGGTCTCTCACCATATCTGTTTTCTCTGCAAACTTTTCACTCCAGAAGACATAGCTGTGCCCTACAATCCACACTGTGAACATCTTCAAAGGAGAACTGGATGCACTCAGGAGGTGTCTTTCAGTAGAATGGCAATATGAAAAGAAAGACAGTTTGGAAATGGAGGCATACATATTTTTTACAAAACAAAAAGAACTGATTGGCTGTTTCATACCATTCTAGAAAAAAAACTAGGCTGTATGTGAAAATTAATAGAAGCATGTTTTGTATTGGTACAAAAAAATGTGTAACCAAAGAACAGTACTATGGATTTGCAGTTAGGATTGAAAAGTCAAGCACTCTTGCTCTGTGGAATTGAAACATTGTGTGTCGAACTTCTGACCTAACTGCACACAGCAGTGTTCCATGAGCTGTTGCTATGGTAGCAGGCAGAAGTCAAGTTGGGGGAAGGGTACTAGGCAGAAGTCAAGTTGGGGGCAGGGTACTTTTGGAAAAGGGTTGGTTTTCAACCAATAGAAATGTGTCATTACATTTGAAAAAAAGGGGGAAGCACTGAGATTTGAAACTTACATGTATATGTGTGGAAAAATAGAGGGAAAGTTTGCCATTATCTGGTTCTGCTGAGAGGAGAGAGGTGTACAGAACAGAGATCCTGGCTCTGATAATCTGCTGTTTGAGTGACACATTTCTTTCACAACTAACTAATTTTAAAGGTGAGTTTACAGTTTGAGAGGGGATGTATGTGGTAACTTAAGAAATGAATAATAGAAATGGGAATTGTTTTTGTTGTAGTTACACATGGTGGATTCATAATGTGTCAGTCTGTAAAAGAGATTTTCACTTGGCCCGAAAAAAAAAGAGCAGTAAGTGTGCTTTCAAATTGGCAAAGAAATTTCGTTTTGGCACTAATGTGAAAACATGACTCTGTGTCCATAGAAGAATTATAGGCAGAAATTTATTGCGTCTTGCTCTGGTGATTTCACAGTTGCAGTAGATGGAAAAGAGGAGCGAATTTTTGGGGGAAGAAGCAGAGGCTTAGCACACACCCATGTGCTTGCCATGTATAGTCATGCACAGTAATTAGAAGCGAGTGGGGTTTTCAGGTTTAAGTCTGTAATGCAAATACATTCAGCATCACTAAGGCTGGTTGCCCCTGCTGGAGTGTAGGCAGTCACAGAGAATACACACGGTGGTGGTCTGAAAAAAAAACAGCTTGGACATGTGCATTTAAATAAATTTAAAAAAAAGGTTTCAGAATGTGTCAGTCTGTAAAAGTGATTTCAAAGTGTAAAAAGAGATTTTCACTTGGCCCAAAAAAAAAAGAGCAGTAAGTGTGCTTTCAAATTGGCAAAGAAATTTCGTTTTGGCACTAATGTGAAAACATGACTCTGTGTCCATAGAAGAATTATAGGCAGAAATTTATTGCGTCTTGCTCTGGTGATTTCACAGTTGCAGTAGATGGAAAAGAGGAGCGAATTTTTGGGGGAAGAAGCAGAGGCTTAGCACACACCCATGTGCTTGCCATGTATAGTCATGCACAGTAATTAGAAGCGAGTGGGGTTTTCAGGTTTAAGTCTGTAATGCAAATATATTCAGCATCACTAAGGCTGGTTGCCCCTGCTGGAGTGTAGGCAGTCACAGAGAATACACACGGTGGTGGAATGAAAAAAAAAAACAGGTTGGACATGTGCATTTAAATAAATTTAAAAAAAAGGTTTCAGAATGTGTCAGTCTGTAAAAGTGATTTCAAAGTGTAAAAAGAGATTTTCACTTGGCCCAAAAAAAAAAGAGCAGTAAGTGTGCTTTCAAATTGGCAATGAAATTTCGTTTTGGCACTAATGTGAAAACATGACTCTGTGTCCATAGAAGAATTATAGGCAGAAATTTATTGCGTCTTGCTCTGGTGATTTCACAGTTGCAGTAGATGGAAAAGAGGAGCGAATTTTTGGGGGAAGAAGCAGAGGGTTAGCACACACCCATGTGCTTGCCATGTATAGTCATGCACAGTAATTAGAAGCGAGTGGGGTTTTCAGGTTTAAGTCTGTAATGCAAATACATTCAGCATCACTAAGGCTGGTTGCCCCTGCTGGAGTGTAGGCAGTCACAGAGAATACACACGGTGGTGGTCTGAAAAAAAAACAGCTTGGACATGTGCATTTAAATAAATTTAAAAAAAAGGTTTCAGAATGTGTCAGTCTGTAAAAGTGATTTCAAAGTGTAAAAAGAGATTTTCACTTGGCCCGAAAAAAAAAGAGCAGTAAGTGTGCTTTCAAATTGGCAATGAAATTTCGTTTTGGCACTAATGTGAAAACATGACTCTGTGTGCATAGAAGAATTATAGGCAGAAATTTATTGCGTCTTGCTCTGGTGATTTCACAGTTGCAGTAGATGGAAAAGAGGAGCGAATTTTTGGGGGAAGAAGCAGAGGCTTAGCACACACCCATGTGCTTGCCATGTATAGTCATGCACAGTAATTAGAAGCGAGTGGGGTTTTCAGGTTTAAGTCTGTAATGCAAATACATTCAGCATCACTAAGGCTGGTTGCCCCTGCTGGAGTGTAGGCAGTCACAGAGAATACACACGGTGGTGGTCTGAAAAAAAAACAGCTTGGACATGTGCATTTAAATAAATTTAAAAAAAAGGTTTCAGAATGTGTCAGTCTGTAAAAGTGATTTCAAAGTGTAAAAAGAGATTTTCACTTGGCCCGAAAAAAAAAGAGCAGTAAGTGTGCTTTCAAATTGGCAAAGAAATTTCGTTTTGGCACTAATGTGAAAACATGACTCTGTGTGCATAGAAGAATTATAGGCAGAAATTTATTGCGTCTTGCTCTGGTGATTTCACAGTTGCAGTAGATGGAAAAGAGGAGCGAATTTTTGGGGGAAGAAGCAGAGGCTTAGCACACACCCATGTGCTTGCCATGTATAGTCATGCACAGTAATTAGAAGCGAGTGGGGTTTTCAGGTTTAAGTCTGTAATGCAAATACATTCAGCATCACTAAGGCTGGTTGCCCCTGCTGGAGTGTAGGCAGTCACAGAGAATACACACGGTGGTGGTCTGAAAAAAAAACAGCTTGGACATGTGCAGTTAAATAAATTTAAAAAAAAGGTTTCAGAATGTGTCAGTCTGTAAAAGTGATTTCAAAGTGTAAAAAGAGATTTTCACTTGGCCCGAAAAAAAAAGAGCAGTAAGTGTGCTTTCAAATTGGCAAAGAAATTTCGTTTTGGCACTAATGTGAAAACATGACTCTGTGTGCATAGAAGAATTATAGGCAGAAATTTATTGCGTTTTGCTCTGGTGATTTCACAGTTGCAGTAGATGGAAAAGAGGAGCGAATTTTTGGGGGAAGAAGCAGAGGCTTAGCACACACCCATGTGCTTGCCATGTATAGTCATGCACAGTAATTAGAAGCGAGTGGGGTTTTCAGGTTTAAGTCTGTAATGCAAATACATTCAGCATCACTAAGGCTGGTTGCCCCTGCTGGAGTGTAGGCAGTCACAGAGAATACACACGGTGGTGGTCTGAAAAAAAACCAGCTTGGACATGTGCATTTAAATAAATTTAAAAAAAAGGTTTCAGAATGTGTCAGTCTGTAAAAGTGATTTCAAAGTGTAAAAAGAGATTATCACTTGGCCCGAAAAAAAAAGAGCAGTAAGTGTGCTTTCAAATTGGCAAAGAAATTTCGTTTTGGCACTAATGTGAAAACATGACTCTGTGTGCATAGAAGAATTATAGGCAGAAATTTATTGCGTTTTGCTCTGGTGATTTCACAGTTGCAGTAGATGGAAAAGAGGAGCGAATTTTTGGGGGAAGAAGCAGAGGCTTAGCACACACCCATGTGCTTGCCATGTATAGTCATGCACAGTAATTAGAAGCGAGTGGGGTTTTCAGGTTTAAGTCTGTAATGCAAATACATTCAGCATCACTAAGGCTGGTTGCCCCTGCTGGAGTGTAGGCAGTCACAGAGAATACACACGGTGGTGGTCTGAAAAAAAACCAGCTTGGACATGTGCATTTAAATAAATTTAAAAAAAAGGTTTCAGAATGTGTCAGTCTGTAAAAGTGATTTCAAAGTGTAAAAAGAGATTATCACTTGGCCCGAAAAAAAAAGAGCAGTAAGTGTGCTTTCAAATTGGCAAAGAAATTTCGTTTTGGCACTAATGTGAAAACATGACTCTGTGTCCATAGAAGAATTATAGGCAGAAATTTATTGCGTTTTGCTCTGGTGATTTCACAGTTGCAGTAGATGGAAAAGAGGAGCGAATTTTTGGGGGAAGAAGCAGAGGCTTAGCACACACCCATGTGCTTGCCATGTATAGTCATGCACAGTAATTAGAAGCGAGTGGGGTTTTCAGGTTTAAGTCTGTAATGCAAATATATTCAGCATCACTAAGGCTGGTTGCCCCTGCTGGAGTGTAGGCAGTCACAGAGAATACACACGGTGGTGGAATGAAAAAAAAAAAAAGCTTGGACATGTGCATTTAAATAAATTTAAAAAAAAGAGCAGTTTGTGTGCATTCAAAATGGCAAAGAAATTTCGTTTTGTGACTGTTGTGAAAAGAAATGTAGTAATATATTTAAATACAATAAAGGATTTTTTTTTTTAGTTTTTTTCAGGTACTGCTGAAGAACAGTGAACAAAATTTAAGATGCCTACAAAATCTCGAGTTCAAAAAACGCTAAAAAAAAAACTATATTTGAGGACAACTGGAGGACCAAAGTTAGTAGAAGATGCTGATGTTGGGAAAAAGAAAAAATCTTCTGGTAAGCAAAAAAAACATTTCCTAAACAAAATATTGAAAACAAACAAAAATGTACAAAATGTCTGTTCTCGGAAAAATGTAACAAAACCTACAGAACAGCAAAAAATTGAGGATTTAGTTAATGCAAATATACCTTCTGCAATTGAAAAGTTTAACATAAACAGAAAAACAGCATTTAAAGAGATACGTAGAAAAATGTTTCAGAGAAGAGTTATGTCCAATTTGATAAAGGATATAAAGAAATATAAGCAAAAGGCTAAATATTATAAGAGAAAAAAAGAAATTGAAGCCATTGCAGCAAAAGCATTAGAATTAAAAAGGAAACTATTCATATTAATTTTGAATAGGATGCGTACATTAGATAAAATGGTTAATGTACTGAAATCACAAAGCAAAAGCAAAAGAGTAGTGAACAGAACAAACTTTTGTAAAGTGTTTTTAGGAAAGTGGATGCATAGTTCAAGTAGTGAACCTTTTTTTAATGAAGAAAGCTATTTTCAAAGTAATAGTTTGCTGCATGCAGTTGACACCAGAGGTCGTTCATACGAAGTAAAAAATGGTTGCATAATGGAGAAGGAGATAATGGTTCCAAGAGATGAGGTACAAGTGATGGCAGATGAGGCAATGGGGAGACGTCCTAAAGCCCCAGTGTACACTTGGAATTGTAGTAGTATTTGCACTGTGCGTCAGGAATCTACTGACAGATTTCGAGAGTTTCTAAGAGAATATAGTAAAAAAAGTGTAAAACAAAAGATTAAGGTGCTTCAAAGTCTGGATCCATGCAGAGTGAGAGAGAATACTGGTTTGCAGGGTCATTCTCTTGCTTGTCTATCTAGAAAAGTGTGCAATAGTGTTTTCCATCATTTTAGGATGCTGGCTGTTCATCATACTGAAATGAGAAAGTTTGTGAGACGGTTGTATTTTGCCAAAAGTCCAGCAATAAAGTTAAATGAATTGAATAGGGCTCTGTTCCGAGGAACGGTATCAGATGTAGAGAAGGTTGTTGATGAAATTCAGTTTTGTTACTTTGGTCCTGAAGAAAACAGTGCAGAGAAGGACACAGTAAATGAGGCAGAAGTGGAAGAGAATGTAGAACCCTCTGTAAGTAACACATTTAATGATCACATAACAAAATTTGCAATAGTCTCTAATGAAAGACCAAATGTTACTTGTATTTGTTGCCGCAGAACTCATTATAGAAAACAAACTAGGAATGTTGATCTCTACAGAAAGAGTGAAAATGAAGATAATTATAAGTGGATGGATTTTGCCACATATATATTTCTTGAAAATTGTTTTGAATTGGGTGAAGATCAGCGTATTTGTAAATACTGCTACAACAAGTTAGAGGAAAATAGAATGCCGACCAGAGCTGTACATAATAATTTAGAATTGGATGCTATTCCTGCTGAACTTTCTGAATTAAATACATATGAGTCTATACTCATTCAATGTGTTCATCCGTTCCAGACCATAGTACGTATGGAGCCCAAAACTGGTAAATTACCTCCTTCAGATTTACTGAGAGGTTTAAAAGGTAGAGTGGTGTATTTGCCCTTGGATTTGAAAAAAAATATGGAAACTATTGATGCAGATACTTTGGAAACTGAACCATTAATTATTCTGGTTAATGGTGTCCCTACAAAGAATAAGAAGATTTGGCAGGAGCTGGTAGATGTGCGGAAAGTACAAAGAGCAAATTTGTATTTGAAAAAAAATAACAAATGGTATGAATCAATTTATATACAAGAAGAAGAAGAAGAAGAAGAAGATTTACAAGGAGACACAGAAACACCAACTGGACAAATTGAAAAAGTGGACAAGTCAAAGGAAGAAGAAATTTATGAACATTTTAGCATACATCCTCTCCATTCGAAAGAAGTTATGGGAGACAATATTGATCTCTTTCAGATGAAGAAAGCAAAAGGAAATCCCGTGAGTGTATGGGAGGAGAGCTTGGAAGCTCGATGTTTTCCCCAGCTGTTTCCTACAGGAAAAGGAGGACGATACGATGAACGTCCAGAACAGATTCCAGCTTCTGAGTATCGGACTACAAGACTATATGCTGAAGATCCCAGATTTCGACAAAGTATCCCTTATTTGTTCCATCTTTTATTTGAAAGCGACTTGTCTGCACTGTCTTATGCAGTAAATCACATTTTAAAAAGTGGAGTACATTTACAAAATGTGTCTGCTAAGGAATTTATGGAGAAAGTGCAGCACCGAGATGATCATTTGGAAACACAACTGATCAATCTGATGGCTTGTCAGCGTGGGACAAATGAATATTGGTACCGACGCCATGGTGAACTAAAATGCATGTTACGCAACTTAGGAACACCAACATGGTTCCTTACCCTAAGCTGCGCCGAGTACGCTTGGGATGATTTACTGGATTTTCTACGAGAGGCCAATTCAAACATTGAAAACATCGAATACAAGACAGCAGGAGAACTGTGCTCATTGGATCCGGTTAATGTTTGCAGATATTTCAATCATAGATTTGAGGCTATGATGTCCTTCATCTGCAATAAAAAAAATCCACCCCTTGGAGAAGTAGTGGATTTCTTTTGGAGAAAAGAGTACCAGGCAAGAGGTGCTCCTCATATTCATATGCTGCTGTGGATCAAGGATGCCCCAAAGTTTGGAACAGATACTGATGAAGCAGTGTTATCTTACATTGAAGAATATGCAACATGTGCTATACCTAAAAGCACAGAAGAGAACAAGTTAAAGGAGCAAGTTCTACGTTTCCAAAGTCATCGGTGTGGAAAATACTGTCGACGGAAATACAAGAGCAAAGAAAAATACTACACTAAATGTCGATTTGGATTTCCTAGACCTGTTCTTACAAATGGAAGAGTCAACAGTTTTATGTCAGCTGTGAGACATACTATCACAAGAAAATCACCTAAGAATACCTACAACCTTAAAAGAAAAGAAGAATCAAAAAATATAAATGACTACAACCCAGTCATTTTATCCATGTGGAACGCTAACATGGATATACAGTATGTTGCTGACAATTCCATTGCTGTTGCTCGATATGTAACGTCTTACATTACGAAATCAGAAAAAACAGAATTGAAGGAAATGTGGGAAGAGATTTCTCACGAGAAGACTGTCAGTAAGAAGCTGTACAGTTTCAGTTTGAAGATGTTATCGCATCGAGAAATTGGATCCTACGAATGTTCAGATAGGTTATCTTCTGCAAGTCTCTACTCGAAGTCAAGAAGAATAATTTGGGCAAGTTTAGGCCTTGCAGCAATGAGAAATCGGGTACTGAAATCTGTTGGAGAAATTGAATATTTGGCTGAGAATGACCCAGAAAGTACAGACATATTGAAAACAAACATGTTGGACACATATTATCCCAAGAGAAGTCATCATCTGGAGAACATGTGTCTCTATGAAGTGCTGCAGAACTACATTTATTCACGGAAAGCTGCAGAAGACATCAACAGTGGAAAATATAAAGTTGTTGGTGAAGAAGGATGTTTGGTGAAGCAAACCAAAGGAAGTTTGATAAATCACCGGAAGCTGAGTTGCGACACTACCGACAAGAAAGAATTTTACTACTTGGCTCTTTTACAGTTGTTTAAACCATGGCGTACAGAGGATGAACTACTGGGAGAATTCCAGAGCTATGAAGATTCTTTTAATGCTTGCAAAGACAGCATACAATGCAGTACATTCTCAACTTATCTGCAAATGTTAAATGAAGAAATTGAACAGGAAACTACAATTGCAGCAGAAATAGCTAGAGACAGTTCTCAGGACAGCCAAAGTTCAGGAACATACAGTCAAGATCCCCTAGGACAACCAATCGTTGAAAATGAAGCATCAATAGCCATGAATGAAGTGGAAACGGCTATGAATCAAGCTCAAGAAGAATTTATAGACTTAGAAAATTTGGAAAGACAACTGAATCAAGAGCAGCAACAAATTTATGAAGAGATCAAAAACAAAATTGATCACGGATTTCTACATATCAAAAAAGAGTGCTCATGCACATCATTTCATCCAATCAGGATGTATGTAAGCGGACAAGCTGGCACTGGAAAAAGTTTCCTAATTAAAGTCATCAGAAGCTACCTAAAGCAAAAAACGGATTCTACTTTGTCTTGTGTGGTTACTGCTCCAACTGGGTTAGCAGCATATAACATAAAAGGAATCACCTTACATCGTTTGCTAATGTTACCAGTGGAGCATGAGAACAAAATACAATTCAACAAGCTAACTGGAGAAGCATCCTTAGAAGTGTCAAGGGTATTGAAGAAGATGCAAGTTCTCATTATTGATGAGGTGAGCATGGTATCAAACTTAATGCTTGCCTTTGTGCATTTAAGAATGCAGCAAATTTTGAAGACAGACTATGACGTGTTATTTGGTGGAAAACACGTCATAGTTTTTGGGGATCTTTTGCAACTTACTCCAGTTAAAGGACAACCAGTGTTTAATACTGTGACACATGAAGACACAAAGAAGTCATTGGGAAGCATTGGAAATACAAATATTTGGTCCTTCTTTGAGTACAAGGAACTTACAACTAATATGAGGCAAGCAAACGATGAAGAATATGGAAGTATTCTGAAAGATATCAGGATTGGACTACTCACAGATGTTGGGAAAAAAGCATTACAGAGTCGGCTGCTACATAATTTATTTCCAAAGGAAGAAATAGTTGCAGAGAAAATATACAAGAATATTGCAGAAAACAAAAGTGTCATCTGCTTAATGCCAACTCTACGTGAATGCTCAATATTTAATGAGGAGCTTTTGAAATTGGAAAAGGAAGACATCAGGAAATTGGAAGCAGTGGACAAAATTGAGGATGGAAGAATTACAGTCACAGTAACAGGCAAACTGAAAAATAAATTGGACTCACTAGAGAAGAACATCTCCAAAACAGCAGGATTAGAAAAAAATCTTTATGTTTGCATGAACTGTAGAGTGTTTTTAAGGAGAAATTTGGATGTTGAGAAAGGCTTAGTGAATGGAGCGATGGGAAGAGTTGTGGGTTTTATTAATTATCAGAAAAAAGAAGGAATTGAATGTTTACAGATAAAATTTGATCAGATAGAGGAAGTTAAAGACATTTGTCGTTGTTCAGTTCGTTTCATGCTTGTGAAAGACTTATATGTACGTAGGAAGCAGTTTCCGTTTTCACTAGCATATGCTGTAACTATCCACAAGTCTCAAGGATTGACTGTAGATTGTGCATTTGTGAACATTGGTTCAACTGTGTTCAAAGAAGGTATGGCATATGTAGCTTTGTCACGAGTCAAAACATTATCAGGTTTATTCATGATAGACTTTGATGACTCAAAAGTTAGTGCTGATACAAACTGTGTAAAGGAGTATAATAGATTAAGAAGAAGCTATGCTCCTCATTTAGGTCAGTATCCTGTGTTGGAGAAACGTGTAGTTTCTCGTAAAAGGAGAAATGAGAATATCTGTAATGAAGATGTAGAGAAGAGGAAAAAAAAGAGGAGTGATGTAATTGCAAGCAAAAAGAATAAGGAAAATGAAGAACAGGTTGTAGGATGTCATTTTGAAAATAGCTCTGGTGTCAACTGCTACGCTAATGTAGTGCTGAATGTTGCATTTTATCTGGAAAGTTTGCAAGAGCAGATAATAGTAAATCAGGGAAAAAGATTCTGTTCAGAGCTCAGTCTCCTTTTTCAAAAGCTGAGTAAAGATAAAACTCAAATAGAAAGTGCTACTGAAATTAGAAAACTTTTAGATGTATGTTCAGGACGAACACAGTTTTCTCAAAATGAACAGCAAGATGCACACGAATTTTTGATGTATTTTCTTCAGGTAGTGGAAGAAGAAGGAGTTCCCATTGACATTTGTTTTGGTCTCTCTTATAAATGGGAACATAGTTGTGATAATTGTTATAATATATGTGGCTCTATTGTTGATAATGAAAGGTTTATTTATTTGACATTGCCAGAGAGTAAAACAGTCACTTTTGCAAAATTAGTTAAAGATGCTAATCATAGCATGAAATGTGGTGAGTGTAATTCTGACATGTTTTCAACATTAATTTTAAGGGAATACGGACAGTATGTAATTTTAATGATGCAACGATGTAGAGCTGATGGATCAAAATTGGATACTTTAATAAAGAAGTTTACAGGACAGCAATTATCAATTTCAGGAAAAACTTTTGTAACTGTTGCAATAATTTTCCATGATGGACCTACTGTTACTTCTGGACATTACACAGTTTATCTAAAATGTGAAAAAGGCTGGACACTGTGTAATGATTCCCAATTGATTTTCAAACAACGTTTGCCTTTTGATTTAGCAAATTCCTATCTAATCTTCCTGAAACCTAAATTTTAGAGAGATTTGGCAAGATCTGGACAAAATAATTTTACCATTTTACTGGATTACCATTGCAATTTTGTAGAAAAAAGATTTTTAAAATTATCATTTGGCCTAAAGGAAAGATAACCAATTGTAATGTGGACTTTTTTAAATTTTAATGCAATTTTCAAAAACCAATAATTTAGAGATAATCGGTAACTTCTGCACATTTTAAATTATGGAATGCTATTGGACTGCCATTGGAAATTTTTTCAAAAATGATTTAAAAAATTACTATTTGGCCATGTGGAAAAGTAAGCAATTCTATTGTGGACTAAATAAATTATTCAAAAAATTTTCGTGAACCAAAATGTTACAGAGAATTGGTGAGATCTGGACAGATTAAACTTTAGAATTTTAATGGTTTTCCCTTGGAAATTTATTCCAGGAAAAAAAAAAAATACTATTTGGCCTAAAGGAAATAAAATCAGATGTATTTTGGAGTTATTTGAGATATAATATTGTGATTATACTTCTGAAACAAACATATCAGACGGTATTTTAAAGAAAAAAGTATTGTTTTTAGATGATATTTTTTTAGAATAATATGCATTTCTGTAATGATAAGTTTAAGTGAGAAGACATTCTGGGCTTTTTTAATACAATCTTTGTGATTGTTAATTTTTTTTGCCCGCTGTAAAATGATGAATGCAATTGCTTTCACAATTAATAGTGAAATGCAATATATTCTGAAAACAGCAAAAATAAGGCAAAAATATTTTTTTGTAAAAAATGTAAATATGTGTATTGTATTATAAAATGGATAAAAAATATTAATACTTTTTTCTTTATTTTCAGATCGATATAGAAAATTTTCGGAAACTACAACCATTTTAAAAACTATTTTTTAAAAAAACAAATGAATAAATATTTTTTTGAGTGAGTATGGTAAGTTAAAAATAAAAATTGTAGTCTCTCAAGGACTTTGTAATGAGATAAATGATTTTTAGTGTTTTTTTTTAAAAAATAAAAAAAAGGTACGCTTACCGTACGCGTACGGTAAAAAAAAAAAAAAAAGTTTTTAAAAAAAAAGAAAAAAAAAGATGAAAGATAAGGTTGGCTCTTAAAAGAACCGTTGTGTTCATGCAGGGACAGAGGAAAGAAAGATTGGGAATATTAGACGGTACGACAAGTGTGCTGATCTATTTTACTGTTCACCAGGGAAACACTGGTCTCCCTATAAGTAATTAGATCGTGACAAGTGGCGCACCGTACTTCAACCCTCGCAAACCGAGGGTTAATTTCCAGAGGGCCAGCAAAAGGAGATTCTCCCCCCACAGATGAAGGGCTCACCTGACCTGCAGAAGAAGGAGTCTGCCCTGCAGATGATGGTCCAGGCTGAGCTGCTGTGGATGTACTGGCTCGTCTTTCTGAAGAGTTACCTCCAAAAAGATGACCATGTGTCCTTCTGTGTACTTCCTGGAGGTGTCTCTTCATGGTGTGATTCCCAAAGGAATACTTCCTGTTAGGATTACCTCTAGAAAGTACACGCTTACACAGCTTGCAAGTAACTAAGGGTGCATTCACCTTTTGCTGGCCTTCTGGAAAAGTAAAATACTCCCAAACGTAAGAAGGCTTTACTTTCCTCGCTCTCTGCCTCAAGACAGTGCTGCTGGTGCTAGCCTCACTCTCAGAAGAGCTCTGCTGTTCTGCCATCGTATCCCAAAGACAAACCAGCTCCTTCTCCCAAGGGATCACAAGCAGAAATGAGGGGAATGGGTGTGGTGTAGGAGAGTTCTAGAACTGAAAGTAGTTTCAACCAATCAAAAGTTGTGTTTCAAGATCACATGACCTACCGTATGCTTACGGTACGCTTACGGTACGCTTACGGCAAAAAGTACGCGTGCGCGTAAAAAAGACACGCGCTTGCGCGCATGCGCATAACAGTCATTTCCCGGCACTTCCGCGTAACGTGCGCGTGTTGCGTAAGCGCGCACGCGTCCCACGCGCAGTACGCGCGGCTACGCAAAGTACGTAACTATGCGCAAGCAGCGTAGATAGATTACGGACGTTGCGTAAACCGTACGCTTACCGTGAGCTTACGGTACGCGTACTATAAAAAAAAAAAAAAAAAAAAAAAAAAAATCTGGAAATACATTTTACTTGTTTATTTAAAAAAAATTATATAAAATAAATATTTAATGATTTTAAAAAATGAAGCATAGTCTTTATAAAAGGTAAAAAATTAAATTATAAATATGTTTGAATAAAATGAAGAAAAAAAAAAAAAAATTAGCATTTAAAAAACCTTGCAAATTCACTGAAAAAACCATAGGTTTCACACACGTTATAGTTAGGAATTAGCATTTAAAAAACCTTAGAAATTCACTGAAAAAACCATAGGTTTCACACACGTTATAGTTAGGAATTAGCATTTAAAAAACCTTAGAAATTCAGTGAAAAAACCATAGGTTTCACACATGTTATAGTTAGCTGGACATTTTACTCGTAAAAAACCAATGAAATTGCCCCGTTATAGTTAGTTCAGCTAACTATAACTCGCGCGCCCGCAATGCACTGCTGATGACGTCACATATTACATCACTCATGGCATGGTCAGTGACATCACTCATGACATCACTGATGACATCTCAAATGACATCACTGATGACATCACTGATGACATCATCCTTGTGATAGAGTGGCAGACCTCCTCTCACCTTAATATAATCTTTGATACACACATTCAAAAATAGAGACTAAAAATTTCAAAACAATGGACATACCAATACCAGTTACAACAACCTCATCAGTAATTTAAAGATCCACATACACATCCACTCATTCACCAACAGTCCTACACAGTCACTCATACATATACTCACTCATCATATGTACTCATACATCTATACATCCTGTTACACAATGCCACTCATCCATAGAGTTACTCACACACATAGTCACTCATGCTAAAAAAGAATAAAACATACATTTACTTGCATATACAGTAATACACACACCACCATACTTACTTCTACGGAAACTTACACATACTTAGTCTTTTAAACAATCACTTATAGAAACACATACTTATTCATACAGGAACTCTTTCAATCTCTCCCTCTCATATATACTCACATATATACACCAATACTCACATATACTAGTTTAAAACATATGTAGTTACTCCTGAAGACACTATTGAGACAGTCATTCACTCACTAACACACCCATACACACACTCATCCACCCATACAGTCCTGCACACATGCTGTCTTCAACACATACAAACAGTGAGTCACTCATTCATGCATCTATGCACTACGTAATACCCCCCACCGTACCATGCAGACACTCAGACTGATACTCAAAAAAACATCTAATAACCTATATAGACACCCATGTAGCTACTCACCAACCCATGCAGCCACTTATACACAAAGTGAGAGATACACTTAATCAGTCAGTTACACAATCAATTTTTCAAAAACAAATCATCCATTTAGACACTTATATACCCATTTATTCTTCCATCGACCTTGAGATATACATATATAAAACATATTTAATTTTCAGAAAAACCCACATTCACTGGATGATGTCATCAGTGATGTCATCAGTGATGTCATTTGAGATGTCATCAGTGATGTCATGAGTGATGTCACTGACCATGCCATGAGTGATGTAATATGTGACGTCATCAGCAGTGCATTGCGGGCGCGCGAGTTATAGTTAGCTGAACTAACTATAACGGGGCAATTTCATTGGTTTTTTACGAGTAAAATGTCCAGCTAACTATAACATGTGTGAAACCTATGGTTTTTTCACTGAATTTCTAAGGTTTTTTAAATGCTAATTCCTAACTATAACGTGTGTGAAACCTATGGTTTTTTCAGTGAATATATATATATATATATATATATATATATATATATATATATATATATATATATATATATATATATATATATATATATATATATATATATATATATATATATATATATATATAATCTACTGGCGGCCGCCAGTAGATAGTTATAGTTAGGACCGTGTTTCCATAGGAAATCCGCAACATTCTATTTGGAATAGCTTTGGCGCCGGTTGACGAATCCTCGCGAAATTTTCAAAATAGGTGGGGCGCTCCGCTCCGCTCCTACCCTGAAAGTCTCGGGGGGATTTGTCAAGCGGGGGCTGAGAAAAAAGGGGGTCCCAAAATGCGTTTTCCCCATGCAATTTTCCATAGGGACCTTTAGTCCAAGGTACAGCCCGAAGGGCTGAACAGAATTTCTTGAAATTTGGCAGAGAGGTAGTTCTCATCTCAGGGAAGTGCCTTTTGCAGGTCTGGTGTCAATCTGTTCAGTAGATCCTGAGAAAATCAAAAGTAAAATCATATATATATGTGGGCGGAGCCTAACCACACATCTCATCCTGAGATCTGATTGGCTGTCAGCACTTCATCCAAGAAGTGTTGGCAGCCATCTTGGGACCAATATACATGATAGCACCTCATTAAAAAGCATTGCAGTTAATAGAAGGTTTTAAGACTTTAGTTACATTATAAATCATTTGTTGATGGTACCATACTCATTTTAGGAATTGTGGTATGTTCTAAGGTGATTTCACCATGTGAAAAAGCCTTCTGCTGGGATATCATGATTGAGAGAAAAATATTTTCACATGCTTTTCCCACAGAGGTTTGGAAGGTGATCTATAAGCTAAACTGAGAGCTTATTTTCTGTAAATTCACATTATCTTTCTCAGTCATGTGAGAATGAAGTCTGACATTCTCAGTAAAACATGTACATCCAACAAGGGCAGAGACTGTCAGTTGATTCCTTTGTGTTCTACTGCAGCTTCCCAGAGTGTTCCAAAGAACAACTAGAGCGCTGACAGTCCTACTTATGATACACGTATGGCACACCTGAAGCCATCTTGCTTGGATTAAAGTGGTAACTCTTAAAACATTTAATTTAAAAAGGAACAAAATGAGGGGGTTCATTTTTCCATAACAAGTATGATTAGTGCTGCAGAAAGAAAAACTAGGGCACATTTTGACTTCTGAAATCCTCTTTTATTTCATTAAAAAATTCTGACATGCAGACTAAAACATGCACTTTCAATACCAGCAGCAGTTTTCCCTGGTGAGCAGTATCTTTACTACAGTGATCTAATGAGCAAAAAGAGTGCTAACATTCTGAATTTATGGCAAATGTGTGACACATCTGAATGCCTTCTTGATGGAATCAAAGTAAAAAAACTGAAAGTATTTCCTACTGAGGAGACTGCAGTAAATGAGGAAATTAGGAAACTTCATAACAAATAAGTCTCCCAAGATGGGCACCAGAGACAAAAGAGCCCAAATGTAGCCCAAATATCACCCAGATGTAGCCCAAGTATAGCCCAATGACAGAATGTCCCAGAGTGTTCTTAAAAACAACTAGAGCGCTTACTGTCTTCATTATGACAAAAGTATGGCACACCTGAAGCCATCTTGATTGGAATAAACTGGTAACACTTAAAACATTTAATTTAAAAAGAAACACAATGAGGGGTTCATTTTGCCATAGAAATTATGATTAATGCTGAAGAAAGAAAATGAGGGCACATTTTGAGTGACTTCTCAAATCCTCTTCTATTTCATTAAAAAATTCTGACATGCAGACTGAAATTAGGAAACTTCATAACAAATAAATCTCCCAAGATGGCCACCGGAGACAAAAGAGCCCAAATGTAGCCCAAAATCACCCAGATGTAGCCCAAATATAGCCCAATGACAGAAGTGTGCAAAACACTTATTATTTTGTGTTTTTGCAGTGTTATATAGTGCAGACTTGTCAGGTATTTGAGTGCTTTACATGAGCATTGGTTACATCACACAAGAACAAATTCATTTTGGTTGTAGACATGGGGAGACTAAGTGATTTGACCAGAATCACAGAATGTCGAGCTGAAGCAGAAACTCCAACCTGGTTCCCCAGTTGCAAAGTCTGCAGTTCTGGAAGTAACACCACATCCTCTCCCCTAAGTGCAACATTTAATCAAGTGGTCAACTGGATAAAAAAACATAAAGATAACAAATAATTTAAAAGTGCTTTGTCGCTATTTGAAAACTCAGAAAATATGTCCTTATTTTAGTCTTTTAGAGCACTAACCATAATTTTGATGCCAATAAGACCCTCTCATATATGTAATTTCTAAAGGAAATGCTCTAGGTATTACAGTTTTGATTACATCAAGATGACGTCAGGCGTTCCACTCTTTTGTAATAAATATATAATGTTAGCAATCTAGTTGTTCATTAGGATACTGTTGAGAGGCAGAGGCCAGGGGCACGGACTCTGAAAATTGAAGGCAGGTAGGAGGGTGCAAAGGCAACAATTTAACCACACTGAGCAGGCAGGAAGGGCCGTGGCAGCACAACAGACTATGGAGGGCAGTGGAAAGGGGGGCAGGGGCAACAAACCAACAATACAGGACTTGCAAGAGAGGCTGTGGCAATGTAATAGACCATTGTGGGCAGAAGGAAGAGGCAATGGTAGTACAACCATACATGCCAACAGACACGATTCAGCCAGGAAACGTCCAATGTTTTTAAGCTCAAATGGGCTTTATTTGATCTGTCTCCTGTCTACAATCTCCTCTTTTTCAATGTAACTCAAAGGGGAAAATCAATACCCCAGTTTTTTTTCAAAATCTCCCTCTTACCAAGTTCAAAATGTTCGCAAGTATGGTACATTGGTTCATAGAAGGAAATGGGGTAGGGACATGGACTTGGATAACAGAGGACAGGAGGGACATGGAGAGGTGCACCAAACTGACCCTGCAGGGCAGGCATCAGGGTTTGCAGCAGCACAATACACCACACAGGGCATGCGGGACGGGAGTGCAGAACAACAATCCATAGAAAGCAAGAGGGAGGGGACAGGACCATGCACATGGACAACAGAGAACAGAGGAGCAAGAGGCAATGGTAGCTAGCTGACCATAATGGACAGATAGGAGAGAAAGCTGCAGCATAACAGACCATAAAGGGCAGGAGGGACGGATCAGGGGCATTACAATGGAACAGACAAGCCAGGAGGGAGGGAGTAGGGGTCTGCACATGTAAACAGAGGGCTGGGGGCAAGGGGGCAGGGCAGGAGCAGCAAGATAGCCATGGAGGTCAGGCAGGATGGGCACTAGAAGAAAGACACACCATGAAGAGCAACAGTGAGACTGTGATGGCATACACACAGACCATGGAGGGAAGGTGGGAGGGGGTCAGGGGCAGCTAACTGACCACACAGGGAAGGTGAGAGGGGCCATGGCAGCACAGAAGACCATGCATGGCAAGTAAGTAGGAGGGTTAGTGGCAGCACAATGGCTAGGATGGGCAAGAAGGAGGGTGCAGGGGCATGCAAGAAGGACAATGGAGGATAGAAGGGAGGGTCAGGACCTGTGCACAGACAAGAAAGTTCAGGGAAAGGGGCCTCACAACAGACCACACGGGGCAGGCAGGAGGAGCAGTTGCAGCACAACAGACCAGGGAGGGCAGAAGGGTGTGGTAGTACAATGGACCATGTAGGACAGGAGGAATAGGATAGGGGCATGGCATGTGGACAGGCAGGGTTGAGGTGGCAGGGACAGGTTACAGTCATCTGACAATGCTAGGCAGGTGGGAGGGGAGTGGCAGCTCAACAGAACACTCAGAGTAGATAGGAGTGGCTGGTCCGTGGAACATGGTGGGCAAAAAGGATGGAGCAGGGGCATGCACAAAGACATCGGAGGGCAGGGGGAAGGAGAATAGGGGCAGCAAGCTAAGCACAGAGTTTAAGCAGGAGGTCAATGATGGGGCATAGAATTGGGCAATGGAGGGCAGGAGGAGGGGACTGGTACATCATACTAAATTGAGGGCAGTGGCAGCACATCAGACCATGCATGGCAGGAGGGAGGAGGCTAGTCCATGGATTCACACAACAGAGGATAGGGAGGAGGGGGATGGGGCAGCAAGCTAACTGTTCAGAGAAGGCGGGTATTAGGAACTTTATTGTTTTTAAAACGTGTGTCTGTGCGAACTACTTAAAATATGAACAAGTATGCAGCATAATCTCACTTTTATTCAGGAAGAAGAGGACGTTTGTAACTGTGACTCCGGGCTCACTTGGCAGAAACACCCCCAGACCCTCCACCCCCTATCGCAAAATGTAATGCCCGTGAAAAGGGTAGGTGAACACAGTGTTATATAGAACATAGTCCTGAGAGCACGATTGAAAATGAAAACTAGATATAGTGTATGGTATAAACTATGCACCAAAAAGTGTGATATAAGATGAACCGGGCGTGAAATATAATATGCAATACATTGTGCGCAATGACAGATTCATTGGAGAGCGCGAGATAGCACAGGCACTAGCGCGTGCTATGCGATGTGCACCTTGGAGTGTAATATGCACAGGGCAGTGTTGTGTAACCTAACTAGTCTCTAAAGTTGTAATATAAAATATGTGCTGGGGATTGTAACGTTGCATATGCACTGTGACAAAGATATGGATCCCAGATTGTAATATGTATGGCACAGCACTGTGCGTTATAACATAGGCATCGAGGAAGGCACGTTAAAAGGGGCAATATAACCCGTGCGAAGACAAGTGTGGCATGACATATTCACGGGGTGGTGTTACAGTGCACATGGGCTAGAGAGTGTCATAGCATATGCACTAGCTGGTGGAATACAACACAGAGGTGTGTGGCACTCGGCAGGCAATGGTGGGTGTAACACAGCATTGGGCTCTGCCAGGAGCGCGCTGTGACTCTCAAGTGATGTTCGTCCCCTTTCCAGAGAGTAAAATAAAAAGTATTACACATCCGGCAGTGGATGTGTGTTTTATTAACCGTGAGGGGGGTTTCTTACATAGTTTTGGTCGAATTTTTGTCGAATCCCCTTTGAATGGCTTGGTGTGCATGTGTATTAAATGTGCCCGTCAATAGCTACCCATGTTTGTATAAATAAACGACAAGGGTGTCTACCGGGATTAGGCACGGTAGGGCATCAGACATGTCAGAGCTTCACTAGTGGTGTCAATACATTCCACGTGGATTCATTGTATGCATAGTCGCCTTTTAATGAATATCACTCAAATCGTCATGGTGATAGGTACGTACGGTTTGTCCAGCATGACCTAGGTGTGTCTATAAATATATATTTTTTTTAAATAATAAAAAACAGTGGCCGGCCCTGGGGATTGGGGTCAAAAAAATATAATTAGGAGATAGGCCCTGGGGGATGGGGTCATCAGGGCCAATAAATTAAAATAAGAAGGGGAACCACACAGCCCCCCTTCTTAAAAAATTAAAATAAATAAAAGACTGGCATTGTGCTGGAGGCCACGCCCCCTCCTTGCAGCACTCTGCAAACGCGCCCCCTGGCGAGTTGTAAGTTGGGGAATTAATTCTTCTTCAATACTGAGGGTCCCTGAGAGCCAACTAGCCCAACAGGCATCTCCAGTATGCGCCAGGGAGCTGCGCTGCAGACAGGTGTTCTGAGGCCAAGCCCCTTTTTACACCTCTCTGCAACGCAGCTCTGTGGCGCTTACTGGAGGTACCTAGTGGTCTAGTTTGACCCTAGGGACCCTTAGGATTCAGGGGGACTTAATCTCTCAACTTAGAACAGCCACAGGGCACGTTTACACAGTGGTGAAGGGAGGGGACGGGGCCTGAGGTGAGGTGTGCAAACACGCACTATGGCACGTTTTAAATTGGGGATATAATTTCCCTTCAATACTGAGGGCCCCTGGGGGCTAACTAGCCCACCAAGTGCTTCCAGTAAGCGCCACTGAGCTGCATTGCAGAGAGGTGGTCCAGGCTGTGCCACTTTTTACACCTCTCTGCAGCACAGCTCTGTGGCACTTACTGGAGGTACCTAGTGGGCTAGTTGGACGCTAGGGACCCTCAGGATTCAAATGAACTTAATCTCCCAACTAAAAACGGACACAGGGCGTGTTTACACAGTGGTGAAGGGAGGGGACGGGGCCTGAGTTAACGTTTGCAAAAACGCCCTTTGGCCTGTTTTAAGAGGTAGTTTTAATCCCCCTGCCCTATTATATACTAGGGGCTTACAGAGGAGGTCATGCTAATCACAGGGGGACCCCAACGCATAATGTTCCCTAGTGTATGTAGGTGTTTTCACTGTATTCTAAGTGTCTTTTAACATAGCACTGGCTCTAGGACTGGTTAGTCAGACTCAGTTACCACCAGTATCCGTCTGAAAAAGTTGAGGGTACAGGATGATTTTGCAACAAGGATTCTTTCTGCTCTTCTTTTTGTTCTTTCTGCACGTTATCCTTCTTCCTGCACTTTTCTTCGTCTTTGAGGACTTCTGTTGCTTCTTTCTGCACTTCTATTTTTTTCTTTCTGTGCATTTATTCTTCTTTCTTCACATGTCTTATCTCTGTAGGCATAGTTAGAAATTAGCATTTAAAAAACCTTTGAAATTCACAGAAAAAACCATAGGTTTCAGGCACGTTATAGTTAGGAATTAGCATTTAAAAAACCTCAGAAATTCACTGAAAAAAACATAGGTTTCAGGGGTGTTATAGTTAGCTGGACTTTTCACTTGTACAAAACCATTGAAATTCCCCCGTTATAGTTAGTTCAGCTAACTATAACTCGCGCGCCCGCAATGCACTGCTGATGACGTCACATATTACATCACTCATGACATGGTCAGTGACATCACTGATTACATCTCAAATGACAACACTGATGACATCACTGATGACATCATCCTTGTGATAGAGTGGCAGACCTCCTCTCACCCTAATATAACCTTTGATACACACATTCAAAAATAGAGACTAAAATTTTCAAAACAATGGACATACCAATACCAGTTACAACAACCTCTTCAGTAATTCTAAGATCCACATACACATCCACTCATTCACCAACAGTCCTATACAGTCACTCATACATGTACTCACTCATCATCTGTACTCATACACCTATACATCCTGTTACACAATGCCACTCATCCATAGAATTACTCACACACATAGTCACTCATGCTAATAAAGAATCAAACTTACATTTACTTGCATATACAGTTATACACACACCACCACACTTACTTCTACGGAAACTTACACATACTTAGTCTTTTAAACAATCACTTATAGAAACACATACTTATTCATACAGGAACTCTTTCAATCTCTCACTCTCACATATACTCACTTATATACACCAATAGTCACATATACTAGTTTAAAACATATGTAGTTACTCATAAAGACACTATTGAGACAGTCATTCACTCACTAACACACCCATACACACACTCATACACCCATACAGTCCTGCACACATGCTGTCTTCAACACGTACAAACAGTGAGTCACTCATTCATGCACCTATGCACTACGTAATACCCCCCACCGAACCATGCAGACACTCAGACTGATACTCAAAAAACCAATTAATAACCTATATAGACACCCATGTCGCTACTCACCAACCCATGCAGCCACTTATACACAAAGTGAAAGACTGATACAGATATTTACATATTTAAACATTACTCCCTAAGCCGTGTATTCACTATGATACACTTAATCAGTCAGTTACACAATCAATTTTTCAAAAACAAATCATCCATTTAGACACTTAGATACTCATTTATTCTTCCATCGACCTTGAGATATACATATATAAAACATATTTAATTTTCAGAAAAACAGACATTCACTGGATGATGTCATCAGTGATGTCATTTGAGATGTCATCAGTGATGTCATGAGTGATGTCACTGACCATGTCATGAGTGATGTAATATGTGACGTCATCAGCAGTGCATTGCGGGCACGCGAGTTATAGTTAGCTGAACAAACTATAACGGGGGAATTTCAATGGTTTTGTACAAGTGAAAAGTCCAGCTAACTATTACACCCCTGAAACCTATGGTTTTTTCAGTGAATTTCTGAGGTTTTTTAAATGCTAATTCCTAACTATAACGTGCCTGAAACCTATGGTTTTTTCTGTGAATATATATATATATAAAACCTTGCAGATTCACTTAAAAAACCATAGGTTTCACACATGTTATAGTTAGCTGGACATTTCACTCGTAAAAAACCAATGAAATTCCCCCGTTATAGTTACTGCAGGCAACTATAACTCACGCGACCGCAATCCTCTGCTGATGACGTCAGATATTATATCACTGTATTTAGACACTTATTTACCCATGTCTTCTTCCATTAATCTTTAGCTATACATATATTACAAATATTTATTTTTCAGAAAGACACATATGTCACCAGTGATGTAATATCTGACGTCATCAGCAGAGGATTGCGGTTGTGTGAGTTATAGTTGCCTGCAGTAACTATAACGGGGGAATTTCATTGGTTTTTTACGAGTGTAATGTCCAGCTAACTATAACATGTGTGAAACCCATGGTTTTTTAAGTGAATTTGCAAGGTTTTTTAAATGCTAATTCGTAACTATAACGTGTGTGAAACCTATGGTTTTTTCAGTGAATTTGTACGGTTTTTTAAATACTAAGTTATGTATTTATTAATTTTTTTTTTCAGGTTTTACACCGTGCGCGCAGGGTGCTCGCACCTCGCGATTTAAAAAAAAAAATATATTGTTTTTTTCTCCCTTGGGGGTCCTTCTGTGACCCCCTGACCAAGGCTAGGGGGTCAGGAACTGTCCACTCTGCCCCCTTTTCACGTTCTCCACCTTTGTTTTTCACTCCCTCAGACTGCGAGAGACAAAATGGTGGCCGACACTTCCTGGTTTCGACCGATTCGAATGTTTACCGACATCTAACAACCAATCAGAATTGTGCTTGCGCACGGCAGGGTGCGCGCACTGTGCGCGCACGGTGCGCGCACAGTGCGCGCACGGTGCGCGCGTATAGATATTGATATGCTTTTAAATGCTATTTTCTCAGGAAATACTGAACAGATTTACACCAGACCTGCAAAAGGCACTTCCTTGACCTTATGGCTACCTCTCTGCCAAATTCCACGTAATTCTGTTCAGCCGTTCGGGCTGTAGCTGCGACTAAAGGTCCTATGGAAAAATGCATGGGGAAAATGCGTTTTGGGACCCCCCCTTTTTCACGGCGCCAGCTTGACGAATCTCCCCGAGACTTTCAGGGTAGGAGCTGAACGGAGCGCCCCATTAGTTTTGAAAATTTCGCGAGGATTCGTCAACCGGCGCCAAAGTTATTCAAAATAGAATTTTGAGATTTCCTATGGAAACTAGGTTGTAACTATAACTATCTACTGGCGACCGCCAGTAGATAATTATCTACTGGCGGTCGCCAGTAGATAGTTATAGTTAGGACCGTGTTTCCATAGGAAATCCGCAACATTCTATTTGGAATAACTTTGGCGCCGGTCGACGAATCCTCGCGAAATTTTCAAAATAGGTGGGGCGCTACGCTCCGCTCCTACCCTGAAAGTCTCGGGGGGATTCGTCAAGCGGGGGCTGGGATAAAAGGGGGGTCCCAAAACATGTTTTTCCCATGCATTTTTCCATAGGACCTTTAGACACAGCTACAGCCCGAACGGCTGAACAGAGTTACTTGAAATTTGGCAGAGAGGTAGTCCTCAGGTCAAGGAAGTGCCTTTTGTAGGTCTGGTGTAAATCTGTTCAGTAGTTCCTGAGAAAATAGCATTTAAATCAATATATATATCTGAGCCAGCTTACGGTGCGCTTACCGCGCGCTTACGGTAAGCTTACCGTACGCGTACGGTGCCGTGCGCGAGCGCGATTCTGATTGGCTGTTAGATCTTAGTAAACATTCGAATCGTTCGAAACCAGGAAGCGGCGTCCGCCATTTTCTCTCTCGCACTCTGACGAGGAGAGGACAAACAAAGTCCAAAAACATGTAAAGGGACTGTTTAGACAGCTCCTAACCACCTAGCTTTGATGTATGTGTCCCCAAAGTAACCCCAAGGCCAAAAAATCAGGTTTATTTTTTTACGAAAAAACGCCGATTACGCTTACCGTACGCGTACGGTAAAAAAAAAAAAAAAAAAAATGATCCACACTCTCCCCACCCCGTGTGCAAATGGTGCCCGGAGGGCACCATTTGTGCAAGGCATATACACAACTTTTTAGAAATCTAAAAGCTTACCTTTCACAACGAAGCGCATAATATGTCCTCCATGTGCGCACGGTGCGCGGAGCGCATCGTGCGTACATGGCCCATCCACGGCACTAACTGTGTAAAGTGGGCGCGCGGTGCGCGAAGCGCACCGCGTGCTCACTGTGCGCGCACGGAACGAACTGCGTTAAGTGTGCGCGCACGCCACGAATGGCGTAAAGTAACTTAGCATTTAAAAAAACGTACAAATTCACTGAAAAAACCATAGGTTTCACACACGTTATAGTTAGGAATTAGCATTTAAAAAACCTTGCAAATTCAGTGAAAAAACCATAGGTTTCACACATGTTATAGTTAGCTGGACATTTTACTGATAAAGAACCAATGAAATTCCCCCGTTATAGTTAGTGCAGGCAACTATAACTCACGCGACCGCAATCCTCTGCTGATGACATATGTGTCTTTATGAAAAAAAAATATTTGTAATATATGTATAGCTAAAATTTAATGGAAGAAGACATGGGCAAATAATTGTCTAAATACAGTATTAGCATCAGCAGAGGATTGCGGTTGCGTGAGTTATAGTTGCCTGCACTAACTATAACGGGGGAATTTCATTGGTTTTTTATCAGTAAAATGTCCAGCTAACTATAACATGTGTGAAACCTATGGTTTTTTCACTGAATATATATATATATATATATATATATATATATATATATATATATATATATATATATATATTATCTACTGGCGGTCGCCAGTAGATAGTTATAGTTACAACCTAGTTTCCATAGGAAATCTCAAAATTCTATTTTGAATAACTTTGGCGCCGGTTGACGAATACTCGCAACATTTTCAAAACTAATGGGGCGCTCCGTTCAGCTCCTACCCTGAAAGTCTCGGGGTGATTCGTCAAGCAGGGGCCGAGAAAAAAGGGGGGTCCCAAAACGCGTTTTCCCCATGCATTTTTCCATAGGACCTTTAGACACAGCTACAGCCCGAACGGCTGAACAGAATTACTTAAAATTTGGCAGAGAGGTAGCCATAAGGTCAAGGAAGTGCCTTTTGCAGGTCTGGTGTAAATCTGTTCAGTATTGCCTGAGAAAATAGCATTTAAAAGCATATATATATGTGGGCGGAGCCTAACCACACATCTCATCCTGAGATCTGATTGGCTGTCAGCACTTCATCCAAGAAGTGTTGGCAGCCATCTTGGGACCAATATACATGATAGCACCTCATTAAAAAGCATTGCAGTTAATATAAGGTTTTAAGACTTTAGTTACATTATAAATCATTTGTTGATGGTACCATACTCATTTTAGGAATTGTGGTATGTTCTAAGGTGATTTCACCATGTGAAAAAGCCTTCTGCTGGGATATCATGATTGAGAGAAAAATATTTTCTCATGCTTTTCCCACAGAGGTTTGGAAGGTGATCTATAAGCTAAACTGTAAGCTTATTTTCTGTAAATTCACATTATCTTTCTCAGTCATGTGAGAATGAAGTCTGACATTCTCAGTAAAACATGTACATCCAACAAGGGCAGAGACTGTCAGTTGATTCCTTTGTGTTCTACTTCCCAGAGTGTTCCAAAGAACTACTAGAGCGCTAACAGTCCTACTTATGATAAACGTATGGCACACCTGAAGCCATCTTGCTTGGATTAAAGTGGTAACTCTTAAAACATTTAATTTAAAAAGGAACAAAATGAGGGGGTTCATTTTTCCATAAAAAGTATGATTAGTGCTGCAGAAAGAAAAATTAGGGCACATTTTGAGTGACTTCTCAAACCCTCTTCTATTTCATTAAAAAATGATGACAAGCAGACTAAAACATGCACTTTCAATACCAGCAGCAGTTTTCCCTGGTGAGCAGTAGCTTTACTACAGTGATCTAATGAGCAAAAAGAGTGCTAACATTCTGAATTTATGGCAAATGTGTGATACATCTGAATGCCTTCTTGATGGAATCAAAGTAAAAAACTGAAAGTATTTCCTACTGAGGAGACTGCAGTAAATGAGGAAATTAGGAAACTTCATAACAAATAAGTCTCCCAAGATGGGCACCAGAGACAAAAGAGCCCAAATGTAGCCCAAATATCACCCAGATGTAGCCCAAGTATAGCCCAATGACAGAATGTCCCAGAGTGTTCTTAAAAACAACTAGAGCGCTTACTGTCTTCATTATGACAAAAGTATGGCACACCTGAAGCCATCTTGATTGGAATAAACTGGTAACACTTAAAACATTTAATTTAAAAAGAAACACAATGAGGGGTTCATTTTGCCATAGAAATTATGATTAATGCTGAAGAAAGAAAATGAGGGCACATTTTGAGTGACTTCTCAAATCCTCTTCTATTTCATTAAAAAATTCTGACATGCAGACTGAAATTAGGAAACTTCATAACAAATAAATCTCCCAAGATGGCCACCGGAGACAAAAGAGCCCAAATGTAGCCCAAAATCACCCAGATGTAGCCCAAATATAGCCCAATGACAGAAGTGTGCAAAACACTTATTATTTTGTGTTTTTGCAGTGTTATATAGTGCAGACTTGTCAGGTATTTGAGTGCTTTACATGAGCATTGGTTACATCACACAAGAACAAATTCATTTTGGTTGTAGACATGGGGAGACTAAGTGATTTGACCAGAATCACAGAATGTCGAGCTGAAGCAGAAACTCCAACCTGGTTCCCCAGTTGCAAAGTCTGCAGTTCTGGAAGTAACACCACATCCTCTCCCCTAAGTGCAACATTTAATCAAGTGGTCAACTGGATAAAAAAACATAAAGATAACAAATAATTTAAAAGTGCTTTGTCGCTATTTGAAAACTCAGAAAATATGTCCTTATTTTAGTCTTTTAGAGCACTAACCATAATTTTGATGCCAATAAGACCCTCTCATATATGTAATTTCTAAAGGAAATGCTCTAGGTATTACAGTTTTGATTACATCAAGATGACGTCAGGCGTTCCACTCTTTTGTAATAAATATATAATGTTAGCAATCTAGTTGTTCATTAGGATACTGTTGAGAGGCAGAGGCCAGGGGCACGGACTCTGAAAATTGAAGGCAGGTAGGAGGGTGCAAAGGCAACAATTTAACCACACTGAGCAGGCAGGAAGGGCCGTGGCAGCACAACAGACTATGGAGGGCAGTGGAAAGGGGGGCAGGGGCAACAAACCAACAATACAGGACTTGCAAGAGAGGCTGTGGCAATGTAATAGACCATTGTGGGCAGAAGGAAGAGGCAATGGTAGTACAACCATACATGCCAACAGACACGATTCAGCCAGGAAACGTCCAATGTTTTTAAGCTCAAATGGGCTTTATTTGATCTGTCTCCTGTCTACAATCTCCTCTTTTTCAATGTAACTCAAAGGGGAAAATCAATACCCCAGTTTTTTTTCAAAATCTCCCTCTTACCAAGTTCAAAATGTTCGCAAGTATGGTACATTGGTTCATAGAAGGAAATGGGGTAGGGACATGGACTTGGATAACAGAGGACAGGAGGGACATGGAGAGGTGCACCAAACTGACCCTGCAGGGCAGGCATCAGGGTTTGCAGCAGCACAATACACCACACAGGGCATGCGGGACGGGAGTGCAGAACAACAATCCATAGAAAGCAAGAGGGAGGGGACAGGACCATGCACATGGACAACAGAGAACAGAGGGGCAAGAGGCAATGGTAGCTAGCTGACCATAATGGACAGATAGGAGAGAAAGCTGCAGCATAACAGACCATAAAGGGCAGGAGGGACGGATCAGGGGCATTACAATGGAACAGACAAGCCAGGAGGGAGGGAGTAGGGGTCTGCACATGTAAACAGAGGGCTGGGGGCAAGGGGGCAGGGCAGGAGCAGCAAGATAGCCATGGAGGTCAGGCAGGATGGGCACTAGAAGAAAGACACACCATGAAGAGCAACAGTGAGACTGTGATGGCATACACACAGACCATGGAGGGAAGGTGGGAGGGGGTCAGGGGCAGCTAACTGACCACACAGGGAAGGTGAGAGGGGCCATGGCAGCACAGAAGACCATGCATGGCAAGTAAGTAGGAGGGTTAGTGGCAGCACAATGGCTAGGATGGGCAAGAAGGAGGGTGCAGGGGCATGCAAGAAGGACAATGGAGGATAGAAGGGAGGGTCAGGACCTGTGCACAGACAAGAAAGTTCAGGGAAAGGGGCCTCACAACAGACCACACGGGGCAGGCAGGAGGAGCAGTTGCAGCACAACAGACCAGGGAGGGCAGAAGGGTGTGGTAGTACAATGGACCATGTAGGACAGGAGGAATAGGATAGGGGCATGGCATGTGGACAGGCAGGGTTGAGGTGGCAGGGACAGGTTACAGTCATCTGACAATGCTAGGCAGGTGGGAGGGGAGTGGCAGCTCAACAGAACACTCAGAGTAGATAGGAGTGGCTGGTCCGTGGAACATGGTGGGCAAAAAGGATGGAGCAGGGGCATGCACAAAGACATCGGAGGGCAGGGGGAAGGAGAATAGGGGCAGCAAGCTAAGCACAGAGTTTAAGCAGGAGGTCAATGATGGGGCATAGAATTGGGCAATGGAGGGCAGGAGGAGGGGACTGGTACATCATACTAAATTGAGGGCAGTGGCAGCACATCAGACCATGCATGGCAGGAGGGAGGAGGCTAGTCCATGGATTCACACAACAGAGGATAGGGAGGAGGGGGATGGGGCAGCAAGCTAACTGTTCAGAGAAGGCGGGTATTAGGAACTTTATTGTTTTTAAAACGTGTGTCTGTGCGAACTACTTAAAATATGAACAAGTATGCAGCATAATCTCACTTTTATTCAGGAAGAAGAGGACGTTTGTAACTGTGACTCCGGGCTCACTTGGCAGAAACACCCCCAGACCCTCCACCCCCTATCGCAAAATGTAATGCCCGTGAAAAGGGTAGGTGAACACAGTGTTATATAGAACATAGTCCTGAGAGCACGATTGAAAATGAAAACTAGATATAGTGTATGGTATAAACTATGCACCAAAAAGTGTGATATAAGATGAACCGGGCGTGAAATATAATATGCAATACATTGTGCGCAATGACAGATTCATTGGAGAGCGCGAGATAGCACAGGCACTAGCGCGTGCTATGCGATGTGCACCTTGGAGTGTAATATGCACAGGGCAGTGTTGTGTAACCTAACTAGTCTCTAAAGTTGTAATATAAAATATGTGCTGGGGATTGTAACGTTGCATATGCACTGTGACAAAGATATGGATCCCAGATTGTAATATGTATGGCACAGCACTGTGCGTTATAACATAGGCATCGAGGAAGGCACGTTAAAAGGGGCAATATAACCCGTGCGAAGACAAGTGTGGCATGACATATTCACGGGGTGGTGTTACAGTGCACATGGGCTAGAGAGTGTCATAGCATATGCACTAGCTGGTGGAATACAACACAGAGGTGTGTGGCACTCGGCAGGCAATGGTGGGTGTAACACAGCATTGGGCTCTGCCAGGAGCGCGCTGTGACTCTCAAGTGATGTTCGTCCCCTTTCCAGAGAGTAAAATAAAAAGTATTACACATCCGGCAGTGGATGTGTGTTTTATTAACCGTGAGGGGGGTTTCTTACATAGTTTTGGTCGAATTTTTGTCGAATCCCCTTTGAATGGCTTGGTGTGCATGTGTATTAAATGTGCCCGTCAATAGCTACCCATGTTTGTATAAATAAACGACAAGGGTGTCTACCGGGATTAGGCACGGTAGGGCATCAGACATGTCAGAGCTTCACTAGTGGTGTCAATACATTCCACGTGGATTCATTGTATGCATAGTCGCCTTTTAATGAATATCACTCAAATCGTCATGGTGATAGGTACGTACGGTTTGTCCAGCATGACCTAGGTGTGTCTATAAATATATATTTTTTTTAAATAATAAAAAACAGTGGCCGGCCCTGGGGATTGGGGTCAAAAAAATATAATTAGGAGATAGGCCCTGGGGGATGGGGTCATCAGGGCCAATAAATTAAAATAAGAAGGGGAACCACACAGCCCCCCTTCTTAAAAAATTAAAATAAATAAAAGACTGGCATTGTGCTGGAGGCCACGCCCCCTCCTTGCAGCACTCTGCAAACGCGCCCCCTGGCGAGTTGTAAGTTGGGGAATTAATTCTTCTTCAATACTGAGGGTCCCTGAGAGCCAACTAGCCCAACAGGCATCTCCAGTATGCGCCAGGGAGCTGCGCTGCAGACAGGTGTTCTGAGGCCAAGCCCCTTTTTACACCTCTCTGCAACGCAGCTCTGTGGCGCTTACTGGAGGTACCTAGTGGTCTAGTTTGACCCTAGGGACCCTTAGGATTCAGGGGGACTTAATCTCTCAACTTAGAACAGCCACAGGGCACGTTTACACAGTGGTGAAGGGAGGGGACGGGGCCTGAGGTGAGGTGTGCAAACACGCACTATGGCACGTTTTAAATTGGGGATATAATTTCCCTTCAATACTGAGGGCCCCTGGGGGCTAACTAGCCCACCAAGTGCTTCCAGTAAGCGCCACTGAGCTGCATTGCAGAGAGGTGGTCCAGGCTGTGCCACTTTTTACACCTCTCTGCAGCACAGCTCTGTGGCACTTACTGGAGGTACCTAGTGGGCTAGTTGGACGCTAGGGACCCTCAGGATTCAAATGAACTTAATCTCCCAACTAAAAACGGACACAGGGCGTGTTTACACAGTGGTGAAGGGAGGGGACGGGGCCTGAGTTAACGTTTGCAAAAACGCCCTTTGGCCTGTTTTAAGAGGTAGTTTTAATCCCCCTGCCCTATTATATACTAGGGGCTTACAGAGGAGGTCATGCTAATCACAGGGGGACCCCAACGCATAATGTTCCCTAGTGTATGTAGGTGTTTTCACTGTATTCTAAGTGTCTTTTAACATAGCACTGGCTCTAGGACTGGTTAGTCAGACTCAGTTACCACCAGTATCCGTCTGAAAAAGTTGAGGGTACAGGATGATTTTGCAACAAGGATTCTTTCTGCTCTTCTTTTTGTTCTTTCTGCACGTTATCCTTCTTCCTGCACTTTTCTTCGTCTTTGAGGACTTCTGTTGCTTCTTTCTGCACTTCTATTTTTTTCTTTCTGTGCATTTATTCTTCTTTCTTCACATGTCTTATCTCTGTAGGCATAGTTAGAAATTAGCATTTAAAAAACCTTTGAAATTCACAGAAAAAACCATAGGTTTCAGGCACGTTATAGTTAGGAATTAGCATTTAAAAAACCTCAGAAATTCACTGAAAAAAACATAGGTTTCAGGGGTGTTATAGTTAGCTGGACTTTTCACTTGTACAAAACCATTGAAATTCCCCCGTTATAGTTAGTTCAGCTAACTATAACTCGCGCGCCCGCAATGCACTGCTGATGACGTCACATATTACATCACTCATGACATGGTCAGTGACATCACTGATTACATCTCAAATGACAACACTGATGACATCACTGATGACATCATCCTTGTGATAGAGTGGCAGACCTCCTCTCACCCTAATATAACCTTTGATACACACATTCAAAAATAGAGACTAAAATTTTCAAAACAATGGACATACCAATACCAGTTACAACAACCTCTTCAGTAATTCTAAGATCCACATACACATCCACTCATTCACCAACAGTCCTATACAGTCACTCATACATGTACTCACTCATCATCTGTACTCATACACCTATACATCCTGTTACACAATGCCACTCATCCATAGAATTACTCACACACATAGTCACTCATGCTAATAAAGAATCAAACTTACATTTACTTGCATATACAGTTATACACACACCACCACACTTACTTCTACGGAAACTTACACATACTTAGTCTTTTAAACAATCACTTATAGAAACACATACTTATTCATACAGGAACTCTTTCAATCTCTCACTCTCACATATACTCACTTATATACACCAATAGTCACATATACTAGTTTAAAACATATGTAGTTACTCATAAAGACACTATTGAGACAGTCATTCACTCACTAACACACCCATACACACACTCATACACCCATACAGTCCTGCACACATGCTGTCTTCAACACGTACAAACAGTGAGTCACTCATTCATGCACCTATGCACTACGTAATACCCCCCACCGAACCATGCAGACACTCAGACTGATACTCAAAAAACCAATTAATAACCTATATAGACACCCATGTCGCTACTCACCAACCCATGCAGCCACTTATACACAAAGTGAAAGACTGATACAGATATTTACATATTTAAACATTACTCCCTAAGCCGTGTATTCACTATGATACACTTAATCAGTCAGTTACACAATCAATTTTTCAAAAACAAATCATCCATTTAGACACTTAGATACTCATTTATTCTTCCATCGACCTTGAGATATACATATATAAAACATATTTAATTTTCAGAAAAACAGACATTCACTGGATGATGTCATCAGTGATGTCATTTGAGATGTCATCAGTGATGTCATGAGTGATGTCACTGACCATGTCATGAGTGATGTAATATGTGACGTCATCAGCAGTGCATTGCGGGCACGCGAGTTATAGTTAGCTGAACAAACTATAACGGGGGAATTTCAATGGTTTTGTACAAGTGAAAAGTCCAGCTAACTATTACACCCCTGAAACCTATGGTTTTTTCAGTGAATTTCTGAGGTTTTTTAAATGCTAATTCCTAACTATAACGTGCCTGAAACCTATGGTTTTTTCTGTGAATATATATATATATAAAACCTTGCAGATTCACTTAAAAAACCATAGGTTTCACACATGTTATAGTTAGCTGGACATTTCACTCGTAAAAAACCAATGAAATTCCCCCGTTATAGTTACTGCAGGCAACTATAACTCACGCGACCGCAATCCTCTGCTGATGACGTCAGATATTATATCACTGTATTTAGACACTTATTTACCCATGTCTTCTTCCATTAATCTTTAGCTATACATATATTACAAATATTTATTTTTCAGAAAGACACATATGTCACCAGTGATGTAATATCTGACGTCATCAGCAGAGGATTGCGGTTGTGTGAGTTATAGTTGCCTGCAGTAACTATAACGGGGGAATTTCATTGGTTTTTTACGAGTGTAATGTCCAGCTAACTATAACATGTGTGAAACCCATGGTTTTTTAAGTGAATTTGCAAGGTTTTTTAAATGCTAATTCGTAACTATAACGTGTGTGAAACCTATGGTTTTTTCAGTGAATTTGTACGGTTTTTTAAATACTAAGTTATGTATTTATTAATTTTTTTTTTCAGGTTTTACACCGTGCGCGCAGGGTGCTCGCACCTCGCGATTTAAAAAAAAAAATATATTGTTTTTTTCTCCCTTGGGGGTCCTTCTGTGACCCCCTGACCAAGGCTAGGGGGTCAGGAACTGTCCACTCTGCCCCCTTTTCACGTTCTCCACCTTTGTTTTTCACTCCCTCAGACTGCGAGAGACAAAATGGTGGCCGACACTTCCTGGTTTCGACCGATTCGAATGTTTACCGACATCTAACAACCAATCAGAATTGTGCTTGCGCACGGCAGGGTGCGCGCACTGTGCGCGCACGGTGCGCGCACAGTGCGCGCACGGTGCGCGCGTATAGATATTGATATGCTTTTAAATGCTATTTTCTCAGGAAATACTGAACAGATTTACACCAGACCTGCAAAAGGCACTTCCTTGACCTTATGGCTACCTCTCTGCCAAATTCCACGTAATTCTGTTCAGCCGTTCGGGCTGTAGCTGCGACTAAAGGTCCTATGGAAAAATGCATGGGGAAAATGCGTTTTGGGACCCCCCCTTTTTCACGGCGCCAGCTTGACGAATCTCCCCGAGACTTTCAGGGTAGGAGCTGAACGGAGCGCCCCATTAGTTTTGAAAATTTCGCGAGGATTCGTCAACCGGCGCCAAAGTTATTCAAAATAGAATTTTGAGATTTCCTATGGAAACTAGGTTGTAACTATAACTATCTACTGGCGACCGCCAGTAGATAATTATCTACTGGCGGTCGCCAGTAGATAGTTATAGTTAGGACCGTGTTTCCATAGGAAATCCGCAACATTCTATTTGGAATAACTTTGGCGCCGGTCGACGAATCCTCGCGAAATTTTCAAAATAGGTGGGGCGCTACGCTCCGCTCCTACCCTGAAAGTCTCGGGGGGATTCGTCAAGCGGGGGCTGGGATAAAAGGAGGTCCCAAAACATGTTTTTCCCATGCATTTTTCCATAGGACCTTTAGACACAGCTACAGCCCGAACGGCTGAACAGAGTTACTTGAAATTTGGCAGAGAGGTAGTCCTCAGGTCAAGGAAGTGCCTTTTGTAGGTCTGGTGTAAATCTGTTCAGTAGTTCCTGAGAAAATAGCATTTAAATCAATATATATATCTGAGCCAGCTTACGGTGCGCTTACCGCGCGCTTACGGTAAGCTTACCGTACGCGTACGGTGCCGTGCGCGAGCGCGATTCTGATTGGCTGTTAGATCTTAGTAAACATTCGAATCGTTCGAAACCAGGAAGCGGCGTCCGCCATTTTCTCTCTCGCACTCTGACGAGGAGAGGACAAACAAAGTCCAAAAACATGTAAAGGGACTGTTTAGACAGCTCCTAACCACCTAGCTTTGATGTATGTGTCCCCAAAGTAACCCCAAGGCCAAAAAATCAGGTTTATTTTTTTACGAAAAAACGCCGATTACGCTTACCGTACGCGTACGGTAAAAAAAAAAAAAAAAAAATTGATCCACACTCTCCCCACCCCGTGTGCAAATGGTGCCCGGAGGGCACCATTTGTGCAAGGCATATACACAACTTTTTAGAAATCTAAAAGCTTACCTTTCACAACGAAGCGCATAATATGTCCTCCATGTGCGCACGGTGCGCGGAGCGCATCGTGCGTACATGGCCCATCCACGGCACTAACTGTGTAAAGTGGGCGCGCGGTGCGCGAAGCGCACCGCGTGCTCACTGTGCGCGCACGGAACGAACTGCGTTAAGTGTGCGCGCACGCCACGAATGGCGTAAAGTAACTTAGCATTTAAAAAAACGTACAAATTCACTGAAAAAACCATAGGTTTCACACACGTTATAGTTAGGAATTAGCATTTAAAAAACCTTGCAAATTCAGTGAAAAAACCATAGGTTTCACACATGTTATAGTTAGCTGGACATTTTACTGATAAAAAACCAATGAAATTCCCCCGTTATAGTTAGTGCAGGCAACTATAACTCACGCGACCGCAATCCTCTGCTGATGACATATGTGTCTTTATGAAAAAAAAATATTTGTAATATATGTATAGCTAAAATTTAATGGAAGAAGACATGGGCAAATAATTGTCTAAATACAGTATTAGCATCAGCAGAGGATTGCGGTTGCGTGAGTTATAGTTGCCTGCACTAACTATAACGGGGGAATTTCATTGGTTTTTTATCAGTAAAATGTCCAGCTAACTATAACATGTGTGAAACCTATGGTTTTTTCACTGAATATATATATATATATATATATATATATATATATATATATATATATATATATATATATTATCTACTGGCGGTCGCCAGTAGATAGTTATAGTTACAACCTAGTTTCCATAGGAAATCTCAAAATTCTATTTTGAATAACTTTGGCGCCGGTTGACGAATACTCGCAACATTTTCAAAACTAATGGGGCGCTCCGTTCAGCTCCTACCCTGAAAGTCTCGGGGTGATTCGTCAAGCAGGGGCCGAGAAAAAAGGGGGGTCCCAAAACGCGTTTTCCCCATGCATTTTTCCATAGGACCTTTAGACACAGCTACAGCCCGAACGGCTGAACAGAATTACTTAAAATTTGGCAGAGAGGTAGCCATAAGGTCAAGGAAGTGCCTTTTGCAGGTCTGGTGTAAATCTGTTCAGTATTGCCTGAGAAAATAGCATTTAAAAGCATATATATATGTGGGCGGAGCCTAACCACACATCTCATCCTGAGATCTGATTGGCTGTCAGCACTTCATCCAAGAAGTGTTGGCAGCCATCTTGGGACCAATATACATGATAGCACCTCATTAAAAAGCATTGCAGTTAATATAAGGTTTTAAGACTTTAGTTACATTATAAATCATTTGTTGATGGTACCATACTCATTTTAGGAATTGTGGTATGTTCTAAGGTGATTTCACCATGTGAAAAAGCCTTCTGCTGGGATATCATGATTGAGAGAAAAATATTTTCTCATGCTTTTCCCACAGAGGTTTGGAAGGTGATCTATAAGCTAAACTGTAAGCTTATTTTCTGTAAATTCACATTATCTTTCTCAGTCATGTGAGAATGAAGTCTGACATTCTCAGTAAAACATGTACATCCAACAAGGGCAGAGACTGTCAGTTGATTCCTTTGTGTTCTACTTCCCAGAGTGTTCCAAAGAACTACTAGAGCGCTAACAGTCCTACTTATGATAAACGTATGGCACACCTGAAGCCATCTTGCTTGGATTAAAGTGGTAACTCTTAAAACATTTAATTTAAAAAGGAACAAAATGAGGGGGTTCATTTTTCCATAAAAAGTATGATTAGTGCTGCAGAAAGAAAAATTAGGGCACATTTTGAGTGACTTCTCAAACCCTCTTCTATTTCATTAAAAAATGATGACAAGCAGACTAAAACATGCACTTTCAATACCAGCAGCAGTTTTCCCTGGTGAGCAGTAGCTTTACTACAGTGATCTAATGAGCAAAAAGAGTGCTAACATTCTGAATTTATGGCAAATGTGTGATACATCTGAATGCCTTCTTGATGGAATCAAAGTAAAAAACTGAAAGTATTTCCTACTGAGGAGACTGCAGTAAATGAGGAAATTAGGAAACTTCATAACAAATAAGTCTCCCAAGATGGCCACCAGAGACAAAAGAGCCCAAATGTAGCCCAAATATCACCCAGATGTAGCCCAAGTATAGCCCAATGACAGAATGTCCCAGAGTGTTCTTAAAAACAACTAGAGCGCTTACTGTCTTCATTATGACAAAAGTATGGCACACCTGTAGCCATCTTGATTGGAATAAACTGGTAACACTTAAAACATTTAATTTAAAAAGGAACACAATGAGGGGGTTCATTTTGCCATAGAAATTATGATTAATGCTGAAGAAAGAAAATGAGGGCACATTTTGAGTGACTTCTCAAATCCTCTTCTATTTCATTAAAAAAATCTGACATGCAGACTGAAATATGCACTTTTAATACCAGGAGCAGACATCCATGGTGAACAGTAGTTTTACTACAGTGATCTAATGAGCAACTAGAGTGCTAACATTCAGAATTTATGGCAAATGTGTGACATATCTGAATACCTTCATGATGGAATCAAAGTAAAAAACTGAAAGCATTTCCTACTGAGGAGACTGCAGTACATGAGGAAATTAGGAAACTTCATAACAAATAAATCTCCCAAGATGGCCACCGGAGACAAAAGAGCCCAAATGTAGCCCAAAATCACCCAGATGTAGCCCAAATATAGCCCAATGACAGAAGTGTGCAAAACACTTATTATTTTGTGTTTTTGCAGTGTTATATAGTGCAGACTTGTCAGGTATTGGAGTGCTTTACATGAGCATTGGTTACATCACACAAGAACAAATTCATTTTGGTTGTAGACATGGGGAGACTAAGTGATTTGACCAGAATCACAGAATGTCGAGCTGAAGCAGAAACTCCAACCTGGTTCCCCAGTTGCAAAGTCTGCAGTTCTGGAAGTAACACCACATCCTCTCCCCTAAGTGCAACATTTAATCAAGTGGTCAACTGGATAAAAAAACATAAAGATAACAAATAATTTAAAAGTGCTTTGTCGCTATTTGAAAACTCAGAAAATATGTCCTTATTTTAGTCTTTTAGAGCACTAACCATAATTTTGATGCCAATAAGACCCTCTCATATATGTAATTTCTAAAGGAAATGCTCTAGGTATTACAGTTTTGATTACATCAAGATGACGTCAGGCGTTCCACACTTTTGTAATAAATATAGAATGTTAGCAATCTAGTTGTTCATTTGGATACTGTTCAGAGGCAGAGGCAGGTAGGAGGGTGCAAAGTCATCAATTTAACCACACTGAGCAGGCAGGAAGGGCCGTGGCAGCACAACAGACTATGGAGGGCAGTGGAAAGGGGGGCAGGGGCAGCAAACCAACAATACAGGACTTGCAAGAGAGGCTGTGGCAATGTAATAGACCATTGTGGGCAGAAGGAAGAGGCAATGGTAGTACAACCATACATGCCAACAGACCCGATTCAGCCAGGAAACGTCCAATGTTTTTAAGCTCAAATGGGCTTTATTTGATCTGTCTCCTGTCTACAATCTCCTCTTTTTCAATGTAACTCAAAGGGGAAAATCAATACCCCAGTTTTTTTTCAAAATCTCCCTCTTACCAA
Source organism: Triturus cristatus (assembly GCF_964204655.1). Lineage (NCBI taxonomy): Eukaryota > Metazoa > Chordata > Amphibia > Caudata > Salamandridae > Triturus > Triturus cristatus. The sequence continues at coordinate 13,410,666 of NC_140586.1, forward strand.
GTTCAAAATGTTCGCAAGTATGGTACATTGGATCATGGAAGGAAATGGGGTAGGGACATGGACTTGGATAACAGAGGACAGGAGGGACATGGAGAGGTGCACCAAACTGACCCTGCAGGGCAGGCATCAGGGTTTGCAGCAGCACAATACACCACACAGGGCATGCGGGACGGGAGTGCAGCACAACAATCCATAGAAAGCAAGAGGGAGGGGACAGGACCATGCACATGGACAACAGAGAACAGAGGGGCAAGAGGCAATGGTAGCTAGCTGACCATAATGGACAGACAGGAGAGAAAGCTGCAGCATAACAGACCATAAAGGGCAGGAGGGACGGATCAGGGGCATTACAATGGAACAGACAAGCCAGGAGGGAGGGAGTAGGGGTCTGCACATGTAAACAGAGGGCTGGAGGCAAGGGGGCAGGGCAGGAGCAGCAAGATAGCCATGGAGGTCAGGCAGGATGGGCACTAGAAGCAAGACACACCATGAAGAGCAACAGTGAGACTGTGATGGCATACACACAGACCATGGAGGGAAGGTGGGAGGGGTTCAGGGGCAGCTAACTGACCAAACAGGGAAGGTGGGAGGGGCCATGGCAGCACAGAAGACCATGGATGGCAAGTGGGAGGGTTAGTGGCAGCACAATGGCTATGATGGGCAAGAAGGAGGGTGCAGGGGCAGGCACAAAGGTCGATGGAGGATAGAAGGGAGGGTCAGGACCTGTGCACAGACAAGAAAGTTCAGGGGAAGGGGCCTCACAACAGACCGCACGGGGCAGGCAGGAGGAGCAGTTGCAGCACAACAGACCAGGGAGGGCAGAAGGGTGTGGCAGTACAATGGACCATGTAGGACAGGAGGAAGAGGATAGGGGCATGGCATGTGGACAGGCAGGGTAGAGGTGGCAGGGACAGGTTACAGTCATCTGACAATACTAGGCAGGTGGGAGGGGAGTGGCAGCTCAACAGAACACTCAGAGTAGATAGGAGTGGCAGGTCCATGGAACATGGTGGGCAAAAAGGATGGAGCAGGGGCATGCACAAAGACATCGGAGGGCAGGGGGAAGGAGAATAGGGGCAGCAAGCTAAGCACAGAGTTTAAGCAGGAGGTCAATGATGGGGCATAGAATTGGGCAATGGAGGGCAGGAGGAGTGGACTGGTACATCATACTAAATTGAGGGCAGTGGCAGCACATCAGACCATGCATGGCAGGAGGGAGGAGGCTAGTCCATGGATTCACACAACAGAGGATAGGGAGGAGGGGGATGGGGCAGCAAGCTAACTGTTCAGAGAAGGCGGGTATTAGGAACTTTATTGTTTTTAAAACGTGTGTCTGTGCGAACTACTTAAAATATGAACAAGTATGCAGCATAATCTCACTTTTATTCAGGAAGAAGAGGACGTTTGTGACTGTGACTCCGGGCTCACTTGGCAGAAACACCCCCTGACCCTCCACCCCCTATCGCAAAATGTAATGCCCGTGAAAAGGGTAGGTGAACACAGTGTTATATAGAACATAGTCCTGAGAGCACGATTGAAAATGAAAACTAGATATAGTGTATGGTATAAACTATGCACCAAAAAGTGTGATATAAGATGAACCGGGCGTGAAATATAATATGCAATACATTGTGCGCAATGACAGATTCATTGGAGAGCGCGAGATAGCACAGGCACTAGCGCGTGCTATGCGATATGCGCCTTGGAGTGTAATGTGCACAGGGCAGTGTTGTGTAACCTAACTAGTCTCTAAAGTTGTAATATAAAATATGTGCTGGGGAGTGTAACGTTGCATATGCACTGTGACAAAGATATGGATCCCAGATTGTAATATGTATGGCAAAGCACTGTGCGTTATAACATAGGCATCGAGGAAGGCACGTTAGATGGGGCAATATAACCCGTGCGAAGACAAGTGTGGCATGACATAGTCACGGGGTGGTGTTACAGTGCACATGGGCTAGAGAGTGTCATAGCATATACACTAGCTGGTGGAATACAACACAGAGGTGTGTGGCACTCGGCAGGCAATGGTGGGTGTAACAAAGCATTGGGCTCTGCCAGGAGCGCGCTGTGACTCTCAAGTGATGTTCGTCCCCTTTCCAGAGAGTAAAATAAAAAGTATTACACATCCGTAAATATTACACATCCGGCAGTGGATGTGTGTTTTATTAACCGTGAGGGGGGTTTCTTACATAGTTTTTGTCGAATTTTTGTCGAATCCCCTTTGAATGGCTTGGTGTGCATGTGTATTAAATGTGCCAGTCAATAGCTACCCATGTTTGTATAAATAAACGACAAGGGTATCTACCGGGATTAGGCACAGTAGGGCATCAGACATGTCAGAGCTTCACTAGTGGTGTAAATACATTCCACGTGGATTAATTGTATGCATAGTCGCCTTTTAATGAATATCACGCAAATCGTCATGGTGATAGGTACGTACGGTTTGTCCAGCATGTCCTAGGTGTGTCTATAAATATATATTTTTTAAAAATAATAAAAAACAGTGGCCGGCCCTGGGGATTGGGGTCAAAAAAATATAATTAGGAGACAGGCCCTGGGGGATGGGGTCATCAGGGCCAATAAATTAGAATAAGAAGGGGAACCACACAGCCCCCCTTCTTAAAAAATTAAAATAAATAAAAGACTGGCATCGTGCCGGAGGCCACGCCCCCTCCTTGCAGCACTCTGCAAACGCGCCCCCTGGCGAGTTGTAAGTTGGGGAATTAATTCCTCTTCAATACTGAGGGTCCCTGAGGGCCAACTAGCCCAACAGGCATCTCCAGTATGCGCCAGGGAGCTGCGCTGCAGACAGGTGTTCTGAGACCAAGCCCCTTTTTACACCTCTCTGCAACGCAGCTCTGTGGCGCTTACTGGAGGTACCTAGTGGTCTAGTTTGACCCTAGGGACCCTTAGGATTCAAGGGGACTTAATCTCTCAACTTAGAACAGCCACAGGGCGCGTTTACACAGTGGTGAAGAGAGAGGACGGGGCCTGAGGTGACGTGTGCAAACACGCACTATGGCACGTTTTAAATTGGGGATATCATTTTCCTTCAATACTGAGGGCCCCTGGGGGCTAACTAGCCCACCAAGTGCTTCCAGTAAGCGCCACTGAGCTGCATTGCAGAGAGGTGGTCCAGGCCGTGCCACTTTTTACACCTCTCTGCAACGCAGCTCTGTGGCACTTACTGGAGGTACCTAGTGGGCTAGTTGGACCCTAGGGACCCTCAAGATTCAAATGAACTTAATCTCCCAACTAAAAACGGACACAGGGCGTGTTTACACAGTGGTGAAGGGAGGGGACGGGGCCTGAGTTAACGTGTGCAAAAACGCCCTGTGGCCGGTTTTAAGAGGTAGTTTTAATCCCCCTGCCCTATTATATACTAGGGGCTTACAGAGGAGGTCATGCTAATCACATGTTCCCTAGTGTATGTAGGTGTTTTCACTGTATTCTAAGTGTCTTTTAACATAGCACTGGCTCTAGGACTGGTTAGTCAGACTCAGTTACCACCAGTATCCGTCTGAAAAAATTGAGGGTACAGGATGATTTTGCAACAAGGCTTTTTTCTGCTCTTCTTTTTGTTCTTTCTGCACGTTATCCTTCTTCCTGCACTTTTCTTCGTCTTTGAGGACTTCTGTTGCTTCTTTCTGCACTTCTTTTTTTTCTTTCTGTGCATTTTTTCTTCTTTCTTCACATGTCCTATCTCTGTAGGCATAGTTAGAAATTAGCATTTAAAAAACCTTTGAAATGCACAGAAAAAACCATAGGTTTCAGGCACGTTATAGTTAGGAATTAGCATTTAAAAAACCTCAGAAATTCACTGAAAAAACCATAGGTTTCAGGGGTGTTATAGTTAGCTGGACTTTTCACATGTACAAAACCATTGAAATTCCCCCGTTATAGTTAGTTCAGCTAACTATAACTCGCGCGCCCGCAATGCACTGCTGATGACGTCACTTATTACATCACTCATGACATGGTCAGTGACATCACTCATGACATCACTGATGACATCTCAAATGACATCACTGATGACATCATCCAGTGAATGTGTGTTTTTCTGAAAATTAAATGCATTATGCCGCAATTCTGTAAATAAAGGACTCCCGAAGAAATCCGCATTGTGTCCTCGGATTACTTCAACAAGTGGTCGTTTGTGCGATATATATATATATTTTTTTATCCACTTAAAAAACCACAGGTTTTAGGGACATTAGTTAGTTGGACATTCCACTCATACAAAACTAGAGAAATACGGCCATTATAGATTGTTGAGCTAAGTATAACTTGCGGCCCTGCAATGCACTGCTGATGACGTCACATATTACATCACTCATGACATGGTAAGTGACATCACTGATGATATCACTTATGACTGATGGATTGCTGAGAGTGGTCCGAGGCCAATCGCCCTTTTTACACCACTCTACAAACGCACCTCCTGCCAATAATCTGAATATAAGGTTCACCCAACAGCATAGTAAGGAACAAATAGACTTACTAGATATCAGGCTAACCTTTAGTGAAGGCACCCTACACACAGAGCTATTCAGAAAGGACACAGACGACAACCCGGTTTTACATGCTGACAGTTGCCACCCTCCTAGTTTTTGCTGGATTATTCCCTACAGCGAATTACTAAGTGCCAAAAGAAACAGCAGCCCAAATGATAGTTATATTTGAACCAAAAAGGGGATAATCAGGTGTTTAGAGTCAAGAAACTATCCTAGAAAAGCCCTCGAGGGCAGATCAAAAAATAAGAGAGGAGACACTCGCACAAAAACCGGAGAGAGAGATGGCAACCCAAAATGAACCGATTAGATTAATCACTAAGTTCTCTAACCAAGCTACCACACTAAGAAAAATCCTGAAGAATAGATGGGCCATCCTGACACAAGACACCACCCTAGGAGCCAAAATAGGTGAAACACCTAACCACTTTTCAACATAATCTTTCTATTAGAGACTTGTCCTGGCTATAACAAAGCAAATGCTTCAGAATATGTGAACATTGCAAAGCTTGCAAATACAGCTCCAATGTCTGTGATTCTTTTTTTTAAAGAGTAAGAAAGAAGGTACGCATAAACAAACTTATCACATGCAAAACAGATTTTGTGATCTATGGCATCTCATGTACATGTGACATGTGGTACATAGGTTCTATGACTTTCCCTGCACAGAGAAGAATCTAAGGACACTGAAGAGTGATGGCTGATGCTGATTTAAGTTATAATACAGCAAAACACTTCAGAGAACATCACAAAGGGGTTTGGACCAAGGACAAATATTTTGGTATTGATACCATACCCAAACACCCAAGAGGCGGTGATAGAGTTTATGTGTTACGCAGATTAGAATCTAGGTACATTGTACAAGCTGGAAGCCTGTTTGCCCTTGGTATGAACAATGATGAAGAAATGCACACTCATTTAGGAAAGTAGGCCGCTTCCCGACAAACCCTGAAATCTAGAGCTTTTATGGTTTATATCAGAGCTATTTTTTAACCACTGATCTCTTTGGAACTTGCATGTTGTATGATAAGTATGTTTGCCCAATACTATATGTCAATTTATTTTCTTCACACAGAGTTTGGATCACTCCACATAGGCATTAATGCTGTTTACATGTTTCCTCTTTTTCCTGCAGAAACCAAGGAACTTGCTCTGGAACAGTCTGTTGGTGCCTATCACGCATAGGGAGTTAAATGCACAGAGAAGGCTGTCCTCATGCAGAAATACCTTTACTTCTTAATAGTAGGTCACTTGAACGAGGCCAAACCAATCAGTTGATCAGATCACTTTTTGCGGCTCTTTTAACTTGGTGTATTTTAGATCACTAGCGAGAAATAGTAGTGGAGCTAGAAACCTCCCTCAAAGAAATTGCGGTGGCTATCTGGCTGTTTATGTATAGGCACAAAACTTAGACAGATTGCGAGTTAAAAAACCTTGATAAAATAAAAGCTTGGCAGCATCCCAATATTTGTGTATGGTACTATACCTTAATTTGCAAAGAAAACAGTTTAATATCAAACTATTATTGAATGCACTGTCAAATATCGCATTGTTAGACATGCAAATGTAGTATTTTTGATTATTTCTTATTTTTCAGCGCTGTCACATTGAAGACATGCATAAAATGTATTTACATTGAAAAAGAAGCAAGGTGACATTAACATTTCCCCTAAGTATTTCCTCTATGTTTGCATGCACTTTGCATTGCTAATTTGAATAAATGGTGACTTTCTGATTTCATGGTTATGTGACCGAGACCGAAACAGGTTGAAACACGTCTTTCACTTGCCAATAAATCAACATTTGATCCAAATACGAGCCTGTTGGTAATATATATATATATATTACCTACTGGCGGTCGCCAGTAGGTAGTTATAGTTAGGACCTAGTTTCCATAGGAAAGGCATTTTTTGATTTGCCAATATAGTTTGCGCCATTTGAAGAATCTTTGCAAATTTTTCAAAACTAATGGCCCGCTCACTTCAGCTGCTGTGTTGAAAGTTTTGGGTGATCTGTCAAACGGGGGTCGAGAAAAAAGGAGGGTCCCAAAACGCGTTTTCTCCATCTTAATTTCCATAGGAAACTTTAGAAAGGCTACAGCCTGAACTACTAAACGGAATTACACCAAATTTTGCAAAAAGGTATTTCTTGGTTCAAAAAGCATTCTTTTTGTTAAATGGTGTAAATCTGTTCAATAGTTTCTAAGAAATTTCAATATTTGAATATTTACAACTGGGGACGTCAAACCAGGAAGTGTTGGCAGCCATCTTGTACCTCGATTGAACCAAATCACAAGGAAAAAGGTAAAAAAAAAATGATAGAAAACAAGAAAAGGGGGTAGGGTAGAAACACCCTGACCCACTAGGCATGATCATTCTGCAACCATATTCCTTCTTTATGCACCACTATTGCTTCTTTCTGCTCCTATCTTGCTTCTTTTTTATCTTGCCTCTTTCTGTACTTGTCTTGCCTCCTTCTACACTTCTCTTGCCTCTTTCTATACCTCTCTTGCCTCTTTCTGCACATTTCTTCCTCTTTCTGCACATCTCTTGCTTCTTTCTGCACTTGTATTGCTTCTGTCTGTACATCTCTTTTTTCTTTCAGCACCCCTCTTTCCTTATTCTGCACTTCTCCTGCCACGCTCTGCGCTTCTCTTATCTCTTTCTGTACCTCTTTTGCACCTTTCTGCATATTTCTTCCTTTTTCTGCACCTCTCTTGCTCTTTTCTGTACTTCTCTTGCTTCTGCCTGCAACTTGCTTGCCTGTTTCTGCAACTCTCTTGCCCATGTCTGCACTTATCTTGCCTCTTTCTGACTTTACCTTGCCTCTTCCTGCAGCTTTCTCCTTCTTTTTGCACCTCTCTTGCTTTTTCTGGACCTTTCTTGCTTCTTTCTATACCCCTCCTGCCTCTTTATGCACCTCTGTTGCTCCTTTCTGCACTTCTCTTACATCTTTCTGTACCTCTCTTGCCTCTTTCTGCACCTCTCTTGCTTCTTTGTGCAACTTCCTTGCCTCTTTCATCATGTCTCTTGCTTCTTTCTGTACCTCACTTGCTTTTTTCTGCATCACATTTTCTTCTTTCTATACTTCTTTTGCTTCTTTTTGTACCTCACTTGCTTCTTTCTGCGCTTCACTTGCTTCTTTTTGTACATCTTTTGCTTCTATCTGTACCTCTCTTGCATCTTTCTGCATTCTCTTGCGTATTTATACACATTTCTTACTCTTTTTGCACTTCTATTGCCTCTTTCTATACTTCTCTTGCTTTTTTCTGTATCTCACTTGCTTCTTTCTGCATCCCACTTGCTATATTCTGTACTTCCTTTGCTTCTATCTGCACCTTTCTTACTCTTTATGCACTTCTCTTGCCTTTTTCTGCACTTCTCTTGCCTCTTTCTGCAGCTCCCTTGCAGCATCCTGCACACTTATTCCTCTTTCTGCATCTCTCTTGCCTTTTTCTGCACCCCTCTTGCCTCTTTCTGTACTTCTCTTGCCTCTTTCTATACCTCTTTTGCCTCTTTCTGCGTGTCTCTTGCCTCGTTCTGTGCTTTGCTTGCCTCTTTCTGCACCTCTCTTGCTTCTTTCAGTACTTTTTTTGCTCTTTCTGCACTTCTCTTGCCTCTTTCTGCACATCTCTTGCTTATCTCAGCACATCTCTTGGTTCTTTCTGCACCTCTTTTGATTCTTTCTGCATGTCTCTTGCCTCTTTCATCACTTCTCTTCCTTCTTTCTGGACCTCACTTGCTGCTTTCTCTACCTCACTTGCTTCTTTCTTCACCTCTCTTACCTCTTTCTTTATTTCTCTTGCTGCTTTCTGAAACAATCTTCTTCTTTCTGAACTTCTCTTGCTTCTTTCTGTACTTCTTTTGCTTCTTTCTGTACTTCTCTTGCCTCTTTCTGCACTTCTCTTTGCTCTTTCTGCACCTACCTTGGTTCTTTCTGCACCACATCTCTTGCTTCTTTCTGGCTTTTCTTGCTTCTGTATGTACCTCTCCTGCTTCTTTCAGCACCCACATTGCCTTATTCTGCACTTCTCTTGCCTCGCTCTGCACTTCTCTAACCTCTTTCTATACCTCTTTTGCCTCTTTCTGCACATTTCTTCCTTTTTATGCACCTCTCTTGCTCTTTTCTGTACGTCTCTTGCTTCTGTCTGCAACTTGCTTACTTGTTTATGTAACTCTCTTGCCCTTTTTTGAACTTCTATCGCCTCTTTCTGACTTTCTGTTGCCTCTTCCTACACCTTTCTTCTTCTTTCTGCACCTCTCTGGCTTCTTTATGGACCTCTCTTGTTTCTTTCTATACCTCTCTTGCCTATTTCTGCACCTCTTTTGCTTCTTTCTGCACATCTCTTGGTTTTTTTCTGCACCTCTCCTGCTTCTTTATGTACCTCTCTTGCCTCTTTCATCACTTCTCTTGCTTCTTTCTGGACCTCACTTGCTGCTTTCTCTACCTAACTTGCTTCTTTCTGCACCTCTCTTACCCCTTTCTGTATTTCAATTGCTTCTCTCTGAAACAATCTTCTTTCTGCACTTCTCTTGCCTCTTTCTGCACTTCTCTTGCTTCTTTCTGCACTTCTCATGCTTCTTTCTGCACTACTGTTGCTTCTTTCTGCTCCTCTCTTGCTTCTCTTTTTATCTTGCCTATCTCTATACTTCCCTTGCCTCTTTCTGTACCTCAGCTGCCTTTTTCTGCATATTTCTTCCTCTTTCTGCCCATCTCTTGCTTCTTTCTGCACTTTCCTTGCTTCTATCTGTACCTCTCATGCTTCTTTCAGCATTCCTCTTGCCTCATTCTGTACTTCTCTTGCCTTGCTCTGTACTTCTCTTGCCTCTTTCTGTACCTCTTTTGCCTCTTTCTGCACATTCCTTCTTCTTTCTGCACCTCTCTTGCTTCTTTCTGTACTTCTTTTGCTTCTGTCTGCAACAAGCTTGCTTGTTTCTACAACTCTCTTCCCCTTTCTGCACTTCTCTTGCCTCTTTCTAACTTTCTCTTACCTCTACCTGTTCCCCTCTTCTTCTTTTTGCACCTCTCTTGCTTCTTTCTGGAACTCTCTTGCTTCTTTCTACACCCCTCTTGCCTCTTTCTTCACCTCTGCTGCTTCGTTCTGTACATCTCTTGGTTCTCTCTGCACCTCTCTTGTTTCTTTCTACACCTCTCTTGCCTCTTTCATCACTTTTCTTGCTTCTTTCTGGACCTCACTTGCTGCTTCCTCTATCTCCTTTGCTTCTTGCAGAACCTTTCTTACCTTTTTCTGTATATCTCTTGCTTCTTTATGACACATTATTCTTCTTTCTGCACTTCACTTGCTTCTTTCTGCACTTCTCTTGCTTCTTTTTGTACTTCCCTTGCCTCTTTCTGTACTTCTTTGACCTCTTTCTGTACTTCTATTTGCTCTTTTTGCACCTATCTTACTTCTTTCTGCACCACCCACTGTTGGTTCTGTCTGCTTCTCTCTTGCTTCTTCTTTTTATCTTGCCTCTTTCTGTACTTCTCCTGCTTCTTCTGCACTTCTCTTGCCTCTTTCTGTACCTCTCTTGCCTCTTTCTGCACATATCTTCCTCTTTCTGTACCTCTCTTGATCTTTCTGTACTTCTCTTGCTTCTGTCTGTACCACTCTTGCTTCTTTAAGCACCCCCTTGCCTCTTTCTGCACTTCTCTTGTCGTGTTCTGCACTTCTCTTACCTCTGTCTGTACCTATTTTGCCTCTTTCTGCACATTTCCTCCTCTTTCTGCACATTTAATTCTTCTTCATCTACTTCTCTTGCTTCTGTCTGCATCTCTCTTGCTGCTTTCAGCATCCCTCTTAGCTCTTCCTGTACGTTCTTTCCTCTTTCTGCATTTCTCCTGCTTCTTTCCTGGCCTCTCTAGCTTCTTTCAACAACCCTCTTGCTTCTTTCTGCACCTCTCTTGCCTTTTTCTGCACTTCTCTTGCCTATTTATGCACATTTCTTACTCGTCCTGCACCTCTCTTGTGTCTTACTTTACTTCTCTTGCCTATTTTTGCACCTCTCTAGCCTCTTTCTGCACTTCTCTTGCCTCTTTCTGCAATTCTCTTGCCTCTTTATGCACATTTCTTCCTCTTTTGGTACCTCTCTTGCTTCTTTCATCATTTCTCTTGCCTCTTTTTTTACCTCTTGTGTATCTCTCTGGACCTCTCTTTTGTCATTCTACACCCCTCTTGCCTCTTTCTGCACCTCTGTTGCTTCTTTCTTTACTTCTCTTACCTCTTTCTGTACCTCTCTTGCCTCTTTCTGTACTTTTCCTGCCTATTTAGGTACATTTCTTCCTCGTTCTGCACAGCTTTTGCTTCTTTTATCATTTCTCTTGCTTCTTTTTGTACCTCTCTTGCCTTTTTCTGCACTTCTCTTGTATTTTCTGCACCTCTCTTGCTTCTTTCTGTACTTCTCTTGCTTCTTTCTGCACCTCTCTTACTTTTTTCTGCATCCTCTTGCCTCTTTCTGTACCTCTCTTGCCTCTTTCTGTACATCTCTTGCCTCTTCCTGTACCTGCCTTGCTTCTTTCTGACCCCTCTTGCCTCTTTCTGCACCTCTCTTGGTCCTTTCTGTACCTCCCTTGCTTCTTTCTGCACCTCTCTTGCTTCTGTCTAGAACTCTCTTACCTCTTTCTGTGCATTTATTTCTCTTTGTGCACCTCTCTCACTTCTTTCTGCACCCCTCTTACCTCTTTCTGCACCTCTCTTCCCCTTTCTGCTCTTGTCTTATCTCTGTAGGTGTAGTTAGAAATTAGCATTTAAAAAACCTTAGAAATTCACTGAAAAAACACAGGTTTAAGGGACGTTATAGTTAGGCTGTCATTTCACTCGTACAAAAGCTTAGAAATTCAGCTTTTATAGGTATCTGAGCTAACTATAACTCCCACCCTGCAATGCAGTGCTGATGACATCACTCATGACATCACTGGTGATATCTGAAATTACATAACTGATGACCACTGATAACATAATTCACTTAATCTCTGATGCACTTACTCACACCCTAATATAACCTTTCTTACACCCACTCTAAAATACAGACTACCATTTTCAAAACCATAGACACACCAGTACCAGTTAGTACATACCCACTTACTGATTCATATGTCTACACACACATCTACTCACTCACCCATACAGTCATTCATACACGCAGTCACTCATCAATACAGCCACTGATATATGCACTCATACACCTATACAGACACTCGCACACCACCAATCACTCATAGAGTTACTCACATACCTACTCATGCAACCAAAGAGTCAATCACACTGCCATTTACTCACCTATACAATTTTACATACACCATCTCACTTAATCATACAGATACTTACACATACTTACTCTCTTATACAATCACTGACACACTCTTCCATAAAGCCACTCTAACAATCACTCACTCTCACAAAGAGTCACTTATATACTCCAACACTCACATATACTGCCTTTTACATATGTAGTTACTCACACATATACCACTGAGACATCCATTTACTCACAACACAGCTGTACACATTCTCACTCACCAATACAGCCCCCTCGCAGATGCACTCATGAACCCATACACTCTGTGAATCACCCACTTATACATCTATGCAGGAAATCACACAACCCCCATAGATCCACACAGATACTCAGGCACCCATTCAGGTACTAACACAACCAATCATTAACCCATATACACACTCATGTAGCTACTCACCAATCCATGCAGCTACTTACATACCAACTGACAGACTGATACAGACATTCAAACAGATTAGACATTCACCCATGCATTCACTAAGACACGTTTAATCACTCACTTATACAGTCAGTCACACACCCTCTATATCATCCATTCAGACACTCATACACCACTCATTCTTCAATGCACTTTGGCGTATACATATAATATTATTAAACTTTTTAGAAACACTCACTCACCGGATGATGTCATCAGTGATGTCTTTTGAGATGTTATGAGTGATGTTATATGTGAAGTCATCAGCAGTACATTGCGGGGGTGTAAGTTATAGTTAGCTCAGCTACATATAACGGCTGCATTTTTTGGCTTTAGTACTAGTGAAATGGCAACATAATTATCACGTCCCTGAAACCTGTGTTTTTTTCTGTGACTATATATATATTTATATTACTTACTGGTGGTCGTAGGTAGTTGTAGTAAGGACCTAGTTTCCACAGGAAAAACTTTTTTTTGATTTGCCAATATATTTGTTGTTGTTTGACGTATCTTCGCAAATTTTTTAAACTAATGGGGCGGTTGGGTCAGCTGCTTTGTTAATACGTTTGGGGGGATTCATCAAGCGGGGGCCGAGAAAAAGGGTGTCCCAAAATGCTTTTTCTCCATGTTCATTTCAATAGGAAACTTTTGATGCAGCTACAGCCCGAACTGTTTAACGGAATTATAGCAAATTTGACAGAAAGGTAGCCTTTGGTCCAGAGTGCACTCTTTTTGTTAAATGGTGGAAATCTGTTCAGTAGTTCCTGGGAAATTTAGTCTAATATGTTCCACTCCATGCCTTTGCAGTTTTTGGCCCTCCCCGCCACTCCATGGTGTGACACTACACTGTGGGAGGATGATCTGTGTCCAGAACCATTGTGCCCCTCAGCACTGTTTCACAATTTATTATGTGCTATTTTATTGTACTTGATTTCAGTCATGGTTGCTCATGTACAGTACAGATGCCTTACACTCGGAGGTGGGCTTGGATCATCTTACGGATAGGTTGAAACTGGCCCCCTTGATTCTTTGGTTAAAAACCTGGCTCAATCCAGAGTTAACACTAAACCATGTCATTCTGTTTGATGTCAGGGGTCTGGACCGAGCCACAAAATTCCATGGATGTCCTACCTGGAAATAACTTTTTATCAACTAGGCCGTATAGACCTTTTTAAATCGCCAGCTTCTATCAAAAAGGAGGACGTGAAATGGATCAAAATTAAATTCATGGAGAGGGCCAGACTGGAGCGGGAGGTAAAGGAACTGGAGATACCGGCGGTTAGGGCACATTTTATGTTAACCTCTTCCCCCTCTTTGGAGCCTTACCTTAAAATTGTCACTAAACCTTTACATAGGTTTTTGTTGACTAAATTTAGGTTTAATTTGATTCACCAGATCCTAGGTAGTCACCCCTCCTGGATAAAACCTGAATTAGGCCCCCCCTGTAGCTGCTATAAATTCTCGCAACAAGACACTTTACATTTTATCATGTTTTGTGAGATTTTCAGGGATATAAGGAAAAGTTACCTGGTTCCATTATTGAAAGAGGCTGGCTTCATACAGGTTAGGCCCGCTCTGGTCTACCTCCAGCACCTGGGGTCTACTCATATCATTTTTTGCGTGGCTAGCTTTTTAGTGGCAGCTCTCAGGATTAAAAAGCAAATTCCCCTTAACGATATTAATGAAACATGTGAGGTTTTAAACAATTTTTAAACAATCAAATAATTCGCCAAGAACTTTTAAGGTTGTCCCGTTTTTATGTAAAATTGTTATTGAGTGTTATATGTGTATTTTGTGATTGTAAATTTGTACTGTTGTTTTTTAATGTCTTTTATGAGTCTAACGATTCGAATAAAGAGTATTTGACTGACTACAGTACAGATGAGTTTCCAGCACACTCTTCTAATCAGGTTCCATGCATATGTGTTAGCCTGAGTTGTGCCGCATTAGTTGATAGCTAAAGTGTGTATTTGTTTCCTGAGGTACTGCTATCCATTCTGAGTGTGAAGTGATCTGTGTGATGTGATGATTTGTGATGTTAAATGTTAATGGTGGTGTAATCAGATATGTGTTATACTGGATTTAGTAGTGTTCACACACTGCTTACTGTGAATGCACTGCTGTCAGTGGATGTTGCATTGTCCTTGCCAGGTGTGAGTCCCCATGATGTCCAGCTGAGATTGCTATGTGATGTGTTTGGATGGGCATATGTTATGAATTTGTTGTTGAGTGATGCAGCCTTTGTCCTGTGTTGCCTCTTTCTACTGACAGGCCCATGTGTGTATAATGTCTTTTTTAGCATGACATTGTGTGTGAGGAGTCTGAGTATTTGAATGCATTCTGATGTGTGTTGAATTTGTATGAGTGCATTAATTGTGTGCATGTCACATGCGGCAATGTGGAGTCTTGTTTATTTGATTATTTTGTGTGAACTGGTGTGCTATGGCCTCCTATATTTGAACAGTCAATTCTCAGTATTGTGCATGTGAATGCTTCTGCTACACATTGACACCATGCTCACTTTGTAACCTGTGGAGTATCTATGTCTGTGTTTGCAGATTTGTCTGGTTGCACGCAGTTTGTGTTTATATTTCACATTTGTTCATGTATTTTTGGATTAGTTTGGATGATGCTGTCTGTGCAGTTGGCCAGAGGAAAAATATGATCTATTCCAGGGTTGTCTAGGATCACATTGCCTTTCCACTGTTTTGCCGCACATGTCCATGCTATTTGGACTTCTTTTGGTGTGATTTGTGATACATGTATCTGGCAATTGGTTTGAGTTCAGCATTGGATCCCTGAGTGGAACTCAGACATTTGTAGCTACAAACTACGGTGTAGCATTGGGAATCAGGGAACTCATAGGACCTTATTTTCACCTTTTTCAGAGCTTCTCCCAGGTGTAGAGCAGTGAAGGTGGAAAATAGGTAGATAAGAGGCATGTGCAAAGGTCATAGCTGAGTTTGACAGCCAGGGAATGTCGCCATGAGTGTTGTACTGGTGGCATACACATGTCAAGATAGTTGATGAAGATGAGGCGCTGGTCAATGTATGGCTTATAAGATTGCTGTATCACAGGGATACTGCACAGATGTTACTTTCATACTATTTAAATCTCTGTGCCAATTATGTATTATTTGATGTCCTAAGTGTAGTGTCATGTGGTACCTCTTGAATGCCATGTACATATGGTACCAGTCATTTCTCCATGCTTTTTCTGCTCTGTGCCCTCCACTTTACAATAGTTTACTTGTTATCATACAGTGCTGCTGACTCATGGTTTGTGTATGAGGCAGAGTTAAAGTGAGTGAGCTGTATCAAGGACTTAACATGCAGACTGAACATTTCCAATGTTGTTAATGTGCACAGTGACTCTTCATTTTTTCAATTGCTCACTGACTCATTCCAACACTATGGGGCCTATTATGATGGTGGGCTGATCGCTACCACCGGCCTGGCGGTGGCGATTGAAGGAGAAAAGGATCTGCTTCACATGTTTACCCCCACTTTTTGCTGGTGTTTCACAGTTTTTCGACTTTAGTCAGGCTGGGACCCTGCTATTCAGGGCCCCAGCCTAGCTGCTTCCTCTCTAAATTGATTGCATGTACTTTAGGTACACTCCAGATAGGATTCTGGGGTACCCTTGTGAGTCCCTAGTATATGGTATACTATGTACCCAGGGCATAGGTACCCCAGAGGCCTACCAGGGGCTGCAGCATGTATTGTGCCACCCCTGCAAAGCAATGCAAAATGACACCAAAGGTCTGCTACTGCAGCCTGGGTAAGGTGGTGCATGCACCCCTTACTGAGTTATAGGTTCATTATACCTCACCTATCACTGCACATAGTAACCTATCAGTCACCCATATGGCAGGCCTTATCAATCCTAAAGGCAGGGTGCTTGGTTATATGTGAGAGGGTGCCCAGGCATGAGCTGAGCCCCTCTGCAGCCTTCAGAATCTCTTCTCCGGGGTTGTCAGTGGTGCAGCCTGACCATATACTCTTAAGTGTTATCATATCTAAAACGGTTAATGCTAACTTTGGACTGGCTGCACTGAAACATGTCGTGTTTGGTGTCAAACACCTGGGATTCATACCCCCACATCAGTTCTTGATGTGAAGATACGATCCCACCCTTCTAGAGGGAGAGACATGGCAGTACTGGTATACCCGATAGAAATCTAATAGAGGCCTGGCATCACAAAATGGATGCTGCAGCCACAGACAGGGGTCTAGCCTCCTGCTGCTGACCGAAACTCCGGCAGGGGAGGCCTGGACAATATGTTTCCTGTCACAGGGAGGTGTAACCACCTGCCAGACAGGCTTATGTATATTGGGGCTGGGTGGGAGAACTCTCAGAGTGCTTTGAAGTCCTGCACTGGGAGCACATTTGGTGTCCCTGTGCATAGTCCAGCTCAAACCGGTTCAGGGGCTTCCAGCCCCTGCTCTGGCATGAAACTGGACAAAGAAAATGGGTGTAGCCACCCCTCTTTCCAAACTCTCCCATAGGTGGGTCCCCAGAGTTAGTCCAACCCCTTCCTTAGGTATAAGTAAGGAACATCTGTAACCAGAACTTTAGATATCCCCGGACGAAACTCTGAAACTGAATCCTGGAACTTTGATGCTCTACTAAAGACTAGAGGAGTGAAGAAATCTCCCTTGGGGTCAAGGAGTGACTCTGCTGCTTGGCAGGCACCAACGAAGCATTTTGCCAGTCTGTATCTCCGAAGCTCCCGCCGGACTCCGAAGTATTTGCAGCCCAGGAAGAGAATTTCCAGACATCTCAGAGGCCGACTCGAGTCCCCGGCAAAGCTGAGACCCTCAGCACTCGTTAGTAGCGTGGAACCGGAAGTCCTGGTCACCGTGCACTTTTGCAAATGCATTGACTTCTCGATGTCTCTTGAGGTCCGGCTTGGGGTTACTTGTAGCCCCCACCTCGAGCAAAGAATCCACAGAAGATTGTCAGCCTAGTCACCCCGAGTGACCTGTGGGCCGCCATTTTGTGTTTCTTCTTGGGGTCCCTTCGTGATCCCTGGTCTGTCAACTGGTGGTTCCTTGAGAGGGTAACTTTGAATTTCCTTGGGCTTCCCTTGTTGCTCCAGATGTGCCCTGACTCCCAAGTGGTGAGTCCCTCAGACCTTACTGGTCTGCACCAAAGCATCTTTCTCCTTTCTGTGTGGGTTGCTGTTGCCAAGACTTGTTGTGTCCAATCAGGGCACCGACGCTGCAGCACTCAACATCCTTTGTGGGACAGCTCGAATCCAGCTCCTGGTTGTCCTCGACACCTCCTGGTCCTCGAGGCTGAAGAGTCAAGCTTCACCTCCTTCACCTGAAATCACCCGACATCGGTGGGCATCCACCTATCGTCCTCCTGGTCACTGGCAAGTGACCCAGACTCTGTCCCCTCTGCTTTCAGGCTCCTCTTGTCTTCGATCCAGGCTTAGACCCCTTCGGACACTTCCCATCTTTCCGGCAGCAGCACTTCTTCGCCAGCTCCCATTGAAATTGATGACGCGACTCAACACCATTTGACACTATGCACCCGGCTTCCCTGGGTGAGGTAACACGAGTACTCCAGTGCTCCCATGGGTATTGACCCTAGAACTTCCTAAGTCCCAAAGGGTTTGGTCCTGACTCGTTTCTAAGTGTCCCTAATCTTTAAAAATCTAACCGCGACTTTCCCCATAGAAGCTAACGGGAGCTCGCGGCTGTGTTCTCACACTGCACAGGGCCCTCGTGGGTCCCCTGTGTCACTACCTTGGGTGGTTCCTTGGGGTCCCAGTGATTCTACAGGCTCTAGGCCTTGTGTCTAGTTAAGTCGTGGTTCTTATACCACTATTTTAGTATATGGTTTGGCTCCCCCCTAGGGCCTGACGTGTATTTGTGCTATTTTACTGTCATATTTTAAGAGTGACTTATGTGATTTGACCTCTAGTCTCATAAAGAGACTAGGAGTGTGTGTTTAGATATAAATACATATATTTGATATATTTACCTGGTGTGGTTGTCTTTCATTTAGCCATTCAAGAGATTATAGACTGGTAAAACAAGCTGCTTTACATTCCTTCAAGACTTAGCCTGAAGGCTGCTCTCCATAGCTACCAATAAAGGTTGTCTTTAACCTATAACCAATAAGGGGTTATTTGGACTGGTACAGGGTGCCCACTATAACTAGTGGACAGCATATACCAGGCCAACTTCTCACAGCGATCCACCCGCCATCTGTATCTGATTTACCCCCTCACCATATTAGTATGGCGGGGGTACCACGGCAGATGGAAAGACCGTCCACCCCTTTTCCGCCGGTAGTCATAACAATTGCCTGCCGTGAGGATCTGGGGCATAATATGGTGCCGCATCCATATTATGATGTGCAAATTTAAAGGCCTTTCCACAGCGGCGATGCTGCCATGGAAAGGCCGGTGGAAATTGCTTTGGGGGCCCGTTACGGGCCCCTGAGGGTAGGGGGGCTGCACTTGACGGGTACATATGGTATCCCCCTCCATTGCCATATACAAGGTGGCAGACACCGCGCAGTGCCTGTCACGTTGTGCATGGCAATGCAAACCATGCTCTTTTAACATTGCGGATGGAGCTGCACCCAGCAGCACCGTCCGCAATGTTTAAGGCCAGAATGCGCCCGCTAGTGTGGTGGGCGCATCCTAATTGCCCTCGTGCAACCGCCGCACCTGGCCGTCAGTCCCATTTTCCGTTTTGTCCCATCGTAATGGGGCCATATGTTGGACCACTGTGAAATATACATACACACTCTGCTTGCTCTGCCCTCCTCTGTTCCACATTGTATGTGGACTGACCATTATTTGGCTGCAATGATGACTATTGTCATTTTAAAGATACTCTTGCCTCATCCCTCACTCATGTTGCTATACAATTGCTGATGATCCTAATGAGATGTCACTATAGACAGTGTCCCTGCGCATGACTTCTTGCTGCAGATATGTTGTGCAGAGTGGTGCTTCTTTTAAGATGCAGATGTTGTGGATGTTGTGATAATGATCTTGCTTGCCTGGCAGAATGTGCTGGACTCCTACTACATTGTTGGCAGGTTTTACCGTGGCTTCACCGCTGTGGTGACGTGACCGGCACAACTGGGCTAGTTACAATCATTTCTATGGAGATGGATGCCCCCGATGCTGAGGTGACAAATTACTTACATGCAAAGCATGTGTAATTAGACTATGGTATATGCTCCTGTCTCCAACAGGATGTATGTTGTAGACAAGACACGTATTTCCCTACTACAGTTGTGTGTTGTTGTACAGGAGTTGTATGCGGGGTATGTTTTTGACAGACCTGTGGTATTTACCCCGACGGCGTCTTATCTACTGGTAGTGGATCAGGTACATCAGCGTAAGGGCTTGTAGAGTAGGATCCATGGTGGCCAGGAATGTGTGGAGGTGTCTCTGACTCGAGTTTCTATATCCGCAGTTGTGCTTCCACCATCTCCAAAGAGCTGGTTTCTCCGCTGCATTCTTATGGGTCGGTTGACACATCTTGAGCTGTCTGGCGGACAGAAAGTCATTCCACATGGTGGTCTTTCTCTATTGGCTCCCTCTGGCACCGTTGCAGAACGAAAAATCTGGTGCATCCGGTAACTCCGCGACGGGTAGAAAAAGGGCTATCTTTCCCCATTGTAATATGGTGGTCACAAAGACCGCCGCTGGAGTGACTAAATGGACGTTTTCCGCCAGCACCAAGGAGCTACCTACAACCGCCATTGTAATCAGCCCCTATATTATAGTGGTTGGCTACTTCTGTACATAAGCCAGGGCTATTATTTTTTTGATTTGGTAAGCAAAGTTTCTATTTGTGGTGTAATCTATACTTAGAGTTGGTTTTTGGAGATGTCTCCAGATACTTTGATTGAAGTGATAGTAGCAACCATGTATTGCAGTGTGTGGGTAAATTTTTCAAATTGACTGAATCATTGCTTGTTCAAAGTCAATTAATATTTTTTGTGGAAAGTAGTTGTTGGTGTGTTGTTTTATTATTGTTTGGAGCTCTTTGTAGGTGGTATTGTGCTTGTTGTGGAGTAGTGCTTATATGAAGGGGATGTTAGTGTCCTCATATTTGCTGTGGATTGTATAGAGTTGGTAAAAAGGCTTGGGGAAAACTTTAAAAGTACCATCCATCATCCATGTTTTGCAGTTTTTTAACTTTTGAATATTGTTGGTAGGAAAGATAATAATTCGTTTTTCATGACTGTTATTGTCATGAAGAATGAATTTCTCATCTTTGTGTGTGACAGTGCATTCTTGTAATATTTTGATTCCTGCAAAAGTTTGAGAGACGGGTGGTGTTTGAGCAGTAGCTCTTTTAGTTCTTGCTATTAGCCGTTTTAGAGTGGAGATGGATGGTAGTTTTCCTGTCACATGTTCAGGAACCCTAGTTAGTAAGTTTTTTAATATTTGGGTATTGGTCTGTTGGGAGCTTCTGCTTGCTTTTCTGATGGTTTCTAAAGTATCTCTGACCTCAATTCCTGTGACATTGGGGGATGGTTGTGTTGCCTGACATTAATAACATTTGTTTTGACTGTTGTGGCTCTCCCGTAGCGGGAATTGTAGTAGTATTTACTACATTTTCAATGGGTTTTATTTACTGTTATTTTCTCTTGTGTGTAAGTATGGCCCCTGTAGCACAAAAGTAGTTTTCTCTTTTGTGATGTGATGAATTTTTCTCCTTCTTCCTTTCTTTTGTATTTCTGTGAATATATTTATATATATATTATTTATCAAGTATTGAAGAGTAAACACGTTTTTAAAAATATTATATTTGATAATAAACTTACATTTGTCTTGCTTTGATTTTCTTGTCGGATTTTTTTATGTTTGTTGTTTATTCACTGGTTTCTTTTTTCTGTTGCTTTAAAAAGAAAATATAATTTTTATTAAAGTGTGACATTTAGTTTTATTATTTTGTTTATATAGTTTTTATTTTAATTTAGTTGTAAAAAACATACTTACTATTTTTAGTTGATGAAGTTTGTTTAGTTGATCGTTTGGTTTTCTTGAAATCTGTAGAAGAGAAAAGTATTTGTTAGATATATTTTGCTTTTTATAAAAAATTATTAGATTACTCTATTAGTTGTTTAAGTCATACAGTCATTTTGTTTTATATTTTTCGTTAATTTTGATTTTGTACTTGTTTTGGAAGTAAATCATTTTTTTCGATTTTTCTAGGTGGAGTTTTAGTGAAGTATAATCTGTGAAATATAAAGGTAAACATAATATAGTTTTAGCTAATTTTTGTATATATATTTTTAAGCTAATTTTATTTATTTAGGTAAAACGTTTTGTTCTTACGTTTAATTAGAGTTTTATCTGAATAGTTGATTGTGTAGTTGTTTTTCGTTCTGTTTACTGTCTCACAAATATTCGTGCTTCTTGAGTGTTTGGCAGTTTCTCAGTAAATTTTCTGTTCATTAATTGATTCGTTTCATAGTGTTTATTTAATTAGTTAAAATTTTCTATTTGTTTTTGTTGATGTAGTCTAAATTATATATATATATGTTTGTTTATTTTTGATAGTTGTGATAGTTTTTAGGACTCGCGCGTAGCGTTGCTGTGCGTAGCACTGCTCGCGCAGCGCGATACCTCTTGTAGGGGGTTTCAAAACAGCTCTAGGAATTGCACACGCTCATGCGTGTGCTTTTCTTTTTGTGCCACGCTATCGGCCTTTGCGTGCATTTTTTTATCAAAAACAGCACGCAATTGGCCAAAGGCGGGCGCATTGCTCCGCCCATGGCCTATTGGTGTCTGTTACGCACACCGCCGCCATGTGGTTTCAATTATCGTGCCCAGACACGGGCACGATAATTGAAACCACATGGCAGCGGTGTGGCGCGCGCGGGCGCACCACTCGTTTAAATTTTATTTTAAGTTAACATTCTGTTGAGAATGTGAAATATCACCTTTGGCTGCTCTACGAAGTGCTGTAAAAACTTTTTGAGGAAATCTTATTTTTTTTAATATGCAAGATTAAACTGCTACGCCAGATTTTTCATAAAAGTAAATCTTATGCAAAACGTCTTTGCTGGTGGAAAGACGGTTTTACTTTGGCGAGTTTTACACCATTTTTTTGAACAAAACTGCTGCAGAATAGTTGTCAGCAAAATCAGTATTTGTTACGTAGCGTAAATGTTGTACTTTGAATAATCCCCAGCAAACGGGAGTATTAATATCCTGTGCCCAAAAAGCCCTTGCTGCGCAAACTTCAACGTCGGAGTAATTGCGCGGACAAAGTTACAAGTCCCACCGTTTCAATGAATGTTGAATCTGGAAATCCCAACTGTTTATAGCTGGAATGGGCATTAAATGCGCAGCAAATTTGTGGCACCAGGTCATGTGCTCCCCGCCTCGGTGATGGGTGCTAGGTAGGTCGCTCCCCTTCCGCACAGCACTGCCTGTGTGTCCTTGCCCCAGTTGCCGCTGCTGAGGAAGATCGAGGCCCTCCTCCACCCGCAGGCTACCACCTGCACCTCATCCCTGGTGGCCACTGGTAGGTCGAAGGTTTGTATCACCATCTG
This sequence comes from Triturus cristatus, assembly GCF_964204655.1. Lineage (NCBI taxonomy): Eukaryota > Metazoa > Chordata > Amphibia > Caudata > Salamandridae > Triturus > Triturus cristatus. The sequence goes on from NC_140586.1 coordinate 13,433,445, forward strand.
TATCTTGTTGCATTTCCTTTATTGTTATTTGGTGTCTGTGACTCCTGTTGTCTATCTTCCCTCGGTGCCTATACTTGGTCTGTGCCCTCTTTTTCCTTCTGTTCCCCTCGCTGTCCCTGTATTTCTCTGCCCATTTTTTCCTTCTGTTTCCTTCGTTGCCCCGTATTTTTTGTGCCCGCTTTGCCTTCTGTTCCTTTCGTTGCCCTGTGTTTCTCTGCCCGTTTTTCCTTCTGTTCCCTTCATTGCCCGTGGTGCTCTGCCCGTTTTTTCCTTCTGTCCCCTCCGTTGCCCTGTGTTGCTCTGCCCGCTTTTGCCTTCTGTTCCCCTCGTTTCCCCGTCGTTTTGTGCCCACTTGCCTCCTGATACCTCACGGCTCCCGCTCCAACTGCTGCATCCCCGCCCCCCTGACCGCCCATTCGCTGCCCCTGCCCTGCCTCCCGCCTCCCAGCTGCTCCTCCCTCCCACCTCCCCAAACATGGCAGCCGCTGCGTGGGGAGGAGAGCTACCCTTAACCCTGCTAGGTAGGTCGCTCCCCTTCCGCACAGCACCACCTGTGTGTCCTTGCCCCAGTTGCCGCTGCTGAGGAAGATCGAGGCACTCCTCCTCCTGCAGGCTACCACCTTCGCCTCATCCCTGGAGGCCAGTGGTAGGCCGAAGGTTTGTATCACCATCTGTATCTCATTGCATTGCCTTTATTGTTATTTGGTGTCTGTGACTGCTGTTGTCTATCTTCCCCCGGTGCCTATACTTGGTCTGTGCTCTCTTTTTCCTGCTGTTCCCCTCGCTGTCCCTGTGTTTCTCTGCCCGTTTTTTCCTTCTGTTCCCTTCGTTGCCCCGTAATTTTTGTGCCCGCTTTGCCTTCTGTTCCCTTCGTTGCCCTGTGTTTCTCTGCCCGTTTTTTCCTTCTGTTCGTTTCGTTGCCCTGTAATTTTTGTGCCCGCTTTGCCTTCTGTTCCCTTCGTTGCCCTGTGTTCTCTGACTGTTTTTTCCTTCTGTTCCCTTTGTTGCCCCGTAATTGTTGTGCCCGCTTTGGATTCTGTTCTCCTTCGTTGCCCTGTGTTTCTCTGCACTTTTGTCCTTTTGTTCCCTTTGTTGCCCCGTGTTGCTCTGCCCATTTTTTCCTTCTATTCCCTTTGTTGCCTCGTGTTGCTCTGCCCGCTTTTGCCTTCTGTTCCCCTCGTTGCCCCGTAATTTTGTGCCCACTTGCCTCCTGATCCCTTCGTCGCCCCTCACTGCTCCCGCTCCAGCTGCTGCATCCCCTGTGGCTCCACCCCTCTGACTGCCCATTCACTGCCCCTGTCCTGCCTCCCGCCTCACAGCTGCTCCTCCCTCCCACCTGCCCATATATAGCGGCCGCTGCACAGTGAGGAGAGCGGCCCTTGACCCTGCTAGGTAGGTCACTCCCCCTCCGCACAGCACCGCCTGTGTGTCCTTGCCCCAGTTGCCGCTGCTGAGGAAGATCGAGGCCCTCCTCCACCCACAGGCTACCACCTGCGCCTCATCCCTGGTGGCCAGTGGTAGGCCGAAGGTTTTTATCACCATCTGTATCTCTTTGCATTGCCTTTATTGTTATTTGGTGTCTGTGACTGCTATTGTCTTTCTTCCCCCGGTGCCTATACTTGGTCTGTGCCCTCTTTTTCCTTCTGTTCCCCTCGCTGTCCCTGTGTTTCTCTGCCCATTTTTTCCTTCTGTTCCCTTCTTTGCCCCATCATTTTTGTGCCCGCTTTGCCTTCTGTTCTCTTCGTTGCCCTGTGTTTCTCTGTCCATTTTTTCCTTCTGTTCCCTTTGTTGCCCAGTAATTTTTGTGCCCACTTTGCCTTCTGTTCCCTTCGCTGCCCTGTGCTTCTCTGCCCGTTTTTTCCTTCTGTTCCCTTCGTTGCCCTGTATTTTTTGTGCCCGCTTTGCCTTCTGTTCCCTTCGTTGCCCTGTGTTTCTCTGCCCGTTTTTCCTTCTGTTCCCTTCTTTGCCCCGTGTTGCTCTGCCTGTTTTTTCCTTCTGTTCCCTTTGTTGCCCCGTGTTGTTCTGCCCGCTTTTGCCTTCTGTTCCCCTCGTTGCCCTGTAATTTTGTGCCCACTTGCCTCTTGATCCCTTCGACGCCCCTCACCACTCCTGCTCCAGCCGCTGCATCCCCTGCGGCCCCACCCCCTGACCGCCCATTTGCTGCCCCTGCCCTGCCTCCCACCTCCCAGCTGCTCGTCCCTCCCACCTCCCCATATATGGCGGCCACTGCACGGCCGTGCCGCTGGCGCACCGCAGGCATGCCTAAGGGAAGCCCGTATGCGCCCGTCCGTGCCTGGACCGCGCTCAGTTCCAGAACCCCTGGTCCGCAATGACGACCGCCACCTCTACGATGCCAGCACACTCCACACTCTCAACTCCGGACGGACCCACACCTGCTTCAAAGCCGCCCGAAATGCACACAGGGTCCCTTCACCTGCCGGAACTGCAGCTACACCAGCCTCAGAGTCGCCGAATCACCCACCAAGAAAGGCCACAATCACCTCCGATGCATCCTACTGAACACCCAGTCCGCATGCAAACATGCCGTCGAGCTCTGGGACCTGCTCGACACTTCATCCCCGGACGTCGCCTTCCTGACAGAGACCTGGATGAACAACTCCTCCGCACATGACATCGCCATTGCCATCCCAGATGGCTACAAGATCACCCGAAGAGACCGCCCCAACGGAGTTGGAGTAGGAATCGCCATCGTCCACAAGAACAGCATCAGGGTCTCGACCAGCACCGACGACACTCTGCATTTACAGAGCCACACAGACCCCAACTCCACCCTCAAAGGCACCCTTGTCTTACAGACCCACCGAACCCCGACTCCAGTTCAGCGACTCCATCGCCAACTTCATCTGCACACACGCCCTGACCTCCACCGACTACATCCTCCTCGGAGACCTGAAATTTCACCTTGAGAACAACAACGACAGCAACTCCACCACCCTGATCGATACCCTCACCAACCTTGAACTGAAGCAACTCGTCACAATGCCTACCCACTCTGCCGTTCATAAGCTCGACCCCGTATTCTCCTCAAGCTCCCACGTCTCCTTCAGCCACACCACTGAACTCCCCTGGACCGACCACCGCTGCACCCACTTCACCTTTCAGAAACCCATCACACACCACCGCACCCAACAGATCCTCCGCTGCTTCTGGAGCAAAATCCCCGAAGACCAACTGCACGTAAACCTCGCTCTCAGCCCACCCACCGAACTCTACAACACCGACGACGCTGGCCACAACCTCAGACGCTGGATTGACGACTGCGCCAACACCCTCGCCCCGCTGAAGAAACCCTCCTACAGAGACACCAGCAAGAGGGCCAGCTGGTTCACCCCAGAAATCCTAGCCTCCAAGCGAGTCTGCCGGAAACTAAAGAAGAAATGGCACAGTGAGCTGACTCCGGACAGTCACCCAGCCCACAAGGATGCCACCCGCAACCACCATCACCTCATCAGGACTGCCAAGAGGACCTCCTTCAAAGACCGCCTCAACACAATAGCAAGGAGATCTTCAACATCGTGAAGGAACTTTCCAACCCCAGCTCCAACACCAATGACATCCCACCATCGCACGCCCTGTGCGACTCCCTCAACGCTTTTTTCCACCACAAGATATCAGACATCCACGACAGCTTCAACACCCAGACAGCCCCAACAGACATGAACACAACAGACTCTCCGCACACCATCGACCACGACCCCCTGCTAGCCTGGGCCAACGTGAGCCTCGATGACACCATCAAGACCATGAGCACAATCCACTCCAGCTCCCCGTCAGACCATTTCCCGCACCACATCTTCAACAAAGCCAGCAGCTCCATCACACCCCATCTGCGCAACATCATCAATCTCTCCCTTGAGACCGCAACCTTCCCAGAGAGCTGGAAACACGCAGAGATCAACGCCCTATTCAAAAAACCCAAGGCAGACCCAAGAGACCTCAAGAACTTCCGGCCCATCTCCCTGCTTCCGTTCCCGACCAAGGTCATCGAGAAGATCGTCAAGAGACAGCTAACCCGATACCTTGAAGAAAACAGAATCCTGGACCCTTCCCAGTCAGGGTTCTGCAGCAACCACAGCACTGACTGCCCTCATCGCCGCCACCGATGACATCAGGACCCTGCTGGACAATGGTAAGACCGCGGCCCTCATCCTCCTGGACCTCTCCGCCGCCTTTGACACCATCTACCACCGCACACTACGCACACGCCTCCACGCCATAGGGATCCGAGACAAGGCTCTGGAATGGACCACCTCCTTCCTCTCCAGCAGAACCCAGAGCGTCCACCTTCCCCGTTCCGATCCGATGCCTCTGAGATCATCTGCAGCGTACCCCAGGGCTCTTCCCTCAGCATCTACATGGCCCCGCTTGCACACATCGCCTGACAGCACGACCTCAACATAATCTCCTACGCCGACAACACCCAACTGATCCTCTCCCTCACCAAGGACCCCATCACTGCCAAATCCAACCTTCACGAAGGAATGAAGGCCGTCGCCGACTGGATGAAGATCAACCGACTGAAACTGAACACGGACAAGATGGTGGTCCTCATCCTCGACTCCAACCCTTCAGCCAGGGATGACTACTGGTGGCCGATGGCACTGGGGGCAGCCCCAACACCCACCGACCACGCACGCAACCTGGGAATCATCCTCGACTCGACGCTCTCCATGAGCAAGCAAATCAATGCCATCTCCTCTTCCTGCTTCAACACCCTCCGCATGCTCCGCAAGATCTACAGGTGGATCCCGACAGACACAAGAAGAACAGTCACCCAGGCCCTCGTCAGCAGCAGACTCGACTACGTAAACGCCCTCTATGCGGGAGCCTCGACCAAGTTCATCAAACATCCTCACCCATCCAAAACACCTCTGCATGACTGATCCTTGATGTCCCACACCACAGCCACATCACTCCCCACCAGAGAAACCTGCACTGGCTCCCCATCAACAAGAGGATATCAAGGACAACAAGGCACTCCACAAGACCGGTCCAGCCTACCTCAACAGACGACTTTCCTTCTACATCCCCAACCGCCAGCTCCGCTCCGCCGACCTCACACTCGCCACCGTCCCTCGCATCCGGAGAACAACCACCAGTGGAAGATCCTTCACCCACCTCGCTGCCAAGACCTGGAACACCCCCCCACTGAGCCTACGACAGACCCAAGACCTGCTGACCTTCAGGAGGCTACTCAAGACCTGGCTGTTTGACCAGTAGCGGCCCCCGCCCCCACCTCCCAGTGCCTTGAGACCCTCGCGGGTATGTAGTGCGCTCTACAAATGATTGATTGATTGATGGGCGGCTGTCTGTCCGCTTCATTCACTGCAGTGCCTGCATCCAAGGGTTGTCATGGAAATGGTCGCCCAGAGGCACCATCCGGGTCCCACAAAGTCAGTTAGAAAAGTTAGTGGGGTGTGAGGCCTCCAGTCCCCGCCGCTTCTCAGGGCGCACACACAGTTCCTAGGATGCTGGTGAGCGCGGGTACCAACCCGGGGGTCCGACTGAATACAATCTCTCCTTTGCCCCGCAGAGAGTTAAGGTGCCGAGAGGGCAAAGGAGTCTGACCCCTGCCATGTAATCCCTTCTTGGAACAAGGGGCAAGCGGGGTAAGCCCTGTCACCCCGGGCTCCTGCAGCCCCTGGCTGTCACCCGAGGCCTCAAGCTGTCTCTCAAACTCAGCATCTCAGCTGACAGCAGCTCCCCCCCACGCCGATGATCAAGGGGACCCCCTACAGAGACCCCTCCTCTGGTCCTCTTCTGAACACAGAGTGTGGTGGCTCAGTGAGTTAAGCACCTTCTACAGAGCTCTATGTGCAACTTGTGATCACGACTGTTCTGGCCGTTCATCCTTCCACGGCACCAGACACCAGTAAATGTCCCGCACTTCTCACACTATCTGTCCACAGTGAATTATTAGAAATAGAAATGAACATGAGACAGGAACAGGGCCGACGCGGCCTCAGTGAAGGCAACGCCGCGAAGGTTGAGCCGTAGACCACCCACACCCAGGGTGTGAGTACCCAGCTCGCGCATGACACACACCGGGTGCACCCCTCCTTACTCACGTCCGGTGCTCACCTGTGCATGTAAAGGACCGGCCGCCTCCCCTCTCAGATACCGGACACAAAACAGCTTGTGCTCACCGACAGTGGTGGCCCTGGGGCGGGGGCATCCATGCCTGACACAGGGCATAGACCCCTGCTGTGGCACATGGGCAGACCTACGCCTCCGGCTGGCACGGCAGATAGGGTTCAGTCTATTTGTTTTTAAAAGCGTCCATGGTGCATTATTTATTCTAGTTCTAAAACCCTCTGCACAAGATGAAGTACATCAACACAACTCGTTGCAAATGCTCTCTGTACGCACATTTAGCTGAACGTAAGCACCACCTCCAGGCCCCACACCAAGACAACTGGCTCCACACCAACTGTACCTTACCACTGTACAAAACGTCTCTCAGCGAATATCCCTTCAGTGCCCGAAACAGCACAGTCATATGGGGCATACCCATTGAACAGCAACAACTAGACCCTGTGCGCATGCTCAGGGACCTCCATATCAATAGTGCAAAAGGTGCAGTGGCACCAGTGCACAAGGGTCTGAGAGGGAATGGCAACCCATAATGGCTATTTTTAATGCCAAACTAGAGATTGGGGGAAAGTATGTCTCCATCGCTTGTGTTAGGGTCCTGCACATTGTATCTGTAAAAAAAAAACATGCGCATAGTAGGTGGAAACCAACACACTTCTATTCACGTACCTTAGACACAAATGTATCTCTCTACCGCTACCCTCCATGCTCATACCATCTGCACAACAACATACCCCAAGCACGTGCCAACCTCACACAAAATACCTGCTGCATGTGCCCTCTGCCCCCAACAGAACTCTGCAAATACCCCTATAAGTACATGCAAGCTTTGCACATGGCCTCTATGCATGCTGCTGTATCCCATTCCCAACACAGATCTCTGCATAGCTCCTCTGTCCATTAACACCCCTATGCGCTAAGCCTGGGCAAAGCACTACGCTCGCGTAGTTTGCGAAGTTTGTGCTACTTCGCACTACGCGAATTACACGTAGCACAGTGCAAACACGCGTAGCGTAGTGTTGCGTAGTGCAGCGGTCATTTTTTGCTTGCTCGCGGTCCTCAACATCAAGTTGGCGACCGCGAGCAAGCAAAATGACATCCCAGGCGAGACTTTTTCCTCGTTCGCGATCAGCAACATCAAGTTGGCGATCGCGAGTGTGGAAAATAAACCTCCTGGCAAGATTCTCAACGCGGGGAGGTCAGGTTTCTCATTGCGAGTGGTCGCGTATGCTCGCGACCGCTCACGATGAGAAACTACCAGTTCGCATTGAGAAAGCTGCCGCTCGAGTAAAAATCTACTTGAGCGGCAGAAAACTACAGCTCGCACTGTGCAAGATGCCGTTTTCAATGATTGCACAGTGCCGGATGCTTGTCCGCACTGTGCAATCATTGAAAACGGCATCTGGCAGAGTGCAAACAGGGTACTACGCAGTTCGCAAAGTGCTACGCATAGCTCGCGTAGTGCGAAGTGCACTTTGCGTAGCTACGCGTAGCACTACTTCGCGAACTACGCTCAGGGTTACTATGCGCACACACTCCCCATACAAATAAAACTGGAAGCGTTAAGGTGGCATTTTGATAGCAAAATAGCTGAATAATCCCAAAGGCCAAAATAAATTATTGAGTAGGAACTCGAGCCACCACTGGATAAACAAGAATCATTTTAAGTAAATAATTCCAAGATAGACAGACTTTTTGTCATTAAATTGTCAATAGACATCTAGGCCTCTGTTGGTGAGTAGCCGGTGTGCTGGATTTGATAGCATCACACTCTTGAGCCTGTCCATGGTAGGCTGTTATCCTGCTGGGACCTACAGTGCATGTCTCTCTGCATTACCAGCCTGGTTGGGGAACAAGCATTTGCAATACAAAAGGTCTCGCATTTGCAAGAGTTTGAGCTCTTGGCATTATAAATCACAATGCCTTTTATTTATGTGTTGGTTTTTAAAACATAAATAAAAGGCATTGTCATTTACAATGCCAATAGATTAAACTCTCGCAAATGCGAGACCTATGGCATTGCAAATGCTTGTTTTATGTTGTCTTGTTTGTTTATTTATTTGTTTTCATTTTTTCAGTGTATTTGTTTGTTTTTTAGTTTTATTAATTTTGTAATTTTTTGTATTTGTTTTTAATGTTTGGTATATGTTATTTTAATATATTATTGATAATAGTTGATTTTCATTTTTAAAAGTTATATTTTGATATTGTTTATATGTATTTTTTATGTTTGTATTGTTGATATTATTTATATCTATGTTTTTGTTGTGTTATATGTTATTTTAATGTTATCAATAGTTTTGTGTTCTTTTTTTGTTGTCAATATTTTTGTTAACATTTTTTTAAACTATATTTTTTATCAATGTTTCTGTCATTTCAGTTTTGTGTATTGGGTGTCGATATTTTTCTATACAATACTATTGACTCGATATTTTTTTAGTTTGATGTTATAGGAGTTGATGTTCTATCAGTGATCCCCTTGTGTGCATCATCTAACTTCTTTTTTTCACTCCTCTTTAAGAAGTAGTGTTTTTTTGTTCTCTTATCCTTTCATGTTTTCTTGCCATCTTCGATTTTGATCAAATAAAGTACACATCTAAAAAACAAAGAACAGTTTTAATAGTTTATTACATCAAATAATGATTTTTAATTATTTACCTATTAATGTTCTTAACAATCAATAAGCAGTTAATTACAATTACATTGCCATTGTCTCCATTACCTATAAATATGTAAGATATCTCTCTACGCAGCAAAGCTGTAAATGGTTGAAATTGTGGCAGAAAAGTTTATAAATTACTGTACCCTTTTGTTTTCTAAATTTGTGTAGAAGAAGATGTATGCATTATTTTGTGCTCATTATACAGGGCAGGCAGATTTTTAACTCTGTATTCCAGTGCTTCTGTGATGCCTACTTAGGTAAAGGATCTGGGCTTCAGCGACTGAATGCTGTAGTAGGACTGACAACATTTGTCCAGCTGTATGATAAGCTATATAGTTTTTAAGTTAAGATCATCAGCTGCACCACATGTGTCAGAATACATGTAGAAGTCGATACATACCACAGACAAGATAGCGAGCAGATATTCAAACTTCACAGAGTACGCTTTCTGCTTAAAGCAGACATCTAAATTTATACAGCCTACATCAAGTGTACATTTGAAGAGACTCGTATGGACTAGGAAATAGATTAATACATCCTCAAACATGTTTTTAACCTTACTTTTCTCTTGCAATTTCATTATAGAGTTACAGCTCACAATGTCAGGCCTCCTAAAAAATAAAAGTCTGACTCCTGTTATGCTACTGTCCTCAGTCTCAGCATCTTTCTCAAGATGTCAATGAGTGTTTATTTACCTTTTTGGGGTGAGATGACATGTAAAAAAGTCTATAGGTACTAGAATACCTCTGTTTCACACCACATGCTCTCTAAATTTGTGTAGAAGAAGATGTATGCATTATTTTCTGCTCATTATACAGTGCATGTGTAGCAAACAACGCTGTCTCAACAGGTATTACTTAGAGGACAATTTCACTTTTAAAGAAGCATGCACATAAGAGTTGCACGGGGAGGGAAACAGGGAGACAAAAACACTTATGACCAATAAATGTAACACTTGATGTGCATTAAACTGAAATAAATAACACAACAAAGTTGTACGATGTCAATGATACACTACATGGGTGGATCTAAAGCATCAGAGACCGGGCTCTAGTGCAAGTAGGCATGCTTTGGAGCTGAGACCTTAGATTCCTAACTCATACAGGAAGTCATCCTTAATGGAAGAGGAAACCTCACACACTTATTAGTACCATGTTTTATCATAGGAATCCTCTCCCCACCCTGGTAGGACCATGCCACCCAGGCAGACTGTCAGGTCCCCACAATTCTTACCTTCTGTTTGTGGAGAGATCCCACGGGGACGACATGGACAACCCCCTCCTGCGCCCTTCTCCTACTGGAAGGACCAAAATACACTAACCAGGTCAAGGAGGGAACCGGGGGAGGCTGCCAAGAAGTGGATGAGAGCGATATAGCGGATGTCGTGATGGGGCACCCTTCGTGGTTGTCTGGGGCTGTGTGTGTGTCGACACCACCTGAAAGAAAGGCGCTCATGCGTTGTGGGGATGCGGGGCACAGTGAATGCGATTTTCGTGCAGTTGCACGGATCGCCAAAGCAAGGGCAAAGTGATAGCGACTTCGTGCCATCGCACGAGTCGCTCAAGCGAGGGTGAAGCGCTCCTGCGCTGTGTTTGGAGGGGCAAAGTGATGGCGACTTTGTGCCGTTGCACGAGTCACCTAAGCAAAGATGAAGCGCTCCTGCGCTGTGTTTGGAGGGGCAAAGTGATGGCGACTTTGTGCCGTCGCATGAGTCACCTCAGCAAAGATGAGGCGCTCCTGCGCTGTGTTTGGAGGGGCAAAGTGAAGGCGTCTTCGTGCCGTCGCACGAGTCACCCAAGCAAAGATGAAGCGCTCCTGCGCTGGTTTGCGGGGCAACAAAGGGGTAGCGACTCCGTGCCGTCGCACGAGTTGCCAAATTAAAAGGTTACGCACTCCTGCGCTGAAATGGGGGACAAGAGGAAATGTGACTCCGTGCCTCCGCACGAGTCACTGAGATGGAATCTTTAGGTGCCCTTGCGCGGTCCGGACGGACTGTCCAGTTGTAGGTAGAGCCTTCGCTTACGCTCCTGCGTGCCTGCGAAGCTCTGGTAAGGAATCCGAAGCGCCGAGGAGGGTGTCTTCCGCCTTGATAAGCAGACGCAGCCGGAAGTGCTGGCCGGCCGACGGCGTCAGTTACGTGCCGTCCAACGACTAGTCTGCAACCTGCCAGGTGGAAACAGATGGGAGGAGTCTCGTAGCCGGAGGAGACTACCCTGCTTCCGGCCCGCTGGCGGTGAGCGAGAGGGAACATGACACAGACTCAACCTCCTCGAACACTGACTAGTTAGGAGGAAGTTCTTGCATAAATCTTACTGGACAACTCCATATAACAGGGGATCCAGATGAAAACTTAAAGTTCTCAGGGATTGCTACCTTTATTCATGGAATGCTAGGTAAGATTAAAAACGAAAAGAGATTTGGGTATTGGAGTGCAATGGCTAACCCCCGAATTATTGCCAACATGTTTCTGCCCACAATCATCAGCCTAAACGGTTTTGGGCATTCGTTGGGGCAACGGATCCCTATGAAGAGTACCTACAAAAGATTCTTATTGGAATCTATTAGGCAAAGATACAGTGGATTCCTAATTAATGTCCTACCATAATTACCTGCCTGTGGTTGAGAAACATGTTCTTGCCACCTATAATAGATAAGGTACAAGAAGATACAGGCTGCATGAGTTACTCAAGGATCTTAGTCATACAATTAGCTACTTTTGCTCAAGACTTCTAAGGTCTGTGTGAGGCCTGTGATCTCCATCAATTGAGAACCACCCATAGATGTAATTATATAAAGAAGAAGTAAACAGCCTTCATGATCTATAGTGTTAAGGCCACTAGCCTATGTGTCACTACTTCTAGTTTCCTATTGTGATTGATATCACTAGTTAAAAAGCATGCAACCCTTACCCTACAATCTGGGTACTACCATCTTCAAGGTTACAGAGAGGACGGGGATCCTTTTTAGTCACACACTAATGTAGGAAAGACCCACAAACATCATATAATGAACCCTTCCAGCCTTAAAGGGAATACAGTTACAAGTCTGCTCAGTGTTCCCTCCGCAGTAGGTCTCTCTGATAGCGCAACTACTCCGTAGCCATTCATGATTAATTAGTCTTGTTCCAATAGCAGTACCACCACCCACGCAACCTTGCCAAATTATGTTAAAACCATATCGGGATGATAATAGGGAGATGTGTGTAGCTTAGTGATGCCTCCCCAGTTGATCTCTGTAATAACCAAATCACTATATAGTCACTCATGATTGGTTTCTTTGTATGTCAATAGCAGTACCACCACTTACGCTCACTTGCCTCCTCATGTTAAAAGCCTATGCGGAAGATAATAGGGAGATGTGTGTAGCTTAGTGTTGCCCAGTCTGTCTCTGTAATAACGAAACCGCTCTGTGACCACTACTGATTGATTCCATTGTGTGCCAATAGCAGTACCATCAACCACTCTCCCTTACCCACTACTGTCCGGGGAGTACTCAGAAGCACGGTTATTTTAGCCATTAATGATTAATTTCTTCCGCTGCCTGTAGCCATATCACCTGCCACTCTCATTTGCCAATCATATCCTGACATTGCATGGGAAGCTCTGTCCACACATACAGTCAAAATGCACTCACTAGAGTTACCTCCGTATGGGAAGCCCCCATTTACTTCGTCAAAATGTCTCTCCTGGCCATTATACCTAAGTCTCTCCTACTGTGCACCGTAATACATGTTTGCGGTGTGTCGGGCCGAGCTCTAAATATTTATTTCTGACCACGTGTCAACTGCTGTGATCCGAAAGATGTCATTACGTCGAGACCCCGGTGTGACAAGCGGGTTCTGGGAAACTTAGTCATTTTCGGCGGCACCTCCAGCCGGAAGATGTTTAAATTGTTTCAGACTTTTAAACGTATTAGAACACATATCCTGGCTACGACGTATTTTGATTTACTACTTGTTCATTGTTAAAAGTGCGATTAACGTTTCCCAAACTATTGTTCAATCACGGGTTTCCAATCCATGGATTCGGATCGTAAAAGCTTTATTGGAAACGTGACAGCAGACCAAGTTGCTTCAATACTGCTGGGTTGGTATTCACTTAATCTGCAAAATATACCAGACACCTCTCAGTCTCTATCATAATATTATTCTCTTGTCACCTTTCGCCATAATGCAAGGTCATGCTACTGATCACGTTCATGGTGGAGTTGTTCCATTTTAGTGTTTCCGGTCTTTGAACAGGGTTCCAAAAACTTTATTGGCAATTTGAGGGAATGGATCAGCTTATCTTATATTTCCTTTCGAGGCAGACATTATTACACTAAAGTAGCTGGATGCATTCAATATTCAGTACATGTTTTGTAGGGTACACGCTCATCAGTTCATAGTCAACCCACCCCAGGAAATGTCGTCATTTAGATCATGTCTGTCAGTGCTTAATCTATACACCCATCTTTGTTCGAACTGGAGCATGGGTCCACACATGTTCGGGTGTGTCTGTGTCAATTTCTCCAGTATTTACCGCTCTATGTCACAATCACTGTGACCTACTTCTAGTTAATGTTGGGTTAGTCTGCTGGCTTCTCTTTTGCAGCAGTAACAGATCTAAGTGACTGCACCTTCCAATAACATCTAAGACCTACACCTTTATGAAGGCGCAAACACAACTCACGCGAACCAAACAAAATGTAAGGATTATCATTTAATGATCAAGAATTATAAGCAATCTTGGCGGCACCCTCACTATTGGGTGATGCCACCGTTTTGCAAACATTTGCCCAACTAGGTGATTGGGACTCCCTCTTGGAGGTCAAAAGAGAGCATGTCAAAACACTGTTACACGGAGCGGTAACGTGGCACCGAATGGCCTCATTGTTACCAACAAACCCAGAATATTCCTTGAGGATAAAGAGTTTAGAAAGGATTGGTCACTTGTAGCGTGGTAGTGCATGAGGGACTGGATGATTTTAATTATAAAAACGTTGAAAAGACTGTGAGATGCCTTAGCCGTAGAGATAAAAGCCAGTGCAAATAACCTAAAAGCTAGCATGACTGCAGCTACTTCTAAAAAAAATCTAGAGAAAACAAATAAAACGATCACAGAGTACCGCGAGTACCTGACCCAACAAAAAATATCAAAGTTTCAGAAGGATCTTACAAAATTTTCACACAAGACCATCTACCCCTACACAAGGGATGACTTTGCCCCAAAAAACAGAATTTCTAGTACAGAGGGATCCTACCATAACAGCACATCATCTGAATCAGATGGGGAGTATAGGAAGTTTGACAGACAGAGACACAGTAGGCGTTGGAACCAAGGTAGTTTCCAGAACCAGCAGAGATTCTCTCATCTGATACCACAATTTGGACCAACCCCAGGACAAGGCAAAAGCGGCTGGGGTGGGTGGGAAGGGAACAATGGAGGACACCCTAATTTTGGCCCTCCCGGATTCATGTACCCACAAGCTGCGCCAAGGTACTACCCCAACCAACCAATGCATTTTTTAGACCGAAGCTCAGGAAGGGGCAAAGGGAGGAGAAAAGGAGTCACGTGGCAGAACTGGGAGTGGGGAGGGAAGAACACGCCAGTCTGGGAAGAACAACCCAGCACGTCCTAACACCCCCACGCAGAATAGAGATGAACCTGAGCAACTGCATACTCAATGAAGCAGAGGACACTGTTCTGAATAAAGGGTTAGGCTTTGTCCCCACACCTAAGGATGATGTGTTCAAACCGAAAATAGAAACTGCAGAGTTTCTTAAGAAGATCAGACTCAAAGTCTTCTTGAAAATAGACCCACTGCAAAGTATGAAAAAAAAATGGCCTGCGACCAAACTCAACTACCTCTTGCGGCTTTCATGCCAGTAGAAGTTTTGGCATTTGAAAAATCAGTAAACAGGGAAATAGACAATCTGATAGACGAGACCAACCATGTTTTTAATAATCTTAGCAAAACTGAGAGAAGAGCTCTGGATTCTCTAGACAAAGATGACTCTATAGTCATAAAACCAGCGGACAAGGGGGGAGCGATTGTGATCCTCCCAAAACAAATGTACCAGGATGAGTGCTGAAGACTCCTAAATGATACCCAACACTATAAGCGACTCAGAAATGACCCCTCTAATGAGATAATAGAAGAAGTTGCGTACACAGTGAAAGAGGGCCTTGAAAATGGTTGGATCATGAAACATGAGGCAGATTTCCTGATCTAAAAGGAACCAAAAACCCCATACTTTTATACCATACCGAAGGTGCACAAACATAAAATTTCGGCTCCGGGGAGACCGATAGTCTTGGGAATCGGTCTATCCTTGAACCTCTGCTGGTGTTTTGTGATGTTTTCCTACGGCCCCTAGTAAAAAGAATGCCATCTTACTTACAGGACACTAAAGATACTCAATCTGATCAAAGGATGTCCGTTTGACACCTCTAAGGAGATTCTCCTTAGCTTTGATGTAGAGTCCCTTTACACAAATATTCCGCAGGAAGCCACCCTGCAAGTGATATAAAACATCTCGAATGCCACGGAGTGGAACTCCATCACCCCACGAGATTTTGTGTTAGATCTAGCACGTCTGGCACTCACCAGAATTTTTTGTAAATTCGAAGGGCATGGTATTTCCATGGGGAGCACTTTTACTCCCAACCTGGCGTGCCTCTATGTTCATGCTTTTGAAGCAGAGTTCATTCAAACTAAAGAAAATCCATACAGTAACAAAATACGCCTTTGGAGGTGTTATATTGACGATGTGTTGGTAGTGTGGAGAGGTAAACAGGAGGAGGCAACGACCATTGCAATGTGGCTTCATCCCCTAGACCCCCACCTACGCTTCACAATGTCAGTAGGAGGAACCAAGCTTCCTTTCCTAGACCTCTTGATTCAGGCAAACAATGGTGAATTGACCACAGTAATGTATTATAAACTGACTGACCGCAACAATTTGCTGCGCTTTGATAGTTTTCATCCGTGCAGCCTAAGGGAAAATCTACCAGTCGGTCAGTTCCTCCTACTAGGACGCAACTGCACCGAAAAATTGAATATAAGGTGCATGCCAAAAAACTAGGTCTCAAACTCCTTGACAAACAATACCCACAAAGATTAATAAAAGCAGCTGAAAAAAGAACTCTCAATAATAATAGGGACCTCCTGCTGGAAAGTTGGAAAAAAACAGAGAAAGACAACATCATCTGTCTCTCTACGTATAATACACTATCTAAGCCTTTCCAAAAGATTATAAAGAAAAATTGAAACATACTGATGACTGGAAGGTTGATGATGGAAAAAACAATGTTCTCCTTCAAGAAAGGGAATAGTATCAGGGACTTGATTGTTCACACTCGCCCTGAAAAAAGCATTCAGAAGAACTCACAACAAATACTCTGGAACCTCCCCCCCAAGTTGGGCACTCACCTTGTGGGAATTGCAGTCCATGCCCCTTAACAAAAAGAGTGACTGAGTTAGACATTGGCCTAAGGGCTACTTAGAAGTTAAAAAGTTTAACAAATTGTAACACCAAAAATGTGGTGTACATTATTCGATGCCCATGTAAATTGCTGTATGTGGCATGACAATGAGAAAGATACAAAAAAGAATATCTGAGCATCATTGCGCCATTCGGTCCAAAAGAGAAGCCACCAGACTAACCCAACATTACCTTGAAGTAGGTTACAGTGATTGTGACATTGAGTGGTACATACTGGAGAAATTGACACAGACATGCCCGGACATGAGTGGACCTTTGCTTCTGTTCGAACAAAGATGGGTGTATAGATTACACACTGACAGACATGATCTAAATGACGAGATTTCCTGTGGGTGGGTTGACTATGAACTGATGAACATGTACCCTACAAAAATGTACCGTATACTGAATGCATTTAGCTGCGTTAGTGTAATAATGTCTGACTTGAAAGGAAATATAAGCTGATCCATTCCTTCACATTGCCACTGGAATCAATCAGTAGTGGTCACAGAGCGGCTTTGTTATTACAGAGACTGGCTGTGGAGGCAATTCTAAGCTACACACGTCTCCAAATTATCTTCTGCATAGGCTTTTAACATGAGTAGGCAAGTGAGTGGTGAGTGGTGATCCTGCTATTGACATATAAAGGAACCAATCATGAGTGACTATAGAGTGATTTGGTTATTACAAAGATCAAGTGGGCAAGCAACACTAAGCTACACATGCCTCCCTATTATCGTCCTGATATGGTTTTAACATAATTTGGCAAGTGTGCGTGGGTGGTGGTACTGCTATTGGAACAAAACTAATTAATCATGAATGGCTACAGAGTTGTTTCGCTATCAGAGAGACCTCCTGCAGGGGGAACACTGAGCAGACTTGTGACTGTATTCCCTTTAAGGCTGATAGGGTTCACTATATGATGTTTGTGGTTCTTTCCTACATTGGTGTGTGACTAAAAAGGATCCCTGCCCTCTCTGTGACCTTGAAGATGGTAGCACCCAGATACTAGGGTAAGGGTTGTGTGCTTTTTAACTAGTGATATCAATCACAATAGGAAACTAGAAGTAGTGGCCTTAACACTATAGATCACAAAGGATGTTTCCATCTTTTTAACTTTGTATAGCTACATCTATGGGTGGTTCTCCATTGACAGAGATCACAGGCTTCACACAGAACTTAGAAGTCTTGAACAAAAGTAACAAATTGTATGACTAAGATCCTTGAGTAACTCATGCATCCTTTATCTTCTTGTACCTTATCTTTTATAGGTGGCAAGAACAAGTTTCTCAACCACAGGCAGGTAATTATGGTAGGACCATAATTAGGAATCGACAGTATCTGTACCTAATAGGTTCCAATTGGACTCTTTGATAGGTACTCTTCATAGGGATCCGTTGCCCTGACAAATGCCTCAGACCGTTTAGGCTGATGATAGTGGGCAGAAACATGTTCGCAATAATTTGGGGGTGAGCCATTGGACTCCAATACCCAAATCTCTTTTCGTTTTTAATCTTACCTAGCGTTCCATGAATAAAGGTAGTGATCCCCGGGAACTTTAAGGTAAGTTTTCATTTCGATCCCCTGTTATATGGAGTTGTCCCGTAAGATGTATGCAAGAACTCCCTCCTAACTAGTCAGTCTTCGATGGGGTTGAGTCTGCCCGGGTGGCATTGTCCTACCAGGGTGGGGAGAGGATTCCTATGATGAAGCATGACACTAATAAGTGTGTGAGGATTCCTCTTCCATTAAGAATGACTTCCCCTATGAGTTAGGAATCTAAGGTCTCAGCTCCAAAGCAGGCACACTTGCACTAGAGCCCGGTCTCTGATGCTTTAGACACACCCATCCAGTGTATCATTGACACTGTTCAACTTTGTTGTGTTATTTGTTCTTGAAAGGGAATTACGGTGCCATACCCTTGTCTTCTCTCAATTGTGTTTCCATATTAAGCTGAAATGACATAAATAAGGTAGCACTGGCAACATTTGTCCAGCTGTATGGTAAGCTACATCATTTTTAAGTTAGGGTCATCAGCTGCACAACACATGTCAGAATACATGTAGAAATAGAGACATACCTCAGACAGGATAGCATGCACATATTTAAACTTGGCAAAGTACACTTTCGGTTTAAAGCAGACACCTACATTTATACAGCCTTCTACAAGTGCACCTTTCCAGAGACTCATATGAACTAGCATACAGCATAATACATCTGCAAACATGTTTTAAACCTCACTTTACTCTTGCAGTTTCATTATACACTGACAGCTCACAACGTCAGGCATATGTAAAAAATGAAGGGCTGACTCTTCCCGTGCCACTCTTGTGAGTCTCAGCATGTTTCTCAAGACATCAATGATTTTGTCTCTGCCTTTTTCTGATGCGATGACACATCTAAACATGCCTATAAGTAGTAGAATAGCTCTGTTTCACACCACATGCTCTTTGAATTTATGTAGACGAAGATGTATTCATTACTTTCTGCTCATTAGACAGGGCAGGCGGGTATTGAACCCTATATTCAAATGCTTCTGTGATGTCTACCTTGGTAATAGTTATGTGCTTCTGCAACTGAATGCTGTAGTAGTTCTCCCAACATATGTGGAATCGGGGATATCAAATAACAAGCACGATTGCTCCGGGCAAGGCTGCAGCACTTTAGATGGAAAGGATTGCAAAGTTATTTCTTGGAACATCGCTAGCCTGGCAAACAAGTTCTTAGATCCTGCTTGGATTTTATTTCTAAAATTGTTTAATGTGATTACAAGAAACATGGGCCATTGAGAATAGTCTCCCCCTGGAGTGTTACAAGTCCTTTTTTGTACCTGCTATTCCCTTGAGGTCAGGAAGACCAAAGGGGGGTCTAGTGAATTATGTTTTTCTAGATGTAGAATGTCCGTGCTGACCACAGATAATTCCTGTCTGCAATCACTGTTGTTGTGCTATGGGTCCTGTAAAATTGGCCTTTTACATTTTTATAATGCTACCTCTTCATTTCCAGCTGTTTGCAACATACCTCTGCTTGGTTAATTTTCAAGGAATCAGTTTACCTCAGGCTATAATAATTTAATGATTATTAAAGATTTTAACATCCATTTATGTGGGGACCTGAGGACAACTGGCCTTATTGACGTGGGTTGTTCACTACTAAAGAGTATTCACTTTGAGTACACCACCCAGGGAGACTCTCTTAATAAATTTGATTTAACTTCGGCTAAGTGAAAATTGGAGCCTTTCAGGAAGGATTTCAACCCTCTTTTTTGGGTAGGGGAAGTGGTTTGTTTATTGATTTTATCCTCGTGTCAACCCCTCTCTTTTATCTTATCTTGGATTTTTTTATTGAGCCAGCACATATAGCGATCACAACCAGCTATGTGCGTTAATTAGAGGGGCCATTATTAGCGCCAACTAAGGGGGGCAGGGAAGAGTGGGTTACTAAAAGTTACAGATGGGGGAAGAAGGCTAAAATGGGCTCAGATAATCCCGGAATCCTTTCATGAATCCCTATTTGCCTTGTGCCAGAAGAAGCTAGCCATCAGTATTGCCCGCTAGCGGATCTACAGGACATCATAGAGGCCTTTAATGCCATCTCTTTTACAATAACAGACCTTCTTAATGTCCCTGCTTGGTGACCTTCTATCTTGACCCCTAGATGGTTTGATTTCATACTGCTCTTGTGCATCTAGGAAACTGAAGGAAGCCCCAGGCCAGAGCCCGAGGTACACTGCACCTGATTAAGATCTGTTGTAGGTCCTATAAAGTGCAATTAGCAAGATGAAAGTACCTCTGAAGGAGGGAGCATGGAGGGAGCCAATTGAGGCATCATAAATAGCCCCTTCTTAGCTGAAAAGGCAGGAAATCCCGTGGGGACCATATAATGGAGCACAAATGGGTGCTCCACTTTGAGGACATGTTTCCGTGCCCCCCTGACAGGATTACAGCTTCTGGATTGGGTAAAGGCAAATCTGCTTTGGTTTTTTCAACTGAGAAAGTTAGGAAGGGCATCACTGGGCAGTCTTTAATAAAGCACTAGGACCAGATGGTATTCCACCTGATCTTTCCAAATCCGATTTGAATTTGTGGGTCCCAGCCCTTACAACCATTTTTAATGCCACGGTAAGGACTGGCCCCTCTGGTTCCTGGGCCATATCTACCGTAGTCTCAGTAGTTAAAAAGGGAAAAAGAGACAATACACTTTGCTACAGGCCAATCTCCCAGTTGGACTCGATGGTCAAGGTGGTTGGATGCATCTTATTAGATAGGCTGACCTGCTGGGCAGAAGAAAATGACATCTTAGCCGATGTCCAGTATGGCTTTCGTCCGGGACGGTCGAATGTTGACCAATGCTTAAACTTATTTATGGTCCTTAATAATTACACAGTTGCCCACCCTGGCACCATCCATCTGGCCTTTATGGGCCTGACTTCCGCGTTTGATGGCATAAATAGATCTAAGCTCTGGCAGACAATGTTGTCCATCGGGGTGAATGGTGATATTGTCCATTTCCTGAGATACAGTGGCCGAGGTTCGATATACCCAAGTTTTGAAGGCTATCCGTCAGTTTTCTATAAAACGAGTTCAACATGGTTGTATCATGGCCCCTTTTTTTTTTAATCTATATATCAACAATCTGGAAACGGTTTTAGTAGAGTCCAAGATAGATTATTCCCGGGTGGGCCGATGTGGTCTGACCATTTTACTGTACGCTGATGATGCAGTCCTTATGGCCTGGACTACAAAGGTTTTACAAACTTTACTTAATGCATTTGCCTCATTTATGGAAGAAAAGGACCTGCTGATAAACAATTCAAAATCTTATGTGATGCAGGTGGGACCTTGTACAAGAAAGCACTATTGCTTCCAGTTAGGATCAGTCCAGGTCCCGTGTACAGATGTCTTTTACTACCTGGGGGTCCTGTTAGATGATAAGATGAAAAGGGGGCCATTAAAACTGAGAAAAAAGGGAGATTTAATATGGGCCAATACAGCTATTTTTAACTTTGCCTCAAGATTAGGAAGTAAGTCGATTGGGGCTCTTCTGCAGATATACCGGGCAACGTTCATCGCCATAGTTTCCTATGGTAATGAAATCTGGGGATATACTGCCTACGAGGAATTACAAGTGGTTGAAAATGGCTTTTAGAGACATCTTTTATGTGTGCACAATGGAACCTCAACCCTAGCGGTATACGAAGAGCTGGGTGTGTCTTACCTCTCTAACCTGTTGGCCTTTCGCCATCTGTTTTTGTGGTTAAACACCTGGCTGAGTTAGGGGATAACATTGAATAAATTGATCCTGAAGGCTTGCATGACCATTGACCATGTCCACCACACCCCCTGGCTCAATTATAAAATCGGATGCTTCTCGAGCTAGGGAAGAGCTGACCTATTTTCCTACCCAGAAACGATGAATAAGAATGACCTGGGGTGGGCAAGAGTGTCCTTTTTCAGACAAAGGGCCTTAGATAGGGAAGAACAGGAGTTAATGAACCCAAGCATATGCAGATTTATCATCCTTAAAACCGTGCGCAATATCTTTTAAGGTTTATAGGTACTTACGATAATTTTTTATTGACTAGGTTTCATTTTGACCTCTTTTGTCTCCTGCTGGCGCAGCCACGTGGTCGTAGTAGGGGTCAAAGCATCGCGTCCTGTTGCTGCAAGGGTAAGTCTATACAGGACATGCTCCATTTTATAATGTTTTGTAGTTATTTTGAAGACCACAGAAGACTTTTATCATTCCCATTTTGAAAAAGCTCAAGTTCAGGCTGGTGCGCACTGTCTTTACATCCTTAACTTTTTGAAATCAGCTGTTAGGCTCAGAGCTAGTTGTGATTAGCTGTCCGAGGTACACAAGGGATTGTCAAGATGTGACCCTGAATGTATTGTCGCACTGAGTACCTCTAGGGAACTTCTATCTTTTCATAGATTGTTTTTATATATAGCACTTAATGTTATTTAGTAGATTCTTTCCTTGTGAGACTTTTTTTCTTGTATATATTGTTTTGCTTGACTTGTATGGTTTTATGCAAAACCGAATAAAGTGATCTCATGATGATGATGAATGCTGTAGTAGCTCTGACAAGAAGTGTGCAGCTGCATCATAACTCACATAGTTTTTTAAGTTAGGGTCATCAGCTGCACCACACGTGTCATAATACATGTAGAAGTACAGACATACCTCAGACATGATAGAAAGCAGATATTCAAACTTGACAGAGTACACTTTCTTTTTAAAGCAGACACATACATTTATATGGCCTACTTGAAGTGTAGCTTTCCAGAGATTCATATGCACTAGGATGTACAATAATACATCTGTCAACATGTTTTGAACCTCACTTTTCTCTTGCAGTTTCATTATACACTGACAGCTCACAATGTCATGCCTATGGAAAAATGAAAGACCAACTCTTCTCATGCCGTTTTTGTGAGTCTCGGCACGTTTCTCAAGATGTCAATGAGCACGTCTCTGCCTTGATCACACATATAAATAAGCCTATAGATAACAAAATATCTCTGTTTCACACCACATGCTCCCTAAATTTGTGTAGAAGAAAATGTATGGTTTACTTTCTGCTCATTATACATGGCAGGCAAGTATTAAACTCTGTATTCGAGTGCTACTGTGATGATTATCTAGGTAAGGGATCCAGGCTTCTGAAACTGAATGCTGTACTACGTCTGACAAGATTTGTGCAGAGGTATGACAAACTGCAGGCTTTTAACCCCCTACGCAAGCACTACCTCCCTGGTGCGGTGCACGTCCGTTGGCCATCACCAGGGAGGGCCCCCTTTAAACCTCCGGTGCATCGCACCGGAGATTGTTTTTTTTTTTTATTCCCCCTGGGGGAGACATGGAAGGCTTTCCGGGTCCTCCCGCTCTCCCTCCCGCCCATCTGGGACGTCAGCGCACCGCGAGGCACTCTGACGTCACTGATTTCCCCACCAGAGCAAAGGACAGCAGCAGGTAAGGCCGCGCTAAACTCCGATGGGGAAAACGGCCTTCCCAGCTTTCAGGGAGGCTTCGTTTGAAAGGGGAGAGTCTCCCTTTTCAAACAAGGCCTTCCTGAAAGGGTTTCCTGGCAGTGGATTGCAGCACTGCGAACCGTGGGTGCTCGGAGCGAGAAGCACACCGAGCGCCCACAGCGCCGCACGGTGCGCGCACCTCGCGAGTTATAGTTATCTGAACTAACTATAACGGGGGAATTTCACGGGTTTTGTACGAGTGCAATGTCCAACTAACTATAACTTTCCCTCAAACCTATGTTTTTTTCAGTGAATTTCTAAGGTTTTTTAAATGCTAATTACTAACTATAACGCCCCTGAAACCTATGGTTTTTTCACTGAATTTCAAAGGTTTTTTAAATGCTAGTTTCTAACTATGCCTATAGAGGTAGGACATGTGATGAAAGAAGAAACAACACACAGAAAGAAAAAAAAGAAATGCAGAAAGAAGCAACAGAAGTCCTCAAAGACGAAGAAAAGTGCAGGAAGAAGCCAGACATGTGCAGAAAGAACCAACAGAGGAGCAGAAAGAGGCCTTGCTTCAAAATCATCCTGTGCCCACGACTTTTTCAGAGGGGTACTGGTGGTAACTGACTCTGACTAACCAGGCCTAGAGCCAGTGCTATGCTAAACGACACTTAGAATACAGTGAAAACACCTACATACACTAGGGAACAATATGCGTTGGGGTTCCCCTGTGATTAGCATAACCTCCTCTGTAAGCTCCTAGTACATAATAGGGCAGGGGGATTAAAACGACCTCTTAAAACACGCCACGGGGTACGTTTGCACACTGGTGAAGGGAGGGAGGGAGCCTGAGGTGACATGTGTGCAAAGTTGGGGGATAAAGTCCCCTTGAATACTGAGCGTCCCTAGGGGCCAACTAACCCACCAGGTATGTCCAGTAAGTGTCAGAGAGTTGCATCGCAGAGAGGTGTAAAATGGAGCATGGCCGCGGACCACCTCTCTTCAACGCAGCGCAGTGGCGCTTACTGTAAGCACCTGGTGGGCTAGTTGCCCCCCAGGGGCCCTCAGGATTGAAGGGGAATTATTTCCCCAACTGAAAACGCGCCACAGGACGGGTTTGCAAACGTCACCTCAGGCCCCGTCCCCTCCCTTCACCACTGTGTAAACATGCCCTGTGGCCATTTTAAGTTGGGAGATTAAGTCTCCTTGAATCCTGAGGGTCACTAGGGTCCAAGTAGCCCACTAGGTACCTCCAGTAAGCACCACAGAGCTGCGTTGCAGAGAGGTATAAAAAGGGGAACGGCCTGGACCACCTCTCTGCAACGCAGCGCAGTGGCGCTTACTGGAAGCACCTGGTGGGCTAGTTGCCCCCCAGGGGCCCTCAGGATTGAAGGGGAATTATTTCCCCAAATGAAAACACGCCACAGGACGTGTTTGCACACGTCACCTCAGGCCCTGTCCCCTCCCTTCACCACTGTGTAAACACGCCCTGTGGCCGAGGTTAAGACCCCTTGAATACTGAGGGTCCCTAGGGTCCAACTAGCCCACTAGGTACCTCCAGTAAGCGCCACAGAGCTATGTTACAGAGTGTTGTAAAAAGGGGCATGGCCTGGGCCACCTCTCAGCAACACAGCGCAGTGGCGCCTACTGGAGGTAAGTGGTGGGCTAGTTGGCCCCAAGGGACCCTCAGGATTGAAGAGGAATTAATTCCCCAACTTAAAACGTGCCACAGAGTGTATTTGCACACATATCACCTCAGGCCCCGTCCCCTCCCTTCACCACTGAGCAAAAACGCACCCCGTGGCGCGTTTTGAGTTGGTGGATAAAGTCCCCTTGAATCCTGATGGTCCCTGGGATCCAACTAGCTCACCAGGTACCTCCAGTAAGCGCCACAGAGCTGTGTTGCAGAGAGGTGTAAAAAGGGGCGTGACCTCTGAATGCCTCTCTGCAACGCAGCTCCCTGGCGCATACTGGAGGCACCAGGTAGGCAAGTTGGCCTCCAGGGACCATCAGTATTCAAGGGGAATTAGTTCCCCAACTTACAACTCGCCAGGGGGTGAGTTTGCACAATGGTGAAGGAAGGGGGCGGGGCCTGAGGTGACATGACTGCAAACACGCCCTGTGGCACGTTTTAAGTTGGTGAATTAATTCCTCTTCAATCCTGAGGATCCCTGGGAGCCAACTAGCCCACCAGGTACCTCCAGTATGCGCCAGGGAGTTGCGTTGCAGAGAAGTGTTCAGAGGCCATGCCCCTTTTACAACACTCTGCAACGCAGCTCCGTGGCGCTTACTGGAAGTACCTGGTAGGCTAGTTGGCCCCCAGGGGACCTCAGGATTGAAGAGGAATTAATTCCCCAACTTAAAACGTGACACAGGGCGTGTTTGCACACATGTCTAATCAGGCCCCGCCCCCTCCCTTCATCACTGTGCAAACGCGCCCCGTGGCGCATTTTAAGTTGGGGGATTAACTCCCCTGGAATCCTGAGGGTCCCTGGGGTGCAACTAGCCCACCAGGTACCTCCATTAAGCGCCACAGAGCTGCGTTGCAGAGAGGTGTAGAAGGGGCGTGGCCTCTGAACACCTCTCTGCAACGCAGCTCCCTGGTGCATACTGGAGGTTCCTGGTGGGGTAGTTGGCCCCCAGGGCCCCCCAGTATTCAAGGGGAATTAGCTCCCCATCGGCAAACGCGCCAGGTAGTGCATTTGCAGAGTGCTGCAGGGAGGGGGCGGGGCCTCTGGCGCGATGCCGGTCTTTTTTTATTATTTATTTTTTTAAGAAGGGGGGCTGTGTGGCCCCCCTTCTTTTCCAATTTTACTGGGCCTGGGGACCGCATCCCCAGGGCCTGACCTCAATTTTTTTTTTTAATTAAATTGGAAGGGGGCCGCGTGGCCCCCCTCCCAAGGCCATAATCAGCCCCAGGGACCCCATCCCCCGGGGCATTGCCATTTTTTTCCCCCTAATTTATCTGGAGGGGGGCTGCGTTGCCCCCCTCCTCAGGCCATTTATGGCCCTGGGGACCCCATCCCCCAGGGCCGGCCTTTGGTTTTTTTTAAAGTATTTTTTGTTTTGTTTTGTTTTTTGAGGAGGGGGGCTGCGTGGCCCCCTCCCGGGCCACTTTTGGCCCCAGGAACCCCATCCCCCGGGTCCGGCCCTATCCGTTGGAGACCGAGGGGGGTCCCCAATCCCCCCACGGTCCTGCCAGCTCCCCGCGTCCTGCGGGAGACGGCATTGCTTTTTCACATGGGGAGCTGCTAAGATGCAGCTCCCCATGTAGAAAGGTTTCCTGCTCTCTCTTCCAAAAACCAAAGCAGAGTTTGCTATGGCAGGGCGGGAGCTGCGAGGCTCCTGCCCTGCCATACCAAAATGCAGTGTTCCAGGGGGAAGAACCCTGGGACACTGCAGGAGCCGGCCCTGGGGGTGGCAGTCCCCAGGGCTATCGAGGTCTCCAGGAGGGGGGCCGCGCGGCCCCCCTCCCACCATTTACAAAGCCCCGGGGAGGTAGATGTCCCCAGGGCTGGGGAGTCCGTAACGGACCCCCCAATTTGCATGCTTAGTGCCCCGGAGAGGTAGCAGTCCCTGGGGCGTGTGGGGGAGCTCGAGCCCCCCACACAGGTTTGTTTATTTTAAAAAATAGCAAGTCCCTGGGGTGGCGGTCCTTGGGGCTTGGGGGGCCTTTGAGCCACCCACCCATTTAATTCACAAGCCTTGGGGGGTGGCGGTCCCTGTGGTTGCGGGGGGGCCATGAGCCCCCGCAAATATTTTTGAAAAGCCCCGGGGGTGGCACTCCCCGGGGCTGGGGGGCCCCTTTGGGCCCCCATTACAATATAAAGATTGCCCCCTGGACTTGGCCCACCCGGGGGCTAAATTGTAATGAAGCAAGGGAGCCCACGCTTCATTTTTTTTTCGGCGGCCAGATCCACGGATCCTCCACGCATCCCGCGATTTAAAAAAAGAAGAATTTTGGCCCTGGGGGTCCTTGTGTGACCCCCTGAGCAGGACTAGGGGGTCAGGGTGTTTCTACCCTGCCTCTTTTTCGTGTTTTGCATGTTTGTTTTTCTCTTTTCTTGTGCCTCGGTTCTACTGAGGCACAAGATGGCTGCCAACACTTCCTGGTTTGGAGTGTTGACAACCAATTAGCATGAAGCTCATAATCAGGAGGGTGCGCGGATCCTCCGTGCCTCTAGATATCACTATCTTTATTTCTTAATTTGTCAAAAACTACTGAACGGATTTACACCATTTTTAAAAAGGTCACTTTCTGAGCCAAGCAGTACCGTTGCCAAATTTGGTGTAATTCCGTTCAGCAGTTTTTGCTATAACCGTGTCTAAAGTTTCCTATGGGAAAATGATTTTTTGACCACTATTTTTTGAATTTCCCAGGAACTACTGAACGGATTTACACCATTAAAAAAAAAAGGGGCTTTCTGAATCAAGGGCTACCTTTTTGCATAATTTGGTGTAATTCCGTTAAGCAATTCGGGCTGTAGCCATGTCCAAAATTTCCTATGGGAAATAACATCGGGAAAATGCGTTTTGCGACGCCACAGAGCTGCATTGCAGAGAGGTGTAAAAAGAGGCACAGCCTACACCACCTCTCTGCAATGCAGCGCAGTGGCGCTTCCTGGAAGCACCTGGTGGGCTAGTTGGCCCCCAGGGTCCCTCAGGATTGAAAGGGAATTATTTCCCAAACTTAAAACGAGCACAGGGCTTGTTTGCACACGTCACCTCAGGCCCCGTCCCCTCCCTTCACCACTGTGTAAATACGCCCTGTGGCCGTTCTAAGTTGAGAGATTAAGTCCCCTTGAATCCTAGGGGTCCCTAGGGTCAAACTATCCCACTAGGTACCTCCAGTAAGTGCCACAGAGCTGCGTTGCAAAGAGGTGTAAAAAGGGGTGTGGCCTCAGAACACCTGTCTGCAACGCAGCTCACTAGCACATACTGGAGATACCTGTTGGGCTAGTTGGCCCTCAGGGACCCTCAGTATTGAAGGGGAATTAATTCCCCAACTTACAACTCGCCAGGGGGCGTGTTTGCAGAGTGCTGCAAGGAGGGCCGTGGCCTCCGGCACAATTCCAGTCTTTTATTTATTTATTTTTTTAAGAAGGGGGCTGTGTGGCCCCCCTTCTTTTTCTAATTTATTGGCCCTGGGGACCCCATCACCCAGGGCCTGCCCCCTAATTTTTTTTTTAGAAAAAAAAAATTTGGAAGGGGGCACGTGGCCCCCCTCCCGAGGCCTTAATCGGCCCCGGAGACGACAACCCCCGGCGCATGGCCTTTTAAAAAAAAATATTTAGGAGGGGGCTGCGTTGCCCCCCTCCTCAGGCCACTTATGGCCCCGGGGACCCCATCCCCCAGGGCCGGCATTTGTATTTTATTATTTTTTTTAATATAAATTTATAAGAACACCTAGGACATGCTGGACAAACCGTATGTACCGATCACCATGACGATTTGCGTGATATTCATTAAAAGGCGTCTATGCATACAATGAATCCACGTGGAATGTATTTATACCGCTAGTGAAGTTCTGGCGTGTCTGACGCCCTACCGTCCCTAATCCCGGCGCCCCCGCCGGTGGGTACTCTCCAAGTAGACACCCTTGTCATTTATTTATACAAACATGGGTAGCTATTGAAGGGCACATTTAATACACACGCACACCAAGCCACTTAAAGGGGATTCGACAAAAATTCGACCAAAACTATGAAAGAAACTCCCCTCACGGTTAATAAAACACACATCCACCGCCGGATGTGTAATACTTTTTATTTTACTCTCTGGAAAGGAGACAAACCTCACTTAAGAGTCACAGCGTGCTCCTGCCTGAGCTTAATGCTGTGTTACACCCACCAGTGCCCGCCGAGTGCCACACACCTCTGTGTTGTATTCTACCAGCTAGTGCGTATGCTATGACACTCTCTAGCCCATGTGCACTGTAACACCACCCCGTGAATATGTCATGCCACACTTGCTTTCACACGGGTTATATTGCCCCATCTAATGTGTCTTCCTCGATGCCTATGTTATAACGCACAGTGCTATGCTATTCATATTACAATCTGGGATCCAAATCTTTGTCACAGTGTATATGCAACGTTACACTCCCCAGCACATATTTTATATTACAACTTTAGAGACTAGTTAGGTTACACAACACTGCCCTGTGCATATTACACTCCAAGGTGCATATCGCATAGCACGCGCTGGTGCCTGTGCTATCACGCGCTCTCCACTGAATCTGTCATTGCGCACAATGTATTGCATATTATATTTCACGCCCTGGTTCGTCTTATATCACACTTTTTGGTGCATAGTTTATACCATACACTATATCTAGTTTTCATTTTCAATCGTGCTCTCAGGACTATATTCTATATAACATTGCATTCACCTACCCTTTTCACAGGCATTACATTTTGCGATGGAGTGGAGGGTCAGGGGGTGTTTCTGCCAAGTGAGCCCGGAGTCACAGTCACAAACGTCCTCTTCTTCCTGAATAAAAGTGAGATTATGCTGCATACTTGTTCATATTTTAAGTAGTTCTCACAGACACACATTTTAAAACAATAAAGTTCCTAATACCTGCCTTCTCTGACTGGTTAGCTTGCCGCACCATCCACCTCCTCCCTATCCTCTGTTGTCTGAATCCATGGACTAGCCTCCTCCCATCTGCCATGCATGGTCTGATGTGCTGCCACTGCCCTCCATTTAGCATGATGTACCAGTCCACTCCTCCTGCCCTCCATTGCCCAGTTCTATACCCCATCATTAACCTCCTGCTTAGCCTCTGTGCTTAGCTTGCTGCTCCTATTCTCCTAACCCCCTGCCCTCCGATGTCTTTATGCATGCCCCTGCTCCATCCTTTTTGCCAGCATGTTCCATGGACCTGCCACTCTTATCTACTCTGAGTGTTCTGTTGAGCTGCCACTCCCCTCCCACTTGCCTAGCATTGTCAGATGACTGTAACCTGTCCCTGCCACCTCCACCCTGCCTGTCCACATTCCATGCCCTTATCCCCTTCCTCCTGTCCTCCATGGTGCATTTTACTGCCACACCCTTCTGCCCTCCCTGGTCTGTTGTGCTGCAACTGCTCCTCCTGCCTGCCCCGTGTGGTCTGTTGTGAGGCCACTTCCCCTTAACTCTCTTGTTTGTGCCCTGGTCCTGACCCTCTCCTCTATCCTCGATGGTCCACTCCTCCTGCCCTCCATTGCCCAATTCTATGCCAAATCATTGTCCTCCTGCTTAGCCTCTGTGCTTAGCTTGCTGCCCCTATTCTCTTTCCCCTGCCCTCTGATGTCTTTGTGCATGCCCCTGCTCCATCCTTTTTGCCCACCATATTCCATGGACCTGCCACTCCTATCTACTCTGAGTGTTCTGTTGAGCTGCCACTCCCCTCCCACCTGCCTAGCATTGTCAGATGACTGTAACCTGTCCCTGCCACCTCTATCCTGTCTGTCCACATTCCATGCCCCTATCCCCTTCCTCCTGTCCACCATGGCCCATTTTACTGCCACACCCTTGTGCCCTCCCTGGTCTATTGTGCTGCAACTTCTCCTCCTGCCTGCCCCACGTGGTCTGTTGTGAGGCCCCTTCCCCTGAACTCTCTTGACTGTGCCAGGTCCTGACCCTCCCTTCTATCCTCGATGGTCCTTTGTGCATGCCCCTGCACCCTCCTTCTTGCCCATCAAAGCCATTGTGCTGCCACTAACCCTCCTGCTTGCCATGCATGGTCTTCTGTGCTGCCACGTCCCCTCCCACCTTCCCTGTGTGGTCAGCTAGCTGATCCTGACCCCTTCCCTCCTTCCCTCCGTGGTCTGTGTGTATGTCATCATAGTCTCATTGTTGCTCTCCATGGTGTGTCTTGCTTCTAGTGCCCATCCTGCCTGACCTCCATGGTCATCTTGCTGCTCCTGCCCTGCCCCCTTGCCCCCAGTCCTCTGTTTCCATGTGCAGACCCCTATTCCCTCTCTCCTGGCTTGTCTGTTTCATTGTAATGCCCCTGATCCATCCCTCCTGCCCTTTATGGTCTGTTATGTTGCAGCTTTCTCTCCTGTCTGTCCATTATGGTCAGCTAGCTACCATTGCCTCTTTTCCCTCTGTTTTCTGTTGTCCATGTGCATGGTCCTGTCCCCTCCCTATTGCTTGCTATGTTGTGCTGCACTCCCATCCCGCATGCCGTGTGTGGTGTATTGTGCTGCTGCAAACCCTGATGCCTGCCCTGTAGGGTCAGTTTGGTGCACCTCTCCATGTCCCTCCTGTCCTCTGTTATCCGAGTCCATTTCCCTACCCCAATTCCTCCTGCCTTCCATGATCCAATGTACATACTTGCGACCATTTTGAACTTGGTAAGAGGGAGATTTTGAAAAAAAACTGGGGTATTGATTTTCCCCTTTGAGTTACATTGAAAAAGAGGAGATTGTAGACAGGAGACAGATCAAATAAAGCCCATTTGAGCTTAAAAACATTGGACGTTTCCTGGCTGAATCGGGTCTGTTGGCATGTATGGTTGTACTATCACTACCTCTTCCTTCTGCCCACAATGGTCTATTATATTGCCACAGCCTCTCTTGCCAGTCCTGTATTGTTGGTTTGTTGCCCCTGCCCCCCTTTCCACTGCCCTCCATAGTCTGTTCTACTGCCACTGCCCTTCCTGCCTGCCCACTGTGGTCAAATTGTTGCTTCTGCACCCTCCTACCTGCCTTTAATTTTCAGAGTCCGTGCCCCTGGCCTCTGCCTCGCAACAGTATCCTAATGAACAACTAGTTTGCTAACATTCTATATTTATTACAAAAGTGTGGAACACCTGACGTCATCTTGATGTGATCAAAACTGTAATACCTAGAGCATTTCCTTTAGAAATTACATATATGAGAGGGTCTTATTTGCATCAAATTTATGCTTAGTGCTCTAAAAAACTAAAATGAGGACATATTTTCTGAGTTTTCAAATAGCGAAAAAGCACTTTTAAATTATTTGTTATCTTTATGTTTTTTGTTATCCAGTTGACCACTTGATTAAATGTTGCACTTAGGGGAGAGGATGTGGTGTTACTCCAGAGCTGCAGACTTTGCAACTGGGGAACCAGGTTGGAGTTTCTGCTTCAGCTCAACATTCTGTGATTCTGGTCAAATCATTTAATCTCCCCATGTCTACAAACAAAATGAATTTGTTATTGTGTGATGTAACCAATGCTCATGTAAAGTACTCCAATACCTGACAAGTCTGCACTATATAAAACTGCAAAAACACAAAAAATATAAAGTCTTTTGCACACTTCTGTCATTAGGCTACATGTGGGCTACATCTGGGTGATATTTGTGATGCATTTAGGCTCTTTTGTCTCTGGTGGCCATCTTGGGAGATTTATTTGTTATGAAGTTTCCTAATTTCCTCATTTGCTGCTGTCTCCTCAGTAGGAAATGCTTTCAGTTTTTTACTTTGATTCCATCAAGAAGGTATTAAGATATGTCACACATTTTCCATAAATTCTGAATGTTAGCACTCTAGTTGCTCATTAGATCACTGTAGTAAAGCTACTGCTCACCACCGAAGTCTGCTGCTGGTATTAAAAGTTCATGTTTCAGTCTGCATGTCAGAATTTTTTAATGAAATAGAAGAGGATTTGAGAAGTCACTCAAAATGTGCCCTAATTTGTCTTTCATCAGCACTAATCATAATTTCTATAGCAAAATGAACCCCCTCATTGTGTTCCTTTTTAAATGAAATGTTTTAAGTGTTACCAGTTTATTGCAATCAAGATGGCTTCAGGTGTGCCATACTTTTGTCATAAGTAAGACAGTAAGCGCTCACGTTGTTCTTAAAAACACTCTGGGGCATTCTGTCATTGGGCTATACTTGAGCTACATCTGGGTGATATTTGTGCTGCATTTGGGCTCTTTTGTCTCTGGTGGCCATCTTGGGAGACTTATTTGTTATGAAGTTTCCAAATGTCCTCATTTACTACAGTCTCCTCAGTAGGAAATACTTTCAGTTTTTTACTTTGATTCCATCAAGAAGGCATTCAGATGTGTCACACATTTGCCATAAATTCAGAATGTTAGCACACTAGTTGCTCATTAGATCACTGTATTAAAGCTACTGCTCACCAGGGAAGTCTGCTGCTGGTATTGAAAGTGCATGTTTCAGTCTGCATGTCAGCATTTCTTAATGAAATAGAAGAGGATTTGAGAAGTCACTCAACTTGTGCCCTAATTTTTCTTTTTGCAGCACTATTCATACTTTCTATGGCAAAATGAACCCCCTCATTTTGTTCCTTTTTAAATTAAATGTTTTAAGAGTTAGCACTTTATTCCAATCAAGATGGCATCAGGTGTGCAATACGTTTGTCATAAGTAGGACTGTTAGCGCTCTAGTTGTTCTTTAGAACACCCTGGGAAGCTGCAGTAGAACACAAAGAAATCAACTGACAGTCTCTGCCCTTGTTGGATGTACATGTTTTACTGAGAATGTCAGACTTCATTCTCACATGACTGAGAAAGATAATGTGAATTTACAGAAAATATGCTCTCTGTTTAGCTTATAGATCACCTTCCAAACCTCTGTGGCAAAAGCATGAGAAAATAGTTTTTTCTCAAACATGATTCATGATATCCCAGCAGAAGGCTTATTCACTTGGTAAAATCACCTTCGAACACACCACAATTCCTAAAATGAGTATGGTACCATCAACAAATGATTTATAATGTAACTTAAGTCTTAAAGCCTTCTATTAACTGCAATGATTTTTAATGAGGTGCTATCATGTATATTGGTCCCAAGATGGCTGCCAACACTTCTTGGATGAAGTGCTGACAGCCAATCAGATCTCACAATGAGATGTGTGGTTAGGCTCTGCCCAGATATATATACGATTTTACTTTTGATTTTCTCAGGAACTACTGAACGGATTTACACCATTTACCTTTTTGCCAAATTTGGTGTAATTCCATTCAGCAGTTCGGGCTGTAGCTGCAATTAAAGGTTCCTATGGAAAACTGCATGGGGAAAACACGTTTTGGGACCCCCTTTTTTCTCGGCCCCCGCTTGACGAATCACCCCGAGAGTTTCAGGATAGGAACGGACCAGAGCGCCCCACCAGTTTTGAAAATTTCACGTAGATTCATCAACCGGCGCCAAAGTTATTCCAAATAGAATGTTGTGGATTTCCTATGAATAATAGGTCCTAACTATAACTACCAACTGGCGACTGCCAGTAGGTAATATATTCGTATGGATTACCGGCGGATTTACCTGTGATCGCTGAGTTGTTTCGAATGCTGCCTCATGAATAAAAGAATCAACACCCGCTGCGTGTGGCATCTTCAATTGTTGAGAGCTTTGTTGATTGGCATATATGGTGGCCTGCCCAGGTCGCGAGGATGCCCCCCTACAGACAAGCGGATCCAGTGCCATCATGAGTACGACGCAAATGGAACGTCAAGTGTATTTGTGGGGAAAAAAACAGCAGGATGTCAACTCAATGTAGCACAGGTACCCACTGTGGAAATAGTAACTTTAAAGGAGACACAGCAGAGGCATCCACTAAGGATTTAATGCAACATAAACCCAATGAACCATAATGCACTGATCTGCCACGTCCACAAGGCGGGACTATCAAGCGTTAATTAGTACAAAACTCGCAGTGCTGCTGCTTCTCTGCAAATGCCGTTCCTGAGATCAAGGGCGAGAGGACGCCCAAAACGCGTATGGATTACCGACGGATTTACCTGTGGCCGCTGAGTTGTTTCGAATGCTGCCTCATGAATAAAAGAATCAACACCCGCCACGTGTGGCATCTTCGATGTTGGGAGCTTTGTCGATTGGTATATATGGTGGCCTGCCCAGGTCGCAAGGATGCCCCGCTGCAGACGAGCGGATCCAGCGCTGTCACAAGTACGACGCAAATGGAACGGGAGTGTATTTGTGGGGAAACAAAACAGCAGGATGCCAACTCAAAGATGCACAGGAACCCACTGTGGAAATAGTAACTTTAAAGGAACACAGCAGCGGCATCCACTAAGGATTTAATGCAACATAAACTGGATGAACCATAATGCACTGAGCTGCCACGCCCATAGGGCGGGACTATCAAGCGTTAATTAGTACAAAACCCGCAGTGCTGCTGCTTCTCCGCAAATGCCGTTCCTGAGAT
Organism: Triturus cristatus; assembly: GCF_964204655.1. Classification (NCBI taxonomy): domain Eukaryota; kingdom Metazoa; phylum Chordata; class Amphibia; order Caudata; family Salamandridae; genus Triturus; species Triturus cristatus. The sequence goes on from NC_140586.1 coordinate 13,468,817, forward strand.
CAAGGGCTAGAGGACGCCCGAAACGCATATGGATTACCGGCGGATTTACCTGTGGTCGCTGAGTTGTTTCGAATGCTGCCTCATGAATAAAAAAATCAACACCCGCCACGTGTGGCATCTTCAATGTTGGGAGCTTTGTCGATTGGTATATATTCCCAGGAAGAGGTGTTTGTTGCATATTAAATGGCGTGGTTCAGCCGTGAGCCTGCACCGCCAGCAAGTGTGCCTAATTTGCCCGAAATTGAACCATTGTGTGTGATCGCTGTATGCGCAAGGGCAATGGCACTGCCGAAGACTGACTTTGGCATGGTTCTCGGTCGCCTTGAAAGTGGGCGATTTGAGATGCAGTGAACCCGGAATGCGATAACATCATTAAAAGACATAATCCACTGGAGGATACAAAATGCGGAGGGACTTAAAACCGCAAGTACCACAATACATCTGGTTAACCCATCTGGGCGTCCACTAGGGGGCGAGCAGTATAAGAACTGGTAATTGAATTGTTGGTTTGTTTGCCCCTCATCGAATGTCTCGGCTCACCTCCGAAGAAGATCAATGCTGATCGAAACATGTTAGGACTCTGCCGGTAATTCATTAAAGGGATTGAATTCGCTGTGGAGTGTGGCTGTCTCCTTTTCCCAGGAAGAGGTGTTTGTTGCATATATATATATATATATATATATATATATATATATATATATATATATATATATATATATATATTATCTACTGGCGGTCGCCAGTAGATAGTTATAGTTAGGACCGTGTTTCCATAGGAAATCCGCAACATTCTATTTGGAATAACTTTGGCGCCGATTGACGAATCCTCGCGAAATTCTTAAAATAGGTGGGGCGCTCCGTTCCGCTCCTTCCCTGAAAGTCTCGGGCTGATTCGTCAAGCGGGGGCTGAGAAAAAGGGGGGGTCCCAAAACGCGTTTTCCCCATGCATTTTTCCATAGGACCTTTAGTCCGAGCTACAGCCCGAACGGCTGAACAGAATTACTTGAAATTTGGCAGAGAGGTAGCCCTCAGGTCAGGGATGTGCCTTTTGAAGGTCTTGTGTAAATATGTTCAGTATTTCCTGAGAAAATAGCATTTAAATCAATATATATATCTATAGGCGCGCTCCGAGCGCGTACCGTAAGCTTACCGTACGCGCACGCCGCCGTGCACGTGCGCGATTCTGATTGGTTGTTAGATCTCAGTAAACATTCGAATTGGTCGAAACCAGGAAGTGTCGGACGCCATTTTGTCTCTCGCAGTCTGAGGGGGTGAAAAACAAAGGTGGAGAACGTGAAAAGGGGGCAGGGTGGACAGTTCCTGACCCCTAGCCTTTGTCAGGGGGTCCCAGAAGGACCCCCAAGGGCAAAAATTAATTTTAATTTATTTTTGAAAAATCGCCGAATGCGCGTAGCGTACACGCACGGCGTAAACGGAAAAATTCCGCGAACTTCGCGTAGCTATTACGCGTACCGTGCGCGCACGGCAAAGAAAATTTTTCAAAAAGGAAAGCTTAAAAAAAAATAAAAAAAATTGTGAGGTAAGGTTGGCTCTTAAAAGAGCCGTTGGGTTAATACAGGGATAGAGGAAAGAAAGAATGGGAATATTATGAGCGTCTACAAACATGCTGGTCTATCTTATTGTTAATAAGGGAAACAATGGTCTGCCCAAAAACAATAAGACCACAACACGTTGTACACCTCATTGAAACCCTCCGAAATCGAGGGTTAATGTCCAGAGGAGCAGAAGAAGGTGATGCTCCCACCTCAGAGGAAGGGCTCAGCTGAGCTGCCGATGATGTACTCGGCTGAGCTTCTGAGGTTGGGCTCTGTTGACTTACTGAAGAGTTTTCTTCAGTATGTCGAGCAAAGGTCCTGGGATGTTTATCCCTAATGTGTCTCATCATAGAGTGATTTCCAAAGGAATACTTCTTCCTTGGATCTCCTCTAGATAAAACACGGTCAAAAAGTGTGCAAGTGACCAATGGAGCATTGACCTTTTTCTGCCCCTCTGGAAAAGTAAAATACTCCCACACAAAAGAATCCTTTTGTTTCCTCCTTCTCTGTCTGATGATGGTGCTGCTAGGCTCACTCTCAGAAGAGGTCTGCTGCTCTGCCATTGTATGTCAATTCAGCTCCTTCTCCTAGGGGATCTCAAGCAGTAATGAGGGGAATGGGTGTGGTGTGGGAAGTTTCTGGAACTGAAAGTAGTTTCAACCAATGAAAAGTGTTCTTTGTGGATCACATGACCTACCGTGCGCGCTCCATAAGCTTACGGTACGCGCTCGTAAACAAGTACGCATGCGCAAACGTGACGCTTACGTAGCGCGTACGTAAGACGCACTCGCAGATGCGCATTACACGCCCCTGCATAACCGCGACGTTGCTTCCACGCAACGCGCATGCGTGTACGCGTACGTCGCGTACGTATCACGTAAGCGGACTGTACTTATGACGTACGGAGCGCGTAGCGTCAGCTTACCATACGCGCATCGTAGGCATTCAGATGTGTCACACATTTGCCATAAATTCGGAACGTTAGCACTCTACTTGCTTATTAGATCACTGTAGTAAAGCTACTGCTCACCAGGGAAGTCTGCTGCTGGTATTGAAAGTGCACGTTTCGGTCTGCATGTCAGAATTTTTTAATGAAATAGAAGAGGATTTGAGAAGGCAATCAAAATGTGCCCTGATTTATCTTTTTGCAGCACTAATCATAATTTCTATGGCAAAATGAACCCCCTCATTGTGTTCCTTTTAAATGAAACTACTGACTCTCTACTACTCACTCGCTGCTACTCTCTACTACTCACTCTCTACTACTCACTCTCTACTACTCAATCTCTACTACTCTCTACTACTCTCTACTACTACTCTCTACTACTCACTCTACTACTCTCTTCTACTCTCTACCACTCACTCTCTACTACTCCCTCTCTACTACTCACTCTACTACTCTCTACTACTCACTCTCTACTACTCTCTCTACTACTCACTCTCTACTATTGACTCTCTACTACTCACTCTCTACTACTCACTCTCCACTCTCCACTACTCACTCTCCACTACTCACTCTCTACTATTCGCTCTCTATTACTCTCTACTACTCACTCTCTACTACTCACACTCTACTACTCTACTAGTCTCTCTACTACTCACTCTCTACTACTCTACCACTCTCTACTACTTAATCTCTACTACTCTCTACTACTCACTCTACTACTCTCTACTACTCTCTACTACTCTCTCTCTACTACTCACTCTCTACTACTCACTCTCTTCTACTCTCTCTACTACTACTCTCTATTAATCTCTACTACTCCCTCTCTACTACTCACTCTATTATTCACTATACTACTCACTTTCTACTACTCCCTCTCTATTACTCTCTACTGCTCTCGCTCAACTACTCTCTACTACTCACTCTCTACTACTCTCTCTCTACTACTCTCTACTACTCACTCTCCACTACTCAGTCTCTACTACTCACTCTCTCCTACTCTCTACTACTCACTCTCTACTACTCTACTACTCTCTACTCTCTCTACTACAAACTCTCTACTACTCTCTCTACTAATCACTATCTACTACTCTCTACTACTCACTCTCTACTACTCTCTACTACTCTCTACTACTCAGTCTCCACTACTCCACTACCCTCTACTACTCACTCTCTACCACACAATCTCTTCTACTTTACTACTCCCTACTACTACTCACTCTCTACTATTCTCTACTACTTGCTTTCTACTACTCACTCTCTACTACTCACTATTACTCACTCTACTACTCACTCTCTACTACTCTCCACTACTCAGTCACCACTACTCCACTACACTCTCTCTACTACTCACTCTATACTACTCACTCTCTACCACTCTCTCTCTTCTACTTACTCTCTACTGCTCATTCTCTACTACTCCCTACTACTCACTCTACTGCTTACTCTCTACTACTCACTCTCCACTACTCCACTACTCTCTCTCTACTACTCACTCTCTTCTACTCTCTCTACTACTCCTCTCTACTAATCTCTAGTACTCCCTCTTTACTACTCACTCTACTATTCACTCTACTACTCACTCTCTACTACTCCCTCTCTACTACTCTCTACTGCTCTCTCTCAAATACACTCTACTACTCACTCTCTACTACTCGCTCTCTACTACTCTCTACTACTCACTCTCCACTACTCAGTCTCTACTACTCGCTCTCTACTACTCTCTACCACTCACTCTCTACTACTCTACTGCTCTCTACTCTCTCTACTACTCACTCTCTACTACTCTCTCTACTAATCACTATCTACTACTCTCTACTACTCACTCTACTACTCACTCCCTACTACTCACTCTTCAACTTTACTACTCCCTACTACTACTCACTCTCTACTATTCTCTACTACTTGCTTTCTACTACTCACTCTCTACTACTCCCTATTACTCACTCTACTACTCACTCTCTACTACTCAGTCTCCACTACTCCACTACCCCCTACTACTCTCTCTCTACTACTCACTCTCACCTACGCACTCTCTACCACTCTCTCTCTACTACTTACTCTCTACTGCTCACTCTTTACTACTCCCTACTACTCACTCTACTGCTTACTCTCTACTATTCACTCTCTACTACCCTCTACTACTCACTCTCTACTACTCACTCTCCACTACTCGCTACTACTCTCTCTCTACTACTCACTGACTCTCTACTACTCACTCTCTTCTACTCTCTCTACTACTCCTCTCTACTAATCTCTACTACTCCCTCTCTACTACTCACTCTACTATTCACTCTACTACTCACTCTCTACTACTCCCTCTCTACTACTCTCTACTGCTCTCTCTCAAATACACTCTACTACTCACTCTCTACTACTCGCTCTCTACTACTCTCTACTACTCACTCTCTACTACACTACTACTCTCTACTCTCTCTACTACTCACTCTCTACTACTCTCTCTACTAATCACTATCTACTACTCTCTACTTCTCACTCTACCACTCACTTTCTACTACTCTCTACTACTCAGTCTCCACTACTCCACTACCCTCTACTACTCACTCTCTACTACTCACTCTCTTCTACTTTACTACTCCCTACTACTACTCACTCTCTACTATTCTCTACTACTTGCTTTCTACTACTCACTCTCTACTACTCCCTATTACTCACTCTACTACTCACTCTCTACTACTCAGTCTCCACTACTCTACTACCCTCTACTACCCACTATACTTCTCACTCTCTACTACTCCCTACTACTCTCTCTCTCTCTACTACTCACTCTCTACTACTCTCTACTACTCACTCTCTACCACTCTCTCTCTACTACTTACTCTCTACTGCTCACTCTCTACTACTCCCTACTACTCACTCTACTGCTTACTCTCTACTACTCACTCTCCACTACTCCACTACCCTCTACTACCCACTCTCTTCTACTCACTCTCCACATCTCCCTACTACTCTCTCTCTACTACTCCTCTCTACTAATCTCTACTACTCCTTCTCTACTACTCATTCTACTATTCACTCTACTAATCAGTCTACTACTCACATTCTACTACTCCCTCTCTACTACTCTCTACTGCTCTCTCTCAGCTACTCTCTACTACTCACTCTCCACCACTCAGACTCTACTACTCGCTCTCTACTACTCTGTACTACTCACTCTCTACTACTCTCTCTACTAATCACTATCTACTACTCTCTACTTCTCACTCTACTACCCACTCTCTACTACTCTCTACTACTCAGTCTCCACTACTCCACTACCCTCTACTATTCACTCTCTACTACTCACTCTCTTCTACTTTACTACTCCCTACTACTACTCACTCTCTACTATTCTCAACTACTTGCTTTCTACTACTCACTCTCTACTACTCCCTATTACTCACTCTACTACTCACTCTCTACTACTCTCTACTACTCAGTCTCCACTACTCCACTACCCTCTACTACTCACTCTCTACTACACACTCTCTTCTACTTTACTACTCCCTACTACTACTCACTCTCTACTATTCTCTACTGCTTGCTTTCTACTACTCACTCTCTTCTACTCCCTATTACTCACTCTACTACTCACTCTCTACTACTCTCTACTACTCAGTCTCCACTACTCCACTACCCTCTACTACTCACTCTCTACTTCTCACTCTCTACTACTCCCTACTACTCTCTCTCTACTACTCACTCTCTACTACTCACTCTCTACCACTCCCTCTCTACTACTTACTCTCTACTGCTCACTCTCTACTACTCCCTACTACTCACTCTACTGCTTACTCTCTAGTACTCACTCTCTACTACCCTCTACTACTCACTCTCTACTACTCACTATCCACTACTCGCTACTACTCTCTCTCTACTACTCACTCTCTACTACTCTCTCTACTACTCACTCTCTACTACTCTCTCTACTACTCTCTCTACTACTCACTCTCTACTACTCTCTCTCTACTACTCTCTACTACTCTCTACTACTCTCTACTATTCACTCTACTACTCACTCTCTACTACTCCCTCTCTACTACTCTCTACTGCTCTCTCTCAAATACACTCTACTACTCACTATACTACTCGCTCTCTACTACTCTCTACTACTCACTCTCCACCACTCAGTCTCTACTACTCGCTCTCTACTACTCTCTACTAGTCATTCTCTACTACTCTACTACTCTACTCTCTCTACTACTCACTCTCTACTAATCACTATCTACTACTCTCTACTTCTCACTCTACTTCTCACTCTCTACTACTCTCTACTGCTCTCTCTCAAATACACTCCACTACTCACTCTCTACTACTCGCTCTCTACTACTCTCTACTACTCACTCTCCACCACTCAGACTCTACTACTCGCTCTCTACTACTCTGTACTCCTCACTCTCTACTACTCTCTCTACTAATCACTATCTACTACTCTCTACTTCTCACTCTACTACTCACTCTCTACTACTCTCTACTACTCAGTCTCCACTACTCGACTACCCTCTACTACTCATTCTCTACTACTCACTCTCTTCTACTTTACTACTCCCTACTACTACTCACTCTCTACTATTCTCAACTACTTGCTTTCTACTACTCACTCTCTACTACTCCCTATTACTCACTCGACTACTCACTCTCTACTACTCTCTACTACTCAGTCTCCACTACTCCACTACCCTCTACTACTCACTCTCTACTATACACTCTCTTCTACTTTACTACTCCCTACTACTACTCACTCTCTACTATTCTCTACTGCTTGCTTTCTACTACTCACTCTCTTCTACTCCCTATTACTCACTCTACTACTCACTCTCTACTACTCAGTCTCCACTACTCCACTACCCTCTACTACTCACTCTCTACTACTCACTCTCTTCTACTTTACTACTCCCTACTACTACTCACTCTCTACTACTCTCTCTACTAATCACTATCTACTACTCTCTACTACTCACTCTCTACTACTCTCTACTACTCAGTCTCCACAACTCCACTACCCTCTACTACTCACTCTCTACTACACACTCTCTTCTACTTTACTACTCCCTACTACTACTCACTCTCTACTATTCTCTACTGCTTGCTTTCTACTACTCACTCTCTACTACTCCCTATTACTCACTCTACTACTCACTCTCTACTACTCTCTACTACTCAGTCTCCACTACTCCACTACCCTCTACTACTCACTCTCTACTTCTCACTCTCTACTACACCCTACTAATCTCTCTCTACTACTCACTCGCTACTACTCACTCTCTACCACTCTCTCTCTACTACCTATTCTCTACTGCTCACTCTCTTCTACTCCCTACTACTCACTCTACTGCTTACTCTCTACTACGCACTCTCCACTACTCCACTTCTCTCTACTACTCACTCTCTACTACTCACTCTCCACTACTTGCTACTACTCTCTCTCTACTACTCACTCTCTTCTACTCTCTCTACTACTCCTCTCTACTAATCTCTACTACTCCCTCTCTACTACTCACTCTACTATTTGCTCTACTGCTCACTCTCTACTACTCCCTCTCTACTACTCTCTACTGCTCTCTCAAATACACTCCACTACTCACTCTCTACTACTCACCCTCTACTACTCCCTACTACTCACTCTCCTCCACTCAGTCTCTACTACTCGCTCTATACTACTATCTACTACTCACTCTCTACTACTCTACTACTCTCTACTCTCTCTACTACTCACTCTCTACTACTCTCTCTACTAATCACTATCTACTACTCTCTACTTCTCACTCTACTACTCACTCTCTACTACTCTCTACTACTCAGTCTCCACTACTCCACTACCCTCTACTACTCACTCTCTACTACACACTCTCTTCTACTTTACTACTCCCTACTACTTCTCACTCTCTACTATTCTCTACTGCTTGCTTTCTACTACTCACTCTCTTCTACTCCCTATTACTCACTCTACTACTCACTCTCTACTACTCTCTACTACTCAGTCTCCACTACTCCACTACCCTCTACTACTCACTCTCTACTTCTCACTCTCTACTACTCACTCTCTACCACTCCCTCTCTACTACTCACTCTCTACTACTCTCTCTACTACTCTCTCTCTACTACTCACTCTCCACTACTCGCTACTACTCTCTCTCTACTACTCACTCTCTACTACTCTCTCTACTACTCACTCTCTACTACTCTCTCTCTACTACTCTCTACTACTCTCTACTACTCTCTACTACTCACTCAACTACTCACTCTCTACTACTCACTCTCTACTACTCTCTACTACTCTCTACTACTCTCTACTACTCACTCTCTACTACTCTCTACTACTCACTCTCTACTACTCTCTCCACTAATCACTATCTACTACTCTCTACTACTCACTCTCTACTACTCTCTACTACTCAGTCTCCACTACTCCACTACCCTCTACTACTGACTCTCTACTACACACTCTCTTCTACTTTACTACTCCCTACTACTACTCACTCTCTACTATTCTCTACTACTTGCTTTCTACTACTCACTCTCTACTACTCCCTATTACTCACTCTACTACTCACTCTCTACTACTCTCTACTACTCAGTCTCCACTACTCCACTACCCTCTACTACTCACTCTCTACTTCTCACTCTCTACTACTCCCTACTACTCTCTCTCTACTACTCACTCTCTACTACTCACTCTCTACCACTCTCTCTCTACAACTTACTCTCTACTGCTCACTCTCTACTTTTCCCTACTACTCACTCTACTGCTTACTCTCTACTGCGCACTCTCCTCTACTCCACTACTCTCTACTACTCACTCTCCACTACTCCCTACTACTCTCTCTCTACTACTCACTCTCTTCTACTCTCTCTACTACTCCTCTCTACTAATCTCTACTACTCCCTCTCTACTACTCACTCTACTATTCACTCTACTACTCACTCTCTACTACTCCCTCTCTACTACTCTCTACTGCTCTCTCTCAAATACACTCTACTACTCACTATACTACTCGCTCTCTACTACTCTCTACTACTCACTCTCCACCAGTCAGTCTCTACTACTCGCTCTCTACTACTCTCTACTACTCACTCTCTACTACTCTACTACTCTACTCTCTCTACTACTCACTCTCTACTAATCACTATCTACTACTCTCTACTTCTCACTCTACTTCTCACTCTCTACTACTCTCTACTGCTCTCTCTCAAATACACTCCACTACTCACTCTCTACTACTCGCTCTCTACTATTCTCTACTACTCACTCTCCACCACTCAGACTCTACTACTCGCTCTCTACTACTCTGTACTACTCACTTTCTACTACTCTCTCTACTAATCACTATCTACTACTCTCTACTTCTCACTCTACTACTCACTCTCTACTACTCTCTACTACTCAGTCTCCACTACTCGACTACCCTCTACTACTCACTCTCTACTACTCACTCTCTTCTACTTTACTACTCCCTACTACTACTCACTCTCTACTATTTTCAACTACTTGCTTTCTACTACTCACTCTCTACTACTCCCTATTACTCACTCTACTACTCACTCTCTACTACTCTCTACTACTCAGTCTCCACTACTCCACTACCCTCTACTACTCACTCTCTACTATACACTCTCTTCTACTTTACTACTCCCTACTACTACTCACTCTCTACTATTCTCTACTGCTTGCTTTCTACTACTCACTCTCTTCTACTCCCTATTACTCACTCTACTACTCACTCTCTACTACTCAGTCTCCACTACTCCACTACCCTCTACTACTCACTCTCTACTACTCACTCTCTTCTACTTTACTACTCCCTACTACTACTCACTCTCTACTACTCTCTCTACTAATCACTATCTACTACTCTCTACTACTCACTCTCTACTACTCAGTCTCCACAACTCCACTACCCTCTACTACTCACTCTCTACTACACACTCTCTTCTACTTTACTACTCCCTACTACTACTCACTCTCTACTATTCTCTACTGCTTGCTTTCTACTACTCACTCTCTACTACTCCCTATTACTCACTCTACTTCTCACTCTCTACTACTCTCTACTACTCAGTCTCCACTACTCCACTACCCTCTACTACTCACTCTCTACTTCTCACTCTCTACTACTCCCTACTAATCTCTCTCTACTACTCACTCGCTACTACTCACTCTCTACCACTCTCTCTCTACTACCTATTCTCTACTGCTCACTCTCTTCTACTCCCTACTACTCACTCTACTGCTTACTTTGTACTACGCACTCTCCACTACTCCACTTCTCTCTACTACTCACTCTCTACTACTCACTCTCCACTACTCGCTACTACTCTCTCTCTACTACTCACTCTCTTCTACTCTCTCTACTACTCCTCTCTACTAATCTCTACTACTCCCTCTCTTCTACTCACTCTACTATTTGCTCTACTGCTCACTCTCTACTACTCCCTCTCTACTACTCTCTACTGCTCTCTCAAATACACTCCACTACTCACTCTCTACTACTCACCCTCTACTACTCCCTACTACTCACTCTCCTCCACTCAGTCTCTACTACTCGCTCTATACTACTATCTACTACTCACTCTCTACTACTCTACTACTCTCTACTCTCTCTACTACTCACTCTCTACTACTCTCTCTACTAATCACTATCTACTACTCTCTACTTCTCACTCTACTACTCACTCTCTACTACTCAGTCTCCACTACTCCACTACCCTCTACTACTCACTCTCTACTACTCACTCTCTTCTACTTTACTACTCCCTACTACTACCCACTCTCTACTATTCTCTACTACTTGCTTTCTACTACTCACTGTCTACTACTCCCTATTACTCACTCTACTACTCACTCTCTACTACGCTCTACTACTCAGTCTCCACTACTCCACTACCCTCCACTACTCACTCTCTACTACACACTCTCTTCTACTTTACTACTCCCTACTACTACTCACTCTCTACTATTCTCTACTGCCTGCTTTCTACTACTCACTCTCTTCTACTCCCTATTACTCACTCTACTACTCACTCTCTACTACTCTCTACTACTCAGTCTCCACTACTTCACTACCCTCTACTAATCACTCTCTACTTCTCACTCTCTACTACTCCCTACTACTCTATCTCTACTACTCACTCTCTACTACTCACTCTCTACCACTCCCTCTCTACTACTTACTCTCTACTGCTCACTCTCTACTACTCCCTACTACTCAATCTACTGCTTACTCTCTAGTACTCACTCTCTACTACCCTCTACTACTCACTCTCTACTACTCACTCTCCACTACTCACTACTACTCTCTCTCTACTACTCACTCTCTACTACTCTCTCTACTACTCACTCTCTACTACTCTCTCTCTACTACTCTCTACTACTCTCTACTACTCACTCAACTACTCACTCTCTACTACTCACTCTCTACTACTCTCTACTACTCTCTACTACTCTCTACTACTCTCTACTACTCTCTACTACTCTCTACTACTCACTCTCTACTAATCACTCTCTACTACTCTCTACTACTCACTCTCTACTACTCTCTACTACTCTCTACTACTCACTCTCTACTACTCTCTCCACTAATCACTATCTACTACTCTCTACTACTCACTCTCTACTACTCTCTACTACTCAGTCTCCACTACTCCACTACCCTCTACTACTCACTCTCTACTACACACTCTCTTCTACTTTACTACTCCCTACTACTACTCACTCTCTACTATTCTCTACTACTTGCTTTCTACTACTCACTCTCTACTACTCCCTATTACTCACTCTACTACTCACTCTCTACTACTCTCTACTACTCAGTCTCCTCTACTCCACTACCCTCTACTACTCACTCTCTACTTCTCACTCTCTACTACTCCCTACTGCTCTCTCTCTACAACTCACTCTCTACTACTCACTCTCTACCACTCACTCTCTACTACTTACTCTCTACTGCTCACTCTCTACTATTCCCTACTACTCACTCTACTGCTTACTCTCTACTACGCACTCTCCTCTATTCCACTACTCTCTACTACTCACTCTCCACTACTACTTACTACTCTCTCTCTACTACTCACTCTCTTCTACTCTCTCTACTACTCCTCTCTACTAATCTCTACTACTCCCTCTCTACTACTCACTCTACTATTCACTCTACTACTCACTCTCTACTACTCCCTCTCTACTACTCTCTACTGCTCTCTCTCAAATACACTCTACTACTCACTTTACTACTCGCTCTCTACTACTCTCTACTACTCACTCTCCACCACTCAGTCTCTACTACTCGCTCTCTACTACTCTCTACTACTCACTCTCTACTAATCACTATCTACTACTCTCTACTTCTCACTCTACTTCTCACTCTCTACTACTCTCTACTGCTCTCTCTCAAATACACTCCACTACTCACTCTCTACTACTCGCTCTCTACTACTCTCTACTACTCACTCTCCACCACTCAGACTCTACTACTCGCTCTCTACTACTCTGTACTACTCACTCTCTACTACTCTCTCTACTAATCACTATCTACTACTCTCTACTTCTCACTCTACTACTCACTCTCTACTACTCTCTACTACTCAGTCTCCACTACTCCACTACCCTCTACTACTCACTCTACTTCTCACTCTCTACTACTCCCTACTACTCTCTCTCTACTACTCACTCTCTACTACTCTCTACTACTAGCTCTCTAATACTCTCTCTCTACTATCTACTCTCTACTGCTCACTCTCTACTACTCCCTACTACTCACTCTACTGGTTACTCTCTACTACTCACTCTCTACTACTCTCTACTACTCAGTCTCCACAACTCCACTACCCTCTACTACTCACTCTCTACTACACACTCTATTCTACTTTACTACTCCCTACTACTACTCACTCTCTACTATTCTCTACTACTTGCTTTCTACTACTCACTCTCTACTACTCCCTATTACTCACTCTACTACTCACTCTCTACTACTCTCTACTACTCAGTCTCCACTACTCCACTACCCTCTACTACTCACTCTCTACTTCTCACTCTCTACTACTCCCTACTACTCTCTCTCTACTACTCACTCTCTACTACTCACTCTCTACCACTCTCTCTCTACTACTTACTCTCTACTGCTCACTCTCTACTATTCCCTACTACTCACTCTACTGCTTACTCTCTACTACGCACTCTTCTCTACTCCACTACTCTCTACTACTCACTCTCCACTACTCCCTACTACTCTCTCTCTACTACTCACTCTCTTCTACTCTCTCTACTACTCCTCTCTACTAATCTCTACTACTCCCTCTCTACTACTCACTCTACTATTCACTCTACTACTCACTCTCTACTACTCCCTCTCTACTACTCTCTAATGCTCTCTCTCAAATACACTCTACTACTCACTATACTACTCGCTCTCTACTACTCTCTACTACTCACTCTCCACCACTCAGTCTCTACTACTCGCTCTCTACTACTCTCTACTGCTCACTCTCTACTACTCTACTAATCTCTACTCTCTCTACTACTCACTCTCTACTAATCACTATCTACTACTCTCTACTTCTCACTCTACTTCTCACTCTCTACTACTCTCTACTGCTCTCTCTCAAATACACTCCACTACTCACTCTCTACTACTCGCTCTCTACTACTCTCTACTACTCACTCTCCACCACTCAGACTCTACTACTCGCTCTCTACTACTCTGTACTACTCACTCTCTACTACTCTCTCTACTAATCACTATCTACTACTCTCTACTTCTCACTCTACTAACCACTCTCTACTACTCTCTACTACTCAGTCTCCACTACTCCACTACCCTCTACTACTCACTCTCTACTACTCACTCTCTTCTACTTTACTACTCCCTACTACTACTCACTCTCTACTATGCTCAACTACTTGCTTTCTACTACTCACTCTCTACTACTCCCTATTACTCACTCTACTACTCACTCTCTACTACTCTCTACAACTCAGTCTCCACTACTCCACTACCCTCTACTACTCACTCTCTACTACACACTCTCTTCTACTTTACTACTCCCTACTACTACTCACTCTCTACTATTCTCTACTGCTTGCTTTCTACTACTCACTCTCTTCTACTCCCTATTACTCACTCTACTACTCACTCTCTACTACTCTCTACTACTCAGTCTCCACTACTCCACTACCCTCTACTACTCACTCTCTACTTCTCACTCTCTACTACTCCCTACTACTCTCTCTCTACTACTCACTCTCTACTACTCACTCTCTACCACTCCCTCTCTACTACTTACTCTCTACTGCTCACTCTCTACTACTCCCTACTACTCACTCTACTGCTTACTCTCTAGTACTCACTCTCTACTACCCTCTACTACTCACTCTCTACTACTCACTCTCCACTACTCACTACTACTCTCTCTCTACTACTCACTCTCTACTACTCTCTCTACTACTCACTCTCTACTACTCTCTCTACTACTCTCTCTACTACTCACTCTCTACTACTCTCTCTCTACTACTCTCTACTACTCTCTACTACTCTCTACTATTCACTCTACTACTCACTCTCTCCTGCTCCCTCTCTACTACTCTCTACTGCTCTCTCTCAAATACACTCTACTACTCACTATACTACTCGCTCTCTACTACTCTCTACTACTCACTCTCCACCACTCAGTCTCTACTACTCTCTCTCTACTACTCTCTACTACTCACTCTCTACTACTCTACTACTCTCTACTCTCTCTACTACTCACTCTCTACTAATCACTATCTACTACTCTCTACTTCTCACTCTACTTCTCACTCTCTACTACTCTCTACTGCTCTCTCTCAAATACACTCCACTACTCACTCTCTACTACTCGCTCTCTACTACTCTCTACTACTCACTCTCCACCACTCAGACTCTACTACTCGCTCTTTACTACTCTGTACTACTCACTCTCTACTACTCTCTCTACTAATCACTATCTACTACTCTCTACTTCTCACTCTACTACTCACTCTCTACTACTCTCTACTGCTCAGTCTCCACTACTCCACTACCCTCTACTACTCACTCTCTACTACTCACTCTCTTCTACTTTACTACTCCCTACTACTACTCACTCTCTACTATTCTCAACTACTTTCTTTCTACTACTCACTCTCTACTACTCCCTATTACTCACTCTACTACTCACTCTCTACTACTCTCTACTACTCAGTCTCCACTACTCCACTACCCTCTACTACTCACTCTCTACTACACACTCTCTTCTACTTTACTACTCCCTACTACTACTCACTCTCTACTATTCTCTACTGCTTGCTTTCTACTACTCACTCTCTTCTACTCCCTATTACTCACTCTACTACTCACTCTCTACTACTCTCTACTACTCAGTCTCCACTACTCCACTAGCCTCTACTACTCACTCTCTACTTCTCACTCTCTACTACTCCCTACTACTCTCTCTCTACTACTCACTCTCTACTACTCACTCTCTACCACTCCCTCTCTACTACTTACTCTCTACTGCTCACTCTCTACTACTCCCTACTACTCACTCTACTGCTCACTCTCTAGTACTCACTCTCTACTACCCTCTACTACTCACTCTCTACTACTCACTCTCCACTACTCGCTACTACTCTCTCTCTACTACTCACTCTCTACTACTCTCTCTACTACTCACTCTCTACTACTCCCTCTACTACTCTCTCTACTACTCACTCTCTACTACTCTCTCTCTACTACTCTCTACTACTCTCTACTACTCTCTACTATTCACTCTACTACTCACTCTCTACTACTCCCTCTCTACTACTCTCTCTCAAATACACACTACTACTCACTACACTACTCGCTCTCTACTACTCTCTACTACTCACTCTCCACCACTCAGTCTCTACTACTCGCTCTCTACTACTCTCTACTACTCACTCTCTACTACTCTACTACTCTCTACTCTCTCTACTACTCACTCTCTACTAATCACTATCTACTACTCTCTACTTCTCACTCTACTTCTCACTCTCTACTACTCTCTACTGCTCTCTCTCAAATACACTCCACTACTCACTCTCTACTACTCGCTCTCTACTACTCTCTACTACTCACTCTCCACCACTCAGACTCTACTACTCGCTCTCTACTACTCTGTACTACTCACTCTCTACTACTCTCTCTACTAATCACTATCTACTACTCTCTACTTCTCACTCTACTACTCACTCTCTACTACTCTCTACTACTCAGTCTCCACTACTCCACTACCCTCTACTACTCACTCTCTACTACTCACTCTCTTCTACTTTACTACTCCCTACTACTACTCACTCTCTACTATTCTCAACTACTTGCTTTCTACTACTCACTCTCTACTACTCCCTATTACTCACTCTACTACTCACTCTCTACTACTCTCTACTACTCAGTCTCCACTACTCCACTACCCTCTACTACTCACTCTACTTCTCACTCTCTACTACTCCCTACTACTCTCTCTCTACTACTCACTCTCTACTACTCTCTACTACTAGCTCTCTAATACTCTCTCTCTACTATCTACTCTCTACTGCTCACTCTCTACTACTCCCTACTACTCACTCTACTGCTTACTCTCTACTACTCACTCTCTACTACTCAGTCTCCGCTACTCCACTACCCTCTACTACTCACTCTCTACTACATACTCTCTTCTACTTTACTACTCCCTACTACTACTCACTCTCTACTATTCTCTACTACTTGCTTTCTACTACTCGCTCTCTACTACTCCCTATTACTCACTCTACTACTCACTCTCTACTACTCTCTACTACTCAGTCTCCACTACTCCACTACCCTCTACTACTCACTCTCTACTTCTCACTCTCTACTACTCCCTACTACTCTCTCTCTACTACTCACTCTCTACTACTCACTCTCTACCACTCTCTCGCTACTACTTACTCTCTACTGCTCACTCTCTACTATTCCCTACTACTCACTCTCCTGCTTACTCTCTACTACGCACTCTCCTCTACTCCACTACTCTCTACTACTCACTCTCCACTACTCCCTACTACTCTCTCTGTGTTACTCACTCTCTTCTACTCTCTCTACTACCCCTCTCTATTAATCTCTACTACTCCCTCTCTACTACTCACTCTACTATTCACTCTACTACTCACTCTCTACTACTCCCTCTCTACTACTTTCTACTGCTCTCTCTCAAATACACTCTACTACTCACTATACTACTCGCTCTCTACTACTCTCTACTACTCACTCTCCACCACTCAGTCTCTACTACTCGCTCTCTACTACTCTCTACTACTCACTCTCTACTACTCTACTACTCTCTACTCTCTCTACTACTCACTCTCTACTAATTACTATCTACTACTCTCTACTTCTCACTCTACTTCTCACTCTCTACTACTCTCTACTGCTCTCTCTCAAATACACTCCACTACTCACTCTCTACTACTCGCTCTCTACTACTCTCTACTACTCACTCTCCACCACTCAGACTCTACTACTCGCTCTCTACTACTCTGTACTACTCACTTTCTACTACTCTCTCTACTAATCACTATCTACTACTCTCTACTTCTCACTCTACTACCCACTCTTTACTACTCTCTACTACTCAGTCTCCACTACTCCACTACCCTCTACTACTCACTCTCTACTACACACTCTCTTCTACTTTACTACTCCCTACTACTACTCACTCTCTACTATTCTCAACTACTTGCTTTCTACTACTCACTCTCTACTACTCCCTATTACTCACTCTACTACTCACTCTCTACTACTCAGTCTCCACTACTCCACTACCCTCTACTACTCACTCTCTACTACACACTCTCTTCTACTTTACTACTCCCTACTACTACTCACTCTCTACTATTCTCTACTGCTTGCTTTCTACTACTCACTCTCTTCTACTCCCTATTACTCACTTTACTACTCACTCTCTACTACTCTCTACTACTCAGTCTCCACTACTCCACTACCCTCTACTACTCACTCTCTACTTCTCACTCTCTACTACTCCCTACTACTCTATCTCTACTACTCACTCTCTACTACTCACTCTCTACCACTCCCTCTCTACTACTTACTCTCTACTGCTCACTCTCTGCTACTCCCTACTACTCACTCTACTGCTTACTCTCTAGTACTCACTCTCTACTACCCTCTACTACTCACTCTCTACTACTCACTCTCCACTACTCGCTACTACTGTCTCTCTACTACTCTCTCTCTACTACTCACTCTCTACTACTCTCTCTACTACTCACTCTCTACTACTCTCTCTACTACTCTCTCTACTAATCACTCTCTACTACTCTCTCTCTACTACTCTCTACTACTCTCTACTACTCTCTACTATTCACTCTACTACTCACTCTCTACTACTCCCTCTCTACTACTCTCTACTGCTCTCTCTCAAATACACTCTACTACTCACTATACTACTCGCTCTCTACTACTCTCTACTACTCACTCTCCACCACTCAGTCTCTACTACTCGCTCTCTACTACTCTCTACTACTCACTCTCTACTACTCTACTACTCTCTACTCTCTCTACTACTCACTCTCTACTAATCACTATCTACTACTCTCTACTTCTCACTCTACTTCTCACTCTCTACTACTCTCTACTGCTCTCTCTCAAATACACTCCACTACTCACTCTCTACTACTCGCTCTCTACTACTCTCTACTACTCACTCTCCACCACTCAGACTCTACTACTCGCTCTCTACTACTCTGTACTACTCACTCTCTACTACTATCTCTACTAATCACTATCTACTACTCTCTACTTCTCACTCTACTACCCACTCTCTACTACTCAGTCTCCACTACTCCACTACCCTCTACGACTCACTCTCTACTACTCACTCTCTTCTACTTTACTACTCCCTACTACTACTCACTCTCTACTATTCTCAACTACTTGCTTTCTACTACTCACTCTCTACTACTCCCTATTACTCACTCTACTACTCACTCTCTACTGCTCTCTACTACTCAGTCTCCACTACTCCACTACCCTCTACTACTCACTCGCTACTATACACTCTTCTACTTTACTACTCCCTACTACTACTCACTCTCTACTATTCTCTACTGCTTGCTTTCTACTACTCACTCTCTTCTACTCCCTATTACTCACTCTACTACTCACTCTCTACTACTCTCTACTACTCAGTCTCCACTACTCCACTACCCTCTACTACTCACTCTCTACTTCTCACTCTCTACTACTCCCTACTACTCTCTCTCTACTACTCACTCTCTACTACTCACTCTCTACCACTCCCTCTCTACTACTTACTCTCTACTGCTCACTCTCTACTACTCCCTACTACTCACTCTACTGCTTACTCTCTAGTTCTCACTCTCTACTACCCTCTACTACTCACTCTCTACTACTCACTCTCCACTACTCGCTACTACTCTCTCTCTACTACTCACTCTCTACTACTCTCTCTACTACTCACTCTCTACTACTCTCTCTACTACTCTCTCTACTACTCACTCTCTACTACTCTCTCTCTACTACTCTCTACTACTCTCTACTACACTCAACTACTCTCTCTACTACTCACTCTCTACTACTCTCTACTACTCTCTACTACTCTCTACTACTCTCTACGACTAACTCTCTACTAATCACTCTCTACTACTCTCTACTACTCACTCTCTACTACTCTCTACTACTCTCTACTACTCACTCTCTACTACTCTCTCCACTAATCACTATCTACTACTCTCTACTACTCACTCTCTACTACTCTCTACTACTCAGTCTCCACTACTCCACTACCCTCTACTACTCACTCTCTACTACACACTCTCTTCTACTTTACTACTCCCTACTACTACTCACTCTCTACTATTCTCTACTACTTGCTTTCTACTACTCACTCTCTACTACTCCCTGTTACTCACTCTACTACTCACTCTCTACTACTCTCTACTACTCAGTCTCCACTACTCCACTACCCTCTACTACTCACTCTCTACTTCTCACTCTCTACTACTCCCTACTACTCTCTCTCTACTACTCACTCTCTACTACTCACTCTCTACCACTCTCTCTCTACTACTTACTCTCTACTGCTCACTCTCTACTATTCCCTACTACTCACTCTACTGCTTACTCTCTACTACGCACTCTCCACTACTCCACTACTCTCTACTACTCACTCTCCACTACTCCCTACTACTCTCTCTCTATTACTCACTCTCTTCTACTCTCTCTACTACTCCTCTCTACTAATCTCTACTACTCCCTCTCTACTACTCACTCTACTATTCACTCTACTACTCACTCTCTATTACTCCCTCTCTACTACTCTCTACTGCTCTCTCTCAAATACACTCTACTGCTCACTCTCTACTACTTGCTCTCTAATACTCTCTACTACTCATTCTCCACCACTCAGTCTCTACTACTCGCTCTCTACTACTCTCTACTACTCACTTTCTACTACTTTACTACTCTCTACTCTCTCTACTACTCACTCTCTACTACTCTCTCTACTAATCACTATCTACTACTCTCTACTTCTCACTCTACTACTCACTCTCTACTACTCTCTACTGCTCTCTCTCAAATACACTCCATTACTCACTCTCTACTACTCGCTCTCTACTACTCTCTACTAATCTCTCTCCACCACTCAGTCTCTACTACTCGCTCTCTACTACTCACTCTCTACTACTCTACTACTCTCTACTCTCTCTACTACTCACTCTCTACTACTCTCTCTACTAATCACTATCTACTACTCTCTACTTCTCACTCTACTACTCACTCTCTACTACTCTCTACTACTCAGTCTCCACTACTCCACTATCCTCTACTACTCACTCTCTACTACTCACTCTCTTCTACTTTACTACTCCCTACTACTACTCACTCTCTACTATTCTCTACTACTTGCTTTCTACTACTCACTCTCTACTACTCCCTATTACTCACTCTACTACTCACTCTCTACTACTCTCTACTACTCAGTCTCCACTACTCCACTACCCTCTACTACTTACTCTACTTCTTACTCTCTAATACTCCCTACTACTCTCTCTCTACTACTCACTCTCTACTACTCTCTACTACTCTCTACTACTCTCGCTCCACTTTCTACTCTCTACTGCTCACTCTCTACTATTCCCTACTACTCACTCTACTGCTTACTCTCTACTACTCACTCTCCACTACTCCCTGCTACTCACTCTCTTCTACTCACTCTCCACTACTCCCTACTACTCTCTCTCTACTACTCCTCTCTACTAATCTCTACTACTCCCTCTCTACTTCTCACTCTACTATTCACTCTTCTACTCACTCTCTACTACTCCCTCTCTACTACTCTCAACTGCTCTCTCTCAAATACACTCTACTACTCACTCTCTACTACTCGCTCTCTACTACTCTCTATTACTCACTCTCCACCACTCAGTCTCTACTATTCGCTCTCTACAACTCCATACTACTCACTCTACTGCTTACTCTCTACTACTCACTCTCCACTACTCCCTACTACTCACTCTCTTCTACTCACTCTCCACTACTCCCTACTACTCTCTCTCTACTACTCCTCTCTACTAATCTCTACTACTCCCTCTCTACTACTCACTCTCTTCTACTCACTCTCCACTACTCCCTACTACTCTCTCTCTACTACTCCTCTCTACTAATCTCTACTACTCCCTCTCTACTACTCATTCTACTATTCACTCTACTATTCAGTCTACTACTCAGTCTCTACTACTCCCTCTCTACTACTCTCTACTGCTCTCTCTCAACTACTCTCTACTACTTACTCTCCACTACTCAGTCTCTACTACTCGCTCTCTACTACTCTCTACCACTCACTCTCTACTACTCTACTACTCTCTACTCTCTCTACTACTCACTCTCTACTACTCTCTCTACTAATCACTATCTACTACTCTCTACTACTCACTCTACTACTCTCTACTACTCAGTCTCCACTTCTCCACTACCCTCTACTACTCACTCTCTACTACTCACTCTCTTCTACTTTTCTACTCCCTACTACTACTCACTCTCTACTATTCTCTACTACTTGCATTCTACTACTCACTCTCTACTACTCCCTATTACTCACTCTACTACTCACTCTCTACTACTCTCTACTGCTCAGTCTCCACTACTCCACTACCCTCTACTACTCACTCTCTACTTCTCAGTCTCTACTACTCCCTACTACTCTCTCTCTACTACTCACTCTCTACTACTCACTCTCTACCACTCTCTCTCTACTACTTACTCTCTAATGCTCACTCTCTACTACTCCCTACTACTCACTCTACTGCTTACTCTCTACTACTCACTCTCTACTACCCTCTACTACTCACTCTCTACTACTCACTCTCCAATACTCACTACTACTCTCTCTCTACTACTCACTGACTCTCTACTACTCTCTACTACTCTCTACTACTCACTCTACTACTCACCCTCTACTACTCACACTCTACTACTCTCTCTCTACTACTCTCTACTACTCACTCTCTACTACTCTCTACTACTCATTCTACTACTCACTCTCTACTCCTCTCTACTCCTCTCCACTACTCACTCTCTACTACTCTCTACTACTTACTCTCTACTACTCACTCTACTACTCTCTACTACTCACTCTCTACTCTCTATTACTCATCATCTACTCTCTACCTCTCTGCCTCTCCCTCTACTACTCTCTACCTCTCTACCTCCACACCTCTACCTCTCTACCGCTCTCTACACGCACACATATGCACATATATATATGCATATATATGCATATGCATTTATAAATATGTATGTATATATATATATACATACATATAGAAACATATATATAATCTGCATATCTATATAAATACAAATATAAATGCATGCATACATATACATATACATACAATCCAATGCTCTCTCCCAAGTTGGAAAAAAGCGCGACACAGCTCCGGGGATAAAAATGGCTTTATTGCTCTTCAGGGCGCAAGGAAAATGAAGTCTATGAAACGCTTGGGCAGACGCGTTTCAGCCGTCCAATTGGCTTCATCAGTCCCGGTTCCATGGGCTTCTTGATCTTCCAGAGAGTCAAGCGATGTTCTGTTGATAACGAGACCACTCCCAGTCAGGTGGTCTCTCGCTCCTCCTCCACCTAACAAGTTGTAATTGGCCTTGCGCTCACCCATCTGGCCGGTGCATGCTGGTTAAGGAAGTCCGTTAAGGAGGCCATATTCAGTAACAGGCATTCCTGACACCATGTGGTGCCCCAATTTGCATTGGATACAGTTCCCAAAGACAGCCACCATTGCCTGGAAATATTTAGCCATTCCATTTATCCCCTTATCAGGCAATCAGTATTGCCTACTCTCTCCCCCTCAGTCCGTAATCCATCAGAACCGAAGGGGGGGCGACGCGTTTGCAGTTTCATGCACAGACCAAGTTTTTGCAGGTTTAACGCGTTGCTCCAGATCGAGAGGGTGCGTCGCCCACCAGCGCCTGCTTGCTGGTTAAAACATACAATCCAATGCTCTCATACATATACATATTGGCTCACTCCGATTGCATTTTACTGCCGCCAATCTGAGTGACGGAGCACGGACCACGTTATAAGTGCACAAAGGTTTTTATTCCGACTCCTCCAACACCAGCCATCCTGACGCGTTTCGAGCCCCACGGCCCTTGATCACATGACGCGCTCTCAGGTGGCAGGTAAGTTTAAATATGTTTTTTTACATTTTTTCCACCATTTTTTCTTTTTTAAAGTGACAGTGCAATTGGTAAGGTACATAATAGATATAGCGGACAGACTTGCGACCTTGTAAACTTATAGGCAGGTATTTTAAACATAGCAGCAATTACTAGATGATTACCTGAATAAATAAATAAACAGGTAAATAAATACACATTCAAAATTGGTTATCTGTTGAAGTTAAAAACAGTTTTACATATATTTATATAACTATAAAATTCCTTACTGTGAATAACTTGTACCTAGCAGCTTGAATGGACTTCGGCAACAGTGCTTGGGTCTGGCTGTGTCTAGTTCTAAGTTAATATATGGGGTACCCCTTTTAATGGGTGTCCCCATTTTTACTTTTTTATTTAATATCTATAATTGTCCCTGCTTGGTTTTGAAGTGTATTGCCTTGTCTTTGTTTTTGTCCTGTCACGCTGTTATACCGTTAATTTTGCTAGATTATCCTTTGGGGGTTAAATGTGGCATTCAGGTCTCAATACCTGGTTTTAGGCCAACCTTGTTGAAACTTTCATTGTTATCTTATATAGCCCTCAAGCCCCTTGTGTCTGCCTTGATTGTTCTGTTGCGGGCTCTAAGGTGTCAAACCCCTCACGTGATCCTATCCATTGCACGTAGTGCTAAAAATATTGATTTGATAAAAGTGTAAAGTGCTCAAGTGCTATTATCATAATTGATACCCCATCTTAAATCATGAATAATTGTGTTTTAAAATAAATGTAATTTGGAGTTAGGCGGCTTTCATATCTGGTCAAGTGACCTTGTGACTCTTGTTAAAAAGCTGACAGTTTCTGCTAAATTTTGTGCAAATGATTCCCTAAAGGCAAGTATAGAGCTCCTCAGTAGCGTTCAGGCCCCGTGGGGCCTTTGTATCTAGATACAAGATATATCGGGTCTCTAAGCGTCTTAGTGCCTTTTCTCTGTTACCTCCTCTCTTGTTAGGTGCGATGGCATCAATGAGGAAATACTTAAGACCAATCTGGTTTCCATTGTGTTTTTCCTCAAAGTGTCTCGCCACTGGGTATGATTGATCGTGGTTTTTGATGGCTCTTATGTGTTGGAGTACCCTTTTGTGGCCCTGTAGGATAGTACTTCCCACATATTGTAGGCCACATGGGCACTCCAACACATAGACAACAAACTCACTTTTACAAGTTAAGGCTTTGGTGATGAATTTGCTCTCTTCATTGAAGGGTGTCTGGTAACTAGTTTTGCTTGTCCCAAATTGGCATGCTCTACACACTTTACATTTATTGAATCCCTTCCTCTGAGATAACCATGAGCCAATTGCTGGTGTGCCTACATCATTGTGCACCAGAGAGTCCTTCATTGAAGGTGCCCTGCTGAATGTGATGGACGCTTGTTTAGGTAGTAAGTGTCCTATCACAGGGTCTCCTAACAGGAGGGGCCAATTTCTTTTGATGATATTTTTTATCTTTCTGTGTTGTTTGTTGTAGCCAATACATATATGCATACATATGCATGTTATGTACATGAAAGTTTGAAAAACACTAATAAAAGCAAAGCTAAAAAGCCACCTAATTACAAACAGAATTGCTTTAACTTAAACAAGGGCGAGACCTATTGCATTTTCAATGCTTGTTTACTTTGGTTCCATCAAGAAGGCATTCAGATGTGTCACACATTTGCCATAAATTCTGAATGTTAGCACTCTAGTTGCTCATTAGATCACTGTAGTAAAGCTACTGCTCACCAAGGAAATCTGCTGCTGGTATTCAAAGTGCATGTTTCAGTCTGCATGTCAGAATTTTTTAATGAAATAGAAGAGGATTTGAGAAGTCAAAATGTGCCCTAATTTTTCTTTCTGCAACACTAATCATAATTTCTATGGCAAAATGAACCCCCTCATTTTGTTCCTTTGCAAATTAAATGTTTTAAGTGTTACCACTTTATTCCAATCAAGATGGCTTCAGGTGTGCCATACTTTTGTAATAAGTAAGACTGTTAGCGCTCTAGTTGTTCTTTAGAACACTCTGGGAGATTCTGTGATTGGGCTATACTTGGGCTACATCTGGGTGATATTTGTGCTACATTTGGGCTCTTTTGTGTCTGGTGGCCATCTTGGGAGACTTATTTGTTATGAAGCTTCCTAATTTCCTCATTTACTACAGTCTCCTCTGTAGGAATACTTTCAGTTTTTCACTTTGATTCCATCAAGAAGGTGCCAATTGGCGACGAATGCTTTTCTTTAGTAAGTGGCTTTTATATTACACTCCTGCAATTTTGGCTAAAATGTATAGCACTTCGTCGTCTATTTGTTTTAGATGCACACAACCGGACCTGGCTAACTGGTCTCATATAATGGCTTCTTGCCCTAAAGTTAAGTCATTTTGGAAAGGAATGTTCTCTTTGCTTTCTCTTCATTTACATTTTACGATCACTAGATATGAAAATTTAATTATATTCGGATTGGACCTTGAGTTAAATTTGCCTGACTCTATAGCGAAACTTTTGTATATTTTGGTAGCAGTGGCCAGATCACTGATTCTTCAATATTGGAAGACAGAAACTGTCCCAACTGTGGATGAATGGTATCAAAAAATTAAGAAAGTCAGGAAATCCGAATTTATATTCGCACAGAGGATCGGGGCACTGCGTAAATTTACCCAAATTTGGCAATCTTATTTTGACTAAAGTTATCCTTTGAATGAGACAGATATATTTCGATATTCGTTATTATAATTTAAATTGCTGAACTCTTTTTATATATGGTTTGTGGGGGTCTCTTGCTCTTTCTTTTTTGTTGATGTACTATGTTTTGATCCAGCATTTTGTCTATGTGTGACAAACTGTTTTATTTGCTCTAATGGATTGCCAAGAACCCAATAAAAAAACAAAAAAAAAAAAAAAGAAGGCATTCAGATGTGTCACACATTTGCCATAAATTCAGAATGTTAGCACTCTAGTTGCTCATTAGATCACTGTAGTAAAGCTACTGCTCACCAGGGAAGTCTGCTGCTGGTATTCAAAGTGCATGTTTCAGTCTGCATGTCAGAATTTTTCAGTGAAATAGAAGAGGATTTGAGAAGTCACTCAAAATGTGCCCTAATTATTCTTTCTGCAGCACTAATCATACTTTCTATGGCAAAATGAACCCCCTCATTTTATTCCTATTTAAATTAAATGTTTTAAGAGTTTCCACTTTATTCCAATCAAGATTGCTTCAGGTGTGCCATACGTTTGTCATAAGTAGGACTGTTTGCGCTCTAGTTGTTCTTTAGAACACTCTGGGAAGCTGCAGTAGAACATAAAGGAATCAGATGACAGTCTCTGCCCTTGTTGGATGTACATGTTTTACTAAGAATGTCAGACTTCATTCTCACATGACTGCGAAAGATAATGTAAATTTACAGAAAATATGCTCTCAGTTTCGCTTATAGATCACCTTCCAAACCTCTGTGGGAAAAGCATGAGAAATTTTTTTTCTCTCAAACATGATTCATGATATCCCAGCAGAAGGCTTTTTTACATGGTAAAATCACCTTAGAACACACCAGAATTCCTAAAATGAGTATGATACCATGAACAAATGATTTATAATGTAACTAAAGTCTTAAAACCTTCTATTAACTGCAATGCTTTTTAATGAGGTGCTATCATTTATATTGGTCCCAAGATGGCTGCCAACACTTTTTGGATGAAGTGCTGACAGCCAATCAGATCTCATGATGAGATGTGTGGTTAGACTCTGCCCAGATATATATGTGATTTTGATTTTCTCAGGAACTACTGAACAGATTGACACCATTTAAGCAAAAGGCACGAGTCTGAACTGAGGACTACCTCTTTGCCAAATTTGGTGTAAATCCGTTCAGCAGTTCGGGCTGTAGCTGCGGCTAAAGGTCATATGAGAAATTGCATGGGGAAAACACGTTCTGGGACCCCCCTTTTTTCTCGGCCCCCGCTACAAAAATCATCCCGAGACTTTCAGGATAGGAGCGGACCGGAGCTGGCCCAAAGTTTTAAAAATTTCACAAAGATTCGTCAATCGGCGCCAAAGTTATTGGGAATAGAATGCTGCGGATTTCCTATGAAAAATAGGTCCTAACTATAACTACCTATTGGCGTCTGCCAGTAGGTAATATATATATATATATATATATATATATATATATATATATATATATATATATATATCACCACCAATTTCGGACCTAAATAAAAAGTCAGCGGGACACATGCTCCGGGTACATAACAAAGGATTTATTTAGCACAATGAAGCTCTTCCCTGCAGTCTGTGACAAGCTTAGGCAGACGTGTTTCTGGCCGGAATGGCCGTCATCAGTGCCAGTCCCACAGGCTGTTAGATTCTCATGGGCTTCAGAGCCCACTCCTTTATAAGTAGTCTCTCGACTCCTCCTCCCACAGGCAGGTGTGTGGATTGCACTGAAGACACCAAGCCCTCTGCATGATGGTATTTGCAGTCCTCATGTGGTTCCTCATACAGTGATGTGGTACTCCGAGCAACAATAATGCCCCCAAATTCTTGGCGCTGAACTGCACTCCACCGCAGGAGTCCTGGAAATGATGGTCCCGCTAATACCTTTGTTTGTACCCTTATCAGGCAGCACAATGCCGCCTCCTCTCTCCCCTTGCACAATTAATCTCCAAATGGAAGTAACTCTGATTGGGGGTGCCACATTGTACTCCTCGTACTCCACCCAAAAGTTGCTGATTTTGAGGTGCTCCAGACCGAGAGGGCGTGTCCCCTACCGGTATCAGCGGAAACCGGCTACACAACACCACCAATTGCTGACCTAAATAAAACTCAGCGGGACACATGCTCCGGGTACATAACAAAGGATTTATTTAGCACAATGAAGCGCTTCCCTGCAGTCTGAGAAACGCTTAGGCAGATGCGTTTCTGGCCGGAATGGCCGTCATCAGTGCCGGTCCCACAGGCTGTTAGATTCTCGTGGGCTTCAGAGACCACTCCTTTATAAGTAGTCTCTCGACTCCTCCTCCCACAGGCAGGTGTGTGGATTGCGCTGAAGACACCAAGCCCACTGCATGATGGTATTTGCAGTCTTCGTGTGGTTCCTCATACAGTGATGTGGAAATCCGAGCAACAATAATGCCCCCAAATTCTTGGCGCTGAACTACACTCCACCGCAGGAGTCCTGGAAATGATGGTCCCACTAATACCTTTGTTTGTACCCTTATCAGGCAGCACAATACCGCCTCCTCTCTCCCCTCACACAATTAATCTCCAAATGGAAGTAACTCTTTGCTTGGGGGGGCGCCGCAATGTACTCCTTGTACGCCACCCAAAAGTTGCTGATTTCGCGGTGCTCCAGACCGAGAGGGCGTGTCCCCTACCGGTATCAGCAGAAACCGGCTACACAACACCACCAATTGCTGACCTAAATAAAAAGTCAGCGGGACACATGTTCCGGGTACATAACAAAGGATTTATTTAGCACAATGAATTGCTTCCCTGCAGTCCGTGAAATACTTAGGCAGACGTGTTTCTGGCCGGAATGGCCGTCATCAGTGCCCGTCCCACAGGCTGTTAGACTCTCATGGGCTTCAGAGACCACTCCTTTAAAAGTAGTCTCTTGACTCCTCCTCCCACAGGCAGGTGTGTGGATTGCGCTGAAGACACCAACCCCACTGCATGATATATATATTACCTACTGGCGGTCGCCAGTAGGTAATTATAGTTAAGACCAATTCCATAGGAAGAACATTTTTTGGTTGCTTATAACTTTGGCGTCGTTTGATGAATCTTCATGAAATCTTTCAAACTAATTCTTTATTAATTTCAGCTCCTATGTTGAGTGTTTGGGGGTGATTCGTCAAGGGGGGGCCGAGAAAAAAGGGGTGTCCCAAAACGTGTTTTCTCCATGTTAATTTCCATAGGAAACTTTAGACCAGGCTACAGGTCGAACAGGTGAACAGAATTACCCCAAATTTGGCAGGGAGAAGGGGCTTGGTCTAGAAACCACGCTTTTGTTCATTTGGTGTAAATCATTTCAGTAGTTTTGGAGAAATATCGAAAATTACAGATATCAATATTTGGGAATTCTGCCATCTGATTGGCTGAGGCGTTACGAGAACGAGCTTGTTGCTTATTGGCTACGAGCGGTTGCAACTAGGAAGTTTTGGCAGGCATTTTGTGATTCTGTTGAAGTGAGTAAGGGGAAAAAAGAGTGAAAAGAGTAGGAAAGAGGAGGGTAGGAGCACTGTGAACTCTGTGGGGTAGTTAGGGTGTGCTATAGGGAGTGTGAAGCGATGTATTCACCCCTCCCGATGTGAAAGTGCTGTTTTGCCCAGAGTGAGACGGTGCTGACGTGATGTGCCTGTTCACTCGGGGATGAAACTGTGAGCTAATTGCTGTAAACTGATGTGCTCTGGGCGCTGTAGCATACTGGCCGCAGTAGCATAGCTGTGCAAGTGGTGTTAGTATGGGTTTAGACTATAGCGGGAGTGGGAAGCAAACTACTCACCCCTACTGGTCTGAAGACTCAAATGGAGTGTTTTAGCAAGCAGGAATAAAGACATAATCGTGAAGAATATAATGCAGAATGTTGCAATGCCACAGAAGACAAATGGTGAAATCAGGTGTGTTTAAGAAAGTGGCTGTGTGGGATAAAGCGATGGAGTCTACAAGTTATATAAAAAGTGTCTTTATTTAAGTGCCAGAAATGGACCCACTGGTGCATGAGCTAAGGCATCCAGCTGAGGCAAACTCCAACCACTTCTGCTGTATTCAAACCTAAGCTCCTGCATCAGTCAATTCCACATTACATGTTACAGTTCCATGTAACATAAACAATACTTATTAGACATGAATGACTGTAAATTGTAGAATGAAAATAAAGGTAGGATACGATTACCACACTGTGCCAACCAGTTCCTAAACAATGTTGTGTTTTTTGATCTTGATCGCCAGCTCAAGAGCAGAGGCTGAGGATGAGTTAATTTGTGTGAAACGGCTTTGTGGATAACAGGCAGGTAGAGAGACGTGTGTACAAAGAATAGACATGGTTTCAAAATGGATTTCGGGTTTAGGCTAATTTAGCAAGTAAATAGCGTATTTGCATAGGCCGTACATCACCCATACCTGGTTAGTCTGGAGATGTAAGAGGCAATAATGAAAACAGAGTTCAAATGCCTAAGCATGCTTAGAAGGTTATTATATGAAAATAGTTAAATTGAAGTGTATTAAAAAAATGTATAGGAAAAAGTAAAAAAAGTTGGAAAAAATCATTTCAAGAATAAAGTGAATTTCTAACAAGTCTTGGAGATTGCAGTCCGGAAGTTCTTCAGCGGCTTGAGATGCATAACGTTCCAATCGTGTGAGAAAAGCAAAGCGATCCAATTCATATCCTCGAAGGGACAGTAATGTTCCTCGAATGTTGGAGCGGCATTTTGAATTGGCAGGCAATCTGCAATGTTGTCAAAAAAGCTCTCTAAGTAGAAGAGGAGTCTCTCATCAAACGCTGTAGAGAGAATGACTAAAATGGGTGGGGTCCTCCAACTGTTACAATGGGAAATGTTATGAACAAATCAAATGCTTTCCTTTAAGGTCACATGGAAATTGCGCACCGAGCGTGCAAGGAGGCCGCACCTGACGCGATTTTAAGAAAATATATTTACCATAATATAAGTTTATTACAGTTAAACTTATTTAGCTATAGTTTTGAGACAAAATAAAATGAGGGAATGGCGTACCCGCTGCGACACCATACGTCTATGACGTAACACAGGGCCTGGCAGCGTGCACTCGTTGCATACACAATGTGCAGCGGGCACGACCCCATACGTACATGAGGTAAGGCACGGCTTGGTACTGCGTACCCGTCGCATACCAAAGCAGCAGCTGGCGCGACCACATACGTATATGATGTTACGCGTGACGCAGTGCCACGAACCCGTTAGATATGAAATGCGCATCCTTTACAAGTTTAGCAATATGGCGGATGGGATTTGCATGCTGATGGAGCTTGGCACACTACCGGTACAGGACTTCAGTTTTCTCCAAAAAAAAAAAAGATATAGATACTTTTTGGGAAGATATAAAACATTACATTTTTTTTTAATTAATTAAAAAAAAGGATAATAAAGTTCCAAAATATTCCAAAAAAATAGAAAAAATATAGGTTTTATAAATATTAAAATATGAAATCAACATTTAAAAAACTTTCGAAATTCACTGAAAAAACCATAGGTTTTACAGACGTTATAGTTAGGAATTAGCATTTAAAAAACCTTAGAAATTCACTTAAAAAAACATAGGTTTCAGGGACGTTATAGTTAGTTGGACATTTGACTCACATAAAACCAGAGAAATGTGCCCGTTATAGTTAGTTGAGCTAACTATAACTCGGACGCCCGCAATGTACTGGTGATGACGTCACATATTACTTCACCCATGACATGGTCAGTGACATCACTGATAACATCACTAATGACATCTCAAATTACATCACTGATGACATCACTGATGACATCATCCACGTGATAATCTGATGCACACACTGATGGCCTAATATAAACTTTGATACACGCACTCTAAAATACAGACTAGTATTTTTGAAACCATACAGACACAACAATGCCAGATACTACATACCATCCACTATTTCCTAGGTCTACACTCACATCCCCTCACTTATACATGCAATTACTCATCAATACAGTACTATAATATGCACTCATACACCTATACATACAGTCACAATCCGCCACTTATCCATAGAGTTACTCACACACCTAGTCAGTCATGCAAAGAATCAATCACATACCCATTCACTCATGTATACAGTTATACACACCAACTGCGTTATTTATACACACACCACATCACCTATTTATGCAGATACTAACACATACTTACTGTCTTATACAATCACTGATACAAGCAGACACTCTTTTATACACCCACTCTTAAAATAACTTACTCTCAAGTATAGTCATTTATATACTCCAACACTCACATATACTGCCTTAAAACATATGTAGTTACTCACACATATACCAGTGAGACATTCATTCACTCAGCAACACACCCATACACACACTAACTCACCCATACAGCCCTTCCGAGATGTACTTTTGAATCCATACAACCAGTGAATCACCCACTCAGACATGTATACACAGAGTAACAACCCCCACCCACCCACACAGACACTCAGGCACTCATACAGATACTCAGACAACAAATCAATAACCCATATAGACACTCATGTAGCTACTCACCAACCCATGCAGCTGCTTATACACCAACTGAGACACTAATACAGTCTTTCACACAGTTTAGTCACTAACCAATACATTCAGTAAAACATGTTCAATCGGTCACCTATACAGTCAGTCACACACCTACTAAATAATCCATTCAGGCACTTGTAAATCTACTCATTCTTCAATACACCTTGGCATAGATATATATGAAAACTATTTAAACTTTACAGAAACCCATATTCACTGGATGATGTCATCAGTGATGTCATTTGAGATGTCATCAGGGATCTCACTGACCATGTCATGAGTGATGTAATATGTGATGTCATCACCAGGGCATTGCGGACGCGCAAGTTATATTTAGCTCAACTAACTACAACGGGCGAATTTCTCTGGTTTTATATGAGTCAAATGTCCAACTAACTATAACGTCCCTGAAACCTATGGTTTTTTCATTGAAAAAAAAAAAAAATAATATATATATATATATATATATATACATGCTCCTTGATGCACAGTGAACGGCACACTCGCGGTCGGATGCTTTACAAACGCGGGGGTGCGCCCGCAATATTTATCCAGGCTCTGTGTTCTTGTTTCCCAAAAAGAAAAACAGCACTCACCGGGGCAGTTGCTAGAGTTTGCGTTGCCAATAAACTCTAGCAACTGCCCCCGAGAGTGCTGTTTTTGGGAAACAAGGAAACGGAGCTTGGATATATATTATCTACTGGTGGTCACCAATAGGTAGTTATAGTTAGGAAATAGTTTCCATAGGAAAAGCGTTTTTGTTTTCCCAATAACTTTGGCGCCGGATGACGTTTCATCGTGAAATTTTCAAAATTCGTGGGGCGCTCCGGTCAGCTCCTATCTTGAAAGTTACAGCGTGATTTGGTAAGCGGGGGCTGAGAAAAAAGGGGGGTCCCAAAACGTGTTTTCTCCAATTTATTTTCCATAGGAAACTTTAGACACGGCAACAGCCCGAACTGCTGAACGGAATTACACCAAATTTGGCAAAAAGGTAGCCCATGTTTCAGAAAGATCGCTTTTTGTTAAATGGTGTAAATTCGTTCAGTACTTCCTGAGAAATGTAAAAAAAAGATGTTGAAAAATGAATTTCCCATAGGAAAGTTTAGACACGGCTACAGCTCGAACTGCTTTATGGAATTACACCAAATTTGGCAAAAAGGTAGTACTTGGTTCAGAAAGCGCCCTTTTTTTAAATGGTGTAAATCCGTGCAGTAGTTGCTGAGAAAATCAAAAAATAAAAGTTTCGATATATAGAGGTGTGGTGGATCCGCGGACCCTCCCGACCACAAGATTTATTCTAATTGGCTGTCAACACTCCAAACCAGGAAGTGTTGGCAGCCATCTTGTGACTCGGTAGAACCGAGTCACAAGAAAAGAGAAAAAGAAACGCGAAAAGCAAGAAAAGGGGGCAGAGTAGAAACACCCTGACCCCTTAGACCTGCTCAGGGGGTCCCACAAGAACCCCCAGGGCCAACAAAAGCATTTTTTTTAACAAAAAAGCGGCGAGATTCGCTCACCCAGTGCGAATTTCAGCCGAAAAAAAACAAAAACTAAGCGAAGGGCTCCCGTGCTTCATTAGTATTTATCCTCTGGGTGGGCCAAGTCCCAGGGGCATGCAATAATGTAACTGCGGGGGCCCAGGGAGGCCCCCACTGTCCCGGCGACTGCCACCCCTGGGGCTTTCCATAAATATTTGCGAGGGGCACACGGCCACCCGCAGCCCCAGGGACCGCCACCCCCATTGCTTATTATTTTAAATGTGTGGGGGCCCTCTAAGGACCTCCACCCCTGGGGCTTTTATTAATTATTTTAAGGGGGCACACGAACCCCGCTGCTCGGGGACCGCCACACCCAGGGCTTTTATTTGTTTTTATATACACCTGTGTGGGGGGGCTCGAGCCCCCCACATGCCCCGGGGACCACCACCTCCCCGGGGCTGTGCAATAGGTGGGAGGGGGGTCACGCAGCCCCCCTCCTGGAGCCCTTGATGGCCCTGGGAACCGTCACCCCCCAGGGTTGGCTCCTGCAGTGTCACTGCTCCCGCCCTGTCATTGCAAACTGCTTTGCTTCATTGAAGCGAGAGCAGGTAAACCTGCTCTCGCTTCAATGAAGCAAACAGATTGTTTTTCCACAAGGGGAGCTGCATGTCAGTAGCTCCCCAAGTGGAAAAGCAATGCTGGCTCCTTTAGGATGCAGTGAGCCGGCGGGACCGTGGGGGCATTGGGGCTCCCCAGCGGATAGGGCCTGCCCTGGGGGATGGGGTCACCGGGGATAGAAGTAGCCCGGGAGGGGGGCCACGCGGCCCCCTACCCAAAAATAAATTAAATAAATAAAGTCCGGCCCGGGGGATGGGGTCCCCGGGGCCAATAGAGGCCCCCTCTATAAATATCAAAAACATATGTGGCCATGTCCCCGGGGCCGGAATTGGTCATGGGAGTGGGGCCCACGCAGCCCCCTTCCCATTCATACATATGTAATTTTTTTAAAAGGGGTCAGGCCCTGGGGGATGGGGTCCCCAGGGCTCAAAGAACTCAAAGAAAGGAAAAAGGGGGTCCACACAGCCCCCTCCTAATTCTTTTTTTTAAAAGACGCGATCATGCCAGAGGCCCCACCCCCTCCCAGCAACACTCTGCAAACGCACCCTGTGGCACGTTTTAAATTGGGGAATTAATTCCCCTTGAATACGGCGGGTCCCTGGGGGCCAACTACCCCACCAGGTACCTCCAGTAAGCGGCAAAGGGCTGCGTTGCAGAGAGGTGGTCCAGGCCACGCCCATTTTTACACCTCTCTGAAACACAGCTCTGTGGCGCTGTACCTGGTGGGCTAGCTGGACCCCAGGGACCCTCAGGATTCAAGGGGACTTAATCCCCCAACTTAAAACGCACCACGGGGCGCGTTTGCACAGTGGTGAAGGGAGGGGGTGGGGCCTGAGGTGACAGGTGTGCAAACACGCCCTGTGGCGCGTTTTAAGTTGGGGAATTAATTCCTCTTCAATCCTGAGGGTCCTTGGGGGCCAACTAGCCCACCAGGTACCTCCAGTAAGTGCCACAGGGCTGCATTGCAGAGAGGTGGTCCAAGCCACGCCCCTTTTTACACCTCTCTGCAAAGCATCTCTGTGGCACTTACTGGAGATACCTTTCGGACTAGTTGGACCCCAGGGACCCTCAGGATTCAAGGGGACTTAATCCCTCAATTTACAACGCTCCAGGGAGCGCACTTGCAGAGTGGTGGAGAGAGGGGCATGGACTTTGTCTACCTCTCACCAATCCCACTGTGTGGGGCTTACTGGAGGTAAAAGGTAGGCTAGTTGGCCCATAAAGGACCCCCAGCAGTGAAGGGGACTTTAATCCCCTTCCAAGAGCATGCCAGGGAGTGCGTTTGTAGAGTGGTGTGCAAAGTGGGCGTGGCCTGGTACGAGTACTTACCAATGCTGCTGTATGGGACTGACTGGAGCTAATATTTTGGTAAGTTGGCCACCAAGGATGGCCAACAACCCCTCTTGTTACCTCCAGTGTGTCCCACACAGTGGGATTACTAAGACGTCTTCAGAAGCCATGGCCCCCTTTCTATACCACTCTGCAAATGTGCCTTGTGGCAGACTACGGGATGGGTATGAAGTCCAATTTAGTCCTGAGGGAGTTTGGGGGCCAAGAATCCCTCCTGGTACATCCTGTAAGTCCTACGCAGTAGAATTCCTGAGCATTGGTTGGACGCCCAGCATCCTTTCTCCACCACTCTGCAAATGCGACTACTACTTTAAGGAGCATATTTCTGCCCCTCTGACTTAGAGGTAGTTTTAATTCCCCTGCCCTATTATGTACTAGGGCCTTACAGAGGAGAGCATGCTAATCACAGGGGTACTCCAATGCATAGCAATCCCTAGTGTATGTATGTGTTTTCACTGTATTCTAAGTGTCTTTTAGTATAGCACTGGCTCTAGGTCTGGTTAGTCAGAGTCATTTACCACCAGTACCCATCTGAAAAAGTTGTGGGCACAGGATGATTTTGCAACAAGGCCTCTTTCTGCTCCTCTCTTGGTGCTTTCTGCACATGTCTTGCTTCTTCCTGCACTTTTCTTTGTCTTTGTGGACTTCTGTTGCTTCTTTTTGCATTTCTTTTGCTTCTTTCTGTGTGTTTTTTCTTCTTTCTTCCTACCTCTGTGGGCATTGTTGAAACTAGCATTTAAAAAACCTTAGAAAATCACTGAAAAAACCATAAGGCATGTTATAATTAGAAATTAGCATTTAAAAAACCTTTGAAATTCACTGAAAAAACCATAGGTTTCAGGCATGTTATAGTTAGAAATGAACATTTAAAAAACCTTTGAAATTCACTGAAAAAAACATAGGTTTCAGGTACGTTATAGTTAGAAATTAGTATATAAAAAACCTTAGAAATTCACTGAAAAAACCATAGGTTTCAGGGTTGTTATAGTTAGTTGGACATTTCACTCGTACAAAACTAGTGAAATTCCCCCGTTATATTTAGTCCAGCTATCTATAACTCGCGCCCCTGCAATGCACTGCTGATGACATCACACATTACATCACTCATGACATGATCAGTGACATCACTGATGACATCACTCATGACATCTTAAATGACATCACTGATGGTATCACTGATGACATCATCCATGTGATAATTTCATGCATCTTCTCACACCCTAATATAACTTTTGATACACCCACTCTAAATTACAGACTGCCATTCTCAAAACCATAACACTCCAACACCAATACCTACATACCCACTCACTGATTCTTAGGTCTACACACACATCCACTCACTCACCCGTACAATCACTCATACTTACGGTCACTCAGTACAGGACTATCATATGCACTTATACACCTATATAGACACTCACACACTGCCACTCATCCATAGAGGTACTCACACACCTAGTCAGTCATGCAAATAATTAATCACACTGCCATTTACTCACCTATACACACACCAGCTCACTTACTCATACAAATACTAGCACATTCTTAAGCTTTTATACAATCACTGATACAAGCACACACTCATCCATACAGCCACTCTCACAATCACACACTCTCACTTATAGCCATTTGTATACTCCAACACACATATATACTGCCTTTCACAAATGTAGTTACTCACACATGTACCCCTGAGATATACATTCACTCACTAACACACCCATACACATACTCACCCACCCATACAGTCCATCACAGATGCACTCTTGAAACCATGCACCCAGTGAATCACCCACTCACACATCTATGCACAGAGTCACACACACCCCACCCGCACAAACACTCAGGCACCCATACAGATCATCAGACAACCAATCAATACCTCATATAGACACTCATGTAGCTATTCACAAACCCATGCAGCCGCTTAAACACCAACAGACAGACGAATAGAGACATTCACAGAGTTTAGTCACTAACCCATGCATTCAGTAAGATACGTTTAATCACTCACTTATAGACTCAGTCATGCACCTACTAAATCATCCATTCAGACACATATATACCCACTCATTCTTCAATACTCCTTTCCCTATATATATTAAAAATATTTAAACTTTACAGAAACACACAGTCACTGGATGATTTCATCAGTGATGTCATTTGAGATGTGATCAGGGATGTCATCAGTGATATCACTGACCATGTCATGAGTGATGTAATATGTGACGTCATCAGTAGTGCATTGCGGCGGCGCAAGTTATAGTTAGCTGAACTAACTATAGCGGGGGAATTTCACTGGTTTTGTACGAGTGAAATGTCCAACTAACTATAACGCCCCTGAAACCTATGGTTATTTCTGTGAATATATATATATTCACTGAAAAAACCATAGGTTTCAGGGGCGTTATAGTTAGTAGGACAGTTCACTCGTACAAAACCATAGAAATTCCCCATTATAGTTAGTTCAGCTAACTATAACTCACGCGCCCGCAATTCACTGCTGATGACGTCACATATTACATCACTCATGACATGGTCAGTAACATCACTCATGACATCACTGATGACATCTCAAATGACATCACTGATGACATCACTGATGACATCATCCTTATGATAGAGTGGCAGACCTCCTCTCACCCTAATATAACCTTTGATACACACACTCAAAAATACAAACTAACATTTTTAAAACAATGGACAAACCAATACCAGTTACAACACACCTATTCAGTAATTCCAAGATCTACACACACATCCACTCATTCACCAACAGTCCCTATACAGTCCCTCATACATGTACTCACTCATCATATGTACTCATACACCTATACATCCTGTTACACACTGCCACTCATCCATAGAGTTACTCACACACATAGTCACACATGCAAACAAAGTATCAAACATCCATTTACTTGTATATACAGTTATACACACACTACCACACTTACTTCTATAGAAACTTACACATACTTACTCTCTTAAACAATCACTTATAGAAACACCTACTTATTTTTGCAGGAACTCTTCCAATCTCTCACTCTCACATATACTCACTTATATACACCAATACTCACATATACTAGTTTAAAACATATGTAGTTACTCATAAAGACACTATTGAGACAGTCATTCACTCACTAACACACCCGTACACACACTCATCCACCTATACAGTCCTGCACACATGCTGTCTTCAACACATACAAACAGAGAGTCGCTCATTCATGCATCTATGCACTAAGTAATACCCCCGATCCATACAGACACTCATACTGATACTCAAAAAACCAACTAATAACCCATATAGACACTCATGTACTCACCAACCCATGCAGCCACTTATACACAAAGTGAGAGACTGATACAGATATTTACATATTTAAACATTACTCACTAACCCATGTATTCACTGAGATACACTTAATCAGTCAGTTATACAATCAATTTTACAAAAACAATCATCCATTTAGACACTTAAATACCCATTTATTCTTCCATCGACCTTGAGATATACATATATAAAACATATTTAATTTTCAGAAAAACACACATTCACTGGATGATGTCATCAGTGATGTCATTTGAGATGTCATCAGTGATGTCATGAGTGATGTCACTGGCCATGTCATGAGTCATGTAATATGTGACGTCATCAGCAGTGCATTGCGGGCGCGCGAGTTATAGTTAGCTGAAATAACTATAATGGGGAAATTTCTATGGTTGTGTATGAGTGAAATGTCCAACTAACTATAACACCCCTGAAACCTATGTTTTTTTCAGTGAATTTCAAAGGTTTTTTAAATGCTAATTTCTAACTATAACGTGCCTGAAACCTATTGTTTTTTCAGTGAATATATATATATTTATTATACTATGTATACATGTGAAAATGTCTCGGTCCACCTGTTTGCCTCGGTGGCACAGAAAAAATGGGTGGAACTGATGTCAGCACGCCGGCGAGGTCCTCTTATGGCTCCGATGATGTCATACGGTGTCGCGACCGGAGCCATGCTATTATGACGTCCTTGTCGACGTGGGAGAGCTAGGAAATAATGTCCGTGGAATACTGGTGCAGGGGATATTCACTAGGGGTGGGCGGAATTTGCGAAATTAACTTTCGCAAATTATCGCGAAAATGTTTAAAATTATCGCAAACAAGCGGAAATATCGCGAAGATGCAGAAGTTTTTTTCCGCATGTTCGCGAGATTTTCTGCATGGTTGCGAGTCGCCAACTTACCCATGTGGTTGCTTGCGGGCGCGGCCATCTTGTTTTGAGTTGTCTTGTGGTGCATGATCGCGAGAAGAAAGACGTGATCGCGCGACGCATGACGTCACTGCGGGCGCGAACTGTCGCGAGACAGTGCAAATGGCTAAAAACAATACAACATCTCATGGAGAACGCGACCGGATCAAGAAAACTTGTCGGCGAACGCAGGGATTCAGGTAAGGCGATTGCGCGCGCGCGAGAATGTATTATTTTACAGCGCGAGCAAGAAACAAATTATCGCCAAGCTGCGGAAACTGGAAATTTTTACATTTTCGCGCTCTCCGCGGAACGCGAAAATGTCAAATTATCGCAATTTCCACGAACGGAACGAAATTTTCGCCCAGGCCTAATATTCACCTAAGTGTTCAGGCTAGTGCTTTGGGAGCAACTGTTTATGTTGCCACTCCAAAAACCGAAACCAGTGATCCGAGGGCAGAGGCCCTGCAGATGGCACACGAGGTGAGGTGCCCAGTCGTGTGCACCGGCGTGGCAGCGAAGTGACAAGCACCACAACCCACAACCCACAAAAAAGGTAACGAGGGCACTGAATAACACAGGATCTTTTCTTTGTATCTGGCAGGAACAACAAAGTTAAAATGCCCTAGTACCAAAATATAGAATTAGTGCTACAACGGTTTTCAAGAGGACCTGCGATGCCTCTTCTGCCTCCCGTACCCTGGAGGCAGCAAATGGGTCACGCGGTATGGTCATGCTGCCGTGGGACGCACACTCGTTGACCTCTCATGGCACTGCTCCACACTTCAGGGAGGACGCTTTCCATTGGCAATGTTTTCTGATGACGTGTCGTGCTGGCCCCGTCCAATAACAGAACTCCTTTAGACCCAAACAGACTCTTCCACTTTCTCACCAGAAGTGAAACCAGGCCACGCAGACACTTTCACAATACAACAGCTGGGAATGCACTTTTCGGTAAAAAAAAACACATCCCTTCCTCCTAATTAATCAAATAAACGTCTCACTGAAGAACAGGGGCTAGCTTAGATCGGTGAACAGCTGTTACAATGACTTTTTTACTTCGCGATACCATTACAACGCATGCATTACCACGCATGCGTTGTACATCGCGAAGTCATTACTACACATTTTTTTAGAGCGCATGGTCATTTACCACGCATGCCTTTACAACAAATTTTGTTGTAAAGGTATGTATGGTAAATGACCATGCATTCTAAAAAACATGTAGACGATCCACGTTGTTGTAAGGAAACATAGGCTGTTCCGTTTCCTCACAAAGACGTGCACCGCCCCTCAGAGATGACGTGAAGCAGGAACCACGAGGAGAGAGGAACCATGAGGAGTGAGAGGTAAGGGGAATTGGGCATGGGGTGTTTTTTTCCCCTAGGGTTTAGGGTAGTGCAGTGGTGTTTGGGTAGTGTAGGGGGTCATGCTGGGGTAGTGTTTTAGGGATTAGGGTAGTGCAGTGGTGTTTG
Organism: Triturus cristatus; assembly: GCF_964204655.1. Classification (NCBI taxonomy): domain Eukaryota; kingdom Metazoa; phylum Chordata; class Amphibia; order Caudata; family Salamandridae; genus Triturus; species Triturus cristatus. The sequence continues at coordinate 13,511,495 of NC_140586.1, forward strand.
GGTAGTGTAGGGGGTCGTGCTGGGGTAGTGTTTCTAGGGTTTAGGGTAGTGTAGTAGTGTAGGGGGTCATGCTGGGGGTAGTGTTTTAGGGTTTAGGGTAGTGCAGTGGTGTATGGGTAGTATAGGGGGGTCATGCTGGGGTAATGTTTTAGGGTAGTGCAGTGATGTTTGAGTAGTGTAGGGGGTCGTGCTGGGGATAGTGTTTTATGGTTTAGGTTAGTGTAGTGGTGTTTGGGTAGTGTAGGGGGTCGTGCTGGGGGTAGATGTAAGGTTGAAGGTAGTGCAGTGGTGTTTGGGTAGTATAGGGAGTCGTGCTGGGGTAGTGTTTTAGGGTTTAGGGTAGTGCAGTGGTGTTTGTGTAGTGTAGGGGGTTGTGCTGGGGGTAGTGTTTTAGGGTTAATGGTAGTGCAGCGGTGTTTGGATAGTGTAGGGGTAGTGCTGGGGAAGTGTTTTAGGGTTTAGGGTAGTGCACTGGTGTTTGTGTAGGGGTAGTGCTGGGGGTAGTGTTTTAGGGTTTAGGGTAGTGCAGTGGTGTTTGTGTAGTGTAGGGGTAGAGTTTAAGGGTTTAGGGTAGTGCAGTGGTGTTTGTGTACTGTAGGAGGTTGTGCTGGGTTCTAGTGTTTTAGGGTAGTGCAGTGGTGTTTGTGCAGTGTAGGGGGTTGTGCTGGGGGTAGATTTAGGGTTTAGGGAAGTGCAGTGGTGTTTGAGTAGTGTAGGGAGTTGTGCTGGTGGTAGTGTTTTAGGGTTTAGGGTAGTGCAGTTATGTTTGGGTAGTGTAGGGTTTTGTGCTGGTGGTAGTATTTTAGGGTATAGGGTGGTGCAGTGGTGTTTGGGTAGTGGAGGGGGTAGTGTTTTAGGGTTTAGGGTAGTGCAGTTATGTTTGGGTAGTGTAGGGGGTCATGCTGGGATAGTGTTTTAGGGTTTAGGGTAGTGCAGTGGTGTTTGGGTAGAGTAGGGGGTTGTGCTGGGGTAGTGTTTTAGGGTTTAGGGTAGTGCAGTCGTGTAGGGGGGCATGCTGGGTGTAGTGTTTAGGGTTTAGGGTAGTGCAGTGGTATATGGGTAGTGTAGGGGGTTACGCTGGGGTAGTGCTTTAGGGTTTAGGGTAGTGCAGTGGTGTTTGAGTAGTGTAGGTGGTCATGCTGGTGGTAGTGTTTTAGGGTTTAGGGTAGTGCAGTGGTGTTTGTGTAGTATAGGGGGTCGTGCTGGGGCTAGTGTTTTATGGTAGTGCAGTGGTGTTTGGGTAGTGTAGGGGGTCGTGCTGGGGTAGATTTAGGGTTTAGGGGAGTGCAGTGGTGTTTGGGTAGTGTAGGGAGACATGCTGGGGGTAGTGTTTTAGGGTTTAGGGTAGTACAATGGTGTTTTAGTAGTGTAGGGGGTTGTGCTGGGGGTAGTGTTTTAGGTTTATGGTAGTGCAGTGGTGTTTGGGTAGTGTAGCGGGTAGTGCTGGGATAGTGTTTTAGGGTTTAGGGCAGTGGTGTTTGTGTAGTGTAGGGCGTAGTGCTGGGGGTAGTGTTTTAGGGTTTAGGATAGTGCAGTGGTGTTTGTGTAGTGTAGGGGGTCGTGTTTTAGGGTTTAGGGTAGTGCAGTGGAGTTTGGTTAGTGAAGGGGGTCATGCTGGGGTAGTGTTTTAGGGTTTAGGGTAGTGCAGTTGTGTTTAGGTAGTGAAGGAGGTAGTGCTGGGGGTAGTGTTTTAGGGTTTAGGGTAGTGCAGTGGTGTTTGTGTAGTATAGGGGGTCATGCTGGGGGTAGATTTAGTTTTTACAGTAGTGCAGTGGTGTTTGTGTAGTGTAGGGGGTCGTGCTTGGGTAGTGTTTTAGGTTTAAGGCAGCGCAGTGGTGTTTGTGTAGTGAAGGGGGTCGTGCTGGGGGTAGTGTTTTAGGGCTTAGGGTAGTGCAGTGGTGTTTGTGTAGTGTAGGGGGTTGTGCTGGGGGTAGATTTAGGGTTTAGGGTAGTGCAGTGGTGTTTGGGTAGTGTAGGGAGTCGTGCTGGTGGTAGTGTCTTAGGGTTTAGGGTATTGCAGTTATGTTTGGGTAGTGTAGAGTGTTGTGCTGGGGGTAGTGTTTTAGGGTTTAGGGTAGTGCAGTGGTGTTTGGGTAGTGGAAGGGGTAGTTTTTTAGGGTTTAGGGTAGTGCGCCCAACCAGCCACAATATCCGTGGACAAAGGAGATCCTGATTAACCCTGGGCGTAGTTAGCGAAGTAGCGCTACGCGTAGCTAAGCAAAGTACACTTCGCACTACGCGAGCTACGCGTAGCACTTCACGAACTGCGTAATACCCTGTTCACACTGTGCAAGATGCCATTTTCAATGATTGCACATTGCGGACAAGCATCCGGCACTGTGCAATAATTGAAAACGGCATCTTGCACAGTGCGAGCTGTAATTTTCTGCCGCTCAAGTAGATTTTTACTCGAGCGGCACCTTTCTCAAAGCAGACTGGTAGTTTCTCATCGCGAGCGCTCGCGAGCATACGTGACCACTCGCAATGAGAAACCTGACCTCCCCACATTGAGAATCTCGCCGGGTGGTTTATTTTTCCACGCTCGCGATCGGCAACTTGATGTTGCCGATCGCAAACGAGGAAAAAGTCTCGCCGGGATGTCATTTTGCTTGCTTGCGGTCATCAACTTGACGTTGAGGACTGCGAGCAAGCAAAAAATGATTGCTGCACTATGCTACGCTGAGCTACGTGTGTTTTCACTGTGCTACGTCCAATTCGCGTAGTGCGAAGTAGCGCACACTTTGCAAACTACACGAGCGTAGCGTAGTGCTTTGCCCAGACTTAATCCTGACTCTTTTGAACGCTCCGCCAATTGAATACTTTGGGTCAAGGGCCCTACCACGTCCAAGACCTATCAATTCCTTTCTTGGTTCCCTCATATACTTGGAGAAAAAGGTACATAGTTTCTCATCAATTTCAGGCGTGTGTGCCACCTTCCCCTTCATTGAGGGCCTGGGACATTCTCCCCTCATCCTATTCCTGACCTTCCTTTCAAGGGGTTGATGGATTTTCCCCACCACATACTCTGTCACTTTGGTGTCAGGGGTCCACTCCGCCGACCTAGGATGGTAAATCTGGGTAGGCTTGAACATGTCTGAGTGGACCCCGTCCCCAACCCGGAACTGAGAGGAGTGGGACTCTGGATGCCAGGGACGCCCCGAGTCCTTATCCTCATCGGAGGAGAAATCTTCCTCCGATAAACCCTTTCCCTCCAAGGGAAACCCGCCGTCGGGGTCTACAATAGTGGTGACAGCATCGCAATTTTCTCCGGACTCCTCCTCCTCCGGGCAGGGTGCATGTTTTAGCGTTCGCGCACTCTTGAGGAAGGTCTCCGTAAGTTTATCAAATCCTTCCAAGTGCCCTGTGTTATGCTTAACGGCACTTTCATTCCCCATCTGGAAGCTGCTGGGACCCGCCACCACCAGATCTGGGTCACTGAACACCCCAGGGATGCTTTTCGCCAGCTTATCAACCTGATCCCTAAGAGGAGCCAGCGCCCTAGAAATAGCCAGAGAGAGGGCTTGGTCCACTGCTGGAGGGAGAAGTTGGGGGGCCATTCCTCCTCCACTTCCTGGTAGGAGGAGTAAAAATTATCTTCTGGAGAAGACATGATAGCAGAGGGTGTGAGCACAGAACAAATGCCCTTAAAATCCTTAAGGTAGCCCCCTCGCCGGTGCTCCAACAGCTGGGCTTTCCCGAAGCTGTTATAAGAATACACTGAGGCGCAATACCAATTACCACCACCAGGTCACTAACGTGGCCGTGTGGGGAAATCACCGTGTAGCGGTGTCAAAATTAGGCAAGGGTTGGTCGGGAATCAAGCGGACACTAAAGAAGTGACCGGATTCCCAAACGCGCGTAAAGACCAGCGGGAGCGCTCGACGGAGCTGCCTCGCTCGGACCAGATGCGCCTGACAGGATCTCACTATGCGCAGAGCGCACAGTGGGAGAAACTGCGAGGGTAAGAACGCTCTTGGCCAAGGGCCTGCTGTGCACGGAATATGAAACAATACCAAGGCAATAATGCTAATAACGTGCACAAGAAACCGCTATACAAACAGCAACAACGTCAGATTAAGCCAAGAATGTAAGGAATGCACTTAACTGATGAGCAGTGAAGAAAGAGGAAGCGGAAGTGTTAGACGGACCGGGAGGGTCGGCCGAGGACAAGGGGAGAGGTCTCCGGGGAGAGCAGTCTCCAGCGATCGTACAGATGAGTAACTTCCCCCCCACAGATACACACCACACAAGGATAGGATTTAACGTTCTTTATAGGCGATTTCTTGAGGTACGATGAAATGGTACAAGGAGGTCTGGACTCAGGGGTCCCCTCGATTCTAGTCTCTTGGTTTGGGAAAGAGGGGGTAGCGGGACAGTCTGGTTACCAATCTGGTAGCTGAGATGGTATGGTGGGTAGCTCACAATCCTCGAGCTCGGTGTTCTAGCTTGGACGGGCCGCGGCTGCGCCAGCAGGTCCCGGTGAAGGTGGTCGTTACACGGTCCACGGCAGCGCCAGCAGGTCCCGATGAAGGTGGTCGTTACACGGTCCGCGGCAGCGCCAGCAGGTCCCGATGAAGGTGGTCGTTACAACGGTCCGCGGCAGCGCCAGCAGGTCCCGACGAGGATGGATGATGCAGAAGGCCGCGGCAGCGCCAGCAGGCAGGACGATAATTCACAAGGCAGGGCTACGGCAGCGCCAGTAGTCCGTCAAGGCTGAGTTCTTCTCGGTGTCTCTCGACTCCAGGATACAACTGCCTTCCTGCTCTGGAGCTGCCCTAGTTATAGGTCTGGCGCCCTTTGATGTCCGGACCCTCGCACTTGGAGGTCGGGGGGTCCGGGATGAGGGAGTCCAGACACCCAGCAGGGGGTGGAGCCAGCGCCCGGGGGAGCTGGAGGGCGATCGGCACCTGGCGGGGGAGAGCCATCGACACTTCTTTCTCCCATTGACCTGCCAAGTGGTCCGTTCACCTCCTGGGTGGATGGTGGTGCCGGGCTGTCGGGGCCGGGCCAGGCCCAGGCTTAGGGTCGAGCTGAGGCCACGCGGCCTCGTGGCGCAGTGTCCAAGATGGCGGCTGATCCGGCCGGGGGAGCCGGTAGGGGTTCGGCCCCATGATACATGGATGTCCGGGGGCAGGAGTTCCGTCGGGAGACGGGGTGCGGGTTGCTCTTGTGGGTAACACCTAGGAGTCCGGGGCTTGGGCCGTGTCATGCGGGGAGGGAGCGAGCCCTTCATGTGGCCTGTCCAACATGCGTCCCCCTCCAGCTGAAGGCGGGGAGAGTCACCCATCCTCTTGGGGACTCTCCTCGTCGAGGCGGAAAAAGCGTGACAGGCCATCTGCGTTGGCGTGGTCTTGGCCCGGTCGATGTTCCACAGTGAAGTCCATCCCCTGCAGGGAGATGGACCAGCGCAATAGTTTTGGGTTTTCCCCCCGCATCTGCATTAGCCACTGCAGGGGTCGATGATCGGTTTGCACCCAGAAGTGGGTACCGAAGAGATAGGGCCGGAGCTTTTTGAGGGCCCACACCACTGCGAAGGCCTCCCTCTCGATTGTGCTCCAGCGCTGTTCTCGGGCCAGGAGGCGTCTGCTGATGAAGGCCACCGGCTGGTCAAGACCCTCGGGGTTCAGCTGGGAGAGAACCGCCCGATGCCGTGGTCGGAGGCGTCCGTTTGCACAATGAATTCCCGACTGTAATCGGGGGCCTGGAGCACAGGGGCGGTGCACAGGGCGGCTTTCAGCTTCTCGAAGGCCGCTTGACAGTCGGGGGTCCAGTTAATCTTCTTCGGTTGGTTTTTGGACGTGAGACCCGTGAGGGGCCCCACAATGCTGCCATAGTCCCTCACGAACCGCCGGTAGTAGCCGGTGAGTCCCAAGAAGGCTCGGACCTCGGTCTGCGTGACTGGGGGTTGCCAGGACTGGATGGCAGCGATTTTGAGTTGCAGGGGGGCCACCAGACCGCTTCCCACCTGGTGTCCGAGGTAGGTCACGGACCCCTGACCAATTTGGCACTTGCCGGCCTTGATTGTGAGGCCGGCCCGCTGGAGGGCTTGCAGGACCTCTCGGAGGTGGTGGAGGTGGTCGGACCAGTGGTGGCTGTACACAGCGATATCGTCCAGGTAGGCGGCGCTGAACTCTTCGAGCCCCGCCAAGACCTGGTTCACTAGTCGCTGAAAAGTAGCTGGGGCATTCTTCATGCCGAAGGGCATGACCTTGAAGTGGTAGTGGCCATCGGGGGTAGAAAAGGCGGACCGTTCTTGGGCTCGGGGTGTGAGACCGATCTGCCAGTAGCCCGCTGTCAGGTCGAAGATGCTGAGGTAGCGGGCAGCCCCCATGCGGTCGATCAATTCATCCGCTCGGGGGATGGGATGAGCGTCGGTCCTGGTGACAGCATTCAAGCCCCGATAGTCGACGCAGAATCGGAGTTCAGGAGTGGTGCCAGGGGCAGCGGCTTTGGGGACCAGCACGACCGGGCTGGCCCAGGGGCTGTCCGAGGGCTCGATGACCCCGAGCGTGAGCATCTTGAACACTTCCTCTTGGATGCAGGCCCGCACCCGATCTGGTACGCGGTATGCCCGGTGTCTGATAGGGGGACTGTCCCCCGTGTCCACGTCGTGCAAGCACCAGGGGGTGACCCCTGGGGTGAGGGAAAACAGAGTAGCAAACTGCAGCAGGAGGTCCCGGCAGCCTTGGCGTTGCTCTGGGGTGAGGGCCTCGGAGAGCCGGACCCCGTCCATGGAACCGTCTTTCTCCTGAGTCTTCAGGAGATCAGGGAGAGGCTCGGAGTCTTCTTCCGCCCCACTGTCTGTAGCCATCAGGAGGCTGAGTTCCGAGCGCACAAAGTGGGGTTTGAGTCTGTTGGTGTGGAGGACCCGGAGGGGGTTCCGGGGAGACTCCATATCGATGAGATAGGTGACGGGGCTCTTGCGTTCGACCACTTTGAAGGGCCCCGTCCACTTGTCCTGCAAGGCACATGGTTCGGTGGGGGACATCACCCACACTTGTTGACCAGGTTCGAATTCGACGGAGGAGGCATTTTGATCGTACCATTTTTTCATGTCCTCCTGACTGGCCTCAAGATTCGCTTTTGCCATTTCCCTGAATCGCCGGGTCTGATTGCGTAGTGCCAGGAGGTACTTGAAGACGTCTGGAGGGGTCTTTAGGGGGGCCATCTCCCAACCTTCTTTGACTAGGCTGAGGGGCCCTCGCACAGGGTGCCCGTACAACAGTTCGAAGGGGCTAAAACCGAGGGACTTCTGGGGAACTTCTCGATAGGCGAAGAGGAGGCACGGAAGTAGTACATCCCACTGGCGATGGAGGGGCTCTTCCAATCCCCCAATCATTCCCTTGAGCGTGCGGTTGAATCGCTCAACTAGTCCGTTTCCTTGAGGATGATAGGGGGTCGTGAATCGGTAGGTGACCCCACACTGTTGCCAGAGGGACTTCATATATTTCGAGATAAAGTTTGTGCCTCGGTCGCTGACGACTTCTCGGGGGAAGCCCACCCGGGAGAAGATCCCCATTAAGGCCCGGCCGACCACCGGAGCTGTTACAGTTCGCAGGGGCACAGCCTCGGGGTAGCGGGTGGCGTGGTCCACCAGTACCAGGATGAACCGATGTCCTTGTGCTGTGCGGGGGTCCAGGGGCCCCACAATGTCTATTCCCACCCTCTCGAACGGGGTGGTGACAACTGGGAAGGGTTGCAGAGGTGCTTTGAGCTTGCGGCCGCTCTTCCCGCTGGCCTGGCACGTGGGGCAGGACCGGCAGTGGTTGAGGACGTCGTTTCGCATCCTCGGCCAGAAAAAGTGGGTCACCAGGCGACTGTAGGTTTTGTCCTGGCCCAAGTGTCCCGCCAGAGGGACATCGTGGGCCAAATTTAGCAGGAAGTCTCTGAAACGGAGGGGCACCACCAGCACTCGACTGGCCCCTAACTCCGCGATTCTCTGTTCACTGTATAACAGGTCGTTATCCCAATAGACCCAATGGGCTCCGGTGGAGTCCCCTGCGCTCTGGGCGATGGCTTGCTGGCGGAGTCCCTCGAGGGAGGGACAGGTCTTCTGCTCCTGGCGGAACTGTTCCTGGGTGGGCCCCCCTTCTTGACGCCACTGAGCCAGGCCGGGAAGGTCCTGGGGCTGGGCCACCCCTTCGGGGGTTGGCTCTGGGGGGTCGGTATAGTCGGTGTCCTCTACTGGAGCGACCGGGGGAAGAGGTGCAGGCCATTCTGGTTCTGCTGGTCGGGGGATGGCACGGGCGGCCATGGACCGGGTGGTTACGCACGCCCAGTCCGGGAGGCCCAGCATCCCCAGGTGCTCTCTTCTTTCGACGGCGGCCGACGGGGAACTCTCAAGATCATTCCCCAGGAGACAGTCCACGGGGGCATCATCCCGGACCGTCACCTTCAACATGCCGGAGACCCCTCCCCATTCGAAGGGGACGCAGGCCATCCGACATAGACTCTCGGAATTGTCGGCTGAGCGGACGGGGCAGAGAATGTTCGGCAGGATCTGCTCTGGTTTTACCAGGTGACAGCGGACGGCCGTCACACTGGCCCCTGTGTCACGTAGGGCTTCGGCCCGGCGCCCATTAATGTTCACCCACTGGCTATATTTTCTGGTGTTGGCGGGTAGGGGAGCCCGCGGGACCATGTCTTTTCCCCCTAGGCACGCTAGAACCATGGCAGCCGGTTCCCACTCTTGTTGTGCCTGCTCATATTCTTCTTGTTCCTCGGAGATTTGTTCTCCCCCCAGGGCGGCGGCAGCTACCTGGCGGGGTTTTGGCGTTTGGTTCTGCGGGCAGTTCGGGTCATTGGCGTAGTGGCCGACTCGCTGGCATCGGTGACACGTGACGTTGGCTCGGAACCCCGGGCGCATCGGGGGGTTGCCCCGGCCGGCCGGGTGCGGGGTGCTGGCAGCGGGAGTGGCCGGGACGGTGTCTCTCCCTCGCCCCTGGCCTCCTCCTCCTCCTCGGGGACGGTGCTGACCTTGGTTGTTCCGGTTTTGCTCGTGTGGCCCTCTCCGGCCCACTCGGGTGCTTTCCCACCGGTCAGCTTCGGCGGCGAGTTGCCGTGGGTCAGTCAATTTACTGTTGAGGAGGTGCTGCCTGAGCTCGACGAAGCAGTTGTTAGACAGGTGCTCCCACACCATGAGGTTAAAAAGTTGCTCGTAGGTCGTTACGTGGCTTCCCTTGATCCAACCCTCGAAGGCTCGGCTGAAATAGTTGACATATTCCACCCACGTTGTACCCGGGATCCGGGTGCAGTCCCGAAACCTCTGGCGGTACATTTCGGGTGTGAGCCCATATCGGGTGAGGAGGGCAGCCTTCATGTGGTCATAGGATGACATCTGATGGTCTGGGAGCTGCAGTAGGGCATCGCGGCCTTCGTTGACGAACCTCCCCCATAGGCCGGCTCCCCAGTCACTCCGATCGATCCGGTGGGAGGTCATGGTGATCTCGTAGGCCTTGAACCACTGTTGTATGTCGTCCTCTCGGACATACTCTCGGACAACATCCTTGGGGATGTGGACTTTCTTTTCTGTCGCTCCCGGGGTGCGTGGTCGCTCGGGCACCTCCGGTTCTTTGTTCTGCTTCCGTAGTTCTATTTCTGCCAGTTTGCGCTCGTGTTCGAATGTTAGTCTTTTTTCTTCGAGCTCTCTCTGCCTCTGTTTTTCTTCCCGTTCTTCTCGGAGCCGCAGATGTTCTAGGTTCAGTTTTTGCTCGGCTAATTTTAGTTCACCGTCCATTTTGAGTCGTGCCATTTCCAACTCATGTAATCTGTTTTTTTCTCTTTCTTGGATCTCTTCCTGCGAGAGGCCCGTTCCTTGCTCCTCGGGAGCCGTGGCGTTCCTCTCCGATGCTGCACCGTTTTGGTCTGGGGATCCGGCGACCCCGGTTTCTGCCCACGACTCAATGGCGTGCTTAAAATCGTCTTTGGTACTCAGGCCGGTGGTAGCAATGCCTAGTTCCATGCAGAATTGTTTCAGTTCACGATGTCTATACTCTTCCAATTTATTCATCTGGAATTTCTCGGTGGATCCGCTCTCTTTGGTTGACATCGTGGTTTTGTCGTGGGGTGAGCTACTCTCTGTACGTTTACGCGTTGATTCGGATCGCGCCGCTGGCCACCAATGTTAGACGGACCGGGAGGGTCGGCCGAGGACAAGGGGAGAGGTCTCCGGGGAGAGCCGTCTCCAGCGATTGTACAGATGAGTAACTTCCCCCCCACAGATACACACCACACAAGGATAGGATTTAACGTTCTTTATAGGCGATTTCTTGAGGTACGATGAAATGGTACAAGGAGGTCTGGACTCAGGGGTCCCCTCGATTCTAGTCTCTTGGTTTGGGAAAGAGGGGGTAGCGGGACAGTCTGGTTACCAATCTGGTAGCTGAGATGGTATGGTGGGTAGCTCACAATCCTCGACCTCGGTGTTCTAGCTTGGACGGGCCGCGGCAGCGCCAGCAGGTCCCGGTGAAGGTGGTCGTTACACGGTCCGCGGCAGCGCCAGCAGGTCCCGATGAAGGTGGTCGTTACACGGTCCGCGGCAGCGCCAGCAGGTCCCGATGAAGGTGGTTGTTACAACGGTCTGCGGCAGCGCCAGCAGGTCCCGACGAGGATGGATGATGCAGAAGGCCGCGGCAGCGCCAGCAGGCAGGACAATAATTCACAAGGCAGGGCTACGGCAGCGCCAGTAGTCCGTCAAGGCTGAGTTCTTCTCGGTGTCTCTCGACTCCAGGATACAACTGCCTTCCTGCTCTGGAGCTGCCCTAGTTATAGGTCTGGCGCCCTTTGATGTCCGGACCCTCGCACTTGGAGGTCGGGGGGTCCGGGATGAGGGAGTCCAGACACCCAGCAGGGGGTGGAGCCAGCGCCCGGGGGAGCTGGAGGGCGATCGGCACCTGGCGGGGGAGAGCCATCGACACTTCTTTCTCCCATTGACCTGCCAAGTGGTCCGTTCACCTCCTGGGTGGATGGTGGTGCCGGGCTGTCGGGGCCGGGCCAGGCCCAGGGTTAGGGTCGAGCTGAGGCCACGCGGCCTCGTGGCGCAGTGTCCAAGATGGCGGCTGATCCGGCCGGGGGAGCCGGTAGGGGTTCGGCCCCATGATACATGGATGTCCGGGGGGCAGGAGTTCCGTCGGGAGACGGGGTGCGGGTTGCTCTTGTGGGTAACACCTAGGAGTCCGGGGCTTGGGCCGTGTCATGCGGGGAGGGAGCGAGCCCTTCATGTGGCCTGTCCAACAGGAAGGGATGTCACAATATTATATACGATGGACTGTGATATGATTGGACTATAGTTGCCTTGGAGTCTACCCCCCTAATGGTTCATGGGTTGTGTAGTCTTTTCTTTAATGACTGTTGTGTTACGTTTTCTTTGAGCTGCTATGCAAATAAAGTGAGGAAAGATACGCATAATCCTCGCCTCCGTTTTAGCATAGAATTCATTAAACTTTATTCAACCTGATTTAGAAACATACATCATAAAAGTGGACATAAAAACAGTAAATCCTCTTTCTTAATACAATACAGTGAGAATTAATTAAAACCAGTAGGTAAAAACGGGTGATACAAAGCCCGGTTCAGAGCAACTTCAGGTTAACAGAATCGTAAAATTCAATGTTTCGCAAGATCAATCTCATGTACTTCAGGCAAAATACGCAATAAGGGGTCCAAGTAAGATATAACGCTCCAATACCTGACCAGTCTGCACTATATAAAACTGCAGAAAAACTAAAACTAAAAAGTGTTTTGCACGCTTCTGTCATCGGGCTATATGTGGGCTACATCTGGGTGATATTTGTGCTACATTTGGGCTCTTTTTTCTCTAGTGGCCATCTTGGGAGACTTATTTGTTATGAAGTTTCCTACATCTCCTCATTTACTGCAGTTTCCTCAGTAGGAAAGGCTTTGTTTTTTACTTTGATTCCATCAAGAAGGCATTCAGATGTGTCACACATTTGCCATAAATTCAGAATGTTAGCACTCTAGTTGTTCATTAGATCACTGTAGTAAAGCTACTGCTCACCAGGGAGTTAACTGGAAGTCTGCTGCTGGTATTGAAAGTGATTGTTTCAGTCTGCATTTCAGAATTTCCTAATGAAATAGAAGAGGATTTGAGATCTCACTTAAAACATGCCCTACATTTTCTTTCTGCAGCAATAACCATAATTTCAATGGCAAAATGAACCCCCTCATTTTGATCCTTTTTAAATAAAATGTTTTAAGTGTTACCAGTCTATTCCAATCAAGATGGCTTCAGGTGTGCCATAATTTTGTCATATAAGTAAGACTGTTAGCTCTCTAGTTGTTCTTTAGAACACTCTGGGAAGCTGCAGTAGAACACAAAGGCATTAACTGACAGGCTGCACCTGTTGAAATATAATAGGAAGATATGTAAGATCTCACTTAAAACATGTCCCAATTTTTTCTTTCTACAGCACTAACCATAATTTCTATGACAAAATGAACCCCCTCATTTTGTTCCTTTTTAAGTTAAATGTTTTCTGAGTTACCAGTTTATTCCAATCAAGATGGCTTCAGGTGTGCCATAATTTTGTAATAACTAAGACTGTTTTTTTTTTTTTTTTTTTTGGAAGACCTTTATTGTTCACAGCTGTGTCATCATACAGTATACATTCACCATCCATGGTGGCTAATCGATTAGACATTAAGCAGAGGTTTCCAGATAATATGACACAGCCATTCAGCCGGTAACCCGGGGGTCCGGCGGCGTTGTACATGGTGGTATTGTTACAGTCATTAGGTAATTATCTTAATAAATGACAGGTCTATGTTTTTCCTTTTTCTTAGTGTCGGTAACAGAGATAACGCAGTATTCCAGCTAGCATTGTGACCATTGCAGTCGTCACCCAAGCCCTTATTGAGAGTTGCGCAAATCGCCGTGGTTAAACATTAGCGTGGGGGTCCCCGGGCGGCACAGTGTCAGCGTCGTGTTCGCAATGCTTGCCGGAGCGTGGCAGTAGTGTTTCGGTATAGCTCACTGAGGCATAGAAGCTAACGCTTAAGTTCGGCGAGTCTAGTCTACAGCTTCATAGTTAGGGCCCATGTGCGGGCTGCGTGGCGCATATCTGTCCCCCCATCGCTACACCCCTGAAGCCGCTGGTTATCGGGGTTATGTCCAGTATTCAACTCAATGTGCCCTTGTCAAGATCTCACTGAGAGCACTGGATGTACCCATCCCTTGTAGGGCGCGTATGCCATCGCATCTCTGCTGCCAGAGAGCGGTGTGTGTTTAATAGGGTATCGCTTCAGGGAGTCCAGACGATGCGCCCATCATCAGTTATCCGAGATAAGATAGGAGTCCGGCCAGGGAACTTGACCAGTAAACAAAAAAAAATAATTTGGCCCTCCCAAGGCCTTAATCGGCCCCGGGGACCCCAACCCCCGGGTCATGGGCTTTTTTAAAATTAATTCTTTAGGAGGGGGGCTGCGTTGCCCCCCTCCTCAGGCCACTTATGGCCCCGGAAACCCCATCCCCCGGGGCCGGCCTTTGTTTTTTTTTTTTAAATATATTTATAGAAACACCTAGGACATGCTGGACAAACCGTATGTACCTATCACCATGACGATATGCGTGATATTCATTAAAAGGCGACTATGCATACAATGAATCCACGTGGAATGTATTTACACCGCTAGTGAAGCTCTGACGTGTCTGACGCCCTACCATGCCTAATCCCGGCGCCCCCGCCGGTGGGTACTCTCCAAGTAGACACCCATGTCGTTTATTTATACAAACATGGGTAGCTATTGACGGGCACATTTAATACACACGCACACCAAGCCATTCAAAGGGGATTCGTCAAAAATTTGACCAAACTATGCAAGAAACTCCCCTCACGGTTAATAAAACACACATCCACCGCCGGATGTTTAATACTTTTTATTTTACTCTCTGGAAAGGAGACAAACCTCACTTGAGAGTCACAGCGTGCTCCTGACTGAGCCCAATGCTGTGTTACACCCACCAGTGCCCGCCGAGTGCCACACACCTCTGTGTTGTATTCTACCAGCTAGTGCGTATGCTATGACACTCTCTAGCCCATGTGCACTGTAACACCACCCCGTGAATATGTCATGCCACACTTGCCTTCGCACGGGTTATATTGCCCCATCTAACGAGCCTTCCTCGATGCCTATGTTATAACATACAGCGCTATGCCATACATATTACAATCTGGGATCCATAAATTTGTCACAGTGCATATGCAACGTTACAATCCCCAACACATATTTTATATTACAACTTTAGAGACTAGTTAGGTTATACAACACTGCCCCGTGCATATTACACTCCAAGGCGCATATCGCATAGCACGCGCTAGTGCCTGTGCTATCTCGCGCTCTCCAATGAATCTGTCATTGCGCACAATGTATTGCATATTATATTTCACGCCCCTGTTCATCTTATATCACACTTTTTGGTGCATAGTTTATACCATATACTATATCAATCGTGCTCTCAGGACTATGTTCTATATAACACTGCGTCCACCTACCCTTTTCACGGGCATTACATTTTGCGATGGGGGGTGGAGGGTCAGGGGTGTTTCTGCCAAGTGAGCCCGGAGTCACAGTCACAAACGTCCTCTTCTTCCTGAATAAAAGTGAGATTATGCTGCATACTTGTTCATATTTTAAGTAGTTCGCACAGACACACATTTTAAAAACAATAAAGTTCCTAATACCCACCTTCTCTGAACAGTTAGCTTGCTGCCCCATCCACCTCCTCCCTATCCTCTGTTGTCTGAATCCATGGACTAGCCTCCTCCCTCCTGCCATGCATGGTCTGATGTGCTGCCACTGCCCTCCATTTAGCATGATGTACCAGTCCACTCCTCCTGCCCTCCATTGCCCAATTCTATGGCCCATCATTGACCTCCTGCTTAGCTTCTGTGCTTAGCTTGCTGCCCCTATTCTCCTTCCCCCTACCCTCCGATGTCTTTGTGCATTCCCTGCTCCATCCTTTTTGCCCACCATGTTCCATGGACCTGCCACTCCCATCTACTCTGAGTGTTCTGTTGAGCTGCCACTCCCCTCCCACCTGCCTAGCATTGTCAGATGACTGTAACCTGTCCCTGCCACCTCCACCCTGTCTGTCTACATGCCGTGCCCCTATCCCCTTCCTCCTGTCCTCCATGGTCCATTTTACTGCCACACCCTTCTGCCCTCCCTGGTCTGTTGTGCTGCAACTGCTCCTCCTGCCTGCCCCGCGCTGTCTGTTGTGAGGCCCCTTCCCCTGAACTCTCTTGTCTGTGCCCAGGTCCTGACCCTCCCTTCTATCCTCCATCGTCCTTTGTGCATGCCCCTGCACCCTCCTTCTTGCCCATCATAGCCATTGTGCAGCCACTAACCCTCCTGCTTGCCATGCATGGTCTTCTGTGCTGCCATGGCCCCTCCCACCTTCGCTGTGTGGTCAGCTAGCTGCCCCTGACCCCCTCCCACCTTCCCCCCATGGTCTGTGTGTATGCCATCATAGTCTCAATGTTGCTCTCCATGGTGTGTCTTGTTTCTAGTGCCCATCCTGCCTGACCTCCATGGTCATCTTGCTGCTCCTGCCCTGCCCCCTTGCCCTCAGCCCTCTGTTTCCATGTGCAGACCCCTATTCCCTCCCTCCTGGCTTGTCTGCTCCATTGTAATGCCCCTGATCCGTCCCTCTTGCCCTTTATGGTCTGTTATGCTGCAGCTTTCTCTCCTGTCTGTCCATTATGCTCAGCAAGCTACCATTGCCTCTTTCCCCTCTGTTCTCTGTTGTCCATGTGCATGGTCCTGTCCCCTCCCTATTGCTTTCTATAGATTGTTTTGCTGCACTCCCGTCACGCATGCCCTGTGTGGTGTATTGTGCTGCTGCTGCAAACCCTGATGCCTGCCCTGTAGGGTCAGTTTGGTGCACCTCTCCATGTCCCTCCTGTCCTCTGTTATCCGAGTCCATGTCCCTACCCCAATTCCTCCTGCCTACCATGATCCAATGTACCATACTTGCGAACATTTTGAACTTGGTAAGATGGAGATTTTGAAAAAAAACTGGGGTATTGATTTCCCCTTTGAGTTACATTGAAAAAGAGGAGATTGTAGACAGGAGACAGATCAAATAATTCCCATTTGAGCTTAAAAACATTGGACGTTTCCTGACTGAAACGGGTCTGCTGGCATGTATGGTTGTACTACCACTGCCTCTTCCTTCTGCCCACAATGGTCTATTATATTGCCACAGCCTCTCTTGCCAGTCCTGTATTGTTAGTTTGTTGCCCCTGCCCCCCTTTCCACTGCCCTCCATAGTCTGTTGTGCTGCCACTGCCCTTCCTGCCTGCCCAGTGTGGTCAAATTGTTGCCTCTGCACTCTCCTTCCTGCCTTCAATTTTCAGAGTCCGTGCCCCTGGCCCTGCCTCTCAACAGTATCCCAATGAACAACTTGATTGCTAACATTCTATCTTGCTGCTCCTGCCCTGCCCCCTTGCCCCCAGCCCTCTGTTTACATGTGCAGACTCCTACTCCCTCGCTCCTGGCTTGTCTGTTCCATTGTAATGCCCCTGATCCGTCCCTCCTGCCCTTTATGGTCTGTTATGTTGCAGCTTTCTCTCCTGTCTGCCCATTATGGTCAGCTAGCTACCATTGCCTCTTGCCCCTCTGTTCTCTGTTGTCCATGTGCATGTGCATGGTCCTGTCCCCTCCCTCTTGCTTTCTATGGATTGTTGTGCTGCACTCCCGTCCCGCATGCCCTGTGTGGTGTATTGTGCTGCTGCAAACCCTGATGCCTGCCGTGCAGGGTCAGTTTGGTGCACCTCTCTATGTCCCTCCTTTCCTCTGTTATCCAAGTCCATGTCCCTACCCCATTTCCTTCCATGATCCAATGTACCATACTTGCGAACATTTTTAACTTGGTAAGAGGGAGATTTTGAAAAGAAACTGGGGTATTGATTTTCCCCTTTGAGTTACATTGAAAAAGAGGAGATTGTAGACAGGAGACAGATCAAATAAAGCCCATTTGAGCTTAAAAACATTGGACGTTTCCTGGCTAAATCGGGTCTGTTGGCATGTATGGTTGTACTACCATTGCCTCTTCCTTCTGCCCACAATGGTCTATTACATTGCCACAGCCTCTCTTGCAAGTCCTGTATTGTTGGTTTGTTGCCCCTGCCCCCCTTTCCACTGCCCTCCATAGTCTGTTGTGCTGCCATGGCCCTTCCTGCCTGCTCAGTGTGGTTAAATTGTTGCCTTTGCACCCTCCTACCTGCCTTCAATTTTCAGAGTCCGTGCCCCTGGCCTCTGCCTCTCAACAGTATCCTAATGAACAACTAGATTGCTAACATTCTATATTTATTACAAAAGTGTGGAACACCTGACGTCATCTTGATGTAATCAAAACTGTAATACCTAGAGCATTTCCTTTAGAAACAAAGCAAAAACCAAAGGAAATGATGGACGGTGTGTTGAACATTGCAACACTGAACTGGGGTGGCAGAGTGGGCTAAAGAACGGTGATGGATCAAACCCAGATCTGTTGACTAGGTGTGAGTGTTTGATTGGTTCTGATGCTCTGTCCATCACCACCCCCTTTTGTACCGCTTTGTTCGCCATAAGTTGGCAGTGTATGCTCAGACGTGAGTCCCTTGCTCACTTTGCCACTGGATTCAAGCAAGCCTGGCTGAAGACGGCTGAAATGCCAGAAACCACTCCTAGGAAGTTTGTTTCCGGTCCAGGGAAGGCATGGCTTGGCAGTTCGGGCTGGACTGTTCCCATGAGGCACAGGGTCAGACTGATTTGCATATGGCCATGTCTGAACTGG
Source organism: Triturus cristatus (assembly GCF_964204655.1). Classification (NCBI taxonomy): domain Eukaryota; kingdom Metazoa; phylum Chordata; class Amphibia; order Caudata; family Salamandridae; genus Triturus; species Triturus cristatus. Next base: position 13,529,292 of record NC_140586.1, read on the forward strand.
GGTGGTAGAGTGGGCTAAAGAACGGTGATGGATCAAACCCAGATCTGTTGACTGGGTGTGAGTGTTTGATTGGTGCTGATGCTCCGTCCATCACCACCCCCTTTTGTACCGCTAATTTTTCTTTCTGCAGCACTAATCATAATTTCTATGGCAAAATGAACCCCCTCATTTTGTTCATTTTTAAATTAAATGTTTTAAAAGTTACCACTTTATTCCAATCAAGATGGCTTCAGGTGTGCAATCTGTTTGTCATAAGTAGGACTGTTAGCGCTCTAGTTGTTCTTTAGAACACTCTCGGAAGCTGCAGTAGAACACAAAGGAATCAACTGACAGTCTCTGCCCTTGTTGGATGTACATGTTTTACTGAGAATGTCGGACTTCACTCTCACATGACTGAGAAAAATAATGTGAATTTACAGAAAATATCCTCTCAGTTTAGCTTGTAGATCACCTTCCAAACCTCTGTGGGAAAAGCATGAGAAAATAGTTTTCTCTCAAACATGATTCATGTTATCCCAGCAGAAGGCTTTTTCACATGGTAAAATCACTTTAGAACACACCACAATTCCTAAAATGAGTATGGTACCATCAACAAATGATTTATAATGTAACTAAAGTCTTGAAACCTTCTATTAAATGCAACTCTTTTTTAATAAGGTGCTATCATGTATATTGGTCCCAAGATGGCTGCCAACACTTCTTGGATGAAGTGCTGACAGCCAATCAGATCTCACGATGAGATGTGTGGTTAGGTTCCGCCCAGATATATATGTGATTTTACTTTTGATTTTCTCAGGAACTACTGAGCGTATTTACACCATTTAACCAAAAGGCACGACTCTGAACCAAGGACTACCTTTTTACCAATTTGGTGAAATTCCGTTCAGCAGTTCAGGCTGTAGCTGCGATTAAAGGTTCCTATGGAAAATTGCATGGGGAAACATGTTTTGGAACTCCCCCTTTTTCTCGGCCACTGCTTGACGAATCACCCGAAGACTTTCAGGATAGGAGCGGACTGGAGCGCCTCACTAGTTTTGAAAATTTCGCAAAGATTCGTCAACCGGCGCCAAAGTTATTCCAAATAGAATGTTGTGGATTTCCTATGGATTATCGGTCCTAACTATAACTACCTACTGGCGGTCGCCAGTAGGTAATATATATATACACATATACATATACATATATATATATATATATATATATATATATGCACTGAAAAAAAACATAGGTTTCAGAGACGTTATAGTTAGAAATTAGCACTTTAAAAAACTTTGAAAAATTTACAGAAAAAACATAGGTTTCAGGGATGTTATAGTTAGCTGGACATTTCACTCGTAGAAAACCATAGAAGTTCCTCCGTTACAGTTATTTCTGCTAACTATAACTCGTGCGCCCGCAATGCACTGTTGATGATGTCACATATTACATCATTCATGACATGGTCAGTGACATCACTGATGACATCTCAAATGACATCACTGATGACATCACTGATGACATCATCCAGTGAATGTGGTTTAGTTTGAAATGTAAATATGTATTATATATGTACCAGTCTACCATCTCCCATTCTGGGGACTATCTGGATTTTACCTGCCAAATATTGAACTTGCCTCCACTCCTCGCGGCCCCCGCTGCGCGGGAGCCGCTCGAGGGACCAAGACTCTGCTCTCCACATCTTTGGAGTCCCACCGGTGTCCTTGTTCTACGCTGCCCGGATAGCTGAATTTCGCCCGAGATCGGCGAGGGAGCGTACCTGGTCACTCTGTCCACTGTGAGTGGCCGGCGCATTCGGGACTACGAGGACCAGGGTGCTGCACGTGGCGCAGATCAGCTGCACCTGGTCCTCTTCCCGACTCCTCCCCCAACATATTTATTAAGCACCGCTGCTCTTGTTCCTTGGGCTACGCTTTGAAGGTCGGGAGTCTACCATCTCCCATTCTGGGGACTATCTGGATTTTACCTGCCAAATATTGAACTTGCCTCCACGCCTCGTGGCCCCCGCTGCGCGGGAGCCGCTCGAGGGACCAAGACTCTGCTCTCCACATCTTTGGAGTCCCACCGGTGTCCTTGTTCTACGCTGCCCGGATAGCTGAATTTCGCCCGAGATCGGCGAGGGAGCGTACCTGGTCACTCTGTCTACTGTGAGTGGCCGGCGCATTCGGGACTGCGAGGACCAGGGTGCTGCGCGTGGCGCAGATCAGCTGCACCTGGTCCTCTTCCCGACTCCTCCCCCAACACCGTTTCCTATTTCTTTAAGAACATAACCTTGCCTTCACGCGCTAGCGGGACGCGCGCGGGTCTTAGCGCGGGGCTAAGACCGGGCAAAGAGCGGGCCGTTTGAAGCCGTTAGAGAACGGAAGAGACCGGACCGGGCCATCCCCCTAACGCTCTTAATTCTCTGTGAACTGTGTACGTAGTACTACATGTAATTTTATTATATTATTAGTGTATATTTATGTTTTAAAAAGTTTGAGCATTTTCGATTAATACGTGCACTTAAATCCTCACCCATTTCCACTGGTATTTAGGAAATATGGTATTAACGAGAGGAAAAAAATCTAAAGTGAAGGGGGGCGGGGGGAAATGTTTAGGCCCCATGGATGATTTCATAGCCAAGGCAAACACATTTATTGACCAGAGTATCAGCCTAATAGAAGATAGGGTGTCTTTGGATTTAGCTCTGGCTAAAAGATCGTCCATTGGTAACCTAAGGAATGCAAAAAGCCCGGACACTCTTAGTACTAATGGGCGCAGGTCACCCTGCGAGGGTAGGCGCAGCCTGCCAAATAACGTTGATCTATCGGCCTCTCAACTATCTGAGTTTCAGCTAAGTCTAGACTTAGAGAGGACACCAGAGATGATTCCTCAATTAACACCGGAAGATGTGAGACAATCAAGAGGGAGGAGAGAGGGCGCCATACGGAAACGAAAAAATAACTCTAAAAATTCTAGCTTTCGAGAAATTGCTGATCAGCGTAGTGGGGAAGAGATAGTACCTCATAGTGCAGAACAGCTATCTGACCCCATAGCGACAAATCAGTCTACGCATGACATTTTAGAACTAATAAGCGAAGAAGTTCCTATGTATTTACCACCTAGTAAAACAAGAAATGAGATTGATAATTCACAATTGATTAACAATCTCACAGCCCTCCTAAAATCTTCCCTCGCTCCACTTGAATCAAGATTAATACAGATAGAGCAACAGCTATTGAACCTGACAAATCTTATAAAACTTAAGCAAGGCCCTGGGGACTATAGTAGGGAAAGAACTAAGATGCCCCCCCAAAAGTCAGTACACAGACAAAATAAAGTTTTAGAAACTTTACCTGTAAAAGTAACACCAAAATTACCACCTTCTAAAGTGCGAAACGTCAACAGAGTAGTGGAATCCACCCTAAATCCCGTGACAATTTCGCCTCAGAGCAATGCCCCGATAGAAAAAACATCAGTCCCGATAACCCTGGCACCTAAAAAACTGATGCCCAACACAAAAACACTGTCCACAAATAAAGCCCCCACAAAAACTGTGGCGCCTGACAGCAACAGAGGCGATTTGAGGAAGCCTCTTGAAACTAGTCTGGCTGTCGATTTGCCCCCAGAAGCAACTCCCTTCGTGGTTGTAATGACAGGTGTCCCTGAAATAGACAACCCAAATACAGAACCTACGTGGTCATTAAAAAATAAAGTCCAATACTGGCTAAATACTAATCGTCCTGTACCAGCAAACTGGACTTGTAGGATTCTGATGGTACGCAGGACCCCATGGGTGGGAAATAGTAGAAAAACTATACCAGGAGATTGCATTTTGATCACATTTGAGGACCCAAGAGTGGTAAATTATATTTGCTCCTGGGAATTCTCGAATGTAAATGAGGAAATAGGAACAAGGAGACTCTCCTTTTTCTATCCTTCCGGTCTCGATAAAGGGATCCCAAATCATTTTGCTCGTCCCTGGGAAGTAACAGCTTTACCTCATGGGAAACAACCTAATTATTGGCAAGTAGTGGGTTCCTGCCATTATGACCACGACGGCCCCTGGCATTCATCGGGGCCACAACATTGGGGAGGAGGACGGGAGGATTGGGGCACTCGAATGGCATACAGAGAGCCACCCCAAAGGGATTTCTGGTCCAGCATTCCGACGGCAAATAGGTACAGTGTTCTTGAATCAGTTGACTGACTACTAGAGACGACAGAAACAACACGTCAAGGAAAAAACAATCTGTCTAACCAATGAGCTTGTGACCTACCCTGAAATTATTAACTCCAAGACATGTTATCCAGAACCCAAAGAAAAAACAACTTACATAGCAAATGAAGCCCCGACTAATATAGAATCGCAGCCCTTACCTATCCTCTTTTGGAACGTAGCGGGCCTCCGCTCCAAAATTCATGATGGGACGGCTGTTACTTTCTTGGAGTTGGGGAAAATCATATGTCTTCAGGAGACATGGTCCATGACCGAACTCCATCTTCAGGGCTATAAAACATTTTTCACTCCCGCCCTGGGTACTAATGTAGGTAGACCCAAGGGAGGGTTGATCACATACATAGCAAATACAGTCAACTTTCTGAAAGTATCTGTAGTTATGTATGATCCAAACTTTCAGCTACTCTCCCTTGTGCAAAAAAACAAAGAGTCGATCCTATTGCTCAATTTCTATAACAACCTGGAAGAGGACAAATTTTTGACTGTTCTCGCTAACATTAAGGAAAAGCTAATCCACAAATCAAGGATAGGAAAAGGGGCAGCTCATCTTCTATGGGGAGGAGACCTGAATCTACACCCATGCCCACATGTCGGGAAAAATCGTTGCGGGATTGTGGACGAAAATGACATTCCCCTCATGCACTTTTCTCACAGCCGGGGGGGAAACGCAATGAATAATATTCTAACAGACCTGGAACTTGTAATTGTTAATGAACCAAGTCCAGGTACAAATTCCCTGCAACCAACATACGTGGGCCGGGGCCACAAAACCACAGTAGATTATATCCTCATATCAATAGGACTGTTGCCCCGAGTCAGGCTGTTTGAGGTCTTGACAAATGATTTAAGTGATCATTCTGCCCTTAGGATGGAATGTCATGTAACTGATTGTCAATTTCCAACTGCTGTTATAGCGAAGACCCTCGCACAAAATAATCTTGAGCTAGGAAGGCAAAATGGTTACACATTAAAATGGGGAAAAGTGAACCCGGAAGAATTCACAGGAAAATTGGTCAATGAGGCATATGCAAATATAATTAAGTGTTTGGATTTAGGAGTATCAGATGTAGAAGTCCTAAATAATTTTGTACAAATGTTAGAGAAAATTAAGGGACTTCTCACAGTAACTTTAAACAATTCAAATCCAACTACTAAAGGGTGGTTTAACCATAGCTGTACCATGGCTTTAACTAAATTAAAGGAGGCGTTAAACAAAACTGATAGAGATCAGGCTCAGATCCAATCTCTGAGACATCAATATCGACGGGCACGTAAGCAAAGAACCAAAGACTTAAAAGAGAAACTTTGGAATGATTTACACTCTAGTGCCGTCTCCAATAACAGTGTCGCCTTTTGGAGAACTGTTAAAACCCCTCACCTACAAGATAAAGACGGCCCAAAGATAGAAGTTGCAATAGAGGAAGATATCTGGGTGTCTCATTTTTCCAAGATCTTTAAAAATACAGCTACACCGGCAGGGACACAATTGCTACTTCCAACAGTTGTATATCCAATTTCCCTGTACTTCGATATCTCCGAAGTTATAGTGGCCTTGGAAGTGAGCAAAAGTGGGAAAGCCCCAGGCCCAGACGGGGTTCCAGTGGATCTTTTTAAATTTAATTTAGATCTCTGGTCCCCCATTCTCACGAGAGTATGTACTGCAGCAGTGAAGTTGGGTCTGTTAAAATCCTGGACAAAATCGATTATGGTCCCCATTTTTAAAAAGGGTGATCGTCAAGACGTGAAATGCTACCGTCCGATCTCCTTATTAGACTCTTTGGGAAAGGTTGTTGGCAGAGTCGTGCTTGAGCGACTCCGGAATTGGGCTGAGGAGGGAGATATTGTTTCAGATCTTCAATTTGGTTTTCGAGAGGGTTTCGGAACCGTAGAGCAGGCTCTTAATCTCAGTTTGATAGTGGGCAAATATCTCCAAGCAAAGAAAGACACAGTTTACATGGTTTATGTGGACCTGTCCGCTGCGTTCGATTGCGTCTCGCACGCAAAACTTTGGACGATCTTGGCCCACATGGGAGTGGACCCCCCTATTTTAGACTTTTTAAGAGAACTGTCTTCAAACGCAACAGCAAGGGTCCGTTTTGGCACAAGGGGGGAGTTGACAGCACCATTTGCAGTAGAGCGTGGAGTCAGGCAGGGATGTGTCCTGGCTCCCTTCCTCTTCTCTCTGTACACAAATGGACTAGAGGAGGAGATGTTGAGGGGGGCGCAGGACCTACCACGAGTAAAACAACGCCTGATTCCCGCCCTGCTCTATGCAGATGACGCTGTCATTTTGGCACGCACGCCGCGAGAACTACAAAGATCCCTGAACAGATATGTTGACTTCATGGGGGGGTTGGATCTACAAGTAAACGTTAAAAAAACGTTCATCATGGTAGCAGGTAGCGGGAAAAAACGCTTAAAGAATATTTACCTTAAAGATCAAAAACTGGAGCTAACCACTCAGTACTGCTACCTGGGTATCATGATTGATGAAAAACTTAATTGGAGACCAGCAGTAGAGGCCAGATGTCATCTTCTCAAAAGAGCAATAACTTCCTTGATGAGTTTTTCTCAGAGACTGGGGAAAAGGCCCCCAGTGGAATTACTAAGAATATATATAGCCAAATGTCAGGCCATTGCACTATATGGGGCGGGACTCTGGGGACATGCAGATGTTAGCGCCCTACAGGTGGTTGAAAACACCTTCCTTAGATTCCTCTTAGCAACACCGCGTAGTACTTCGATCTACGCTTCCCATTTAGAACTCGGAATCCCTTATTTAGAGGATCTACTAAAGATTCAACCACTATTGCTTTGGCGGCGCATATGGACCTCTGATAAAAACACTTTAACTCAGGAAATTGTGGCAGATTCAATGATCCTTGACCAATCAGCAAAAATCAAATGGCTTCGGTACATCAGAAATTTCTTCAATGATTTTGGATTGGAGAAATATTATTTTGAACCTAAAAATATTATCGAAATATCAAAGCGATCACTGAAACAACTGGCTCTGACACATCTAGAATCACTGAGGCTGACATCCGAGTGGTCAAAACCCTCGGTTCTCCATGCCAATATGACCCAGCTCACGTTTTTAATTCAGCCCTATCTTACATTACAGATTAGTACCTATGATAGAATGTTATTAACAAGATTCAGACTAGATCTTTTTCACAGATTAGTAGCATTCCCAGACAGAAAAAATTGGGATTCAATTCTCTCTACTTGTCCTTGTGGTGAGAAATCAATACAGTCAAACTTACACACAATACTGTTCTGTAAATTCCATCACTCACACAGGAGGGTTTGGCTACTTCCCTTATTAAAGCAGTGGGGACTTAGACAATGTCGTCCAGCTATGTTACGTCTTCAACTGCTAGAATCTGAACTGGTCTGTTATCGTGTCCTCAATTTTTTAAAATGTATTGTAAAACATAGGAAAAATCTGTAAAAAATATGTTAGGCGTCTTCCCAAATACGCTATTGAAATCATAAGAATTGCTTTTTGTAAAACACTCGACTTTGGACTTGTGTAAATTTTATTTTTGTTATGATCATTTGTTTTATTGTATATTTGTATTTTTTCGTGAAATGTACCTTTTATGGTTTTACAATTTGTAAAAACCGAATAAAGAAGTTTATATATATATATATATACCAATCTGTATTGAAGATTGAGTGGATATATAACTGTCTGGATGGAGGATTTAGTAGCTGTCTGATTGTCTGTTTAAGTGAGTAATTAACCCCTTCGCTGCCAGGCCTTTTCCCCCTCCTGTGCCAAGCCTTTTTTTGGCTATTTGGGGTAGTGCGCGCTTAGGCCCCTGTAACTTTTTGACCACATTAGGTATCCACACCAAATTTGCGTCCTTTTCTTCCAACATCATGGGGATTCTAAAGGTACTCAGGGTTTGTGGATTCCCCTGGCGGGGTCACAGAATTGAGCCAAAATACAGCAACATTTTGGGGTTTTTCGGAAAAATTGGAAAAACGGGCTGCAAATGAAAGCATCTGGGTTTTTCCCTGCAAATGTTATCAAAAAAGGGTTTGTGGGGTTGAAATCATCATTTTCCCAGCTTTTCGGGGATACCAGACTTTTGTCAGAAACCCAACATTTTTTACACAGTTTTGGCATTTTTCTGGGATAGTTCACGCTTAGGCCCCTGTAACTTTTTGACCACATAAGGTATCCATGCCAAATTTGTGTCCTTTTCTTCCAACATCATGGGGATTCTAAAGGTACCCAGAGTTTGTGGATTTCCCTGAAGGGGACCCAGAAATTAGCCAAAATAGAGCAAAATGTTGTTTTTTTGGGGAAAAATTGGAAAAAAGTGCTGCAAATGAAAGCGTCTGGGGTTTTCCCAGCAAATGGTATCAAAAAAGGGTTTGTGGGGCTGAAATCACAATTTTTCCACCTTTTAGGGAATGACAGACCTTTGTCAGAAACTAAAACTTTTTACATAGTTGTACCATTTTCCTGGGACATAGCCTATTTTTGCTATTTTTTGTGCTTTTGACCTCCTTCCAGTTAATGGCAGAAATGGGTACAAAAGCAATAATGGATCCTGGAAAGCTATACATTTTCCAGAAGAAGACAAAATTCTGAATTCATCAAGGGGTCATTTGTGTAGATCTATCAAGGTTTTTTTATAGAAATAAACAGTTAAATATAGGATAAATTGAAAATTAGTTAGAAAAACAGCCTTTTGTGTCAACGTTTTCACCTGTAACTTCTTCTAATTATCACAGCTCTTTAAAAGCAATATACCGTTGCATCCGCTGGACATTACTGGTTGTGGGGATATATAGGACTTGTAGGTTCACCAAGAACTCGACGAGCCCAGAGCCAAAAGCTGAGCAGCAACTTGCAATGTTTTTTTATTATGTACCGGGTATATAGTAATTATTCTGTAAAAATGTGTACATGGAAAAATCGTTATGAAAGACACCTATGTATTTATGAAATGGGAACAAAATATAGAGTTTAGAAACAGTAGATATTTGCACATTTCTGAAATTGGGAATACTCATACTAGCATGAGAATTATCAGTCATTTTTTAGAATGACTTATTTTTTACACAATGTCTTTCATTTGGAAGGCAGAAATGCATCGAAAGTCAACAGATAATAACAGTTCCTTTACAAATCTGAATTACCCTAAGTCTCCCGATAAAAATGGTACCTCACTTGTGTGGGTAGGCATAGTGCCCGCAACAGGAAACGGCGCAAAACGCAACGTGGTCACAACTCAATATCGCAGTGAAAATTTACCCTTTTTTAGCAAAGTGCCTAGCTCTAGTTTTTTAACCCTAGCTCTGCGGGCACCTTGGGAAAACTAGCAAACCTATACATTTTTGAAAACTAGACACACAGGGCAATCCAAGATGGGGTGACTTGACTGCCTCCCACCAGGGTCTGTTACCCAGAATCCCTTGCAAACCTAAACAATTGTCCAAAAAAACACATTTTCCCCACATTTCTGTCGTGGAAAGTTCCGGAATCTGCGTGGATCCACAAATTTCCACCCACCCTGCGTTCCCCAAAGTCTGACAAGAAAAACGGTACCTCACTTGTGTGGGTCGGCCTAGTGCCCGCGATAAGAAACTGCGCAAAACGCAACGTGGTCACACCTCAATTTCGCAGTGAAAAATGACCCTTTTTTGGCAAAATGACTAGCTGTAGTTTTTTAACCCTAGCTCTGCGGGCACCTTGGGAAACCTAGCAAACCTATACATTTTTGAAAACTAGACACCCAGGGGAATCCAAGATGGGGTGACTTGACTGCCTCCCACCAGGGTCTGTTACCCAGAATCCCTTGCAAACCTAAAAAATTGTCAAAAAAAGCACATTTTCCCCATATTTCTGTGGTGGAAAGTTCCGGAATCTGCGTGGATCCACAAATTTCCACCCACCTTGCGTTCCCCAAAGTCTTACGAGAAAAACGGTACTTCACTTGTGTGGGTCGGCCTAGTGCCCGCTAAAGGAAACGGCGCAAAACGCAACGTGGTCACACCTCAATTTCGCAGTGAAAAATGACCCTTTTTTGGCAAAATATCTAGCTGTAGTTTTTGAACCCTAGCTCTGCGGGCACCTTGGGAAACCTAGCAAACCTATACATTTTTGAAAACTAGACACCCAGGGGAATCCAAGATGGGGTGACTTGACTGCCTCCCACCAGGGTCTGTTACCCAGAATCCCTTGCACACCTAAAAAATTGTCAAAAAAAACACATTTTCCCCACATTTCTGTCGTGGAAAGTTCTGGAATCTGCGTGGATCCACAAATTTCCACCCACCCCGCGTTCCCCAAAGTCTTACGAGAAAAACGGTAACTCACTTGTGTGGGTCGACCTAGTGCCCGCGACAGGAAACGGCGCAAAACGCATCGTGGTCACACCTCAATTTCGCAGTGAAAAATGACCCTTTTTTGGCAAAACGACTAGCTGTAGTTTTTGAACCCTAGCTCTGCGGGCACCTTGGGAAACCTAGCAAACCTATACATTTTTGTAAACTAGACACCCAGGGGAATCCAGGATGGGGTGACTTGACTGCCTCCCACCAGGGTCTGTTACCCAGAATCCCTTGCAAACCTAAAAAATTGTAAAAAAAACCCACATTTTCCCCACACTTCTGTGGTGGAAAGTTCCGGAATCTGCGTGGATCCACAAATTTCCATGCACCCCGCGTTCCTCAAAGTCTTACGAGTAAAATGGTACCTCACTTGTGTGGGTCCGCCTAGTGCCCGCGGCAGGAAACGGCGCAAAATGCAACGTGGTCACACCTCAATTTCGCAGTGAAAAATGACCCTTTTTTGGCAAAATGACTAGCTGTAGTTTTTGAACCCTAGTTCTGCGGGCACCTTGGGAAACCTAGCAAACCTATACATTTTTTAAAACTAGACACCCAGGGGAATCCAGGATGGGGTGACTTGACTGCCTCCCACCAGGGTCTGTTACCCAGAATCCCTTGCAAACCTAAAAAATTGTCAAAAAAAACATATTTTCCCCACATTTCTGTGGTGGAAAGTTCCGGAATCTGCGTGGATCCACAAATTTCCACCCACCTTGCGTTCCCCCAAGTCTTACGAGAAAAACGGTACCTCACTTGTGTGGGTCGGCCTAATGCCCGCAGCAGGAAACGGCGCAAAACACAATGTGGTCACACCTCAATTTCCCATTCAAAAATGACCCTTTTTTGGCAAAATATCTAGCTGTAGTTTTTTAACCCTAGCTCTGCGGGCACCTTGGGAAACCTAGCAAACCTATACATTTTTGAAAACTAGACACCAAGGTGAATCCAGGATGGGGCGACTTGACTGCCTCCCACCAGGGTATGTTACCCAGAATCCCTTGCACACCTAAAAAATTATTAAAAAAAACCCACATTTTCCCCACATTTCTGTCGTGGAAAGTTCTGGAATCTGAGTGGATCCACAAATTTCCACCCACCCCGCATTCCCCAAAGTCTTACGAGAAAAATGGTACCTCACTTGTGTGGTTCGGCCTAGTGCCCGTGACAGGAAACGTCGCAAAACGCATCGTGGTCACACCTCAATTTCGCAAGTGAAAAATGACCCTTTTTTGGCAAAATGACTAGCTGTAGTTTTTGAACCCTAGCTCTGCGGGCACCTTGGGAAACCGAGCAAACCTATACATTTTTGAAAACTAGACACCCAGGGTAATCCAGGGTGGGGTGACTTGACTGCCTCCCACCAGGGTCTGTTACCCAGAATCCCTTGCAAACCTAAGAAATTGTCAAAAAAAGCCAATTTTCCCCACATTTCTGTCGTGGAAAGTCCTGGAATCTGCGTGGATCCACAAATTTCCACCCACCCCGCGTTCCCCAAAGTCTTACGAGAAAAACGGTATCTCACTTGTGTGGGTCGGCCTAGTGCCCGCAACAGGAAACGGCGCAAAACGCAACGTGGTCACACCTCAATTTCGCAGTGAAAAATGACCCTTTTTTGGCAAAATATCTAGCTGTAGTTTTTTAACCCTAGCTCTGCGGGCACCTTGGGAAACCTAGCAAACCTATACATTTTTGAAAACTAGACACCCAGGGGAATCCAGGATGGGGTGACTTGACTGCCTACCACCAGGGTCTGTTACCCAGAATCCCTTGCACACCTAAAAAATTGTCAAACAAAACACATTTTCCCCACATTTCTGTCGTGGAAAGTTCTGGAATCTGCGTGGATCCACAAATTTCCACCCACCCCGCGTTTCCCAAAGTCTTACGAGAAAAATGGTAACTCACTTGTGTGGGTCGGCCTAGTGCCCGCGACAGGAAACGGCGCAAAACTCATCGTGGTCACACCTCAATTTCACAGTGAAAAATGACCCTATTTTGGCAAAACGACTAGCTGTAGTTTTTGAACCCTAGTTCTGCGGGCACCTTGGGAAACCTAGCAACCCTATACATTTTTGAAAACTAGACACCCTGGGGAATCCAGGATGGGGTGACTTGACTGCCTCCCACCAGGGTCTGTTACCCAGAATCCCTTGCAAACCTAAAAAATTGTCAAAAAAAGCACATTTTCCCCACATTTCTGTGGTGGAAAGTGCCGGAATCTGCGTGGATCCACAAATTTCCACCCACCCCGCGTTCCCCAAAGTCTTACGAGAAAAACTGTACCTCACTTGTGTGGGCCGGCCTAGTGCCCGCGACAGGAAACGGCGCAAAATGCAACGTGGTCACACCTCAATTTCGCAGTGAAAAATGACCCTTTTTTGGCAAAATGACTAGCTGTAGTTTTTGAACCCTAGCTCTGCGGGCACCTTGGGAAACCTAGCAAACCTATACATTTTTGAAAACTAGACACCCAGGGGAATCCAGGATAGGGTGACTTGACTGCCTCCCACCAGGGTCTGCTACCCAGAATCCCTTGCAACCCTAAAAAATTGTCAAAAAAAGCACATTTTCCCCACATTTCTGTGGTGGAAAGTGCCGGAATCTGCGTGGATCCACAAATTTCCACCCACCCCGCGTTCCCCAAAGTCTTACGAGAAAAACGGTACCTCACTTGTGTGGTTCGGCCTAGTGCCCGTGACAGGAAACGTCACAAAACGCAACGTGGTCACACCTCAATTTCGCAGTGAAAAATGACCCTTTTTTGGCAAAATATCTAGCTGTAGTTTTTGAACCCTAGCTCTGCGGGCACCTTGGGAAACCTAGCAAACCTATACATTTTTGAAAACTAGACACCCAGGGGAATCCAGGATGGGGTGACTTGACTGCCTCCCACCAGGGTCTGTTACCCAGAATCCCATGCACACCTAAAAAATTGTCCAAAAAAACCACATTTTCCCCACATTTTTGTCGTGGAAAGTTCTGGAAACTGAGTGGATCCCCAAATTTCCACCCACCCCGCATTCCCCAAAGTCTTACGAGAAAAATGGTACCTCACTTGTGTGGTTCGGCCTAGTGCCCGTGACAGGAAACGTCGCAAAACGCATTGTGGTCACACCTCAATTTCGCAGTGAAAAATGACCCTTTTTTGGCAAAATGACTAGCTGTAGTTTTTGAACCCTAGCTCTGCGGGCACCTTGGGAAACCTAGCAAACCTATACATTTTTGAAAACTAGACACCCAGGGTAATCCAGGGTGGGGTGACTTGACTGCCTCCCACCAGGGTCTGTTACCCAGAATCCCTTGCAAACCTAAGAAATTGTCAAAAAAAGCCAATTTTCCCCACATTTCTGTCGTGGAAAGTCCTGGAATCTGCGTGGATCCACAAATTTCCACCCACCCCGCGTTCCCCAAAGTCTTACGAGAAAAACGGTACCTCACTTGTGTGGGTCGGCCTAGTGCCCGCGACAGGAAACGGCGAAAAATGCAACGTGGTCACACCTCAATTTCGCAGTGAAAAATGACCCTTTTTTGGCAAAATGACTAGCTGTAGTTTTTGAACCCTAGCTCTGCGGGCACCTTGGGAAACCTAGCAAACCTATACATTTTTGAAAACTAGACACCCAGGGGAATCCAGGATAGGGTGACTTGACTGCCTCCCACCAGGGTCTGCTACCCAGAATCCCTTGCAACCCTAAAAAATTGTCAAAAAAAGCACATTTTCCCCACATTTCTGTGGTGGAAAGTGCCGGAATCTGCGTGGATCCACAAATTTCCACCCACCCCGCGTTCCCCAAAGTCTTACGAGAAAAACGGTACCTCACTTGTGTGGTTCGGCCTAGTGCCCGTGACAGGAAACGTCACAAAACGCAACGTGGTCACACCTCAATTTCGCAGTGAAAAATGACCCTTTTTTGGCAAAATATCTAGCTGTAGTTTTTGAACCCTAGCTCTGCGGGCACCTTGGGAAACCTAGCAAACCTATACATTTTTGAAAACTAGACACCCAGGGGAATCCAGGATGGGGTGACTTGACTGCCTCCCACCAGGGTCTGTTACCCAGAATCCCATGCACACCTAAAAAATTGTCCAAAAAAAACACATTTTCCCCACATTTTTGTCGTGGAAAGTTCTGGAATCTGAGTGGATCCCCAAATTTCCACCCACCCCGCATTCCCCAAAGTCTTACGAGAAAAATGGTACCTCACTTGTGTGGTTCGGCCTAGTGCCCGTGACAGGAAACGTCGCAAAACGCATTGTGGTCACACCTCAATTTCGCAGTGAAAAATGACCCTTTTTTGGCAAAATGACTAGCTGTAGTTTTTGAACCCTAGCTCTGCGGGCACCTTGGGAAACCTAGCAAACCTATACATTTTTGAAAACTAGACACCCAGGGTAATCCAGGGTGGGGTGACTTGACTGCCTCCCACCAGGGTCTGTTACCCAGAATCCCTTGCAAACCTAAGAAATTGTCAAAAAAAGCCAATTTTCCCCACATTTCTGTCGTGGAAAGTCCTGGAATCTGCGTGGATCCACAAATTTCCACCCACCCCGCGTTCCCCAAAGTCTTACGAGAAAAACGGTACCTCACTTGTGTGGGTCGGCCTAGTGCCCGCAACAGGAAACGGCGCAAAACGCAACGTGGTCACACCTCAATTTCGCAGTGAAAAATGACACTTTTTTGGCAAAATATCTAGCTGTAGTTTTTTTAACCCTAGCTCTGCGGGCACCTTGGGAAACCTAGCAAACCTATACATTTTTGAAAACTAGACACCCAGGGGAATCCAGGATGGGGTGACTTGACTGCCTCCCACCAGGGTCTGTTACCCAGAATCCCTTGCACACCTAAAAAATTGTCAAAAGAAACCACATTTTCCCCACATTTCTGTCGTGGAAAGTTCTGGAATCTGCGTGGATCCACAAATTTCCACCCACCCCGCGTTCCCCAAAGTGTTACGAGAAAAATGGTAACTCACTTGTGTGGGTCGGCCTAGTGCCCGCGACAGGAAACGGCGCAAAACTCATCGTGGTCACACCTCAATTTCACAGTGAAAAATGACCCTATTTTGGCAAAACGACTAGCTGTAGTTTTTGAACCCTAGCTCTGCGGGCACCTTGGGAAACCTAGCAACCCTATACATTTTTGAAAACTAGACACCCAGGGGAATCCAGGATAGGGTGACTTGACTGCCTCCCACCAGGGTCTGCTACCCAGAATCCC
The DNA here is from genome assembly GCF_964204655.1 of Triturus cristatus. Taxonomy (NCBI): domain Eukaryota; kingdom Metazoa; phylum Chordata; class Amphibia; order Caudata; family Salamandridae; genus Triturus; species Triturus cristatus. Next base: position 13,545,080 of record NC_140586.1, read on the forward strand.
TTGCAACCCTAAAAAATTGTCAAAAAAAGCACATTTTCCCCACATTTCTGTGGTGGAAAGTGCCGGAATCTGCGTAGATCCACAAATTTCCACCCACCCCGCGTTCCCCAAAGTCTTACGAGAAAAACGGTACCTCACTTGTGTGGTTTGGCCTAGTGCCCGTGACAGGAAACGTCACAAAACGCAACGTGGTCACACCTCAATTTCGCAGTGAAAAATGACCCTTTTTTGGCAAAATATCTAGCTGTAGTTTTTGAACCCTAGCTCTGCGGGCACCTTGGGAAACCTAGCAAACCTATACATTTTTTAAAACTAGACACCCAGGGGAATCCAGGATGGGGTTACTTGACTGCCTCCCACCAGGGTCTGTTACCCAGAATCCCTTGCACACCTAAAAAATTGTCCAAAAAAAACACATTTTCCCCACATTTCTGTCGTGGAAAGTTCTGGAATCTGCTTGGATCCACAAATTTCTACCCACTCCGCGTTCCCCAAAGTCTTACGAGAAAAATGGTAACTCACTTGTATGGGTCGGCCTAGTGCCCGTGAAAGGAAACTGCGCAAAACTCATCGTGGTCACACCTCAATTTCACAGTGAAAAATGACCCTTTTTTGGCAAAACGACTAGCTGTAGTTTTTGAACCCTAGCTCTGCGGGCACCTTGGGAAACCTAGCAACCCTATACATTTTTGAAAACTAGACACCCTGGGGAATCCAGGATGGGGTGACTTGACTGCCTCCCACCAGGGTCTGTTACCCAGAATCCCTTGCAAACCTAAAAAATTGTCAAAAAAACACATTTTCCCCACATTTCTGTAGTGGAAAGTTCCGGAATCAGCGTGGATCCACAAATTTCCACCCACCCCGCGTTCCCCAAAGTCTTACGAGAAAAACTGTACCTCACTTGTGTGCTTGTGTGGTTCGGCCCAGTGCCCGCGGCAGGAAACGGCGCAAAATGCAACGTGGTCACACCTCAATTTCGCAGTGAAAAATGACCCTTTTTTGGCAAAATGACTAGCTGTAGTTTTTGAACCCTAGCTCTGCGGGCACCTTGGGAAACCTAGCAAACCTATACATTTTTGAAAACTAGACACCCAGGGGAATCCAGGATGGGGTGACATGACTGCCTCCCACCAGGGTCTGTTACCCAGAATCCCTTGCAAACCTAAAAACTTGTCAAAAAAAAACATATTTTCCCCACATTTCTGTGGTGGAAAGTTCCGGAATCTGCGTGGATCCACAAATTTCCACCCACCTTGCGTTCCCCAAAGTCTTACGAGAAAAACTGTACCTCACTTGTGTGGGTCGGCCTAGTGCCCGCGACAGGAAACGGCGCAAAACTCTTCGTGGTCACACCTCAATTTCACAGTGAAAAATGACCCTATTTTGGCAAAATGACTAGCTGTAGTTTTTGAACCCTAGCTCTGCGGGCACCTTGGGAAACCTAGCAACCCTATACATTTTTGAAAACTAGACACCCAGGGGAATCCAGGATAGGGTGACTTGACTGCCTCCCACCAGGGTCTGCTACCCAGAATCCCTTGCAACCCTAAAAAATTGTCAAAAAAAGCACATTTTCCCCACATTTCTGTGGTGGAAAGTGCCGGAATCTGCGTGGATCCACAAATTTCCACCCACCCCGCGTTCCCCAAAGTCTTACGAGAAAAACGGTACCTCACTTGTGTAGTTTGGCCTAGTGCCCGTGACAGGAAACGTCACAAAACGCATCGTGGTCACACCTCAATTTCGCAGTGAAAAATGACCCTTTTTTGGCAAAATGACTAGCTGTAGTTTTTGAACCCTAGCTCTGCGGGCACCTTGGGAAACCTAGCAAACCTATACATTTTTGAAAACTAGACACCCAGGGGAATCCAGGGTGGGGTGACTTGACTGCCTTCCACCAGGGTCTGTTACCCAGAATCCCTTGCAAACCTAAGAAATTGTCAAAAAAAGCCAATTTTCCCCACATTTCTGTCGTGGAAAGTCCTGGAATCTGCGTGGATCCACAATTTTCCACCCACCCCGCGTTCCCCAAAGTCTTACGAGAAAAATGGTACCTCACTTGTGTGGGTCGGCCTAGTGCCCGCAACAGGAAACGGCGCAAAACGCAACGTGGTCACACCTCAATTTCGCAGTGAAAAATGACCCTTTTTTGGCAAAATATCTAGCTGTAGTTTTTGAACCCTAGCTCTGCGGGCACCTTGGGAAACCTAGCAAACCTATACATTTTTGAAAACTAGACACCCAGGGGAATCCAGGATGGGGTGACTTGACTGCCTCCCACCAGGGTCTGTTACCCAGAATCCCTTGCACACCTAAAAAATTGTCCAAAAAAAACACATTTTCCCCACATTTCTGTTGTGGAAAGTTCTGGAATCTGCGTGGATACACAAATTTCCACCCACTCCGCGTTCCCCAAAGTCTTACGAGAAAAATGGTAACTCACTTGTATGGGTCGGCCTAGTGCCCGTGAAAGGAAACTGCGCAAAACTCATCGTGGTCACACCTCAATTTCACAGTGAAAAATGACCCTTTTTTGGCAAAACGACTAGCTGTAGTTTTTGAACCCTAGCTCTGCGGGCACCTTGGGAAACCTAGCAACCCTATACATTTTTGAAAACTAGACACCCTGGGGAATCCAGGATGGGGTGACTTGACTGCCTCCCACCAGGGTCTGTTACCCAGAATCCCTTGCAAACCTAAAAAATTGTCAAAAAAACACATTTTCCCCACATTTCTGTAGTGGAAAGTTCCGGAATCAGCGTGGATCCACAAATTTCCACCCACCCCGCGTTCCCCAAAGTCTTACGAGAAAAACTGTACCTCACTTGTGTGCTTGTGTGGTTCGGCCTAGTGCCCGCGACAGGAAACGGCGCAAAATGCAACGTGGTCACACCTCAATTTCGCAGTGAAAAATGACCCTTTTTTGGCAAAATAGCTAGCTGTAGTTTTTGAACCCTAGCTCTGTGGGCACCTTGGGAAACATAGCAAACCTATACATTTTTGAAAAGTAGACACCCAGGGGAATCCAGGATGGGGTGACTTGACTGCCTCCCACCAGGGTCTGTTACCCAGAATCCCTTGCACACTTAAAAAATTGTCAAAAAAAGCACATTTTCCCCACATTTCTGTGGTGGAAAGTTCCGGAATCTACGTGGATCCACAAATTTTCACCCACCCCACATTCCCCAAAGTCTTACGAGAAAAACGGTATCTCACTTGTGTGGTTCGGCCTAGTGCCCGCAACAGGAAACGTCGCAAAACGTAGTGAGGTAACATCAAAATTGCCTATCTCAAAACCACCTGGTTTTGCGAGGGGGGTCACTTGGGTTTTTGGCCCGGTGCTCGGAGGCCATCTAGGGAAACCTATCAAACCCATACAATTCTGAAAACTAGACACCCGGGGGCTTCCAGGGAGGTATGGCTTGCGTGGATCCCCCAAAGTTTCCTTACCGAGAATCCCCTGCAAACCTCAATTTTAGCTGAAAAAATCACTTTTTTTCACACATTTTTGTGTGGGAAAGTTGTGGCATCACCGGGCTCACTCAAATGTCCCACCACCCAGCATTCCCCTGGGTCTCCCGGTAAAAATGGTGACTCACTTGTGTGGGAGGCCCAAGTACCCGCGACAGGCAAGGGCCCAAAACTTAGTGAGGTGACATCAAAATTGCCTATCTCAAAACCACCTGGTTTTGCAAGGGGGGTCACCTGGGTTTTTGCCCGGTGCTCGGCGGCCATCTAGGGAAACCTACCAAACCCATACATTTCTGAAAACTAGACACCCGGGGGCTTCCAGTGAGGTATGGCTTGCATGGATCCCCCAACGTTTCCTTACCCAGAATCCCCTGCAAACCTCAATTTTAGCTGAAAAAATTCATTTTTTCACACATTTTTGTGTGGGAAAATTGTGGCATCACTGGGCTCACTCAAATTTCCCACCTCCCAGCGGTCCCCTGGGTCTCCCGGTAAAAATGGTGCCTCACTTGTGTGGGAGGCCCAAGTTCCAGCGACAGGCAAGTGCCCAAAACGTAGTGAGGTGACTTCAAATTTGCCTATCTCAAAACCACCTGGTTTTGCAAGGGGGGTCACCTGCCTGTCGCGGGTACTTGGGCCTCCCACACAAGTGAGGCACCATTTTTACCGGGAGACCCAGGGGAACGCTGGGAGGTGGGAAATTTGAGTGAGCCCAGTGATGCCACAACTTTCCCACACAAAAATGTGTGAAATAGGTGATTTTTTCAGCTAAATTTGAGGTGTGCAAGGCATTCTGGATAAGGAAACTTTGGGGGATCCACGCAAGCCATACCTCCCTGGAATCCCCCTGGTGTCTAGTTTTCAGAAATGTGTGGGTTTGGTAGGTTTCCCTAGGTGGCCGCCGAGCACCGGGCCAAAAACCCAAGTGACCCCCCTTGCAAAACCAGGTCGTTTTGAGATAGGCAATTTTCATGTCGCCTCACTACGTTGTGGGCCCTTTCCTGTTGCGGGTACTTGGGCCTCCCACACGAGTGAGGCACCCTTTTTATCGGGAGACCCGGGAGAACGCTGGGTGGTAGGAAATTTGTGTCAGCCCGGTGATGCCACAACTTTCCCACACAAAAATTTGTGAAAAAGGTGATTTTTTCAGCTAAATTTGAGGTTTGTAGGGCATTCTGGGTAAGGAAACGTTGGGGGGATCCACGCAAGCCATACCTCCCTGGAATCCCCCGGGTGTCTAGTTTTCAGAAATGTGTGGGTCTGGTAGGTTTCCCTAGATAGCCGCCAAGCCCGGGGCCAAAAACTCATGGGACCCCCTTTGCAAAACCAGGTTGTTTTGTGATAGGTAATTTTGATGTCTCCTCAATTGGTTTTGGGCACTTGCCTGACGCGGGCACTAGGCCTACCCACACAAGTGAGGTACCATTTTTCTCAGAAGACTTTGGGGAACACGGGGTGGGTGGAATTTTGTAGACCCACGCAGATTCCAGAACTTTCCAACACAGAAATGTGAAGAAAATTTGTTATTTTGGACAGATTTTTAGGTTTGCAATGGATTCTGGGTAACAGAACCTGGTGAGAGCCAGTCAAGTCACCCCATCCTGGAATCCCCTCGGTGTCTAGTTTTAAAAAATGTACAGGTTTGCTAGGTTTGCCTACGTGCCAACTGCGCTAGGGCCCAAAATCCACAGGTATGCACATTGCTAAAAAAAAGCCGGAGCCCAGTGGGCTTTCTGCCGCCCTGGGGGGGAATCGGGGAAGGGGGTTTCATCCCGATATGCCACTAAAGGGGCAGAAAGACTGTGGATATTTTTTGTGGGGGTGGGGGCATTGGTATGACTATTTTGGGCAGCCCCCACGCATAAAAAAAGCCTGCATACTCGCTGGTGCCTAGTGGGCTTTCGGCCCCCCCAGGGGGCAGATCAGGGGCCGCTGCTGCCAAGTACCCTCCCAGGGGGGCGGAAAGACTGGAGTTTCTCTGGGGGTGGGGTGGGGGTATTGTCATGCCCATTTTGGGGAGCCCCTACCCCTACACTAATAAAGCAAAAAAATCCATGGTTTCTAGTGGGCTTTCTGCGCCCCCCAGGGGGGGCTAGATTGGGGGCTACAGCTACCATCTGCCTCCTGGGGGGCAGAAAGACTGTCATTTTTGTGTGGGGGAGGGTGGGGGCATTGGCGTGCCCGTTTTGGGAAGCCCACACCTTAAAAACAATTGCGCAGAAAAATCCCTGGTGGATAGTGGGCTTTCTGCCCCTCTGGGCGGGCAGATTGGGGGCTACTGCCCCATCTGCCCCCCGGGGGGGCAGAAAGGCTGTAATGGTGGTGGGGTGGGGGCATTGGCGTGCCCGTTTCGGGCAGCCTCCACCCTAAATAAAATCCTTCACCCTAAAGAAAATTGTGTGAAAAAAATCCCAGGCGTCAAGTGGGCTTTCCGCCCCCACCCGAAGGGGCAGATTAGGGGCCAATGCCCCATCTGCCCCCAAGAGGGGGCAGACAGGCTGTAATGGTGGCGGGTGGGTGAGGGCATTGGCGTGCCCGTTTCGGGCAACCCCCACCCTAAACAAAAATCTAAAAATCAATCCCTGGTGTTTAGTGGGCTTTCTGCCCCACCGAAGGGGCAGATTAGGGGCCAATGCCCCATCTACCCCATGGGGGGCAGAAAGACTGTAATAATTGGGGGAGGCATGGGCCTCTATTTTTTTTTTTTAATTCCCTGGTGTCTAGTGGGCTTTTTGCCCGCGGGGGGGGCAGATTGGGGGCCGATGCCCCATCTGCCCCCAAGGGGGGGCAGAAAGGCTGTAATGGTGGCGGGTGGGTGGGGGCATTGGCGTGCCCGTTGCGGGCAGCCCCCACGCTAAACAAAAACTAAAAACTAATCCCTGGTATTTAGTGGGCTTTCAGCCCCCCCGAAGGGGCAGATTAGGGGCCAATGCCCCATCTGCCCCCCGGGGGGCAGAAAGACTGTAGTAATTGGGGGATGGGGTTGGGGAATGGGCCTGCCCGTTTTGGGCAGCCCCCACCCCTATTTTTATTTCTAAAAAAATTCCCTGGTGTCTAGTGGTCTTTTTGCCCCCCGGGGGGGAGATTGGGGGCTAATGCCCCCATCTGCCCCCTAGGGGGGGCAAAAGACTAAATTGTGACAAAATAACCAGGGGGAAGCAAAGGCCCTTGCCCAAGGGGCCGCTACCCCTCCCTGGTGTCTAGTGGGTGGATCCCTGCTTGGGGATCGCCCTCCTGTGGTGATCCCCAAGCAGGGATCCACTGGGGAGGGGTACCATTGGAAAGGGGAGATTCTCCCCTTTCCAACGATACCTCTTCCGTCTTTCTACGTGCTCAGGGGGCTGAGATAGCCCCCTGAGCACGTAGAAAGTGAAACTGAAATGAGCCTCTTGGCTCATTTCAGTTTCACTTTCACTGTAATGACGCTGGCGCGACGTGCGCACCGATCGTCATTACAGTGAAAGGGGGGGGGCCTCGGGAGCTGGGGAAGCTCTTCCCCAGCTCCCGAGGCTATTTTCACTAAAAGGGAATCCCTCTGGTGCCCGCACCAGAGGGATTCCCCAGGGAATGCCTCATGGCGAACTGGACTCGTCATGGGCACAGCGCGACTGTGCTCCATGACGAGTCCAGCTCGTCATGGGCACTGAAGGGGTTAAAACCTGTCATGTTGTCAAGTTTTAGTAGCATTAGAAGTCAGTCTTTGCTTATGCATTGATAAAATGAGTCATGCTTTGACACTAATATGCTGTACTTTAATATGTAGATTGTGTGTAGTCTCCTTACCCCTTGCACAGTAGTGAAGGAGTATTGGTAAGCTGCTAGGGATAGTATTCCTTGTCTAGAATCACACTGTGAGTCTGTGTGCATTTGGGAACCACTGTGAGAGAAGCATTTGGTAACATTGTGTATTTGCTGACAGATAACTGTTTTAAAACCTGTCTTGTTGTCAAGTTTTAGTAGCATTAGAAGGCAGTTTTTGCTTATGCTTTGATTAAATGAGTCAGGCTTTGACACAAAAGTGCAGTCCTGAAATATGTAGATTGTGTGCAGTTCCCTTACCACTTCCACTGTAGTGAATGATTTTTGGTAAACTCCTAGGGATAGTGGTGCTTGTCTAGAATCACACTGTGAGTCTGTGTGCATTTGGGAACCACTGTGAGAGAAGCATTTGGTAACATTGTGTATTTTCTGACACATAACTCTTTTAAAACCTGTCATGTTGTCAAGTTTTAGTAGCATTAGAAGCCAGTCTTTGCTTATGCATTGATAAAATGAATCATGCTTTGACACTAATGTGCTGTACTTAAATATGTACATTGTGTGCAGTACCCTTACCTCTTCTAGACTAGTGAATGAGTTTTGGTAAACTCCTAGGATAGTGTTGCTTGTCTAAAATCACACTGTGAGTCTGTGTGCATTTGGGTAAGGATTGTGAGAGAAGCATTTGATAACATCGTGTATTTGCTGACAGATAACTGTTTTAAAACCGGTCATGTTGTCAAGTTTTAGTAGCATTAGAAGCTAGTCTTTGCTTATGCATTGATAAAATGAGTCAGGGTTTGACACTAAAGTGCAGTACCATGTACTATTCTCTTCACTGCGCCAGAACTGAAAATGTAAAAGTTTTACCCAGGCACTGTCCTAGCAGTAGTCTGATGATTTAGTCAGTTTCCAATTACTCATGTTGTGAACCATACATTACCACATAGACTGCTTCAAATGTCTATGCAGTATGCATGCAGTCTTCTAACATACTATACACTTGTCTTTCACACCTTCAATTCCCTAGTCAGTATCCATACAGTCCAGCAAACATCCTGCCACTCCCTTTGCACTCCTCTAGTGACCCATTCAGTACCAAGTACTAATCCATTCACTGTGCCAAAAGCCAACCACTTATAAATTCACCCAGGCACTCTCCTTGTTGTACTCTAATCATTCAGTCAGTACCCAAGTATTCATGCAGTGAGCCAGGCCTTAGCACATGGACTGCTTCAAACGCCTAGCCACTATATATGCAGTCCTCTTAACCACCTACACAGTTGTCTTTCACACCTTCAATTCCCCGGTCAGTATTCATACACTTCTAGTAAACACCCTGTTACTCACCCAGTGTGTCTCCTTATAGTACTGTAATCATTCAGTCAGTTAGCATGTAGTCTTTTAATGAGGTAGGCTTTAGGGCATGAACTGCTTCAAACTAGTATGCACTATGCATGTAGTGTCTTAACCATCGTCACACTTGTGGTTCAGGGCTATAGTTTCTTAGTCAGTTTTTATATAAAATGTGTTTGTACAGTAATGGAATAGTATAAATTTGAAAGTTATTAATATACATTTATTTGTGATTCTTTTTTACAGATACTGTTTTTCAACGTTAAAATAGAGAAATCATGCCAGAAAATAAAAAGAAAAAGAAAAGAAACTCAGAAAGGCGCAGTAGCAGGAGTGTTTCTCATCCGTTTGCACTCTTCTCGTGCAAGATTGTTCGGATGAAGGGTCCTTATGTGTTTCATCATACTTGCCGTGCCGCACGAGTATTTCTTGTTAGGATCCCCTCGCGACAGCACTCTTTGGCAAATCTTGCACGTGACCAAGGTGTCATTGGTCTTTGTTTGCCCCTCGGGAAAAGTAAAACATTTCCACACCACTGAAGAAAAACGTTGTGGGCGTGGTGCCTCCTCCAAAAATTCATCCTCAGATTCGGTGAATATTTTAAAGCGGCAACATTTACAGTTTTTGTAAGTTAAACTTATAAAATTGTGTTAGCCATAAGCATTTTATATATGTGTGATTTGTATCTTGTGGTATTTTACTGAGAATAGCATGTTGTTGTTTTTTTAACAATCTTTCTGATTGTTTTTTTTTTGCCCGCTGTTAAGTGAGGAGTACGATTGAAATCACTATTTCTAGTGAAATTCAATATATTCTGAGAACAGCAAAAAAGGCAAACAAATTATGCTGTGTTGTAAAAAATGTATTATTACATGTTATATATTTTTTTTCCTTTTCTTTCACAGATCCAAATTTTAAAATAAGCAATTTATATGAATTTAGATTGCAATGAAAATCTGAAACACATGTATACCATTTTTTATTCCTATTACTGTGAAGGTAAGTTTAACTAAGTCTCAATATGCAGAATGAGGAGATCTGCAAGAAGCTACAAAGTTGAAACAGGTTTCTAAAAACACTCTGTTTATACCTATGTAGTTTTGAAATCTGACCATAATCAGATATCATGTGACCTGCAAAAAAAGAGATTTGAGGGGTTCATAATATTTCCCATTGTACCTATTGAAGACCACAATCATTTCAATCATTCTTCTTTGAACAACTTTGAAGACAAAACTCTGTGCTTACCTTCTATCATTCGCAAGGAATTTTAAAACCGGAAATATGTCACTTTTTTTAACATAGTTATTGCGCAAGACACTCTTTCATATTTACAAAGAGAGGAAAAGGAACTCTGTGCACTTTTTATACTCCATGTAAATACAACCTCAGTATGCACACCACTTTGCGTTGAAAGGGTGTTCTATAAGTGTTGTTGTGCATGATTGCACTGAATACTCATAGAACAAGACACATGTCTAGATTTATCAGAAATCATGAATCTCGATATGTGTGTGAATGCTGCACCATTCTAAAATTGGTGTAGGAAAGCACAACAAGGAGAATTGTTTTCATTTCTCCACATTTTTATATCTTCAATGTATGCTGAAATGTTCAGCATACATTGAAGGAGAAAAATGCATTTTCTCATTGTTTTTGTGCAGGAAGGTGTGTCTTCCTGTAGAAAAACAAACAGCACATGACACAGATATCCTTGCACTATGGTGCAAGGGTGCCTGTCTCACCACATGGCTGCAGTTTAATCAGCCGTGCAGAGAGAAGCATAGATTTGCAACATATTTATGTACATATGTTGCATCCCTGTGCTTCGGAAGTACTACAGCACACTGCAGTTAAAGAGGTTACTGTGTGATGCTGCAGCACTTCCTCATAGTTCTGCACTTATACATTCACCATACGCTACTAATGCATTCATTAAGTCAATTACGTACTACACATACATTCATCTAAACTTTCACACACTAACAAAGAAATGTAGCTTTTTTTTAAACCAGGAAAGTTAGTTCTTAGAAGAACTTATTTTTTTCTTCTTTTATATTTTTTGGGGGGGTTTTCTAACAATTTTGTGATTTTTGGGGTTTTTCTGGAAAAAAAAACAAAAAAAAAACACGAGGAACCAAACAATGAACTTCATGGAACAAAAAAAAACCCGCAAGCCGCTGAATAAGCGTTCCTTGATCCAGTTGCGGGTTGCGCCGACCCGTCAGTGTATATGACACAATGATATTCCTCGATAGGGCGCAATGACAGAGGAGCAGGATGAACAAATTCATACTCTAAACTCTCCTGAGTCTGCAACGCTGCGTCAAAGATGTATTCGACGTCAGGCGAAGCTAAGGAGGTCGCCCATTGTATCCACCTTGGATGCAAAGCCTTTGAATTCGGTACACTAGCTTTAGTGACTGCTTCGAGAGCAGGAAACGTTGTTACCACCAGCATGCGCTTTCCTTGTGATAGCGCTCGTTCTTTCAGGATCGCCATCTGAACTGCTGTCAAGACTTTTTCAACAGTGGAAAATCGCAGCTCAGCCGAAGTGTACAGATGAGATTTGTATGCAATGGGGACTGTGTCGCCCTCATTGAACGTTAAGTACGTGAAACCCTCCGCGCCTGGAACAATTCTAAGGACCAGGTTGGTGCGGTTATCACGAGTTTTTAAATATTTAGCAGTAAGAAGATCAGTCTGCAAAGAATACAATGCCGACGAATGCTCAGGCAACCAGCAAGATTTGGTAAAAGTTGGTTGTATCAAAGTGTACAGCGTCTTGATACGCTGGGCATAATCAGGAATGTAGGATCGACCGAAATTCAGAAAGCCCAGCAAGGATTGTAGTTTCTTCAGTGTTGTAGGGATACGAAGGCGTGCGCATTTCTCAAGGAAGTGCGGTGCCAAGCCTCGACCCTCATTATTAAGTTCGTACCCCAAGAATAACACCGTGAACTCAGCAATGTGGGACTTCTTAAAGTTAAACTTGTAACCGAAGTCTGCAAACATAGTCACTATGTTATCCACACGAGCAAGGTGTGGAAGCAACTCGTAGTCTGTCAGATAAATGTCATCAACATACGAGTATGCCTCCGGGTCTACTATCTCCAAGAGAGAGACCACTCGAGCGGAAAAAACTCCAGGGCTGTTTTTATAGCCCATCGGGAGCCTCTTGAACAATTTTTGTTTGCCACCCGAGGTAAATGCCATCCACTCATAACTATGAGGGGCCAGGTTATGGCAATAAAAACCATTTGACAAGTCGAGCGTGGTTTGAAACGTTTTTTCACAAGACTATCGACGAGAGCCGAACTATGAGTATTTTGTACCGCACACGTCCGGCAATGTGAGTTTAAATGCCGGTAATCCAAAACTAGGCGGTACGACCCATCAGGCTTCGTCACAGTGAATAAAGGATTATTCATGGGTGACACACATGTCTCAATCACTCCTTGATATTCCAATTTTTCAAGGATGGATGCGACGTGAGATCTTGCCTCGCGACGCATGGGGTATTGGGGTTGAGGCTGGGGATCGGATCGCAATGGAATCTCATGATTGGGAGAACATTTATCCCAGCCAACCTGATTGGGATATAACGCAGGTGCAAGCACCTGTGCCCACTCCCCGGCCAACCTATTAGACTCATCCGTGGGCACTGCGTGCCCAAAGGAAGGAAGAATGACTTCCTCTCCCCTTGGAGCGTCCAAAATGAAAGCCGGAGGCCAATCTTTCTCTGCCAAAAGAATATCATAGGTGGTCGTAAGATTGTCCCAAAAAACCACTTTAATTTTGCGTTGTATGTCACCCTCAATATTAAGGACTATTTCAAATAATCTTTCTGGGGGAGCTACGCGAGTATCAGCAGTTTCAACTGTCACATAAATGTCAGTTGCTGCCGCCTCCAGAAATGGACGCAATGCTTGCCGCACTACTGTAACTTCCGCCGCGCTGTCTAGCAGCGTTAGTGCCCATGTCAGGTTCCGAAGCTGTGTCCGTACCATCTGAGGCATATCTCGCTGAGATTGCAGCAACTTTCATTTTCTGAAACGGTGGACGTTGTCTGGCAGCGTCTTCCTGCTTGCCTTTACCGTCAGTCTGGCGGGGCTGGTCACGACCTTGAGTTCCCCGTCCTCTTCCACGCTCTCCACCACCAGTATGAGAAGCCGATGTTTCCTGTGAAGAACGAGGAGAGCGTTGTTCAGAAACCTGAAACCTATCAGGTAACTTAATACGAGTACGATCGCGCAAATCATAAGTGCGTTCACTATACGACTGTACGGGTGAGGCAGAACGAGAAACCTGTTTCTGTTGCTGTTTCTCTTGTTTTTTGGCTCGCCAACTTTGTTAAGGAAAGTTGGGCTTTTTGTCTTTTATGGACGAACTCACCTTAGTCTGCTGTACTACATCAGGAATTTTGATGGTGGGTTTCACGCCTAAAGCACTACGCCCAACCATCCTGTAGGCTTTTGCAATAATTTTTGCAAACTCCTTGGGCCGATCGGCCACATCCACAAGTTCCAGCATATTACCAACTTGGAACTGCATGGCATCTCCTTTGAGGTTGCCCATTACCATGGAACAAACCACATCGAAACTGTCGACAAGCCTCAATCCCAACTCAATAGCTGCCTCCGCACCATGATTGTCTTGGAGCCGTAGCACTTCGAATAGGTCGCAGCAAAGACTTTACCCCAATTGTCACAATCAACAATATCAGGGATCAAGTCCTTCGGCAAAGTAATGGTGAGTATCCTGTGTTTATCCACAGGTGTAGTGTTTGGTAAACACGGCTTCTAATTGATCAAATTTTTCGGCAAGCCAGTAAGGAAATTCATCCTTACTGAGGGGGCGCTTGCCGACAACCGCATTAACCATAACCGGGCTTATCACCACCGCGTGATGGTGATCAGCCCCGTGCCCAGCAAGCGCAGGTGCTCCCACCTGTACTGTGCGTGACACATACTGCACTAAAGCCCTATGGACCGTAATCAGGGCTGTGTGCAGTGTACGTAACTCACCCACTCCCACCGTCAGGTAGCGTGGGTGTGGTGTATATCCGGCCAGTACCGGCCAAGTGGCCCCTGCAATGGACAATGGGCCCATTCTCGCCGGTACGACCTCATGGGGGAGGGCGCCATTAAACCAAATTGTATGCTGCCAAGCAGAAATAGGTATTTCTAGCGTCCTATATGGGGCATAAACCGCAGGCACAGGCGTGGCTGTATATTCGTGGAACAAATTATCGTCCGTATCCACCTCCTCAAAGGTCACCCAAGAGTAAAACAACTCATAAGGGTAGGTGGCATCAGCACTGACCACAAAGACCACGGCCATCCCGTCATCAGGTACCCCAAAAGCCCTCAAATGAGTGCGCAGAGGAACCCTACTATGAGCGGGAATATTAACCGCCATAAGGACACACTAAAGAGCAACAACGATATCTACAGTAGCACGTGGGCTCAAAAGTCTTAACCTTTTTAAGTATCAAGCTTGAATGAACCTTTAGTCAAAACCTAGGTAGGTTAAACCGTCACTCCTGTTATCCGGAAACAAGAGTGAGGGTAGTTGTGGACTAACACAAGTACTACTAAAGCGTCTCAGATCATAAGACCAAACGTTAGGGGCGCCATGTTGCAGGGATTCTGCTTATGCACAGAACTATGCGCAGGAGACCAGGACCTCAGAGAATTGTGGTGTACCAGAAACTCCCCTCAGAACCAAGAACCCCTTATCCGACTAGCTTAGTATCCCATTCGTTAGCCTAGATCTAGCTAGGCGGTCCCAATGTATAGACAAACCAGAACAAGCGACTTAGATATTTCTCAGGAGTGGTGGGAATCCGAAATACCTGTTCGTATCTATTTGTTAGTCCACAACAGAATAATACAGACATGGTAAAGTTTAAAGATTTTATTTTATAAACCTCGCGTCCTAAGATGCAGTACTTTGACTAACACTAGCAGACTAACAGTACAGATCAGAACCATAAGCATTGTTACAATACCATATAAAATGAAAGGAGCAATCATACTAATAATGACAGTGGTATACAGCCACACTCCTTTCTCTAGAATCTAATACATTATTATTAGACTATTAGAAGGTCTCTTAGGTTAACAGGGGGGACCCCATACCGTATAGTTCAGCTTAGTAGAATCACATCAAAGGATCAGCTAGCTCTCTCATGCATCAGCTCTTCTGTTCAAATGAAATGCAAACACAAACTGTTCTGCAATATTAAAGACGCTTGTCCTTCAGATATTGGCAGCTGCATGTATGATATGTCTAAAAAGTGGTACGATCAATCTAATCACAACACTCTGTACCTTCTAGTGACCCAGACTCGTTCTTTACATGATGTACAGACCAAGGGCACATTTCACTGTTAAGAATGTGAAACAACAGTTTGTTATCCTGCAAGGCACTGTCGAGTCAGCATTTCTAAAATGAATAACACATAACAACAGTGTCGTGTGCAGCGCAGCAGAAACGACAAGCTGGCTTGCTAACAATTATCTCGGTTGTGCTAACTTAGTGTTGTAAATAGGGCGTGGCTTAATCCATCCTACAGCACTTCCTCATAGTTCTGCACTTATACATTCACCATACGCTACTAATGCATTCATTCAGTCAATTACGTACTACACATACATTCATCCAAACTTTCACACACTAACAAAGAAATGTAGCTTTTTTTTAAACCAGGAAAGTTAGTTCTTAGAAGAACTTTTTTTTTTCTTCTTTTATATTTTTTGGGGGGTTTTCTAACAATTTTGTGATTTTGGGGGTTTTTCTGGAAAAAAAAAAAAAAAAAACAGGAGGAACCAATCAATGAACTTAATGGAACAAAAAAAAAAAACTAGCAAATGTGACTTTCTTGCCGGCGGCAGATCAGATCGATCGACTGCTCACCGTAGCACAAAGTCACATAGCACTTAGTGCAGAGCACTTTTAAAAATTGAAATTGAGGACGGATGTACAAGTTTTGGGCTGATGGATGCACTCTTGAAGTGCTTGGCTGCGATGAGGTGGAAGGCGCAGGAGCAGGAGTGTTTCTCATCCGTTTGCACTCTTCTCGTGCAAGATTGTTCGGATGAAGGGTCCTTAGGTGCTTCATCATACTTGCCGTGCCGCACGAGTATTTCTTGTTAGGATCCCCTCGCGACAGCACTCTTTTGCAAATCTTGCACGTGGTTTTAGTTTGCCCCTCAGGATACGTAAAAAATGTCCACACCACAGATGAAAAACGTGCTGTGGGTGGTGCCTCCTCCAAAAATTCATCCTCAGATGAATGAGGAGATGCAGGTGATGCCTGCTTCCCTTAAGCCATTTTTAGTTGGAAAAAGTTAGAGCTAAGTGTAAACTTAGTCTAAAAAAATCTTCTTCTCTGCAAAGAGATGCTCCTCCAAAGAAGGTGAAAGAAGAATGATTGAATTGGGTGGGGTCTTTCAATAGTTGGAACAGGAAGTGTAATGAACCAATCAAATCTCTTTTTTTGCAGGTCACATGAGATCCACGCGCCCTGCGCTTACGCATCACGCACCCAGCGCGCATCCGCGAAATTGAATTAAAAAAATAAATAGGATTACATGTAAAAATATATTACTTTTAAGACTAGTTTAGAGTTTGTCTTCAATTTATATTCACATGAAATACATATATGTTTTTTTAAATGTTAAATATTTTGCGGGATCCGCGCACCTACCGCATCATAGACGCAGATGACGCATCGCGGAAGCGCGTAAACGTCGCGTTACGTACATCGAACGTGTCGCGTATAGGCTGGGAGTCGCGTACTGGTCGCATTGAGATCGCACCCTAAACACGTACCCAACGCATACCATGCGCGGCTGCTAACGCGTAGGGATCGAGAACTGTGCACATAGGGTGCGCGGATCCAAAAACATGGAAAAAAATATATAAAATAAAGTTTTGAACATATAGTTTAAAAAATATCTTTAAAAATATAAAAAAATATGTTTGAAAAACCCAATAAAAACAAATAATATTTTTTAATTTTTAAAAGAATTAATTGAAAACATAAGTTTAAAAAATGTTGATAAAAAGAATTTAAAAAAAACATAATTAATGAAATTGACACACTGAATTTGAAAAATATAGAAATCCAATGAAAATCATTAAACATGATATCTTTAGAGATAAGTTATAGATAGGAATTAGCAGTTAAAAAACCTTTGAAATTCAATGAAAAAACCATAGGTTTCATGCACGTTATAGTTAGGAATTGGCATTTAAAAAACCTTTGATATTCACTGAAAAAACCAAAGGTTTCAGGGGCGTTATAGTTAGGAATTTGCATTTAAAAAACCTTAGAAATTCACTGAAAAAAATATAGGTTTCAGGGGCGTTATATTTAGCTGAACATTTCCCTCGTACAAAACCCTAGAAATTCCCCTGTTATAGTTAGTTAAACTAACTATAAATCGGGCCCCCGCAATGCACTGCTGATGACGTCACATATTACATCACTCATGACATGGTCAGTGACATCACTGATAACATCACTGATGACATCTCAAATGACATCACTGATGACATCACTGATGACGTCATCCATGTGATAAATTAGTGCATCTTCTCACACCCAAATATAACCTTTGATACACTGGCTCAAAATTTCAGACGGTCATTTTGAAAACCATAGATACTCCAATACCAATAACTACATACCCACTCATTGACTCTTAGGTCTACATACATCTCCACTCACTCACTTGTACAGTCACTCATACTTACAGTCACTTCGTACAGGACTATTATATGCATTTATACACCTATATAGACACTCACACACCGCCAATCATCCATTGAGGTACTGACACACCTAGTCAGTCATACAAATAATGAATCACAGTCCAATTTACTCACCTATACAGTTAAACACACTCAAGTTCACTTACTCATAAAAATACTAACAAATTCTGACGCTCTTATACAATTACTGATACAAGCACACACTCATCCATACAGCCACTCCCGCAATCACACACTCCCACATATAGATAGTTATATACTCTACAACACACATACACTGCATTTCACATATGTAGTTACTGACACATGTACAACTGAGATATACATTCAATCACTAACACACCCATACATACACTCAATCAACCATACAGTCCATCACAGTTGCACTCTTAAAACCATGCACCCATAGAATCACCCACTCACACATCTATGCACAGAGTCACACACCCTACCCACATAAACACTCAGGCACCCCTACAGATACTCAGTC
Organism: Triturus cristatus; assembly: GCF_964204655.1. NCBI lineage: Eukaryota > Metazoa > Chordata > Amphibia > Caudata > Salamandridae > Triturus > Triturus cristatus. The sequence goes on from NC_140586.1 coordinate 13,562,943, forward strand.
AACCAATCAATAACCCATATAGACACTCATATAGCTATTGACAAAACCATGCAGCCACTTATACAACAACACACAGACACATACAGACATTCACACAGTTTAGTCACTAGTCTGCCGTAAGATACATTTAATGACTCACTTAAAGAGTCAGTTACGCACCTAGAAAATCATCCATTCACACACTTGTACACCCACTCATTCTTCAACAGGCCTTTCCCTACATATATTAAACATATTAAAACTTTACAGAAACACAGACTCACTGGATGACATCATCAGTGATGTCATCAGTGATGTCATTTGAGATGTCATCAGTGATGTCATCAGTGATGTCACTGACCATGTCATATGTGATGTAATATGTGACGTCATCATCAGTGCATTGCGGGGGCGCGAGTTACAGTTAGCTGAACTAACTATAACAGGGGAATTTCTAGGGTTTTGTACGAGGGACATGTCCAGCTAACGATAACGCCCCTGAAACCTATGTTTTTTTCAGTGAATATATATATATATATATATATATATATACATATATATATATACACATATACATATATGTATATATATATATATAGTCGCCAGTAGGTAGACATAGTTAGGACCTATTTTCCATAGGAAATCCGCAACATTCTATTTGGAATAACGTTGGAGCCGATTGACGAATCTTCGCAAAATTTTCCAAACTTTTGGCCAGCTCCGGTCCGCTCCTATCCTGAAAATTTCACGGTGATTCATCAAGCGGGAGCCGAGAAAAAAGGGGGGGTCCCAAACGCGTTTTCCCCATGCATTTTCCCATAGGACCGGTTGATGCAGCTACAGCCCGAACTGCTGAATGGAATTACACCAAATTTGGCAAAGAGGTAGTCCTCAGTTCAGACTCGTGCCTTTTGCTTAAATGGTGTAAATCCATTCAGTAGTTCCTGAGAAAATCAGGAGTAAAATCAGTGATATATCTATGGCCTCGGAGGATCCGCGTACCCTCCCCGCATCCAGGGCGCACCATGTCGTGCACAAGCTGTATTCTAATTGGCTGTCAACACTCCAGATCAGGAAGTGTTGGCAGCCATCTTGTGCCTCGGTAGAACCGAGGCACAAGAAACCTATAAAACAAATGCGAAAAACGCAAAAAGGTGGCAGGGTAGAAAATTGACGAGATTCGCGCACCCAGCGCGAATTTTGGCTGAAAATAAAAAAAAACCCCGGGGGCAGAATAAAAAAAAGTGTGGGAGTTCCCAATCCCCCCACTCTGCCGTGGGGACCGCCACCCCCGGGGCTCAAAGATAGTATATGCAGGGGGCTCAAAGACCCCCCGCAGCACTGGGACCGCCACCCCCCAGGCCTTCTTGAAAATGGGTAGGGGGGCTCGCAGCCCACCAGCCCCGGGGACCACCACCCCCGGGGCTTGAAGTAATTTGGGATGGGGGCTCTCAGGCCCCCCCAGCCCCGAGACAAAAATTGGGGGCAGGCCCTGTGGCTCGTTTTAAGTTGGGGAATTAATTCCTCTTCAATTCAGAGGTCCCCTAGGGGCCAACTAGCCCACCAGGTACCTCCAGTAAACGCCACGGAACTGCGTTGCAGAGTGTTGTAAAAAGGGGCATGGCCTCTGAACACCTCTCTGCAACGCAGCTCCCTGGCGCATACTGGAGGTACCTGGTGGGCTAGTTGCCCCCTAGGGGACCTCTGGATTGAAGAGGAATTAATTCCCCAACTTAGAACGCGCCACAGGGCGTGTTTGCACACGTCACTTCAGGCCCCGCCCGCTTCCTTCACTATTGTACAAATTCCTCTAAAATCAGTCGAACTCCGAATTCCAATTTACTCACCTGTTATCAGGAGAGAACCCAGGGCTGCATCTTTTAGCCCAGCACTGACCCTGAAAAGTAATTGTAAGCGTACTTACTAGTAACTTGTATTTCCTTCCATAGGAATCCATTGTGTGGTTTTCACCAGAAAAGTTTTTAAGTGTCCAATTTTGAAACGTAGAAATATTTCTCTAAAATCAGCCGAACTACGAATTCCGGTTTACTCACCTGTTATCAGGAGAGAACCCAGGGCTGCATCTGTTAGCCCAGCACTGACCCTGAAAAGTAATTCTAAGTGTACTTACTAGTAACTTGTATTTCCTTCCATAGGAATCCATTGTGTGGTTTTCACCAGAAAAGTCTGTGTCCATTTTTGAAACATACAAATATTTCTCTAAAATCAGCTGAACTACGAATTCCGATTTACTCACCTGTTATCAGGAGAGAACCCAGGGCTGCATCTTTTAGCCCAGCCCTGACCCTGAAAAGTAATTGTAAGCGTACTTACTAGTAACTTGTATTTTCTTCCATAGGAATCTATTGTGTGGTTCTCACAAGAAAAGTTTCTAAGTGTCCATTTTTGAAACGTACAAATATTCCTCTAAAATCAGCCGAACTACGAATTCCAATTTACTCACCTGTTATCAGGAGAGAACCCAGTGATGCATCTTTTAGATCAGCACTGACCCTGAAAAGTAATTCTAAGCGTACTTACCAGTAACTTGTATTTCGTTCCATAGGAATCCATTGTGTGGTTTTCACCAGAAAAGTTTCTAAGTGTCCATTTTTGAAACGTACAAAAATTCCTCTAAAATCAGCCGAACTACGAATTCCGATTTACTCACCTGTTATCAGGAGAGAACCCAGGGCTGCATCTGTTAGCCCAGAACTGACCCTGAAAAGTAATTCTAAGCGTACTTACCAGTAACTTGTATTTCCTTCCATAGGAATCCATTGTGTGGTTTTCAGCAGAAAAGTGTCTATTTTCACAAACTAAAAATATTCCTAAAATATCGTCTGTATGACTTAAACACATTCTTTCAACTGTTTACAGGAGATTGGCCAGTGCTGGATCCAGGACTCACCACTGAGTAAGAAAAAGTAACGATAACACTACTTACCTGCTAAGTGGATTTTCTGCCATAGGATAACTGGTGATTCTATGTGAAATTTTTTAAGTGTCTACTTTTAAAATACAATAATATTCCTTAAAAATCACTACTGTAACCAAAAGGCTTTTACTCAACTGTTTACAGGAGATGTCCAAGGACTGAATCTAGGATCCAGTCCTCTGGATAGAAAAGTAATCCATAAAGTAACTAATTGCATTTGATTAGAAATTCACATTGAGATCAATGTTGCATTGTTTGAAATTGTGTTGCCCATTGCAACAACTGTAACTACTGTACTTAAAAGTCTATTGCCTATTTGCAAAGTATTTAAACTAAAGTAATTAATTCTGAGAAAGTATATTTTGTATTGTAATGTATAATGTAATTAAAAAACATAAAATATCTCAAAATAAACAGTTTACAAAATATAGTAAATCAGAATCAAAATAATCAGTATAACAATCAATACATTTAAAATTGTAATTTACAAAACCTTTGAAATTCACTGAAAAAACCATAGGTTTTAGGCCTGATATAGTTAGGAATTAGCATTTAAAAAACCTTTGAAATTCACTGAAAAAACCATAGGTTTCAGGCCTGATATAGTTAGGAATTAGCATTTAAAAAACCTTTAAATTCACTGAAAAAACCATAACGTTTGCAAGGATGTTAGTGAGGGAGTCAAAGGAGGTCATAGTGTGCAATTGTAAAGCACACGTTCACCCGTAGGCATCTTGGTGCCAAAATTATGGTTGCACTGGCTCCCACCAGTGCAAAAAGGCTGCAATGATGGGTATGTCGCAAAGTAAAGTAATACTGTGTCTTTTTTCTCTCTTTCTTAGTCTTTTTGGAGAGTGTACGGATTTCGTAAAGGTAAGGTGACTTCGTCATTATTGACTGTTAAACACTTCATTCGCGCATACACCCACCTACTTTTTAAAACCAACAAACTATCTGCCTTCTACATAGGAAAGTGTTTTAAAAGGATAGTTTTAGGCACTAGCAGAGATGGCATATCGTTGGATGAATGCTGCCCAGGCCCTAAGTCTGTTTCTGGAGTCCAGCTCTGAGGCAGGATCAGAGACTGAGACAACGGATACTGAGATTGCATCTGAGGGAGAGGACAATGAAGCCAAATCTGGGAGTGATTTTTCAGTCGGTGCAGTTCCATCTGACGACTCATCTTCCAGCGATTCTGAAGGAGACGATGTCAGTCGTGCTGTCCCTTTGTCAGCACAGTCTGTGCAGCAGGATACCAGTAACAGGTTAGAGCATCCCAGAGTGCAGGCACGTGCGTCCGCATGCACAGATGGAGTGCTGTTTTAGCAGCCTCCCAATTTAGTTCAGTCCCAAATTCCACCTTTCACTGGTGATGCTGGATGTAAAGTTGATACGGCAAGTTTTTTGCCAATTGACTACTTCCATCGCTTTTTGAATGCTGACTTCCTTGATGAAATTGTGCAGCAAACAAACTTGCGCACCGAACAATTTCTGAGGGAGCAAGGAGGCACTCTTGGGCCTCATTCTAGGGCGCGCCAGTGGACTCCCACTTCTTTAGGGGAGTTGAAGATATTTTTGGGCCTCACGATTTAAATGGGGTTAGTGCATAAACCAACCTTCTGGTCTACTTGCACGGTTTGGTTAACCAACATCTTCGCACCATACATGAGCAGAGATCGTTCTTTGCTATTGCAGCACATGCTGCATTTCAATAACAATTCTGTTGCACTGCCCTGGGACCATCCAGACCATGACAGGTTGTTCAAAATTCGACCTGTTGTGGAACATTTGTCTGCCAGGTTTCCAGAGGTTTATACTCCTGGAAAGAATATATCAGTTTATGAGTCCTTGAACTTGTATAAAGGACGGCTGCTGTTTAGGTAGTACATTCTGAGCAAACGCGTTCACTTTGGCATCAAGCTGTACATGCTGTGTGAGAGCTCGACTGGCTATGTGTACAGCTTGAGAGTGTATACATGGAAGAACACTCCCATGCTAGGGGTCACAGGAAAGATCGTATGGGAGCTTGTCCAGCCACTTCTTCACAAAGGTTATAATCTTTATGTGGACAATTTCTATACAGAAGCTGAGCTGTTCAGCGAGCTCTACAAAGCTGGCACCGTGGCTTGTGGTAAAATTTGTTGTCGCTGCAAAGGATTCCCGCAGGAGCTTGTTTGCAAGAAGCTTCAAAAATCACAGAGCACTGCATTGAGTTCCAATGAACTGCTCGCAGTCAAGTTCTCAGATAGGTGTGACGTGTACATGCTCACTACAATTCATGCTGAGAGCACTTCCCCTGTCACGGTTTGGGGTCAGATGGCTGAAGTCCACAAGCCCACCTGCATACTTGATTACAACAAGTACATGGGCGGAGTGGACAAGAACGACCAGGTTCTTCAGCCATACAATGCAAGTCGTAAAACTCGCACTTGGTATAAGAAACTGTTTACGTACCTGATCCAGATGACAACATACAATGCATATGTTGTTTATCGTGAGGCCACCACAGGAAGACTCATGTCTTTACTTGACTTTGTTGTCTGTGATAGAAAGTCTCACTGCTACAGAAGAAGCAGCCTCCACTTCATGTGTTCTAGAGGACGTGGCAAGGCTGCAGGAGGGAAACTTTGCTGATAAAATTCCTGCAACACCCAAAAAGGAGTGACCGTGTCGTCGTTGTAAAGCGTGCTCGATGCAGGGAAAGAGGCAGGAGACTCGTGTTTACTGTCCCCAGTGCCCAAGTAAGCCTGCCTTCTGTTTTGCTACTTGCTTTATATTGTATCACACTAAAGCAAAATAATACTGGGAAATTGAATGAGGTGGAGCTGCCAATAGGTAAACCTTTCAATTGGTGTGAATGGATACCTACTGTCTGTGGGCCACTCCTTAACTACGCAAGCAGCTGTAGAATATTTCTTCCTCTACTTCAGGAAATCATGGACTTCTCAACATCTTTATCTACTTTCAGAATGTGGTAGTTGTTCTGTTCGCCAATTGACAGGTGCATTATAGTCCCCACGCTGCACATACTGGTGGACAGAACATATGCCACATTGTCATGGAGTACACGTGTTTCATATTCAACCGTTCTTCGTAGTTTATGATGTTCTCTTTAGGAAGCTTTTGAAAATTTCCAGCATGTTTACCTTAGTTTCAAAGGTAGATATGCTTGCTCAGCTCGAGAAATGTTTTTGCGGCATACTCGGGCACCCCCCAACTTGCATCCACAAACTGGAAGGAGTTGGATAGAGCATTGTGAGAGCATTGATAGCACGTGAAAGAAATGTTCGCTCAAGCTTCAAGTAGCTAGAGATGGAAGGCATTAGTATAGGGTCTCTTAACAATTGGACAGGATTAGTCAGGACTCTGAGGACAAACACACGAACGGGTTAGAACAGCTTACGGTAGGTGCGCTTTCCGAGGAATATTGCAAAGGTAGAAGGCAGATAGTAAAGGTAGTATAGATACACATCCTGACTTCATCTTCACCCACAGATTCAAATCCATTGCAGCCACACTCACACTGAATTTACTGTAGTACTTATGGGTCAATGCTGCTTGCCATGTTCATCCTTCGTTAGAACTTAGTAGATGATCCGTTTGCTGTATGATAAGTGCATTACAGTCACTGCACATAACGGTGGATTGGACATATGCTACGTTGTCACGGACTACCCGTGTTTCACATTCATCCGTTCTTCATAGTTTATGATGTTATCTTTTGAAAAGTTCCAGCATGTTTGTCTTAGTTTCAAAGGTAGATATGCTCGCTCAGTTTGAGATATGGCCTATAAGGATACTCGGACAGCCCCCAACTTGTATCCACAAACTGGAAAGAGTTGAATTTAGCATAGTGAGTGCGCCAAAGACGCATGAAAGACATATCTTCCTGAGCCTCATGTGGCTGTCTTGGAAGCCAGTAGTAAAGGCTCACTCGGCATGCGTTCGGTAATGTTCAGGAAGAAGGAGGGGGAGACTTGACAGGTGGTAAAATGTAGTCAAACTCATTATGTCTTGTGGCATATGAATGTGATGGGCCCTTGCATGGAGGCGTTATGTTTGTGTGAGTGGAAGTGATTTGGTTGTTTGGGCCCGTGGCTGGCGGTCTGGAAGTCTTGTGTGTGAATGGCGTGTGAATGGACCATAAAGTGGTTGGTGCCGTGAAGTGGCTTTATGGCTCACCTTCAGAATGCTTGGCTACAAAAAAATGTATACTTTGAAAAGTATTTGTGCTTTGAAGCCAGTGTTTCTGGAGGTGGTAAAACAAACCAGTGTAAGTGTAGGATTAACTTTATCAAATTAGTGTTAGATTTATATTTGTAGCGGTTTAATGGCCTCTTGTAAGATTTATTTATTGTCAAAATGGGTAGCAGGGGACTTTCTGCCCTAGCTCAGTCGTCACCTAGGCAAACCTTCACATTTTTGAGTAGTAGACAAAGGGGGAAGTACAAGGGTGAATGACTTGCGTGGCTCTCACTGTTTTTTTTTTTACCCAACATGCCCTGCTAGTTACATATTTAGTTGAAAAAAAGAAAATTCCACACATTTTTGTGTGGGAAAGTTAAATGTAAATGTAAATTTGATACTTGTATAGCGCACTACTCACCCGCAAGGGTCTCAAGGCGCTTGTACGAATACCGCTGTGGAACCCATCCTGGCTTTTCCTTGTGAGGCGTCCATTCCTGGGCACCCCCAAGGTGGAGGCCAGGCATCCTTAGCATTGTGGGGGTTGTTGTGGAGATTAAGCAAGCTATTGCCCAGAGTTGCAGAGTGGGACTCCATGATTGGAATAGGCACCGAGGGGAGAATTATCAGGTCCGTGGAATTTTTGAGCCCAAGACCCGCCGAGGTGGGGAATTGAACCCTGGTCCCGGGCTAGATCTCTGCATCAGGGTCTGCCGCTCTAATCATTGGGCCACACTTCTCCAAAGTTGTGGGATCACTGGGTTGACACGAATTTCCTACCACCTAGCATTCCCCCAGGTCTCCCGATAAAAATGTCGCCTCAATTGTGTGGGAGGCAAAAGTACACGTGCCAGGCTAGGGCCCTAAACCAGGTTGTTTTGTGATAGGCAATTTCGATGTCCCCTCAATACGTTTTGGGCCCTAGCCTGTCGCGGGTACTTGGGCCTCCCACATGAGTGAGGCACCATTTTTATCGGGAGACCTTGGGGAACACTGGGTGGCAGTAAATTAGTGTCTGCCTGGTGATGCTACAACTTTCCCACACAAAAATATGTGGAAAAAGTGATTTCTTCAGCTAAATTTGAGATTTGCATGGGATTTTGGGTAGGAAATCTTTGGGAGATCCACGTAAGCCATACCTTCCTGAAACCCCCCGGGTGTATAGTTTTCAGAAATGTGTGGGTTTGATAGGTTTCCCTTGCTGGCCGCCGAGCACGGGCCAAAAACCGAGGTGACCCCCTTGCAAAACCAGGTTGTTTTGTGATAGGCAATTTTGATATGGCCGCAATACGTTTTGGGCCCTAGCCTGTCATGGGTACTTGGGCCTCCCATACGAGTGAGGCCCCATTTTTATCGGGAGACCTTGGGGAACGCTGTGTGATAGGAAATTAGTGTCTGCCCAGTGATGCTACAACTTTCCCACACAGAAATGTGTGGAAAAAGTGATTTTTTCAGCTAAATTTGAGGTTTGCAGGGGATTCTGGATAAGAAAACGTTGGGGGATCCACGCACGCCATACCTTCTTGGAACTCCCCAGGTGTCTTGTTTTTAGATATGTGTGGGTTTGATTAGTTTCCCTAGCTGGCCGCCGAGCACGGGGCCAAAAACCAAGGTGACCGCCCTTGCATAACCAGGTTGTTTTGTGATAGGCAATTTTGATGTCCCCTCAATACGTTTTGGGCCCTAGCCTGTCACGAGTGAGGCACCATTTTAATCGGGAGACCTTGGGGAACGCTGGGTGGTAGCAAATTCGTGCCTGCCCTATGATGCCACAACTTTCCCACACAAAAATGTGTGGCAAAAGTGATTCTTTTAGCTAAATTTGAGTTTTGCAGGGGATTCTGAGTAAGAAAACGTTGGGGGATCCACGCAAGCCATACCTCCCTGGAACCCCCCAGGTGTCTGGTTTTCAGAAATGTGTGGGTCTGATAGGTTTCCCTAGCTGGCTGCCAAGCACGGGGCCAAAAACCCAGGTGACCCCCTTGCAAAACCAGGTTTTTGATGTTCCCTCAATACGTTTTGGGCCCTAGCCTGTCGCAGGTACTTGGGGCTCCCACACGAGCGAGGCACCATTTTTATCAGGAGACCTTGGGGAATGCTGGATGGTGGGAAATTCATGTTTGCACGGTGATGCCAACGCTTTCCAACACAAAAATGTGTGGAAAAAGTGATTTATTCAGCTAAATTTGAGTTTTGCAGGGGATTCTGGGTAAGAGAAAATTGGGGGATCCATGCAATCTATACTTCCCTGGAACCCCCAGGTGTCTGGTTTTCAGAAATGTGTGGGTCTGATAGGTTTCCCTAGCTGGCTGCCAAGCACGGGGCCAAAAACCCAGGTGACCCCCTTGCAAAACCAGGTTTTTGATGTTCCCTCAATACGTTTTGGGCCCTAGCCTGTCGCAGGTACTTGGGGCTCCCATACGAGTGAGGCACCATTTTTATCAGGAGACCTTGGGGAATGCTGGATGGTAGGAAATTCATGTTTGCACGGTGATGCCAACGCTTTCCAACACAAAAATGTGTGGAAAAAGTGATTTATTCAGCTAAATTTGAGTTTTGCAGGGGATTCTGGGTAAGAAAAAATTGGGGGATCCATGCAATCTATACTTCCCTGGAACCCCCAGGTGTCTAGTTTTCAGAAATGTGTGGGTTTGATAGGTTTCCCTAGATGGCTGCCAAGAACGGGGCCAAAAACCCAGGTGACCCCTTCCTCCTAAACCAGGTTGTTTTGTGATAGGCAATTTTGATGTACCCTCAATATGTTTTGGGTCGTTTCCTGTCACGGGTACTTGGGCCTCCCACACAAGTGAGGTACCATTTTTTTCAGAAAGCTTTGGGAACGCGGGGTGGGTGGAATTTTGTGGATCCAGTCAGATTTCAGACCTTTCCATCTCAGAAATGTGAGGAAAATGTGTTTTATATTACAATTATATAGGTTTGCAAGGGATTCTGCGTAACAGAACCTGGTGAGAGCCAGCCAATTTACCCCATCTTGGATTCCCCTGGGTGTCTGGTTTTCTAAAATGTATAGGTTTGCAAGGTTTCCCTAGGTGCCAGCAGAGCTAGGGTTCAAAATCTACAGCTATGCACTTTGCAAAAAAAGGATCCGTTTTCACTGCGAAAATGTGGTGTGTCCACGTTGCGTTTTGGGCCGTTTCCTGTAGCGGGTACTTGGGCCTCCCACACAAGTGAGGTACCATTTTTCTATGAAGACTTTAGGGAACGCGGGGTGGGTAGAATTTTGTGGATCCACGCAGATTCCAGATCTTTCCACCTCAAAAATGTGAGGAAAATGTGTTTTTTTGAAAAAATGTTAGGTTTGCAAGGGATTCTGGGTAACAGGACCTGGTGAGAGCCAGCCAAGTCACCCCATCCTGGATTTCCCAGGGTGTCTAGTTTTCAAAAATGTATAGGTTTGCTAGGTTTCCGTAGGTGCCGGCAGAGCTAGGGTTCAAAATCTACAGCTTGGGACTTTGCAAAAGAAGGGTCCCTTTTTAACTGAAAAAATGTGGTGCGTCCATGTTGAGTTTTGGGCCGTTTTATGTCGCGGGTACTTGGGTCTCCCACACAAGTGAGGTATCATTTTTCTTGGGAGACTTTGGGGAATGCGTGGTGGGTGGAATCTTGTGGATCCACGCAGATTCCAGAACTTTCCACCACAGAAATGTGAGGAAAATGTGGTTTTGTTGACAATTGTTTTGGGTGTGCTAGGGTTCAAAATTTACAGCTAGGCACTTTTTAAAAAATGGTCCATTTTGACTGCGAAAATGTGGTGTGTCCACGTTGCGTTTTGGGCCGTTTCCTCTCGCGGGTACTTGGGCCTCCCACACAAGTGAAGTACCATTTTTCTCAGAAGACTTTGGGGAATGCGGGGTCAGTGGAATTTTTGGGATCCACGCAGATTCCAGAACTTTCCACCTCAGAAATGTGAAGAAAATGTGATTTTTTGACAATTGTTTAGGTTTGCAAGGGATTCCGGGTAATAGAACCTGGTGAGAGCCAGCCAAGTCACACCATCCTGGATTCCCCTGGTTGTTTAGTCTTCAAAAATGTATAGGTTTTCTAGGTTTCCCTAGGTGCCGGCAGAGCTAGGGTTCAAAATCGACAGCTAGGCACTTTGCAAAAAAAGGGTCAGTTTTCACTGCGAAAATGTGGTGTGTCCACGTAGCGTTTTTTGCCGTTTCCTGTCACGGGTACTTGGACCTCCCACACAAGTGAGGTACCATTTTTCTTGGAAGACTTTGGGGACCGCGGGGTGGGTGGAATTTTGTGGATCCACGCAGATTTCAGACCTTTCCACCACAGAAATGTGAGGAAAAATGTTTTTTTATTTTGACAATGTTTGAGGTTTGCAAGAGATTCTGGGTAACAGAACCTGGTGAGAGCCAGCCAAGTCACCCCATCCCAGATTCCCCTGGTTGACTAATTTTCAAAAATGTATAGGTGTGCTAGGTTTCCCTAGGTGCCGGCAGAGCTTGCGTTCAAAATCTACAGCTAGGCACTTTGCAAAAAAAGGGTCAGTTTTCACTGCGAAAATGTGGTGTGACCACGTAGCGTTTTTGGCCGTTTCCTGTCACAGGTACTTGGGCCTCCCACACAAGTGAGGTACCATTTTTTGGGGAAGACTTTAGGGAATGCGGGATGGGTGGAATTTTGTGGATTCACGCAGATTCCAGAACTTTCCACCTCAGAAATATAAGGAAAATGTGTTTTTTTGACAATTTTTTAGGTTTGCATGGGATTCTGGGTAACAGAACCTAATGAGAGCCAGCCAAGTTACCCCATCCTGGATTCCCCTGGATGTCTAGTTTTAAAAAATGTATAGGTTTGCTAGGTTTCCCTAGGTGCTGGCAGAGCTACGGTTCAAAATCTACAGCTAGGCACTTTGCAAAAAAAGGGTCCATTTTCACTGTAAAAATGTGATGTGTCCACGTTGCGTTTTGGGCCATTTCCTGTCGCGGGTACTTGGGCCTCACACACAAGTGAGGTACCACTTTTCTTGGAAGACTTTGGGGAACGTGGGGTGGGTGGAATTGTGTGGATCCACGCAGATTCCGGAACTTTCCACCTCAGGAATGTGAGGAAAATGTTTTTTTTGACAATTCTTTAGGTTTGCAAGGGATTCTGGGTAACAGAACCTAGTGAGAGCCAACCAAGTCACCCCATCCTTGATTCCCCTGATTGTCTAGTTTTCAAAAATGTATAGGTTTGCTAGGTTTCCCAAGGTGCCGGCAGAGCTAGGGTTCAAAATCTATAGCTAGGCACTTTGTAAAAAAAGGGTCTGTTTTCACTGCAAAAATGTGGTGTCTCCACGTTGCGTTTTTGGCCATTTCCTGTCACGGGTCCTTGCACCTCCCACACAAGTGATTTACCATTTTTCTCGGAAGACTTTGGGGAATGTGGGGTGGGTGGAATTTTGTGTAACCACGCAGATTCCAGAACTTTCCACCTCAGAAATGTGCGAAAAAATTGTTTTTATTTTGACAATTTTTTAGGTTTGCAAGGGATTCTGGGTAACAGAACCTGGTAAGAGCCATCCAAGTCACCTCATCCTGGATTCCCCTGGGTGGCTGGGTTTAAAAAATGTATAGGTTTGCTAGGTTTCCCTAGATTTCGGCAGAGCTAGGGCTCAAAATCTACAGCTAGGCACTTTGAAAAAAAAGGGTCAGTTTTCACTGCGAAAATGTGGTGTGTCCACGTTGCGTTTTTGGCCGTTTCCTCTCACGGGTACTTGGACCTCCCACACAAGTGAGGTACCATTTTTCTCAGAAGACTTTGGGGAAGGCGGGGTGGGTGGACTTTTGTGGATCCACGCAGATTCCAGAACTTTCCACCTCAGAAATGTGCGGAAAAAGTGTTTTTATTTTGACAATTTTTAGGTTTGCAAGAGATTCTGGGTAACAGAACATGGTGAGAGCCAGCCACGTCACCTCATCCTAGATCTCCCTGGGTGTCTAGTTTTCAAAAATGTATAGGTTTGCTAGGTTTCCCTATGTGCCGGCAGAGTTAGGGTTCAAAATCTACAGCTAGGCACTTTGCATGAAAATGGTCCGTTTTCACTGAGAAAATTTAGTGTGTCCACGTTGCATTTTGGGCCGTTTCCTGTCACGGGCACTAGGCCTACCCACACAAGTGAGGTACCATTTTGATCGGGAGACTTAGGGTAACACAGAATTGTTGAGCAACTGTTATTACCTTCTGACTTTCAATGCATTTCTGCCTTCCAAATGAAAGACAATGTATAAAAAGGAAGTCATTTTGAAACATGACCTATAATTCTCATGCTAGTATGGGTACTCACATTTTCGAAAATGTGCAAATATCTACTGTTTCTAAACTCTATATTTTGTTCCAATTTCAGAAATACATAGGTGTTCTTCATACAGATTTTTCCATGTATCTATTTACCCAAATTAATTGCTATATACCTGGTACTTAATAAAAAACCATTGCAAGACGCTTCTCAGTTGTTGGCTCTGGGTTCGTCGGGTTCTTGGTGAACCCACAAGTCCTATATATCCCCACAACCAAAAACGTCCAGCGGATGTAACGGTATATTGCTTTCAAACAGCTTTCATAATTAGAAGAAGTTACAGGTGAAAACGTTGACACAAATGTCTGGTTTTTTCAACTAATTTTCAATTTTTCCTATATCCCCTTCAGAGCGGCACGGATTACCGCGCTGTGCTGAAGTGTTCTTGCGCGGGCGGGGCCGTGACGGAGCGGTTCTGTCATGCGCACAGCGCGACCGACGCGCATGACGGAACCGCTCCGTCACAAGCATCGAAAGGGATATTCAATGGTTAGTTTATATAAAGAAACCTTGAAGGATCTACACAAATGACCCCTTGATGAATGTAGAATTGTTAGACGGACCGGGAGGGTCGGCCGAGGACAAGGGGAGAGGTCTCCGGGGAGAGCCGTCTCCAGCGATCGTACAGACGAGTAACTTCCCCCCCACAGATGTACACCACACAAAGAGAAGGTTTAACGTTCTTTATAAGTAATCTTTAGGTACGATAGAATGGTACAAGGAGGTCAGGACTCAGGGGTCCCCTCGATTCTAGTTGTCAGGGTTACTCAGCTCCTCAGGACCGGAACGATGCTTGTTATGGTCCACCCCTCGACAGCTTCAATTCTGATAGCTATTACAGCCCAGATTATCGAAGTGGTCGAGTGAGGGAAGGAAAGGGAGGGGACAGCGGGGAAGGAGATCTGTAACGATAGAAGAACAACACGTTTAAACACTGATCCTCCCTCTTCTCTCTCCACCACTAGGTCGTATGTGCATGTAGTTCCCTCACTATCCACACTACCTGAAAAGGAAAATAATGTTCAGCAAATGGAGCCTTCAGTCTTTTACCCTCAGCTCGAGAGTCCGGTTGACCAGTTTGGTACAAATAATATTAATGAGGTCCCACTACAAAAGAGAGAGCACAGAATGGGTTAAACGCCCCTGCCACTCTTTCGGGTATTCGCTACTTTTTTGCTCTAGTCCTCTACATACCCTTGTGTTATAGATGCTGTGCTTCACAGGGGTAGTATGAGCTCTGCACATGTCATCCACATACCCCTATTAAGGAAAACACAATAGAAACAGTGGTGCAATGATCTACTATACAGTGATAAACAACTCAAGCAAATAATATCATTCCACACTCCAGTGTGGCGAATATACGTGACAAAGTTCCGTGTTAACACCACACAGTCTTGATATCTGGTCCACCAAAGCTAACTGTTCGTGGAAGAAATGGGGGATACTGCACCGGTATTCCTACACCTCACAATAGCCTACAAACGTGTGGCCCTCCAACAAGGAGGAACACCTGGTGCGAATAACCCCCTCAAGGCTTAGCTTAGTTCCGTTAACAGCGTATCCACGGATCGCTACAAATGTGACCAAAACGAATGTAGGTGCTCAACTACGAGGCGGTGCACAGCACCCTTACCGATACCCAACTGGAATGAAGAGGTCCGTATGCGTCGCCCGCTGCCACCAGGCGGCTGCACACAATGTTCGCGGTTCCAGGCTACTGCCTGCGTCGCCCGCTGCCACCAGGCTGCTTACACACTGTTCGCTGTGACCAGGCTGCTGCCTACGTCGCCCGCTGTCTCCAGGCTTCTTGGAACAGAAACCAAGAACCAAATCCCTGGAGCCAATGTTCATATAGATCCCAAAAATCCAAAGACTGCTTGAGGAAACAACCGGAGGAAGAACTCTGCAACCTAAACACGCTGCGTCTTCTCTGAAAACAGAATAATCGGCAACGCCGCCAGCGCGGAAGGACTCTTTGAAGCCTTTCCGCGTCGGCGCGCGCATGCCGGAAACGCTAATGTTCCTGGGAGATGTAGTCTCTATGTCGTACGGCGCTAAACGGAAGAGTTTCTGTGTCTTTGGGTGAGGGGGCGGCTATGTTCCTGACAGTACACCCCTCTTAGGCACCTTCCTAACGGGTCTTTGGTAACGGGTGTTTTCTGTGGAAGGCTGCAAGTAAACGGGGTGCGTGTATGGCCTTTGCGGGTTCCCAGGAATTGTCTTCAGGCCCATATCCCTTCCAAGCTATCAAGTACCATCTATTCCTTCCTCGTGTCTTTGTGTCGAGAATTTTAGCTATTTCGTATTCGGGCTCACTATTTATCCAAATAGGATTGGGTCTTTTCTTTACTGGGGCTACGGAAGGTTTGAGGAGGGATACATGGAAAACGGGATGAATGCGAAGAGACAAAGGCAAGGCAAGTTTTACTGTAATAGGACTTAAAACCCTTAATATCCTATATGGCCCTATGTATCTGGGGTTGAAGATGGATCTCTTTTTGAAGTGGATGTTTTTCGTGGACAACCACACCATGTCACCCTTTTTATACTGGGGACCACTGCGCCGGTGTTTGTCTGCTTCTTTTTTATAGCGCATTTTGGCGGTCTGCAACTGATTTTGGGTTCTTTTTAGTGTGTTTCTGATGTGTTTGACTCTAGTGTGTACCTCAGGGATGTTGTTTCCAGTCTCGGGATGCACAAAGGGAAGAAACCGTGGATGAAAACCATATGTGTTGTAAAACGGGGTCGCTTTTGTGGAGCTATGTACAGCGCTGTTATATGCTACCTCTGCAACCCACAATTGATCTACCCATGTTTCTGTCGTGGAGTCTACATAACATCTTAGGTATTGTTTGAGAGTTTGGTTTACCCTTTCTGTCTGTCCATCCGTCTGGGGATGGAAACTCGTGGACAAGGCTACTTGAATGTGTAGGGCCTCACACCAAACCTTCCAAAATCTAGCAGTAAATTGGGTCCCCCTATCAGACACTATGCGATGAGGCAAACCATGTAGTCGCACAACATGGGTTAGCAACAATTTGGCAAGTTGCCCAGCTGTGGGTATCTGAGGACAAGCAACAAAATGTCCCAATTTCGTTAGGTAATCAACTACGACCATGATAGTATCACAGCCCTGATCTTTGGGAAGTCCGGTGATAAAGTCAATGGATATGTATTTCCAGGGTGTTGAGGGCGTGGGTAAGGGTTGAAGCAACCCCTGTGGTTTCAAGTGATCGGTCTTCATGCGTGCGCAAGTGTCACATCTTTTAACCCATGATGTCACATCCTTGCGCATGCTGGGCCACCAAAATTGTCTCCCAACACGCTCCAAGGTTTTGAATGCACCGTTGTGACCTGCGCTGGGTATATCATGGCACCATTGGAACACCTGTTTCTGCAGTTTCTTGGTGGGTATCAGCATTACTTGTTCCTTCATGAATAGGCCCTGTCTTTCTTTCCATTCTGGATGGGTCCTGAACCAAGATCTCCATTGACACGTCCTACTGCCTTCTGCTACTTTCTGTAGAAAATCATGGGTTTGAATAGCACCCACCACTTTGTGAGGAGGAATGATAGCGTGTTCTATCAATATGTCTTCGTCTCGAAGAGATTCTTGCCTGGTGAGTGCGTCCGCTTTCTTGTTATCCTTCCCGGGTCTGAAAGTCACCACGAAGTCGAACTCTTCAAAGAAAAGCATCCAACGTAGTTGCCTGGGTGTCAGGTGCCTTGCTGAGCGCATGAATTGTAAATTCCGATGATCGGTGTATACTGTTACTTTTTCTTTGGCTCCTAGGAGGAAGTGTCGCCATTCTGAAAAGGCCTTTTTTATCGCTAACAGCTCTTTCTCGGCGATTGTATAGTTTCTTTCCGCCTCGTTTAATTTCTGGGACATATATGCGATGGGATGTAATTGTCCTGTTGTGTCGTTTCTCTGTGATAGGACCGCTCCTATTGCAGCTTCGGAGGCGTCGGCTTCCACAATGTATGGTTTTTCCGGGTTGGGATGTGCCAAAACTGGGGCCGTGACAAACGCTGTTTTTAACTCTTCGAAGGCTGTTTGAGCTTCGGTTGACCATTTGAATGGCGTTCCTTTTCTGAGTAACTTCGTTATGGGCGTTACGGTTTTTGAGAAATGATGAATAAAGCGCCTGTAAAAGTTGGCGAAGCCCAAAAAACATTGCACATCGCGAACTGTTTGTGGCTCCGGCCAGGACTTCACCGCTTGCACTTTTCGTTCCGCCATCACTTGCCCCCTCGGAGTAAGCATTACTCCCAAAAATTCCACATTGTCCACATGGAACTCACATTTTCGTAGTTTACAGTACAAGTGGTTCTCCCTTAAGGCTTGTAACACTGAGCTCACATGGTGGACATGTTGTTCTTCTGATGCAGAGTAAATCAGTATATCGTCGATGTAAACGACTACAAATTTATCCATGAAGTCGCGTAACACTTCATTCAGGAAAAATTGGAATGCCGCTGGGGCGTTGCAAAGGCCGAAAGGCATTACCCTATATTCGTATAGGCCATATCGCGTTTTAAACGCGGTTTTCCATTCATCCCCAGATCGCATCCTAACCAGGTGGTAAGCTCCCTTGAGATCCAATTTGGTGTAAATGGTCGCGGTCTTCACCTGCTCTAGGAGAACCGGGATCAAAGGAAGGGGATAGCGATTTTTGATAGTGATGTCATTCAATGCTCGGTAGTCGATGCATGGGCGAAGCTCTCCGTTCGCCTTGGGAATGAAAAACAAGGGCGAGGCCGCGGGTGACTTGGACGGGCGGATGAATCCCAACTCCAAATATTTATCTAAGTATTGTCGTAGGTGTTCATTCTCCTTCTCCGTTAAGGCATATATGCGACCACAAGGGACTACTGCTCCTGGTATCAAATCGATTTGACAATCATATTGTCGATGTGGGGGTAGGGTTTCTGCTTGGATTTCGTTGAATACATCCTGAAACGCTGTGTAACTAGCGGGCAAGGTGATGTCTTTTTCTGCAGCAGTTGCGATCCACTGTCGCTCTGAAAGAGCTTGTGATGAAGTTTCCAATGCCTTGAAACAATGTTAGCTGCAATATTCTGAATCAAACCTAATGGTTTTCGTAATCCAGCCTATATGAGGGTCGTGCTTTTGGAGCCAGGGAAGCCCCAAGATAATACCATGTTGGGGGGACCGGATGATGCTGAACTCCAAGTCTTCTTCATGTTGGCGATTGCATCGAACTTCAATCCTGTTCGTTACAAAGCGGATAGGGCCAGATTCTAGTACCCTTCCGTCGACCGCTACCACGACTTCTGGTATCGCTTTCTTCAATAGACCGACTCCCAACTGTACTGCCACATCCTCATCCATGAACGTGCCTGTTGCACCGGAATCCACCAGTGCTTGTGCCTCTTTCCATTCTTCGCCGATTTTAACTTCGATGTTGATGTAAAAAAACCTTTTCACCTCCGCCGCGTTCAAAGAGGGCAAATAGGTAGCGCTCGAGGGTTTCCCTCTTAATTCACTCGAGCGTTCTAGTTTTCCGCCTCTTTTGAAGGGTTTGTTCCTTTTCCCATGTTTCCCCTAGAGTTCTGGGGTCTCTGTAGGCAATCTCTGACAAAGTGTCCTTTTTTACCGCAATAGAGACATAGACCATTTTTCCGTCTCAAGGTTTTCTCTTCGCTGGTCAAAGGAGCTCTCACTGTTCCGATCTCCATTGGTTCGACTTGGTTCGGTGGTGTATCTCTGGAGCGGACTCTGTCAGGACGAAGGGGAATGCGTTCCTTCCTCCGAACGTCACTCTTTCTGTCACCCAACCTATGTTCTAATCGCAGGGTTAAGTTGATAAGATCCGTACAAGTTGTTGGTTGGGGATCGATTTGCGCAATTATGTCTTTGAGTTCATCTCTTAACCCTTGATAGTAAATAGCGAACTGCTTCTCTTCAGGCCAATTAGCTTCCGCTACCAAACGCCTGAATGTAGTAAGGTGGACCACCAGTTCCTTATTGCCTTGGCGTAATTCTAAAAGTTCACGGTCTGCTGAGAGGGTATGCGACCTACGATCAAAGATGTTCTCGAATTCCTCCTTAAAGCCCTCCCAATCGTAAAGAAGGGGGTCGTCCCGTTGTACTAATGGAACGGCCCACAAGGCCGCATCTCCAGCTAAGTAAGAGATAAGGAAAGCTACTCTAGCTTGATTGGTGGCGAATGCTTTTGCTTTACAATTAAAATGCAGCATGATTTGTGTCAAGAAGACCTGGATTTTATTGGCGTCTCCATAATATCTCTCCGGGGGTGATAAGGGTATAGGCGTGGGGACTTCTACTGTAATGGGGGAAGGATGAGACATGTAAAAAACCCCCGCGTCGAACGGATTTTTCTGTAAACGGTCTACTTTAGCTTGTAAATTAGCCGTCTCTAATCTGGAGGCCGCTAATTCCTGTTGCACTGATTGTAGGGCGGCCACCACTTCGTCCAGGGTAGCCATATTAAAGCAGAGGTTTCGATCAGGAGGAGCTAACACCTTTGGCCGATTATTCTGTCAGGGTTACTCAGCTCCTCAGGACCGGAACGATGCTTGTTATGGTCCACCCCTCGACAGCTTCAATTCTGATAGCTATTACAGCCCAGATTATCGAAGTGGTCGAGTGAGGGAAGGAAAGGGAGGGGACAGCGGGGAAGGAGATCTGTAACGATAGAAGAACAACACGTTTAAACACTGATCCTCCCTCTTCTCTCTCCACCACTAGGTCGTATGTGCATGTAGTTCCCTCACTATCCACACTACCTGAAAAGGAAAATAATGTTCAGCAAATGGAGCCTTCAGTCTTTTACCCTCAGCTCGAGAGTCCGGTTGACCAGTTTGGTACAAATAATATTAATGAGGTCCCACTACAAAAGAGAGAGCACAGAATGGGTTAAACGCCCCTGCCACTCTTTCGGGTATTCGCTACTTTTTTGCTCTAGTCCTCTACATACCCTTGTGTTATAGATGCTGTGCTTCACAGGGGTAGTATGAGCTCTGCACATGTCATCCACATACCCCTATTAAGGAAAACACAATAGAAACAGTGGTGCAATGATCTACTATACAGTGATAAACAACTCAAGCAAATAATATCATTCCACACTCCAGTGTGGCGAATATACGTGACAAAGTTCCGTGTTAACACCACACGGTCTTGATATCTGGTCCACCAAAGCTAACTGTTCGTGGAAGAAATGGGGGATACTGCACCGGTATTCCTACAACTCGCAATAGCCTACAAACGTGTGGCCCTCCAACAAGGAGGAACACCTGGTGCGAATAACCCCCTCAAGGCTTAGCTTAGTTCCGTTAACAGCGTATCCACGGATCGCTACAAATGTGACCAAAACGAATGTAGGTGCTCAACTACGAGGCGGTGCACAGCACCCTTACCGATACCCAACTGGAATGAAGAGGTCCGTATGCGTCGCCCGCTGCCACCAGGCTGCTGCACACAATGTTCGCGGTTCCAGGCTACTGCCTGCGTCGCCCGCTGCCACCAGGCTGCTTACACACTGTTCGCTGTGACCAGGCTGCTGCCTACGTCGCCCGCTGTCTCCAGGCTTCTTGGAACAGAAACCAAGAACCAAATCCCTGGAGCCAATGTTCATATAGATCCCAAAAATCCAAAGACTGCTTGAGGAAACAACCGGAGGAAGAACTCTGCAACCTAAACACGCTGCGTCTTCTCTGAAAACAGAATAATCGGCAACGCCGCCAGCGCGGAAGGACTCTTTGAAGCCTTTCCGCGTCGGCGCGCGCATGCCGGAAACGCTAATGTTCCTGGGAGATGTAGTCTCTATGTCGTACGGCGCTAAACGGAAGAGTTTCTGTGTCTTTGGGTGAGGGGGCGGCTATGTTCCTGACACTAGTCTCTTGGTTGGGGAAGGGGGTAGCGGGACAGTCTTGTTACCAATCTGGTAGATGCGATGATATGATGGATAGCTCACAATCCTCGAGCTCGGTGTTCTAGCTGGACGGGCCGCGGCAGCGCCAGCAGGTCCCGGTGAAGGTGGTCGTTACACGGTCCGCGGCAGCGCCAGCAGGTCCCGATGAAGGTGGTAGTTACAACGGTCCGCGGCAGCGCCAGCAGGTCCCAATGAAGGTGGTAGTTACAACGGTCCGCGGCAGCGCCAGCAGGTCCCAATGAAGGTGGTAGTTACAACGGTCCGCGGCAGCGCCAGCAGGTCCCGACGAGGATGGAGGATGCAGAAGGCCGCGGCAGCGCCAGCAGGCAGGATAATAGTTCACAAGGCAGGGCTACGGCAGCGCCGGTAGTCCGTCAAGGATGAGTTCTTCTCGGTGTCTCTCGACTCCAGGATACAACTGCCTTCCTGCTCTGGAGCTGCCCCAGTTATAGGTCTGGCGCCCTTTGATGTCCGGACCCTCGCACTTGGAGGTCGGGAGGTCCGGGATGAGGGAGTCCAGACACCCAGCAGGGGGGTGGAGCCAGCGCCCGGGGGAGCTGGGGGGCGATCGGCACCTGGCGGGGGAGAGCCATCGACACTTCTTTCTCCCATCGACCTGCCAAGTGGTCCGTTCACCTCCTGGGTGGATGGTGGTGCCGGGATGTCGGGGCCTGGCCAGGCCCAGGGTTAGGGTCGAGCTGAGGCCACGCGGCCTCGTGGTGCAGTGTCCAAGATGGCGGCCGGGCCGGGCGAGGGAGCCGGTAGTGGTTCGGCCCCATGATACAGAGATGTCCGGGGGCAGGAGTCCCGTCTGGAGACGGGGTGCGGGTTGTTTCTGTGGGTAACACCTGGAGGGCCGGGGCTCGGGCCCTGTCATGCGGGGAGGGAGCAAGCCCTTCATGTGGCCTGTCCAACATGCGTCCCCCCCAGCTGAAGGCGGGGAGAGTCACCCATCCTCTTGGGGACACTCCTCGTCGAGGCGGAAAAAGCGTGACAGGCCATCTGCGTTGGCGTGGTCTTGGCCCGGTCGATGTTCCACAGTGAAGTCCATCCCCTGCATGGAGATGGACCAACGCAATAGTTTGGGGTTTTCCCCCCGCATCTGCATTAGCCACTGCAGGGGTCGATGATCTGTTTGCACCCGGAAGTGGGTACCGAAGAGATAGGGCCGGAGCTTTTTGAGGGCCCACACCACTGCGAAGGCCTCCCTCTCGATGGTGCTCCAGCGCTGTTCTCGGGCCAGGAGGCGTCTGCTGATGAAGGCCACCGGTTGGTCAAGTCCCTCGGAGTTCAGCTGGGAGAGGACCGCCCCGATGCCATGGTCGGAGGCATCTGTTTGTACGATGAATTCCCGACTGTAGTCGGGGCCTGGAGCACAGGGGCAGTGCACATGGCGGCTTTCAGCTTCTCGAAGGCCGCTTGACAGTCTGGGGTCCAGTTGACCTTCTTCGGGTGGTTTTTGGATGTGAGTCCCGTGAGGGGCCCCACAGTGCTGCCATAGTCCCTCACGAACCGCCGGTAGTAGCCGGTGAGCCCCAAGAAGGCTCGGACCTCGGTCTGCGTGACTGGAGGCTGCCAGGACTGGATGGCAGCGATTTTGAGTTGCAGAGGGGCCACCAGACCGCTTCCCACCTGGTGTCCGAGATAGGTCACGGACCCCTGACCAATTTGGCACTTGCTGGCCTTGATTGTGAGGCCGGCCCGTTGGAGGGCCTGCAGGACCTCTCGGAGGTGGTGGAGGTGGTCGGACCAGTGGCGGCTGTACACAGCGATATCGTCCAGGTAGGCGGCGCTGAACTCCTCGAGCCCCGCCAAGACCTGGTTCACCAGTCGCTGAAAGGTAGCTGGGGCATTCTTCATGCCGAAGGGCATGACTTTGAAGTGGTAGTGGCCATCGGGGGTAGAAAAGGCGGATCGTTCTTGGGCCCGGGGTGTGAGACCGATCTGCCAGTAGCCCGCTGTCAGGTCGAAGATGCTGTGGTAGCGGGCAGCCCCCATGCGGTCGATCAGTTCATCCGCTCGGGGGATGGGATGAGCGTCGGTTCTGGTGACAGCATTCAAGTCCCGATAGTCGACGCAGAATCGGAGCTCAGGAGTGGTGCCGGGGGCAGCAGCTTTGGGGACCAGCACGACCGGGCTGGCCCAGGGGCTGTCCGAGGGCTCGATGACCCCGAGCGTGAGCATCTTTGATACCTCCTCTTGGATGCAGGCCCGTACCCGATCTGGTACGCGGTACGCCCGGTGTCTGATAGGGGGACTGTCCCCAGTGTCCACGTCGTGCAAGCACCAGGGGGTGACCCCTGGGGTGAGGGAAAACAAGGTAGCAAACTGCAGCAGGAGGTCCCGGCAGCCTTGGCGCTGTTCCGGGGTGAGGGCATCGGAGAGCCGGACCCCGTCCACGGAACCATCTTTCTCACGAGTCTTCAGGAGATCAGGGAGAGGCTCGGAGTCTTCTTCCGCTCCACTGTCTGTAGCCATCAGGAGGCTGAGCTCCGAGCGCACAAAGTGGGGTTTGAGTCTGTTGGTGTGGAGGACCCGGAGGGGGTTCCGGGGAGATTCCATATCGATGAGATAGGTGACGGAGCTCTTGCGCTCGACCACTTTGAAGGGCCCCGTCCACTTGTCCTGCAAGGCACATGGTTCGGTGGGGGACATCACCCACACTTGTTGGCCAGGTTCGAATTCGATGTAGGAGGCATTTTGATCGTACCATTTTTTCATGTCCTCCTGACTGGCCTCAAGGTTCGCTTTCGCCATTTCTCTGAATCGCCTGGTCTGATTGCGTAGGGTCAGGAGGTACTTGAAGACGTCTGGAGGGGTCTTTAGGGGGGCCATCTCCCAACCTTCTTTGGCTAGGCTGAGGGGCCCTCGCACAGGGTGCCCGTACAAGAGTTCGAAAGGGCTAAAGCCGAGGGACTTCTGGGGAACTTCTCGATAGGCGAAGAGGAGGCACGGAAGTAGTACATCCCACTGGCGACGGAGGGGCTCTTCCAATCCCCCAATCATTCCCTTGAGCGTGCGGTTGAACCGCTCGACTAGTCCGTTTCCTTGAGGGTGATAGGGGGTCGTGAACCGGTAGGTGACCCCGCACTGTTGCCAGAGGGACTTCATGTACTTCGAAATAAAGTTTGTGCCTCTGTCGCTGACGACTTCTCGGGGGAAGCCCACCCGGGAGAAGATCCCCATTAAGGCCCGGCCGACCACCGGGGCTGTTACAGTTCGCAGGGGCACAGCCTCGGGGTAGCGGGTGGCGTGGTCCACCAGTACCAGGATGAACTGATGTCCTTGTGCTGTACGGGGGTCCAGGGGCCCCACAATGTCTATTCCCACCCTCTCGAACGGGGTGGTGACAACTGGGAAGGGTTGCAGAGGTGCTTTGAGTTTGCGGCCGCTCTTCCCGCTGGCCTGGCACGTGGGGCAGGACCGGCAATGGTTGAGGACGTCGTTTCTCATCTTCGGCCAGAAAAAGTGGGTCACCAGGCGACTGTAGGTTTTGTCCTGGCCCAGGTGATCAGCCAGAGGGACATCGTGGGCCAAATTTAACAGGAAGTCTCTAAAACGGAGGGGCACCACCAGCACTCGACTGGCCCCTAACTCAGCGATTCTCTGTTCACTGTACAATAGGTTGTTGTCCCAATAGATCCAATGGGCTCCGGTGGTGTCCCCTGCGCTCTGGGCGAGGGCTTGCTGGCGGAGTCCCTCGAGGGAGGGACAGGTCTTCTGTTCTTGACGGAACTGTTCCTGGGTGGGCCCCCTTCTTGACGCCACTGAGCCAGGTTGGGAAGGTCCTGGGGCTGAGCGAGCCCTTCGGGGGTTTGCTCTGGGGGGTCGGTATGGTCGGTGTTCTCTACTGGAGCGATCGGGGGAGGAGGTGCTGGCCATTCTGGTTCTTCTGGTCGGGGGATGGCACGGGCGGCCATGGACCGGGTGGTTACACACGCCCAGTCCGGGAGGCCCAACATCCCCAGGTGCTCTTTTCTTTCTACGGCGGCCCACGGGGAACTCTCAAGATCATTCCCCAGGAGACAGTCCACGGGGGCATCATCTCGGACCGTCACCTTCAACATGCCGGAGACTCCTCCCCATTCGAAGGGGACGCAGGCCATCCGACATAGACTCTCCGAATTGTCGGCTGAACGGACGGGGCAGAGAATGTTCGGCAGGATCTGCTCTGGTTTTACCAGGTGACAGCGGACGGCCGTCACACTGGCCCCCGTGTCACGTAGTGCCTCGGCCCGGCGTCCATTAATGTTCACCCACTGACTATATTTTCTGGTGTTGGCGGGTAGGGGAGCCCGCGGGACCATGTCTCTTCCCCCTAGGCACGCTAGAACCATGGCGGCCGGTTCCCACTCTTGTTGTTCCTGCTCGTATTCTTCCTGTTCTTCGGAGATTTGTTCTCCCCCCAGGGCGGCGGCAGCTACCTGGCGGGGTCTCGGAGTTTGGTTCTGTGGACAGTTCGGGTCATTGGCGTAGTGGCCGACTCGCTGGCATCGGTGACACGTGACATTGTCTCGGAACCCCGGCCGCATCGGGGGGTTGCCCCGGCTGGCCGGGGGCGGGGTGCTGGCAGCGGGAGCGGCCGGGACGGTGTCTCTTCCTCGTCCCTGGCCTCCTCCTCCTCCTCGGGGACGGTGCTGACCTTGGTTGTTCCGGTTCTGTTCGTGTGGCCCTCTCCGGCCCACTCGGGTGCTTTCCCACCGGTCAGCTTCGGCGGCGAGTTGCCGTGGGTCAGTCAATTTACTGTCGAGGAGGTGTTGCCTGAGCTCGACGAAGCAGTTGTTAGAGAGGTGCTCCCACACCATGAGATTAAAAAGTTGCTCGTAGGTCGTTACGTGGCTTCCCTTGATCCAACCCTCGAAGGCTCGGCTGAAATAGTTGACATATTCCACCCAAGTTGTACCCGGGATCCGGGTGCAGTCTCGGAACCTCTGGCGGTACATTTCGGGTGTGAGCCCATATCGGGTGAGGAGGGCAGCCTTCATGTGGTCATAGGATGACATCAGATGGTCTGGGAGCTGTAACAGGGCATTGCGGCCTTCATTAACGAACCTCCCCCATAGACCGGCTCCCCAGTCACTTCGATCGATCCGGTGGGAGGTCATGGCGATCTCGTAGGCCTTGAACCACTGTTGTATGTCGTCCTCTCGGACATACTCTCGAACGACATCCTTGGGGATGTGGACTTTCTTTTCTGTCGCTCCCGGGGTGCGCGGTCGCTCGGGCACCTCCAGTTCTTTGTTCTGCTTCCGTAGGTCTATTTCTGCCAGTTTGCGCTCGTGTTCGTACGCTAATCTCTTTTCTTCGAGCTCTCTCTGCCTCTGTTTTTCTTCCCGTTCTTCTCGGAGCCGCAGATGTTCTAGGTTCAGTTTTTGTTCGGCTAATTTTAGTTCACCGTCCATTTTGAGCCGTGCCATTTCTAGCTCATGTAGTCTGCTTTTTTCTCTCTCTTGGATCTCTTCCTGCGAGAGACCCGTTCTTCGCTCCTCGGGAGCCGTGGTGTTCCTCTCTGATGCTGCAATGTTTTGGTCCGGGGATTCCTCGGCCCCGGTTTCTGCCCACGACTCAATGGCGTGCTTGAAATCGTCTTTGGTACTCAGGCCGGTGGTAGCAATGCCTAGTTCAATGCAGAATTGTTTCAATTCACGATGGCTGTACTCTTCCAATTTCTCCATCTGGAATTTCTCGGTGGATCCGCTCTCTTTGGTTGACATTGTGGTTTCGTCGTGGGGTGAGCTACTCTCTGTACGATTACGCGTTGATTCGGATCGCGCCGCTGGCCACCAATGTTAGACGGACCGGGAGGGTCGGCCGAGGACAAGGGGAGAGGTCTCCGGGGAGAGCCGTCTCCAGCGATCGTACAGACGAGTAACTTCCCCCCCACAGATGTACACCACACAAAGATAAGGTTTAACGTTCTTTATAAGTAATCTTTAGGTACGATAGAATGGTACAAGGAGGTCAGGACTCAGGGGTCCCCTCGATTCTAGTCTCTTGGTTGGGGAAGGGGGTAGCGGGACAGTCTTGTTACCAATCTGGTAGATGCGATGATATGATGGATAGCTCACAATCCTCGAGCTAGGTGTTCTAGCTGGACGGGCCGCGGCAGCGCCAGCAGGTCCCGGTGAAGGTGGTCATTACACGGTCCGCGGCAGCGCCAGCAGGTCCCGATGAAGGTGGTAGTTACAACGGTCCGCGGCAGCGCCAGCAGGTCCCAATGAAGGTGGTAGTTACAACGGTCCGCGGCAGCGCCAGCAGGTCCCAATGAAGGTGGTAGTTACAACGGTCCGCGGCAGCGCCAGCAGGTCCCGACGAGGATGGAGGATGCAGAAGGCCGCGGCAGCGCCAGCAGGCAGGATAATAGTTCACAAGGCAGGGCTACGGCAGCGCCGGTAGTCCGTCAAGGATGAGTTCTTCTCGGTGTCTCTCGACTCCAGGATACAACTGCCTTCCTGCTCTGGAGCTGCCCCAGTTATAGGTCTGGCGCCCTTTGATGTCCGGACCCTCGCACTTGGAGGTCGGGAGGTCCGGGATGAGGGAGTCCAGACACCCAGCAGGGGGGTGGAGCCAGCGCCCGGGGGAGCTGGGGGGCGATCGGCACCTGGCGGGGGAGAGCCATCGACACTTCTTTCTCCCATCGACCTGCCAAGTGGTCCGTTCACCTCCTGGGTGGATGGTGGTGCCGGGATGTCGGGCCCTGGCCAGGCCCAGGGTTAGGGTCGAGCTGAGGCCACGCGGCCTCGTGGTGCAGTGTCCAAGATGGCGGCCGGGCCGGGCGAGGGAGCCGGTAGTGGTTCGGCCCCATGATACAGAGATGTCCGGGGGCAGGAGTCCCGTCTGGAGACGGGGTGCGGGTTGTTTCTGTGGGTAACACCTGGAGGGCCGGGGCTCGGGCCCTGTCATGCGGGGAGGGAGCAAGCCCTTCATGTGGCCTGTCCAACAAGAATGTTGTCTACTTTTCTAAAATGTATAGCTTTCCAGGATCCATTATTGCTTTCATACCCATTTCTACCATTAACTGGAAAGAGTTTGAAAGCACAAAAAAATTGCAAAAATGGGCTACGTCCCAGAAAAATGCCAAAACTGTGTAAATATTTTGGGTTTTCTGACAAAAGTCTGCTTGCCTCTGAAAGCTGGGAAGATGGTGATTTCAACACCACAACCCCTTTTCATACTATTTTCAGGGAAAAAACCAGACGCTTCGATTTGTAGCCCTTTTTTCCTATTTTTCCCCAAAAAAACAAAATTTACCTGTATTTTAGCTAATTTCTGGATCGCCTCCAGGGGAATTCACAAACCCTGGGTACCTTTAGAATTACCATCATGTTGGAAGAAAAGGTCGCAAATTTGGCATGATTACCTTATGTGGTCAAAAGTTACAGAGGCCTAATTGCAAACTACCCCAAATAGTCAAAAACGGGCTCACTACTGGGGGGAAAAGGCCCAGCAGTTAAGAGGTTACAGTTAGGTCATGTAAGTATGACTTTACAATGCAAACTATTACAACGCATTCTTTTACAACATCATTTTTACAACCCACCTTTCATTACAATGCATGCTATTACAATGCAAGCCATTACAACACGTACTATTAGAACACAAATTACTATTATAACACTGCCAGGTGCTTACCTCGGGGAAGGTGCTGGTCAGTGAGGCATATGCGTTGTAAAAGCATGCATTGCAATAGCATGCATTGTACTGGAACTTGCATTGTATTGCCTCTGTTTTAAAGGCATTGCATTGCAATGCCTGCGTTGTAATGGATGTTTCCCACACCGAGGCTTATATGGTCTGGGATACAGGTTAATACATCTGCCAACATGTTTTAAACCTCAGTTTTCTCTATTATTTTTATTACAGACTCGGGAAGCACACAATCAGTATGCACAAATTATTTCCAATCTTCATTTCAGTACAATTATACAGACGACAATACAGGTTCACACATTTGGTAACGTATTTTAAACCTCACGTTTCTCTAATGTTGCTCAAGCTTTATAAATACTGCATCTCAAAGTTAAGAATGTCATTACAAACACTAAAGCACTCCTACACAATACATAACACACCTTACACATTTGTAACTCACCTCTGAAATACTATTGTAGAATATAAAAATATCTGAAACTCCTAAATAATTATCTTTCCCACACAATAAATGTGATGCACCACTAGCAACAAGGTAAAAACAGTAATGGCAAAGTTCCCACTCATTGTGCACGGAAATGAATATAAGTTATAAATCAAATTCCTCCCTTCATTTTTTCAAATTCTAAAACCCATTACTATTGGATACACATATTAACCCTTTATTATTCTCTATCAAAAGTGCCCAATGTGGTTCTGTAACTTACTGGAGTCATGAATCCACCAAGATGCCACAGAGTAGCTTAGCGATGGAGTAGCAAACCCTTACTGGAATTCAAAAACCTATTTTCAATAATCGTAGCATTATTTTTCAGGTACATACCACTTCTAAACAAAGTACTGATTTGGGAAAACTCAATGAACATGCATATCACATATATATGACATTCAATTTCATATTTTAAAACCACAGTTAACTTTAAACCCTTCCCCCAAACTGCCTAATCTGAGTTTCCATAGTAACAGTTTCTGCAACATTCAACTGTACTAGTAGGTCACAAGTTTACGATATTATTAAATTCTGCACACTAGCTTGCAAATGCAAATAGCAAGGGTGGTTGACTTTTGCAAAATATTAGCTTATTCACTGTACTGTACCTTTCAAACTTTTTTCCATAACGAATTAGAAAGATCCTTGATCTGCAAACCAGCCAATCACTTATCCGCTTTTTCTAAAACAATATCTTCTCCACCATTTTACATATCTGTCATTGAACCAACCCGACTTACTCAGCTACAGACATCATTTGAATACTTGGCACACATCCCTTCAGAATGCTTTAAGTATAGATTGAGGGACACAGCTATAGTTTCTGGGGCAAAAGGTATGCAGAAGACAGAGGTATTGACACACACCTGGGTTTGCATAATGTGGATATTAAATGGTTTGTACAGAGAGGATTAAAGTGGCACCAAGTTCTGCCTTTGGTTAAAATCTTTTTGCATTCCCAACCCCCTGACTTCATGATTGTTCACTGTGGGGGCAATGACCAAGACACACTGGCTGGACTGGGATTGGAAATCCTAATGAAAGATACCTTTGCACAACTAATGTCATCTTTACCTCATACTGTCTTTGTGTACTCTAATATATGCCAAAGACAGAAATGGAAGTGGTCAAATCAGTTCTGTCCACAGATTGACAAAGCCAGGAAGCATTTTAATAAAGCTGTTTCTGCGTACCTCAGAGACCATAACATGGGCTGTATCTACAACAACAACCTATGTTTTGACATGCATGACATCTACAGAAGTGATGGAGTTCAGAAAAGGTTCTGAACAACCTTCATCTGTGCATCTGCACTTACATGTAGCTGCAACAAAGTCATAATGAACACAGCGGCTCTTCTTAGAGCCACCCTATAACCTAACAGTGAAAGTTATATATATTTTAACACATATACTCTTTATAAATATTTCCCAGATTCGCGAACCCATCGTGAATCTGCAAAACAAAAGCATAAATTCAATGAACTTCAAGACATTTCACTTTTCAGCTATAACTTTTAATTTGCATATTTTAATATAATTTATAATATGTCAAGTCAAGTCAAAAATTATTTATTTGGCCACTAAAAGCCGAAGAAGCACACAGATAAAACACTTATAAATACAATAGCTAAAGGAGTTACCATACATACATAGAAAATCTGATTAGCCTGAATTTATCTAGGGCTGTGAAAACAGACGAATAGAGATAAAAGCTCGTTATTAAAAACAGGGGCAAAATGCCACTCTAAATATAAAATTCAACAAATCAAGAGCAAAAGTAGCAGAGCATATACAGGGAAAATGAGCTACATACGCAAGCCATACCACACACAAAAATAGGTGCTTATATTCCCCAGAAAGCATTAGATGAGTTTAACCTAACTACACCATAAGCATCTTCTTACTTAGTCTTAAGGGCCTAGTAAAGAAACGTGCGACCCCAAAACAGACCATAGGGGAGGAAAACATTTGTAAATATAATAATGTAGGCCTTACTTGAACAGATTGGCCAGGTCTAAGGAGCGGGAGAATAAATTTTTTATGCAGGGGGCCATAAAAGTCACAGAAAAAAGCAACATGTAATGCATCATGATCGGAAGAATTGTCACATGGACATGGCTTTAAAGCAACAGGCTTCGTGTAGCCTTTAGGAAAGGCTAATAACCAGTGTGTAAGATTCAGTCTGAATCTGGTTAACACAAAGTGATGGTGCACGTTAGTGACGAGTAACAAATAAAACTGCACCTGTGGGCCCAAACACAGTGTGATATAGTTTCTCACTGTGGGCTGGGATAATTCCTTACCCTCCCTTACCCCCTGCTGCCTGGCCAGGAACAAATGTTTGATATTCTTAATATATGCTGGGCGTAAAAGCCTGGTGTTAGTATACAGGTCAGGACAACCTAGCCACCTCATCTGCTCCAGAATATATTTTAACCAGGGGATTCGCAGGGCACTCTCAAGTGCAGTACAACCTGCTATAACTTCTTAGTTTAAAGTGGTGACTGGGCAAGACCAGATTCTCAACCAGCACAGTAAGGGAGCAATGGCAATAAGATCAGAGACATGTCCCATGCTAAGCTCCTAATGAAACATAAAGGCTGAAGTGCAGGAGGAAACAGCGAGGAGCCTGTGCCTAAATTTGTTATCCACCCCCTGCAAATCTCTCGCATCCTTGTATCCCCACACATCACATCCGTAAGTGGCCATGGGGATGCAGTTTTCTCTGTACACCTTCAGCAGGGCGGGTACAGGCTTTGTCTCTAGTCTTTTTGCAAAGTCCATGTTTGCCCCGACTGCCCTCGCCAAAACGTTGTATTTATGTGTTCTTTGTGCAACCCAGGTTCCTCAGTCATCAAACAGCACGCCCAGGTAAGGAAAGGTTAAAAGTTTTGTTAAATCTACCACCTTACAAAATAACTTGCACCTAGCAGCCTTATGACTACCAATCGTCATGGTGTGGGATTTAAATGATTAGTGGCAAGATCAAGTGCATCCATAAAATCAATAAAAGCATTTAAAAGTTTTTGGAGACCAATGGCAGTGCGGGCAAACAACACTGCATCATCTGCATAGAAAAGCGTGGGAATCAGTTTAGAGCCTGCTATTGGAATGTCTTTAGTGCGAGCTGAGAGAGAGTCCCCTAACTTGTTAACGTAAAGCGTAAACAGCAATGGGGCCAGGATGCACCCCTGGCGGACCCCTCTCTGGACTTCCCAGGAAGCTGACACACCACTATCCTCATTATATCTCATCGCTGCAGTGGTATTATTATGGGCAGAGGGTAAAAAGGACCCCAGCTCTGTGTTCAGACCCAGATCCAAAAGAGTCGACCATAGTTTGGATCTGTTAATATGGTCGAACGCTGATGTTAAGTCCATAAATGTCAAATGCAAGGATCCCTTCTTCGCTATTCAACATTTCCCTACCATTAAGTGCACGTTAATGCATTGGTCTTGCATCCCTTTACTTCGCCTAAAACTACACTGTAAGTCAGACATAACATTAAAAATTGTCTAACCAAGAGGTTAGATGATCCAAAACCACTTTGCCTATAATTTTAGTGGCTGGATCTAAAAGAGAAATAGGTTGTTAACATGCAGGGTCGTCCCACAAACCCTTTTTTTTAAAAATAATAGCCTTAGCCCAAGAGGAGGGGACACCACAAAGGCATGCCGTATTAAAAACCTGTGTCAATATCCTTGCCCAGGGGGTCAAATTATGCAGGTCCAAAGGAACCCCATCTGGACCCAGAGCTTCCCCCCGGCTGTGACCAGGATAGCTTTGTGTACCTCATCTATATTAAAGTGCAATGGCACACTAGCTGAGCTGGAGTCCCATTGTACGTCAGACCCTCCTAAATCATATATATACCAGTATTTGTAAAGCTCAAACAATTACCCAAGGTTATCAAGGCACTGGGGGCCATCCGGGAAGATTACGTGAGTTATTGCCCAGAGTCACATGGTGCTGGGCTAACTTGCTGCCGGCAACGGGGATCCAACCGTGAGCCCCGGTGTTCCGGAGTCAGCTACCCTTGCAACTGCACCACACCTTCAAAGTGGTGGACCTATCTCTCTGCAGCTAAAATGTAAAATGTAAATTTGATACTTGTATAGCACACTACTCACCCGCAAGGGTCTCAAGGCGCTTGTACAAATACCACTGTTGAACACATCCTGGCTTTCCCTGTGAGGCATCCACTCCTGGGCACCCCCAAGGTGGAGGCCAGGCATCCTTAGCATTGTGGGGGCCGTTGTGGAGATTAAGCAAGCTATTGCCCAGAGTTGCACTCTATGATTGGAATAGGCACCAAGGTGAGAATTATCAGGTCAGTGGAATTTTTGAGCCCAAGACCTGCTGAGGCAGGGAATTGAACCCTGGTCCCAGGATAGACCTCTGCATCAGGGTCTGCTGCTCTAATCATTGAGCCACACTTCTCCACTAGCTACGGTACAATCTGTTCTGAAGTTTACTGATTCAGAAAAAAGGGGGCTATTAACAACTGCCTAGAACTTTGTGCTATCTGATAGTACACTTGCTTGATCAAGGGCCTCGTGTGTTTATTCCCTAATGTACTTCTTCCTCTGTTGAATTGCGAGTTTATAGGCACTCCTGCAGGACCTAACCTTAGCCTCATCTCTTGGGATTTGTTTTAGTGCTAGCATTACAATTCTGTGAGCATTGGAACAGATACCGTCAAACCACCTTTTCTCCTTGACCCCTTTACACCTGCTCCTAATAGTTAGACTGTTGCTATTTGCTTGGATAGCTTATCAAAAGCATCTAGAACAGATCTATTCTGCCTTCACACATCCAAACCGAGTGAGATCTCAACTGCACACTGTGCATACAGATTGTCGAGGAAGGTCTCCTGTATCCCCTTCTCCCACTTCAGCCTACATGCTTGATCTTTTGTACTAATGACCGAATTTGCAATGCTCCTCTCCTCCCAGTGAATCAACAATTCAGGCTTTACAGGATTGTGGTCGCTATGGCAACTCCAGGAAACACTCAGCTTCTGTATTGTGGATAATAAAAGGAACAGAAAGCATTATAAAATCAATAATACTTGCTCAGCCTCTGCCTGCATAGATGGGAACAGGAATGTTCCGTCTTGTTTGTTCTAGGCAGGGCAGATTGTTGGCTGCAAGGAGCTCTTCTATAAGATTACCTGAGTGCTTAAAGTGTTCCGCCTGTGATAAGGAATCCACAAGGCCCTTTACAGAAGTACATTCAAGAGGACTTATGTTAAAATCACCTAGGATTACAACCTCATATAAGAATGTTTCCTCTCCCCATATTTTTCAAGGAACCCCTCTATTACTACTAAGTGTTCAGTGTCAGAATTTCTAGTAAAGAAATTATAAAGATTTACTACCAACAGAGGGGGATGATTCTTAAACAACAGCTCTACTGCTAACAGGTGGGGTGAATGACAGTCTACCATTCTGATTTTACGAGTTAATTCAAGTGAGACCAGTAAAAGAAGTCCCCCCTTAGCTCTAATCGCAGTTGAAGGAGATACACTTAAAAAGAAAATGAGGTAAAACCATCTAAAAAAAATCTCAGTTGAATCCCATGTTTCTTGTAAGGCAATTAGACGACAACATAAGAGCTGCCTCTGCCATTGCACATCATCTCTTTTGGACGTCAGTCCTGCTATGCTCCAGGACAGAACCTTCAGGCAAGAAGGGCCTGGATTAATAGGTGCTAGTTTGGGCGGTAAGATAGATACTAACTTGGGGATAAGATGGGTGCATTTCCCACCTGGCCCACAGGCCTTATACCCTGCAACTCAGCCCGAGCAGGCAATAGTCAATCAATATCAATCACTATCAAAGGAGAGAGAGAGGACTAGGTAGCTAGTCCGTATCCCCGGGGTTTATATGTGAGATCAAAAAGGACTAGCTTATTTGTGAATTTACATAGACTCAAGACTGTAAGGCAGGGTACAAACCATTTTGTTTGTTCATGAAGCCCTCACCCACCAACCTAGTTGGTGGCATGCTTCATCATCGGGCCCACCCAGTGACACCGAGTGTGTCCCGGGTGTGCTTCGACGCCTGGATACAGCGGAGCAGGTATTATCTGAGTGTGCAGTGTAGTGACGTGAAGGTGACGATTTAAAAGCTATGCAGGGATCCCACTACCCGAGGGTAAAATATATTTTATTAACTGGGTCACTGCTAGCATTAAAAAAGGCTGTTGGATGTTATAGGAATGTTAATTAGGGTTTCCTACATCCAGGTGTGGTCTACATGTTTCAGCCAGGCCTTTATCATTAAAACTGGCTTTCCTCAGGACCAAAGTGTGTAGGTGCAAATTACTTAGATTTAAGTGATTGTGTAAGTTTGAGAAATGTGTAGCACTCGCTAAGGTGCTTTACATGTGAGAGGGGGATTCCCTCTTAGACCATTACTGGACATACAACAAGTATGCCAGGACACACATACAGGGGAGAGTCTCAGTATGTTTACATATGCACAAGACAGATTGATTGCCGATATCTATTGTGCTGTGTAGACAACAAATAAGCGGCAAATGGTGTAGCCATATTGGTGGTATGGCTAAGGTGAGAGTTATTATATGTACACAAAGTTTTGTGGTGGGCTAAGCATCGTAAGCGCATCAACACACAAAAAAAACGGTGGAAAGTGCATGAAAGGAAGATTATCCTCATGTTGGCTTGTTGCCAAACATGCCCCATGGAGTAGTCCGGCAGAGGAATGGACCCTGGGAAGATAAAGGGTCCTTAGGGGTTAGGGACCTGTGGAAAAAGAGCTTACCCGGCTTGTAGCTGAAGCGCTTGGTTTACTCACAATACTTTCGGTCAGTGTCTGAGTTGAGCCTCCAGTCGTCTCTGCGGCCTCCGTTGGACTATCCTCAACCGTGTTTGTGCTTTAAATGCAGGCTGCATCATTCTGAACACCTGTGCGGGGAAGGACAGAGAAGACAGACTGTGCGAGGACACGCTGAGTCATGGCTGTACTGCGCATGGGCGGGAGAGCAGTGTATCCTGTTGTGAGCATGCCCAGAAGAGTATCCTGCTGCGAGCATGCCCATGTGCGGGGGAGTAGTGTGCTCTGCTGTGAGCATGTGCGGTGCCGAATGTCAGCGCCTGCGCATTGGGATGGCTGGGTGAGCTGTACCCAGTGTACACAGATTAGTGTACAGTTGTAAAACAAAAGAGCGCTAACTGGGGAAAGAGAGAACTCCCCGCACAGGTGTTCGGAATGATGCAGCCTGCATTTAAAGCACAAACACGGCCGAGGACAGTCCAACGGAGGCCGCAGAGATGACTGGAGGCTCAACGCAGACACTGACCGAAAGTATCGTGAGTAAACCAAGCGCTTCAGCTACAAGCCAGGCAAGCTCTTTTTCCACAGGTCCCTAACCCCCTAAGGACTCTTTATCTTCCCAGGGTCCATTCCTCTGCCGGACTACTCCATGGGGCATGTTTGGCAACAAGCCAACTTGAGCATAATCTTCCTTTCATGCACTTTTCACCGTTTTTTTGGGTGTTGATGCGCTTACGATGCTTAGCCCACCACAAAACTTTGTGTACATATGATAACTCTCACCTTAGCCATACCACCGCTATGGCTACACCATTTGCCGCTTATTTATCGTCTACACAGCACAATAGATATCGGCAATCAATCTGTCTTGTGAATATGTAACCATACTGAGACTTTCCCCTGTATGTGTGTCCTGTCATACTTATTGTATGTCCAGTAATGCTCTAAGAGGGAATCCCCCTCTCACATGTAAAGCACCTTAGCGAGTGCTACACATTTCTCAAAATTACACAATCACTTAAATCTAAGTAATTTGTACCTACACACTTTGGTCCTGAGGAAAGCCAGTTTTAATCATAAAGGCCTGGCTGAAACATGTAGACCACACCTGGATGTAGGAAACCTTAATTAACATTCCTATAACATCCAACAGCCTTTTTTAATGCTAGCAGTGACCCAGTTGTTAAAATATAATTTACCCTCGGGTACTGGGATCCCTGCATAGCTTTTAAATCGTCACCTTCACGTCACTATACTGCACACTCAGATACATACCTGCTCCGCTGTATCCAGGCGTCGAAGCACACCCGGGACACACTCGGTGTCACTGGGTGGGCCCGATGATGAAGCATGCCA
This sequence comes from Triturus cristatus, assembly GCF_964204655.1. NCBI lineage: Eukaryota > Metazoa > Chordata > Amphibia > Caudata > Salamandridae > Triturus > Triturus cristatus. The sequence goes on from NC_140586.1 coordinate 13,600,581, forward strand.
CCAACTAGGTTGGTGGGTGAGGGCTTCATGAACAAACAAAATGGTTTGTACCCTGCCTTACAGTCTTGAGTCTATGTAAATTCACAAATAGGCTAGTCCTTTTTGATCTCACACAATAGTCAATCAATGCCTTCTAACCCATCTAGCCTTAGCAATGGTTCGAATTTGTTAACCAGGGGAAGAGCATATCTACCATTACTGTCCTGGGCAGACCTAACTGGCTGTTCAGGGCGGTCAAAAAGAAAGAAGTTAGTGGGATAAAAATGCTGAAGGGGGACAACCTTGATCGATGTTTTGGAGCTTCCAATGAGATGACATTCAACAATTACTTTATCCTGAGCAGGATGTCTCAAAGTGACTATAACACAATCCCCGTCAACATTTGTCCTTACCCTATGACCAACCCAACCCACTCTTCTGGCCATAATCGTATAGGGAGACAAATATTGACCATTAACTACATTAGTATCACACCAATGAATAACTTTTTGAATGACATCCAATGTGGATTCTTTCGATCCTTGTGTGATTGATGGAACTCCCAACAAGATTGCAACTAATGGTGCTGATTCTGCGGGCAGCTCAAGGGAACTCAGGGTTTCAACTTGAGTCATTGAGGATCTATTTGTGGTAGATGCGTGGATTGAAATTATTAATAGCATGGGTAATCCCAGACCCTAGGGCCACCCCCTGAGTCATTGGCATAATATTTTGAGACATCTGTTTTGGACTGCTAATCACAACCGATGGCACCACTATATTAGTCAGACCGTGGGTGTGGGCCCAACCATGCAACCAATCCGCTCGGCCACGGACTGCGTTCCAGGAGTTTGGGTCCCAGGTACTGGCAGGAAAAAATAATCAAGCTTTGCCTCTATGACTTCCAACCGTAGCAGTGTGGGTGCTATCAGCAGTTTGAACAGATATTCCATCCTGGGTAAAAGTATCTAAAAATTGTTCAGAATCAATATTAACTGATGGTGGTGCCTTTTTCTTTGCAAGAGTCTGAGGAACTCTTTTACATCCAACCCTTTTCCTTTTATTTGGGAGACCATCCAGGTATGTGCCATCTTCCACCATTGGGTGGCTAGCCTTGGCATCGAAGACCACGGTAGATGATATTGCAGCAGGTGGTGAGTCAAATCCAGGTGTTACCCCTTTGTCCCCGTGATTGTCCATTAAAGTCAAGGTATGTGTAATTATCCCAGTTTCCAAAGAGAGCATCCTCTCAGTCAGGGCTATCTCCTTTGAAATGACATTAGCTGCCTTAATTATAAAGGGGTCTATGTTGGTTACAGTATCACCCTGTTGCCCTGACAGTTGTTTTCCTTTTGTCCATAGTTAAGGGCCTTTAAAATAAAAAAATGTAGTGAGTATAAGCTGCCTCACATTAGGCTTTAACAGCTTAGGTCAGCTGGATGATGTTTTCCAACAATTAATTATGCTGGCTTCTTTAAACAAACAGGAGATAGCATAATATAATATAGTATAATGTTATAACCCTGGTAGTAGTTCGCGAAGTAGTGCTACGCGTAGTGCAAGATGCTGTTCGCACTGATTGCACAGTGCCTGATGCTTGTCCACACTGTGTAATCAGTGCAAACTGCATCTTGCACAGTGCAAATGGTCGTTTTCTGCCGCTCGAGTAGATTTCTACTCGAGCGGCAGCTTTCTCAACACGGACTGGTAGTTTCTCATCGCGAGTGGTCGCAAGCATACGCGACCACTTCCAATGAGAAACCTGACTTCCCCTCGTTGAGAGGCTCGCCTGGAGGTTTATTTTCCACACTCGCGATCGGCAACTTGATGTTGCTGATCGCGAACGAGGAAAAAGTCTCGCCGGGATGTAATTTTGCTTCCTCGCGGTCGCCAACTTGACGTTGAGGACCGCGAGCAAGCAAAAAATGACCGCTGCACTACGCTACGCTACGCGTGTTTGCACTGTGCTACATGCAATTTGCGTAGTGCGAAGTAGCGCAAACTTAGCGAACTACGCGAGCGTAGCATAGTGCTTTGCCCAGACTTAATAATGTACAGTTAATTAAAACCATTACAATGTTGTATTAAAAATCATCAGTTTTGTCATAACTTTCCTATTTACAAGCAGAAGTCATTTGTACTTAATACACAAACACTTTAACCGAGTGTATTGGCTCCCAATTTGGCGTGAATTAACTACCAATTATTTATAGATCAGCTAGCCATTTCTCGTTGTTTGTGTGCAAAACTCTTTATGCGTTCTTGTAATTGTTCAATTATTTGCACCAAACTTGAGGATTAATAATATACCTCTGAAGCCCAAGGAAAATGTAAACTATATACAGGTTTCTACTGGGTATTAATCGTCCTCGATGTCGTAGTTAAGCGACTGGTGCAAAAGTGCAAAGACACATATCATGATTAAGTGATAATGTCTAAAATAGGCCTAAAAATTTCATAATTGAATTCATGTGCAAAATACAAATGTAAACTAGATTTTGCAGATCTTCAATTTCATAGCTAAAAGCATGTGCAAAAATTGCAGGTATGAATTATATACAGATTAGTTTCATATATTAGTGATCCCCAATTTCATGGCTAGATTCATGTGCAAAAATACAAATGTTCTTGTCACTAAGACAATGATAATATACAAGTTGACATAGTGCTAATGGCATTAAGACGTGTAGTATAATATATGGCATGGTTGTTGATGTCTAGATAGTTAATCATCCTTAACACCCTAGCTATACTCATGCACTATGGTTCCATGCTAAGCCTTTTATATCCACCACCAGAATGCCAAATATGCAAAGTTTGCAGAAGCAATATAGAGTTCATATGCTCTGGGCACTATTTGTTTGATTTTTGTAACAATGTGCTAATTTTTTGCAGAAATCTGGCAGACCTGCATGTAATCTGGAGCGACTGGCTATTTAGTAATGATATTACGGCCAGTCGGCATAATCTTATTTGGAGAGAGCGGAATGCATGAAGTAAATAATGCCGTCTCAAATTATTAACAGCTGGGCAAATGCACAAAAAGTGTATAAGTGTTTCATTCGTTTGATCGCAAAGTCTCCACTGCATTGTTGACCATGTTTGTTTACAAGTTCGAACCTTGTCTTTTGAACTAAAAACACCCAATCGAATCAAAATTGGCAAGTGCTGGACTGATGGAGTTATGTTTTGGACAAGGTACGGCTGTGGTGCTCGGATCTCATATGTAGATAAAACCATCCAGCCATGTTTTTTCTTTGCTAGAGCAGCTTTGTCCATTAGCCAAACAATTTTCTGAAGTTCAGAAGGGAAGAGGAGGATTTTATTGGAAGAGGAAGGAGATTCCAAAGCGCAGGAGCTAGATAGGAGAAGCGGCGACCGCCGAATTTCTTGGTTTTGCTTTTAGGAGTGATTAACAAATCGCGGTGGGCTGATCGGAGATTACGTGTCGGGCAATGAGGATGGATGAGAGATTTGAGGAACGCCGGGCCCGGGCAGTGAAGGGCTTTGAAAGTGAGGCATGCCACCTTGAAGGCTGCCCTTTGGGCTATTGGAAGCCAATGGAGGCTGTGGAGCAGAGGCTTGGCTGATTGCCATCTAGGGGTTCCATGAATCAAGCGGGCGGCTTGATTCTGGACGACTTGTAGGCGATGTAACAGGAGTTGTGGGAGACCGTGATAGATGGAGTTAGAAAAGTCCAGACGGGAGAGCACAAGAGAGATGACAGTTTGGGTGAGTGCCGCTGGGGGAAGAAGGTGACGAACTTTGCGGATCCTGCGAAGTTGGTACATACAAGATGATACTACCGCTCCAACTTGGGCTTTGAGGGAGAGTTCGGCGTCAATGATTACACCCAAGCTCTTTACTGTTTTTGCTGGGATAGGGGGGGAGCCAAGCTCCGGAGGCCAAAACTGTGGGCCCCAGTGGGCATGGCTGAGTCCAGGGAGAAGGAGCTCAGTTTTTCCGGGGTTCAGCTTCAATTGGTTCAGATTCATCCAGAGTTGGATATGAATCATGACTGCGTGGAACGTTTTTATGGCATGTGGTGAGTTGAGTGAGAGGATGATTTGTAAGTCGTCGGCGTAATTATAGACAATGATGTCCCATTTCCGCAGAGATTGAATCAGGGGCCGGAGGTAAAGATTAAATAGGAGTGGAGAGAGAGAGGAGCCCTGGGGGACTCCGCAGAGCGAGGGTTGTTTTTTGGCAGTGTAGGGACCCAGGCGGACTGCCTGTGTTCTTCCAGTGAGGAAGGACCTGACCCACTCGAGAGCAGTGCCTTGGATGCCTGCCTGCTCGACACGGTGGAGAAGGATGTTATGATCCACCGTGTCGAACACGGCTGACAAGTCCAGGAGGACGAGGGCTTGGGGGAGCCCCGCGTCCGCATTGCTCCTGAGAGTGTCAAGGACTGCCAAGATGACTGTCTCTGTGGAATGGGCGGGTCTGAAGCCGGCTTGGTTAGGCTCGAGATGACAGGAAGATTCGATAAAATTTGACAGGCACCGGGTGACATGGGCCTCCATTAATTTTGAGAAGTATGGGAGGAGGGAGATGGGGCGATAATTCGACGGCTCCGCGGGGTCGGCGCCGGGTTTTTTGAGGAGGGGCACTAGGATGGCTTCCTTGAAAGAGGTGGGAAAGGTGCCACTGCTGAACGATTTGTTAAGTAAGTGTAGAATACGATCTGGCAGGTTGAGGCATATACTCCGCAGGACCGACGGTGGACAGCAGTCGTTCGGGGAGCCAGATTTCACGCGGTTGGCAAGTTCCGCTAGAGAGGGAGGGTCTAGAGCAGGGAAGGTGGTAAAAGTCAAGGAGTTATTAGAGGAAATAACTGGTAAAGGTGACTGGGGAAGGGGGGGAATAGATTTTTTAATTTTTGTGATCTTTTCCAAGAAGAAAGAGTTCAGGGTGTCGCAGGCCTCCTGAGTGGGGGTCTGGGCTGGAAGAGTTCTATCATCTGTGGTTAGCTCGTTTAGGACTCTGAACACCTCCTTAGATTTGTTGACTGCCGAGGAGATCCTGTTGGAGAAGTGTTCCATTTTAGCTGAGCTGATGGCTGTTTTATAATCTTTACGTGCGGCCAGATAGGACTGTCTAGCAGAGACAGAATAGTCACGTCTCCAAATACGTTCTAGCTGGCGAGTTTTTAATTTCTGAGCCTTAAGGTCGTCAGAAAACCACCTATGGGAGTGCTGATGCCTGGTGCTGGGGAATTTGACTAGGGGAGCAAACAGATCACTGGCCGATTTTAGCCAGGAACCAATGTCTTGTTCTAGTTCATCGATGTCATTGGGGGGGGGAGAGACTGGGCAGGAGTCGGCCAGGGCAGTGAGGAAGCCCTGAGAGTCGTATGTGCTCCATTTCCGTGAGAGGCCACCGGCCATAAGGGGGGCAGGAATCTGACCGGCGACTGTGATGGTAGTGTCCACCAGGTAGTGGTCGGACCAGACACAGGGGAGTATGTCTGGTGAGGATATGGCCAGATTGCAGGTCCAGATCTGGTCGAGGATATGTCCCTTGACATGGGTGGGTAGGGAGACGTGTTGAGTAAGATTCAGATTTTTTAGGGTCTCAAAGAGCTCCGTGGCATGGGGTCCGGCCTTGGTGTCGTTAAACCAGTAGTTTAAGTCGCCGAAGATAGCGAAGCAGGAATGCAGCGTTAGCAGAGAGGACAGTTGTTCACTCAAGATGGAGGAGAAGGATGGCATAGAATGGGGGGGTTGGTATAGGAGGAGCAGGGTAAGGGGGCCGGTATCAGTTTGTACGCTGATGAGTAAGTTCTCCACCTCAGGGAGGGGAAGAGAGTAAGAGGAGATTGAATGCAAGCGTTTAGATATAATGGCTGCCACCCCACGCCCGGGTCGGTCACCAGGGCGATCGGCATGGAGGATATAATAATCAGGGGGAACGGCAGCCAGGATGTCTGGGAGGGACTCTGGTGTTAGCCACGTTTCCGTGAGCAGGAGCATATCAGGATTGGAGTTGGATAGCAGAATGAAGATGTCTACGGAGTGTTTCACCAACGAGCGGGTGTTCATATATGATACCCTGATGGACGTGGTGTTCCTGATCGGCATAACTGGGGGTGAGAGTACGTGTGAGTGGAGTTGGTCAGGGCGCATAATGCCAGCAGAGAGTATGCGACGAGTAGCCGTTGGGGATGGCGTGATGGCAGTGTATTGTAAATCTCTGAGTGATTGAGGTGAGTAGCTGATAGGATGGTCAGCGTGGCGTGCCCTAGGGCCCGTCCTGGCGCGGACGGGCGCAGACGGGCTTGCCTTAGGCGCGCCTTCGGCGTGCAACCGGCGCTCCCGCTGCGCTCGTCCGCTGCGCTTCCGGTGCAGAGAGTATGCGGCGAGTAGCCGTTGGGGATGGCGTGATGGCAGTGTATTGTAAATCTCTGAGTGATTGAGGTGAGTAGCTGATAGGATGGTCAGCGTGGCGTGCCCTAGGGCCCGTCCTGGCGCGGACGGGCGCAGACGGGCTTGCCTTATGCGCGCCTTCGGCGCGCAACCGGCGCTCCCGCTGCGCTCGTCCGCTGCGCTTCCGGTGGATGCACATGATTTATGCTGGGAGGAGGGGATTGGATGGGCGTGGCTTAAAAAGGGGGCGTGGCCTCTCTCGTGGCCGGTGATGGCGTCAGGGGGAGTGTTGTAGGAGGCTACGTGGCAGCGCTAGAATCCGCTGTGCGTGCCTGTCCAATTCGAGTGAGTGCTCTGAGGTGATCTCGCTAGCTGGTGAGTTTTAAAAAGTACAAGTTATTTGTGACAATCAATTTTAAGAAAACGTGAGTAAAATGCTCCCGGCTTCCGCCTCAGGAGAAAAGTCTGTCTGAAGGGACGCTTGTATTCAGCGTCTTTATACACGGCGACGAAGGGCGTGGCTTAAAAAGGGGCATGGCCTCTCTCGTGGCCGGTGATGGCGTCAGGGGGAGTGTTGTAGGAGGCTACGTGGCAGCGCTAGAATCCGCTGTGCGTGCCTGTCCAATTTGAGCGAGTGCTCTGAGGTGATCTCGCTAGCTGGTGAGTTTAAGAAAGTACAAGTTATTTGTGACAATCAATTTTAAGAAAACGTGAGTAAAATGCTCCCGGCTTCCGCCTCAGGAGAAAAGTCTGTCTGAAGGGACGCTTGTATTCAGCGTCTTTATACACGGCGACGAAGGGCGTGGCTTAAAAAGGGGCGTGGCCTCTCTCGTGGCCGGTGATGGCGTCAGGGGGAGTGTTGTAGGAGGCTACGTGGCAGCGCTAGAATCCGCTGTGCGTGCCTGTCCAATTCGAGCGAGTGCTCTGAGGTGATCTCGCTAGCTGGTGAGTTTTAAAATGTACAAGTTATTTGTGACAATCAATTTTAAGAAAACGTGAGTAAAATGCTCCCGGCTTCCGCCTCAGGAGAAAAGTCTGTCTGAAGGGACGCTTGTATTCAGCGTCTTTATACATGGCGACGAAGGGCGTGGCTTAAAAAGGGGCGTGGCCTCTCTCGTGGCCGGTGATGGCGTCAGGGGGAGTGTTGTAGGAGGCTACGTGGCAGCGCTAGAATCCGCTGTGCGTGCCTGTCCAATTCGAGCGAGTGCTCTGAGGTGATCTCGCTAGCTGGTGAGTTTTAAAAACTACAAGTTATTTGTGACAATCAATTTTAAGGAAACGTGAGTAAAATGCTCCCGGCTTCCGCCTCAGGAGAAAAGTCTGTCTGTCTCTTTAAGAAAACAGACACCAACAAGCATTAATTCTGGACTTTTGGCAACAACACTGTGTAGGCTTGAGCGGGAAAACTAAAGTTTTGCACAGACAGACACGCACAGACCCACACACAGACAGACACACACCTCAGTAACACCTACCCAAGTTTTAATCTCAATCCTGATCTAGTGGTATCCTATACTTCCTAATGTAAGGCATGTCAAGTATCTAAAGGCACAGTGCAACTACATAACAAAGATACGGTAGTGTTGCTTTACTTGTTACAAATAGTATATTTGTATTAATGCAGTATACAAGGAAAGATTTGGCACTTAAATGTACTTATTTATCATACATTGTTTGCATAGACAGAATAAGCCAGGTACGTAGAACTAATCTCTACTAAGTGATCTCTCAAACTGATTAGAGAAGATTCTGAAATGGCGTAATCATTACTTTACACTAGGAGTTAAGGCATTGACAATTGTGAGTCATTGTCCATTATCAGCATGTGATGGTTTGAGGCACCTGTATTTACAATCCAGAGTCTTAACAATAAACTATTAATAATGTTCATCTAAATATCAGCAGGCAAGTCCTTGAACACAGCAGGTTTGATGTTGGGATGTACTGAAGTTCCAAGTTGTTTTCTGGCTTCAGATGGGGAAGAGAGGACTTGCTTCTCAGGATACACTCCACACTATAATAATAATTATTATGATGAGGATCACTGCTACCAATATTGCCCACATCTTACAGTTTTTCCACCAATACTTTCTCTTTAGCTTAGCCGCACTGGTCTCAAACTGAGAAGAACGCTGCCTCTCCATGATGCTGATATGCTATTTCATTGAGAAGTGTAATTGAAAAGTGGAGTGAAGAATTCTGCCCAAAAAGATTTATCTTGTTTAAAAAGCTCGTTTGGCAAGCCATTTGGGCCTGGTGCTACGCTGGATCTGAGTTTTCTTAAAACAGACTCGACCTGGTAAATTCAAATCCAATTTCCCTCAGGCATCTTTTCAGATTGGTCATTTATATGATAATAATGCAAGGCATGATGATCTATTATCATAGTTGCATCCTTGTTATTTAGAGTTAAATGGGCTATCCAGTCTGCCTCTAAAATGTTTGCGTTGTGTTGGCGGAAGGAGCCATTTGCTATATTATTTTTTTCGGCCCAGAACTTCTTGTTGTGGTTTGATTTGCTTGTCTGAAGCAACTTTAGACAAATTTCTGTTTGGTGTGATTTCTTTGCCGTCCAAACTTCTTGATTGTAGATCTTCCTAAGCTGATGTATTTGGTGCAACTTCCGCTCTTTGCTAGGGCATTTCCACGTAATTTTATTCTCTCCCAATTTAGTGCCCTTTTTTCCCTGCTAATCAGCTGAGAGACTCTGATGTTCTTGTCCTAGGTTTGTTTTCATGGTGCTTTTTCTGTGATGAAAATTTGGAGATGAGGGTCACTATCATGTTTTCCCAATAAGACCATGGCTGTTTAATACACAAGCGTTTTTGCCATTCCACATAAGCATTTTTAGATTGAACGGACTAGGGACTTTCAACAGATCATTACTTTTAGCCACTCTTGGAATGTAAATACAGAAATCAATTGCCTGAGGATTATGAGGACTATGATCGCTCTCTAGCCTATGAATTATTTGATAGCTAGAGATCATTTGTAGTAGCTCTATATCCACTATTGTGTAATCTAGAAAAGAGTGTGCATGCTTGGATATTCTAGTTGGTTCAGCTGGTTGATCTTGTGGGAGACGACCGTTTAAAGTTATCATCCCTGTTTGGCTAATAGTGAAGCGCAAAGTTTACCATGATGATCTTTTTTACGATAATTTGTGACTACAGGGTGGATGCTTTTCCCTTTAAGTTTATTTTGTTGTTTATTTTGGGCTTGGTCCTCTTGTAATAGAAACATGTTGAAGTCACCTGACATCACAATGCCTGCTTGTGGGAAGGTGGATTGCAATGATTTGAGCAGGGCTTTAATGGTCACAATTTTCTCCTGTTTAGCCTCTGATCCTGGGTGGATATATACATTACATATTATTAATAAGTTTTTCTCATGGTTATGCAGCAAGTCTTTGGGAGGATCTTGTGCTAATAAAATGTTAATGTATTGGATCCAGGTTTGTCCTAGCTCAATCAATTCATAAATCCATGGTATGTTAGTGCTGAGATAAGTTGACAAGCCACCAGATCCTCTACCTGATGCTTTTCTCTTGGTGGCGTATTGATGGAATTCCTTAAAGCCATTGATCCACGTGCCATGGACCAAGTTTCCTGAAATAGTAGGATATACATTTTTTTTATCTTGCTGCCGAGCCCATAAATGTTCCAAGAGCACAATTTTAAGTTGCTTTTTCATGCCTCATTTTCCTTGGTCTCGGTCCCCCGGATGGTTGGAAAAATATCCTTCTGGCTTTTACTGGCTGCTTCAATTGCTACCTGGTGGATAATGTGCAGATTCGACCAGCTCTCCTGGGTGCTGTTGTAGGAGAGTAGGATCTGCTTCACATGTTTACCCCCACCTTTTGCTGGTGTTTCACTGTTTTTCGACTTTAGTCTGGCTGGGGCTAATCAGGGCCCCAGCCAAGCTGCTTCCTCTCTAAAATTATTCCATGTACTTTAGGTACAGTTCAGATTGGATCTGAGGTGCCCTCATAAGTCTCCAGTATATGGTATACCATGTACCCAGGGCATAGGTACCCCAGAGGCCTGCCAGGGGCTGAAGCATGTATTATGCCACCCCTGGAAAGCCACCCAAAATGACACCACAGGTCTGCTACTGCAGCCTGGGTAAGGTGGTGCATGCACCCCTTACTGTCATATAGGTTACCTATATCACTATATATATATACACACATATAAACCTATAAGTCACTCCTATGGCAGGCCTTATCAATCCTGAAGGCAGAGTGCTTGGTTCTTATGTGAGAGGGTGCCCCTGCATGAGCAGAGCCCCTTTGCAGCATTCGGAGACCCTTCTCTGATGCTGTTTGTAGTGCAGCCTGACCATATACTCCTAAGTGCATTATAACCAAATGGCAAATGCTAACTTTGGGCTGGCTGCACGGAAACATGTCGTGTTTGGTGTCAAACACCTAGGAATCATACCCCACACCAGTAACTGGTGTGGGAGTATGATCCCACCTTTCTAGAGGGAGAGACATAACAGCACTGGTATACCCGGTAGAAACTTAATAGAGCCCTGGCATCACAAAATATATGCTGCAGCCCCAGACACGGGTCTGGCCTCCTGCTGCTGACCGAAACTCCGGCAGGGGAGGCCTGGACAATAGGTTTCCTGTCACAGGGAGGTGTAACCAGTCCCAGACAGGATTACGTGTATTGGGGCTGGGTGGGAGCACTCTCTGAGTGCTTTGCAGTCCTGCACTGGGGGCACATTTGGTGTCCCTGTGCATAGTCCAGCTCAAACCGGTTCAGGGGCTTCCAGCCCTGAAGAACCAGAACCTTATGGGCCTGGCGGCGCAGGGTACGCCTTAATCTCCGGGGTTCACCTGCTCAGCTACACAGAGACACGGGACACTCTGTCAGGCATTAAAAGATCAGATTTATTAGCTGCAACTAGTACAGTTATCCCAGAAGTACACGAGGTAGGTTCTCAGGAGACTGCCACTTCACTCTGTGGTGCACGATCTTATATAGTACATATGTGAAATATACATTAACCAAAAAACACACCCAAAACATATAAAAAAGAGCCAATAAGAAAGGTTGGAAAACAGAACAGAACCAATAGGAAAGGTTTGAAAATAAAGTATCAAGTAAGTCTAAGAAGCCTCTCCTTAAACTGTGTTTGTCACCCCTCCCCACGAACTAATTCATTAACAGGTTTGTAACGTATCTCGCAGGTGGCGAGATACGTTTGTGTGTTTTGGAGGACAGTTGTGAAACGAGAGAATACTAGCAGAGGACAGCGAAGGCCAGACGATAAGATAAAGTCAGAAGAGAATAGTGTGAACCAACAGATAGTTGAGACGGGGATTAGGAAAACCAGACGGGGATTAGTGTACTCGGCCAGTCCTAACACCAGCTTTGTAAATAGAGGCAGAAGGCTTATTTCGACACAATGCTGCAGGAAAAGCAGAAAAGACTTTGTTCGCCGTGCTGCCTGAGTGAGGGCAACACAAAATGGCGGCGGAGTACAAAATGGCGGGTCGATTCGATCACGATCGAAAATCGAATTTTCTCAGCCCCTTCTCTGGTATGAAACTGGACAAAGGATATGGGTGTAGCCACCCCTCTTTCCAAACACTCCCATAGGTGGGTCCCAAGAGTATGTCCAACCCCCTACCTTAGTATAAGTATGGGACCCCTGTCCTTAGGAGGTTCGATTACCCTGGACGAAACTCTGAAGCTGAATACTGGACCTTCTACGCTCTGCTCAAGATCAGAGGACTGAGGAAATCTCCCTTGGGGTCAAGGAGTGACTCCCCTACTTGGCAGGCACCAACAAAGCAATTTGCCAGTCTGCATCATCGAAGCTCCAGCCGGACTCCCAAATATTTGCAGCCCAGGAAGAGGATTTTCAGACATCTCAGAGGCCGACCCGAGTCTCTAGCAAAGCTGAGACCCGCAGCCCTTGTGAGTAGCATGGAACCGGAACTCCTGGTCACAGTGCATTTCTGCAAGTGCATTGACTTCTCGACGTCTCTCGAAGTCGTGCTTGGGCTGACTTGTAGCCCCCACCTCGAGCACTGAATCCACTGAAGATGTTTGGCCTTGTCATTTCGAGTGACCCCCGAGCCACCATTTTGTGTTTCATCTTGATGTCCCTTTGCAATCCCTGGTCCGTTGACTGGTGGGTCCCTGAGGGGGTGACTTTGCATTTCCTTGGGCTTTCCTGGTTGCTCCAGATGTGCCCTGACTCCCAACCAAGTGGTGAGTCCCACAGACCTTGCTGGTCTGCGCCAAAGCATCTTTCTTGTTTCTGCGTGGGTTGCTGTTGCCAAGGCTTGTTGTGTCCAGTCCGGTCACTGATGCTGCAGCACCTGACATCCTTCATCGGACAGCTCAAATCCAGCTCCTGGTCATCCTCGACATCTCCTGGTACTTGTGACTGAAGAGTCAAGCTTCACCTCTTTCACCTGAAATCACCCAACATTGGTGGGTATCTGCTCATCGCCTTCCTGGTCACTGGCAAGTGACCCAGACTTTGTCCCCTCTGCTTTCAGATTCTTCTCATCTTTGATCCAGGCTTGGATCTCTTCGGACACTTCGCAACTTCACGGCAGCAGCACTTCTTCGCCAGCTCCCATTGAAATCGACGACGCTACCCGACACCAAAAGACACCTATGCACCCGGCTTCCCTGGGTGAGGTAACACAAGTACTCCAGTGCTCCTGTGGGTGTTAGCCCTAGAAATTCCTATGTCAAAAAGGGTTTGGTCCTGACTCATTTCTAAGTGTCCCTAATCTTTACATTTCCAACCGCAACATTGGCCATAGAAGCTAATGGGAACCCGCGGCTGTGTTCACACACTGCACACGGCCCCCGTGGGACCCCTGTGTCACTACCTTGGGTGGTTCCTTGGGGTCCCAGCAATTCTACAGGCTCTAGGAATTGTGTCTAGTTAAGTCGTGGTTCTTATACCACTATTTTAGTATATGGTTTGGCTCGCCCCTAGGGCCTGACGTGTATTTGTGCTATTTTACTGTGATTATTGAAGTGTAACTTATGTGTTTTGACCTCTAGCCTCAGACTAGGAGGGTGTGTTTAGTAATAAATACATATATTTTATATATATACCTTGTGTGGATATCTTTCATTTAGTGACTCAAGAGATTATAGACTGGTAAAACAAGCTGCTTTACATTCCTTCAAAACTTAGCCTGAAGGCTGCTCTCCATAGCTACCACTAGGATAGCTTTCAATAAAGGTTGTCTTTAACCTATAACCAAAAAGGGGTTGTTTGGACTGATACAAGGTGCCCACTATAACTAGTGGACAGCATATATCAGGCCAACTTCTCACAGCTGTCGGTAGATCCTACAGCCCCCCCGGAGTAATCTGCTTGCCCTTGCTGATTTTAACTGGGCTGATGGACATACCAGGCCAGGATACTGTTCTATTTCCGTTGTTTTTATTTCAATTCCCCATTTGGCAAAGAAATCTCTGTGGCACCAAAATGTCATCATGATTTTTGTATCGCTCCAGGTTACCACCGTCATTTCTCTCCCTTCTGCATTCGGGAGTGGTTTGAATTTTACACTTTCAATATGATTTGTATTTAGATATTTTAATGTTTCAATAGAGCTTGTAAGCTTTAGTATTGTGCTACGGTTGAGAATGTCATGGCATCCTCTTGAATTATAGCGTGGAATCAATTCTAACGTTAATGATCCTTCTGGGAGGTTTTGACCATCATTATTTAATGAAGAATTGGCTCTGTGGTGATGTAATCCTGCGGAAATTCCGCTAAATATTTTTACTCCTGGAGGTGTTTTCCCTTCAGTTGGAATTTGAAGATAAGTTGTTTTTGTCAAATCTGTAATTATGTTCTGAGGTTCAGCTTGGTCTCCTAATAGAGGGGATTGATCAGTCTGGGTTACCCAGAGATGCCTGGTTTTTGGTGAATGCTGTAATTCAGCTGGTGTATTTATATTATGGACATTTGATTGTGTGGAAAAGTATTGAGATATGCTTGGATGTTCTAACATAGGCGCATGCATTGAGCAGCCATCTTCTTTTTGATCTTTAGTAGAGGGGAGTGATGGCCGGACGACTTTGTAACTGCTTGTCTTTAATGATGTTGAAACTAACGGGAGAAAATTTGTTCCACCATGATCAGGATTATGTCTGTGTTCAGATGACTTTTCGAGAGAACACGTTTACCTTATTTCCTGTGAGCCCATTTCTAGGGCCTACTTCTGATAAATTCACGTGCTGGCCACTTTCAAGGGGTAACTCTTGTGCCTGATTTAGGCAAGTCTGTACTATAGCTTGGCATCTCTTTTGCTTATTGTGCCTTGGCTTTCTCAGTCTCTTGTGTTCCTGTTTAGTTAGTGGGTTACTGGGATTTTGTCGCTCCGGTTTTAGAGCTACTACATCAAACGACAATGCATCGTGTTGTTGGTTACTTTGCATAGATGTATTATTTGAAGTTTCTGGCAAAATGTCATCTGAGTCTGAGTTTCTCACGGTACCATCCATTTCGTCCATGCTTTCCGGAATACCCGGAAGGGTGATAAGTTTCTGTTGACTTGAACCTATTTTGGTTGAAGCACTAACAGTCCGAGCGGTTGTGAGAGTATTGATTAGTTTTTTCACTTCAAGCAGAATGTCTGTCAAAATCACCGGGATGGACTTCAGTTGGTTCATAGTGCTGGTAAATTGGCATTCGTGGTACGCTGTATGGGGGTCTTTTTGTACCCGCTCAATTATGGAAGATAATTTTTGAAGTTTTCTTTCTATACCGGAATCATGTGACACCAGAACTTGTAGGAGGATGACTTGCAACTCTATTTTTTGTAAATGCTGAAATAATGCTGAAGAAATGGTTTCCATGATATTGATAAAAGGGGACCATAACGGAGCTTGCAGAGGTGAAAAAATGATCTGCCTGGTGGTCATCCGTTTGCCGACTTGAGAGTATATCATCTCCAGATTTATTTACGATTTTATCCATGACACCCTCTGCCTGCTGGTCATCCGTTGACTGGTTCAGGAGGACATCGTCTCCAGATTTATTTGTGATTTTATCCATGACATCATCCACCAGTCTAGTGCTTGATTGAGTGGTGAAACCAAACCCTGATCGAGTCTTTATTGGGGAAAGAATGGTGTTGTAATCATAGAAGGGCCCTGTAGACCGTTGTGTGTTTTCGATGAGAGAGGAAGTTTCAGTCTTCTGGGTTTCATGTATTGGCCAAAAATGAACTTATTAAAAATTCCTGAGTTTCCAAGACAAGTTTTGGCAAAACCTCTGACTGGCACCCTAAGGCATTTTCATCTTCAGTTTCAGCAGAGTGCTTGGCCTTGCTGTCCATGCTGTCCCTGGACGAAACAGGTACTTGGCTTTCGCCAAATCTAGCTCTGAGGATACAGGGGATGATGAGAGACTCACGAGTTGTTGCTCTGTTGTCGTTTCATTACATTTGTTTGAATTGTTTGTTGTGCTCCGCTTACATTTGCATTTATTTGAGCTATCACAGTTACTTGGTTGCCAGGTAATTTCAAATTCTTTGGGGTGCTATGGCCATCCTCTGGTGTGATACTGGTCTGTACACACACCAAGTTCGGTGAAGATGACATAACTGTAATGGTGCCTGAATTCAGGGACCTGGAGAGGTTAGAAAGTCAGTAATTTTTAGCTTTCTACCTGCTGTTTTTTTATTAGCATTGGTAGCGATTTTGGCAATAGTTCCGAAATTATTTTCAATTGTGTCTGTGGGTAGAGCAAGGACTCCTTTACTGGTCTTCCTGGTGTTCTGTTGTGTTTTTTCCTTTGGCTTGACCTCAGATCTAGTTCTCCCAGATCTCATTTCGGTCCTCTATCTAGAAGATACTGTAGGGGCTCACACTTCCTTTGCTTCTCGATTCACTTGTCGGAAGGCTATAGCCACTTTTCCATTTAAAAAAATTGAAGCTCGGGCTATGAGTGGGAGTTGTGCTAATTCAGCGCCAATTCAGTGCGTAAACACTCAACTGTGCTCGAGCAATGGTACGAGCGCCTGCTCGCGTTTCAAACTCCAACTTGATCCCTGTAGGAGAGTAGGATCTGCTTCACATGGGTACCCCCACTTTTTGCTGGTGTTTCACTGTTTATTTTACCTTAGTCTGGCTGTGGCCCTGATAATCAGGACCCCAGCCTAGCTGCTTCCTCTCTAAAATGGTTTCCATGTACATTAGGTACATCTCTAATTGGATTCTGGAGTGCCTTATAAGTCCCTAGGGGGCTGCAGCAGGTATTATGCCACCCCTGGGAAGCACTCCATAATGAAACCACAGGTCTGCTACTGCAGCCTGGGTAAGGTGGTGCACGCACCCCTTACTGTGGTAAAGGCTTCCTATATCACTGCCATTGCACACACATATAAAAACTATAAGTCACTCCTATGGCAGACCTTAACAATCCTAAAGGCAGAGTGCCTGGTTTTTATGTGAGAGGGTGCCCCTGCATGAGCAGAGCCCCTCTGCAGCGTTCGGAGCACCTCGTCTGATGCTGTTTGTGGTTCAGCCTGACCATATACTCTTAAGTGCATTATGACCTCGTGGTAAATGCTAACTTTGGACTGGCTGCATGGAAACATGTTGTGTTTGGTGTCAAACACTTTGGAATACTACCCCCTGCCAGTTCTGGCAGCGGGGGTAGAATTCCACCCTTCTAGAGGGAGAGACATGTACCCACTGGTCTAACCGGTAAAGACTTTCTAGAGCCCTGGCATCGCAAAATGGATGCCACTGCCACAGACACGGGTCTGGCCTCCTGCTGCTGACCAAAACTCCGGCAGGGGAGGCCTGAACAATAGGTTTCCTGTCACAGGGAGGTGTAACCACCTCCCCAGACAGGCAGATGTGTTTTGGGGCTGGGCGGGAGCGCTCTCTGGTGCTTTGAAGTCCTGCACTGGGGGCACACTTGGTGTCCCTGTGAAGAGTCCAGTTCAAACCGGTTGCAGGGGCTACCTGCCCCTGCTCTGGTGCGAAACTGGACAAAGGAAATGGGTGTAACCACTCCTCTTTCCAAATCCTCCCATAGGTGGGTCCCCAAAGTATGTCCAACCCGCATCTTAGTATAAGTATAGGAACCCAGTCCTTGAGACTTTAGATTACCCTAGACGAAACTCTGCAACATATATCCTGGACCTTTGACTTTCTATTTTGACTAAAAGATTGAAGAAATCTCCCTTGGGGTCAAGGAGTGACTCCCCTGCTTGGCAGGCACCAAAGAAGCAACTGTCCGGTCTGTAACTCTGAAGCTCCCGTCGGACGCCGAAGTCTTTGCATCACCAACTCCACCACCCTGTGAACTTACCCCTTCCCTGGCAGCTACCATGTGATCACCACCCTGATCGACAACCTTGCCAACCTCGGACTCAGACAGCTCGTGACAACACCCACCCATGCCTCCGGCCACACGCTTGACCCCATCTTCTCTGCAAGCTCCCACATCTCCTTCAACCACACCACCGAACTCCACTGGACTGACGATCGCTGCATCCACTTCGCCTTCAAGAAGCCCACCACGCACCACCGCACCCAACAGATGCCTCGCCGCTGCTGGAGCAAAGTCACCGAAAACCAGCTAACCACCACCCTCGCCCAGAGCCCACCCGCCGACCCCACCAACCCCGACACCGTTGCCTGCAACTTCAGACAGTGGATGGATGACTGCGCCAACACCCTCGCCCTGCTCAAGAAACCCTCCAACAGCCACACCAGCAAGAAAGCCACCTGGTTCACCGAAGACCTCCAGGCCTCCAAATGAACATGCCGAAAACTGGAGAAGAACTGGATCCGCGAACGAACAGCGGACAGCTACGCAGCCCACAAGAACGCCACCTGCAGACCTCATCAGATTCGCCAAAAGGGCCTCACTCAAAGACCGCCTAGATAACAACGCACACAACAGCAAAGAGAGCTTCAACATCATGAAGGAACTCTCCAACCCCAACTCCAACACCATCGACATCCCACCTTCGCAAGACCTGTGCGACTCGCTGGCCACCTTCTTCCACCGCAAGATCGCCAACATCCACGACAGCTTCAATGCCGCGACCGCCCCGACAACCACTGAGACCTCCGCCCCCACGACCACCACCCGCACCAACCGCCTGCTCTCCTGGACCAACATCAACGACGAGGACACCAGCAAGATTATGACAAACAAATGATGGACGGAATGCTGACAATGCATACATTCTCCCCCAGTCAAGAGATCTGGGTTAAATCCATCGTTCTTTTGCCCACTACACCACCCCAGTTCAGACATGGTCATATGCAAATCAGTCTTGACCCTGTGCCTCATGGGAACAGTCCAGCCCGAACTGCCAAGCCATGTCTTCCCTGGACCGGAATCAAGCATCCTAGGACCGGTTTCTGGCTATCAGCCGTCATCAGCCAGGATAGCTTGACTCCAGTGGCGTAGTGAGCACGGGTCCCACGTCTGGGAATACCCATCCCACTTAGGGCGAAAAGCGTTACAACAAACAAATGATGGACGGAATGCTGACAATGCATACATTCTCCCCCAGTCAAGAGATCTGGGTTAAATCCATCGTTCTTTTGCCCACTACACCACCCCAGTTCAGACATGGCCATATGCAAATCAGTCTTGACCCTGTGCCTCATGGGAACAGTCCAGCCCGAACTGCCAAGCCATGTCTTCCCTGGACCGGAATCAAGCATCCTAGGACCGGTTTCTGGCTATCAGCCGTCATCAGCCAGGATAGCTTGACTCCAGTGGCGTAGTGAGCACGGGTCCCACGTCTGGGAATACCCATCCCACTTAGGGCGAAAAGCGTTACAACAAACAAATGATGGACGGAATGCTGACAATGCATACATTCTCCCCCAGTCAAGAGATCTGGGTTAAATCCATCGTTCTTTTGCCCACTACACCACCCCAGTTCAGACATGGCCATATGCAAATCAGTCTTGACCCTGTGCCTCATGGGAACAGTCCAGCCCGAACTGCCAAGCCATGTCTTCCCTGGACCGGAATCAAGCATCCTAGGACCGGTTTCTGGCTATCAGCCGTCATCAGCCAGGATAGCTTGACTCCAGTGGCGTAGTGAGCACGGGTCCCACGTCTGGGAATACCCATCCCACTTAGGGCGAAAAGCGTTACAACAAACAAATGATGGACGGAATGCTGACAATGCATACATTCTCCCCCAGTCAAGAGATCTGGGTTAAATCCATCGTTCTTTTGCCCACTACACCACCCCAGTTCAGACATGGCCATATGCAAATCAGTCTTGACCCTGTGCCTCATGGGAACAGTCCAGCCCGAACTGCCAAGCCATGTCTTCCCTGGACCGGAATCAAGCATCCTAGGACCGGTTTCTGGCTATCAGCCGTCATCAGCCAGGATAGCTTGACTCCAGTGGCGTAGTGAGCACGGGTCCCACGTCTGGGAATACCCATCCCACTTAGGGCGAAAAGCGTTACAACAAACAAATGATGGACGGAATGCTGACAATGCATACATTCTCCCCCAGTCAAGAGATCTGGGTTAAATCCATCGTTCTTTTGCCCACTACACCACCCCAGTTCAGACATGGCCATATGCAAATCAGTCTTGACCCTGTGCCTCATGGGAACAGTCCAGCCCGAACTGCCAAGCCATGTCTTCCCTGGACCGGAATCAAGCATCCTAGGACCGGTTTCTGGCTATCAGCCGTCATCAGCCAGGATAGCTTGACTCCAGTGGCGTAGTGAGCACGGGTCCCACGTCTGGGAATACCCATCCCACTTAGGGCGAAAAGCGTTACAACAAACAAATGATGGACGGAATGCTGACAATGCATACATTCTCCCCCAGTCAAGAGATCTGGGTTAAATCCATCGTTCTTTTGCCCACTACACCACCCCAGTTCAGACATGGCCATATGCAAATCAGTCTTGACCCTGTGCCTCATGGGAACAGTCCAGCCCGAACTGCCAAGCCATGTCTTCCCTGGACCGGAATCAAGCATCCTAGGACCGGTTTCTGGCTATCAGCCGTCATCAGCCAGGATAGCTTGACTCCAGTGGCGTAGTGAGCACGGGTCCCACGTCTGGGAATACCCATCCCACTTAGGGCGAAAAGCGTTACAACAAACAAATGATGGACGGAATGCTGACAATGCATACATTCTCCCCCAGTCAAGAGATCTGGGTTAAATCCATCGTTCTTTTGCCCACTACACCACCCCAGTTCAGACATGGCCATATGCAAATCAGTCTTGACCCTGTGCCTCATGGGAACAGTCCAGCCCGAACTGCCAAGCCATGTCTTCCCTGGACCGGAATCAAGCATCCTAGGACCGGTTTCTGGCTATCAGCCGTCATCAGCCAGGATAGCTTGACTCCAGTGGCGTAGTGAGCACGGGTCCCACGTCTGGGAATACCCATCCCACTTAGGGCGAAAAGCGTTACAACAAACAAATGATGGACGGAATGCTGACAATGCATACATTCTCCCCCAGTCAAGAGATCTGGGTTAAATCCATCGTTCTTTTGCCCACTACACCACCCCAGTTCAGACATGGCCATATGCAAATCAGTCTTGACCCTGTGCCTCATGGGAACAGTCCAGCCCGAACTGCCAAGCCATGTCTTCCCTGGACCGGAATCAAGCATCCTAGGACCGGTTTCTGGCTATCAGCCGTCATCAGCCAGGATAGCTTGACTCCAGTGGCGTAGTGAGCACGGGTCCCACGTCTGGGAATACCCATCCCACTTAGGGCGAAAAGCGTTACAACAAACAAATGATGGACGGAATGCTGACAATGCATACATTCTCCCCCAGTCAAGAGATCTGGGTTAAATCCATCGTTCTTTTGCCCACTACACCACCCCAGTTCAGACATGGCCATATGCAAATCAGTCTTGACCCTGTGCCTCATGGGAACAGTCCAGCCCGAACTGCCAAGCCATGTCTTCCCTGGACCGGAATCAAGCATCCTAGGACCGGTTTCTGGCTATCAGCCGTCATCAGCCAGGATAGCTTGACTCCAGTGGCGTAGTGAGCACGGGTCCCACGTCTGGGAATACCCATCCCACTTAGGGCGAAAAGCGTTACAACAAACAAATGATGGACGGAATGCTGACAATGCATACATTCTCCCCCAGTCAAGAGATCTGGGTTAAATCCATCGTTCTTTTGCCCACTACACCAACCCAGTTCAGACATGGCCATATGCAAATCAGTCTTGACCCTGTGCCTCATGGGAACAGTCCAGCCCGAACTGCCAAGCCATGTCTTCCCTGGACCGGAATCAAGCATCCTAGGACCGGTTTCTGGCTATCAGCCGTCATCAGCGAGGATAGCTTGACTCCAGTGGCGTAGTGAGCACGGGTCCCACGTCTGGGAATACCCATCCCACTTAGGGCGAAAAGCGTTACAACAAACAAATGATGGACGGAATGCTGACAATGCATACATTCTCCCCCAGTCAAGAGATCTGGGTTAAATCCATCGTTCTTTTGCCCACTACACCACCCCAGTTCAGACATGGCCATATGCAAATCAGTCTTGACCCTGTGCCTCATGGGAACAGTCCAGCCCGAACTGCCAAGCCATGTCTTCCCTGGACCGAAATCAAGCATCCTAGGACCGGTTTCTGGCTATCAGCCGTCATCAGCCAGGATAGCTTGACTCCAGTGGCGTAGTGAGCACGGGTCCCACGTCTGGGAATACCCATCCCACTTAGGGCGAAAAGCGTTACAACAAACAAATGATGGACGGAATGCTGACAATGCATACATTCTCCCCCAGTCAAGAGATCTGGGTTAAATCCATCGTTCTTTTGCCCACTACACCACCCCAGTTCAGACATGGCCATATGCAAATCAGTCTTGACCCTGTGCCTCATGGGAACAGTCCAGCCCGAACTGCCAAGCCATGTCTTCCCTGGACCGGAATCAAGCATCCTAGGACCGGTTTCTGGCTATCAGCCGTCATCAGCCAGGATAGCTTGACTCCAGTGGCGTAGTGAGCACGGGTCCCACGTCTGGGAATACCCATCCCACTTAGGGCGAAAAGCGTTACAACAAACAAATGATGGACGGAATGCTGACAATGCATACATTCTCCCCCAGTCAAGAGATCTGGGTTAAATCCATCGTTCTTTTGCCCACTACACCACCCCAGTTCAGACATGGCCATATGCAAATCAGTCTTGACCCTGTGCCTCATGGGAACAGTCCAGCCCGAACTGCCAAGCCATGTCTTCCCTGGACCGGAATCAAGCATCCTAGGACCGGTTTCTGGCTATCAGCCGTCATCAGCCAGGATAGCTTGACTCCAGTGGCGTAGTGAGCACGGGTCCCACGTCTGGGAATACCCATCCCACTTAGGGCGAAAAGCGTTACAACAAACAAATGATGGACGGAATGCTGACAATGCATACATTCTCCCCCAGTCAAGAGATCTGGGTTAAATCCATCGTTCTTTTGCCCACTACACCACCCCAGTTCAGACATGGCCATATGCAAATCAGTCTTGACCCTGTGCCTCATGGGAACAGTCCAGCCCGAACTGCCAAGCCATGTCTTCCCTGGACCGGAATCAAGCATCCTAGGACCGGTTTCTGGCTGTCAGCCGTCATCAGCCAGGATAGCTTGACTCCAGTGGCGTAGTGAGCACGGGTCCCACGTCTGGGAATACCCATCCCACTTAGGGCGAAAAGCGTTACAACAAACAAATGATGGACGGAATGCTGACAATGCATACATTCTCCCCCAGTCAAGAGATCTGGGTTAAATCCATCGTTCTTTTGCCCACTACACCACCCCAGTTCAGACATGGCCATATGCAAATCAGTCTTGACCCTGTGCCTCATGGGAACAGTCCAGCCCGAACTGCCAAGCCATGTCTTCCCTGGACCGGAATCAAGCATCCTAGGACCGGTTTCTGGCTATCAGCCGTCATCAGCCAGGATAGCTTGACTCCAGTGGCGTAGTGAGCACGGATTATGAACACCATCTACTCCGGATCATCATTAGACCCATGCCCACACCACATCTTCAACAAAGCCAGCACAGCCATCGCACCCCATCTCTGGAAAGTAATCAACATCTCCTTCGAGACAGCAGCCTTCCCGGAAAGCTGGAAGCACGCCAAGATCAACGCCCTACTCAAGAAACCCAAGGCGGACCCCAAGGACCTCAAGAACTTCCGGCCCATCTCCCTGCTCCCGTTCCCGGCGAAGGTCATCAAGAAGACCGTCAACAAACAACTGACCCGCTACCTCGAGGAGAAAAGCATCCTTGACCCTTCACAGTCCGGGTTCCGCAGCAACCACAGCACCAAAACCACCCTCATCGCCGCCACCGATGACATCAGGACCCTGCTAGACAACGATGAAACAGCGGCCCTCATCCTCCTGGTCCTGTCAGCCGCCTTCGACACGGTCTGCCACAGCACACTACGAACACGCCTACATGACGCCGGGATCCAAGAGAAGGCCCTGGACTGGACCACATCCTTCCTCTCCGGCAGAACACAGAGCATCCGCCTCCCCTCTTTCCGCTCCAATGCCACCGAGATCATCTGTGGCGTACCCCAGGGCTCATCCCTCAGCCCAACGCTGTTCAACATCTACATGGCACCTCTCACCCACGTCGCCCGACAGCAGGACCTCAACATCATCTCCTACGCCGATGACACCCAGCTGATCCTCTCCCTCACCAGAGACCCTCACACCACCAAAACCAACCTCCCCGAAGGAATGAAGGCCGTCGCCGAATGGATGAGGAACAGCCGACTGAAGCTGAACTCGGACAAGAAGGAGGTCCTCATACTCGGTTCCACCCCTTCGGCCTGGGACGACTCCTGGTGGCCGACCACACTGGGTACAGCTCCAACTCCCACCGACCATGCACGCAACCTAGGGGTCATCCTCGACTCCACCCTCTCCATAACTAAGCAGGTCAACGCCGTCTCTTCCTCCTGCTTCAACACCCTCCGCATGCTCCGCAGGATCTACAAGTGGATCCCCACCAAAACGAGAAGAACAGTCACCCAGGCCCTCGTCAACAGCAGGTTGGACTACGGAAATGCCCTCTATGCAGGAACTTCGGCCAAACTTCTGAGACAGCTGCAATGCATCCAGAACGCCTCTGCACGTCTGATCCTCTACATTCCCTGCCGCAGCCACATCACACCCCACCTGAGAGACCTGCACTGGCTCCCCATCAACAAGGGGATAACCTTCAAGCTCCTCACCCACGCACAAAGCACTCCACAACACCGGACCAGCATCAACAGATGACTCAGCTTCTACACCCCCACCCGCCAGCTCCGCTCTACCGGCCTCGCCCTCGCCGCAGTCCCCTGCATCAAAAGAACGACTGCCGGTGGCAGGTCTTTGTCCCACCTCGCCGCCAAGACCTGGAACACCCTCCCCACCCACCTACGGCAGACCCAAGACCTATTGACCTTCAGAAGACTCCTCAAGACCTGGCTCTTCGAGCAGTAGCAGCACCCCCCCACCCCCAGCATCTTGAGACCCTCACGGGTAAGTAGTGCGCTTTACAGGTGATATGATTGTTTGATTGAGAGGTGGATTTCCAGACTTTCCCGAGGCTACCCTGAGTCCACAGCAAAGCTGAGGCCCGTGGCTATCGTGGGTGATGTGGAACCGCGACCCCTGGACACCGTGAACTTTTGCCAGTATATCATCTTCCTAGTCTTCCTAGAAGTTGTGCTTTGGGCTCTGAGTAGCCCCAGCCTTGAGCACCGACTGCACCAAAGATCTCTGGCCTCCACTCCACGAGTGACCCGTGGGCCAGTTTCCAGTGCGACTGCTCGAGGCTCCTTTGCGATCGCTAGCCTGTTGGCTAGTGGGTTCCCACGAAGGCAACTCCTTTTCTGCTTGGGCTTTCCTGGTTGCTCCAGACGTGCCCTGACTTACCTGCGCTGGGTGAGTCCCCCAGATCTTACTGGTCTGCACCAACGTCTTTCTTCTATTTCCACTTGACTTGCCGTTGCCAAGGCTTGTTGAGTCCATTCCGGTCGCCGACACCACAGCACTCGACCGACTTCATGGGACAGCTTGAATCCAGCTCCTGGTCATCATCGACACCTCCTGGACCTTGTGGCTGAAGAGTCAAGACACCCATCAACTCACCTGAAGCACCCAACATCTGTGGGCATTGGACTATCATGCCCCTGGTCACGGGTAAGTGGCCCAAACTCTGTCTCCTCTGCTTTTAGGTTCTTTCCATCCTCGATCCAGGCTTGGATCTCTTCGGACACTTCTCCTCTTCATGGCAGCAGCACTTCTTTGCCAGATTCCATTGAAAAGGACGCCGCGACCCAACACCAAAAGACACCTATGCACCCGGCTTCCCTGGGTGAGGTAACACAAGTACTCCGGTGCTCCCATGGGTGTTGGCCCTAGACACCTCTAAGTCCAAAAAGGTTTGCTTGTAGTCATCCTCTAGGTGTCCTTAACTTGTAATTTTCCAACTGCGACTTCCCACTTAGATGTTAATGGCGACTCACACCTGTGTTCTAACACTTCACGTGTCCCCCGTGGGTCCCCTATGTCACTACCTTGGGTGGTTCCTTGGGGCCCAAGCACTTCTAAAGGCTCTAGGCCTTGCATCTAGTTCAGTCGTGGTTCTTATCCCACTTTATTGGTATATGATTTGGTACGCCCCTAGGGCCCAACATTGTATTTGTGCTTTTACTGTTGAATACTGACTTGTAACTTCAGTACTTCTAACTCCAGCCTCATAAAGAGACTAGAGGGGTGTGTTTTTATCTTAAATACATATATTTTGAGTATATACCTGGTGTGGTTGTTCTTTCATTTGGTCATTCAGGAGATTATAGACTGGTAAAACAAGCTGCTTTACATTCCTTCAAGACTTAACCTGAAGGCTGCTCTCCATAGCTACCACTAGGATAGCTTTCAATAAAAGGTTGTCTTTAACCTATCACCATAAGGGGTTGTTTGGACTGGTACAGGATGCCCACTTTAATTAGTGGACAGCATATACCAGGCCAACTTCTCACAATGACTGCGTAAAAAATGAGAGTAGGTGAAAGTAGGGGAGGGCCCGGGGATGGGGGGAGAAAGTGGGTGAGTGATAAGCAGTGGGAACAAGCCAAGGACAAGCAGGAGCAGGGCACTCTGGGAGACCACAAGCCGCACCCAACCTAGTTGGGCCACTACCACAGTCTGCTGGGCTCAACACTCAGCGGCCATCGCTAAAGACGGCTGTGCTCTCTGCTCTTTGCTCACCTCGTGTACGCCTTTTGTGGTAGCTATCTCCAAGTTCCAGGTCCCAGAATCCTGCCTTCCTTCCAGCACTCCCATACACTCAGCCGCTATGGGCTCAGTGGGCTCAATGGGCTTCTGTGGGTCCGTTGGCTTCTTGGGCTCACTGTTCATGGGCTGCTTCCCTTGAAGTTCGCAGTCTGTTACACAGCCGACACACCGCTGCCGCCGCCCTCCACTCAGCTCACGCTTATCGTGCACTTATTGCCGCACGCCGCTCCTGCGGCTGATTGCAGGTTGGGGGTACTTCCCCCAGAAGGTGCGGTTGCAGGCCGAATGGAGTGGCCAGCCTGGCTGGATTGTGGCTGATCGAGCGGTAAGCGATGCGGTGAATGGTCCGCTGGAGGTTCGTCGCACTCTCTCTGCACAGTCCTGTGCTCCTCCCTCGCATCACGAAACATCCCTAAAGAGCTAGCGGAATCAAGAGAGGGCAGAGCACTCACTCAACTTACAAGAGGCTATAATCAAAATGTTTTTTGGTGAACCAAGGGACCTGGCCCTGCCCAGCACACTTGGCCCGGGCACATTCCCGGATGGTTCCCACTCTGCGGGAGCCCAAAGTAGTTTAAGTACAAGCCTCCAGGTGTGAAAGTCCTTTGCGTAGGCAGTGACTGCTGCAAGCAGCACTAGGGCTTGTGGTCCTGCCTCCTCCTCCAGAACAATGGGTGTCCTGAGCTGCAGGAGCCCAAAGCAGCTTAGGTACATGTGTCCGGGTCTGAAACTTCTTTGCATTGGCGGTGGCTGCCACAAGCAGCACTGGGGCTTGTAGACCTGCCCCCTCCTCCACAACAATGGGTGTCAAAGTCACTTACACCCTGTAGGTCCCTTTCACTCACTATCTGTCTCCAGGGGGCAGGAACTCCTCCCTGTGTGGCCCCTGCACCCCTGAGCCAGATCTAGATTCTTTAGGGTCACTTGCATGGGCCAGACACTCCTCCCTGGCCGGCGTCATGCTCTATGGGCCCAGCTGCTCTCTGATTTCCCTGTTCAGATCTACGGCCCGGTCAGGCCTCACTTGCCACTGCCGACACAAGGGAAATCATGTCCATTCCGCCTCAGCCTTCAAGTCCTCCTGCACTCTCAAGTGGCTCCCGAGAGTGAGCTGCTGTCCCACACCAGACTCCGTCTCTTGCAGCTGCCTCCTCCCGTCTTGGGAATCCCGGCAGTAGGCTCCCTGCATCTGCCCGGCTCACTCTTTACTGCGGCCTCTCTAATTTGATTATGAAGTTCACTCTCACTAGCCCTATAATAAAGTTAACAACTGTAAGAGTACCTCTGGAATTGTATAATATTTAATCATTTCTATAAGATAGATCGAAGACTCCACTGCGATGTTACACTGGGGACTGCGCTGAGAGCTGTGATAGGGTCACATTCCTACCACGTGAGAAAAAAATATTTTTCAATGCCCCTACTTCTCTGGGACAATTTCAGCCCCTGGGACCACATCCCTCGAGGCTCGGACAATTTTTTATTTATTTATTTTTATTAAGAGAGGTGGCCATTTGTGGCCCCGGGGGCTCCATCCCTCGGGGCATAATCATCTCCTTTGGAACAGCAAGGGGAACCTCATGGCCCCGTGGTCCCAGCCAGCTCCAGCCTCCTGTTGGAGCAGGCACTGCTATTTACCCCCAGGGGGCTGCTGACATGCAGCTCACTGGGGGTAAAATGCAAAGTTCTCCACTTTGAAAAAGCAAGAGCAAAATGCTCTTGCTTGTTCGAAGAGGAGCACTTGTTTGCTATGGGATGGCGGGAACAGTACTCCCGCATAGCAAACTACAATGTCCCGTTCCAGTCTGCCACACCGACACAGGGGCTTGGGTCATTCATACGTTCTTGATTTATTTTGCAAGCTTTATGAGGTCCTCAGGACATAAGAGGACCTCATTGCCCCACCAGCAGTGTGCCAGGAGGCGCATTTGCCGAGTGGTGTAAAAAGGGGGCATGGCCTCGGACCACTCTCAGCAATCCAGCTGTGTGGGTCTTACTGGAGGTACCTGGTGGGCTAGTTGGCCCCCAGGGGCCCACAGTATTCAAGGGAGTCTTAATCCCCCAACCAAGAACATGCCAGGAGGTGCGTTTCCAGAGTGGAGGAGAAAGGGGGCATGACCTGTGTCCACCTGTCAGCAATCCCACTTTCTGGGGCATACTGGAGGTATCAGGTAGGCTAGTTGGCCCCTAAGGACCCCCAGCAGCGAATGGGACTTTAAACCTCATCCAAGAGCACACCAGGAAGTACATTTGCAGAGTGGTGAGGAAAAGGGGTGTGGCCTGCTATGAGAACTTTGTAATCTTGCTGTGTGAGACTTACTGTAGGAAATAGGAGGGGTAGTTGGCCCCCAAGGTTGACCTTGGGGTCCAACTACCCCTCCTGTTACCTTCAGTAAGTCCCACACAGTGGGATTGATAAGAGGTCTTCGGAGGCCACGCTCACTTTTCTCCACCACTCTGCAAATGCACCTCCTGGTACATTACTGGTTGGAAGATGAAGTCCACTTTACTCATAAGGGACTTTGGCGGCCAAGTATTCCTCCTGGTACCTCACGTAAGTCCTATGCAGCAGAATTCCTGAGCACTGGTTGGAGGCCTAGCCCCCTTTCTCCACCACTCTGCAAATGTGACTACCAGGTAAAGAAGCATTTGCAATGTAATAGGTCTTGCATTTGCGTAGATAAATCTATTGGCTTTGTAAGTGTAAACGTTTTTTACTAATTGTTTTGGGAGTGGAGTGAATGTATGTTGTGTGTAGTGAAATTGTGTTGTATGTTGTGCAGTGAAATGATGTGGATAGAAAGTATGTGGTATTTAGTGTGTAGGAATTATGTAGAGTGGGATGATGTGTTATGGAGATTAATTATGTGGTATGGTAGTCTGTGTTGTAGAGTGTTAACCTCAGGTTTAGTCATCCTTGTTTCCATAGAAGATAAACAATAAACTCAATGAGACAAAAAATAGAAGGACGCACTGACAAGCACTTCTGGACCTAGTAAGAGGTATGAGCAGGGCCACTGGAATTATACAACTGTTTGGCTGCACCTACGTTCGCACTATTATACATTTTCCGCATTTGCCAAATAATCCATCATCTGCTGCAAAATCTGCAGATGTGAACAAAAAAAATAGTTTCTAGCTCAAATGGCTCAAACGTTACCAAAAATGCAGCAAGTGGTATAGTGTAGTTGAAGGACCTTTGCAAACCTAGAATGGTCACCTCTTAGTTATTGCTAAATGTGAGTGTTAGATTGGTACTCATGGTGTGCAAACCACTCTTCCTTGTTTCTGCACCTCTCTTGCCTATTTCTGCATTTCACTTGCTTCTTTCAGCATCTTTCTTACTTTTTCTGCAGTTCTCTTGCCACTTTCTGTACTTCTCTTGCTTTCTTCTGCACCTCTTATTTCTTTCTGCAACTCTCTTGTCTCTTTCTGCACTTCTGGTGCCTGTTTCTGCACCTCTTTTGCCTCTTTCTGCACCTCTGTTGCTTCTTTCTGCACCTTCTTGCCTCTTTCTGCACCCCCCTTGCCTCTTTCTGTACCCCTATTCCCTCTTTCTGCAAATATCTTGCCTCTTTCTGCACCCCTGTTCCCTCTTTCTGCTCATCTCATGACTATTTCTGCAACTCTCTTGACTCTTTCTACAGTTCTGTACCTCTCCTGTTACTTTCTGAAACTCTTTTATCTCTTTCATCACTTCTCTTGCTTCTTTCTGCATCTTTGTTGCTTCTTTCAGCACTTCTCTTGCCTCTTTCTGCACCCCTCTTGCCTCTTTCAGCACCTCTGTTGCTTCTTTCTGCACTTCTTTTGCCTCTTTTTGCAACCGTCTTGCCTGTTTTGGCACCTTTCTTGGTTGTTTCTGAACTGCACCCCTATTCACTCTTTCTGCGCCTCTCTTGTCTCTGTCTGCACCCCTCTTACCTCTTTCTACACCTCTGGTTCTTCTTTCTGCACTTCTCTTGCTTCTTTCTGCATCCCTCTTGCCTCTTTCTACACATCTGTTGCTTCTTTCTGCACTTCTCTTGCCGATTTCTACACCTTATTTGCTTTTTTCTGCACCTCTCTTGTATATTTCTACACTCCTTGTGCTTCTGTGTGTACCTCTCTTGCCTCTTTCGGCTCCTCTTTTGCCTCTTTCTGCACCCTCTTGCCTCTTTCTGCACCTTATTTGCTTTTTTCTGCACTTCTCTTGCTTCTTTCTGCTCGCCTCTTTCTGTACCTCTGTTAGTTCTTTCATACTGCTTTTGCTTCGGTCTGCTACTCACTTGCCCATCTTGTGCATTTCTGCACTACTCTTGCCTCTTTCTGCACCTTTGTTGGTTCTTTCTGCACCTCTTTTGCCTCTGTCTGCACCCCTGTTTCCTCTTTCTGCACCTCTGTTGCTTCCGTCTGCACTTCTCTTGCTTCTTTCTTCACCCCTCTTGCCTCTTTCTGCACCTCTGTTGGTTCTTTCTGTACCTCTCTTGCATCTGTCTGCATCTCTGTTCCCTCATTCTGCACCTCTGTTCCTCTCTTCTGCACTTCTGTTGCCTCTTTCTTCACCCCTCTTACCTCTTTCAGCATCTCTGTTGCTTCTTTCTGCACTACTCTGGCTTCTTTCTGTACCTCTCCTGTAAATTTCTGCACTCCTAGTGCCTCTG
Source organism: Triturus cristatus (assembly GCF_964204655.1). Lineage (NCBI taxonomy): Eukaryota > Metazoa > Chordata > Amphibia > Caudata > Salamandridae > Triturus > Triturus cristatus. Next base: position 13,631,843 of record NC_140586.1, read on the forward strand.
TGTGTACCTCTCTTGGTTCTTTCTGCTCCTCTCTTGCCTCTTTCTGTACCCCTCTTGCCTCTTTCTGCACCTCTTTTGCTTTTTCTGAACTTCTCTTGCCTCTTTCTGCATCCCTATTGCCTCTTTCTGCACACCTCTTGTCTCTTTTTGCACCTACTTAGATTTTTACTGCAGTTCTCTTGCCTCTTTCTGCCTGCCTCTTGCCTCTTTCTGCACCTCTGTTGGTTCTTTCTGCACTGCTCTTCCTTCTGTCTGCTACTCTTGTGCACACATTTTTGTGTCCGTCTTGCCTCTTTCTTCACCTCTCTTAGTTCTTGCTGCACCTCTCTTGCCTCTTTCTTCACCCTGTCCCCTCTTTCTACGACTCTTTTGCCTATTTCTGTAACTCTCTTGCCTCTTTCTGCACTTTTCTTGCTTATTTCTGCACCTCCATTGCTTTCTTCTGCACTTCTATTGCCTCTTTCTTCACCCCTCTTGAATTTTTCTGTCCCTCTGTTGTTTCTTTCTGCACTTCTCTTGCCTCTTTCTGCACCTCGCTTGCCTCTTTCTGCACCCTTTTTCCCTCATTGTGCCCCTCTACTGTGAGAAGGTGGCCTGGTATATGCTGCCCACTGCTTAAAGTGGGCACCCTGCACCAGTCCAAACAAAACCTTATGGTGATAGGTTAAAGACAACCTTTATTGAAAGCTATCCTAGTGGAAGCTATGGAGAGCAGCCTTCAGGCTAACTCTTGAAGGAATGTAAAGCAGCTTGTTTTAGCAGTCTATAATCTCTTGAATGACCAAATGAAAGGACAACCACACCAGGTATATATTCAAAATATATGTATGTAACATAAAACACACCCCTCTTGTCTCTTTATGAGGCTGGAGTTTGAAGTACTTAAGTTACAAGTCAGGATTCAACAGTAAAAGCACAAATACACGTTTGTGCCCTAGGGGCGTACCAAACCATATACCAATAAAGTGGTATAAGAACCACGACTGAGCTAGACACAAGCCCTGGAGCCTTTAGAAGTGCTTGGGCCCCAAGGAACCACCCAAGGTAGGGACGTAGGGGACCCACGGGGGACACGTGCAGTGTAAGAACACAGGCGCAAATCGCCGTTAACTTCTATGGGGAAAGTCGCGGTTGGAAAATTACAAGTTAAGGACACTTAGAGGACGACTACAAGCAAACCCTATTGGACTTCGAGGTGTCTAGGGCCAACACCCATGGGAGCACCAGAGTACTCGTGTTACCTCACCCAGCGAGGCCGGGGCCATAGGTGTCTTTTGGTGTAGGGTTGCAGTGTCTTTTCCAATGGAAGCTGGTAAAAAGTGCTGCTGCCGTGAAGAAGAGAAGAGTCCGAAAAGATCCAAGCCTTGATCAAGGATGGAAGGAACCTGAAAGCAGAGGGGACAGAGTCTGGGTCACTTACCAGTGACCAGGGGCACGATAGTCCAATGCCCTCAAATGTCGGGTGCTTCAGGTGAGTTGATGTGTGTCTTGACTCTTCAGCCACGAGGTCCAATGACCAGGAGCTGGATTCGAGCTTTCCCACAAAGTCTGTCGAGTGCTGCCGTGTCGGCGACCAGAATGGACCCAACAAGCCATGACAACAGCAAGTCAAGTGGAAATAGAAGAAAGACGTCGGTGCAGACCAGCAAGGTCTGAGGGACTCACCCAGTAAGGGTAAGTCAGGGTATGTCTGGAGCAACCAGGAAAGTCCAAGCAGAAAAGGAGTTGCCTTCATGGGGACCCACTAGCCAATGGGCTAGCGATCGCGAAGGAGCCTCAAGCAATTGCACTGGAAACTGGCCCACGGGTAACTCGTGGAGTGGAGGCCAGAGATCTTCGGAGCAGTTAGTGCTCAGGGCTGGGGCTACTCGGAGTCGAAAGCACAACTTCGAGGAAGACCAGGAAGATGATGTACTGGCAAAAGTTCACGGTGTCCAGGGGTCATGGTTCCACTTCACCCACAAAAGCCACGGGCCTCAGCTTTGCTGTGGACTCAGGGTAGCCTCAGGGAAGTCTGGAAATCCACTTCTGGTGATGCAAAGACTTTGGCATCTGGCGGGAGCTTCAGAGTTGCAGACAGGACAGTTGCTTCTTTGGTGCCTGTCAAGCAGTGGAGTCACTCCTTGACCCCAAGGGAGATTTCTTCAGTCTTCTAGTCGAAATAGAAAGTCGAACATCCAGGATGTATGTTGCAGAGTTTCGTCCAGGGTAATCTAAAGTCTGAAGGACTGGGTTCCTATACCTATACTAAGATACGGGGTTGGACATACTCTGGGGACCCACCTATGGGAGGGTTTGGAAAGAGGGGTGGTTACACCCATTTCCTTTGTCCAGTTTTGCACCAGAGCAGGGGCAGGTAGCCCCAGCAACCGGTTTGAACTGGACTATGCACAGGGACACCAAGTGTGCCCCCAGTGCAGGACTTCAAAGCACCAGAGAGTGCTCGTGCCCAGCCCCAATACACATCTGCCTGTCTGGGGAGGTGATTACACCTCCCTGTGACAGGAAACCTATTGTCCAGGCCTCCCCTGCCGGAGTTTCGATCAGCAGCAGGAGGCCAGACCCATGTCTGTGGCAGTGGCATCCATTTTGTGATACCAGGGCTCTAGAAAGTCTTTACCGGTTAGACCAGTGTGTACATGTCTCTCCCTCTAGAAGGGTGGAATGCTACCCCCACTGCCAGAACTGGTGGGGGGGGTGTAGTATTCCAAAGTGTTTTACACCAAACACGACATGTTTCCGTGCAGCCAGTCCAAAGTTAGCATTTACCTCAAGGTCATAATGCACTTAAGAGTATATGGTCAAGCTACACCACAAACAGCATCAGAGGAGGTACTCCGAACGTTGCAGAGGGGCTCTGCTCATGCAGGGGAACCTTCTCACATAAAAACCAAGCACTCTGCCTTCAGGATTGTCAAGGCCTGCCATAGAAGTGACTTAAAGTTTTTATATGTGCAATGGTAGTGATATAGGTAGCCTATACCACAGTAAGGGGTGCATGCACCACCTTACCCAGGCTGCAGTAGCAGACCTGTGGTGTTATTTTGGAGTGCTTCCCAGGGGTGCCATAATAATTGCTTCAGCCCCTGGTAGGCCTCTGAGGTACCTATGCCCAAGGTACATAGTATTCCATATACTAGGGGCTTATAAGGCACTCCAGAATCCAATTAGAAATGTACCTAATGTACATGGACACCATTTCAGAGAGGAAGCAGCTAGGCTGGGGTCCTGATTAGCAGGGCCACAGCCAGACTAAGGTTGAAAAACAGTGAAACACTAGCAAAAAGTGAGGGTACCCATGTGAAGCAGATCCTACTCTCCTACACAACCCCTCCACCAAACGCAGGGACATTAAACTAACCTTGACCAGTTGAGTCTTCATGTTCTAATTGGAAATACCTAGAGAGTCCATCTGCATTGGCATGGTTACTCCCAGGTATATGTTCCATTGTAAAGTCCATCCCCTGTAGGGAAATGGACCACCTATGAAGTTTGGGGTTTTCGCCCTTCATTTGTTTTAGCCATAAGAGGAGCTTATGGTCTGTCTGAACAAGGAAGTGAGTACCAAACAAGTATGGCCTCAACTTCTTCAGAGCCCAAACCACAGCAAAGGCCTCCCTCTCAATGGCTGACCAACGTTTCTCTATAGGGGTAAGCCTTCTGCTTATGAAAGCTACTGGCTGATCCTGACCTTCATCATTCAATTGTGACAGTACAGCCCCTACCCCCAATTCAGATGCATCTGTTTGGACAATGAACTTATTTGAGTAATCAGGACTCTGTAGAATGGGAGCAGTGCACATGGCCTGCTTCAGGTCATCAAATGCCTTTCAACAGCTAGCTGTCCACTGAAGCTTTTTTGGCATTTTCTTGGAAGTTAAGTCATTCAGGGGTGTCACTATTGATCCATATCCCTTGACAAATCTCCTATAGTATGCAGACAGGCCTAAGAAGGCTCTCACCTGAGTCTGAGTGGTTGGAGCAACTCAGTCCATGATGGTCTGGATTTTACGCTGAAGTGGTTGAACCTGGCCTCCACCTACAAGGTTGCCCAGGTGCACAACCTGACTCTGCCCTATCTGGCACTTGGTGGCCTTGATAGTGAGGCCTGCCTTTTGCAGGGCCTACTAAACATTCCTTAGGTGGACCAGGTGATCCTCCCAGGTGGAGCTAAAGACAGCAATATCATCTAGATAAGCTGCACTGTAGGCTTCCAGACCTGTGAGAACTGTATTCACCAACCTTTGGAAAGTGGCAGGTGCATTCTTCATACAAAAGGGCATCACCACAAATTGGTAATGCCCACTTGGGGTCGAAAATGCTGTTTTTGGCTTTGCATCATCATCTAGTCTGATCTGCCAGTAGCCAGCTGTCAAGTCAAATGTGCTAAGGTACTTGGCTGAGGACAAAGTGTCTATAAGCTCATCTGCCCTAGGAATTGGATGGGCATCAGTCCTAATGACTGCATTGAGACCCTTGTTATCCACACAAAACCTCATCACTCTTTTCCCACCACTGGCGTGAGGGTTTGGCACAAGGACCACTGGACTAGCCCAAGGGCTATCTGAGGGTTCAATAACTCCTAAATCCAACATTTTCTGGACTTCTGTCCTGATACAGTCCCTGACATGGTCAGGTTGCCTATAGATCTTATTTTTATTAGGCAGACTGTGCCCAGTGTCCACTTCATGAGTGCACCAGGTAGTCTGACTTGGAGCCAGAGAAAACAGGTTTCTGAACTGATTGAGCACCTGTCTGCAATCAGTTTGCTGCTGGGCAGTGAGGCTGCCTGCCAAGGCCACACCATCAACTGACCAATCATCAGGGTTCTGTGAGAGGAGGTCAGGGAGTGGGTCACTCTCTTCCTCCTGTCCCTCATCAGTAGCCATGAGCAAGCCCATGTCAGCCCTGTCTACATATGGCTTTAGCCTGTTGACACGGATAACCCTGTGGGGACTCCTGGGAGTCCCTAGGTCTACCTTCTGTTCAACAATAGTGTGGGGTCCACTCCACTTGTCTTGGAGAGCAGCTGGGGCCACAGGCTCCAACACCCACACTTTCTGTCCTGCCTGATAAACAGTCAGTACAGCCTGTTGGTAATGCCAGGCTTTTTGCAGTTCCTGGTTAGCCTCAAGGTTTTTAGTTGCCTTTTTCATGTACTCAGGCATCCTGGAGCGGAGACCAAGTACGTAGTCCATTATGTCTTGCTTTGGGGGCTTGAGAGGTAACTCCCATCTTTCCTTCACCAAACACAATGGACCCCTGACAGGGTGACCAAACAAAAGTTCAAAGGGGCTGTCGCCAACCCCCTTTTGTGGCACCTCCATGTATGCAAACAAAAGGCAGGGCAAGAGAATGTCCCATCTTCGCCTGAGCTTTTTTGGGAGCCCTTTAATCATGCCCTTTAAGGTCTTGTTGAACCTTTCAACCAAACCATTGCATTGTGGGTGATAGGGTGTGGTGAACTTGTAAGTCACCCCACACTCCTTCTACATTGCTCTTAAGTAACCAGACATAACGTTTGCACCTCTGTCTGATTCTAACTCCTTCGGAAAACCCACTCTTGAGGTAATTCCCAACTGGGCTCTTGCCACCACAGGTGCTGTAGTGGTCCTAAGGGGAATAGCTTCTGGGTACCTAGTAGCATGATCCACTACCATCAGGATAAATCTGTGCCCAGATGTTGTTTGGGGATCCATGGGACCAACAATGTCAATCCCCACCCTTTCAAAGGGTACCCCCACCACAGGTAGTGGTATCGGGGGGGGGGCCTTTGTAGTGTCACCTGCTTTGCCATTGGCTTGGCAGGTTACACAGGAGCAACAAAACTCCTTTTTGTCTCCAGACATGTGGGGCCAGCGAAAGTGAGGGACAAGTCGGTCCCAAGTCTTGTTCTGACCCAGGTGACCTGCTAAAGGGATATCATGGGCTAGGGTCAATAGAAAGCCCCTGAACTTCAGAGGTATAACCAACCTCCTGGTGGCACCAGGCTTGGGGTCTCTACACTCTGAATACAGGAGTCCATCATCCCAATACACCTTATGGGGACCACTAGCATTCCCAGCAGCCTCAGCAGCAGCTTGCTGTCTGAGGGGTTCAAGAGAGGGGCAGCTCTGCTGCTCCCGGCTCAGATCTGCCCTGGAAGGGCCCCCTGTCCCCAAGAACTCAACCTGATCAGGCTCAAGCTCCTCTGGGACAGTTCCTTCTTAACCCCTTCCATGCGGGGCGGATTCCCCCGCTGTGCTGAGCGCTGCTTGCGCGGGCGTGGTCATGACGGAACGGTTCCGTCATGAGCACAGCTCAACCGACGCTCATGACGGAACCGTTCCGTCATGAGCGCAGAAGGGGTTAAGGACTGTGATCATGCCCCTCAAGAGACTGATCCTCCTTCTGAGACATGGGGGAAGGCTCTGCCTTAACCCTTCTGCTCCTCCTCTTGGATGGCACTTGGTCCATTGTTCCATAATCCAAGGCCTGTTCAGTTTCAGACATTTTGGCCTGTGACCTGGTCACAGTAAACACATCTGCAGGGATGCCCAGCATTTCTGCATGAGTCCTGAGCTCTACTTCTGCCCAAGCTGAAGTCTCTAGATCTTTGCCAAAGCAAGCATTCGAATGGTAGGTTTGCACTCACTACAACCTTCTTAAGGCCAGTTACCTCTCCCCAGGAGAAGTTAACAACTGCCAGAGAATGGTCTGTTCTGACGCTGCTAGCATTGGTCACTTGGTACATTTCACCAAGTATAATCTGCCCAGGATCCACAAAATCTTTTGTCACCATAGTGACACTTGCTCCTGTGTCCCTGAATGCAAAAGCCTGTACTCCATTGATTAATGGCTGTTGCCTGTACTTGCCCAAGTTACTGGGTCTCACAGAGGGGGTCATAACCATGCCCCCATCACAGACAAGAACAGCCTAAGTGGTTTCTCTGACTAGGCCACAGCCCAACTCAGCACCCAGGGTCAACCCTACTAAACCCTTGGCTTGTGTATTCCCACCACCAATTGTAACTGTACTAGGGGGAGTAGGTGCCTTAGGGGCATTGGTGGGGGCTGGAGTATTCTCTTCGGACTTGGTGCAATCACTGGTCCAGTGTGTCTTTTGCTTACAGACTTTGCACCATGGTTTCTTTTGGCCTTTCCCTTTGTTAGACTGTGAATCCCCACCTGAAGAAGATTTTTGGGGACCTTGTGAAGACTTCTGGTCTTTACGCTTCTCCCACCCTTGTCAGAGTTCTTAGAATCTTCCTTCTTAGGGTCACTACCTTGGTTCTGTACCTTCTGCCTCACCTTGGTTCTGACCCATTTGTCTGCCTTCTTTCCCAATTCTTGGGGAGAGGTCCATTCAGAGTCTACCAGGTACTGGTGCAACAGCTGATTTTGACAGTTATTAAGAATCTGCTCCCTCATTATCAAATTGTAAAATCCTGTGAAGTCACACACCTTACTGCCCAATAATCAACCTTCCAGAGCCTTAGCAGAACAGTCAACAAAATCCACCCAGCCTTGATGTTGTGCCTTTTAGGTTTCCCTGAACTTTAACCTGTATTGTTCAATGGTTAGGCCAAACCCATCTATCAGTGTACTTTTCAAGACCTGGTAATCATCAGCATCCTCTTCTCTTACAGTGAGGAGATTATCTCTACCATTGTCTGCAAAGGAGAGCCATAAGATTGCTACCCAATACCCTTTGGGACCCTCTGTGCTTTACAGGCCCTCTCCAAGGCAGTTATCCATTTGTGGATGTCATCCCCACTCTGGTAGGGAGGGACAATCTTGATGCCTCAGATGATGCCCACCAGAGCAATGGGAGCAGCTGTAGTGAGATGTCCCTAGGACATACAGAAGCATTGCTCAGCTGGAGATGGCTTATAAAGTAATGACCCGCTGGTATTATACACCAGCCCGACTTCAGATGATGTTCCCTACCTCCTCACCCATGTTTTGGTGCTGTGGCTCTGACATAGGCTCCTACATTCACATCTGATCGTCTTGCCCCATGTTAACTCTTTTTTGGAAAGAGGTGTTGAGCCACATCAAAGATACGGTTAATTTCCCCATCCCGAAAACATCACAGGTCACCATTTTAGGGATTCAAGTACAAATTCTCAAAGCCATGACTCACTCTGATTGGCACCTAATAGTACACATGTTAGGGCAGCCAAACAGGTTATCGCTCTGCATTGGAAGAAGCCTTTGACGACCTGGCGTCGTTGTGGCTCACTCGCCTGTGGCACACCATGGCGATGGAACTCCTAACTAGTCGTATCACACATACTGAAGTTAACTTCAAATGAGTATGACAACCCCAAATAAAACATCTATCTAAAATAGAGCACTGCCGTTCCTTTCCCCTGTACTCCTGTGCCTTGCAGCTCTTTGAAGACGCTCTGCAACCAGGAGGAGAGGCACCCCCTGAATAAAGCCTCACATGTGGCTTTTGATGAGATCCTTTATCTAGCCACCCTCAACACCATCCCACAAGTCAAATCTCGCTTAGTGCCTGCCCACACACTCTTGATGTCTACTGGTTATGGCCTTGTCCTAAGTAATGGCATCCCAGGGGCCCCCCAACTTCCTTCCTCGTCCCTTGTTCCCCTTGTTTTCTTTAGTTAATATGTTTTTATGGACACTGGAGGACATTTTCTTGTGTAGTGAATCATCCTCTGTTACTGGGGCAGTCTACCCAGAACAGGCACGGTATCCTGTGCTATATCCCAAAAGTGCTAGTATGTGATCATGCCGTGGACCAATATCACATGCTAGCACTTTTGGGAACAGAAAACAGATTTAAACAAAAAAATAATCAACAGAATATTTTTTTTAAGTGAGTAAGAAAAATAGAAATATGTTAAAAATAAAAACAAAAATGTATATATTAAAAATGAAAAAATAAAAACATATTATCATGTTAAATACATATCACAAATACTTACTTACAGTTATTACATTAAATAAAATTTAAAACATTTTGGAAATAAAAATATATTGTATAAATTATTTATTAACAGAAACATTAATTATTACATAAATATAGTCCAGTTACTTCCTTGCCTATAACACCAAACAACTCACAACCCACATTGAAAATAAAAAAAAAATATTTACATAATTACCATAATTAATTATCGATTAAAAAACTATTATTAATTAAAATACAAATTAAAACACATAAAATGTAATTAACTTCCCACCCTTTAAAACTATAATCCCCCACAACCCAAATCTAAAATTAAACTGTCAAAAACGTAATTACATAATTTTAAAAAATGAAGTAAGTAAATAACTAATAGTATTTAAAAACAAATTATAAAGTAAGTAAAATTAATTTACTCCCCACCCTTCACCCCTATAAACCCAAAGCCCAATCACCAAAAATATGTAAACAATTACGTTAATAATTATCACTTAATGAATTAATAATAATTGTCAACTATTTTTTTAATTAAAAATAAATTACTTCCCGCCCTGTATCCCTAAAAACCCCACAACTAAAATTAATTACACAATTTCCATATTTAATAGTCAATTAATTAATTAATATAATTAACAACTAAGGTGCCGATTCCGATCGGGTAAAAACAATTCCCGTACGACTCGTATCCGTATATTTTTACGTACGAATCGTACAAGTCCCGTCCCACCCGTGAAGTATGATTCGTACGTGAAAAATACATACGAATCGCTTCGGGACAAGGTCTACGAGACGTACTCGGACAGTTTTACGTACAAATCATAAAACTGAAGTCCGAGCGCACAAGCACGATCCGTACCGCCCTTCCAAATACACAAGCGTATGTAAAACTCTGTACCACTCGTATCCCGGGTAAACTTGTGCCCGGGATACGAGTTGTACAGCTCCCCACGTATGTCCACATGTGCCCTCGTATGTCAGCACCGTACCCCCGTATGTCAGCACCGTACCCCAGCCCCCTACTTGTACGCACCGTACCCTAGCACCATACCCCAGACCCGTACTTGTACGCAACGTACCCCAGCACCGTACCCCAGCCCCGTAGTTTTACGCACCATACCCCAGCACCGTACTCCAGCCCCGTACTTGTACGCACCGTACCCCAGCACCGTACCCCAGCCCCGTACTTGTACGCACCGTACCCCAGCACTGTACCCCAGCATCGCGTATGTACGGACATTACAACAACATTGCATATGCGAGCATGGTACAACAACATCGCGTATGTACGCACCTTACATATGCGAAAACGACTCGTACAGAACCAGGACACTGTAAAACAGCACAAGGAGGGTCAATTTGACTCGCACAACACCACAAAACACATCTACAGTAGAAAATAGATCAAAATGACTGACCTGGTACATTCAAACAGGCAAACAGAGGTCCAAACTCACAACCACCTCTTATAACACACCCACAAAAATTTCAAACTCAGGCACACCCACTAATGGACCAATAAAAAGGGCCCACACACACAAACCATGAGCCTTTGCAACAGACTCACTGCAGCTACAGAGCATACCCCAACAACTGCACCCATACACCTAAACATATACACCTTCACACACACTCCTTCACACATACCCCCTCTTCACATTCCCACACACACTTTCACATTCACACCCACACACCCACAACCATCCACACCCTCACCCCACACCATGCCCACAGACAAGAATCCAAAGTTCACAAGGGAGGAGCTGGAAATCCTTGTCAACGAAGTCATCAGAGTCGAGCCACAGCTCTTTGGAACATTGGTCAGACAGACCAGCATAGCCGAAAAATCACGCCTGTGGCAGAGGATCGTCGATAGGGTGAATGCTGTTGCGCCCATCAGAAGGACCAGGAATGAATGCCAAGCCAGGTGGTACAATCTGCGGAGGGCAGTCAAGCGCAAAATGAACGAGGACTATGCCCAGAGCAACATCACTGGAGGTGGGCTGCCCCGCAGACCGGTACATTACCATCCCTGGGAGGAGAAGGTGATGGCCCTGCTTTCGCCGGTGGGAGTGTTGAAAATGACCTCAGCTAGGCCTACCAGTGCAAGGGGTTCGCCCTTCTCTGCACAGAGTCCTCAGACTATTGGGAAGAAGTTGGCACAGAAACTGGAATAGAAAATACAAAGTTTAATAAACCTTCATGAAGTGGAACCACATTCACCCAGCACCCTGTGGTGCTGAATGAAGGTAGCACACAGAGTAGAATAACCATGGGTCTTTTATACCCACACAGGGGCTCAGAAAGAGGGCGGTACAAGCATACATGAGAAGAGTTACATACATAGATGGTCATACAGAAATGCACAGTCAACAGTAAAGGAGGAGCTAGCATTTGCTGACTCTGGTAGAAACAACCTGATAGTTACAGACTAAAAACAGATGTATGGACAGTTAGACATTCCTGCGCATGTGCAGGGTAGCAGAGTCTAGTATAGCCAGTCCTTTAAACAGAGCACAAGGGTAAACAAAATGGCTGCCAGAAATACAAAATGGATTCCATAAAATGTACAGGATAGTCTCTAAATACCAGATGGATTCCGCTAATGCTAATTTAATCGCAGCCAATTTATGACAGGAGTACACGGGGTCAAAGGAGTTGCAGAGCCTGGTGAGTACACAAACAACTTACGTAACATGGGGGTAATGGCATCCACACCCCAACTACACCAAATGCATGCAACTACCCTCAAGCCCTCACCGGACACAACCACACTCAAAAATAACGCTCATGCTACTAACATGTGTATGCCCCATTCACAAAGCAAGGCCGTGCCATGTCCCAGGCTACACGAACCACAAACCCAATATAGCCCAGGTACATACCCATGCACCATGCTCAATGCACAGGGACTGGAAAAGTACTGCCAAAGTAGCTGACACTTGGCCCTGCTGTAGGCAGCACAAGGCCCTCCTGTGACCACTGTAAACTCAAACACCAACACCACAAGCTCAGATATCTAGGACAGGAACTCACACTCACTGTCATGGCAGCATGCTCCATGAGGGGACAGATACATCACCTGGGAGACCCACTGCCAAATTACACTACACCCACCAGCAGGCCCTGTCACACACACACCCCTTACACAAGCACACATCCCCGGGGCAGGCAATGGATTTACCCACTCTCACAATGGACATGTGACACTACAAGATCAATCAATAGCCAAAGAAGCATCCAAGCCAAAAATCTACATGTCAAAGACTCAGGAGAACATATCAATCTGTCCCCCGCAACATACCCATCCACAAGTGAACATTGAGGGGAATGCTAGGCAAATACAACTACCTGGAGGAACTGTGCCAACTTGAATATGTATGAAACATGGATGTCGCATGAAACAGCATTAACATTGTCTCTCTCTCACACACAGGGCAACGTCATGTATCTCCGCCCAACAATGGGGGGGAAGAATCACAGTCCCAGGTTCGGGAGGAACCTGATCCCACCGGCAGCAACGCTTCTCAACACTCCGTGGATGACCCCAACCCACCTGGACCCTCTGGTGTCCAAGACCCTGCAGCACCTGCTTCAGGTACATCTGTGCCAAACACCACCCCCATTTCTGCCACATCCCAGGAGACACCCAGGAGCCCTGCCCGCACTGAACAACTGAGCCAGTCTGACCTGGAGGGACAAGGTTCGCCGGGCACCCAGGAGGAGGCAGACAACCCCGCAACTGCCATCCCTCAGGGGTCCCGTAGACCCGATGTGCCCACAACGGCAGGACAGGCTTGTGTGGGCAGGGGTGGTGGTAGTGGAGGCAGGCGGAGGCGAGAACCTGACGAGCCAGCTGAAGGGACCGGTATGTCACACATACACAACATCATGGACGCATACCGGCGTGACACCAGGGCCATCAGCCAGGTAGTGGAGACCCTCACAGAGATTAAGAACCAGCAGGCCGAGCAACACGCCAGTCAACAAGAACACCAAGGACGGATGGAGGCAAGACTGACTGAGCTACTGGCGGTGCAAACGGACATAAGCCGCTCACTCCGTCGGATCGCCGACAACATGGCCAACCCTCCCTGTACCACCAGGCGAAGACGACCACCAGCCACAGGGAGGGAGGAGGAGGAGGAGGATTCGTCTGACTGAGCGTCCCAAACATCGTCAAGGCCTGCATCTGAGGGTCCCGCGAGGAAGGTGGGTCGTCCACGGAAAAGACCGTGAGAGGCAGCGGACCATCCACATCTCCCAGGTCACCTGGCCTGGCACCTGGCCTTCATGCGCAACAGCAGCACCTCATCCACTGACATTCTCTGCCACATGGACTTGCTGGTCACAGTCTGACCAATGATGACAAACACTGTGGTCTGGGCTCTGATGACTTCAAATGCCAAGGATCCCATCTCCCCCTGTGAACTTTGGATTCTAGGCACACTGTATAGCACCTATTTTTGCCCACCAAATAAGCCCCCCCACCGAGGATAAAACTAAATTTCTCTAATTAGATGTTGCAGTCATTTTGCATGAGTCCACAACATACGTGTGGGGAAATGTCAAACTATGCCTGATTGTTGAACTAACTCCAGCCATCCATACCCTGGCATCTGAGTCGGGTACAGGACACACATGGGTCACAATGTATCATCCAATACAGACATGGAGCACAATACTCACCTGTGATGGCCTCAAGCTGCTGAGGGGGGGCTTGCAATACTGTGCGGACAGACCAATTTGGAAGAGTATCATTAAGGCATAGAGGTCATGGCTCATGTGGAGGTTCCCGGGGAGGGAGTCCCAGGTATGTTTGGCCAGGTGGGAGAACTATGTCCTGCATGCTGGAGTTCGGTGGATGTGAAGAATGTTGGCCAGAGCAAAGTTGGATGCACAGAGTTGGCCCAACGGGGTCTTGGATGACAGACGTCCAAGGTTGGTTTGGGGTTTGGGGTTGTGGACTGCCTCCTGAGTGTGGGTGAGGAGTGTGAAGGTCATCCTGCAGCAGACAGTGATCCATTGCAGCTATCCCAGGTGGACGGTGATGTGGCTGGGGTGCGGGATCTTGAAGCTGAGGTGTGCAGATGCACCCTGGATATGGACAAGTTTTCCAGGAGTTTGGCCGTACTTGCTCCGTAGAGGGGGGTGCTGTAGTTGACACGGCTGGTGTCGTGGACCTGGGGGGCAGTCTGTCTTGCCTTGGAGTGGATCTATCTGTGGATCATGTGCATCATGCGGAGGGTGTGGCAGCATGAGGTACAGATGCTGGTGAGTTGCATGGCAATTGTAAGCGACGAGTCCATGATGCACACCATCTCGCGTGCGTGGCCACTGGGTGCTGGTGCAGTGCCCTGGCGGGTGGGACACAAGGAGTTGACCCAGCTGTAAGGGGACAATCCTCAGATGATTACCTCAGTCCTGTACAAGTCCAGCCTCAGGTGGCTGATGTTCAGCCATTCATCAACGGACCTCATGCCTTCTTTAAGGTTGGAACTGGCAATGGCAGTTTTCTTTGGTGAGGGTGAGGAGCAGCTGGCCGTTAATGGCATACAAGATGATGATGAGGTTGTGTGCGCATGTGATGGTGGAGAGGGGGGTCATGGACACATTGAAGATTGACACGCTGAGAGATGAGCCCTGGGCCATGTGCCAGATGACGCCACTGTACTACATGCTGAAAGCTTGAGTCCCACTCCCATGGCCTTGCTGGTGAGCTACTTGGTGATTTCATCCTGGCCCATCCCCTGGATTCCAGTGTTGGAGATGTGTGAGCTGACAGTGTGTGACCACATCGTGCATAATGCTGTGGAGAGGTCAAGGGGGGTGGCCTCACCATTGTTGAGCAGGGCAAAGTTGTCGGTGTTGGTGGCAATGATGACGGTTGCAGTGGGGTGATTACTGTGGAAGATGGTCTTGTGCAGGTTGCCTGGAGCTCTTTGCATGGAGGAAGTTTGTCAGTTGCTCGTTGACTGTCTTCCTGATGACATTTGCTGGCTGGTGAAGCACGGTGATGTTCCTTGAGAGCCTGCGTTCCTGCCGTCCGTTGTCTAAGAAGGGCCTGGGTCACTGCATGCCTCTATCTACCATGGAATGTGGCTAACTCCAATGATACATACATGACGGGCTGAACGTGTGCTACAAGGATGGGGAATGATGTGGTTGAGATGTTGTGTGGGAAGGGGCCTGATGGAGATCCCTAGGGGATGTTGCACATGAGCCGGGTGTTGTATCTCCTGATGATGGAAGTGCTAAACCTGAGGGGGGTTGGTCCCGCGTATAATAGTGCTTTCTGCCTCTGTGTGCCAAGGCTTGCGTGTATGTCCATGAACTTGCAGTGGTCGAAAGTTGCAAGGGATTGGCTCAGCCATGCAAGGGTGGGCTGTCTCTTGGATGGAGAGCTGATGTCAGTGCATTCACAATGCTGATGAGCTCCTTGATGTCATGCGCTTTTTTGGCCTCGGCACCATCTGAAGGATCTCCAATTGTCCTTGCTGATGACATGGTGATGGCTGTGTGTGCCGTTTTCCAGGGTTGTAAGGCCACTGATGGTTAATTGTGTTGCAAGCTGTGCACAAGAGTCCTGCTAGACGTGTATGAGTCCAGTAGGTCTGCCTCGTCCCAGGTGTCTTAATTGTTGATGTGCGTCACAGGAAAGTCTGTCAACGTGGCTAGATTGTTGGATCAGTTGCTGATCCAGTGTGTGAGGTTGCAGGGTGTGGCGGTGGTGTTGGTTCCAGTGTCCCACACAGCATGCCTGTGTTGACTTATTTCAAGCATCTTTGGGGGGTTGGTAGCGGGGTGTGTGGCAGTGTGTTGCTCATCGGAGACGTGGATGCTAATGTGGATGGACCAATGATGGATGCTGGTGTGGTTCTCATACAGCCAGAAGTTCCTGGACTACAGCCACATGTATCCTGTGGATGTGAGGGCATGCGTGAAGATGGACGTGTTGATGTCTTTGCGGAATTGTGGATTTAGGCCTGGAGATCTGTAGAGGAGTGTTACTCTGAGGGTTTGCAGGGGGTTTGTGCCAAACCGGATTTGTGACCCTGAGTGCGTACTTGAGAATAGATATCAAATCATCCTCCGGGATTGTTAGTGCCGTCCCTGTGGGTGCTCTTGTATCTGTCTGAGATGGCAATGAAGAAGTTGTGTGCTAAAGGATGCTTTTATCCAGTTCACTGTCATGAAGGTGATGTGTGGTCCTGTTGTGTTGAGGAGGTAACAGAGTCCAATGGCGTGCTGTTGGACGGCACCGTTGTGGAGTAGGAGGGACATGACCTGGTTGGTGTGACAGGGCCTGGAAGGCGGGGCAGCGCTGTGTAGGCAGTTGGAGTTGCACACTCAGCATGCGAAGGGGTCGTGTGTGCGCTTTGGGTATGCCTGAGAGCATGCAGTTGCTTTTCGGTTGGACATTGCTTGGAGGATGGCTGCAACATGAGACTGTTGTGTGATGTGGGCCATGCAAGGACATGAGGGTCGTGCAATGTGCACGTTGCATGCGCTGATTGTCCAGCCTTTGCCACCGCGTGGCCGCAACAGTGGCACAGACAAGCTGATGACAGCCTAATGAATGGGTGGAGGGAGGAAGGGAGGAGCATCTTGGAGGTGTGTGGGTTGCAGAATCCGGGAACTTGGTGGGCCCTTGCCGCAGGGGCTGCAGCAGCAGGCGGCATGTACTGGAAACTAGGCCAAAAGTAGCACACAAAGACAAGAATGTCAGAAAGGACAACTGCAACAGGCGTACGTAAAGGAAGGAGTGTCAGGTTACTCATGGCTCACCCAGAGAAAATGGATGAACAATCACCAAAGATGACTGACACAGGATCAGGAACCAGAAGGCCGAGCTACGCACAGGAGCCACACTCTCAGCAGGCGTGGACGGCCCGTTGGGGGGAGCAACCTGCCAAAATACATACACAACCATGGACTTCATGCACAATAGAGATCATTAGCCATGAAGAACTGTATGCATGTTGCCAAACTACACATACACTCATATGCACAATCTTTGACAACTATGCCAGAGATGACGCATGCAAAGTGGCAAGAGACCTGCATTGACAGAGATGAGGCACTTTGGAGGGTGAGGAACACCTTTATTACTCAAACCCACACTAAGGGAAATGCATCAATATGAACAGACTCACAGGTCAATTGACTGAACATGTGGGACCTACGCTGGACACCCCCTTCACAACACGGATGTTGTAAATCCAAATGAACTGGCACACAAGTCAAGGGGATGAGCCAAACACCTCCTGCTGCACACGGAGAGGCTGCAATTCCCCATTGAGCCTGGTATGGGGATGTCCCACACTATGTCCACCCGTAGCATCCCGTATGTTTCAGAGGGAAGTTTTACACACATTGATGCCTTCACCAGAATCCAAAATCCATTAAAGATGACTGTCACGAAGGGTGACTATCAATTCATGGGAGTCATGCTACATGTTATGTGCCTCATGGTGAGTCGACATGTATGCAGGGTAACACAACATGCACAGAAGCAGTCCCCACACATTCCAAACACGTACCACCCCCAAAATGCCTTGCTGCAATCCTTACCCAAAATGACATTTCCCCATGTCCGTGCATGGAACGCTGATTCAGCACACGTTGCAATACTCATGAAGAATAGCAGGAAGACAACGATGACACGAGCAGACAACATGCACAAGATCCTGGGAATGACAGACACACAAGAAGTCAGTGCAAAGATTTTTCTCAGCATACATGGTCATTTACTAAACATGAACAATGTTGTCCCCATGCTAATTTTAAAGAAAGTGTCACTGCTAAAATGTGTGGAATGACATCATCACTCGAGTGACACATCAGAACACACATCTAAGTCACTTAGCATACAGTCAGCTGGACACACACATTGCTACACATGCCACCCAAGGCTACAAGCGTGCACACTCAGACCCAGTGACTCACCATTATGAGAAGAAGTTGCGTATGAGCTGACTCCGGATATCCTTCTCCTCCTCCTCCTCCTCCTCCTCACTTGCCTCGTGACCAAGCCCTTCATCCTCCACGGGTGGATGTTCCTGCTCATCCTGCTCCAGGATGAGTGGCACTGCCTTCTCCACTGCCATGTTGTGCAGCATGCAGCACACAAGGAAGATTTTGCAGACCTTCGCCGGTGCATATGGGAGGGACCCGCCTGTCTTGTGAAGGCACCGGAATCGACTCTTCAGGAGGCCAAACGTCCTCTCAATCACTCGCCTGGTCTGCCTGTGTGCATTGTTGTACCGGTGATCTGCAGCTGATCTTGGGTTGCGGAGAGGTGTCATCAGCCATGGCATGTTGGGATAGCCAGAGTCCCCTACATGGAAACATCATGTAAATAAGTGGGTCAGGAGATGCCGTAAGAGCCAAATATACCGCAACACACATGACAAACAGAGTATACCCACCAACAAGACATGCTCGTTCGTTGTGCAGCCGCAGCATCATTTGTAGCACCCTGCTATGCCTCATGATGTAGGCATCGTGTGCTGACCCTGGAAAACGTGCACAGACATGGGAAATCAGCATGTTAGCAAGACACACCACAAGGGCATTTATAGAGTGGTAATGTTTACGGTTGCGATAGGCTACCTCCTGTGCCTGTGGTGGTACCAAAGCCACATGTGTCCCATCAATGGAACCAATGACATGGGGCATCCCTCCCAGGGCACAGAAATCACCCTTGACACCTGTCAACTCCTCAGGAGTAGGAAAATGGATGAATTCATCAAAGTGCTCCAACATGGCTGCCAAAACATCACGCAGGACATGGCTGAACATTGTCTGTGACATGCCACCAACATCAGCTATGGTGAATTGAAACGTACCTTTGGCAAAAAATTTAGGGCTGACATCACCTTCATCTTGGGGGTCAGCGAGTAGGATACCTGTGTCGCGGTTGGAGGTGTTGTGCCAGCTTGTCGGTTAAGTCCTCAATCAACTGTTGAGTGAACCTGTAACGTCGGATGCAGGCACGTTCCCTCATGGCACCCAAGTCTGGCATTGGTTGGGGTACAGGCGGTGCCCTGCAGAAAATTGTATTGAATAACGAAGATTTAGAGCATACCAACATCAATGTCAATGAACAGAGCACATTCTAAACTGCTACTACACATCAGATAAATACAGAGTCTGGTCTGTGCAATACATCCAGGACACGTATGCCAGCTTGGTGATACTCCGACAAAAAGCCAGATACACCCGTTGATTGGCAAGTCTACATGACATGCCCTGAAGCGACCTGGGGGCCAGTCTGAGTGAACAGCCAGAGACATCACAGGAGTGACATACATCCACATAGCTGCATTTAAAGGATGTCATCTCAGACAGACAGCTGACGGCAAGCTAGACGCACAGGTCACATGGAATGTCAAATGTACAGATCAAACACATTGCAATGAAGGGGTACACGTGAAAACAGAAAACACAGACATTGAGACGACGCAGATATGTCCTCATGTGAAAATATGATGTCCGATGGATACAGACCCTGCTTACCTGGGAATCCACATGTGGCATGGTGTGCGTAGATGTGTGGCATGCCCATCTCCACACAGACACATGTTGGATGCAGCAACAGCAGATGTAGTTGACCAAACACTAACAGCAAGCTCATGGGAACACATGACACACACATGACATAGTCACATCGGGGCACGCTGATCGTGAAATGTCAGTTGTTAGTGTCCCTGTCCCTGGCATCAGGGGACAGTTGCGGGTGGTGGTGACTGTGCCATACCAGTGATGGTGTGCTTGACACGTTTGTACTACAGGCACACATGTGCAAAGTGTGAAGGGGAAGTGTGCCACATAGTGCCCCATCACATCTGACATGTGTACACAGGTCATCACACATCAATTGTGCAACTACATGAGAAGACATGTGTAATATCCCTGCCTGACACACCTAGGCCCTGCATATGAAAGTCTGCAATGACAATGACTTGATGTACAGCCTTGTGCGAGTCGGAGACCTCCATTCCTTTCGTGTACGCCTCCTATCTCTGAGAGCGTGTGTACGGTCCGTACCATGCGTACTCCTACGGCACCACTACTATAGTGATACGGACCGTACACACGTAATGGATGTGTGAGTACAGTGCGTATCACTATTGTAGCGGTGCCGTAGGGGTACGCATGTTACGGACCGTACACCCACTCTGAGAGCGTGCGTACGGTCTGTACCACGCATACTCCTACGGCACCACTACTATAGTGATACGGACCGTACACCGCGGGTGTACGGTCCGTATAACTATAGTAGTGGTGCCGTAGGAGTATGCGTGGTACGGACCGTACGCACGCTGTCAGAGCGGGTGTACGGTCTGTAACACGCGTACCCCTACGGCACCACTACAATAGTGATACGCACCGTACTCACACATCCATTGCGTGTGTACGGTCCATATCACTATAGTAGTGGTGCCGTAGGAGTATGCGTGGTACGGACCGTACACACGCTCTCAGAGCGGGTGTATGGTCCGTATGACTATACTAGTGGTCCCGTAGGAGTACGCTTGGTACGGACCGTACGCACGCTCTCAGAGCGGGTGTACGGTCCGTAACACGCGTACCCCTACGGCACCACTACAATAGTGATACGCACCGTACTCACACATTCATTGCGTGTGTACGGCCCGTATCACTATAGTAGTGGTGCCGTAGGAGTACGTGTGGGAAGGACCGTACACACGCTCTCAGAGCGGGTGTACGGTCCGTATCACTATAGTAGTGGTCCCGTAGGAGTACACATGGTACGGACCGCACGCACGCTCTCAGAGCGGGTGTACGGTCCGTAACACGCGTACCCCTATGGCACCACTACAATAGTGATACGCACCGTTGAAGTACTGGGTTTTTCAGAACCCAGCGGTGCCAGGGAACACACCCGAAGACTTCGAGTTCTTCCTGTCTCAGACCACAGAAACACAGAGTCTTCTAGGTGAAGTCAAAGATCGAATTTATTGGCTGCAGACCAATCACAGGTATCCGAGAAGTACACCACGTTGTATGTTCTCAAGAGACTGCCCCGAACCAAAACCCAGTCTTCTCTTATATACGGAATATTACGCTCTGGGCAACACCGCCCCTATTTTACAAGTGGTTATTCACATATTTTACTACAAACGAAAACAACAGAGTCATGATGATGATCCCACATTTCAGTTCGGTCAGCCCACAATTATTTACCCAGCAAGGCTCAGAACCCTCATCAGATATCAGCAGACCCCAATTAAAAAGGGGTACCTCCTCCTCGTAAAACAAGCCATAAAGCAGGAAACAGAGTCAGATGTGAAAGGGATTAGTCAGGGTTCGTGTGGGATGAAAGACTTTATGGTGTGTCAAGCCCTGATTCTAATCTCATTTGGCCTAGTAAAAGGAACTGGTCGGACAGGACTGACCTCGGGCAGCGGAGTCATTTCGCACAGGTCACAAAGATGTCACAGAAGGTGTACGTGTCCTTTAGGCCTAGGCATGGCCTTAGCGCGCAGCCTATGTGAGGGCAACCATAAAATGGCTACCGCTCTAAAATGGAACCCGAGGATTCAATATGTAGTATCGTATACAAGGACGTTTCATCGATGAAACGTAATGAAAACACTCGTACATATCGCATTTGCCATTTGCGGTTCGCTGATTCCAAAATCGGCATGATAGGGCCATGCCTCCAACGTGGTCCCGAAATTTACAGTACCACACCGTATCCACGCTATGGATGTGTGAGTACGGGGTGTATCACTATTGTAGTGGTGCCGTTCGTGTACGGGTACGTGTGAAACGCACCGTACATGTTTTTGGATTCTAAAATTACATAGGGGACAAGTATTAGGCCCAAAATGCATGCTGGTTGTCATGGATACAGAGATTTCAGTTGGAATGTGGCCATCATGTGGGCTTGAAAAGTCAGTTGGGCCAAAAATTACAATGTTGCAAAGTGGTGTTTGCCTTGCTGTGATGCTCAAAATTTGAACCATGCAAATTTGTGTAATTGGTGTAAGTTTAAAGGGATTGGAGGAAACGTAGGATACACATGAGTCTGATCAATCACTCTGTACTCCTGTAAATGAAAGCCCCCAGCAAGACAGATATAAGTCAGACAGAACCCATGAGAGGGCACTTGCCTGCACAACTTTCCTGTCGACCACACTGCTGCTGTCTGTGCTTCCTCTGGCACCATATCGCGGACTGTGGAGAGGGCCCAGCCATTCACACTTGAGGAGAATGAGGCATTGCTGAATGTCCTCCTCCCACAGTACCCCAGCCTGTATGGGAGACCAGGGGAGCAGGTGAGTGCTGACTCCACTAACTTTGACTGTGCACCTTTTTTGTGACTGTCACTTCTGGCTTTGTGTCCAGGTGTGACAGACATGCAATGTTGTTTAGAGTGGGTCCCGGGGGGGGAAAGGCTTATGTCTCTCATGCAGAACATGAGGTAGTTCCTGTGTGCACTCCTCACTTGCATTGTGCTTACTGTGACATTCACTGCATAGTGCATGACACATTCAGCCTGGCAAATCCTTGGTGGCATTTTTGGGCAATTGTCCTGAGGTGATTCAGTGGTCCCCCCGGTGTGACAGGTGACTGTACCCACAGATGTGTATGAGTTGAGTGGACCTGTGGTGAGAGTGTCCAAGTGATGTGTACGCCTTCCTGGACTTTGATGTGTGTGAATGTTCATTGTCATGTGGGTGAGTGTCTATGTGAAGTGTTGCACCACAGCTGCATGGAGGAGGCAACAGCTCTACCCATATGATGTGAGAAGTAAGCCATGCTGTGTTTCTGACTTGCTGAGCTAGCCCCACACCTGTGACACCCCACAGGCAAGTGGCACATGTGCAGAGTGAGATTTGTATCCGCTGTGGCCAATGGCAGGTGATTGATCTGTGCCTGTATGTGTCTGTGTACTCTGCTGAGGTTGCGTCTGTGGCCTGGGGCATGTAACTGCTTTGAGGTGCTGTCCATCATCCTGGTGTTGCATGTGATGCACAGTGTATGCCATGATCAGGGAGTGTGTTGCACCCCTCCTGCCACCTGTGTACTTTCAATGCCATGTAGTGCATTGGGACTTCCACAGAGGCCAATGTCCATATGAGGAAGAAGAAATTCCTTGCCACCATCCTATGCCCTGTTAAACATATCAAAGATGTTCAAATGTGTGTCTCTGTGACATGGAGCAGGTGTAGTGATGTTGTCTCACTTTGTCATCCTCACAGGTAACTGCCAACGAGAAGGGGGTCATCTGGAAGCGGGTCGTCAGGGCCGTGAGATCGGCGGGGGATCGCAGTCGGCGCCTAGCCCAAGGCAGAAAACGGTGGCAGGACATCCGGTGCTGGACCCGGCGGATCGCCCGGGTCCAGCTGGGGCTCTCACCTCCACGCCCCCACAGTGGGCGCCGACACCTGACCCCCCACATGACGCTTGTCCTGGCGGTGGTCTTCCCTGACCTGGATAGGCAGTTACAGGAGGGACAGCAGCAAGGAAGGGGTAGGTACATGTCTGTTTGTTGTGTTGTGTGTCACCAGCTTTTGGAGGTGCTCTGTAGCCTGGATACAGGGTTTATATGTGCAGTGCATATTCTCTTCCCCAAAGTCAACCGGTGCTCTTATTCATCCCTTCCCCTCCTTGACATGTGTCCCCTGGTCTGTGTGTAATCACGATTGCACATGGTCATCTAGGCTGCCAGTTAATCCAAGTGCACATTGTTTTATGCATCATGTGTGAGGGTGGTCTGTGACATGTGTTGGTACCTTGCCTGTGCCCTGTCCTGTTCACTCAGTTGGGGGTCCATATTTTTTGGCACTGATGATGAGTCTCAACATAGGAGTGTGAGGTTTCAAATGGACACACTTGCAGCATGCATGACCAATGTTGTAGCCTCAGACATGATGTGCATGAGTGGGAGATATGCATAGTGCCAGGATGGTTGCTCATGTTACAGTCAGATCATTCCAGGAACAAGGAGCAGTGTGCCCACTACAGCCCCCTGAGACACCCTTGCCTCGTGATCATGTGTGTCATCCAACACTGTGCCCATTCTCTGTGTGTTCAGCATTGGTTGGCCTCTGTGGCATTGTTCCCTGGCCTCATTTGTATTTATCCAAAGTGTGCTACATGTGTCCACTGGACAGGGAGACCCCATTTGGCTTGTGCATACTCACACTGGGCAGTGCCTGTGTGTCTATTCACAACTATCTGTTGATGGTTGTTTGTCACAAATATGTGTTGCCAGCCTCACAAGGTGATGTGGAGTACATTTGGGAATTCTTGCAGCACATTTTTGTAAACCCTGATTAAGAGGTGTCACTTCTTGATCTGTCTCAACCACATTGTCTCAGGTATGGGGGGTTTGTGCAGGCGAGGCCTACATGGCCAAACCTTATGTCTCCTTGCCAGGTCTGACCTGTGTGTGATAATTGGCTGGACAGAGACTCAACGTGCAGTGACCCAGTCATGTTGTGCAGGGTTTAATGTTTGTGCTCTGCAGCATGTGTCAATTGTTTAAATACATGATTCCTGCTCATACATTTTTTGCACCAGTGTGTGGTCCAGATGCTACGTAGTTTGGTCTTTGTGTGCTGACATCTGTGTGAACATTCTGGCTTGCCATGAGGGTGTCTCCTCAGTGCAGGTATGCCTTTTTACAACACAATTGCAGGCCCATTAGCTAATGCATTGTCCTGGGTTTGGACATGTGTGCCACTCCACATGACAGGCAGTGGGTCAGATGTGTTGCCAACTGTGTCATCAGGTAACGGATGGGCATGTGACAACTGACATAATTCAAGTTGTTAGTCAAAAAGTATTGTACCTTGGTACTCACAACACTTGTCAACAGGTCTTCATGTTTTCTATGCTTTAGTTTGATGTTTTGTTGTTAAGTACAATAATGTGTCTGCATGACAGATGTCTCCCAAGGAAGTGCACAACAAACCACCTTTACACTTTCAGGGAACACGCTGACACATTTTAGAAGAAGCCACTGTTCTAATAAGACTGTTTTGCAGATTATACATATACATGTTCCCACAGTGTTGTGGAATTTGGGTAAGTCCTTGGTTGTTGGTGATACCAACTTACGAGTGTCAAGTCATCAAGACCTCCGTGGGCCCATGTATATGTACTTTCTGCAACACCATTTCTTTTGGACAGTGGCTTCTTTAAATAAGGCTTACAGCTTCTTCAATGACTGGGTAAATGTAGTTTTGTGTGCACCTCCTTGTGAGACATCTTTTATACAGACACATGTGTGTTCTGTTCACAAAATGGCACATTCCCACATTCTAAACATGTTGATTGTATAAAGTATTGTAATTCCCAAGGGACCAAACTTTTTTCATTTTGGGTTCAAAAGTACTTACAGGTCTCTGAGTGTGGGGACACCTTTAGTATTGAGGTGTGTTAGTTTGCCTTGGGTGCACCACTCCTGTTTCTTTCAGGGTAAACAAGAGGTGGCATGACTTCATTGTATTGCTGTGCTCAGCTGTTCCCAGACACTAGCTTCTCAGTATATTTCTCATTCAAGTTTTGGGCTGGTGTGTCCTATTTCTCCTTGTGTCCAAGTGGCATGGTGGGTCTACCAACTGGGGAGTACAGGGCTTACATATGTGCGGAGTAATGTAGCTGTTACTCATGATGCATTGCCTGATATGCACTGTGACCTATTGGTTTTGTACTCATGTGTCAGATGTATACAGGTGACTGATGTTTTTCTGTATCTTCACCTTGCCCACAGCATCATCATTGGAAACCGAGGGAGACACCTGCACGGATCTGCACCAGTGCCACCAGTGCTGGCGAGTCTGCAGGAGCCAGTGGCACGGAGGGCGAGGGGAGTCAGTCAGAGGACCTGTCTGGTGGCAAGCCCAACTACGATGCAGAGGGGTCTGAGGCTGACCTCATCGAGGGGGTGGAGGCTGCTACAACACCTGGCAGCAGCCCAACATCTGTCCCCGCCTCCTCCATTCTCATCACCGTCCTCCCAGTTGCTCCGGTCCCTTCTGTCCGTGCAGAGCACCACCATGTCTCCTTCGTGCCAGGCACCGCACCCCCTGCCCCTGTCACCTCTGCTGCCCTCAGTGCTGAGTCTGTGGACATACAGCGGCAGTTGCAGGTTGGGCAGTCATCGGTGCTGCATGTCCTCCATGGCCACACCACACTGCTGACACAGATGGTGTCGTTCATGGAGGGCATGTCAGCAACAATGTCTGACCAACGCAGGTTTCTGCAGTCCATGGACTCTTCCCTGACGGCAGCAGTGGCTCTCCTGCAGCGCTTCGTCCCCCCCCTACCCCAGCCCCATCCACACTTCCCTCTCCCATACCTGTCCCATGCACACCCAGACATTCCCAAGCACGCACCCCACCAGACACAGGCAGCACACCACCAAGTAAGGGCAAGCACACACCTCCTGGCACGCACACTCAGGGGGATGTAGACACACTCACTGGGTCTGGGGCAAAAAGACATACACGCAGCCACAGTCTGAGTCCGCACGCCTCACAACCCAGTCCCTCCAAAAGCACTCCCCTTGGCTCCCCTGCCAAACTGTCACCCAAAGAGGACTACATGGCTGAGTGGGCCCTCACCCCCACCGTGACACCACCACGCAAGCGGGCGAGGAAGTCCCCGGGCAGGGGAGTTGAGTCCACCCCCATGTCTACCCCCTCCCCCAAGAGCGCTGCACCCCATCCCTCGGACCCCTCCCTCCGTTGGCCCTGGGGTTTCTTCCGGTGCAGGGGTTACTCTGGACGCCCTGGCAGAAGTGTGCAGCGCCGTGCTCACCTCCACCTTTGGCGCTGCCCCACCCCCTGTGGTGGAGACGTCCACCCCTGCACCCACCACACCTACCCTTCCTCCTCCTGTCCCTGTGGTGCCTGGTCCTTCCCCACATGATGCCCCCCCCCAGTCGACGAACCTGAGGGTTCCACTGTGCAGGCAAGCTAGGGAAAACGCGTGCCCATGTGTCCCCACAAGGACTCCAATTATGGACTGGGCATTGGCCTTTGTATATAGTGTTCTTGATCAAATTATTTTCAATGCTGAATAAAGCATTTTATTTTTACTTTGAACACTATTGCATTTCAGGTATTGATGTTGGTGCTGAGGCTCCAGGAGTTGGTGTTGTGGTAATGTGTTATGGTTCTGAGAAATGTTCTAGTCTGATGGTCATGAGGTGGACCGTGTTATCTGCTTGCCATCACAAGGTCTCTGCAAATAACTCATTGTTAGTGTGTGTTATTTTGGTTTGGAGACATTGTCCCAAGGAGTGTTCCTTCCTCTGTGGCACCTGACATCTTCCCTGCAAAGAGTTGCACAATTGTTGTGCTGACCTGTGTCTACATTTCCTTTGTTGGTGACGGATCCCTTCAACTATGGCCATGCCTGCTCAGCTATGTCTCCGGCTGCATCGTCTGTGCCATCCTTGCTAGTCACTGTACTTGTGTATTGGGTATGTTGAAATGCCTTCATGGAGAAATTCTCCCTTTTCAGCACTATGCATGTGTGTAATCCCGGACTAGCACACATATGGTACTTGTTCTGCAGGGTATTTGGGCACCTGACTCACAATTGTGGGCATTGTATCTGTGGGATATCCACCCTATTCCATCCATGAGAGACAACACCTTGGTGGCTGGCCCAGCACCTGTATATTCCTATCAGTCCTGGGATGTACGTGACAGTGTGTGTTCCCTTTGGCTCTCTTAGTTTAGTAGGCAGTGACATGACTATAAAGTCTTGTGGCATGGTCTCAGTGTGTGTATTGTGCTGCATTCGCCAGGGGTGGATATGCATGTGTTATTTGTCCTCACACTCACATGTGGTGTGTCATGCAGTGGGGGAAAGACATCCATCCTCATGGGAGTGGGACACTGCTGTTAGTGATGTGTTGTTATGGCACTATCTTCATAGTCCAAAGTTAGGGATGCGTACATACACCCATGGAGTTGTGGTCATCTGATAATGATGTACACCCCCCCTTGTCTCTGTCCACTGCTGGGAGTCCTCTGCACCCACCCCTCTTATTACAGGCCACTGCTGGGAGTCATATACACCCACCCCTCACATGTCTGTCCACTGCTGGGAGTGATATGCACCCACCCATATATGTCTGTCCACTGCTGGGAGTGATACGCACCCACCCCCATGTCTCTGTCCACTGCTGGGAGTCCTCTGCACCCACCCCTCTTATTACAAGCCACTGCTGGGAGTCATATACACCCACCCCTCACATGTCTGTCCACTGATGGGAGTGTTATGCACCCACCCATATATGTCTGTCCACTGCTGGGAGTGATATGCACCCATCCCCATGTCTCTGTCCACTGCTGGGAGTCCTCTGCACCCACCCCTTTTATTGCAGGCCACTGCTGGGAGTTATATACACCCACCCCTCACATGTCTGTCCACTGCTGGGAGTGATATGCACCCACCCATATATGTCTGCCCACTGCTGGGAGTGATATGCACCCATCCCCATGTCTCTGTCCACTGCTGGGAGTCCTCTGCACTCACCCCTCTTATTACAGGCCACTGCTGGGAGTCATATACACCCACCCCTCACATGTCTGTCCACTGCTGGGAGTGATATGCACCCACCCCCATCTCTGTCCACTGCTGGGAGTCCTCTGCACCCACCCCTCTTATTATAGGCCACTGCTGGGAGTCATATACACCCACCCCTCACATGTCTGTCCACTGCTGGGAGTCCTCTGCACCCACCCCTCTTATTGCAGGCCACTGCTGGGAGTCATATACACCCACCCCTCACATGTCTGTCCACTGCTGGGAGTGATATGCACCACCCATATATGTCTGTCCACTGCTGGGAGTGATATGCACCCACCCCCATGTCTCTGTCCACTGCTGGGAGTCCTCTGCACCCACCCCTCTTATTACAGGCCACTGCTGGGAGTCATATGCACCCACCCCTCACATGTCTGTCCACTGCTGGGAGTGATATGCACCCACCCCCATGTCTCTGTCCACTGCTGGGAGTCCTCTGCACCCACCCCTCTTATTACAGGCCACTGCTGGGAGTCAGATACACCCACCCCTCACATGTCTCTCCACTGCTGGGAGTGATATGCACCCACCCCCATGTCCCTGTCCACTGCTGGGTGTCCTCTGCACCCTCCCTCTTATTACAGGCCACTGCTGGGAGTCATATACACCCACCCCTCACATGTCTGTCCACTGCTGGGAGTCCTCTGCACCCATCCCTCTTATTGCAGGCCACTGCTGGGAGTCATATACACCCACCCCTCACATGTCTGTCCACTGCTGGGAGTGATATGCACCCACCCATATATGTCTGTCCACTGCTGGGAGTTATATGCACCCACCCCCATGTCTCTGTCCACCCCTGGGAGTCCTCTGCACCCACCCCTTTTATTACAGGCCACTGCTGGGCGTCATATACACCCACCCCTCACATGTCTGTCCACTGCTGGGAGTCCTCTGCACCCACCCATATATGTCTGTCCATGCTGGGAGTGATATGCACCCACCCCCATGTCTCTGTCCACTGCTGGGAGTCCTCAGCACTCTCCCCTATTATTACAGGCCACTGCTGAGAGTCATATACACCCACCCCTCACATGTCTGTCCACTGCTGGGAGTCCTCTGCACCCACCCCTCTTATTGCAGGCTACTGCTGGGAGTCATATACACCCACCCCTCACATGTCTGTCCACTGCTGGGAGTGATATGCACCCACCCATATATGTCTGTCCAGTGCTGGGAGTGATATGCACCCACCCCCATGTCTCTGTCCACTGCTGCGAGTCCTCTACACCCACCCCCCTTATTACAGGCCACTGCTGGGAGTCATTTACACCCACCCCTCACATGTCTGTCCACTGCTGGTAGTGATATGCACCCACCCATATATGTCTGACCACTGCTGGGAATCCTAGGCAGCCACACACCCACCCACCCACCTCCCTTGGTACAGTACACTGCTGTCCTGGGCCTACACACACACCAATATAATGGTGATATGCTGCACCAGGCCGTAAGCCAACATTCCTGGCGTGTGTACGCCTTGTATCCCAAATGTACTGGTGCCGTAGGGGTAAGTGTGATATGGACCGTACCCCCGCATTCAGATGGTGTGTACGGTCTGTAACACGCGTACCCCTACGGCCCCAATCCAATAGTGATACGGCCCATACCCACACTATGAATGTGTGGGTACGATCCGTATCACTATAGTGGTGGTGCCCTAGTAGTACGCGTGGTACGGCCCGTACACATGCTCTGAGAGCGTGTGTATGGCCCGTGCCACTATAGTAGTGGTGCCATAGGAGTACGCGTGGTACGGTCCGTACCACGCGTACCCCTACGGCACCACGACAATAGTGATACGGACCGTACCCACGCAATGGATGTGTGAGTACGGTGCGTATCACTATTGTAGTGTTGCCGTAGGGGTACGCGTACACGTCTACTTCCGTTGTTGCGGGACGCAGGGATTGGTGGACACGCCCCCCGAAGTGACCAGACCCTGGAGGTAATGTATGTCCTCAATATTGTAGGTTTTAATTTTGGTAGGGGGCATGTTTCCTGCCCCTCACCCCCCCTTGGCCCCTGGGTGTTCTTCTCACCTTCTGCTGTGTTTGCGTCGGGTTCGGTGCACCAGGTCGTATGCTAAGAGGGCCAGGATGACACGTAGGATGGGGTCCATGGCTGTCCGTCGCGTACCGGGGCTCCGTTTTCGCTTCGGACTCAGTTTTCCGGGAGTTTTTGCCTGCCATAAACAAATAGCTGTGTGGAGTGACGTAGAGACGATTCGTACTTGCTGGTCCATAAAACGCTGCCTGAATCCGTACAGATGTCGCGTATGCGCTGTCCCGGATCAGACTCATTGGTATTTTTTAGCCGTACGGTGTTTTGTACGTTTCGTACGGAAATGGTATTTCTGTACGAATCGTACTTGCTGGATTGTACGGTGGATTTCCCGGGTACGAGTCGTACGGGGAATACGCTCCGTACGACGAATCGTACCCGGGTTTTACAGGATCGAAATCGGCACCTAATTGTTAATTAATTACAAATAAATTACTTTCCATCTTTTAACCCTATAAAACCCACAACCAGCAGCTAAAATGTACCCCAAAAAATTAAAAACACAATTGACATTATAAAATCTCAATTAAATAAATATTAATAAACAAAAAATTTTCATGCATTTTTTATAACGAAGGGTATCATTACGATGGCGGACGGAAAAGCCCTCCAACCCCCGTGCTTCAGGACAAAAATGCCCGCATGTTCCTTGGCAAATCCGGTGGCCCCATTACGATGCGATGCATGTGAAATCCAACAGCGGCGGTCAGATTTAATAAAAAAACGCCTGCCACGTCTGTAATTACAGAAAATCCTACCACTGCGGATGGAAAAGCTGTGGAATGCATTAAAAAGGCCGATTCACACACGGTATGACCGCAAGTGAAATTATGATGAGATGGCAGAGCTGGCATAACGATCATTGCATTGCGACCACTGAGGTCGCGCTAAGAGATAAATGGTGATCAAATGCAACTTCAGTACCAGGCCTCCCAGTTTGCCTGTCCTCTCCATTGCCCTCAAACACATCTGACACGCACCAATGATACACCCCCAAGTTAGTAAAAACCAATTAAATCTCTGCTCAACATGGAAAATACACCTGACAGACATTCCTCATTTTGATACACCCACCTAGCAGAGTATAAAACCAACCCCTTCCCTGACCTTCATCCTTTGCACAACTACAGCATTGAAGGGCCATACACCACAGCTGTTAGAAGAGGCAAATTATCACACAGCACACCATCACACCCACTTACATCAACACACAGCAACACTTCCAACACACACACCTGACACACCTTACACATCTCCACCAGCACCTTCCTCCCTACACTCATCTCTAATTTGCACAGCATACACGTGTCACAAAAAAAAATGCCTTCGTTCACAGACAAGGAGTTGTCAGTGATGGTAGATTGAATAATCAGAGTAGAACCACATTTGTTTGGAAGCATGGTCCAACAGACCCCACTTGTTAGAAGAAATCAAATGTGGGAAAAAATTGTCAACAAAGTCAATGCAGTAGGGACCACCCTGCACACACTGCATGACATCAGGAAGAGGTGGCATGACCTTAAGACCAGGGTGAAATACCGTGTCAACGGGAACCATAAGGCAGCTCAGAGAACTGGATGTGGCCCTCCCATTCTACCACTAACATTCACTGAAAGGGAGGAAAAGGTGCTTGCCATCCTTCATCCAGAGAGTCTCACAAGAAAGCTGGGGGAGTGGATACCGGTAATTACCAACAAATGTATCCCATTACACTGCCATGGACTGTCTTGCACAACCATAGAGCTACACTTTCAAGACCAACATGCACTTATGTACAGCATACTCTTTCCAACACATGTCTCACATATCTACCATTTTCTTCCTCTGATGTACCTCAAAGGTAGGTAGCCATATTTCCATGGGGTATGGGTACAGGTAGCCAGCACTACAACTCCCACCAGGCCGTCTTGCCTCACAGCTGAGCAGGATGGAACACTCTTCCACCCCAGAGCCATATGTAACCTATTCCCTTCCTCTGCTGTACCTCACAGGGAGGTAGCCTTCTTACCAGGGAGGGGGGTGGAGACAGGCAGCCAGCACCACAACTCCATCCAGGCCCCCTTGCTTCACAGCTGAGCAGGATGGAACACTCCCCAGAGCCACGTGGCAGCCATTTCATTGCTCTGCTTCACCTCAAAGGGGGATAGCCAGATCATGCTCTCTTCCATCACCCCTGAACAGGCGGGAGCTCTCCCCCATCCCAGGACCATGTGGCAGGCATTTCATTCCTCTACTTTACCTTACATGAAGGCAGCCATCTCATGCTCTCTTGCATCACCCTTGAACAAGATGGAACACTCCCCCACCCTAGAGCCATGTGTTACCTATTCCCTTACTCTGTTTCATCTTACAAGTAGGTAGCCTTCTCACCAGGGAGGGGGTGGTGGGGACAGGCAGCCAGCACTACAACTCCAACCAGGCTTCTTTTCATCACAGCTGAGCAGGATGGAAAACTCCCCCAACCCAGAGCCATGTGGCACCCAGATCCCTCCACAATGCCTTCTAATAGGTAGGTAGTCCGCTCACTAGGAAGGGGGTTGTTGGGACTTGACAACAACACTACAACTCCCACAAGGCCATCTGGCCTCCCTGCCAAACAGCATGGAGCACCCTCCCCACACCAGAACCATGTGGCAGCCATCTCCCTCCACGGTGCTTTCTAACAGGTCAGCTCATGCACCCTGTCCTACTTCTCAAACTGCATGGAGCTATATGACCACCACATCCCTCACTTGTTATCCAACTCTGTACAGCTCCATATGTCACATCCAGTGCACACACAGCTAAGCCCACGTATATGTCACATAAATCACACTTTGAATCACAAAGTCCTATGCAAATAAATGCTGGGCCCAATCACGCAATACACACAATGCAATGTGTAAGTCCCATTGTTTCAAAGCATGAAGGTTCATATTAACACAACACTTGCATTGACACTCAGTCAAACTACCCAAACCACATGATGTCAAAGCAAAATGACAAACAGAAATTAGGAAGTTGTGGCATAGCTGAAACAGATTCTTGGAAAAAAGTCTACAATATCCCAGCCTAAACTAAAGTGGATGAGCACCAAGTTGGTAGATGATGATATGTCCTTGTAAACACACTATCTGTACATGTCAAATGGTTGGTATTTACATATCACCTAGCTAACAAGTAATGTATGTACCTCTACTTCATGTCATAATGCCGATAAACTTTTACCAATACCAAGTGATTGTAATGTAAAAAGTTTGGTTTCTCAACTACAACATCCAAAACAGGGTCGCCAAAGTTGTGGAGTGTACTTAACATGCTGACAATCAGGAGATTCACAATCAACAGCTGACGAGACCACCACCAACCCACAGAGCGAGTCCCCCCCCCGGAACTTGAACTCTCAGATGCAGATTCTCTTCGTTTCTCAGATGAGGAACACCAACCTGGCCCCTCAGGACTGCCAGGGCGCACTCAGTCTCAGGGCCTCATTATCTCCACTACCACCACCACAACTCTCAAAACAGCAGCAACAACAACTACGTCGACCCCTACTACAACGACCTGTGCAACAGACACCTCCACCATAACCTACCGCTGCCAGCAACACTGTCCCTGGCTCAGTGGTTACCTTGGTCAGAACTATGACACACTGACAACCATACAAATCATCAATGGGGGGGAGGGAAAAAGAAGCGGTGGTCTATTCAGCTTCCAATGGTTAGTACAAAAGAGGGGGGGGAAATAGACCACTTGTCCTGTGTACCAGGGTCTTATTTAACGTGGATGGTTGTCGTTAAAAAACCCTCATATACGTACACAAGTCGCAGGCGGTATATGTTGGTTCTCCGCCTTCATGTGTCGTAATAGCATTATCATTGGGTTTTTTTTGTCCAAATGCTCGCCTCCCCATGGAGGAAGACCAACTGGTTCTGCAGTAGTGGTCAGAGAGATAAAAAAAGAGGGTGTGCTCGTGCTCAGTGAAAAGGTGATTCTGGAAATAAAAATCCTGCTGTCAAAACTCTTTTTCTTTATTCTTGAGATATTTGACTTGGGAGATTAAAATCGTGAACGTGCATGTGGAGACCTAGTTATTGGTCTGATGCACTGGTTATTGTCTATAAGAGGTCTGGTCTACATGTTTCAGCCTCGTGCAGAGTCTAGAGGCTTTCGTCAGGACCAAGGGGGATTAGGGAGAGCTATCTTCGGCTCACCTTGTGAATTCTGGGGGCGGTTGTAGTGTACTCACCACCCTTGATGTAAGGAGTCAGATCTTTTAGTACCTGTTCCGGCAGACCCACTTGTTCTGACTCTGACGTTATCCTGGGACGTAGGTCCCAGGATAACGTCAGAGTCAGAACAAGTGGGTCTGCCGGAGGAACCGCAACAGGTTTTCTACCACCTGACTAATATCCTGAAGCAAGATGTACAATTCCAAAACAAGGAACAGGTACTAAAAGATCTGACTCCTTACATCAAGGGTGGTGAGTACACTACAACCGCCCCCAGAATTCACAAGGTGAGCCGAAGATAGCTCTCCCTAATCCCCCTTGGTCCTGACGAAAGCCTCTAGACTCTGCACGAGGCTGAAACATGTAGACCAGACCTCTTATAGACAATAACCAGTGCATCAGACCAATAACTAGGTCTCCACATGCACGTTCACGATTTTAATCTCCCAAGTCAAATATCTCAAGAATAAAGAAAAAGAGTTTTGACAGCAGGATTTTTATTTCCAGAATCACCTTTTCACTGAGCACGAGCACACCCTCTTTTTTTATCTCTCTGACCACTACTGCAGAACCAGTTGGTCTTCCTCCATGGGGAGGCGAGCATTTGGACAAAAAAAACCCAATGATAATGCTATTACGACACATGAAGGCGGAGAACCAACATATACCGCCTGCGACTTGTGTACGTATATGAGGGTTTTTTAACGACAACCATCCACGTTAAATAAGACCCTGGTACACAGGACAAGTGGTCTATTTCCCCCCCCTCTTTTACACTGACAACCATACCAGGCAGGATCCTTCACCAGTGGTTTATGTACACGACAACCCACTGGGCTCAATAGCACAGAGTTACCCCATAACTAGTCTCTAACGATATTTGTGGATATGTATTTACCTCTACTATGCGGGACGACCTTTTTCCGCTAATCACCGTTCTCCATCCTGCGGTGCCCAGCTGTGAACCACCACCACAGCTGTATCACCCTAGGACAAGTGACACGACCTTTGTGTGCACTTTGCCCGCACCCGTTCCCTTCCCTCCTCCCCCCCTCTCTCTTTCCTTTCTCATCTGTTTTACACACTACACCTTCCCAGCCTACAAGTTAGCTTAGGCAGGGTGGGAAGTATAAATAACAGTCATTGCGGCCACTGGAGGCGCCCGCCGCCACCCCACCGCATCACACCTTCATGTTAGGAGCTGGGTCATGCCCGGCAAATGTACCGGGAGACACACACTATACATTTAGGATTACCCACCTAACCCGGGTTCTAGCCGCATACGCTGGTTCATTCCGCGCAACTACACGCATGCGCGCTCCCAGAACACAGCGTTAGCTCTCTCACACATGCGCATTGACTCCAGAAGCATGATGGGGCATGACGGGGCAAACGGAAGCAGGCACCTCCTGCCTGACCCCGAACTCACGCTGATAAACACAGCCACATTCACCAGCTCATTACCTGCGAGCTGGCATCTGGACAGGGTAGGCTACAAGCGCCGACACCCGAGTAAACCGTGAGTAATTGAGGGGCGCCATAACCAGTTTGGGGCAAACTGCTAGAGGGACCTTACACCCACCTGTGCCTGCTTGTGGCCGTCTTGTCTCCCTTCCGCCACCGCAGCCTACTGTACCGCGGCCGCCGTGCGGAGGGGGACTTCAATCCCCAGGCTCCTGAGCGCCGGAAGCCGGCGTAGCAGCCTACGTGCCTGGAGGCGCTTTAAATTCATCACGGCAACGGCGGAGCGGGTGCCGTAACCAGTTTGGGGCAAACTGCTAGAGGGACCTTACACCCACCTGTGCCTGCTTGTGGCCATCTTGTCTCCCGCCGCCGCAGCCTACTGTACCGCGGCCGCCGTGCGGAGGGGGACTTCAATCCTCCTGAGCGCCGGAAGCCGGCGTAGTAGCATACGCACCTGGAGGCGCTTTAAATTCCATCACGGCCCCCGCGTCGTGGGACAGCGCGCGGGTAATGCCGGGCTAAGCCCGGGCAAAGGGTGGGCCGTCTGTGGCCATCCGGGGCTGAAGGTGGCTGGGCTGGGCCACCCCCTAAGGCCGGCATTTAAAAGGTACTGTTTGCTATAGATACCTGTTAAAGGAGAATGGTGAAAAGGAAAATAAATGGTGCAAAAGGCAATGGAGGGGGCGTTGCTACTCTGGACTCGTACCTGGTGAAAGTATCTAGCATGCTTAACGATGAAATAGAAAGAACTGAAAGGAGACTTTCATTGGATCCAGGACTTACCACCATTGCGATGGTCCATGAAGAACCAGAAGGGATAGTGTCCCAGACGGAGCCCACAGCATCTGGTCTTCCCAGGGATTCAATAGAAAATGATAAGAGTAATCATGATCAGTCCCTCAGATCCTCTTTAACAGGTTATATTGATGATATCGTACCTAGTATTATCCCCCCTCCCGCCCAAAAGAAAAGACGATGCACTAGGGCTGGTGGGGTGGTGTCATCAAGCAAGGTTGATCCTCCGAAGGGGATAGGAGTACAAAAGCCCAGGCCTAAAACAGCCAAACCTAATACCCTTAAACCTCCTTTAGAGGATCAAATGGAATCTCTATGGGCTGTATTTAAAGGAAAACTAGATCTTATCTTGGTTCCTATTTTAGCTAGGATATCCTCCTTAGAGGAAAAAGTGATTGGTATAGAAAGGAGGTGTGGGGTAAATTGTCCTTCTAACCCTCCCTCAGATTGTTGCGACTTACTCCTTTTGGAGCCAGTGTCCCAGCCAGCTATCCCAAGAACTCCAGTTACACTTCTGTCTCAATCCCTGAGTCAGGCTGATACCTAACCGGGAATGTAGACCCTAGTCTGAAGGAGCAAATTTTAGTCTCCAATGGTGCTACGAATATCAGGGTCCCAGTAAAACCGGGTAAGGGGGCTACTCTTCCAAACTCTATTATCAGTCCTGATGCTCTGTGTGGCCACCATATGACCTCTATAGATAGAGAAGCATTCCAGCTTATACCTGAGGCCTCGCCCCTAGTACTTGTCCTAGCAAATGTACCTTGTTTAAGTCCTGGTAAAGAAGAACTTGCAGGTAATTTAATTGACAAAGCCCTTTATTGGTTATCCAACAATATGAGGATCTCCGATAGGGGCAAACAACAACTAGCCAAGGATATCATAATGGCCAGAAGGGTACCTTGGCTGGGAACGAGTAAGAAGAGATTTGGGGGTGACTGTATAGTTGTACATTTTTCAAATCCCCAAGCATTGCTGATTGTACTAGCTAACTTATTCCCCCCACAACTTAGGAGTTCTCTTATAATCCCACTAACCTTAGAATTCTTCTATGATCGACTGTGGTGTAAAGGGTCTAATTCTAGGTCCAGCTCAATGCCCATTCACAAACGCCCGCTAATGATAGGGGGCTTATCATCTTTTTCTGATGGAATTAACCTGAGGAATCGTTATGGGGTCCTGACAGACATGGAGGATTGTGGATTTACTGCTGAGTCCAGGTCATATTGTCTTCAATAGTCCATATAGGGAGATTCAACTGAATAGCCATCTGGTACAGGTTAATAAGGGTGACCATCTAGGACCAACCTTACCCACATGTATTTTGGTGGAATTAATGAGGATCATAGAGACTTCCCATAATAACCAACTTACAACAGTGGGGAACCTGAATCCAAGGGGTGTTGAAAGCTTCGTTGGAACTTACGGTACTATGTCAAATCCTCATCCTTTAGTTAAACCTGAAGTAGAGCATTGTATAGAGGGTCGAGATGTGATCCTAGGAGGCTCAAAAAATCTCACAAAATCGATCATCCCTCAATCTAGAAAGGATGGTTTATCCCTTATTTCATGGAACCTTGCGGGAATTGGCAACAAGGTTCCATCCTTGGAATGGTGCAAATTCATCGACCAGTATGATATTAACCTCTTTGAGGAATCATGGTCGGTAGATGCGGTTTTTCGAGTAGGATATCTTAACTTTTTTATCCCTGCTGTCAAAAGCCTAAAAGGTCGGCCTGCAGGAGGCCTGGTGCTTTGGATTCGCCAGACCCTGAGTTGCAAGGTACAGCAGGTCAGAGTTTTGTCAAAAGATATTCTGGCAGTTAGACTTGAATGCCCTGATGGTAACAAACTGGCCATTTTCAATGTCTATGCCAGAGGTCAACCAGGAGGGCGCATCTCAGAGGTTGTCACAGCTCTTGACACCCAATTAGAGGGTCTCCCAGTGCATTTTGTTTCAATAGTGGGGGGTGATTTTAACACCACTTATGAACCACTCGGCCAAGAAGATCAGGACATTTCTGCCGAACAGGATAATAGATGGGGTATTCCTAAGATTGGTCTCCCTACTATTAAAAGATGGTCAGCTGCAGCAATCCAGCTAAAATCTATGTGCCTTGAAAGAGGATTAAGAGCAGCAAATGGGAGAACCCCTTCAGATCAACAGGGTGCGAGTAACTTTGATAACGGGAGGAACAGTAGCCGGATTGACTACCTACTGGTGGACCTTAGATTTTGGCATAGGTTGGTTGATATGGTTATCAAACCTCGGATAGAAAGCAACCACAACCCTCTTTGTTTGTTATTTAACGTCCAAACTGGGGATAAAGAAGAGTCCATAGGTGGAGTAACTACCACCTTGGATATTGCAGTTACTAACAATATGCGCCATGTTAAATGGGATAAAGTAGCAGAGAATCCTGCCCAGCTGGCCGCACTTAAAAATGAAGTTACAAAGGAACTGGTAAAAGTAAATACTCAAATTGATAGCCAGGATTTCCCTTGTATTATGCTAGAGGCCCATGATAACCTTTTTTCTAGACTTAAGACATTCTTTCAGAAGGATCCTCCTAGGGGAAATAGAAACTTAAAAATGGCCACAGTTAAGTGGTACAATAAATCCTGTAAAGTCGCTAGGTTAATATTGAGGAAAGAAATAAGGGCAAAGAACCCCATGAGAGTACGTGAGGCAAGGGGTTTCTATAGATCAGTTCAAAAGGCGGCAAAAAGATAGTGGAATGAGGACAGATGGCAGGATTTGATTTGAAATCGGCTTGTGCTTCCAAAGACTCCAAACAATTTTGGAATATTATAAAATGGGATAGGGATGGGCAAGGGGATCCCCCACATAATAATGTACCCCAGCTACAATGGTTAGAAGTTTTTTAAACCCCAATATGCTTGTAACCAGGTGTTACCGGTTAGGAGCCTTCCACCCACCATCCTTTTTCAAAATAATTTGTTTACAGCTGAAGATGTAAGCTTAGCATTAGACTGTTTTACCAGAGGTAGAGCCCCAGGTATGGATGGTATTCCAGCTGACATCTTCCTGAGTGACAGACCCTCCTGGTGCCAGTATTTTGCATTGCTAGCAAATTCAGTGGCCAGAGGAGCTCCTATTCCATCTTCATGGAAGGGAGCCGAGATCATCCCTGTTTTTAAAAAGGGGGACAAATCACAACCAAATAACTACAGGCCTATTAGCCTCATAGCACAAAAATTGGTTGGTCGTCTAGTCCAGAGCAAAGTACAAGCATGGATTGAGGATCAAAACATCTTATCCCCTTACCAGGCTGGATTTCGTCCATGCACTAGTTGGATCAACCAAGTTATTTTCTTTATTTTACTATATTGGAGAAATGTGCTGTTATCTAAGGGGTCACTTTATGCAGTGTTTGTAGATTTAAAATCGGCCTTTGATTTAGTCCCCCGCAGCAAACTCTGGTCTGTTCTTGCCGAACAGGGGATGCCGCCTGATCTTTTGACCTTTCTTGTCCGCCTGCATGAGAACAACTACGCGAGAATCAGATGGGGGGCTCAGGGTGAGGTCACGGACGCATTCCCTGTCAAGCGTGGTGTTCGCCAGGGGTGTGTCCTGGCTCCCACCCTGTTTTCCCTATATATAAACGGAATAGTTGAACATCTTAGTAGTTCCCCCACTGATGCCCCTATACTGGCTGGAGCTCGCGTGCCTGTTCTCATGTTCGCGGACGACACCCTAATTATCTCACGAACCCCGAGCGGCCTGAAGAAGGCCGTTAATGCATTTGGAGAGTTCTGTCAACAGCGTGGACTTGAGATCAACACCTTAAAAGCAAAGTTCATGCCTCTGAACCAGGCCAATTCCTTTAAGGGTAAAATCTTTCTCGATGGCACACCCCTTGAACAGGTTGATTCCTTTGCCTATCTTGGAATCTTGTTACAAACTAATATGGGATGGAATCGTCACATGGATATGGCTTTATTAAAATCCCACCAGCTTGCAGGTGCTTTATCCTTTAAACATAGGTCCTCTTTAACAAGGCCAATCACTCCTGCCCTTGTGGTGTATAATATGAAAGTAGTTAATACAGCTCTCTACGGATCTGAACTCTGGGGCTTTACCAACTTGAACCGTCTAGCTAAAGCGGAGAATACTTTTCTACGTAAATTGGTAGGTGTGCCCCAAAGTACCCCAACTGTTCCGCTTTTGTTGGATCTAGGTAGCAAAAACATCGCTGATCTAGCCAGGCTGCGTCCATTGTTGTATTGGAGATGTATTTGGACGACCCCTGAACTAACGCATTATGTACAGGGTCTGAAGGATGTGATTCAGGCTGACCAATTTCATAAAATCCAGTGGCTAAAGGAAATTAGGTCTCTTTTATTAAAGTTAGACCTGAGTATCTTATGGGATAAACCGGACCCTTCAATCTTCCCAATAAAAAAACATATGAAAGAAAAATATTGGGAAATGGTCCAGTTAGAATCCCATAGAGTTAATATGTCCACGAATTTAACTGGTCGGTTTTTAGATCACAAATTATGCCCAAAATGTGAATCATATTGGGACATTATTGAGAGGCCACAAGACCGGAAGTTATATTTTCAATTTAGAGTAGGTACTCTTTCGGTCAAGTCATTTACAAATAAATGGTCCTCTACTATGGATGATAGATGTCATAATTGCCTAGACATGCCTGAACCTGTAGCACATGTGTTTTTTGTATGCCCTCTCTATGTTGCTCCGCGTCAAAAATGGCTTAGACCTATCTGTCTCAGGTTAGCTACTCGAAGACACATAGAAGCACTAAGGATACTGGGTTCTGACTGTTCAACTTGCATAGCTGTGGCTGTGGCTAAATTTTTAAGTTGGACTTGGATAATACGTACTCGAACTTCCATCCTGTCAGGAAACAACAGGCCTTTGGTCTTTGGGGTTTTTCAAACTGTGTGATTTGTACAT
The DNA here is from genome assembly GCF_964204655.1 of Triturus cristatus. Taxonomy (NCBI): domain Eukaryota; kingdom Metazoa; phylum Chordata; class Amphibia; order Caudata; family Salamandridae; genus Triturus; species Triturus cristatus. The sequence continues at coordinate 13,673,823 of NC_140586.1, forward strand.
CAATACATAATTATTGTAACCATGTATGCCTTCCTTGTTTGCCAGAAAAGACTGAGTAATCAGTTTTGGCATATTCTGTCAGTTGCACTAAACAATGCTTGTTTATGTATTTATTTGTTAACAAACCTAACATAATTCTTTATTGGTATGTCAAGACACGTGTTTGTCAAGCACGTGTAAGAAACGTTCCTGTGATTGTTTTGAAACGTGTCTGTCAGGCACACACGTGGGAAATGTTTCCCGGTTGCTTAGTTACCCGTGCGTAGGCAGGGAACGCCCTGTTGTTGCTATAAATAAAGCGCACAAAGTATCTCTTTGCTTGACTTCGTCTGTTCATCTCAGCAAGTCGAATACAAAGGCGTCTGGATTCTACGTGGACGGAGACGTCGTGGCAGACACAGACTTGCTTCAAGGCAGCCACCGAGCTTCGCGAGTTGGATTCAAAGTTAAGTTCCGAGTTTCTTGTTTCATTTTGAATGCACTGAGCGCGCTTGTGCTCTTGAACTGACGACTTCTCTGAACGCGTGCGAGGAACCATTGTGTATGTTTTGAGCAGTAGCCATTGACGCATTGAACGCGTGCAAAAGCCATTTAAACGCGTGCAGAGACTCATTATTGTAAACGTGTTTAAAGTGACATTGAGACTTCTGAGGCAGATAGAATTACAGACTTTTTGGCGCGCTCATCTTTTTGGATATTTGTCTTCTGGCTTTCCAGCAAAAACACGTGCAAGTGACATTTAAAACAGAAGGAGTTTTTGTTTTCTGTAAAGTGCTTGGCGCTCATGTAATGTAAAACTTGTGCACAGTTGAAAGAGTGTATTAAGGCCAAGGCTCATATCTACTGCATGTTTAACATTTATTATCTTAGAAAAGTAAACCTATTGTGGACCTGTTAGACATGTTTTACACGTCAATGTTTTAGAGTGTACGTAAGGTTTTTTCCCCACAGAATGCTGTCTTCACAGAAAATAGAATTGAAGCATGGTGGGATGAAAGAACTGAGAGGTGAGCAAACGATATAGAGAGTTCCATTACTTTCCAAGTTCGAGTATGCAAGGTTTTAATAACAATCTTGCTTCCTTTACTACAGTGATTGTCAACTTGTATACACGCCTAGAAAAAGAGGTGCATCTTTGAGAGAGTGACGTATTGCTCATTAAAGGTATTGCTCATAAAAGTGATCTTGATAAGTGATTAATAGAGTGATTGATTTAGTTCATTCATTTTGATATGATTCTGTAAGGTTGTTTTATTGTATTTTTCCTTCAGCCTACTGCTGACGCACGCAAGCAATCTTCTATAATAAGAACCCGGCTGGTCCAGGAGAAGAGTTGCAGTGTCTCTTTTCTTTGTGTGTCGTTCGTAGTCCCAATCCCCTTCCCTTTTGGAGTATTTGCCAGCGTCATTGTTACTAGCAGTGAGGTTGAGAAATAGTCCAGACGGGTTTGGGAACATTTATCTCAATCGCTCCTGTCAACTACCTGGATTTCAGGTGAGTGGTTCGACAATTCCGACAGAAAGTCAAGCCATAAAAATTACGGTTGACCTGAGCGATGCAGTCACCCATAGATGAAACTACCCTGTCTATGCAGGAAGTGTCAAAGGTGCTACAGGACCTACGACAAGAAGTCTCTAATTTAAAACAAGGAAATTCTCAGTTGCAAAATGATTTACAACGCTATAAACCCCGAGACAATCCTTGGGAACCTACAGTTCGGCCCAAAGTGGTGTTACAGCCACCTCGGTTTACGCAGACTACAAATTCTGAGCCATCTTCTGCACCACCCATTAATGTCTCTGTCACCACCCCACCGTCTGTTCCTTTAGCTCCTCCAGAGCGTTTCCTTGGGGATCATTCTAAATTCGACATTTTTCTTAATCAATGTCAGTTAAATGTTTTGTGTCGCCCGGCGGCTTTCCCAAATGATGAAGCAAAGGTAGCCTTTGTATTATCATATTTGGGTGGCGTCGCGGCGAATTGGTCAATTCCTTTTGTAGATGGGGATGATCCTATTTTACACAGTTTTTCACGTTTTAGGACTGAATTGCGTAAGGTGTTTGCATCAGTTTATCCAGGCCAGTGATAACGAACTTTTAAATTTACGACAAGGGTCGAAGAATTTGTTGACCTATATGACTTCCTTCAATCGCCTCATCGCTGAAACTGAATGGCCTGAAGAAAAACGAACATCCTTGTTCTATCGTGGGCTTAGGGATGAACTTAAAGATGTATTAGCTCAAATTGTTGATCTCCCTACTGATTGTCTGATTTTATGAACCTAGTGGTGCGATTAGATCATCGGTTAGGAGAACGTAAAGGGGAAAAATCAAGAACTGATGCCCCTAGAGTGTTGGTTTTCAAGCAAGAGAGAAAATAACTAAACTATTCTACCTCCGAAGGTGTGGAACCCATGCAAATCGGTGGGATCAGGGGGCCATTGTCAAAAGAGGAAAAAGACCATAGACGTAGATTAAAACTTTGTCTGTATTGTGGGAAGCCTGGGCATTTTGCTCGGGAATGCTCCTCAAAACCAACCACACCTAAAAAAAATATTGGTTGTAGTGATTCCTCTTCTGTTACAGATGACACTTAGGGAAACGCCCTAGCCCGATGAGGGACGAGACCCCCCTATCGAGCGTTTCTGATTCCCGGGTCTCCCCGCAGTTTCTAGCTAATACTATGACGACAGTCCCTCAGCATTTAACACTCATTGTCACCTTGTTTTTGTCAACTCAAGTCAGAAAAGTTATTCCAATTCTTCTTGATTCAGGAGCTACTGGAAACTTTTTAGATATTGGTTTGGCTAAGACCTTGGATATTAAAACCTCCAAAAAGACAGTTCCGGAACCAGTTCGAGCTGTTGATGGGTCAGAACTAACCTCAGGTTTGATTCAATTTCAGACTCAACCATTAACTATGGTTTGTGCCGATGGACATTCTGAGGAGATTCAGTTTGATTTGATTGACACACCTGTTTTCGGCGCTATCTTAGGAATACCTTGGCTCCAGACTCACAATCCTAAAATCGATTGGGTTAAAAGAACGATAACCTTGGATTCCTCATTTTGTGCCCACTCTTGTTATCAAGATAAGAAAATGTCTATAACACCGTTGCATTGTGCCTCTGTTGGTGTGGCTTCTTCTGAAGAACAAACATCTTTAGTACCTCACCATTACAAGGATTTTTCTGATGTATTTTCTGAAGTACAGGCAACCCAACTTCCACCACACCGGTCATTTGATTGTCGAATTGACCTCATTCCTGGCGCTACCTTGCCTTGTAGTAGAATCTATGCTCTATCAGATCCTGAAACTCAATACTTACGGGAATATTTGGATGAGCTACTCTTGAAAGATTTTATACGTCATTCAACCTCCCCAGTAAGCTATCCTTTATTCTTCGTGCCGAAGAAAAATAAAGAACTTCGCGCTTGTATAGACTATCGCGCTCTTAACAAGGTCACAGTGAAAAACCGATATCCGCTTCCACTCATTCCTGTCCTCTTGGATCAGGTTGGGAATTCTACCATCTTTACCAAACTTGATCTTAGAGGTGCTTACCATCTCATCCGTGTAAAGGAAGGTGATGAGTGGAAGACGGCTTTCCGAACTAAGTTCGGATTATTTGAGTATACAGTAATGCCCTTTGGGCTTTGTAACGCTCCTGCTGCATTTCAGTTTTTTATTAATGAGGTGTTGCAGGATGTCTGTGTCATTTGTTATATAGATGATATTCTGATTTACTCTACATCCACCGAAGAGCATGTTCATCACGTCAGAGCAGTGTTACAACGTTTACGTGAACACCAGTTGTTCATTAAGTTAGAGAAGTGTATGTTTCACGTGTCCACTGTTGAGTTCCTTGGCTATGTGCTCTCTCCTCAGGGAATTGCCATGGATCATTCTAAGGTTCAGGCCATTTTGCGTTGGGAGTCCCCAAGATCTGTTAAAGATATCCAACGGTTTTTGGGATTTGCCAACTTTTATCGACGCTTTATTCCTGGCTTTTCTACTGTTGTTACTCCTATCACGCAGTTACTGAAAAAGGGGGCTCGTTTTTGTTGGTCAGAAGAGGCTGAGAGAGCCTTCCAACGTCTAAAAAAAGCCTTTACCGAAGCACCCGTTTTACATCACCCTGATCCTACTCAACCTTTCTATGTGGAAGCAGATGCTTCTCAGGTAGCGGTAGGGGCCATTTTATCACAGAGAGATGCTGCTTCTGGTCATCTTCATCCTGTTGCCTATTTTTCTAAAAACTGTTACCTGCTGAACAGAATTACACGGTAGCAGAACGTGAATTACTTGCCATAAAGTTAGCCTTTCAAGAATGGCGTCATCATTTGTTAGGGGCACGTCATACTGTCACTATTTACTCTGACCACCGTAATTTACAATTTTATCAAAGTGTCAAAGCTCTAACACCAAGACAACTGCGCTGGCTTCTTTTTTTTAACGAACTTGATTTTTTTATCACCTATAAGCCAGGGAAAGAACAACAGAAGGCTGATACCTTGTCACGTCTCAGTTTTCAGGGTACTGAGGGAGATCTGGAAGAATGTAAGCCAGTTATTGCAGACCATAACATTATTGCTCTCTGTGGTCCACAGGAATTTCAGTTTCAAATACCAAAAGCTCAAAAAGAAAGCGAGATCCTACCTGATCTAATAAAGAAAAAAGATTTGTGGTTTCATGACAACCGTCTGTACGTTCCAACAATGGAATTACAACAAACAATCCTATCTTGGACACATGATTCTGTCTTTGCTGGCCATCCGGGTTGTCGGAAAAATATAGATCTAGTGAAAAGGCAGTTCTGGTGGCCTACTCTTATTGACGATGTTAAAAAATGTGTTCAAACATGTCCTGTTTGTGTGCAAACTAAGAGTCCTCATGTTGCCCCAGCAGGTTATCTCCGTCCTTTACCTATTCCCCCAGCCCCATGGCACACGCTCAGTATGGACTTTGTCACAGACCTTCCTGTCTCAAATGGTTATCATGTTATTTGGGTGGTGGTGGATTATTTGACTAACATGGCTCATTTTGTTCCTCTAAAAAAAATGCCCTCCGCCAAGGATCTCACTGATCTATTCATTCAACACATCTTCAAACTACATGGTTTGCCATCTGCCATTGTTTCCGACCGGGGCCCCCAATTTATTTCTAGGTTTTGGCGAAACTTCTGTTCTTCCGTGAACATGGATGTTCGCCTGTCTTACGCCTACCATCCACAGACAGATGGACAAACTGAACGACTGAATCAAACTATGGAACAGTTACTGCGTTGTTTTTCCTCTATGTGGTCTACAGAATGGGATAAGGCCTTACCTTTGGTTGAATTTGTTTATAACAATTCTGTTCACACAGCTACAGGGGTTTCTCCTTTTTATTGTTTGTTAGGTTACCATCCACGTATGTTACCCATTCCACAATTAGATCTTGACATTCCAGTTCCTGCTGTTTCTGCTCATCATTCAAATTTACACACTATACAGAAAAAGGTCATTGATCATATGTCTCAATACCAACAGCAGGTAAAAACACAGGCAGATAAACATAGAAGAAAAGCTCCACAATATTCTGAAGGAGACTTAGTGTGGTTGTCATCCAAGAATCTTAGGTTAAGTGGTTCTCGAAAGCTTCAACCTCGTTTCTTAGGACCTTTTCCAATTAAAACAATTATTAACCCAGTCACTATGGAATTGTGTTTGACTATCAAATTCATCCTGTATTTCATGTTTCTCTTTTACAACCATATGTAACACAAACCAGGTCTGGTCCATCTCCTCCTCCAGTTAAAGTTAACGGTCAATGGGAGTATGAAATTGATAAAGTATTGGATGCAAAAAGAAAAAATGGTATTTTGTATTATTTGTTAAGTTGGAAAGGTTATGATTCAGAAGAAAATTCATGGGAACCAGCATCTTCTATACATGCTCCTCGCTTGATTAAACTGTTCCATTTGCAACATCCCACCAAGCCACGCCCTGTATCAGGGGTTTTGAGGGGGAGGACTGTCAGGAAACAACAGGCCTGTGGTCTTTGGGGTTTTTCAAACTGTGTGATTTGTACATTAATACATAATTATTGTAACCATATATGCCTTCCTTGTTTGCCAGAAAAGACTGAGTAATCAGTTTTGGCATATTCTGTCAGTTGTACTAAACAATGCTTGTTTATGTATTTATTTGTTAACAAACCTAACATAATTCTTTATTGGTATGTCAAGACACGTGTTTGTCAAGCACGTGTAAGAAACGTTCCTGTGATTGTTTTGAAACGTGTCTGTCAGGCACACACCTGGGAAATGTTTCCCGGTTGCTTAGTTACCCGTGCGTAGGCAGGGAACGCCCTGTTGTTGCTATAAATAAAGCGCACGAAATATCTCTTTGCTTGACTTCGTCTTTTCATCTCAGCAAGTCGAATACAAAGGCGTCTGGATTCTACGTGAACGGAGACGTCGTGGCAGACACAGACTTGCTTCAAGGCAGCCACCGAGCTTCACGAGTTGGATTCAAAGTTAAGTCCCGAGTTTCTTGTTTCATTTTGAATGCGCTGAGCGCGCTTGTGCTCTTGAACTGACGACTTCTCTGAACGCGTGCGAGGAACCATTGTGTATGTTTTGAGCAGTAGCCATTGACGCATTGAACGCGTGCAAAAGCCATTTAAACGCGTGCAGAGACTCATTATTGTAAACGCGTTTAAAGTGACATTGAGACTTCTGAGGCAGATAGCACTACAGACTTTTTGGCGCGCTCATCTTTTTGGATATTTGTCTTCTGGCTTTCCAGCAAAAACACGTGCAAGTGACATTTAAAACAGAAGGAGTTTTTGTTTTCTGTAAAGCGCTTGGCGCTCATGTAATGTAAAACTTGTGCACAGTTGAAAGAGTGTATTAAGGCCAAGGCTCATATCTACTGCATGTTTAACATTTATTATCTTAGAAAAGTAAACCTATTGTGGGCCTGTTAGACATGTTTTACAGGTCAATGTTTTAGAGTGTACGTAAGGTTTTTTCCCCACAGAATGCTGTCTTCACAGAAAAGAGAATTGAAGCATGGTGGGATGAAAGAACTGAGAGGTGAGCAAAAGATATAGAGAGTTCCATTACTTTCCAAGTTCGAGTATGCAAGGTTTTAATAACAATCTAGCTTCCTTTACTACAGTGATTGTCCACTTGTATACACGCCTAGAAAAAGAGGTGCATCTTTGAGAGAGTGACGTATTGCTCATAAAGGTATTGCTCATAAAAGTGATCTTGATAAGTGATTAATAGAGTGATTGATTTAGTTCATTCATTTTGATAAGATTCTGTAAGGTTGTTTTATTGTATTTTTCCTTCAGCCTACTGCTGACGCTCGCAAGCAATCTTCTATAATAAGAACCCGGCTGGTCCAGGAGAAGAGTTGCAGTGTCTCTTTTCTTTGTGTGTCGTTCGTAGTCCCAATCCCCTTCCCTTTTGGAGTATTTGCCAGTGTCATTGTTACTAGCAGTGAGGTTGAGAAATAGTCCAGACGGGTTTGGGAACATTCATCTCAATCGCTCCTGTCAACTACCTGGATTTCAGGTGAGTGGTTCGACAATTCTGACACATCCAACCTGCTGCTAGTTAGTGACCTTCATGAGTTAAGTCTTCCCTTTTGTGTTCTGTGAATTTTTAGCTATTAATAATGTTTTAACTATATTTCCGACAGTAATCAATTGGATTTAATGGCTTTTTAATGTGTGTGGATTGTCCTCTGATATTTATTCTGTTTGTGTTTAATGTACCAATGTGCTTTGAAGACTTACTGTCGAATAAAGCTTTTTGATGATGATGAGTAGCGCACACCTACAACCAATGAAGTACTGGGAATTTTAAGCCCAGCGGTGCAGGGGAACACACCCTAAGACTTCGGGTTCTACCTGTTTCAGACCTACAGAAACACAGAGTCTTCTGGGTGAAGTCAAAGATCAGTTTATTGGCTGCAGACCAATTACAGGTATCCGAGAAGTACAACAGCATGTATGTTCTCAGGAGACTGCTTAAAGTTACAGAAACGGGCTTCTCCTTAAATACAAAATATCCTGCTTCAGGCACACATTCCTTGTTTTTTGATATGGCCATATACATGTATACATTACAAACGAAAAGGCAGAGTCATGGTGACCATCCCACATTCCAGTTAAGCCAGCCCACAATTATTTACCCAGCAAGGCTCAGATCCCACATCAGATATCAACAGGCCCCAATAAACACGAGCATCTCCTGTTTGGAAAACAAGCCATAAAGCAGGAAGAGTCAGGTGTGAAAGAGATTAGCTGGAGGCTTGTGTGGGATGAAAAGGCTTTATGGTGTGTCAAACCCTGATGCTAATCACAGGTGGCCGTAGGACGGGGAGCTTGTGAGACCGGACTGACCTGGGGCAGCGGAGCCAAGCTGCCCAGGTCATAGAGAAGTCAAAGGAAGGCACATGTGCTCTAAAGGCCCGTATTTGCTTCATAATATGTAGCCTATGTGAGGGCAACCATAAGATGGCCACCGCTCTAAGATGGAACCCACGAAGTCAATGCATAATATCGTATACATGGTGCATTTATCAATGAAACGTTATATAAAGCACTTGTACATACCGCATTGACCATTCGCGGTTCGCTAATACCGGGATAGACAGGGGTAGGGCCCTGCCTCCCACGCGGTCCCAAATTCTAAAGTACCACACCAAGTTCGAAGTAAGCTGATGTACTGCATGTGCTTACGTTATGATACTGACGGTATGCTTTATACCCACTTTTCTCCTTTTCCCTTTCCCTCCCTCCCCCCTTTTCTGTTTGTATGTCTCGCGTTGCACCTTCAGCCCAAGACGGTACAGGCATCCCACGCCTTAAAGCTCATGGAGTTACTTTATCTCCATTTTTAGGTAAGCTCCGATGCAGCCTTTGACACACACATACTGAGCACTAATGTTCAAAGCATGTCGTTGTTTCATATTGCCTGGGACCATATAGGAATGCGCCTACCCTCTGTGCTGCCCAAGTCACGGCTCCTCTACCAGACTAGGTGTGGTCTCAGGGTTTGGAACATACCCTTGCTTATTCCCCCTCTTTGCTACACTCATCAGGTGGCAGCCTGCCGACGCGACTTCGTCCGGGGCTGTTTGGAGGGGGTTGCCCTTCGGACTCCCGCGCTTTCGCGTTGTTTGTCCGATGGCTGCACCCCCTCTATGCCTCGCTGTAGGTGTTTACGCTGGCCACCCCCTGGTGGGTGGACTCATACATGTCTCACCTAGTTTGTCTCTTTTAACAAACTACGCATTGTGGTACTTTGAAATTTGGGACCGCGTGGGAGACAGGGCCCTACCCCTGTCTATCCCGGTATTAGCGAACCGCGAATGGTCAATGCGGTATGTACAAGTGCTTTATATAACGTTTCATTGATAAATGCACTATGTATACGATATTATGCATTGACTTCGTGGGTTCCATCTTAGAGCGGTGGCCATCTTATGGTTGTCCTCACATAGGCTACATATTATGAAGCAAATACGGGCCTTTAGAGCACATGTGCCTTCCTTTGACTTCTCTGTGACCTGGGCAGCTTGGCTCCGCTGCCCCATGTCAGTCCGGTCTCACGAGCTCCCCGTCCTACGGCCACCTGTGATTAGCATCAGGGTTTGACACACCATAAAGCCTTTTCATCCCACACACAAGCCTCCGGCTAATCTCTTTCACACCTGACTCTTCCTGCTTTATGGCTTGTTTTCCAAACAGGAGATGCTCGTGTTTATTGGGGCCTGTTGATATCTGATGTGGGATCTGAGCCTTGCTGGGTAAATAATTGTGGGCTGGCTTAACTGGAATGTGGGATGGTCATCATGACTCTGCCTTTTCGTTTGTAATGGATACATGTATATGGCCATATCATAAAACAAGGAATTTATGCCTGAAGCAGGATATTTTGTATTTAAAGAGAAGCCCGTTTCTGTAACTTTAAGCAGTCTCCTGAGAACATACATGCTGTTGTACTTCTCGGATACCTGTAATTGGTCTGCAGCCAATAAACTGATCTTTGACTTCACCTAGAAGACTCTGTGTTTCTGTAGGTCTGAAACAGGAAGAACCCGAAGTCTTAGGGTGTGTTCCCCTGCACCGCTGCGCTTAAAATTCCCAGTACTTCAGCATCCTGGACTTTTGCTGTCTTGGATATCTTTTTGCAGGGTGTAGAGCTAATATACTTAAACCATATATATATTTTCTATCTCTTCCCCTCTTACAGGTCAGAATCTAAGGGGGACAAAGACTTTCTTTCTAGGTACAGCTGCCACTGACTAGTAGTTTGTAGGCAGTGTCCCTCCCTCTCCCCCTATAGGTGTGATAGGGCCAATGTTACCCCGCTCACACTAACACGCTTGTGCACACACCACACTCCACCTTCACTTTTGGTCCTGATGAAACGCCAGGGATCTATTCGACCAAACCAGGCGTGAAACATGTCGACCTCAGCATAGTTACCTGGGCTCATTGCGGCCCCTTAGGTAACTCCAAAACCTACGGGTTTTTTACTCTGCCAAGGGTACCTCTCTATTAAAACTTCCCTCTGGTAACCCTTAGGCAATTTTAATACGCACTGCACGCACGCATTACTCCCAACATAGGACCCCTACCCACACACCCACATGCACCGATCAGCAGTTCTCTTAAAAGATCTCCGTCAAAGAGACCCTTCAGGGGACCCGTAGGGCATTGCACCACCGTCCCGACGAGGAGCACCTGCCCGATGATGAAGCATGACATCCTTCGGGGTGTGTGAGGGCAACAAGAGACAATGTATGTCTCTCCCCATCCCCTATATTAGGGCCCTGACCTTCACCTTCCTGCTCCCCCCTTCTCTAGTGCGTCGTTGACTCTCTACAACACTCACTCTGGAACAGTGCCCCCCTTTTGATTTACCTACCAACACCACCACCCATGCTAAGAATGCTGGGGACAGTGTGCGGTACGTGGACAGTCAACGCCACAGGCCCGTGTCTGCAGGGCAGGTGGGAGGTCTACTGGGGGCCAATCACCATAGGACACTTAGACTGAAGCCCTGACCACCGTCACAAGAGTCCTTAGTGCATACCAACAGAACCAGGGACAGATGGGCCAGGTTATAGAGGAACTGCGTGAGCATCACCTGCTGATGAGGTCCATGGACACCCGAATGGGACAACTTGTGGATCTCATGGGCCAACTTGTGGGTGTTCTGAGGGACATATATGCTGCTCAAATAACTTCTCCCCCCTCCCCAGTGACCAGCCTGCTGATACTACCACCACTTCAGCTGTGGGACACAGAGAGGGATGAGCTGCAAGACAATGACATCTCAGACACCTCTGAGCCTACAGCAGAAGCTCCCCCTGCCGGACACAAGAGGGGATATCCAAGAAACACCACGGGAGGATCACTAGCAAAGCACCAAGCCAAGTAGTTGGTGATGAGCTGTGGACACTGGTCAGGACCCTCCTCCTCACCACTATCATCGTCACTGGGCATGTGTGGATTTGTAGTGGGTGGCTCCTGCTGATCATCATCGTCCAGAATCAGGGGGATCTCTTTGCGCAAGGCCAGGTTGTGGAGCATGCAGCATGTGACTATGATCTGACACACCTTTTGGGGAGAGTAAAGTAGTGGACCACCACTCTTGTCCAGACACTAAAATCTAGTCTTCAGAAGTCCAAAAGCTCTCACCACTACACGATGGGCATCATTGAAGCAGACTTCTGCCGGTGTCCTTGGATTCCTCAGTGGGCTCAGCAACCAAGGCTGGTTGGGATACGCTGAGTCACCTAGTTGTGAGAAACACATATTAGCAATGTAATAGAACTAGTTGAGGAGACCAGCATGTTACACATACACCACACTACTTGACAGAGCTCACTCACCACCTAGCCATGCCACTCTGGATGCAGATTTTCCATCAATTGTGGGGTGATGATGTTACGCAGTACATAGGAGTCATGTGAAGAACCTGGAAATTTGGTACACACGTTGGAGATTATCAGATCCGCTTGGCATACCACTTGCACATTTATTGAATGGTAATGCTTCCTGTTACAGTAGATGTGCTCACGTGCCTGTGGTGGAACAAGGCCAATGTGCGTGCAGCCAATGGCTTCAACAACATTAAGTGTGTGACCGAGGTCATAAAATTGCCTCTTCACATCTGCCAATTCATGTCTCCTTGGAAAGTGAATGTAGCTGTCCTTGTAGGTCACCAATGCAGACAGGACATCACGCAACACCACGCTGAACATGGGTTGAGACATCCCATCTGCGATGGCCACGTATACTGAAAGGAGCCAGTGGCAAAGAAATGCTGGGCGGCCATCACCTTTACGGTTGGTGTCAAAGCTGTTGGATAGGTTCTGTGAGGCCTCAAATGGGAATCCAACTGAGCACCTAGCTCTTGAAGGGTAATGCGATTCAGATGGAATTCCTTAATGATGTCAGTATCCTCCATTGTCACCAGGTCTGGGAAAGGAAAATACACAGGTGGTCTTCTCCTACATATAGTGGCAGGGGACACATGTAAAAATGAGTCAGAGATGAGATGTGGGTAACAGCTTTCAGAATGACTAACACAACCACTACATTGACAGGACTGTTGAACCTGCTCAATGCACAAGTGACATGCATAGACACCTTGATTGTTACAAGAACAGCACTATCAACAGCAGCTCCCATTTAGAGTACTTCAGAGATGTGATTGATCCGTTTATTTTCCGTGTATTTTCTTCTTTGTACCAATGATTATTTGATTCATGTGCCCCAAGGAAAAAGATTGTCACGTGTACTTTTAATTGCACATGTAAAAGTCTGTTTTCCTGTTTGTACCAATGATTATTGCTGGCTCACGTTTGTACCAATGATTATTGCTGGCTCACGTTTTTCACCGTTACATTGCACATGCAAGCGTAAGATCGTGTGAACTGAAAACGTGATTTACTGGCTTGTTCACCTCCCCGTGGCACGAGCACAAGGACACATGCGTAAAAAGCGTGGCTTGCAGCCTTGCTCCCCTTCCGTTATACTATAAAAACCCCACCCACCTCAAACCGGTGCTTCGCTTACTCGATAGCGGATCACTCACCTGTTCCTGACCGACGCTCTCCGGGCTCTCTCCAGTGCGTCTTCCTCGGCATCTGTTCCTGGTTCCGGGTTTCCGGGTCCTCCTCCTCTGCTCTCCTGAACTCCGCCGACTCTGCGCCCTTCTTCATTCTCGGGCGGACGGTGTTGTCGACGGACCAACTTCCGGAGCCGACTTCCTGAAAGACAAAAGGAAAGAAGGTTAATCCAAACAACAGTGAATTCACTTGCTGACAGCGGTAAGATCGTTCCTTATTCAAAGCGGATCTTGATGTGTTTTTGGCACAAAAAACGTTCATAACAAACGGACTTCATTAGCGGAAAAACTTCTTTTGAATAGCTTTGCACATCTGAACTAACTAGAACGGACAACAACAACATGGACATATTGGTTTAGCGAGTGGCTAACGAAGCTGGAATACTCACTATTGCGCTCAAAGCAGCATGTAGATAAATAAGCAGAAAAGATTTATGTTCATTGTATTGGGTAACTATTGTGTATGTGCATCAACGTTAATACTGTCAATAATGCAAATACAAGAGAATTACTGAGTGTGCAAAGGTTGAGTGTTCTCAGAACCAAACAGCATTATTTTGTAGTGGCTCTTGTCTCTTGTTCTTTTGTTTCTTATTTATTTTAGTTCACGAATATTTGAATTCAGCCAGAAGAATTTCAAGGTATGTCACTACAGGCACTAATCGTGTTACATTAACATACTAACGATAACAAAAGACGTTAAGAATCAGATCCAGTCTATGATGAATAGTAAATTACAGTATTGTTGCATTTTTCTTCTTCAACAGAACTTATGAGATTCTGATGGTAGTAAAACCTTGTTATTGAAGCATGAATAAGAGCTTGTCTTCTAGGGTAGGTGATTCCCGATAAAGGAGTATAACAGATTGTGATATTCAGAAAAGTCAGTCTACTAAGCGTGTGTTTGCATTTCTAGGACACAACTGATTGACGCTCACAGACGCTTCATCTTGAGAGAAAACTTGCACCGATTTGGCGCAGATAAGAAGCTGACGATTCAACTCAGCGTATCTTGTTTTTCTCATTCCCATTCCCCTTTCCCTTAGGGGTTTGTCAGAGTGGTTAAGTATACTTCTTGCCACTCTAGTAGGCCTCGGAGGGTTTTGGGACCTATCGGCATCAGAGAAGAAGCAATCCAAAGAACAGGTGGGTGACTTCGTAACATTGATCTCCTGTAGTCATTCATGTAGCCAGGCTGTACATACTAACTACTATCAAATCAAAATCGGACTATGTGTATTGCATATGGTACACTGCTACATCATGTGTCTCCAGTCCTGTGGGTAGCTGACACAGCACATGTGGCTAACAGCATTAATGCTGAGTTGTATGTAGCTGCTATTACTGCACAGCCTCAACCTTGAGTCCCACTAAGCACAACATCATTAGAAAATGAGCCCAGTTGGTGTAAGATGGATTACTATCCATATAGATACAGCACTGTGTACAGATATATATGCACATTACATGGTCAGTCCATCATGACTGTGGGAGGAGTTTGCATTACAAACATTAGCATGTTCAAACAAATGATAAGCAATTCAACATGAAATCTGTATACATGCCCACATGGATGAAAATGACATGTGAGTATGGACAGACCAATGCATTTAATCACATGTGTACTGCTATGACATGTGTGGGCAGACTTAAGTTAAATGTCACACTCTCAAATCCCTTTACAAAGTGCTGAAATTAGTTTTGCTAAATGTGCTGGGTCATTGATGCAATTTGCAAAGCGAGTATGCAAATGCACACTGTATTTACAGACGTGGTAGGCATGCTCCGCCACTAGGGTCACAGGCATTGGCCCCAATTGAATGATGCAAGATTTCAGTAGAGGCATCCTGACCCCCACGGTGTGACACCACCTATGCAAAAGACATTGCAGCCGATTGGAACCGCCATTGCAGTAGTGCCTTTCAGTTTTGAACATCGCAGTAGGCGTGCTCCGCCACTGCGGTCAAGGCATTGGCCCCAATTGAATTATGCCGGATTGCGGTAGAGAGTAGAGATCCTGACCCCCGCAGTGTGACACCGCATATGCGAATGACATTGCAGTCAAAGTGAACCGTCATTCCGGTAGTGCAATCAGTTTTGAACATCACGGTAGGCATGCTCCACCACTGTGGTCACAGGCTTTGGCCACTATTGAATGATGTAAACCAGGTGGACCAATTGCATCAGCAGAGTACCACTGGAACAAGCCTAGGGGCCTATAAATATCTTTGAAGAAGCCACACCTGTCACTTACATACAGACACTGCTGCCTGCCATTCATCACCACCAACTCCTGGAGTACCTCATCTCTGGACCCAGTCGTGGCTTGTACTGAGAAAATCAGGACCTGTCACCGCAGAGGAACTGGAAGTCCTGGTGGACGAGGTCCTTGGCCAGTATCGGTGGCTATATGGTGCTCCAGAGGTACTAGTACGTGAATATGTAAATTTTTTGAGTGCTCAGAATGCTCACACTATGTAACTGTACACTAGTATGTGCCTCTGATTGCAAACCAATGTTAATGCATTCAGATTATGTTATCAGCATGGGCCATACAAGACGTGCAAGTTGTTGCACTTGAGTATGTGGGAGGATGTCACCATAGACACTGGTGCAGCTCCATTAAAGCCAAACACCACACATGCTGGTCTCAGAATGGGTTATGTAAATGTGTGAGAATCTGCCTAGCAGAATGAATTCACGTCAATGGGGTGTATAGCCTCATTCCCCCTGATCCCTGCATGCAATGATTATATGGACATAACGTGGTTTAGCAGCAGTACAGTTATACTGCTGACTTGAGAAAATATCCCTCTGTACACACATTTCCTGTGACATGTCATGGAATAGTTTAATAGGTGTACATATGATCATTCGTGAGATGCTACCTGTCGATGTGACAGAGGGTACTGATTTATGGGTATATGGCTTTGACAGTGACCCTATGGAGATGTGCCAAGTCTGCACAAGAGTACAAGGCCTATATCTGGCTAGATTTGTGGCAACTCACCTCTCACACATCTGCTAAATGTACAGTGGACATGTCATCCTTCTTCTGGTGCCATTATATGTAGAGTCCCATATGTATAAGCCCTGTGTCATCATTCGCATTGTACATGCATGTGACTCTTGTGATGGACCACTATTTTTGTCAGTGAAAAACCCTCAGGCCTGTCGAAAAAATGCACAATATATCAAGGCCCCATCACTAAAATGACTTGGAAAGACATGTGTAGTCCACCCTCCTATTTATGAATCAGCAATTAGGGGTCTTATAAGTACACAAGACAAGCCTGAACCTTGTGACAACAGTGGGAGAATGTACGATCAGGTACCTAATTTTGACCTCCATGACAAGTGTAGCTATGCAGTGGTCCAGGACATTAAGCGGTTTGTAGAGCAAGACACAGTGAGTCTGACCACTACACATCATTTAAAGTGTATCATCTGTCATGCTCACTCACATAGTGCATCAAAGATGAGGACCTGTTTCACCTTGATTTCTGTGCTGGCACTCTGCATGTGTATGAGATGGGCAGGTTGTCTGTCCATCATCATAGATGTTTACATTGGAATCAGAAAGATTGCTCCAAGTGCACTATGTGACATGGTCTATGGCCTCTGCTGTCCATTGATGTATATGTGTGATATGTGTATACATGCTCCTGAAGTGGCATACAATGCTACACAACACAGTGTTAAAAATATTCCTCATCTTGTCTCCCATGCCTACAGCTCAAGGTCCATCAGTGTAAAGCTATATGGAGGGCCATCGCCCGCAAGGTGTGAGCCCTGGGGATCTCAAACCAACGCCATGCTCACTGCCATTAGAGGTGGGATGATATCTACCACCTCAGCAAAAACGTAGCGAAAATGATACTGGGGCTGGTCCCTCTAAGTGGCAGGTTAGCACGCAGGAGCATGACCCCACTAATGGCCCCCATCCTGGCAGTGGCACAGCCAGAGCTGGATGGATGCTGTTGGGGGTGAGTATTGTGCAACGTGTGACTTGGCGCACAAGCGACTGCATTAATCCTAGCCAAGAGCAAAGCAGGACCTCTGGGATGTCT
This sequence comes from Triturus cristatus, assembly GCF_964204655.1. Lineage (NCBI taxonomy): Eukaryota > Metazoa > Chordata > Amphibia > Caudata > Salamandridae > Triturus > Triturus cristatus. The sequence continues at coordinate 13,691,037 of NC_140586.1, forward strand.
CTAGTGTGATACAATTTCTTCTAAGTAGCCACAGTGGTGAGTGGAGAGGTTCTGCATGTATACAACATTTGGATTCTCAAGTGGGAAATACATGAACGGTGTCATAGCAATTCATCTTGACATGTTTTCATCTACCATCTGGTGAATGTTGTCTGAACTGAGACATTCCTGAACTGGAGCAGACTTTGTGTGAAGTGTGAAGCCCAGTACACCTGTTAGCTTTGTGTGTGCTGTGTGGCTCCCACAATATTGTGGTCATGTGATGAAGTGTAAGTGCACAAATGTGGACTCAGGGTGCAGTGAGTTAGCAGAGGTTACACCTGTCCCATGGGTTGTGTTTTTCTAAATGATACAGATGACAGCATCACTGCGAAACATTTAGCCAAATATCAGCAGCATGGCATCACATTAAGTAATTCCCTGCCTCAGAGACAGCAAGTGCACACAGGCGCTGATGATGTAGATGGTGATGATTGCAGTGATACATTGGTTGTCTGGGATGGTTAGACAGTGGAAGTTTGATGCAATGTAGCTAAAGATGTCTATTGTGAGATTGGTTGGGCACTAGGCTCAACATGGTTGGATGTGATCAGTGGGTAAGGCAAATTGTGATGTGAGTGAGGCGTTGGACTGTAACTTTTATTGGCCAAAAGAAATGTCACTCAGAGTGGCAGTCCTCAGTATGTGTGCACTGTGGAGGTGTGTCCATATGCATCAGTGCATAGTGAAGTTGAGGGTAATGCTTCCAATCAGTGAGTGATTTCTTGAGACATTAATGTGTAATGAATGTCATCAGTCGGAACAACGTAGGGATGTCAAATGGCAGAGCCTAGGTATTGGCACACATTAGCTGTCCTTATGGAGCCAACTCATAGCTTCATCTACAGAAGGCACTCTCATGCCTTGGATCATTGACGGCTTGGCAGGCAATTGAAATGGTGTTGGTTTGTGACATGTCACAACATGCAAAGGCCTTGCATCACATTGCCCAAATTATGCTGTTGTGCATTGTCTTTGTGACTACATTAGTACATGGGGCTTAGCAGCACTTCATCCCCACAAAATATGTGTTCATGTGACATATGCAGCAGTGTGAGTCTCAGAGACATCAACTGGCAGTGAACAGCAGCAAGCATCATGTTAGGGTGCATTGAGAGATTTGTGGTGTGCACTTCCATGTAATTGATACATCAAGTGGTTACTATTGTTCGACAGTAGTTGTGCTTCAGTGCCAAACATAGTGGATGTGAGGAGGTAATGTCACTTAACAATGGATAAGTTACAGTTTGTATCTGTGGGGTTTAGTGAACTCATACTTCAAGTGTAAGAAACACAACATATTTTGTTGTGTAGCTCTCTTACCTACAGGCATGTAGGTGTACCTACATACAATAGGATGTGATGGTGAGATGTAGACTCATGGACAGAAATGTGGCTATGTCAACGTCACATGTAGCATGACCATCCACTAAGCATGTTTCGAAATAACTCTTTACAATTTAATTGGGATAAGACCGAAATTCTACACTGCGCAGTTGGGAAGGTCCCTCTGCCTCTTCCTCTCAACTTTTGGCCTCTTGGTACATCTACTCCCTCGGTGCGAAATTTGGGAGTTGTTGGACCCGGCCTCGTGGCGTGGTCCTTACCCCCGGGGATTGTGCCCGTTCCCCGCCCCGGCCTTCACGGGCCACCCTTCTGAACTGCACCAAGGCCCTTCATCCTGAGCTGCACGAGGTCGCATACCTCTCGTGGCTCCGCCATCTTGTTGACATCCACGTGACTCTGTGCGCCAGCCAGCACGACCCCGCTCAATCCGGCCTCGACCCCAGCGAAGCCCCGACATCGGGGCACCACGAACTGGCCATGGGGTGCCGCAGGAACCATTCATCGCCCCCGGCGGAGGACAGTATCGATGGGACCCCCAACTGTCCTCCCCTCTCGAGGTGTGATCGCCCTGCAACTCCCTTGGGCCTGGCGCCTCTCCTGCTGGGCATCTGGCCACCTCCACCCGGCCTCTCCGCCCCCCCCGGGCGCCTGGGTCCGGACATCAAAGGGCTCCAGACCTATATCTGGGGCGACCCCGCCACAGATCGGCAGTTGTATCCCGGAGTCGAGAGCCCTGCTGATTGAATCGCGGCTGACCCTACGGAGAAGAACTCTTGTCGGAACCATCACGAGCCCTGCTGACTGCGTCGCGGCTCCTTCTTGTGAACACTTTGAAGCCACCTGGAACATCGGAGCCCTGCTGACGCTGTCGCGGCCCAACCTCGCTGAAACCTCCCTCGGAGCCCTGCTGACGACGTCGCGGCTCGAGCTGAGCAGAAACCATCTTGAGAGCCCTGCTGATTGGATCGCGGCTCTCCACGAACTGTACGCCGGAGCCCTGCTGACGCCGTCGCGGCTCGACCCCTCCGAGATCCGGAGGTCCTCCAGCTTGAGGATAAGAACTGGGCCCCAGGTACCCTCGTACCGCACTCCTGCCAAAGACTGTCCCGCTACCCCTACCCTTCCAAAGAGACACTGAGACTTTTGGTGGATCCCTCGATCCCTTCGTGTAAATATTGACCTCGTAACCTTTTTATTGCTGATAAAGAATTGCTTGTCTTGAGACAACCTCCTTGAGTCCTGTGTGGTGGTGTTACTGTGCTAGTACGTGATAGGAGAAGGATCTCTCAGGAGACTTCTCGGCAGCGCTCGGCTACTTCGTACAGTGTGAGGGCCCCCCCTTGGTGGTCTCGCCGACTCCTCGGGGTCCGCCTTCCAACAGGAGTCATGTTCAATGCCAATCTGTCATTGGAGACGCAAGTGAATAAGACTGTGGGGTGCTGTTTTGGCCTTATTAGGGCTTTGAGAAAGATTCTTCCTTTGCTTCCAACCTCGGTCAGAGCCTTGATTGTTGGAGGCATTATCTTAAGCAGACTTGATTATTGCAACGCCTTACTGTTGGAGTCCCCCAAATATCTGATTCAGAGACTGCAACGTGTTCAGAATACAGCAGCGAAATTAGCCCTGTCTAGACCACGAGGTTCTTCTGCCTCAATGTGCCTAGCTGAGCTACATTGGCTCCCTGTGCAGCAAAGAATACATTTCAAATCCCTTTGGATAGGGTTTAGGGCTCTGCATGGACTCGGTCCTAAGCCGCTACAGAAGAAATTGATCTGGTATACTCCTATCTGGAGCCTCTATTCCTCTTCTACCTGTCTGGCAATGGTCTCCAGGTTCAACAGGGCTAGACTGGGAGGAAAATCTTTTAGTATTGCCACCGCAAAACTCTGGAATGAACTTCCACTCGAAATCAGACAATGTAGTACCTTGTCCCTGTTCAGGAAAAGGATCAAAACATGGCTGTTCCCCAGAAACTGACTCTGTTGTCTCCGAGTAATGTCTATTTTAGGTTCTGTCCTTCTAACTCCACAATGACCTGTGTTCATGTATCTTTAGCGCCAGGGTACCCGCAGGGTGTTTGTCGTGCCATATAAATGTTATATACAATACAATACAATGTTTCCATGCATCAGCTGATCATGCCAGAAATTGGGATTATGCAGACTGTAAATGGAGAAGTTGGATGCAAGACTTTCAGTCCAAGTATTTCTGTTTGTATTGCAAATCATGTTTGTGAGCTGGCCACTTTACTGAACCTATGTCCCTTTCTCTTGCAGCATCTACATAGGGCAGGGAAGGAGAGGTGCCCAACACCGTAGGGGAAGCTACTGGCATAACTGGTCCCTGGGAGTACAGTGACACTGAGGGGACCAGAGCTTCCGAGGGGGACAGGAGTTCCCTGGAGGAGTCTGGTCCGGTAACACCTACCGCCATATCTTCACACTCCAGCCTTAACTCCTCAGTTTTGGCAGGCATAGGAAGTTCAACATCTGCTTCTTTGTCCACCACACCCATCCTTTTTCCACCCTCCCTGATGCTCCACAAAGTCATATCCAGGCCCGTAGCCCTAAGAAGAGTAGAGTCTCCTTCCCACCAGGCACCGCTGCCTCTACCCCTGTGTCCCCTGCTGCCCTCAGTGTGGAGGCCATAGACATCTTGCGGCAGCTGTGTGTGAGTCAGAATGTGCTCCTGAATGCCCTCCAGGGTCATGTCAAAAAGTTGTCACAGGTTGTTGCGTTCATGGAGGGCATTCATTCGGATATGGGTGGCCTGCACAGAACAGTCCAGTCTTTGGCCTCCACAGTAACGGCAGCCATTCTGCAGACCCAAGCTCACAGTCTAGCTCCTGTCCCTTCTGCAACCACACTCCCAGTGCCCCTACCTGACCAGAGAACTAAGGGTGGGCGACAATTTCCGTTCTGCTCGCGGAAATTGCGAAATTTGGACATTTTCGCATTCCGCGCGGAACGCAAAAATGTCAAAACTTCCGCGATCCGCAGGGGAACGGAAATATGCAGAGCAGGAATCATTCTGGCACGATGCTCCTGTCATTTTAAACCTCAACAGGAAGCACTTACAGATTTAAATAAAGCAGGTGCCCGAGTTGAAGGTCAAATTCAGTAACGCATTAATCAGCACAAAAGATTCGTGAGCACGTGGAGGCTAGGCAGGTGTGCTTTCTCCCCATATCGACCGTCAACAATTTGCTGTAATCCTTGATGGAGGTCTGTGCATCCATGAGTTTCTCGAGTGCAATCCCCGTGTAGTTCCTGACACCAGAAGGTTCTGTCTCCTCATCTGCTGCTCTGATCGGTCTCTGACCTTTTATAAACAAGAGGCATGTGAACTGCATAGAAGCCCCGCAGTTAGGCCCCAGCCCACACACCAGCGGTGTGCAACGTCTTCCCGCCCTTTCCCCCACTATGATGGACAGCTCACTCGAGGGACCCCGGCGCCCATCGGCGCGGTGGCAAAAGTTACAGACACACATGGTCGCTGGAGAAAACTCATCTGGCCCTTTACGCAGCTGTAGTGTAGGAAAAGCACTATACATTTACCCAACGAGGTAGCACTTACTGATTAGCCAGTAGAAAGTACTCCAGTTGAGTAGAGGTATTGCTCAAAATGGACGGTGGCATCTTCTTGGATAAATATGCAGGGCAGGATTCCTTCTGGAACGATGCTCCTGTCACAAAAATAAAACCTCAACAGGAAGCACTTACAGATATAAATAAAGCAGGTGCCCGAGTTGAAGGTCAAATTCAGTAATGCATTAATCACCACAAAAGATTAGTGAGCACCGTGGAGGCTAGGCAGGTGTGCTTTCTCCCCGTATCTACCATCAACAATTTGCTGTAATCCTTGAAGGAGGTCTGTGCATTCATGAGTTTCTCGAGCGCAATCCCTGTGTAGTTCCTGACACCAGGAGGTTCTGTCTCCTCAGCTGCTGCTCTGGTCGGTCTCTGACCCTTTATAAACAAGAGGCATGTGAACTGCATAGAAGCCCCGCAGTAAGGCCCCAGCCCACACACCAGCGGTGTGCAACGTCTTCCCGCCCTTTCTCCCACTATGATGGACAGCTCACTCGAGGGACCCCAGTGCCTATCGGCGCAGGGGCAAAAGTTAAAAGTTACAGACACACATGGTCGCTGGAGACAACTCTTCTGGCCCTTTACACAGCTGTAGTGTAGGAAAAGCACTATACATTTACCCACTGAGGTAGCACTTACTGATTAGCCAGTAGAAAGTACTCCAGTTGAGTAGAGGTATTGCACAAAACGGTGGCATCTTCGTGGATAAATATGCAGGGCAGGATTCCTTATGGCACTATGCTCCTGTCACAAAGATTAATCCTCAACAGGAAGCACTTACAGATATAAATAAAAAGCAGGTGCCTGAGTTGAAGGTCAAATTGAGTAACGCATTATTCAGCCCAAAATATCCGCGAGCACGCGAAATATCGCGTGTTCGCAGAGATTTTTTGCCGTTTCACGAAATTGTGCGAAAGGCAATTTTGCTAATTCCGCCCACCCTTACAGAGAACACACACACCAGAGAACTCAGGCACCCAGTCATCCACACACAGCACACAACAACAGCAATCCAAGCAACAAAGACACCATCCCCACAGTACACAAAAAGCACACATGATCGCACCACAACAAGCCCATCACAGGACACTCAGAAACATAAGGAAAAAAACATTCGTCTACATTGCAAACCTCATATTCCTCACCCTCCAAGCGCCCTCCCATCCCCACATCTGCTCCCAAATCCATCCAAACACTTGCCCTGGCTGCCGTGGACCTGGTGCCTGCCACAACTGCCCTCCCCCTTCAGAGGGCTGTTTTGCCAAAAACTGCACTCCCACCACCACCCCTGTGAAGCATGGACAAGGAAGCAAAGAGGGAAAAGTACCTCCACAACAGGGTAGGCAGGGGAAAAGGCCACCAACAGCCCAGTGTACCACCAGGTCAGGGAAATTGCCATGGGAAGATCCACCATCACCTGCTGCACTTTCGGGGAATAGGGAGGCTTTTGGGGCCACCTCACTTCTCACTTGTGCCAAGGTACTTTGTGGATATCTGATCCCCAAACAATTGAGACCCAGCCCTCCACATGCACTATCAGCTACTGAGCCTCCCCCAAGCATTTCTCCAGCCTCCCCGTGCCACAACTCCACCAGGTCCAGCCAGCCCTCAAGCTCCCACATCCAGGAATCCCTCTACCTCAGCCATTTCTTCCTCTCACAGGTTCATTCCTCTGGCTGGCCCAGACATTTATCCCCCTCCCAGTTAAACTTCTCCCCAATTTTGAAGCTGAGTCCCCCTTCCCACACCATTTCTCCCTGAGCAGTGCCTGAACTGCCCATTTGATGCCCCTATCCTGGTGAGATTCCCATGGCTGTGGACTGTGTTGCAAGTTTGTCGTGCAAGTTTTCATGTACACATGTGTGGACTCGAAATTTGGACTGGCTATTGCCCTTAATGTTTTGCACTTTTGATGTAGATATAGAGTTTATGTAATTAAAAAAGATTATTTATGTTCTGAGCTTCGTTGCTGGCCTTGCTAACGATGCAGTACAATGTATGTGTATATATTCATCTGTTCCATGCTCTGAATGCCACATTCACATTGACATGTGCTTTCTTTGCTTTTGCAGAGGTTACCAGAGGTTACAGCAATGAATTTGCTTATTGACTCTGAGGCCATGGGGCCCTGATGCTTGTCTGTGATGGTCTACTCTTGTCCTCTTCAATCTATTGTCAGGGCTCTACTTTTGTACTTTTGTCATATTTGGATGCTCTACATAAACAGCAGCTATTTCTATTTACATGATGCCTTGAGGGATGGACAGGCTCCATCATATCTGTGGGTTCTATCTTGATGTGTACACACCAGAGTACATGTGTAATCATCTTGGGTAGGTATGGCTTCATACTCACATGTGTACATTAGAATGTGCGTACTTGAGTACTCATACAGTGTGATTGTCCTGTCAATAGCTGAAGTATTGATGTGTATGTGCCCTTGAGCTTGACCCTTTTGCACATGTATGATCTAGTTGATGAGTGACTGTTTGTTTACATGATCAGACACCTCCTGGAGGTTTTTGGAACATGTAGGAGCTGTTTCCGGAGCAATATGTAATGTGTTGGTGTGACCTCGCAGTCCTAGGGTACACCTACTTCTTGTCCACATCATTTGGGAGTATGCACATTGTGTCACTGCAATGTCTGTGTTGTGAGTTTTTTGATCAGCCCCAAGAAGACCATTTGAGGCCTACACATTGTGAGTTACTCCTCTATGTGTTTTTGCTCTGTTCACTCCTCACCTGTACAATACTACTGTATACACCACTTCAGTAAAAAATGTTACACTCCATGCCATGCCAGTGTTTGACCCTCCCCACCACTCCATAGTGTGACACTGTACTGTAGAGGATGATCTGTATCCTGAACCATAGTGCCCCTCAGCACTGTTTCACAATTTGTCATGTTCTATTTGAGTCTACTTAATTGCAGTCATGTACAGTACAGATGAGTTTCCAGCACAGTCCTCTAGTTTTGTTCCATGCATATGTGTTTGACTGATTTGTGCTGCAGTAGGTGAAATCAGCAGTGTATATCTGTTTGCTGAGGTACCGCTACCCATTCTGAGTGTTAAGTGATCTGTGTGCTGTTATGATTTGTGATGTTCAAGTTCATGGTGGTGAAATCAGATATGTCTGATACTAGTTTCAGTGGTGTTCACACACTGCTTACTGTACATGCACTGCTGTCAGTGGGTGTTGCATTGTCTTTGCCAGGTGTGAGTCCCCCTGATGTCCAGCTGAGATTGCTATGGGATGTGTTTGGGTGTGCATATGATTTGCTGTTAAGGGTTGCAGTCTTTGGCCTGTATTGGCTCTTTCTACTGACAGGTCCATGTGTGTGTAATGTTGTTTTTGCATGACACTCTGGGGCCGATTCCGATGGCCGGTCGGACAGCTGTCCGTAGCCTTACCCTGCGACTGACACGTACCCGGAGCCGGTACGTCCTGTAGAGTAAGTACGATGTGCATAACTGCCAAAAACACGACCGACACGTAGGCTGTGAATCAAGACCCATTCTCCGTCTGAGCCGTAACTCCCAAAGAGGAACCGTGTCGCCTGGAAGCAGTATCCATAGCAGCTTCCTACGCGCCGGACGGGTCGTCACGTACGGCACGTCACAGCATCCGGAAAACAGCATATCAGCTACGATTCGTGCCACAAATCAATACACGGCTACGAGACGGACCAGCTTGCAGCGGGTACGAGACAGAGCAACAAGCAGCGTGTACGACACAAACACAACATAAATCCCATCGCGCAGGTCATACCAGTACTCTACATCTATGACCGGATCAGGGACCGACGCCGACGGCGCAGGCGATAAGTCAGACACCAACCACATAAACAAACGACACGTACCCACAAAATGGCACACATACACAGGGGATATATATCCGGGCCACTAACAACAGCCCACCATAGGGGTTGCATGGCCAGCGCCCCTGCCACCCCCAACCATAGGGACAATGTTGCCCATCACCCCTGCCGACCCCACTCACAGGGCTTATGTTGCCCATCACCCCTGCCACCCCCACTCACAGGGCTTATGTTGCCCATCACCCCTGCCACCCCCACTCACAGGGGACCTGTTGCTCATCACTACTGCCACTCCTACCCATAGGGACTATGTTGCCCATCACCCCTGCCATCCCCATTCACAGGGGACCTGTTGCTCATCACTACTACCACCCCCACCCATAGGGACTATGTTGCCCATCACCCCTGCCACCCCTACCCATAGGGCTTATGATGCCCATCACCCCTGCCACCCCCACCCATAGGGCTTATGTTGCCCATCACCCCTGCCACCCCCACTCACAGAGGACCTGTTGCTCATCACTACTGCCACCCCCACCCATAGGGACTATGTTGCCCATCACCCCTGCCACCCCCACCCATAGGGACTATGTTGCCCATCACCCCTGCCACCCCCACTCACAGGGCTTATGTTGCCCATCACCCCTGCCACCCCCACTCACAGGGGACCTGTTGCCCATAACCTTTGCCACCCCCACTCACAGGGGACCAGTTGCCCATCACTCCTGCCTCCCCCACTCACAGGGGACCTGTTGCCCATCACCCCTGCCATCCCCACTCACAGGGGACCTGTTGCCCATCACCCCTGCCACCCCCACTCACAGGGGACCTGTTGCTCATCACTACTGCCACCCCCACCCATAGGGACTATGTTGCCCATCACCCCTGCCACCACTACCCATAGGGCTTATGATGCCCATCACCCCTGCCACCCCCACCCATAGGGCTGATGTTGCCCAACACCCCTGCCACCCCCACTCACAGGGGACCTGTTGCTCATCACTACTGCCACCCCCACCCATGGGGACTATGTTGCCCATCACCCCTGCCACCCCCACCCATAGGGACTATGTTGCCCACCACCCCTGCCACCCCCACTCACAGGGCTTATGTTGCCCAGACCCCCTGCCACCCCCACTCACAGGGGACCTGTTGCCCATCACCTTTGCCACCCCCACTCACAGGGGACCTGTTGCCCATCACCCCTGCCTCCCCCACTCACAGGGGACCTGTTGCCCATCACTCCTGCAACCCCCACTCACAGGGGACCTGTTGCTCATCACTACTGCCACCCCCACCCATAGGGACTATGTTGCCCATCACCCCTGCCACCTCCACCCATAGGGCTTATGTTGCCCATCACCCCTGCCACCCCCACCCATAGGGCTTATGTTGCCCATCACCCCTGCCACCCCCACTCACAGGGGACCTGTTGCTCATCACTCCACCACCACCCATAGGGACTATGTTGCCCATCACCCCTGCCACCCCTACCCATAGGGACTATGTTGCCCATCACCTCTGCCACCCCCACTCACAGGGGACCTGTTGCCCATCACCCCTGCCACCCCCACTCACAGGGGACCTGTTGCCCATCACCCCTGCCACCCCCACTCACAGGGGACCTGTTGCTCATCACTACTGCCACCCCCACCCATAGGGACTATGTTGGCCTTCACCCCTGCCACCCCCACCCATAGGGCTTATGTTGCCCATCACCCCTGCCACCCCCACCCATAGGGCTTATGTTGTCCATCACCCCTGCCACCCCCACTCACAGGGGACCTGTTGCTCATCACTACTGCCACCCCCACCCATAGGGACTATATTGCCCATCACCCCTGCCACCCCCACCCATAGGGCTTATGTTGCCCATCACCCCTCCCACCCCCACCCATAGGGCTTATGTTGCCCATCACCCCTGCCACCCCCACTCACAGGGGACTTGTTGCCCATCACCTCTGCCACCCCCACTTACAGGGACCTGTTGCCCATCACACCTGCCACCCCCACTCACAGAGGACCTCTTGCCCATCACCCCAGCCACCCCACTCACAGGGGACCTGTTGCCCATCACTACTGCCACTCACAGGGGACCTGCTGCTCATCACTACTGCCACCCCCACCCAGAGGGACTATGTTGCCCATCACCCCTGCCACCCCCACCCATAGGGACTATGTTGCCCATCACCCCTGCCACCCCCACTCACAGGGCTTATGTTGCCCATCACCCCTGCCATCCCCACTCACAGGGGACCTGTTGCCCATCACCCCTGCCACCCCCACTCACAAGGGACCAGTTGCACATCACCCCTGTCACCCCCAGCCATAGGATGGGTGAAGCGCAACACATCCAGCATACGCAAACATCAGGTGTCCGCAAAATACATCCCCCACGACATCATGACAACAGTGTGTAGTCTGTGACAAATGCCCACAACAGTGAATATGGCTACGAGCATACAATGTAAGTAACAGCACATGTGTGACCAACACATGAGTGTGACATACACAAGGCAAGCATCACCATAGCACTGTGGCAATGTAAAAAAAACACCCCCTCACTGTGTAGAACAGAAGTTAAGTGGGGGCTTCCAAAATGTAGTAGATGTTGAGCATTGTGGTGATGGGGACTAAACCCCCCTCATCACAGTGACCAAAAGGTAAGTGTCATCATGGCCAAAGCTGCAAATAACAAACAGCATGTATGATCCCTGCTCCCAACACATCAAACACTTCTGGGGCAAACTAGTGGTTGTGTCCCATACACACAGAGATGTGGTGAGGCTAACAGTGCTGTGAAAACATTACACACTCTCGGCCATGTGCAGACAAGCACCACACATGGGGGCTGACAATGCACACAGCGTACAATGACACAACAGCAGAAGTGACCATCACCAAGCATGCACACATCTCGAAAATAGACACACCAATCAAAACAACATGTTTAGACTGTAGGTGTCAGCTCACTAACTCACATTCCATGCCAGCAATGGCACCCAACAACCAGGATGAATGTGCACAATGATGTGAAATGACTCACAGGCACAGCATGCAAAATCACAGAAACAGCATCCAGACAATGGCCCACAACAGCAATACCAATGCACTGGTGCAGATGCACAAACACAAACAGGCAAACTCACACTGCACATCGGACACAACATGTGTCACAGTATCTCCAGGCAACTACACAACACATGAGAGGGGCTGAACCACAGTGACACAGATGTGGGCACAGTGCCATACAAAAGTAAACCATCATTGGGACACCCTCAGTGGGCAATCAGGCGTTGGGAGATGAGAGGAAGCACAACAGACACATGTGACACTAGCTGGAATGAACACCAAGTAACACAGCAAGAGACTGACACACAACAGCACAATCGCCAGGGACTAGACATTGGGGTGACACAAGCATGCATGACACCTCCACTGCGATGACAAAGGTAGATGTTGTACAAACTGGGAAACCCAGACATGTGTCCTATGCCACAAACGTACATCACACATACACAAACACAAATCACTCAGCATGGCCCCTCATCCATGGCCAAACGGGAGCTAGGGGACCATCCATGCAAACATTCACATCAGTCCACCATCAACACCACACACCTGAACTGCAACAATGTGTATCTGTGAAGCCCACATGGACAGGTGACATTGCACATGTCCACATGACAAACACAGGAATGTTGGCAGGAACTAAGGTGCACACACACATCACACAAGGACTCTTTACAACCCTGGGGAATGACAGACACACTGCACAGTATGCGGTACATGGCCATGACCTCAAAGCTCATGTGACCTTCACAATCCCTGCCACAGTCCCAGGACTATGCAGATACCAAGGAAGACCACAAGGCACCCATACTGACTCCTGCCAGCATCGCTGCCGTGAACCCGACAAGTGGGAGCAGTCACACATACGTACAAATGTCTCAATCACTGAAAACTACCACCTAGGGACAACTACATGATATTGCGAACAAACAAGTGCCTTGAAGAACCCTCACTGTGTCCCATCTGTGTCTGACAACATCATCAACACTCAGAACTGACAAATCACAATGATGATACACCAATTAACAGTAGTTAGTCATGCACCCACACATCTGGTAGCCCATTGGAAAAGTAGTGGGATTAACCCAGTACCACTCAGCAAGCATCAACAACAGGAACATATCAAGGGAACACTGTCTGTGTATGAACAGGGATGTGGACACACACACATGAACATACAACACACACCATGGGCCCAGGCCATGTCACTGTACAACACACTAACTTGAGGGGACACAACTCCTGTGGGAGCCCAGCTGTGCCAAACAAATTAACCGCAAGTCCCACTCATGTCTGCAGAACACTTGGTCAGTCAGCCGTCAGTTACCACACAATGAAGGCTTTGGTCACAACAGCCTGCGTACGGGAGTCACCAGTAAGTCAGCTGCACATACCCCAAACATATGTCTAGCAAGTTGCGCAGAGGATCCAGTTTTTCCTATTACAATGATGCCCACACCTGTATGGCCAGTAGTGATGAGCACGAAGTATGTGAAAGTGACAATTTTGACAATGGGAAGCAAATCATATGTGCAGGGGTGCAAGCCACAGATGTGACCATGGCAATTAAATGCTCACAGAGAGATGTACACAAGTAAGTGTTCCAGACACACCCAGTTTGCTGCAAAGGATGACATGGATACCCACCAGAATAGGATACATATCTCATGGACCACAGGGAGTACCTCACATCAACACATCCGTATGCAACATTGTAAACCAAGCATTACAGGTGCAAGGGCATCTAAAACAACCTCAACATGATGTACAGCTAAATCAAGTTCACAGGGACAAAGTAAAAAGCTTTATTCAGCATATGAAAAGTGAAACGTCTGTTCCAACAAAAGGCCAATGGCCAGTCCATGTCCAAATGGCAAGGAGTGAACTAGAGTCACAAATTCAGTATATGAAATTCGAAACGTCTGTGCAACCAAAAGGCCAATGGCCAGTCCATGTCAAATTGCCAAGGATTGAACTAGAGTGACAACTGTCACACCTTGCTTGCCTGCACTGCTACGGACCGGGGTCATCCCCTCAGAGGGGCATACATGGGGGCAGGCCAGGCACCGCAGGGACAGGATCAGGGCGCAGTGGAAGGAGGCAGTGAAGAGGTGGGGGATGCAGGTGAGACACTTGCAACTGCAGTGGAGATGACTGAAGTGGTGGGTGCTGTCACAACTGTGGGGCGCAAGTCAGATGGGGTGGGTGCCGGCACAACTCCAGTGGGCAGGTCAGATGGAGTGGATTGGCTCACCACTGCAGTGCCCAAGTCAGACGGGGTAGGCGTGGACTCCAAAGCAGTGTCTACATCCATGGGAGCGGAATGGGGGACAGGTGAGGTCTGTAGGGCAGGGGGTGGGGACACGGTCCCCACATCAGTGGCACCAACTGCCTGACCAGGTGTGGAGGAGCAAGTGCTAAGGGGGGATGGCCTTAGCATTTTGGGTGTGGTGTATCTGTGTGTGGGGGAACCCTGGGCAGGGAGTGGCGGGGGAACCTCTGGAGTGGTGGCCTGGGGGATGGAGGACGGAGACTTTGCCTTGGAGCTGCGTGCTGGCGGGGGGGGGTCTTGCTCTTCTTGTGCCGGGGGGAATTGCGGGTGGGCGTCTCAGTCTGAGTGCGCCTGGGGGAGGGTGTCCGGGTGTGAGGGGCACTCCCTTCTGTGTGTGGGGACTTCCTCTTCCCCTTGTAATCAGGATCTGCTGGGTCGGTGGGGAAGAGGCCAAGGTCACAGAGGAAGAGCTTCTGGGGGGATGGGGTTGCAGGTGAGGCAAGGGAAGGGGGCTGGGAGGGAGAGGTCTCGGAGGACTGTGGAGTGGTTGTGGATGACTGTGTGTGTGTCAGCAAACCAGCCCCTGTAAGTATGGAATCAGTCCCCTGCGCTTGCTTGTGTGCACGTCTAGCCCTTGGTTTGGGGGTTTCTGTGCTTTGGACAGGTAGTGTGCTAGGAATTGTGGGTGCTGCAGGGGTTGGAGGGGTGTGGGACTGTTGGAGGAGGGACACTGCTGCCGTCAGGGAGGAGGCCACGGACTGGTTGGTCCTCTGTAGGGCAGACATGCCCGAGGAAATGCCCTCCATGAATGACACCAGTTGTGTCAACAGCCCTGTGTGTGCATGGAGGACCTTCGGCATCGACGTCTGCCCTACATGCATCTGTCTAAGTAAGTCCACAGACTCTTCACTCAGGGCAGCAGGGGACACAGGGGCAGGGGGTGCGGTGCCTGGCACAAAAGAGACATGCTCACGAACACAGGAGCCCACAGGGACCTCTGGGATGGGAGCCGATGGGAGGGGGGTGGTGGTGGATGTGGCGGTGACGGAGACAGCCTCACTAGCTGGGGTTTGGTGGCTGCTGACACCCGCCTCCACAGGGGAGTCATCCTCAGAGCTGCTGTGGCCTTCAGCTGGGGGGGATGGTGCTGATGACTCCTCTGTGTTGCTCAAATCGCCCTCCGTGCCACTGGGTCCACCTGACTCCTCTCCTTCTGTCCCTGTAAGGCTCTGTGGCTCCTCCTGGTCCGTGGAGCTGTCCCCTCCTGTGGCCATGGATGTATCCGGATAAGAATAGGAAGTAAGAGAACAGCATCAGTCAGCTGCACTGACTGCACACACCTAAGTGAGTACATCACATCACAGGGCAAGCCCCGGCATCATCAGCTGAACACAGCTCCAAGTGCCAACACTGTTTAGAATAAGACAATTGTAATTTTCAACATCAACCATGGCACACATATCCCTCCTTGACTTGCACACATATGTCTGTTGCATGGTGGATGCTAATACCCCAATGTGCCAACATGCACCACCCACACATTAGTTGTATATGCAAGTGAACATGTAGGAGTATGTCACTAGACCCACAGCACATCTCTTGCGACTGACTCAGCACAGGTGTCCGGATGAAGGGATGGGCAGAGACTCATTTCACATGCTTGGGATGCATGCCAGCAACACACACTATGATGTACTCATGTCCTGATGGGCAAGGCCACAATGGGGTGCATGGTGCACACTTGAACACAACACAGGCTCACTCATAGCAAGTTCAATGCCATGGCACTGGGATGCCCTGACAGTCAGTCAACACTGTCTCCTGTCACAGGGGCAGGGCATCCAGACAACAACAATATGCACTGACTCACAATCCTAGCTCAGGGGCAAATCTGACTCTGCAGATGACCGGCGCACTTGCCCATCCCATGCAAACAACATATCCAGGACCCAGAAGACCCCAAATCATGAAAATCAGACATATGAGTCTCAGCAAACACAAATCCATGTACATTAACACATCACAGTCTGCCATGCATATAACCCAGCTGCATGAGGGACAGAGTTGCATACACCATTGTGCGCTGTCAGATGATCACACACCTATATGTCACACAGGTCTTGTCTCCCACAGTCACATTGCAGATGTCACCCTGAATCTCTGAATCATGGACACCCCAGGTGTACGTAGCAACAAGCCTGTTGGACCCGGCCTCGTAGCATGGCTCTACTTGCCCCCGCATCACCTAACCTGGTACCTGCAGCCCCCAAGCACACGGCCTAGCCGATCCTTCCCACCAGAACACACGCATCCGACCCGGACATCCTCGTCCATGGCCTCTCTCCTTTCGGCCACCCCGGGCCCGCGTGCCCACTTCATGCACCAAGATGGCCGCCCGGCCCCAGCGCGACCCGGGCCTAGAGGCGCCACTCCGGCTGGAGGACATCACGCTTGCCAGGGGATGAGAGAGGGAGGAGCAGTTTCTATCGCACCTCTGAACTCCCCTGGGACGATGGGTTTCGATCGGCCCTCCGGCCTCCCTGAGGGCTGGCTCCATGCCTGCTGGGTGTCTGGGACTCCTCCCGACCCGGCCCTGAAAGGATCAAAAGACAATGGCAGGAAACCCCGACAAGCGACCCCCAGGTGACAAGACCCCTGCCTGCACAGACTCCGGACATCAAAGAGGGGTCGACCTATAACAAGGGGTGCTCTGGGACTGTCCGGGAGATTCGACGCTGGAACAACCTGAGCCCTGCTGAGTGACTCGCGGCTCCCTGAAGATCGTAAGACCTCCGAACTTGTACCTGAGCCCTGCTGAGTGACTCGCGGCTCCCTGAAGATAGTAAGACCTCCGAACTTGTACCTGAGCCCTGCTGAGTGACTCGCGGCTCCCTGAAGATCGTAAGACCTCCGAACTTGTACCTAAGCCCTGCTGAGTGACTCGCGGCTCCCTGAAGATCGTAAGACCTCCGAACTTGTACCTGAGCCCCGCTGAGTGACTCGCGGCTCCCACAGACTCTCACGGTCCCGCCGGACCCCAACTACAACAAGCGTATCCCCCAGCTCGAGGATTGTGAGCTGTGCGCCGGGTACGTCCCTGCCTTGAACCTTTGCCAGAGACTGTCCCGCTACCCCCTATCCCTTCCGAGACTCATTGAGCCCACGCTCTCCTTGTACATATTTGCAGTGCTAATCTGATTGATAAAGATTGATTCCTAAGAACGCACGGTGTGGTGTCTCTGTGTCGTGTGGTACCAGGGGTATGATCCTAGATACGAGATTCCTCCCCCTGAGGAGTCTCCCGCCAGTGCCCGGCTACGATACTTCGAGGGTGGGTCTCAGGGTAGTCAGGACCCCTTTCCGGGCTCCTCTGAGGTCGCCGTCTAACATTGGTGGCAAGCGACGGGATTCGGGCCCATAACCTAGAGATCGTACCGTGAACGACGGACGCACTACCGACAAAGATGGCAGAAGGAAGCGCCATGAGCCCCGCAGAAACCAACGCCAACAGGGTGTTCCAGGTGGAACAACTAGAAGAATACACGCACAAAGAACTAAAACAATTCTGCAAAGAACTTAAAATCGCTACCACCGGTCTCAACACCAAAGAAGATTTGCAGAAAGCACTGAAAGCTTGGGTGGATGCCGGGGCCTCCCGCCCAGAAGGCACGGGGGAGCGCCCCGACGAAGCCGAACCCCCCCAAGGCGAAAGCAGCAGCAATCAGGTGCGAGGCATCGTACCAGACGGGGGCCTATCCCCGGAAGAACTCGCGGACAGAGAGAGAAGTCGCAATCACGAACTCGAGTTAGCCAAACTCAAAATCGAAGGCGAATTGAAGTTAGCGGAAAAAAAGCTAGCAGTAGGGCAAATGCGCGTACAAGGCGAGCTAGAAGAGAAGAAGCTCCAACGGGAGCATGAAGGAAGGAAGCTCCAACTAGAGCACAAACGCAGCTTGAAGGAAATCGAGCTCAAGGCCAGAAACGAGGAAGGGAGGCCCCCGGGAAACCGAGAGGCGGCCTCCCCAGCGGAGCAGAAGGTCCACATCCCCAAGGACGTGGTCAAAGAATATTATAAAAACGATGACATACAACAATGGTTCAGGGCCTACGAGGTCGCCATGACCTCCCATCGGGTCCCGCAGAAGGACTGGGGGGCCGGGTTGTGGGGACGGTTTCTGAGCGAAGGAAGAGACACCCTGCTCGACCTACCCATCTCCCTGCAGACCTCCTACAGCCACATGAAAGAGGCTCTACTCACAAGGTACGGCCTCACCCCCGAAATGTACCGTCAGCGATTCCGGGACTGCAGGAAGATCCCGGGCACCACCTGGGTGGAGTATGTAACCTTTTTCAGTCGGGCCTTCGATGGGTGGATCAAGGGCAGCAAAGTCACCACCCTTGAGGAACTCACCGACCTCATGTTGTGGGAACACCTGGCTGCGAACTGTTTTGTGGAACTACGCCAGCATCTGCTCGACAGCAAACTCACCGATCCCAGGAAACTGGCTGTGGAAGCAGACCGCTGGACCAACACCCGGGTCCCCCGGGGCATGGTAGGAGAATACCCCCGAGCCAGTCAGGGACCACCCCGCCAGAGAGGAGGAGGGAACCAGGGAGGGCAGAGAGAGTCCCAGCCTAGCCCCCCAAAGACCCAACCTCCACCTTTCCCAGCGCCCCCCCCCCACCAGTAACCGGGCCCCCCGGGAGACGGGGACACCGGGTAACCGTCACTTGTTTCCATTGCCAGAAGCCCGGGCACTACGCCAATGACCCAGAGTGCCCCATGGCCACCCAAGTCACCCCTGCGAGACAGATAGCCAACGTAGCCCTGGGGGAGGAGGTTGAGGAAACCGGGGAGTGGGAACCCGCAGCTATGGCCCTAGTATCACTGGGAGATAGAGAGATGGTCCCTGGTAGCCTCCTGCCCTCCAACACGAAGAAATACGGGCAGCTCGTCAAGATCAATGGCCACCAAATAGAGGCCCTGCGGGACACCGGGACAGCATCACCGGTGTCCTCAGGCACTTAGTCCCCGAGGAGCAGATCCTCCCCAACGTCTTTTGCCCGGTAATTTCCGCAGATAATAGAGAGAGTATGTGTCAGGTAGCCCTGGTGCCGTTTGAGTGGGGTGGGGTGATAGGTAAACTAAGGGTTGCCGTAAGAACCTCCCAGCCGGTCGACTGCCTCTTAGGGAACGACCTGGAGAGTTCTCCCTGGAAGCACGTCGAGCGCAAGGCCCACCTAGGAATGATGGGACTCCCCGAGTGGGTGTGCGCCACCACCTGATCTATGTCAGCCCAACTCACCCCCCTGGGAGAAGTCGAAGACGCCCCGACCGAAGAAGTCAGAATAGTACCCGCCGAGGGTCCTCCCGTCCCCCCATCGGAAGGGTCAGTCGCCCGCGACGCACCCTCACCGTCCGACACCGCCCCGGTCCCCGAGTTAGGCGATCTACCCGAATTGGCCCAATGGCGCCACGAGGGCGGGCCCACCCGGGAGGAATTTTGCCGGGAGCAAGCCACTTGTCCTTCCTTGGTCGGACTGCGGCGCCAGGCCGAGGGCCAAGCCGCAGGTGACCAAACCAGAACGCACCGAATTTATTGGGAGAATAACATTTTGTACAGTGAGCAGAAGTCGGTGGAGCTGGGATCCGGCCGGGTGCTGGTGGTACCCCTATGCTTCCGAGACTTCCTCCTGGGCTTAGCCCACGACGTCCCCCTCGCCGGCCACCTGGGTCAAGACAAGACCTACAGCCGTCTCGTGACCCATTTTTACTGGCCTAGAATGAGAGCAGCTGTAGAAGCCCACTGCAAGTCCTGTCCCACGTGCCAAGCTAGTGGGAAGAGTGGGGGGAAGCGCAAGGCTCCCCTCCAACCCTTCCCGGTCGTCAGTACCCCATTCGAACGAGTCGGGATCGACATCGTGGGACCCCTGGACCCCCCCACCTCCCAAGGTCACCGTTTCATCTTGGTCCTTGTGGATCACGCCACCCGCTATCCTGAGGCTATCCCCCTACGCACCGTCACGGCCCCCGTGGTGGGCCGGGCCCTGATGGGGATCTTTTCCCGGGTGGGTTTTCCCCGCGAGGTCGTGAGCGATCGCGGCACTAATTTTATCTCGAAGTACATGACGTCCCTGTGGCAACAATGTGGAGTGTCCTATAAGTTCACCACCCCGTACCATCCCCAAGGAAACGGCCTAGTAGAGAGGTTTAACAGGACTCTGAAAGGGATGATCACCGGCCTAGAAGAGCCCCTCCGGCGTAAGTGGGACGTCCTGCTCCCCTGCCTCTTGTTCGCTTACCGGGAAGTCCCCCAGAAGTCCCTAGGCTTCAGCCCGTTTGAGTTACTCTATGGACACCCCGTCCGAGGTCCCCTCAGTTTGGTTAAGGAAGGGTGGGAGGCGGCACCCCAGTCCACCCCACGAGATGTGTTCCAATACGTTCTGACCCTCCGGAACCAGACCAGGAAGTTCCGAGCGCTGGCCGAGGCCAACCTGGAGGCAAGCCAAGAAGAGATGAAGCGCTGGTACGACCAGAATGCCACTCTGGTCGAGTTCCAGCCGGGCCAGCAAGTATGGGTCATGGCCCCCGTGAAGCCTGGCGCCCTCCAGGACAGGTGGACCGGGCCCTACAAAGTGATTGAGCGGAAGAGTCAAGTCACATATTTGGTGGACGTCCAGTCGCCTCGGGATCCCCTTCGGGTCCTTCACGTGAACCGCCTCAAGCCTCACTTCGTGCGGACAGAACTGAGCCTCCTGCTGGCCACCGATGACGGGGCCGAAGATGAGTCCGATCCCCTCCCGGACCTCCTGTGTGTCAAGGAGCAGGATGGCTCCGTGGAAGGAGTGAACCTCTCCCCAGCCCTCACTGCCCAGCAACAAGAGGACTGCCGCCGGCTCCTGGGACAATTTTCCGACCTTTTCTCCCTGATCTCCAGAGTCACCGACTGGTGTGTCCATGACGTGGACACCGGGGACAGCCCGTCGGTGAGACACCGGGCATACCGAGTCCCTGACCGGGTCCGGTCCTGCATTCAAGCTGAAGTCTCGAAGATGTTGACCCTGGGGGTGATCGAGCCATCTGACAGTTCCTGGGCCAGCCCCGTGGTCCTAGTCCCGAAGGCAGCGGCCCCCGGTGTCGCCCCCGAGCTCCGATTCTGCGTTGACTACCGGGGACTCAATGACGTCACCCGAGCCGATGCCCACCCCATTCCACGAGCCGACGAGCTCATTGACCGACTCGGGGCAGCCCGGTTCCTCAGCACATTCGACCTCACCTGCGGATACTGGCAGATTGCGCTCACCGAGGGAGCCAAGGAGCGGTCCGCCTTCTCCACCCCAGATGGGCACTACCGCTTCCGCGTAATGCCCTTCGGAATGAAAAATGCCCCAGCCACCTTCCAGCGACTGGTGAATAGAGTCCTGGCCGGGCTGGAACAGTTCAGCGCGGCCTATCTAGACGACATCGCCGTTTTCAGTTCCGAATGGAGTGAGCACCTCCAGCACCTCCGGAGGGTGCTAACCGCCCTGCGCCAGGCAGGCCTCACAGTAAAAGCCAGCAAGTGCCAGATTGGGCAAGGATCAGTAGTCTACCTGGGGCACCAGGTCGGGAGCGGCCAGGTCGCCCCTCTACAGCCGAAGATCGATGCCATCTTAGCCTGGGAACCCCCCACCACCCAAACGGAGGTCCGAGCCTTTCTGGGCCTCACTGGCTACTACCAAAGGTTCATCCGGGGGTATGGCAGCCTTGTCGGCCCCCTCACAGAACTCACGTCAAAAAAACAGCCAAAGAAGGTGCAGTGGACGACTGCCTGCCAGGAGGCATTCGATGCCCTAAAGAAGGCCATGTGTACGGCCCCCGTCCTGCAGGCTCCCGACTACTCCAAGGAGTTTGTAGTCCAAACCGATGCCTCCGAGCATGGCATTGGGGCCGTCCTGTCCCAGATGAATGACCAAGGCATAGACCAGCCCGTCGCCTTCCTCAGCCGGCGGCTGTTGCCCAGAGAACAGAGATGGAGCACCATTGAGCGCGAAGCCTTTGCCGTGGTCTGGGCACTCAAGAAACTACGCCCCTACCTGTTCGGCACCCATTTCAAAGTCCAAACCGACCATCGGCCCTTGCGATGGCTCATGCAGATGCGAGGAGAAAACCCCAAGCCACTGCGGTGGTCAATCTCCCTCCAGGGGATGGATTTCACCGTAGAACATCGCCCTGGTACGGACCACGCCAACGCTGACGGCCTCTCCCGGTTCTTCCGCCTCAGCGAAGAGAACCCCACAAGATGATGGGCAGTTCTCTCCGGCTTTCAGCTGGGGGGGACGCGTGTTGGACCCGGCCACGTAGCATGGCTCTACTTGCCCCCGCATCACCTAACCTGGTACCTGCAGCCCCCAAGCACACGGCCTAGCCGATCCTTCCCACCAGAACACACGCATCCGACCCGGACATCCTCGTCCATGGCCTCTCTCCTTTCGGCCACCCCGGGCCCACGTGCCCACTTCATGCACCAAGATGGCCGCCCGGCCCCAGCGCGACCCGGGCCTAGAGGCGCCACTCCGGCTGGAGGACATCACGCTTGCCAGGGGATGAGAGAGGGAGGAGCAGTTTCTATCGCACCTCTGAACTCCCCTGGGACGATGGGTTTCGATCGGCCCTCCGGCCTCCCTGAGGGCTGGCTCCATGCCTGCTGGGTGTCTGGGACTCCTCCCGACCCGGCCCTGAAAGGATCAAAAGACAATGGCAGGAAACCCCGACAAGCGACCCCCAGGTGACAAGACCCCTGCCTGCACAGACTCCGGACATCAAAGAGGGGTCGATCTATAACAAGGGGTGCTCTGGGACTGTCCGGGAGATTCGACGCTGGAACAACCTGAGCCCTGCTGAGTGACTCGCGGCTCCCTGAAGATCGTAAGACCTCCGAACTTGTACCTGAGCCCTGCTGAGTGACTCGCGGCTCCCTGAAGATCGTAAGACCTCCGAACTTGTACCTGAGCCCTGCTGAGTGATTCGCGGCTCCCTGAAGATCGTAAGACCTCCGAACTTGTACCTGAGCCCTGCTGAGTGACTCGCGGCTCCCTGAAGATCGTAAGACCTCCGAACTTGTACCTGAGCCCTGCTGAGTGACTCGCGGCTCCCACAGACTCTCACAGTCCCGCCGGACCCCAACTACAACAAGCGTATCCCCCAGCTCGAGGATTGTGAGCTGTGCGCCGGGTACGTCCCTGCCTTGAACCTTTGCCAGAGACTGTCCCGCTACCCCCTATCCCTTCCGAGACTCATTAAGCCCGCGCTCTCCTTGTACATATTTACAGTGCTAATCTGATTGATAAAGATTGATTCCTAAGAACGCACGGTGTGGTGTCTCTGTGTCGTGTGGTACCAGGGGTACGATCCTAGATACGAGATTCCTCCCCCTGAGGAGTCTCCCGCCAGTGCCCGGCTACGATACTTCGAGGGTGGGTCTCAGGGTAGTCAGGACCCCTTTCCGGGCTCCTCTGAGGTCGCCGTCTAACAAAGCCACACCCTAATGACACAGAGGCACACACCTGAGGGCACATGTCACGAAGCACAACCTGCAATTTCACACAAAGGAGTGGGATTACAGAGTGTTTCTGAATGCCCTTGAGGGGGCAGGACTGGGCAGGACTAAGTGAACCAGGGTTTTGACCCGGACAGTAGTCAGGTGGCTAAGCAATTGTGGCATACTTGCTATACCTACTCCTGATGCCCAAAAATTGGAGTACCCTGCTGCATGGTTTTGTATTGAATACCCCAGAAACATGTTGCGAGTCAGACCAGCAATTGGTACACATCTCAAGGGCACACACAGTTCACATGTCAGATCTCAGGCATTGTGTAAACAATTGACCCACCCATGAAACACACAACAGAGTCACGGGAACTGATGCTGACTGGTACCTGATACATAGCTGACTGCAGGGACACAGTGCCCTAGTGACACAAGCAAAAGACTATAGGGGCCACACCTGTGGAACAGATGAGGAGGGTGCATCACACAGATGAGGGACCTGATTTTGGGACTACAAGACCTACGTAATGTGGAAGTGTGACCCGGACAAAAGACTACTATTTGCATGTCAGACATAGTTCACAGATCAGGCATGGACTTACCCCCTTCCTGCTGCTGTCTGGCCTTCAGCTGCCTATCCAGGTCCGGGAAGACCACTGCCAGTATCCAGAGCATGTGGGGAGTCAGGGTCCGGTGTCCGCCCCTCCTGCGTGGAGGTGACAGCTTCAGCTGGACTCTAGCTAACCTCCGGGTCCAGCCCCGAAGGTCCTGCCACCTCTTCTGGCAGTTGCGAATGCAGCGCTTGTAGACCCCCACAGAACAAACAGCCCGGGCGATGGTCAGCCAGATCTCCTGCTTCTGGTGGGCATCAACCTGTTAGGAGGACAAAGTGAAAAGTACATTGACACACATGCCCCAGATTTGTGCAGCACACAATTAGATATACATGTCATCATCACAAAGGGAAATGAATTACACAGGTAGTGCAACCCTGGGGAATGATAACTCACATCCATGTCTGACAGGTTAACAATGCCTGGATAGTTTAACCTGGCAAAAATGCACTTTAGCAGCAGGAAAACTATTCAGTACATGTGCCTACACACTTTGGGGGATGAAAGTAGTCAGTGAGAATGCTTGCCACTGCTGTACACAGTGCTAGTACTGCTAGTCAGACAACATGCATAATTAGGAAGGCAGTGGACAGCACACTCACCTGCTCCCCTGGTGTCCCATAGAGCTTTCTGTACTCTGGAAGGAGCCCGTCCAGCAGGGCCTGGTTCTTCTCCTCAGTGAAGGCTGGGGCCCTCTCCAGTGTACGTGCCATAGCAGGAGCCAGAGGATGCATAGACAGCAGCAGTGGTAGCAGAGATGTGGTCCAGTAGCATGTAGTGCAGGCAAGTGAGCTTCCTGGGGTCCAGCCAGCCTTATATCTGTGCCATGTGTCCAAAGTGATAGGTCCAACGCGGTTGCATTCTATGAATCTGGCCAATCCATTCAAAAGTACGACTCATACACGCCTTCCACATCGTTCAAATCTTCACCTTCATGGAACACTTGAAATTGCAACATTGTTGTAGGCATCCAACTGAATTTCCAGTGCACAACTCGTACAAGTTTTGAATCCGCATCCGTCTCCATGACAGTCCTGAGCCAATGGGTGCGTCCGGCTCATTCAACTGACTGTACAACGCGTATTTTGAATGTACACATGCACCCGTCTCCATACGATTCAATGGCCGAGGCGTACGCCTGTCTCGGACCATGCCTGTCCGACGCGTATGCATGATAGTCACCCGTGGCGGACCTCATTGCATTCAATGACAAGGCGTACGCACGGCTCGGACATGACCCGTGCAATGCGTACGCATTGTCACCCGCGTCGGACCTCATTGCATTCAATGACAAGGCGTACGCACGGCTCGGACATGACCCGTGCAATGCGTACGCATTGTCACCCGCATCGGACCTCATTGCATTCAATGACAAAGCATACGCACGGCTCGGACATGACCCGTGCAATTCGTACGCATTGTCACCCGCGTCGGTCCTCATTGCATTCAATGACAAGGCGGACGCACGGCTCGGACATGACCTGTGCAATGCGTACGCATTGTCAACTGCGATGGACCTCATTGCATTCAATGACAAGGCGTATGCACGGCTTGGACATGACCCGTGCAATGCGTACGCATTGTCACCCACGTCGGACCGCATTAGTGTGATCATTAGACGGATGCAACACACATATACTGGCCATGGACACCTGCACACACCTGCCACACTATAGCATTGGCCACACAGTGTCCCATGGCATGTGAGGCTGCATTCCCTGGGTGTTTGAGGGGGCCACAGCAGTTTTATTGTCTGGCACTTTGTGCAGCCACTCCCAGGCTGTTACCTTGTCCGTGGGGGAGAGTCCTTTGTGTGTTGTGCACATTAGCACTGTGATGTGCAATTGAACAGTAATTGCCATGAGTGAAGGCCACAGTGTCAGGTTGGATATGTTTAGGACATCAACCTTGATGGGGCGTGTGTCTAGGAAACGTACATGTAGGGCTGGCATGAACAACAGTGTCCACTACCTGTGGGACTTACGCTTGCCTTGTGGTATGCACGTGCTACGCCATGTCCATTGCTGTGTTGATGTGGCAATACAGGGAGCCTGGGTTTCTGCATGGCAAAGATCTGTGATGCCTTGGAGACATGAGTCCTCATTAGTCACTGGGGTGGGTTTTTTTAACGTTGCAGCAGCACATAGGTTGGGTGACACAGCCAGATGAGTAGCCCATTGCACTACATGGCACTCATGTGGACATGTGGAATTGAGATGTGAGGTGGTGGTCTTGTAGGTGACATATGTGTCCATGCCCAACATCACACACCTCAGTACATTGTGTAATGTCATGAACTAGCCTGTGAGAGTGATCGTGGTCATGGCCACATGGGGGGATGTACTGACAATCTTCCTTTGTGCATCTCTATACTGCAGGGCACCAGCTGTCCATCGTCCGTTCCCAGACCGTGCAACCATGCAGGAACGAGACAGCATCAGACGGTACCGCTTCACCAGGCCACTGATTGAGGAGTTGGTGGAGCAGTTGCCGACACATCTGCTACCTGGCCGGTCATACCCTACAGCACTGACCCCAGAGGTGAAGGTGATGGCAGCCCTGCACTTCTTTGCTACCGGTATCTTCCAGTACACTATGGCTACTGCTGGTGGGATGTCGCAAACGATGTTTAGTCGGGTGCTACGCGATATCTTGGAGGGGATGTTGCAATTCCTCGACCTGTATATCAAGTTCCCGAGCCAAGATGAACTCCTTGAAATTAAGGATGCCTTTTATACACTGGGGAGGATGCCGAACGTCATTGGATCCATTGACGGGACACATGTTGCCCTGATACCACCACAGGCACATGAGCAGGCATACCGTAACAGGAAGCACTACCATTCGATCAATGCTCTGGTGGTCTGTCTTGCTGACATGTTGATCACACATGTGTGTGCATGGTTCCCTGGTTCTGCGCACGATGCCTACATTATGAGGAGTAGTCACATTGCAACGCTGATGTCACAGATGCCAGCTCAGCGTGCCTGGCTTGTTGGTGTGTACTGACTGTTTCTCATTGTGTGTGTTTGTCAGTGTTGTATTCAGCACTCCTACAAAACTCATCTACTTGTTCATTTGTGTGTGTGTAGGTGACTCTGGATACCCCAACATGCCATGGTTGCTGACACCCCTCAGGAACCCTGTGACACCAGCCGACCTGCGCTACAATGAGGCACATGGTCGGAGCAGGAGGGTGATTGAGCGGACATTCGGCCTCCTGAAAAGCCGCTTTCGCTGCCTGGACAAGACCGGAGGGGCCCTCCCATATGAGCCTGCAAAGGTGTGCAAAATAATACTGGTCTGCTGCATGCTACACAACATGGCGGTGCGGAAGGAGGTGCCTCTCATCCAGGATGAGGATGACGACGACCAACGTCCAGCACCTGTGGAGGATCCCGGCCTGGGCCAAGATGCCAGTGATGATGAAGATGATGGTGACGTCCGCTCCCAGCTCATCAACAACTTCTTCACCTGAAAGTGAGTTTCCAGGGTTGTTATGTGAATGTATGGAGTTAGCCAGGAATGTGTTGAGCCAGCTCTGTTGCTGCCTGAGTGTGTCTGTGTGCCACTTGACTGGATGCGTAATGTGATGTGTCCATTCAGCGGGTGTGTACTCCAAAATAGGGTAGTACTGATAACAAAGTGTTTGTGTAGGTGTTTTGCAACATGTTTTGTGCATGTGTATTACATTTCTCTACTGTTCGTCTGTGCTTTTGACTGTATCTTGTCTGTCCTTCCCAGGGTCCTTTGCCTGTTGTGTGGTCAACACTGACCCCCAACACCCAGAAGCCAACACCAGTGTGGAAGTTGACAATTCCCATCAACTGATGTGCCACACATCCCTGGACTTCCATTCTCCAACACATTGTGAGCGTGTGTCCACTGTTACGTAGAATTACCGTGCAACTATTGTGGAATAAACGTGTTGCTGATGTGTAATGAACCTATGCTACGCTTTGTTATGTGCGTTGTCTGTCTTCCCACATCTGAGTGACATCTGCTTACCTCACCTGTGGACTTGTTACCACTGACTGTGCTTGGTGTTGTGTCTGTGCATGCCAATGTGTTTCAGGTCAACATCATTGTGTGTGATGAGTAACATGGCCATGGTGAGTATGTTTTGTGTTGCCATAGTGGTGTGTCTCCCTCACATGTGTCACATCCCCATGACTTACCTTACGTTGGTCACATTGTTGCAGTATTTGGCATGCACTGTGTTGTGTAGCAGATCGACTTCGCCATGAACATGACAAGTTTGAATCACAACAGAGGCCAGTATGGTGTACTGGTGAGTTTATTTACAAACATGTGTGAGGGAAGTGCACAGGATGGTGGGTGCTGTACAGTGGTTTGGGAATCCAAAGTTCACATTGGAGTTGGAAGTGCTGGTAGATGTCCAGAGTAAAGTCCACAGCCGTCTGCTACATTGGCCCAACATGAACCCTCCATGTCATGTAGGCCAGTTGTGTGCGATTGGACAAGGTGAACGGGTTGCGCACAAAGAACATTGTCCAGAACAGGTTTAGGGGCCCTGGGGGATGTGCTGGGACATCTGCCTCTCACATGTCCTTCTTCGGACGACCCCTCTTCTTCCGGGGAGGATCCTCATGTGCAGGCCTATGCGGTGCAGGGGACTCTCCGCCAGAGTCCTCCTCCCTCCCTTTGGCGCGATGGTGTTGCGACAGATGTTGTGCGCACACAGGGGGATGGGGTCAGGTTGGTGTTGATCTGGTGGAGGCAGTGTAGTATGTCCCGATGTACCGGAGTAAGGGCATCCCACTTTGCCTCCATGCGGGCATGGTGGGTGACCTGCTCCTGTTGCATGTCCTTGAGGATCCCCACTACCTGGCCAAATACTCCGGTGCTATCCTGGTACGCATCTATGATGCGTGCCAGTTGGGGGTCATCATGCATTCCAGACCCCTCTGCAAGGCATGCCCTGTGCCTCCCACCCCTCCCAGCACCCCTCTCCACACGGGCAGGACCAGCAGCGGTACGCACAGGTGACCCTGGGACCCCTTGGGTGGTGTTGCTGGTGGTGTTGGCTGTAGCTTCCGGGGGGGTCCTGTGTCCCTGTGCTGTGGGTGTTGATTGTCCTTGGTCTGTCCGTGTTGGCGGGGTTGCCCTGTCAGTGTCCAGATTGTGGAGGTGTGGGTACAGGGGGGGCAGATGTTGCTGCTGCTGGTGCTGCATGATGGCTCACACCGGAGGGGCCAGGTTGGTCGTCGTCATCTGAAGAGGACAGTGAGAGAGTCAGACCAGAGAGCTCAGTGTCCAACAGAGTCTGGGACTGGGTATCCTCGTCATTTGTCACTGGGTGCCCAGCACGACCTGTGATTTATGTTTCTACATGCATCATTCGTTCACAAACATGACATTTTCTACTTTTCTAACAGATTCCTGCCTGTACACTGCTTTTTCCCAGCTTGTCACAGACAGAGTTTGATCTTGTTGTTGGCCATTTGCCAGCATGGCCTTGTGCTCCCCACAACAGAGCCCAGTGTCAGACATCTTGTCAGTCCCTTCCCACTCCCTGTGAGGCGAGTATGTTTCAGGTTGATCTTGCTGGGCCATGTAGGTGGGTGTAGGTTGTCTGTGACTGTGAGTCCCATCATACTCTTGGCTACACCCCCCTTCCCAGAATGCTCATGCTTCTTCCCTCTTGACTCTGCTTCCCTGTGAGGGGGTGTGACAGCAATGACAAGATTGCTGACTGTGAAATCCTGGTGTTTGTTTGGCTACAAGTCCCAAGTGAGCCCCTGTGCTTCACACAGCAGCACCCAGTACGGGGTATCTTTTGCTGATATTTCAATGAGGTGTGTGTCAATGCATTGTACTCAGGGAGTTGTATGGAGTTTGTGTTGGGGGGTTGTCTCCCCATGCTGATTAGTATGGTCAGGGCTGTCAGTCCTCCTTCCCATCATGACACGTGCTTCCATTGTAGGGCGTGCAAGTTGTCTTTCAGGATGTCAGTCAGTGGTGTCCTGCCTCTGATTTGCGCACATGCCCTAGCAGGACCCAGTGTCAGACATCTTGTCAGTCATTTTCCACTCCCTGTGATGTGAGCATGTTTCAGAGAGGTCTTGATGGGCCAATCAGGAGGGGGAGCATTATCTGTGACTACAGGCCCCATCATGCTTTTGTCTACACTCACTTCACCTGCATCCCCACTATTCCTTCCTAACAGTCAACTGCACTGTGAGGTGGTGTGTTTGTGGTGGCAAACTGTCTGGCTGGATGTATTTGGCTTAGTGCCAGTGGCTTGCTCTATTTGTTTGTAGGTTGGTGCATGTCATGACACAGTTCCCAGGCACTATGAGATGGCAGGTATTGTGTTTGTGTGACTGGCATACACATCTTGGGTTGATTATCTATTGGTTAGTGTAGGTTTGCTTGGGGTGCATGCTTTCACTGTCCCCTTGCCACACAATCTTGAGTATGTTGTTTGTGTACTCACCAGTCTCTGGGATGTCTGTTAGGCCATGGACTCTCTCTGGTGGTAGGATGTCCTGCACCTTCTCCTCCCAGGTCCTGAAGTAGACTGGTTTGACAGGAGGGCCACTGCCGGTGCGCTGACTCAAGGCGTGATCTTTCTCGATGAGTTTCTTGACCCTACTGCGCACATCATAGCACCTGTTCTGGATATCGTCCTTTGTGCGCAACGTTGGTGCTTGTGCGCTCACCTTGTCCACAATCCTCGCCCACATCTTGGTTTTCTGTGAGATGGGTGTCCTTTGAACCAATGTACCAAACAAATGTGGCTCTACTCTGATGATCTCGTCTACCAGCACTTCTAACTCACTATCTGTGAACTTTGGATTCTTCTTTGGGGGCATGGTGATAAGTGGTGGTGGTGAGGGATGTGTGTGTGAGGGTGCAAGGTAATGATTTGCAATAACATCGTTCATGTATTTACCACACGAGAATCCAAACGTTGTACACATGCAGAACCTCTGCACTTGCCAGTGAGGCTACTTAGAAGCGATTACATCATACTAGAGACATTTCAGATGTTCCTGCCTTGCTCATGGCTGGAATTTATGCAGTCAGTCATGTGCCGAGTCACACTTTGCACAATACTCACACCCAACTTGCTGCTGTTGGTCCCTCAAGCATCTATTTAGTTCTGGCTGTGTCACTGCCAAGATGCTGGCAAATAGTGGGGTCATGCTTCGGCGCTCATACCTGCTACTTCGAGGGACCAACCCCAGCGTCATTTCTGCAATCTTTTTGCTGAGGAGGCAGATTTCATCCCATCTCCTGTGGCAGCGAGTATGTCACCAGTTTGAGACACCCAGGGCCTGCACCTTGCGGGCGATGGCCCTCCATATTGCCTTACACCGATGGACCTTGAGCTGTAGGCATGGGAGGCAAGATGAGAACATTTTTAACAGTGTGTTGTGGACCATTATGTGCCAGTCCAGAAGCATGTATACACATTCCACACACACAGATCAATGGACAGCAGAGTCCATAGACCATGTCACATCCTACACTCTGAGCAAGCTTGCTGAGTCCAATGTGACACAATCTTAGTTGATGCATCTTTTGGGAACGCAGTCAGCAGTGTAGTGAGCGGGCGTAGCAAGCCATGCAGAGCCGCCTTACGTGTTGCACTGTACGTGGCCAAATGGTGTTTTTTCCATGCTATTTGAGAATTCAGGTAGGTAAATTAACAATTTGTGACAGGGTTCTGACAAACACAGTGGGTGGGTATACTGGGTGTAAGGTTCTGTTTGTGCCTGCAGCACGGATGTACTCGTGCACAGATTGACACATGGCCCAGTGTTTATCAGAGGTTGAAGGGGGGGTTCACGCACTGCCAAACCTTGTCTACATGCACACAGTCCACCTGCTGACGAGCGGACATGGCCACACCACCCAAGGGTGATTTGGTCTCCCTCTGTCTCCCTTTCTCCCTCCCTCTGTCAGCCTCCTCCCACTGTCCATCTCCCTCTGTCTCCCTTTCTCCCTCCCTCTGTCAGCCTCCTCCCTCTGTCCGTCTCCCTTTCTCCCTCCCTCTGTCAGCCTCCTCCCTCTGTCCGTCTCCCTTTCTCCCTCCCTCTGTCAGCCTCCTCCCACTGTCCATCTCCCTTTCTCCCTCCGTCAGCCTCCTCCCACTGTCCATCTCCCTTTCTCCCTCCCTCTGTCAGCCTCCTCCCACTGTCCGTTTCCCTCTGTCTCCCTTTCGCCCTCCTTCTGTCAGCCTCCTCCCTCCCTCTATCTGTCTCCCTGTGTCCACCTCTGTCTCTGTCCCTCTCTCTGCCCCTCTCCCTCTCTCTGTGTGTCACCCTCTGTCACCTCAGCCCAGCTTCCTGGGCACACACAGTTTGCAGGTCTTTCAAAGGCCATTGGCTTGTTCATGTGGGTTTGTTTCTTCTCTGCGGGGACCCATTGGGCGGAGTGTCTGAGTCTGCACTGCTGCTGTGGCGGTGTGTGCTGACACTCTTTCAGAGTGATGCGTCTTAATTAGCTGCTGTTATGTGCAAATTGTGCCTTCATATCCATGTCGTCCTGCAACACGGCCACCATTAGCAGGCAAAACAGTACTGTGTGGGGACACACTGTTTGTATGGCTGTGCCCTAAGCCATATGGGCTGAGGGCATTGTTGTGTGCTTCAGAGTTGCTCTATGTTAGTTTTGAGGCACACCCTCCTGGCATCGGGGACATCCTGTCTTGTGTTGGTGTTTTGTGTGGCCTGTGACTTGGCATGGCCTCGCTTGGGGCATGGGGCATGGAGGCGCTAGTGGCATGTGTGTGTTTTTGGAGTGTGGTTGTGTACGGTGCAGGCTTTGGGGGGGGGTTGCGTGCATGATTGGTATTTTGGTTGTATATGGCGTTCCCCCCATGTGAGATGAGTTGTTTGTGTACTCACCAGGCTCTCGGACTCCTTCTACTCCGTCTACTCCCACCGGCGGTAGCGTGGCCATCACCTTCTCCTCCCAGGGATGGTAGTGTACTGGTCTGCGGGGCGGCCGTCCTCCAGTGATGTTGGCCTGGTTGTGCTCATCCGTCATTTTGCAGCGGACCGTCCTCCGCCGATCGTACCACCTGGCTTGGCACTCATGCCTGGTCCTTCTGGTGGACCCAACAGCATTCACAGAATTGACTATCCTCTCCCACATGGCAGATTTTTCGGATATGCTGGTCCGTCTGACCAATGTTCCAAAGAGCTGTGGCTCGACTCTGACGATTTCGTCGACAAGGACCTCCAGCTCCTCCTTTGTGAACTTTAGATTCTTGTTAGTGGGCATGGTGTGGGGTGTGGGTGTGGATGGTTGTGGGGGTGTGGGTGTGGATGGTTTTGGGGGTGTGAGTGTGGTTGTGCAGGTGTGTGTGTGTGAATGTGATGAGGGGGTGTTTGTGATGGTGGTTGTGTGAAGAAGTGCAAGTGTAAGGTGTATTGATGTATGTAGTATGGTGCAGTGCGTTGTCTCTGTGGTCTGGCAGTAGGGGATATGTTGCAAAGGATCATGGTTTGTGTGTGTTGGGCCTTTTTATTGGTCCATTTGTGGGTGTGGCTGTGTTTGAACTTTGGGTGGGTGTGTTATAAGGAGTGGTAGTGGTTTGGGCCTCTGTTTAGCTGTTTGTCAGTTGCAGGTCAGTGTATAGGATGTATTTGGGCTTGTTGGATATGTTTAGTGGTGTTGTGTGCTTCGAATTGACTCTCCTTGTGTTTTTTTTGGTTTATCCTGGTTCAGTACGAGTGTTTTTTGCGTCTGTACGGTGCGTACATGGGCCATGTTGTTGTACAGTGCTGTCCTTTGCTATGGCTTAGTACGACTCGTACATGCGCGATGTTGGGTGAGGGTGCTGGTGTGTGGGCCTGGGGTAGGGTGCGTACAGACACGGGCAGGGTGTTGGTCCGCACCGTCCATCGGTGGTGGTGTTTCGCACCGTACATACAGGGGGGGCTGGGTGTAGGGTCTGTACATACACTGGTGGGGTGTGGGTACGGTCCGTACATACACGGGTGGGGGTACGCTCCATACATACATGGGTGGGGAGTTGGTACGCTCCATGCATACACGGGTGGGGGTACGGTCCGTACATACATGGGTGGGGGTACGCTCCATACATACACGGCAGGGGAGTTGGTACGCTCCATGCATACACGGGTGGGGGTACGGTCCGTACATACACGGGTGGGGGTACGCTCCATACATACACTGGTGGGGTGTGGGTACGGTCCGTACATACACTGGTGGGGGGTTGGTACGCTCCATGCATACACGGGTGGGGGTATGGTCCGTACATACACGGGTGGGGGTACGGTCCGTACATACACGGGTGGGGTGTTGGTATGCTCCATGCATACACAGGTGGGGGTACGGTCCGTACATACACGGGTGGGGGTACGGTCCGTACATACACGGGTGGGGGTACGCTCCATACATACACAGGTGGGGAGTTGGTACGCTCCATGCATACACGGGTGGGGGTACGGTCCGTACATACACGGGTGGGGGTACGCTCCATACATACACGGGTGGGGAGTTGGTACGCTCCATGCATACGCGGGTGGGGGTACGGTCCGTACATACACGGGTGGGGGTACGCTCCATACATACACTGGTGGGGTGTGGGTATGGTCCATACATACACTGGTGGGGGGTTGGTACGCTCCATGCATACACGGGTGGGGGTATGGTCCGTACATACACGGGTGGGGGTACGGTCCGTACATACACGGGTGGGGTGTTGGTACGCTCCATGCATACATGGGTGGGGGTACGGTCCGTACATACACGGGTGGGGGTACGGTCCGTACATACACGGGTGGGGGTACGCTCCATACATACACGGGTGGGGAGTTGGTACGCTCCATGCATACATGGGTGGGGGTACGGTCCGTACATACATGGGTGGGGGTACCCTCCATACATACACGGGTGGGGAGTTGGTACGCTCCATGCATACGTGGGTGGGGGTACGGTCCGTACATACACGGGTGGGGGTACGCTCCATACATACACTGGTGGGGTGTGGGTATGGTCCATACATACACTGGTGGGGGGTTGGTACGCTCCATGCATACACGGGTGGGGGTACGGTCCATACATACACGGGTGGGGGTACGGTCCGTACATACACTGGTGGGGTGTGGGTACGGTCCGTACATACACGGGTGGGGGTACGGTCCATACATACACTGGTGGGGTGTTGGTACGCTCCATGCATACACGGGTGGGGGTACGGTCCGTACATACACGGGTGGGGGTACGGTCCGTACATACACTGGTGGGGGGTTGGTACGCTCCATGCATACACGGGTGGGGGGTACGGTCCGTACATACACGGGTGGGGGTACGGTCCGTACATACACTGGTGGGGTGTGGGTATGGTCCGTACATACACGGGTGGGGGTACGGTCCGTACATACACGGGTGGGGTGTTGGTACGCTCCATGCATACACGGGTGGGGGTACGCTCCATAGATACACTGGTGGGGGTTCGGCGCATACATACGAGGGCTGGGGGGGTGTTCTGCGCGTACATACGGGGTCTGGGGTGGGGTGTTCGGTGCGTATGCGGGCACATGCCTCCATGGTTGCTATAGGAGTTCTGTCCGTACGGTGTTTTCTCCATCCAGTTGTAAAATCGAAAGGATGGGAGTGATCGTACTTGCACTGTCGGACTTAATTTTTCTGATTCATACGGTAAATCGTCCGGGGATGTGTCGAACACATTTTCCGACCCGAGGACGTGTGGGGAACTTTTCCCACTGCGATTCGTATGGACTTTTTCCCATGCGAATCGTACTTGGCAGTTTGTACGCTACTTGTACGATTCGTACGGTAAAAAATCCGGATACGATTCGTACGGGGAAAATTATTCCAGGATCGGAATCGACCCCTAAACCTGTGTTTTTCTATATCGCCTGTTTGAGCAGCGCGGAGCTATGGGGGCCGGGCGGTTCTTTTAAAGACCATTCACTTGTTAATAAGGCTTTGTTGTATTTCACCTCTTCTTAGCGCCCCTGCATCTCCACTCTGATTGTGTGGAGATGCAGGGGCGCTAAGAAGAGGTGAAATACAACAAAGCCTCATTAACAAGTGAATGGTCTTTAAAAGACCTGTGAAGTACTTGGGTGCAGCGGCTGTGTGTGTTCCCGGGAAGGTGTCTCAGCGCAGGGTGAGGTGACAGGGACAGCAGGGTGAGGTGAGGGGTGGAGGGGGGGCAGCAGCTAGTGAGAGCAGCGGGTGTGGTGACAGCGAGAGGAAAACAGAGTGCGACAGAGGAGAGAGGGAGAGGGGGAAGACAGAGAGAGGGAGAGACAGAGAGAGAGGGAGACAGACAAGGAGACAGAGGGAGAGGAGGAAGACAGAGAGAGGGAGAGTGACGGAGAGAGGGAGAGAGGAAGGGAGGGAGACAGAGAGAGAGGAGACGGAGAGACGGAGAGAGGGAGGGGGGAGAGAGGGAGACGGAGAGAGGGAGGGGGGAGAGAGAGAGATGGAGAGAGGGAGAGAGAGAGGGAGGGAGCCGGAGAGAGGGAGGTAGAGAGGGAGGGAGAGAGGGAGACGGGGAGGGAGGGAGACGGAGAGGGAGGGAGGGAGGGAGGGAGATGGAGAGAGGGAGGGAGAAAGATAGATAGAGAGATAGAGAGAGGGAGAGAGGGAGGGAGAGAGATAGATAGAGAGATAGAGAGAGGGAGGGAGACGGAGAGAGTGAGAGAGAGAGGGAGGGAGACGGAGAGAGGGAGTGAGGGAGGGAGACAGAGAGAGGGAGAGAGAGGGAGGGAGACAGAGAGAGGGAGGGAGGGAGAGAGGGAGGGAGGGATGAGATAGATAGATAGATAGATAGATAGATAGATAGATAGATAGATAGATAGATAGATAGATAGATAGATAGATAGATAGATAGATAGATAGATAGATAGATAGATAGATAGATAGATAGATAGATAGATAGATAGATAGATAGATAGATAGATAGATAGATAGATAGATAGATAGATAGATAGATAGATAGAGATGTGTGAATGCCGGGTCTGGTGGCTCAGTGGACGAAGGCGTCCGCTGCAGGGGCATATGTTCAACCTCATCGTCATAGTTTTTTTTTTTTGCTCTAGCCCCGCCCCCTCCCCCACTGCCCCCTCCCCCACCGGTGCGGCCCTCGGCCACAAACCACACTGTAAATTTGGCCCCCGAGAGAAAGTTTGTGAGTACCCATGTTCTACACCTACAGGCTGGCAGAGGAGGATGAGTCTAAGGAAATGCTCCAGTGAAGATCATATGAGTTTGCCTCTATGTTGTGTGTGTATCAATGGTGCAGAGACAGAACATCAATGGAAATATATTGACATGCAAGAATATCGAGGCAAGAATATCGATGGTGTAAAATATCGTGGTAAGTAATCTCGAAGTCAAAAAATTCAATTTTATTGTTATTTAGAAATATTGAAATTAAAAATATTGATGGCAAAATATCGATGATAATAACATCGATTTTATGGTTTCTACTTTTTTTAATGTTGTACTTTTTTTTAGTAATTTTGTATTTGTAAATTTATAATGTTTAAATTCATTTTTATGCTTAAATAATTGTTTTTTTACTTGTGTTAATACAATTTTTAGGTGCAAGATGTTGGGTTTATAAGGGATAAGGGTGGGTAGTTATTTAAAAAATTTATAGAAATTTTATTTTTCTAAATTTTTATATATTTTAGGAGCGGGATGTTGGGCTTATAGAGGATATGGGTGGGTAGTAAATTAAAAATATTTTTTGAAAAAATACTATACATTTTAAATTTGTACATATTTTAGGAGCTGGATGTTGGGTTTATAGGGGATAAGGGTTGGGAAAAATTTAAAAATATTGTGTGGGGGGAATTTTTTTTTACTTTTATTTAATTTTAGGAGCAGGATATTGGGTTTTTATGGGATATGGGTTGGGGGTAATTTAAGAATGTTTGTACAAAAAATGTTTAACAAAATCAGAAATAAATAACGATTTAAAATAAATGATGAAATTAACATTTACACATTTTGAGAAATTCGAAATAATTTTTTGCAAAATAATTTCTATGAAATTATTTCATTTTTTTATAATAAAATAAAATACATTAAATATATTTATAAATTTGCATTTGTAAAACAAATTCACAAATTTAGTGAATCATTTACAAATATTAATACATATTCAAATATTCAAAATTAGTGTTAAGATTTTGTGATTTAAAAAAATATAATTTTCCCAAAATTAAAAGTTACATTGTATTTTTTTTAAAGTAAGGAACATTTAAACATTGATTTTTGGTTAAGAATATATTTTTGGTACTTTTAAAAATCAAAATAGGGGGGGTTATTTAGTCCTTTCCTCGAGTTTATTTCAATTTGGAGGTGGAATAGTAAATTCTTTTAATTTATTATCCAGCACTTTCCCTGAGCTTGGATTTGGAGTTGGAGTAGTACATTATTATGGTTTACTAGCTAGCTGTTTTCTTGAGTTAATGTGGATTAGGTTTGGAATAGTAAATTATTATGGTTTACTATATAACATTTTCCCTGAATTTATGTGGATTTGGAGTTGGAATAGTAAATTATTATGGTATACTATCCAGCACTTTCCCTGAGTTTACTTGGATGTGGAGCTGGAGTAGTAAATTATTATGGTTTACTAGCCAGCAGTTTCCTTGAGTTAATGTGGATTTGGAGTTGGAATAGTAAATTACTATGGTTTGCTATCCAGCACTTTCTTTGAGTTTACTTGGATTTGGAATAGTACATTTTTTAGGTTTACTATCCAGTACTTTCCCTGAGTTTACTTGCATTTGCAGTTGGAATAGTAAATTATTATGGTTTACTATCCAGCACTTTCCCTGAGTTTATGTTGATTAGGAGTTGGAATAGTAAATTATTATGGTTTACTGTCCAGCACTTTCCCTGAGTTTATTTGCATTTGGAGTTGGAGTAATACATGATTATGGTTTACTATCCAGCACTTTTCCTGAGTTTTTGTGGATTAGGAGTTGGAATAGTAAATAATTATGGTTTACTATCCAACACTTTTCCTGAGTTTAGTAGGATTTGGAGTAGGAATAGTAAATTATTATGGTTTACTGTCCAGCACTTTCCCTGAGTTTATTTGGAGTTGGAGTTGGAATAGTAACTTATTATTAACAACCAGCACTTTCCTTGAGTTTACGTGGATTTGGAGTTGGAATAGTAAATTATTATTGTAAACCATCCAGCACTTTCCGACTCTGCCCACTTTTTATCTAATTCCCAAAGTCCATAAGCAGACGGATCCAGTGCCAGGACGCCCTATCATATCAGCCAAGGACAGTACCTTTGAGAGTGCCTCCGGTTATGTAGACCACTTTTTACAAGAACATGTTGTTAATTTGCCCACATATTTAAAAGACACTAAAGATTTTTTGTCAAATTGAATGCATTACATTGGTCTAATGAATATATGCTCCTAACTCTTGACATTACCTCCCTGTATTCGAGCATAAGACACTGTGATGGCTTAAATGTAGTTAATCATTTTTTGAAGAAAAGATGTATTTCCATGTATAAACATAACATCATGTTGTTGAAAATGATACACTGGTGTCTTCATAATAATCTGTTTATGTTCGACAGCAAAATCTACAGGCAGAAACAGGGCGTGGCGATGGGGGCATGCTTCTCCCCTAGCTACGTGTGCTTGCACGTAGGCTGGTGGGAGGAGCATGTCCTCCGAGTAGACCACGGAGCAATGTATGAAGAACATGTGGTTCAAATGTGGAGGTACATCGATGACGTATTCATCGTATGGAAAGGAACATCTTCTCAGGCTAAAGGTTTCATCGATGCAATCAATTGCAACAATTTAAATTTGCATTTTACTGCATATATTGATCCTGTAACCATCAATTTCCTAGACATCACAGTGTATATAGCAAATGTAACCATAGAGACATGTCTCTATAGGAAACCGACAGCAGGCAATACTTTATTGCACACTACCAGTTTTCATCCCCAACACACCATTTCCAGCCTTCCTTATGGAGAGTTTTTGCGAATACATAGAGCGTGCAGCACGAGTGAGGCATTGGCATTGGTACAAGAGGCAGCCAGAATTAGGTTTCTGGAGAGAGGATATAAGGCCCAAAAAATTGGATACAGCTATGAAAAAGGCCAATAACAGGGACAGACAATCTTTATTGGAAACAAGAGCAAAACTTTCAACTAACACCGTCTCCCCTTTAAAAAACTCAGGAGATACGGAAGGCCAGTTTAATACTGGGAATGTCACCTGTAGATTTATATCCACTTACGGCAGGCAGGCCAATGCCATTAAAAGTATCATCAATACTCAGTGGCCTATAGTCCTCACTGATGCCACGCTCCAGCAGATATTGCCCACTAAACCCAAATTTACTTATCGCAAAGCCCATTCCATGCGTAGAGATCTGGTCAAATCAAGCCCCAAATTAGACATCAAAAGTGGGTGGCTTTTCCCCAAAAAAGGTTTTTTTAAGTGCAGCACTTGTCGTGCTTGCAAATTCGGGGTTAATACCAAGACTTATTCCACTGCTTTTTCAGATGTGCCAATACCACTCAAAGGCCATTATACGTGTCGCACTGACTACGCTGTATATGTTTTACAGTGTAGTTGCGGATTACGCTATGTAGGCAGCACGAAACTGCAAGTCTATATGCGAATCCTGCAGCATTTACACGCGACGGTTAACTCTGACCCCACATATCCTGTCGCTAGGCACATTAAGCTAGAACATAATAATACCTTAAATGTTCTCCAATACTATGTCATAGACAGTGTACCATTGAGCAAACGTTGGGGCAATCGCGAGAAAAAGGCAGTTGGAAACTAAATATATGGTTGAGTTAGATTCAATGGCCCCTAGGGGATTGAATATCTGAGAAGATCTATACCATTACCTATAGCTGCACAAGGGTTTTTAATCACCATTTTATGCCCAGATGGGTTTGTGTGCATTTTCAGATGTAATGTATCTAGCAGTTAGGGTGCAGTCTCCATTTTATACGCAGGTAGGATCTGGTTTAGTAGGGTTCCCAAACAACGTTGGTTTTTCACTATATCAGTGGAAAATTAGAGTATCTACTTCAGTTCAATGGCTCCATTTCAAGAATTGTCATATACAGTATGAAGTAGTCAGTGGTTTTTATAGTTTCTATGATTATATTCTCATGCAGCCTTCGCTCACAATTTTTAACTTCACCTATTGCACTTTTACACTTTTCAGTGATTTTGCACGAGTACAGTTCATTGAATCCTGCATGCAGCACTTAATCGAGGAATATGATATAACTATTATGCACTTTGGATATTTTGACAACTTTAGAAAATTCAGAATGAAGACCTTGAGGGTCATTAGGATGGCGGGCAAACTGTCGGAGAATGGGACCGCCCACCATTGGTGCGGGGGTCCCGTTGCAGACATTAGGATGCGCCCGCCACACTGGCGGGCGCATCCTGCATTCCTGATATTGCGGCGGGCGGTGCTCTCAGCACAGCCCGTCGCATTGCCAGGAAGGCATGTCATGCACTTCCATGCACTTCCATGCACTTCCATGCACAACATGGCAGGCACCGTGTGGTGCCTGCCATGTTGTGCATGGAACTGCAGGGGGTACCATAGGTACCCCCCATGTGCACCCCTCAGAATCCCTGGGAGCCCGCTACAGTCCCCCACATTCATGCAAATATGGATGGCGGTGTCTCTCTGACAAAGCCAACATGTTAGCTGCTTTTCCGCCCGGTCGACTCTGCGACCGGGCGGAAAACCGGAGGACGGTCTTTCCGTCCGCCGGGGTCCACTTCCAAATTCCCCCCGCCATATTACCATGGCGGGGGGAATTTGGAAGCGGATGGTGGTTTTTAGCGGGTGGATCGCCACCGCCATACGGGCGGTGACGATCCGCCCGCTATCCAAATGAACCCCCTAGTATTTGTACGATTATTAACTTCAACTCACGTTTTAAAAATTAGGCATTTCTCATAGTAATTTTGGACAATTTTACATCATGAGTTTCCAATACATGTTTATTTGCTCCAGCTTTTCAGATGTCACGTACAGTCAATTTGCATTTGTACATTGTCAAATATGTTTCAGTTCATCGATGAGTGACCCAATGATTAATGATTTTATTTTTGTCACCTGAGACCAGATATGCTTTTATGGATATACTTGTATGGACATCCATCCCATTTTCTTTTAAATATTGAATTCGCTACAACTGGTTAGATATCAGTGAGTTGTAAATACGTTTTATCTATTTGTCAATAACCAATGCGTTTCTTTGCGCATATTTACTTCATGAATTATTTCCTCTATGTTTATGCTGTCAGCAGACACAATGTCACATGGTCACAAGATTGCTCTATTTACACGTCACTTCCTTGCGACGCATTCATGTGTGATCAAGGCCACTGCGCTGGCCGAAACTCATCATGTTCGAGTTAGCACTTATGGAATGAAAAAATAAACACTATTGCAGCTGGCAGTATCAGCAAAAAAACGAGTAGTCTATCTGTCTTTTCGGTGCCTAAAAGCACCTCAAGTGGTAACTGGATATATATATATATATATCAATGGCAGACAAGGAGAAATAAAAAATCTTGAATCATACAACGAGGTCCACGTTCGTTCTTGTTTTTCTTGGAAGAAACGTGTGAGCGAAGCAAGCTCATATATATATAAATATGGATCTATACCCAATGTGAATAATGTGAATGAAAACTATTCATGAAAATGGCTTCATGCATTAGACACTATGTCAATTGAAAAGTAAATAAGTCATGCATGGACTGAATAGAATTGAATCTATTTTGATTTAGTTTTATAAATGATCAATTTATATGGCACTATGTCGAAAGAATGATAATGATACTTTATATACAGACCAAACAGAATATGTACATATAGGTGCCGATTCCGATCCTGGAAAACCCGGGTACGAATGGTCGTACGGAGCGTATTCTCCGTACGACTCGTACCCGGGAAATCCACCTTACAAAGCCGCAAGTACGAATCGTACAGAAATACCATTTCCGTACTGTGGAAATAT
Source organism: Triturus cristatus (assembly GCF_964204655.1). Classification (NCBI taxonomy): domain Eukaryota; kingdom Metazoa; phylum Chordata; class Amphibia; order Caudata; family Salamandridae; genus Triturus; species Triturus cristatus. The sequence continues at coordinate 13,734,370 of NC_140586.1, forward strand.
GGATTTTTCTGGTCAGTTATGTCCCCTATCTTGGACCCCAACGGTTCTATGTGCATGTTACAAGTACATGTATGTTCCCTCCAGTTCCAGTTATGAAGACGCAAATACATGTGCGTCCATCGTTAACATGTCCTCTTTTAGATCCGCCATGAATGGGCCGGATATTCCATTCCTAAATACGAAAGGCCACCGCCTTTATATGGTTCACTCATGCCATTTTACAGTCCAGGCAAGTAGGCCCTGATTCTGTCATCAAGCTTTTCTTGCTTTCTGTCTCTGAAGCTCCAGTCTGAGCCTGCATCTGTGACCATGAACTTTGTCTCATTCCCTGCGCGGCTCACGGTGCCTGACATCAGCTTGCTGCCTGCCAAGAACTGTATTTCACCTTCGAAATTATCTGCTCCGCTCCCTGCCCAATGCATTCCTGTCTAGTAGTTTAAGTAAACATTCTTCCAGCTACCGAGCAAAGGCCCGGCTCCTCTGTCTTTATGCAAGTAATTCATAGCCCTGTTACTATGGAAGATTCCTGCCCTCGCATCTAGTGTAGACACTTAGACGCTTGTACACGCACTAACAGTCAGTATAGTCAGTATAGAATAAGATTCTACTCTAAGAGACCTCTCTTTTGGATAACATAGTTCTTTAAACATAGGATGTTAGATATGATTTGGGATTAGGTTGACTTGACCCTCCAGACATCTGTCGCCACATGTAGAGCTAAATGTCAAGTCCCCTTCACCCCCTAGTCGCACGTCAATCACACGTCATGCTGCTGCGCGCGCATTTCTGCCAAGTATTTCTGCTGACATTGCGAAATTCTTTCATGGAACCACCCCATTATGACATCATACCTGATGACGTTCCTTTGTTACGCTCAATCACGCCCATTTTCATTACGCATGTATAATGTTATCTTCCTTATCAATTGTTACGCCTCTCGCATTTGCTTCACTGTAATGCCTATTGTATAAAAGTGATTAATTATCAATAATGTATGTACTTCACTTCCTGAACCTCCGTGGTGATGGAACTTGGAGGCCACGATTCGAATCGTCCATTGGAATAAAGCCCATTCCGAACCTCTTATACCACGGATTCTGCCTCTTATTTACTGAGCTATTTTTATTATGTTCTGTATCAAATTAAGTCCCGGTAATTAAATTATTTACCACATAAATGGCGCCCGAACAGGGACACTTTCTCATCTCACGCGCCGGCGGTGCGTTGCAGGCCCGGTCTCCTGCCACAGCTGGACGGACAACAACGCGTACCAGCAGGATTTCCTGTATCTCCCTCCGGTCAAGCGGGGGCGACTGAGGCTGCGATCAACACCCAGACGAGGCGGTGAGAAGTGCGAAGTATCCCGACCAGAGCCTAGCTGAGAGAGCAAGATCCGAGGTATACAGAGGCCCACCAGGTTTCCGATGTCCTGAAGTGTCCGAAGTTGTCGAGTCGAGTCCAGTCCGGTCCAGTTCAGTTCAGTTCCGTTCCGAGGCCTTCCGTTCCGAGCTACCCGGTGAGTACCATTACTGGGGAGGCGTTCTGGCGTGCACATAAGTTGTGCCGGTCCAGACGGGTTTGGGTACACAAATCCGGTCTGCACTGTTTTAGCAGTGTATCTGTACTGTTTAGCAGTATATCTAATATAGCAGTGTATCTGTACTGTTTAGCAGTATATCTAGTATATCAAGTATATAAATTCAGAATAATTCCGTTAATGTCGAGTATTATGTTTAGTGATTAAGTTTCCTTAGAATCGTCATCTTCATTGTTGCTCATTTAAATGTTAAATGTTAAATGTATTAATACGTCCTGCATATTGTGGTGTGAATGACTGTTCATTATCGTGGTTTATTGTATTAAGTTTGTTCAAGACCAAGTATCAAACCAGTTCTCAATATGCCGCTCTTTTCGAAACTAAGACAGATCACAACTAGAAAAGGGGTACTCGAAGAAGCTGTTCCCATTCCTCCTAGGGACACTCCAGGGTACTTCATGTATCATAAACACGGCTTAGACGCTATATTATTTCTTGATCTATGGGTAGACTACACTAAGGAATTACCAGAAAGTCAGAGGTGGCCCGCAGCTGGGACCTGGGATGCAGATTGCATCGTCAAAGTAGAGGAAGAATTATGGAAAAGGAAAGCCAGACAGTCACAGAAAGACGCCATTGAATTATGGCGTAAAGAATCGTATAGACGTACAGAAAAAGCACGTAGACAGGAAGAGAAGAGTAAAGAGAATTCAAATAAAGTCCGAGAAAATCTATTAATTGAAGAAGGTACACGAGTGAAATCAGAACAAGTAGACAGACAAAGAAATGCCCTTATGAAGGGTATGTATCCCCTTCTGGCCGAAGGATTACCTAAGGCTACTCCGGGGATACCAAAAGACTTGCCACCCCCATTATTTCCAATAAAAGTACATCCTAAGGGGCATCCTAGAACCGCAGAAGATGTTTTTCTTTCCTCATATTTAGATGACGCAGCTCCCGAGTATGCTAACCCCGCCCCACATAGACCGTCGGCCGGGGAGGTTCAACGCCAAGATCCTGTATCTGTATCTCTACAACAACACAACCTGACACAAAATCCGGCAAGCACGTCCGTTTCCACATCGGTTCCTACAGCTACTCCTACAGCTGTGTCCACACCTATAGTTGCTGTATCGCGTTCTACGAATCCTTTCACGCCCGATACCCCAGACGGGGCTACTGGAGGTGCTACCAACATTTTTTCTACGCCACCCAGAGTAAATAAACTTACCTTTCAAGAGTCAGCACATCCACGTACCCCCAAACTCATAAATTCCCGCACGCTTAAGGAACTTCTTATAGATTGTAGATATGACCCTGTGCCCGGCAAAGAGGACGAAATGATCATGGCATCATTACGTATCAGACGAGCCGCGGTGTATTTAGGGAAGTTACCAGGAATGACTGTGCATCTAGATAATATATATCATTTTGTCCAAACAGGACGAGATTCTGAAAGTATTAACAGAGCTATGGAATACCAGAAAGTGGAGATACAGGGGGAACTGTTACGTTTCCTCATAAATTGTGTGATCAGAAATCAAGACCGACCGGGGGTAGACCCGGAAACAATGGAAACTCTTACCAGATGGAGCCAGAATATATCAGAAGGGAGACATGATAGGCAAAAATGTATAATAGCCATGTGCAGAAAGATCCGTAAAGAAATAGAACGCCTACACGAAGAGAGATTAGCGGTAGACCAGTTTGAACAAAACGAGGAGGAGGAAGGATCAGGACTGTCCACAGGACAGTCAGAAACCATAGCCTATGTAGGTAGAGGAAGATCTTGTAATAGTACTAGATGTTTTACTGACCCGATACGTCCGATATGTCCAGATAATAACAGGAATTTCCAAACACCTATAATAAATATGAGGTCCCCCGAGCATTCGTTCCAAGCCGCTGACAAATTACTGCAAGAACGAAGGGGTTATCATTTACTCGATTCTATGGATGAACAAGAATTAGCCAGGTCAGCCGTTCATTGGGTTGACAGTCCCGGAAAATATGGTGATGATACAGTAGCACACACATTTTTGAACCTCACCCCAGATGAACAGCGTTTAGCTGGGATTTATATGATTCAACAACTTCTTATACTATATAAAAGCCAACATTCAGATCCTGGTCCCTTACCTGATATATTGACTGAATTACTCACGAACAGATGGAAAGGTTCAGGTACTAAGTTAATTAAGGAAATACTAGAATCCAGAAAGCAGTACATTCTTTTTGTATGTCCAGAACATGTTTCACTACCCATCAAGGAAAGACCGATGTATTACATGGACAGACAGAATCCCCTACGAGAAGTACACCCAATAAAGGGCGAGGACAATCAGTTTAAACGTGTATTTGTATATACGCCCATATCAAAAATAGAATTGTTAGAAATGAAGAAAGTGGTACCCAGTCATGACAAAGACCCAGCGGGTTTCCACCGAGAAATTAAAGACATGTTACTCATGGGAGAGTATACCTACCCCAACATTATGACAATATTAAAGGTATTAATGCCTGCTGGCATTTATGAAAAACTCAAGGAAAAAGAGTGGGAGGTAGGAGACCAAAAGATAGATTGAACAGCATTAGAAAATGAAGAAAAGGCCCGAGGTCCAGGTTCGGGGCTTGGGGACAAAACTAAAGCACTACCAGGTTTACTAGTACAGGTACTGCCACGTTTATTAACCACGAAAAAGGAAGACTGGGGTGCAATCTCAGCCTGTAAACAAAAACAAGATGAAGACACTAGTGATTTCTATGCCCGATTCGAAAAATGTTTTGGTATAAATAGTGGTATAAAGGCAAGTAGCGAGTCATACCCACATCTGTTTGTGACAAAATTAGTTGAAAATTCCTTGCCCCAAGTGAAGAATAGAGTATTAAAATTCGAGAGTACCTGGCAAGGTAATACCCCATCACAAATGTTACAAATGTTACAGTACCATTACAATAGAATTAGAGAAGAACAAGAACATGAACAAAGACGCATGAAAGACACGAAAATGAAAATGCTAGTCTCTCAGACAGTTCCAGCTGAAGGACATAAAAAGGGTACGACACATTCCGGTGAGTCAGCAGGACCTGTAAAAGGGACATGCAACTATTGTAAACAGCCAGGACATTACATACACGATTGCCCAGTCCTGAAGCGTAATATCGCCACAGGTATTACAAAAGAAAGACCACGGCCACCTAGACAGGATCAGAATGAACAAGGAGCACCGCAGCATGCACAGTCCATGCCGGCTCCGCAACAGTCTATACAATTTGTGCCAGCCGCTCCAGCGTTGCCTGCTGCTGCCACACAAACCACGACACGACAGCTGTACCAGACCGCACAGTATGACTATCCTGATTATCAACGATACGCATGAACCAGCCTAGAGAGGGAAGTTGACTTACCCCTTATCGAGGTCCCTGTAGACCAAGAAGGACCTTATGTACATAGTGAATTATTAGGCCAAGATAGAAAATTTTTACTTGATACAGGGGCAAGTCGAACAACTATAAAACGTAGTGAAGTTCCAGGGGCACCCCTCTCAGGCTCACAGAATATTTCCCTTGGTTTTTCAGGAAAACCTATTGTTAATGAAGTATCACAGCCTCTTCCACTTACGATAGGACCCTTGACCAGAACTACAGATTTATTGCTTACTAAATCATGTCCAGAAAACTTGTTAGGTATAAAAACACTGAAAGCTCTAGGAGCTATAATATGTTGTTCTCCGGAAGGAGTAAGATTGTTTTTACGTGATTTCAAAGGTCACTATGTGTCTCGAGACATGGATTCCCGACTGCAGACTTTACCCACACATTTATGGGCACAAGGCCCTACAGATGTTGGTTGCATGAACATTACACCATATCGAGTCACACTAAAGGCAGGAGTGGTACTACCACGAATGCGACAATACAAGTTACCCCCAGATGCTGTAATGGCTTTACTGCAAATCATTGACGAGCTTATTGGCCAAGGAGTGGTTGTGGAGACCGACTCCAATGTATGTAATTCACCGATAATTCCGATTCTTAAACGAACTGATCCAAAGGCTCCCCCAGTATATCGATTGGTTATTGATCTGCGCGAATTAAATAAATGTATTGTACCACAATGCCCCGTAGTTCCAGACATCTCTTCATTACTGACAGCTATTGATTCCGAAGCAACATTCTTTACTGTAATTGATCTCAAGAATGCCTTTTTCAGCGTCCCAATAGATCCAGAAAGTCAATACTTGTTCGGATTTAGTTTAAATGGACGAAGCTTTAAATTCACACGCGCACCTCAAGGATTTACAGAAAGCCCCAGCATCTATAGCCAAGCACTGAAACGAGAACTTGACAGTATACACATGCCAGTCAACACTGCTCTGCTTCAATATGTCGATGATCTGCTGATCACCGCCCGAAGCGAACCTGAATGTGAAAAAGCATCACTGACGGTTCTACAATTTCTAGCCGCAAAGGGACACAAGGTGTCCCCTTCTAAGCTGCAATTCTGTGTCCAGCGAGTTATTTACCTTGGTCACTCGCTGTCCAAGGAGGGAAGGCAGCTTACACCAGATCGCATCCAGCTGATTGCAAATATGCCAATACCCAAGACACAAAAGGAGGTGCGGGCTTTCATAGGCCTCACTTCGTATTGTAGGCAGTGGATCCCTCAGTATGCATTTCTAGCAAAACCACTCATTCAATTAACAACACAGGAGGCAGCCACATCGACTGTCCTCCCTTGGACTCAGGAACACACACTAGCTTTTGAAAGCTTAAAGAAAGCTCTATGCCAAGCACCTGTTTTAGCAACACAATGTTACAGAAAACATTTTACACTCTTTGTTACAGAACGAGAAGGTACTGCCTTGTCAGTACTCACACAGGAACAAGCAGGATCACACAAACCGTGTGCTTATTTTTCTAGTACATTAGATCCCGTAGCTCAGGCTCTGCCTGCGTGCCTGAAATCAGTGGCAGCGACAGCTTTAGCAATCAGACAAAGCGATGCCATAGTGTTAGGACATCCATTGACAGTACAAGTACCGCATGCAGTAGAGGTTCTTGTGAACCGAACGCAAACACAACATTTGACTATAGCGCGACTTACAGGGTATGAATTAACATTGTTTCAGCCACATATAGAAATCAGACGTTGTAGTACATTGAATCCTGCCACACTGTTACCTGTAAATGGAACAGACCCACTAGCTCATGACTGTATTGAAGTTATTACAATCACGACGAAACCCAGACAAGACTTGACAGATGTCCCATTGTTAGATCCAGACCTGACGTTGTATGTAGATGGTTCATGTATGAGAACAGGTACAGGAGAGTTAGTGGCCGCTTATGCAGTCACAACAGACACTGAAATTATTGAAACCAAGTGTATAAATACCTTGTCCGCTCAAGCAGCAGAGCTCGTCGCTCTGACACAAGCCTGTATTCAAGCCACAAATAAAAAAGTCAACATATACACTGATTCACGTTATGCATTCGGAGTTGTACATGACTTCGGCGTGCTGTGGCGAGAGAGAGGTTATTTAACTTCTCACGGTGCCCACATTCAGCACGGACCCCTCATTCATGCCTTATTAGATGCAATACATCTACCCACTGCAATATCAATTATGAAATGTAAAGCTCATACGAAAGTTACTGATATCATTTCTCAAGGCAATGATCTAGCTGACAGAACAGCTAAACAGACTGCTCAAACTCAAACATCCGACATGACAAAGACAATAGTCCAGACACCAACACATTGCATGATGGTTAAGGATCCCACTCTTGATGTAATTGACATACAGACACATGCTACTCCAGACGAAATAAGGAAATGGACTGAGTTAGGAGGGATCCAAACGGATCAAGGATGGATGACGAAGGAAAAATCTGTGTGGTTCCTTCCTGATTCAATGGTCCAAGTCATTATTAACACTGTCCATAGTCCAGCACATCTAGGAGAAAAAGCTATGCTAGACAGCATTCAACATATTTGGTTCAACAAACATTTACGAGCAGCAGCCAAACAAAAAGTTCGTACCTGTATGATCTGTTGTCAGTTCAACCCAGGAAAAAGCATTCCCGTAGAGCAGGGTGGATTTCAGCCTCCTGATCACCCTTTTGAAATCCTCCAGATGGATTATATCCAGATGGAACGATGTCGAGGATTCAAATATGTTCTCGTAGTTGTCTGTGCTCTTTCCCGTTGGACAGAGGCATACCCGGTTTCAGATTACACTGCCCCGACTACTGCCAAACAGCTAGTTCGAGAATTCTTCCCACGATACGGTTTACCACGTGCTGTCTACTCAGATAACGGCCAGCCGTTCTCATCCGAACTAATGAAACACGTTTCACTTTTGTTAGGCTATCAGTGGAAATTCCACTGTGTCCGACACCCCGAGGCAGCAGGTCTCGTGGAAAGACATAATCAGACCCTGAAAATTAGATTGTCCAAAATATGCGGGGAGAAAGGTGTCGACTGGGTAGTAGCATTACCAGTTGCACTCTTTTACATGAGAATGGTAGCACACTCTCGAACAGGGCTATCCCCGTATGAGGTGATCTTTGGCAGACCACCAAATATGTGGGGGACGCCTATACCACGTAAAATAACTGATATTGACTGTAATATGCTGACAGATTATTTGGCTTCCTTGATGTCTGCACTACAATCTTGTCGTTCACAGGTAGCTGCAGCTTTTCCTGACAACACTGAGGTGAAACCCCACGACGTAATTCCGGGGGATCTCGTTTTAGTGAGGAACTTTGATCGAAAGACTCAGCTGGATCCTAGGTGGAGGTCGCCGCAATTGGTCTTGCTCACCACAAGGACAGCCGTGAAGATCGAAGGCAGAAAAGGCTGGGTACATTCAAGTCATATCAAGAAATTTTATGGACTACCATCGGATGTAAAAACCACACCTCGTGTGTCTTCACCCATTGACTCAAAACTTCCTTTGGTTGAATCCAGTAGTCACGAACAATATAAACTAAAACTCAGATCTAACCAGTCGGGAAATTTGATTGTTTAAGTCCTCTCCAAGGTGAAGCGGTTGAATTTGTCTCTGACATGTATCCCTTAGATCTGAATAGAGAAAAAACACGAAAAATGTTGAAACGACATGCATACTGTAAATCACTGCGCAGTCATTGCACAGTGACGTTATTAATTTTGTTTTTCTTAAGTCTTTTAATAATTATTGCAAGTATATTGTTGCACATATATTATCCTATTTCTAGACACGTTTATAATGTTACTGCTGAACATTCTTTTAGTGAATTACCTCCGCATGAATTGTCATACAGATTTGCGCTGCGCAATAACACTTTTATTAGTATGTTACATCATTCCCATCAGGTTAGCAATGCTACAAATTGTTGGATATGTGGCCGACTCCCTCCCTATCAGAATTATAAAGGAATTTTACCTCTTTTTCCATACCCGTTCACACACAACGGCTCCTGTGGAGCATGGTTTAGTTTACTTAATTCCCAAGATTCGAACTCCGCAGTTTATCAAAACAACGGGGTATGGGGAAATCTGAACTTAGTTTTACTTAAAGTCTGCCACCCCAACAAGGAGGGACTTCCCAAAAGAACAGGAACTGATCTAGAAAATGAAGTATATGGATTAGGTAATTTTACGCTTAATCTCTTGATCTTGAATGTCGAATCCGAAACTACTCCAATTTTGCCCGCCATGTCAGTATTTCCAGTAAAAGGTGAATTATGTGTAAGAAAGAATGGTTCCATACATATGGGCCATAGTAGATGCACCACTGTAATAGAATTCAGTGATCAAGGCAAGTCTACATTTAGAGCTTCTCGTCATTCCTACTTTATATGTGGCCAGACCGCATATATACGCCTACCTCTAGATTGGGATGGTACCTGCTACATCGGATTCCTTTTGCCACCTGTTTTTCTAGCTCCTCCCGATTATCACAGAAATACTCATTTAGTACACAATAGAGAAAGGAGAGATCTCCCAATAGTCGATTACACTGAAACAGCATGGGAAAAATACACAGATTTCAATAAAGGTCTCTTTCCCTATATAGGTACCGTTACTAATAGTAAGCTGATACGTAGATTAACTAGAACCCTTGAAGCAGTAGTGAACGAAACTATTTCCGCCTTAGGCAATTTAACAGAAGAGCAGTCTGCTATGCGGATTGTTGTGCTTCAAAATCGTCTTGTCCTTGACGTCATCCTGGCCGATAGGGGCGGAGCTTGTAGGGTCATCGGTTCAAGCTGTTGCATTTTCATACCAGAAAATTCGCCATCTGTATATAAAGCTATAACCCGCCTTCATAAGATTGTGAGCCAGATACACCAGAATCCAGGCACTTGGACTTGGTCCGGTTGGTTTTGGAGTGTATTATCTACCTTTGGATGGAAGGTCCTATCCTTCCTAGGTATTGGCCTTCTCATACTATTCAGTTGCTGCTTATGCCTGCAATGTGGACCAGCGATTTGTGGTCTGTGTGCCACATCGTGTATTCCACATCAAGATTTTCATTCGTCCCAGAAGAAAAAAGAAGAACAAATGATGCTATATGAACAGATCAATGGATTAATGAAGATTGATATCTCTTGACGGGCAAGTAGGGGACAAGGAGGGAATGTGGAAATATGGATTTTTCTGGTCAGTTATGTCCCCTATCTTGGACCCCAACGGTTCTATGTGCATGTTACAAGTACATGTATGTTCCCTCCAGTTCCAGTTATGAAGACGCAAATACATGTGCGTCCATCGTTAACATGTCCTCTTTTAGATCCGCCATGAATGGGCCGGATATTCCATTCCTAAATACGAAAGGCCACCGCCTTTATATGGTTCACTCATGCCATTTTACAGTCCAGGCAAGTAGGCCCTGATTCTGTCATCAAGCTTTTCTTGCTTTCTGTCTCTGAAGCTCCAGTCTGAGCCTGCATCTGTGACCATGAACTTTGTCTCATTCCCTGCGCGGCTCACGGTGCCTGACATCAGCTTGCTGCCTGCCAAGAACTGTATTTCACCTTCGAAATTATCTGCTCCGCTCCCTGCCCAATGCATTCCTGTCTAGTAGTTTAAGTAAACATTCTTCCAGCTACCGAGCAAAGGCCCGGCTCCTCTGTCTTTATGCAAGTAATTCATAGCCCTGTTACTATGGAAGATTCCTGCCCTCGCATCTAGTGTAGACACTTAGACGCTTGTACACGCACTAACAGTCAGTATAGTCAGTATAGAATAAGATTCTACTCTAAGAGACCTCTCTTTTGGATAACATAGTTCTTTAAACATAGGATGTTAGATATGATTTGGGATTAGGTTGACTTGACCCTCCAGACATCTGTCGCCACATGTAGAGCTAAATGTCAAGTCCCCTTCACCCCCTAGTCGCACGTCAATAACACGTCATGCTGCTGCGCGCGCATTTCTGCCAAGTATTTCTGCTGACATTGCGAAATTCTTTCATGGAACCACCCCATTATGACATCATACCTGATGACGTTCCTTTGTTACGCTCAATCACGCCCATTTTCATTACGCATGTATAATGTTATCTTCCTTATCAATTGTTACGCCTCTCGCATTTGCTTCACTGTAATGCCTATTGTATAAAAGTGATTAATTATCAATAATGTATGTACTTCACTTCCTGAACCTCCGTGGTGATGGAACTTGGAGGCCACGATTCGAATCGTCCATTGGAATAAAGCCCATTCCGAACCTCTTATACCAAGGATTCTGCCTCTTATTTACTGAGCTATTTTTATTATGTTCTGTATCAAATTAAGTCCCGGTAATTAAATTATTTACCACAGTACGATTCATACAAAAGTACGTGCGGCGAAAAAATACCCACAATTCCGATCCGGGACATCGCGTACGTGACGTCCGGACGGAGTCAGGCAGTGTTTTACGGACCAGCAAGTACGATTCGTGCCTACGTCACTCCGCACGGACCATTTTTTACCGCAGCCAAAAACTGCCGGGAAATTGAGGACGAAGCGAAGAAGGAGCACCGGTACGCGACAGACAGCCATAGACCCCATCCTACGTGTCATCCCCTCCCTCCTAGCCTACGACCTGGTGCACAGAAACCCACACAGACACTGCAGAAGGTCAGGACAACACCCAGGGGCAAAGGGGGGGGGCAGGGGCAGGAAACATAACCCCCACCCAAGTTACATTGTAAATATGTCCAGTACATACATGACCTCCTGGCTCTGGTCACTTCGGGGGGCGTGTCCACCACTCCCTACGTACCGTCACAACGGAAGTGGACGTGGACGCGTACCCGTCACCACGACAATGGTGGTACTGACCGTACCCACGCTGTGGGGGCGTGGGTACGGCCCGTACCACCATTGGAGTGGAGATGGAGGTGTACGCGCCGTACCCATGCTGTGGGGGCGTAGGTACGGCCCATACCACCATTGTTGTGGTGATGAGGGGTACGCGCCGTACCCACGCCCTCAGAGCATGGGTACGGCGCGTACCCCTCCATCACCACTCCAATGGTGGTACGGGCCGTACCCACGCTCTGAGGGTGTGGGTACGGCGCGTACACCTCCATCACCACAACAATGGTGATACGGGCCGTACCCACGCCCCCACAGCATGGGTACGGCCCGTACCACCATTGGAGTGGTGATGGAGGGGTACGCGCCGTACCCATGCTCTGAGGGCGTGGGTACAGCCCGTACCACCATTGTTGTGGTGATGGAGGGGTACGCACAGTACCCACGCCCTCAGAGCGTGGGTACGGCGCGTACCCCTCCATCACCTCTCCAATGGTGGTACGGGCCGTACCCACGCTCTGAGGGCGTGGGTACGGCGCATACACCTCCATCACCACAACAATGGTGGTACGGGCCGTACCCACGCCCCCACAGCGTGGGTACGGCCCGTACCACCATTGGAGTGGTGATGGAGGGGTACGCGCCGTACCCACGCTGTGGGGGCGTGGGTACGGCCCGGACCACCATTGTTGTGGTGATGGAGGGGTACACGCCGTACCCACGCCCTCAGAGCGTGGGTAAGGCGCGTACCCCTCCATCACCACTCCAATGGTGGTACGGGCCGTACCCACGCTCTGAGGGCGTGGGTACGGCGCGTACCCCTCCATCAACACTCCAATGGTGTTACGGGCCGTACCCAAGCTCTTATATTTTATATACAGACCAAACAGAATATGTACATATAGGTGCCGATTCCGATCCTGGAAAACCCGGGTACGAATGGTCGTACGGAGCGTATTCTCCGTACGACTCGTACCCGGGAAATCCACCTTACAAAGCCGCAAGTACGAATCGTACAGAAATACCATTTCCGTACGATTCATACAAAAGTACGTGCGGCGAAAAAATACCCACAATTCCGATCCGGGACATCGCGTACGTGACGTCCGGTCGGAGTCAGGCAGTGTTTTACGGACCAGCAAGTACGATTCGTGCCTACGTCACTCCGCACAGACCAATTTTTACCGCAGCCAAAAACTGCCGGGAAATTGAGGACGAAGCGAAGAAGGAGCACCGGTACGCGACAGACAGCCATGGACCCCATCCTACGTGTCATCCCCTCCCTCCTAGCCTACGACCTGGTGCACAGAAACCCACACAGACGCCGCAGAAGGTCAGGACAACACCCAGGGGCAAAGGGGGGGGGGCAGGGGCAGGAAACATAACCCCCACCCAAGTTACATTGTAAATATGTCCAGTACATACATGACCTCCTGGCTCTGGTCACTTCGGGGGGCGTGTCCACCACTCCCTACGTACCGTCACAACGGAAGTGGACGTGGACGCGTACCCGTCACCACAACAATGGTGGTACTGACCGTACCCACGCTGTGGGGGCGTGGGTACGGCCCGTACCCCCATTGGAGTGGAGATGGAGGTGTTCGCGCTGTACCCACGCTGTAGGGGCGTGGGTACGGCCCATACCACCATTGTTGTGGTGATGAGGGGTACGCGCCGTACCCACGCTCTGAGGGTGTGGGTATGGCGCGTACACCTCCATCACCACAACAATGGTGATACGGGCCGTACCCACGCCCCCACAGCATGGGTACGGCCCGTACCACCATTGGAGTGGTGATGGAGGGGTACGCGCCGTACCCATGCTCTGAGGGCGTGGGTACAGCCCGTACCACCATTGTTGTGGTGATGGAGGGATACGCACTGTACCCACGCCCTCAGAGCGTGGGTACGGCGCGTACCCCTCCATCACCACTCCAATGGTGGTACGGGCCGTACCCACGCTCTGAGCGCATGGGTACGGCGCGTACCCCTCCATCACCACTCCAATGGTGGTACAGGCCGTACCCACGCTCTGAGGGCGTGGGTACGGCGCGTACTCCTCCATCACCACTCCAATGGTGGTACGGGCCGTACCCACGCCCCCACAGCGTGGGTACGGCCCGTACCACCATTGGAGTGGTGATGGAGGGGTACGCGCCGTACCCACGCTGTGGGGGCGTGGGTACGGCCCGGACCATCATTGTTGTGGTGATGGAGGGGTACACGCCGTACCCACGCCCTCAGAGCGTGGGTACGGCGCGTACTCCTCCATCACCACTCCAATGGTGGTACGGGCCGTACCCACGCTCTGAGGGCGTGGGTACGGCGCGTACCCCTCCATCAACACTCCAATGGTGGTACGGGCCGTACCCAAGCTCTTATATTTTATATACAGACCAAACAGAATATGTACATATAGGTGCCGATTCCGATCCTGGAAAACCCGGGTACGAATGGTCGTACGGAGCGTATTCACACCATTGTTGTGGTGATGGAGGGGTACGCGCCGTACCCACGCCCTCAGAGCGTGTGTACGGTGCGTACCCCTCCGTCACCACTCCAATGGTGGTACGGGCCGTACCCACGCCCTGAAGGCGTGGGTACGGCGCGTACACCTCCATCACCACAACAATGGTGGTACGGGCCGTACCCATGCTCTGAGGGCGTGGGTATGGGGCGTACACCTGCATCACCACAACAATGGTGGTACGGGCCGTACCCTCACCCCCACAGCGTGGGTACGGCGCGTACACCTCCATCACCACTCCAATGGTGGTACAGGCCGTACCCACGCCCCCACAGCGTGGGTACGGCCTGTACCACCATTGGAGTGGTGATGGAGGGGTACGCGCCGTACCCACGCCCTCAGTGCGTGGGTACGGCCCGTACCAACATTGGAGTAGTGATGGAGGGGAATGCGCCATACATACGCCCTCAGAGCGTGGGTACGGCCCGTACACCCTATGAATGCAGGGTTAGGGTCCGTCCCACCCGTACCCCTACGGCACCAGTACAGAATGGATACAAGGCGTACACACGCCACGAATGTTGGCATAGGGCCTGGTGCAGCATATAAGCAGTATATTGGTGTGTGTGTATGCACAGGACAGCAGTGTACTGCACCAAGGGGGCGGGTTGGCTGCAGAGGACTCCCAGCAGTGGACAGAGACCTGGGGGTGGGTGCCCAGGACTGCCAGCAGTGGACAGAGACATGGGGGTGGGTGCAGAGGCCTCCCAGCAGTGCCCAGACATATGATGCGTTGGTGCAGAGGCCTCCCAGCAGTGCCCAGACATATGAGGGGTGGGTGCATATCACTCCCAGCAGTGCCCAGACATATGAGGGGTGGGTGCAGAGGCCTCCCAGCAGTGCCCAGACATATGAGGGGTGGGTGCATATCACTCCCAGCAGTGCCCAGACATATGAGGGGTGGGTGCAGAGGACTCCCAGGGGGAACAACCTTTACAACGCAACTTTTACACCGCACTACCATTACAACGAAACTTTTACAACGCATGCGATGTTACAACGCATGCTTTTACAACGCAAGTCTTTACATCGACTTGCACTAGATGGCGTGCTAACATTAGAAATAGTGTAGTTTACTATCCAAACACCTTCCCTACTGCAACGTGGACTTGAGTTAGAATAGTAAATTACACATTTCTAATGTCAGCACGCCATCTAGTGTATGTCGATGTAAAGACTTGCGTTGTAAAAGCATGCGTTGTAACATCGCATGCGTTGTAAAACTTTCGTTGTAACAGCATGCGTTGTAAAAGCATGCGTTATAACGTCATACATCCACTCCCAGCAGTGCCCAGACATATGAGGGGTGGGTGCAGAGGCCTCCTAGCAGTGCCCAGACATATGAGAGGTGGGTGCAGAGGACTCCCAGCAGTGCCCAGACATATGAGGGGTGGGTGCATATCACTCCCAGAAGTGCCCAGACGTAAGAGGGGTGGGTGCAGAGGCCTCCCAGCAGTGCCCAGACATATGAGGGGTGGGTGCAGAGGACTCCCAGCAGTGCCCAGACATATGAGGGGTGGGTGCAGAGGCCTCCCAGCAGTGCCAAGACATATGAGGGGTGGGTGCAGAGGACTCCCAGCAGTGGACAGAGACATGGGGGAGGGTGCAGAGGATTCCCGGCAGTGGCCTGACATATGAGGGGTGGGTGCAGAGGACTCCCAGCAGTGCCCAGACATATGAGGGGTGGGTGCATATCACTCCCAGCAGTGCCCAGACATATGAGGGGTGGGTGCAGAGGCCTCCCAGCAGTGCCCAGACATATGAGGGGTGGGTGCATATCACTCCCAGCAGTGCCCAGACATATGAGGGGTGGGTGCAGAGGCCTCCCAGCAGTGCCCAGACATATGAGGGGTGGGTGCAAAGGCCTCCCAGCAGTGTCCAGACATATGAGGGGTGGGTGCGGAGGACTCCCAGCAGTGGACAGAGACATGGGGGAGGGTGCAGAGGATTCCCAGCAGTGGCCTGACATATGAGGGGAGGGTGCATCATCCTCGGATGACCACAACTCCATGGGTCTATGAACGCATCCCCAATGTGCGACTATGTTGAGAGTGCCATATCAACACATCACTGACAGCAGTGTCCCACTCCCATGTGGATGGATGTCATTTCCCCACTGCATGACACACCACATGTGGGTGCGATGACAAATGACACATGCATACCCACCCCTGGTGGATGCAGCACAATACACACACTGAGATCATGTCACAAGACTGTATAGTTATGTGAAAGCCTACTAAACTAAGAGAGCCAAAGGGAACACACACTCTCACGCACATTCCAGGACTGATAGGAATGTACAGGTGCTGGCACAGCCACCAAGTTGCTATCTCCCATGGAAGGAATAGGGTGGACTTCCCACAGATACAATGCCCACAATTGTCAGTCAGGTGACCAAATACCCTGCAGAACAAGTACCATATGTGTGCTAGGCTGGGAGTACACACATGCATAGTGCGGAAAAGGGACCATTTCCCCATGGAGGCATGGCAACATACTCTATACACAAGTACAGTGACTACCAAGGATGGCACAGACGATGCAGCCGGACACATTGCTGAGCAGGCATGGACATAGTTGAAGGGATCCATCAGCCACCAAGGGAATGTAGACACAGGTCAGCACAACAATGGTGCAACTCCCTGCAGGGAAGATGTCAGGTGCCACAGAGGAAGGAACACTCCTTGGGACAATGTCTCCAAACACAAAGAGCATACACGACCAAAGAATCATTGCAGAGACCTTGTGATGCCACGCAGATACCAGGGTCCACCCCATGAGCAGCAGACTACTACATTTCCCAGATACCCAACACATGATCACCACCCCAACTCATGGAGCATCAGCACCAACATCAATAACTGAAAAGCAATCGTGTGCAAAGTAAAAACAAAATGCTTTATTCAGCATGAAAACAAAAAGTAGAAAAGGACACTATTTACAAAGGCCATAGGCCAGTCCAGACACAAAGTCCTGGGGGGGACACATGGCCACGCGTCTCCCCTAGCTTGCCTGCACATTAGATACCTCTGGTTGATCGACTGGAGTGGGGGCATCATGTGGGGAAGGACCAGGCACCGCAGGGACAGGAGGGGGTAGGGCAGGTGTTGGGGGTGCAGGGACGGACGACTCCACCACAGGGGGTGGGGCAGTGCCAAAGGTGGAGGTCAGTATTGCGCTGCACACGTCCGCAAGCTCTTGCAGCGTTTCCCCTGCACCTGAAGGAACCACAGGCCCCGAGGGGGGGGGGGGGGGGGGTCGGAGGGAAGGGTTGCAGCGCTACTGGGGGAGGTGGTGGACAGGGGGGGACTCAACTCCCCTACCCGTGGAGTGCCTTGCCCATTTGCGCGCAGGTGAAACAGTGGGGCTGAGGCCCAGCACAGCCAAGTAGGTCTCCTTCTCAGACTGTGGGGCAGGGGAGCTGAGGGGAGTGACATTGGAGGGACTGGGGAGTGAGGCATGCGGACTCCGACTGTGGCTGTGTGTCTGCCTGTGTGCCCTAGACCCAGTGGGTGTGCCTTCTTCCCCCTGAGTGTGCGTGACAGGAGGTGTGCGCTTGCCATTCCCTGTTGGTGTGCTGCCTGTGTCTGGTGTGGTGCCTGCCTGGGAAGGTGTGTGTGTGCTTGGGACAGGAATGGGAGTGGGAAGTGTGGATGGCGCAGGGGTAGGTGGGGGGAGCAAGCACTGCAGGACACTCACTGCTGCTGTCAGTGACGAGTCCATGGACCTTAGCAACATCCGTTGGTCAGACATCGCTGATGACATGCCCTCCATGTACGACACCATCTGTGTCAGCAGTCTGGTGTGGCCATGGAGGACAGTCAGGCTCGATGTCTGCCCAAGCTGCAACTGCCGCTGAATGTCCACAGACTCGGCAGTGAGGGCAGCAGGGGAGACAGGGGCAGGGGGTGCGGTGCCTGGCACGAAGGAGACACGTTGTTGCCCTACACGGACAGAAAGGACCGGAGCAACTGGGAGGGCGGTGATGGGAATGGAGGGGGCGGTGAAAGTTGTAGTGTTGCTGCCAGCTGTTGGAGCAGCCTCCGCCCCCTCAGGGAGTTCAGCCTCGGACCCGTCTGCGTCGTAGTCGGTGGTGGTACTACCCAGGTCCTCCGCCGCACTCCCCTCGCCCTCCGTGCCACTTGATGCTGCCGACTCACCAGGAGTGGTGGCACTGGTGCTGGATCCCTCCTCCATGTCCCTGCAGGTGTCTCCCTCTGTGTCCCCCGATGATGCTGTGGGCAAGGTGAAGAGACAGGAAATAATCAGTCACCTGTATACATCTGACACATGAGTACAAACTAAATAGGTCACAGTGCATATCATGAAAAGCATCTTGAGGAACATCTAGAATACCCAGCACATATGTAAGCCCTGCACTCCCCAGTTGGTTCACCCAACATGCCCCTTGAAATAATGAAAATCAGGACACCACAGCAAATAACTGGATATCCAATTATACAGAGAAGCTAGTGTCTGTGAACAGTGGAGCACAGGCAGACCATGACGGCATTCCACCTCCTGGTCACTGTGAACGAAATAGTATTGGTGCACCCAATGCCAAATAACAGACGCCAATGCTGAAGGGGTCCCCACACTCATAGACCTGTGAGTACTGTAGAAAACCAAAAGTAATACTATCTGATCCATTGGGAAGCACAAAACTTTACACAATTGACATATTTGGAATGTGTGACTGTCCCACTTGTGGAACAGAACACACATGTGCATGAATATCTGAAGTCACACAAGGAGGTGCACACAAAACTACATTTACACAGTCATTGTATGAGCTGCCCGCCTAATGCCAAGAAGCCAATGTTAAGAAGAAATGTGGTATCAGGAAGTACATATACATGGCACCACGGTGGTCGGGATGACTTGACACCAGTAAGTTGGCATCAGCAACAACCAAGGACTAACCCAAATGCTAATACACTGTGGGAACATGGATATGTATAATTCCTAAACAAAATTTGGACAGAAATGTGCCCATGTTCTAATTGTGCCAGCGTGTTCCACAAAAGTGTAAAAGTGGTACTTGTGCACTCCCTTGGGAGACATCTGTCATGCAGGCACATCATTGTCCTTCACAAAAATCAAAGTGAAGCATATAAACTATTAGGACAAGTGTTGACAAGTGATGTGAGTGCCAGGGCACATGACTTCTTGAATAACAACTTAAAACATGACACATGTCACATGGCCATCCGTACCATGATGACACAGTTGGCAACACATCTGACACACTACCTGTCATGTGGATTGGCACACATGTCCAGACACAGGACAATGCATTAGCAAATGGCCCTGAAATTGTGTTGGAATAAGGAGCACCTGCACTGAGGAGACACCCTGATGTGAACGAAGAATGTCCACACAGATGTCAGCACACACAGACCAAACCACATAGCATCTGGGGCACACACCGGTGACAATAATGGATGAGCAGGAAACATGTTTTTTAACTTGTGACACATGCTGCAAAGCACAAACATGACATCCTGCACAACATGCCTGGGTCACTGCACGTTGAGTGCCTGTCCAGACATCATCACACACTGGTCAGACCTGGCAAGGAGACATAAGGTTTGGACATGTAGTCCTTGCCCGCACAAACACCCCATACCTGAGACAATGTGATTGAGACAGTTCAAAAAGTGACACCTCTCAATCTGGGTTTACTAAAAAGTGCATCAGGAAATCCTAAATGTACTCCACATCACCTCGTGAGGCTGCCAACACATATTTGTGACAAAAAACCTCAACAGATTGTTGTACAGACACACAGGCAGTGTGAGGATGCACAAGCAAAATGGGGTCAGCCTGTACAATGGGCACATGTAGCACACTTTAGATAAATACAAATGAGGCCAGGGAACAATGCCACAGAGGCAAAACTATGCTGAACACATTGAGAATGGGCACAGTGTTGGATGACACACATGATACCGAGGCAAGGGTGTCTTAGGGTACTGTAGTGGGCACACTGCTCAATGGTCCTGGAATTATCTGACTGTAACACGAGCTACCGTCCCGGCACTATGCATATCTCCCACTCATGCACATCATGTCTGAGGCCACAACATCGGTCATGCATGCTGCAAGTCTGTTCATTTGAAAACTCACACTCCTATATTGAGACTCAGCATCAGTGCCAACTGATATGGACCCCCAAATGACTGAACAGGACAGGGCACAGGCAAGGTAACAACACATGTCTCCGACCCCACCCCCACATGATGCAGACAGCAATGTGCACTTGGATTAACTGCCAGCCTAGATGACCATGTGCAATAGTGATTACACACAGACCAGGGAACACATGTCAAGGAGGGGAAAGGAGGAAGAACAGCAGCGGATGACTTTGGGGAACAGAAAATGCAATGCACATATTAACCCTGGCAGTGTATCCATGCGACTGAGCACTTCCAAAAGCTGGTGACACACAACAAACACACATGTACCTACCCCCTTGCTGCTGCTGCTTCGCCTGTAACCGCCTATCCATGTCAGGGAAGACCACCGCCAGGACACACTTCATTTGGTGGGTCAGGCGCCGGCGCCCGCGGTTCTTGCCTTCTGGTGAGTCCCCCAGCAGGACCCGGGTGATCCTCCTGGTCCAGTACCGGATGTCCTGCCAGCGTTTCCTCACCTGTGCCAGGTGCCGACTGCGACCCTCCACGGAGATCACGGCCCTGAAGGCCCGCTTCCATATCTTCCCCTTCTCGTAGGCGGTTACCTGTGAGGATGCCAAAGTGAGAATAGATCACTACACCTGCTCCATGTCACAGAGACACACATTAGAACATCTTTGATTTGTTGAACAGGGCATAGTATGCTGCAAAATAATAGCACCTTTGTCATAGGGACATTGGCCTCTGTGTAAGGTCCAATGCACTACATGGCATAGTAAGTACACAGGTGGCATGAGGGGTGCGACACACTCCCTGATCATGGCACACACTGTACATCACAAGCAACACAAAGCTGATGGCCAGCACCTCCAAGCAGTCACATGCCCCAGGCCACTGACCCAACATCAGCAGACTACACAGACACACACAGGCACAGATCATTCACCTGCCAGTGGCAACAGCGGATACAAACCTCACTCTGCACATGTGCCACTTGCCTCGGGGGTGTCACAGGCATGGGGCTAGCCCAGCAAGTCAGACACACAGCACGGATCACTTCTCACATCAGATGGGTAGAGCTGTTGCCTCCTCCATGCAGCTGTGGTGCAACACTCCACATAGACACTCACCCACATGACAAGGAACATTCACACACATCAATGTCCAGGTCATTTGGACACTCTCACCACAGCTCCACTCAACTCACACACATCTGTGGGTACAGTCACCTGTCACACGGGGGGAACACTGAATCACCTCAGGACTATAGAACAAGAAGGGCCAAGAGGATTAGCTATGCTGAATGTGCCATGCAGCATGCAGTGAATGTCACAGTAAGCACAATGCAAGTGAGGAGTGCACACATGAACCACATCATGCTCTGCATGACAGACATGAGCCATTCCCCCCCCCCCCTGGGACCCACTCTAAACAACATTTCATGTCTGTCACACCTGGACACAATGCCAGAAGTGCCAGTCACAAAAAGAAGGGGCACAGTCAAAGGTAGCGGAGTCAGCACTCACCTGCACCCCTGGTCTACCATACAGGCAGGGGAACTCTGGGAGGATGACGTCCAGCAATGCCTCATTCTCTTCCTGTGTGAATGGCTGGGCCCTCTCCACAGTCCGCGACATGGTGCCAGAGGAATCACAAGCAGCAGCAGTGGTGTCGAATCAAAGGTTGTGCAGGCAAGTGCCCTCTCATACGCCTACGCCAACACTACCATAGTGCTACAGGCCGTACCCATGTCTGTATGGCCCGTAGCACTATGGCGTACGCCTACGGCAACACTACCATAGTGCTACGGGCCGTACGCATGCGGGTATGGCCTGTAGCACTATGGCGTACGCCTACAGCAACACTACCATAGTGCTACGGGCCCTATACACGCATGTACGGGCCGTATCTCTATGGAGTACGCCTACGGCAACACTCCCATAGGACCAGTGTGTACACGTACGTGTGTACGGTCCGTACACACACGCGTACTCCTACCCAAACCCCATATAGTGATACGACCGTACACACGCCCTCAGAGCATGTGTACGGTGCGTTTCACAGCTTACATTGGTGATAGGAGGCGCACAGGAAAGGAATGGAGGTGTCTGACTCGCACAAGGATGGACATCAAGTCATTGTCAGTGCAGTCCTTCATGTGTAGGGCCTAGGTGTGTCAGGCAGTGATGTGGCACATGTCTCCTCATGTTTTAACCCAATAGTTGTGTGATGACCTGAGTACACATGTCATGTGTGATGGGGCACTATGTGGCGCACTTCCCCTTCACACCTTTTACATGTGTGCATGTAGTTCAAACTTGTCAAGCACTGCATCACTGGCATGGCACAGTCACCAACACCCGCAACTGTCCCCTGATGCCAGGTACATGGATGATGACACCTGACATCTCACTACCAGCGTGCCATGATGTGACTATGTCATGTGTGTGTCATGTGTTCCCATGATCTTGCTGTTGGTGTTCCGTCAACGGCATCTGCTGTAGCTGCATCCAACATGTGTCTGTGTGTAGATGCCCATGTCACACTATTACGCACACCAGGACACATGTGGAATAACACGTAACGTGTGTCTGTATGCATCGAACAGGGACTTGCGAGCTTAGGACATATCTGCGTAGTCTCAATGTCTGTGTGATCATTTTTGACATGTACCCCTTCATGGCAAGGTGTGTGGTTTGTCCTTTTTCCATGACATGTGACTTGTGCGTCTAGCTTGCCGGCAGCTGTCTGTATTAGATGACATCCTTCAAATGCACATATGTGGATGTATGTCACTCCTGTAATTTGTCTGGCTGTTCACTCACACTGGCCCACAGCTACTTTCATGGCATGTCATGTAGACCTTGACAATCCACGTTTGTAGCTGGCTCTTGGTAGGAGTATCACCTTGCTGGCATACGTGTGCAGGTTGTATTGCACAGTACAGACTCTGTATGTGGCATATGTGTATTAGCTGTTGAACATGTTGTAGAAAATAGGCCTCAGCTAGGCCTACCAGTGCAAGGGGTTTGCCCTTCTCTGCACAAAGTCCTCAGACTATTAGAAAGAAGTTGGCACAGAAACTGAAATAGAAAATACATAGTTTATTAAACCTCAGGAGGTGGAACCACATTCACCCAGCACCCTGTGGTGCTGAATGAAGGTAGCACCCAGAGTAGAAGAACCATGGGTCTTTTATACCCACACAGGGGCTCAGGAAAAGGGCGGTGCAAGCATACATGAGAAGAGTTACATACATAGATGGTCATACAGAAATGCACCGTCAATAGCAAAGGAGGAGCTAGCCGTTGCTGACTCTGGTAGAAACAACCTGATAGTTACAGACTAAAAACAGATGCATGGACAGTTAGATATTCCTGTGCATGTGCAGGGTAGCAGAGTCTAAGTATAGCCAGTCCTTTAAACAGAGCACAAGGGAAGACAAAATGGCTGCCAGAAATACAAAATGGATTCCACAAAATGTACAAGATAGGCTCTAAATACCAGATGGATTCTGCTAACGCTAATTTAATCGCAGCCAATTTACGACAGACGACCCTTTTAGCGTTAGCTGAAGACATCTCCCATACTCCAGTAGGAAAAATGAAAAATATGCATATTAGTTTTTAATAAATATATTTTTTTCCCCATAAATTTCCTAATTCATTGCTAGGTGGCCATTTCTCATTCTAAATATTGTTAAGCGGGTATGTATGAGGTAAAAACAGAAGTACAAAGGGAACAGAGAATTGGGTCATACAGATAGCAGGAGAGAGTAATTACTATTATCAGAAACAGAATTATTAGCTTCCTAATCCTAAGCAAATCCTAGAACCATCCAGTAAAAACATTTTCAAGGCTCCTATGAATTTCAGTTACCATCAATTTCAACTTCAAAAACATTTTCGCTAGACTTTTCCCGTGTTTCCTTTATGAGGGCTAGAGTATCTATCATTATACCCAATACAAACATTAAAGCAGTCAGACATATTATTTACAAAAATGATCCTGGATCCAGAGGACCAGGAGAACTACACAGGACCATGAGAATTAGGACGAAGAGCTGCAAAGGGTTGCTCCTCCTCAAAAATGGGACGATCCATGGGGTACATTTTCAACAAAAAGATAAAGAAGTCCTTGGGAAATTAAAGCCGCTGCACAACCAACCAGAGAGGAGTCTTCTCCCTGTGTCCGTTTGAGCCTCACAGGCAGGCTCTTGTTGTTCCCACGGTGGAGCTGCACAACTCGCAACTCAGGAATCATGGCCTAGTTTCAAGGGAAAAGTTTCTTCTTTCAGGATAGGGCAACACCCACCAGGGCAAATGCGCTCAGCGATCCTGTCCAGTGTCTCAGGCAGTGCACCAGTTTTCTTCATTTCAATCTAACAGGCACCAGAGACACAGCACCTGTACCCTGAACTCAAGACCTTCCCTAACTCCTGTATTGCTCTGCTGGCACACTGCTCTTTCGTTGGGGCCATAGATCTTGGCCAACAAAGGTGAAAACTTTACAGCCACTTTAGGACCAGGATTCAGAGGCCTGATGCTAGGATCTCTGAAGCAACCCTTGTTTCAAAGGGGGTTACCTTAAGCAAAAACTTTCTCGCCTTCCTGGTCGGTGTGTGACTCTCGGCTGGGCATCAAAAGCTTGATCCACGATTTCTCCTTTCTGATTTGTGACCCCGTCTTTCGCCCAAGATAGTAGCAGGGGTACTCTCATCACAATGCTTCCGGCCTTCTACCTTCACTGAGGTCCTGGTTGCCAGTAATGCCTGTGCTGGTTACCTTCACTTTGACTTCAAGCTGGACTGGTGCTGACTCCTCAAGCTGGATCTGATGTCCGCGCCCCTCTGGCAATGGTTGTAAAGCAGCACATATCTATTGGTGGACAGAACAAAAGGTCTTTAGACAAGGCACAGAAATAATCTATCAACAGAGAGGATAGTCTCAGAATACTTCCTAGTCCAGGGACGCCCCATATATTAACAAGGCACCCTGGAACCACTTTCATATATGTGAGAGTAAATAAAACAACAGTCTGGACCTATTGGCAAGTATAAAAAGAACTCTTTAGTGAACTGACAAGAGTAATACGTCACCCAATGCCAAGCAGTCAAGGAAGTCTGTGTTCATTTCTAAAGACCCTCAAGAAAAAGGAAATGTTATACACGTTTACTCCTAAACATTGCATTATTTGTACAGGACTGCAGACACTTCTAAAATGATTTTTCTTAATTAAAGCACCTACATTGTATACTCAGGACCATGCTCTCATGTTATAGGAGCAACAGGAAAATCTAACACTGCTAATTTAACAAAGATTCTTATTACATAAAGAACTAAAAACTTCAACATAATGGGTACACGTTCTCCAGTGGAACATCTTGTGACTAACAGACTCCTATAAAACAATATTTTCCTCAAAAATTTTTGCTAAGGATCACATAGACCTCTTCCCTGCATTCTACATTTTCACAATCCAAACTATGCAACATTAGTTCTAGTAAGGACTGTCAGTTTATTTACACAGACTAGCTAATAAAACTAGCAATGCCCTTGCAAAACTGTATGTAGCATGAGAATAACAAACAATAGTGGTGTTGTCACCTGAGAATTTTCAAACAAAAACTACCCACAGCTAGTTCCCCTTAAAGATCAAATAAGGAAGCAGCAATCTAGACTACTCATCCTCTCATAATTCCATCAGAGAGGATGGATAGTAACATAGCAAAATATATTTATTCGTTTTATTAATGCTAATAATGTTTAAAACAGTATTACTGAATAGCCAATTAAATGTCTCATGGTTATTTCACAGACAGTTTAGACAGGCTCGAAAAAAATTAAGAAAAAGAGAGAGAACACATAAATTTGCCTACCCTTAATTTGTAGAGGAGCTAGCCTCCTCTCCCCAGTTTTGACAGTAAGAAACCTGTAACAGGTTTTATTCTGTCAACACTATTAGCCCCAATTTGTAGCAACTGGGCATAAACAAACTCTGAGGAGCTAAATAGCACAGTAAACTTAGCTAAAGAGCATATTCCCTTAGCAAATGTAGTATAGCAACATGAGGCCGCATGAATTCAAACTGAATCCCATTGCTTCCTGAATTCAACCCTAAAAACATTTATACTATATATATATGGCAGAGCCATTGTCTTTTAAAGAGAGGTCACATATACTATGTTCATTGAGTGCACACAAAAACTTGCTTTTACCAAAAAAAAGGTAAGCAAAAACCTCTTTCTTCCCCTGCCATTTCGTCTTTCAAATGTCGAAATGTCAAAGCGCATGTGAAGCCGAGCCCTGCCAGGCTTCTAAATGTAGGAGTTCGGCCTTTAACCTATGCAGCTGTTCCAGCTTGTATGCAAGGTTGTCATGCGGTGCTCCCAAGTCAAAGTGACCCTAGAGACCGAAGGCAGAGCAGCAAAACCCACTCTGTGTGTCTACCAGCAATTTCAGAGGTAAGCTTAATAACTTCTGCCAATTTTTGTACATTGATATGTGTAAGCAGTGTGCCAAGCGTTTGTCTAGCAGTATAGATGGTCTATGCTTACATATGTGCATTTACTGGGGCGTAAGGCAGTTTAAAAACTGATCTGACTGGAGAAAACTCATTTAAATAGTGAATTTTTACTCAATTTCGACTTTGATTTTTTAGGACATTTAAAAATGAATATCCTACAATTTTTTTGCATAATAGTCATCCCCAGAATGTCCTCTACATATCCCAGAGATGTGGCATCAAAAATGTATAATGTATACCCTTATAAAAATGAGTTTTGGACGCCTGGATAAAGTGACATTTTCACATGTAATTGACCCCCTATTGCTGTATAGCACGGCTGAAATTCAATTTGGATACTAGGAGGTCACAGTATCATTATTAGGCATTATAAATAGTAAAAAACGAATTTGTTTTTGCACCTATTTGAAATAACATTTTTTTATATAATCAAAATATATTTTTTTTTGTTAATAAATCTAATCATTTTGATGAGTCTACATATGAAAAGCGAGCTGCATCCCTTGCCTATTATATTGAAACACATTAATTCTTAGCCCTAAGCACAGAAGCTTATCTTGAAACATCTTAAGTCTGCGCCACTTTTAAATGAAGGAAAGTCATTATTATTTAACATCAAAAACCACTCTTAACCTTATTTAAAAAAAAA
Organism: Triturus cristatus; assembly: GCF_964204655.1. NCBI lineage: Eukaryota > Metazoa > Chordata > Amphibia > Caudata > Salamandridae > Triturus > Triturus cristatus. The sequence goes on from NC_140586.1 coordinate 13,762,047, forward strand.
AAGGCATTAACAAAAGAAATCCCTACTGTCAATCTGTCCTCTGTTTATCAAAAATAATGAAACTATATTTCTAACTTTTAAAACAGCAGTCGGAAATGCCGCATTTTACAATGTGTTTGATTGTAGCTGTTCTCTGTGGCCGGAGTCCGCAGAGAACAGAAATAGTCTTGCTGACACAGCTGTTTGACACGTAAAGGCGTCAAATTCACACGCCTTTCAAGTCAACCTTGCAAGCCAACACAACTCTGTCGTTCTGTATAATGTGAATGCCTTTGAATACCCTATACAAAAGATAAATGCTGTGACATTTTGTATCTGAATTTAGTTTATTGTAAAACACACAATTTCGTTTTTCTCTTTACACAGGTCATCTTAATTTTAACTTTCTAAAGGTAAAACTCTTATCCGATAATCCATGTTAGCTTTGCGCCACAATTTCCACTGAGAAAATTAATTCTCAATTGGAAAATCGTTTTTATATAGGCATATAGCCCTTAAAATTTCAAGCAAGAGCATCATTTTACTTTTTGTCTAGGATTAATGCAACAGTTTTAAAACAAATAAAAACAGTTTTCTATGGAAAGTCTAACTGGTCTTTGCACAAAATAGGGCCGAGGAAGGCTCCTTGGGTTTCGTTCCTCAGCTGCCCTGTCTCATCAGAGAAGCTAAAAATAGCCCCTCAGCGCAGAACCAGGCCACAGCGAGTGCTCCTAGCCCCCACCTTTCTCCAAGGCTGTCCTGCTGCAAGCATTACACATTTTCATGTCAGTGAAGCTTTCTAAGCAGTGATTTCACCTCCTGGTTCACTCCCCTATTTTTAGCCCCCACCTTACAGGCTGCAAGGTCAAAATCTGCCTTGCACAGCCCTGAATCTGTCAAAGACAAAAAGCCTTCCTAATTTTATCTAAACTGCAATAATTTGCCCTATGGAAAAATTTATTTTAATATACAATTTCTTTTCAAGGGTCATAAATTTAGGTTCAATTCTCAGATTAGCAGGTTCAGTTTAAATTAGAACCTACAACCCTGTGGACCCAGCACATTGGCTCACTGAACCACCAAGAACACAAAGCTGCATAGGAACAATTTGCAAATTCGAAATACCCACAATTTTTTTCAAGCTAAACTTTTAACCGGTCCCTAATTACTCTTCATTAATACTTTTGTACTTTAAGGGTGTCATCAAATCACAGGGGTTGCTCTTTCTCTTGCTACACCCCTCTCAATTTCCTTTTGCGACTTATTGATGGTGATGAGACCAAATTAAATTTACTCCTTAACAATTTCACTTCTCAGAATTCTTTCACATATTCACAGTCATTCAATCACACGCTTTTTCCAGTGCTAGCAACATCCAAAACACAATTTACCACACCATAACATGTAAACACACATTTAACCCACAGATCAACACTTAAGACAGAAACAAAAGACAGCCCACAGACTGTACTTAAACCAAACCATTTGTAAATACTAGTTGCAAGTCATATTCACCAGATTTGGCTGGCAGAACACCAAAAAAACGCTCTGCATCTCATCACTTATGAATGTTACTAAGTGCACAGACCAGGATCCTTTTATGTACATATTTAGTTCCTCGGGGTACTAGTCACTACTTACAAGTATTTTTATTCCATAATGCGCTGTACATTATAGAAGAAAGACCATACTTAATATACATATCCCTATTAGGCGTCCCCTCCGGGGGGGGGGGGCAGTTGTGCTTCATCAAGTCTCATTTTGGTACCATTCCAAAAGCACCACATCCTTTGAAGTGTGCTAAAGACAGGCATGCCAAAAATAGTGCAGAATATGCAATCTTATAATCAAAGTAGCACTTAAGGTACCTTTAGTACGATGTGCCGTTCAAATCTATTCAGTTAGAGAACATTCTCCTCATTACCTGCCTATGTGAATTGCAAGTCACATATGTCAAAACAAACCAAGTTGGTCAACACAAAATATACCATACTCAAAGCCACAGTAAGCGTTACTAAACTACCTTACCAATCACAGGCATCAAAACCAACAGCAAGCGCCGCAGACACTTACCAATCACTTGGTGTCCAGATTCATCCTGCCAAGTTCTAAAATCGACCAAATGGTCACTGCACGGTGAATCAACAGAAGAGATCTCAGTCGAGGACCGGTGCCACCTGGATGGTCAGATCAGAAAGAAAGGAAAAGTCGCCGTGGATGCCAAGACTCTGGTCTTATCGGGCAGTGATCACGTCCAGAGCGAGATTCCAATCCTTCGTCGCGACCAATCCTTTGGGCATCCGAGTCACCGATGAGCCCCAAGTTGAGGCGCCAATTGTAGAAAATAGGCCTCAGCTAGGCCTACCAGTGCAAGGGGTTCGCCCTTCTCTGCACAAAGTCCTCAGACTATTAGAAAGAAGTTGGCACAGAAACTGAAATAGAAAATACATAGTTTATTAAACCTCAGGAGGTGGAACCACATTCACCCAGCACCCTGTGGTGCTGAATGAAGGTAGCACCCAGAGTAGAAGAACCATGAGTCTTTTATACCCACACAGGGGCTCAGGAAAAGGCCGGTGCAAGCATACATGAGAAGAGTTACATACATAGATGGTCATACAGAAATGCACCGTCAATAGCAAAGGAGGAGCTAGCCGTTGCTGACTCTGGTAGAAACAACCTGATAGTTACAGACTAAAAACAGATGCATGGACAGTTAGATATTCCTGCGCATGTGCAGGGTAGCAGAGTCTAAGTATAGCCAGTCCTTTAAACAGAGCACAAGGGAAGACAAAATGGCTGCCAGAAATACAAAATGGATTCCACAAAATGTACAGGATAGCCTCTAAATACCAGATGGATTCTGCTAACGCTAATTTAATCACAGCCAATTTACGACAATGTGCTCAGTGCATTGACATTGGTGTAGTAATGTACTCAATCTTCGTTATTCCTTCCAAATGTCTGCAGGGCACCGCCTCTCCCCCGACCAATGCCAGACTTGGGTGCCATGAGGGAACGTGACTGCATACGCCGCTACAGATTCCCCCAACAGTTAATTGAGGACCTGACAAACAGGCTGGCACCACACCTCCAACCGCGACACAGTTATCCGACTGCGCTGACCCCCAAGATGAAGGTGATGGCAGCTCTACATTTCTTTGCCACCGGTACGTTTCAATTCACCATAGCTGATGTGGGTGGCATGTCCCAGACCATGTTCAGCCGTGTCCTGCATGATGTTTTAGAAGCCATGTTGGAGCACCTGGATGAATTCATCCATTTTCCAACTCGTGAGCAGTTGACAGCTATCAAGGGTGAGTTCTATGCCCTGGGAGGGATGCCCCATGTAATTGGGTCCATTGATGGGACAAATGTGGCTTTGGTAGCACCACAGGCACAGGAGGTAGCCTATCGAAACCGTAAACATTATCACTCCATTAATGCCCTTGTGGTGTGTCTTGCTAACATGCTGATTTCCCATGTCTGGGCACGTTTTCCAGGGTCAGCACACGATGCCTACATCATGAGGCGTAGCAGGGTGCCAGAAATGATGCTGCAGCTGCACAACGAACGAGCATGTCTTGTTGGTGGGTGGACTCTGTCCAGTATTTAGCGGTGTCTTAGTATGTGACGGCATCTCCTGACCCACTTCTTTACATGATGTTTCCATGTAGGGGACTCTGGCTATCCCAACATGCCATGGCTGGTGACGCCTCTCCGCAACCCCAGAACAGCTGCAGATCACCGTTACAACAACGCCCATGGGCAGACCAGGCGAGTGTTTGAGAGGACGTTTGGCCTCCTGAAGAGCCGATTCCGTTGCCTCCACAAGACAGGCGGGTCCCTCCCATATGCACCGGTGAAGGTCTGCAAAATCTTCCTTGTGTGCTGAATGCTGCACAACATGGCAGTGGAGAAAGCTGTGCCACTCATTCTGGATCCCGATGAGCAGGAACATCCACCCGTGGAGGATGACGGCCTTGGTTACGAGGCAAGTGAGGATGAGGAGGAGGAGGAGGACATCCGGAGTCAGCTCATACACAACTTCTTCTCCTAATGGTGAGTCCCTGTGTCTGAGTATGCACGCTTGGAGCCTTGTGTGGCATGTGTTGCAATGTGTGTGTCCAACTGACTGTGTGCTAAGTCACTTTGAGGTGTGTTCTGATGTGTCACTCGAGTGCTGATGTCATTCGACACATTTCAGCTGACACACTCATTTGACAACTAGCATGGTGTCAACCATAGTCATGTAGAGTACATGACCATGCATGCGGATGACTATGTTTTTCCTGACTTCTTGTGTGTCTCTCAACCCCAGGTAGTTGCGCATGCTGTCTGCTCGTGGCATCGTTGTGCTCCTGCTATTCCTCATGAGTATTGCAACGTGTGCTGAATCAGCGTTACATGCACGGACATGGTGAAAAGTCTCCTTTGGGTAAGGAATGCAGCAAGGCATTTTAGGTTTGGTAGTTGTTTGGAATGTGTGGGCACTGGTCCTGTGCAGGTTTTGTTACTATGCATACATGTGGACTCAACATGGAGCACATGACATGTAGCATGACTCACATGAATTGATAGTCACACTTCGTGACAGTCATCTGTAATGGGATTGTGGATTTTGATGAAGGCATCAATGTGTGTACAACTTCCCTCGGAAACATACGGCAGGATACGGGTGGACATATTGCGGGACATCCCCATAAGAGGCTCAATGGGGAATTGCAGCCTCTCCGTGTGCAGCAGGGGATGTTTGGCTCACCCCCTTCACTTGTGTGCCAGTACAATGGATTTACAGCATCTGTGGTGCAAAGGGGGTGTCCAGTGTAGGTCCCACATGTTAATCCAATAGACCTGTGAGTCTGTTAATATTGATGCAATGGCATAGGTGTGAGCCTGAGTAATAAAGGTGTTCCTCAGCCTCCAAGGTGCCTCATCTCTGTCAATGCAGGTCTCTTGCCATTGTGCATGCGGCATCTCTGGCATGGTTGTCAAGGATTGTGCATATGAGTCTATGTGTAGATTAGCAACCTGCATGCTGTTCTTCATGTATTTGATTCTCTATTGTGCATGATGTCCATGGCTGTGTATGTGTTTTGGCATGTTGGTCCCCACAACGGGCCGTCAACACCTTCTGGGGCGTGTTTCCTGTGCGCAGCTTGGCCTTCAGTTTCATGATCCAGTGTCAGTCATCTTTGGTGATTGTGCATCCTTTATATCTGGGTGTGCCATTGAAAACCGGTAACTCCTTCCTTGACATACACCTGTTGCAGTAGTCCTTTCTGACATCCTAGTCTTTGTGTGGATATTGTGGCATAGTTCCCAGGACATGCCGCCTGCTGTTGCAGCCACTGCAGCAAGGGCACACATAGTTTCCAGATTTGGCAACACACACACATCAAAGATGCTCCTCCCTTCCTCCCTCAACCCATTCATTTGGCTGTCATCAGCTTGTCTGTGCCACAGTTGCGGCCACGCGGTGCCAAAGGCTGGACCGTCTGCACATGCAACGTGCACATTGCACGACCCTCAGGTCCTTGCATGACCCACATCACACTACAGTCTGATGTTGCAGCCACCCTCCAAGCAAGGTCCATCCACACATCTCCCGCCTGCTCTCAGGCATACACTAAGCGCACACACAACACCTTTGCATGATGAGTGTGCAACTCCGACTGCCTACACAGCACTGCCATGCCTTCCAGGCCCTGTCACACCCACCAGGTCATGTCCCTCCTACTCCCCACCGGCTCTGTACCCCTGCAAGGCCATGGGAGTGGGACTCAAGGCTTCTGCATGTAGTATGCTGTTGTCGTGAGGCACATGGCACAGGTATCATCTCTCAGCGTGTCAATCTACAATGTGTCCAGGACCCCCCTCTCCACCATCACATGCGCACAAAACCTCATCATCAACTCGTATGCCATCGACAGCCAGGCGCTCCTCACCCTCACCAAGGACGCAGACATTTCCAGTTCCAATATTCAAGATTGCATGAGATCCATAGATGAATGGCAGAACAGCAGCCACCTGAGGCTGGACTTGTACAGGACTGAGGTCAACATCTGAGGATTGTCCCCTTACAGCTGGGTCAACTGCTTGTGTCCCACCCGCAGAAGCCCCGCACAAGCACCCAGTGTCCACGCACACAAGAGGTTGTGCATCATGGATTGCTTGCTCACATTTGCCATTGTAATCACCAGCATCTGTACCTCACACTGCAACACCCTCTGCATTATGCACATGATCCCCAAATAGATCCACTCCAAGGAAAGACGGACCATCCCCCAGGTCCACGACAACATCCGTGTCAAATACTGCCCTGCCCTCTACGGAGCAGCCACATCCAAACTCCAGGGACACTTATCCACATCCAGGCTGCATCTGCACATCTCAGCTGCAACATTCCGCGCCCCAGCCACATCACCGTCCAGCAGAGATAGCTGCAATGGATCACTGTGTGCTGCTGGATGACCTTCAGACTCCCACCCACACTCAGGAGGCAGGCCACAACCCTGACCCAAAACCAACCTTGTACCACTGTCATCCGAGACCCCGTAGTGCCATCGCCGTGCATCCAACCTTGACCTGGCCCCCATTCTTCAGATCCACCGTACTCCAGCATGCAGGACATAGTTCTCCCACCTGGGAACACATACCTGGGACTCCCTCCCCGGGAACCTCCAAATGAGGCATGACCTCTACGCCTTAATGTTACTCTTCCAAATAGGTGTGTCCGCACAGTTTAGCAAGCACCCCCTCAGCAGCTTGAGGCCATCACAGGTGTGTATTGTGCTCCATGTCTGTATTGAATGATAACTTGTGACCCATGTGTGTCCTGTACCAGACTCAGATCCCAGGGTATGGATGGGTGGACTTAGTTCAACACTCAGGCATAGTTAGACATTTACACACACATATGTTGTGGACTAATGCCAAATGACAGCAACATCTCATGACAAGAAAAATAATTTATTTTTGGTGGGGTAAGTCTTTTGGTAGATGTACTAAGGTGCTCTACCGGGTGCATAGAATCCAAAGTTCACAGGGGGAGATGGCATCCTTGTCAGTTGGAGTCATCAGAGTCCAGACCACAGTGTTGGTCATCATTGGTCAGACTGTGACCAGCAAGTCCATGTGGCAGAGAATGTCATTGGGTGAGGTGCTGCTGTTGCGCCAGAGGGCCAGGTGCCAGGCCAGGTGACCTGGGAGATGTGGATGGTCCGCTGACTCTCACGGTCTTTTGCGTAGACGACCCACCTTCCTGGGGGGACCCTCAGATGCAGGCATTGACGATGTCTGTGATGCTCCGTCGGACAAATCCTCCTCCTCCCTCCCTGTGGCTGGTCTTTGCCTGGTGGCACAGGGAGGGTTGCCCATGTTGTCGGCGATCCGACGGAGTGAACGGCTCATGTCCGTTTGCACCGCCAGGAGCTCAGCCAGTCTTGCCTCCATCCGTCCTTGGTGTTGTTGTTGACTGGCATGTTGCTCGGCCTGCAGGTTCATCATCTCGTCGAGGGTCCCCTTGATGTCTGTGAGGCTCGACACTACCTGACTGATGCCCCTGGTGTCACGCCGGTTTGTGTCCAGGATGTGGCGTATGTGTGACATACCGGTTCCCTCAGCTGGCTGGTCAGGTTCTCGCCTCCGCCTGCCTCCACTCCCACCACCCCTGCCCACACGAGCCTGGCCTGCCGTTGTGGGCACATCAGGTCTACGGGACCCCTGAGGGATGGCATTAGCGGGGTCGTCTGCCTCCTCCTGGGTGCCCGGAGAACCTTGTCCCTCCTGGTCAGACTGGCTGTGTTGTTCAGTGTGAGCAGGGCTCCTGGGTGTCTCCTGGGATGTGGCAGGAATGGGGGTGGTGGTTGGCACAGATGTACCTGACGCAGGTGCTGCAGGGGCTTGGGCACCAGAGGGGCCAGGTTGGTCGGGGTCATCCACGGAGTGGTGGGAGTCGTCGCTGCCGGTGGGATCATCTTCACGCTGAGCCTGGGACTGTGATTGTTCCCCCCCATTGTTGGGGGGAGGGCGATGACGTTGCCCTGTGTGTGAGAGAGAGACAATGTTAATGTTGTTTCATGCCACATCCATGTTTCATACATATTCAAGTAGTCACAGTTCCTCCAGGTGGTTGGATGTGCCTAGCATTCCTCTCAATGTACACTTGGGGATGGGTATGTTGCGGGGAACAGATTGGTATGTGCTCCTGAGTGTTTGACCAGTAGATTTTTGGCTCGGATGCTTATTTGGCTATGGATTGGTCTTGTTGTGTCACATGTCCATTGTGAGAGTGGGTAAATCCGTTGCCTGCCCCGAGGGTGTGTGCTTGTGTGAGGGGGGATGTGTGACCGGGCTTGCTGTTGGGTGTAGTGTGATTTGTCATTGGGTCTTCCAGGTGATGTGTCTGTCCCCTCATGGTGCATGCTGGCATGACAGTGTGTGAGAGTTCCTGTGCTAGGTATGTGAGCTTGTGGAGTTGTTGTTTGAGTGTACAGTGGTCACAGGAGGGCCTTGTGCTGCCTACAGCAGGGCCAAGTGTCAGCTACCTTGACAGTACTTTGCCAGTCCCTGTGCATTGGGCATGGTGCATGGGTATGTACCTAGGCCATATGGGCTGTGGGCATTGGTGTCTGCTTCTGAGTTCCACAATGTGTTGTGTGAGCCCCACCCTCCCACCCTCCCAGCATCCCGGACATCCAGTCTTGGGTTTGTGGTTGGTGTGGCCTGGGACATGGCATTGCCTTTATTTGTGAATGGGGCTTGGAGACGTTAGTGGCATGTGCATGGTTTTTGAGTGTGGTTGTGTGCGGTGAGGGCTTGGGGTAAGTTGCGTGCATTTGGTGTATTTGTGGTGTGGATGCCATTCCCCCCATGTTACGTGAGTTGTTTGTGTACTCACCAGGCTCTGCGACTCCTTCGACTCCGTGTACTCCCACCGGCAGAAGTGTGGCCATCACCTTCTCCTCCCAGGGATGGTAATGTATGGGTCTGCGGGGCAGCCCACCTCCAGTGATGTTACTCTGGGCGTATTCCTCGTTCATTTTCCTCTTGACTGCCCTGCGCAGATCGTACCACCTAGCTTGGCATTCATGCCTGGTCCTTCGGATGGGCGCAACTGCATTCACCTTTTCGACGATCCTCTGCCACAGGCTTGTTTTTTGGGCTATGCTGGTCTGTCTGACCAATGTTCCAAACAGCTGTGGCTCGACTCTGATGACTTCGTTGACAAGGAGGACCAGCTCCGCCCTTGTGAACTTTGGATTCTTGTCTGTGGGCATGTTGTGGGGTGTGGGTGTGGATGGTTGTGGGTGTGTGGGTGTGAATGTGACGGTGTGTGTGTGAATGTGAAGAGGGGGTGTTTGTGAAGGAGGTTGTGTGTAGGTGTGTGAGTTAAGGTGCAGTTGAGGTGTAAGTAAGGTGCAGTTGTTTGTCTGTGGGTCTGTTGCAAAGGCTCATGGTTTGTGTGTGTGGGCCCTTTTTATTGGTCCTTTTGTGGGTATGGCTGGGTTGTAATTTGTGGTGGGTGTGTTATAAGAGGTGGTTGTGGTTTAGGGCCTCTGTTTGCCTGTTTGGATGTGCCAGGTCAGTCATAGAGATGTATTTTGTCATGTAGATGTGTTTTGTGGTGTTGTGCGAGTCGAATTGACCCTCCTTGTGCTGTTTTACAGTGTCCTGGTTCTGTACGAGTATTTTTCACGTAGGTAAGGTCCGTACATACGTGATGCTGGGTGAGGGTGCTGTGCTACGGTGTTGGGGTTCGGTGCGTACAGGTGCAGGGCTGCGCTACGGTGTTGGGGTACGGTGCGTACAGGTGCGGGGCTGTGCTACGGTGTTGGGGTACGGTGCATACAGGTGCGGGGCTGTGGTAAAGTTTTGGGGTACGGTGCGTACAGGTGCGGGGCTGTGCTACGGTGTTGGGGTATGGTGCGTACAGGTGCGGGGCTGTGCTACGGTGTTGGGGTACGGTGCATACAGGTGCGAGGCTGTGCTACGGTGTTGGGGTACGGTGCGTACAGGTGCGGGCCTGTGCTACGGTGTTGAGGTACGGTGTGTACAGGTGCGGGGCTGTGCTACGGTGTTGGGGTACGGTGCGTACAGGTGCGGGTCTGGGCTACGGTGTTGGGGTATGGTGTGTACAGGTGCGGGGCTGTGCTACGGTGTTGGGGTACGATGCGTACGGGTGCTGGGCTGGGCTACGGTGTTGGGGTACGGTGCGTGCAGGTGCAAGGCTGGGGTACGGTCCTGGGGTACGGTGCGTAGGGGGGTACGGTGCTGACATACGGGGGTACGGTGCTGACATATGCAGGGTGAGGGGGGGCTGTACGACTTGTCTCCGGGCACAAGCTTACCCGTGTACATGTGTGCTACAGCGTTTGCTCCGTACGGGGCCTTTTACATGCGGTTGTGTATTCGGACGGGCAGTACGGATCGTACTTGCGCGCTCGGACTTGTGTTTTACGATTTGCACGTAAAAATTTCCGCCTCCCTATCGTACACGTTTCCCAACGCTATTCGGATGTAAAAATTTCCGGCTCCCTCTCATACCCTTTTCCCGACGCAATTCGTACGTATTTTTCACGTACGAATCCTACTTCGCTGTTTGTAAGGTACTTGTACGATTCGTACGCGTAAATATACGGATACGAGTCGTACGCAATTTTTTTTTACCGGATCGGAATCGGCACCATAATGTTTGTATTTCACTAGCTTAAGATGGCCGTCAAAAACACCTGACTGGTGTATGGACATTGTGAATGAAGTCCTTTCTCTGTTTTAACTATCAATAGTATATACATAACTTTAACCCACACTTCAGTGTGTGAACAAGCCTGCTGCGACAGGCGAAACGCGTTACTGAAATTATTATGCAATTTTGAATAATAAATATGCTAGTATAAATAACAATATAGAGAATATACTTACAATAGTGTTGCTTTACGTTTGTGGATGGCATGATTTGATGCTCCATTTTTATTCACTGTTTTATTTTCTGTTGGTATAAAAGCAAAATGTTTATTTTGTTTAAATGTTACATATATTTTTAATTTAAATTGTATCGTTTTGTATTTAATAGTGAAACAAGTAATATTAACTGTAGTTGATTAACTTAATTTCATAGATGTTTTTTGTTGGTGCAGTTTGTAGAAGCTGTGAAGAGAAAAGTATTTATTAGTTTAAATCATTTATTTATTTAATTTATCATTTATTATTTTCTTCTATTTGTCAGTTCCTTTATATACTTAGTTAGGGGTCGATTATGATGGCGGTCGGAAAAGCATTCCGGCCGCCGTGGTAGCGAAAATTAACCGCCCGCATGTACCGCAGGAAAACAGGCGGTCAGATTAGGAAGAACCGCCAGAAAAATCCGACCGCGGTGGACGTATTACAAGAAACTCCGCTGGGACCGCCCAGAACAGCACAAATCTATCTGTGGCGGTCGGATTTGCTGCGGAAAGACCCCAAACCGCCGTTCAACGAGCGTAATAATCGCATGTGAAATTACGATACGATGGCGGTGCCAGCGGGACAATCAGTTGTTTTGGACCGCCGTAATCTCAACAAATGATGAATGGTAGAGCCGGCAGAAGGGCTGTTGCATTCCGACTGCTACGGTATCACCGGAAGAGTAATGGCGGTTGAAAGCAACCACACATCTAGGCTACCAAGTGTGGCTATTAATATGACTCAGCCTCAAAAAACAACTAACACACCCCAATCACACATCCCCATGGCACTTAAAAAATACAAATCCCAGGTCAACTCACACAACACACCTGACATGACTACTCCACTTTGACCCACCCACATAGCTGAGTATAAAACCAGCCCCTTCCCTGCCCAGAATCCTTTGCACAACTCCACAACTGAAGGGTCCAACCCCATAGCACAAAGGAGAGGCAAATCAGCACACATCACACCATCACAACCACACACACTCAACACACATCACCACCACCACCTTCACACCTGCACTTTTCCCCCATTTGCTCATCACACACAATGTCACAGAAGAAGATGTCAAAATTAATTGACAATGAGTTTTCAGTGATGGTAGATGAGGTAATCAGAGTAGAACCACATTTGTTTGGAAGCATGGTCCAACAGACACCATCAAATGTGGGCAAGGATAGTCAACAAAGTCAGGGGGGCGTGGCTAGCAAGCCAACATGGTGGACGCAACCTGTTAATGCCCCGCAGGGTATCCCTCTAATATCCTGTCTAAGTTCCTGCATCTGACCCATCCATGCCAGCAAAGCTCAGAGTAATGCAGCACTGACCTGTTATCCCTGCTGACGCCACTCGTTCCCGCTGCCAAAGCATGGAAGCCGCAAAACAACCAAGCGACGACCTGCGGCCTACTGGCGGGAAACCTCGGAGGGGAGCTGTGGCCTGGCTTTCGCAGACTTGTTGTAGTGGCGCCAGCGACTGGCCAGCTACAATGCAGAGACTGCAGCGGGCATGATCTCCGGAGCGGTGCTGGAGACCCCCGGAGGGCACAGTCACTCCGTGCCCTCTGGGTGAGTCCACCCCCCTGCCGCCCAGCTGTAGAGCCCAGCGGCCTTGCCCGACATTGACACCGCGTCAGCGCCAGGGAGGGCTCACCGTATACTCTGCAGTCGGCCACTCTAGGTGACAGAGGGCATTGGCAAGCCAAATCCGACCCCTGTGGAGTCCAGGTAAGCCGGTGGGAAGACGCCTCATCTCGGTTCCGACGCCATAGGGTGCCTGCCTGCTGTGTGGACGGGCACCACCTGTGGCTTCAGTGGAACATAGCGGGTCGCGGAGTCACGTGGCCCGCCTCGTCCTCCTTGCATCAAACTGAGAGTGGAGTGTCCGCTCCGATTGCCGCAGCGATGAGGATGGTGGGCGGGAAGACACTGCATCCTGCGCCGAATTTGAGAGGACCTGCCTGCCTGTTGTGATGACCCGACGGGAAACGTTGCTGCGTGGCCCGCCCTACCAGAGCGCTCTTGACTGCCTGTTGCCACCGGCCACTACACCCTGAGATGCCTGCATCGTCTGGATACTGCAATGAGTGGTGACCAATCCCAGATGGCCTACCCACGTGGCATGGCGCCGGCTTGAAACTCGGTGTTGCTGCTGGAGACCTCCTGCCACACCCAACTTGAGGCTACAGGTGATGGCCCCACCTCGGGCACAGGTACGCCACCCGCCACCACCTGCTCCCCCGCTGCATAACTCCAGGCCAACGGCATATCTCCGCCGTCCCCCACCCTGAGGCCATTCGTAAAGTCTTCCGTTAGCTGTGGCCTACTGGGCCTGCTACTACACTCCAGGTCACCTCTAATCCCAACAGGAAAGCCAGGCAAGCACTCATGCAGTCGCACACATCGTGCACTCTTCCCTGACACTACTCGCCTGGAAGCCTGAGACTGCTTGTGCAACCCCCTGAGAGACCGCCCTGCCTGCCGCCCCAGCTCATGGGACTGTAAGTCTGGCTACCAGCTGTGATCGAGGGCCTCCCCTGAACAGCCACAACCAATTATTATTATTATTATATATGAATTTATTAAGCGCGCAGCTACCCATGGGTTTCCCGGCGCTAGAGACAACGAATGAAGAAAAGGAAGTCAAACAGGAGTCTTAAGAGACCGATTACAGAGAAAACAGCCAGGTCTTTACTCCTTTGCGGAATTTAAGATAGCACGATTCAGACCGTAAGGGAATGGGAAGCGAATTCCAGAGTGAGGGCGCCAGGTAGGAGAAGGAGCGACCACCAACTCTAGCCCGCTTAAAACGGGGAACAGAGAATTTGCATTGAGTGGAGGATCTGAGAATGCGATAGGGACAATATTGATGTACTAAAGTAGATAGATAGTGAGGGGCTTTACCTGCTTTAATACGGTGCATAAAGCATAAAGCTTTAAATTTAGACCTAGATTCTATGCGCAACCAGTGCAGGCTGCGCAAGGAAGAGGAAACAGAAGAGGTTCTAGGCAAATTGCAGAGTAAGCGGGCAGCCATGTTCTGGACCACTTGAAGCTTACGGGAGACCTCCTTGCAGGCACCAAGGCCTTAATCACTCTATTACTGACATGGCACTGGGGAGGCGCACATAATTAGCAGCAGCAACAGGTACGCCACTCACTGCCACCTTCTCCCCACTGCATGACCCAAGGCCTTCAATCAATCAATCAATCAATCAGAGTACTTGTAAAGCGCGCTTCTTACCCGTGAGGGTCTCAAGGCGCTGAGGGGAGGGGGGGTCGCTACTGTTCGAAGAGCCAGGTCCTGAGGAGTCGTCTGAAGGTGAGTAGGCCATGGGTCTGCCGTAGGTGGGTAGGGAGGGTGTTCCAGGTCTTGGCGGCGAGGTAGAAGAAGGATCTGCCGCCGGATGTCGTTCGTTGGATGCGGGGGACAGCGGCGAGGGAGAGGCTGGTGGAGCGGAGCTGGCGGGTGGGGGTGTAGAAGCTGAGTCTGCTGTTCGGGTAGGCTGGTCCGGCATTGTGGAGTGCTTTGTGTGCGTGGATGAGGAGCTTGAAGGTGATCCTCTTGTCGACGGGGAGCCAGTGTAGGTCTCTCAGGTGGGGGGTGGTGTGGCTGTGGTGGGGGATGTTGACGATCAGTCGGGCGGAGGCGTTTTGGATGCGTTGTAGTCGTCGTAGGTGTTTGGCTGGGATTCCCGCATAGAGTGCGTTGCCGTAGTCCAGTCTGCTGCTGACGAGGGCCTGTGTCACCGTTCTTCTTGTTTCAGTCGGGATCCACTTGTAGATCCTGTGGAACATGCAGAGGGTGTTGTAGCAGGAGGAGGAGATGGTGTTGACCTGCTTAGACATGGAGAGGGAGGAGTCGAGGATGAATCCTAGGTTGCGTGCATGGTCGGTGAGTGTTGGTGCTGTTCCCAGTGTGGTCGGCCACCAGGAGTCGTCCCAGGCTGAGGGGGTGGATCCGAGGATGAGGACCTCCGTCTTGTCTGAGTACAGCTTCAGACGGCTGATCCTCATCCAGTCGGCGACGGCCTTCATTCTCTCGTGGAGGTTGGTTTTGGCAGTGTGTGGGTCCTTGGTGAGGGAGAGGATGAGCTGGGTGTCGTCGGCGTAGGATACGATGTTGAGGTCGTGATGGCGGGCCACTTGTGCGAGAGGGGCCATGTAGATGTTGAACAGCGTCAGGCTGAGGGATGAGCCCTGGGGGACGCCGCAGATGATGTCGGTGGCCTTCGATCAGAAGGGTGGGAGGTGGACACTCTGGGTTCTGCCAGAGAGGAAGGACGTGGTCCAGTCAAGGGCCTTCTCTTGGATTCCGGCTTCTAGGAGGCGTGTCTTGAGAGTGAGATGGCAGACCGTGGGGTCCGCCTTGGGCTTCTTGAGGAGGGCGTTGATTTCGGCGTGCTTCCAGCTTTCCGGGAATGTCGCTGTATCGAAGGAGATGTTGATGACCTTCCGTTGTTGGGGTGCGATGACTGAGTCAGCTTTGTTGAATACGTGGTGCGGGCATGGGTCTGATGGAGATCCTGAGTGGATGGAGTTCATGACCTTGCGTGTCTCGTCGTCGTTGACGTTGGACCAGGAGGTCAGGCAGTTGGCGCTGCTGGTGTTCACAGGGGAGGTGGAGTCTGGCGTATTTGGGGTGGTCGTGGTGTTGAAGCTGTCGTGAATGTCAGTGATCTTGCGGTGGAAGAAGATGGCTAGTGAGTCGCACAGTTCTTGTGAGGGCGGGATGTCGTTAGCGATGGTGCTGGGGTTGGAGAGTTCCTTAACGATGCTGAAGAGCTGTTTGCTGTCGCGTGCATTGTTATCCAGGCGGTCTTTGAAGGAGGATCTCTTGGCTAATCTAATGAGGTGGTGATGTCTGCGGGTGGCGTACTTGTGGGCTGCGTGGTTGTCCGGTGTGCATTGGTGGAGCCATATTTTCTCCAGTTTCCGGCATGCGCGTTTGGTGGTCTTGAGCGGGGCGAGGGTGTTGGTGCAGTCATCGATCCACTGTCTGAGGTTGCGGGCTGCGCCGTCTGGGTTGGTGGGTGGGTTCTGGGCGAGGGTGGTGATCAGCTGGTCTTCGGTGACTTTGCTCCAGCAGCAGTGAGGCAGCTGTTGGGTGCAGTGGTGCGTGGTTGGTTTCTTGAAGGTGAAATGGATGCAGCAGTGGTCGGTCCAGTGGAGTTCGGTGGTGTGGTCGAAGGCGACGTGGGTGCCTGTGGAGAAGACGGGGTCCAGCGTGTGGCTGGCAGCGTGGGTGGGTGTGGTGATGAGTTGTCACTCTGAGGCCGAGGTTGGCGAGGTTGTCGATCAGGGTGACGGAGTTGACGTTGTTGTTGTTCTCGAGGTGGAAGTTCAGGTCCCCGAGGAGGATGTAGTCCGTGGAGGCGAGGTCGGCGTTGGAGTCGCTGAATTGACACCGGTGTCCGGGGGGTCTGTAGATGAGTGTTCCTCTGAGGGTGGTGTTGGGGTCGGTGTAGATCCGGAAGTGCAGGTGTTCGGCGGTGTTGAGGTTGTCATCTGCGTGGGTGGCGACCTTGAGGGTGGACTTGTGGACGATGGCTATGCCTCCTCCGATTTCGTTGGTGCGATCCCTGCATGTGATCTTGTAGCCGTCCAGGATGGCTATGGAGATGTCGGGCGCCGGGGAGTCGTTCCACCAGGTCTCATCAGAAAGGCCACGTCTGGGGCGGAGGTGTTGAGCAGATCCCAGAGCTCGACGGCGTGTTTGCGTGCGGAGCGGGTGTTGAGGAGTATGCAGCAGAGGTGGTTGGGTCCAGTCCTTGGAGGTTCGGTGGCTCTGTCGCAGGTGAAGCTGCAGGTGCGGCAGGAGAAAGGTCCGTGGGTCCGTTTTGGGGTGGCCTGGAAGCAGGTGTGGTTTCGGCCGGAATTGAGTGCGTGGAGGGTGCTGGCGTTGTAGCGGAGTCTGGTGTCGTGGCGTTCGTGGGTCCAGGGGTTCTCGCGCTGGGCACGGTCCAGGCGCAGACGGGCGCAGCGGCCTCGACATAAGGGGGGGTAGGGAGAGAGGAGCAGCTGGGAGGCGGGAGTGGGGCAGCGAGGGGGCGGGGCCGCAGGGGTCAGCGGCGGGAAAAAGGCGGCTGGATACAGAAGAGAAAAGGGGGAGAGGGGAGCGAGCTGGACAGAAAAACGAGGGCAGAAATGAAACTAAAGTACAATTTACACAAAACCAGGAGAATTAGGCAGAAAAGAGCACAACAGTATAAGCACAGCTACTGTACAAACCAAGGGTGTAGCGGCAGAATGGGCGAACCGGGTCACAGCAGGAGCGAACTTGCACTTGGGGAACAGCGGCAGCGGGGCTAACACACAGGTGGAGCTGCGCGGCAGTAGGGGAGCAACCTTGCCTGCAAGCAGGGTCAGGGGTCTTCCACCCAAGACTGCCGCCCCCGCACTGAGAGAATTTGTGTGGACCTCCTTAACCACACGTACAAGCCCATTCCCATAGCAGCCTGCTGCGAGGAGTCACCTGTGTGGGCACCAGTCGGACATGAGTGGAACTGCCCTGAAACCTATGGACGCTACCTAGAGATAGCCGGACACAACACTCATGAATAGTAACGTGCTACAGGCAAGCCACGCCTTTGAAGTTGAACTACATCATTTGGGAGCTATCGAGACCACATATTGGGTGAATCTAGGCACCCATGGTGATGCCAGCGACAAACACTCCTAAATAGCCTTTCGTGCATGCGACATGCAGTGCAGGCCGAGGGGCCAGGTCGGGACACCAAGAGAGATACCACATTGCAATCGCCCGGAATCGGTGAATGCCTACTGTGTAACAACTGGTCATGGGCCGACTGCGCACGGACGCGCGGCAGGGCGCCATGTGGGCTGGTTACCCGGAGACACCACGCGCAGGAGGGGAAGTGAGCAGTGATCCACTAAAGGCGTCACTTGCAGTCAAGCTAGACTCAGTGCTGGCGGCAGTCAAAAAATAGGGGTCATACTAGAACAGACAAAGTCATCCCTTGAATCCAGGATCGACAAGGTCACGTCGGACTTCACCCTGTTACGTGCTGACCATCATAAACTATCTGAGCGGGTTCACCAGCAAGATCAATCGCTAACGGAACTGAAACCAATCATTCAGAGACACACGGCTGCGCTACAGGACATCCTAGACAGCATACATACGCTCAAAGACAAGGTTAAGGACGCGGAAGGGCGCTCCCACCGTAACAATGTTCGAGACGTAGGGCTTCCAGAGGGAAAAGAACGCCACAATCCTGAACAATATACTGAGCGATGGGTCCAAGACATACTGCCCCTGGGAATGTTGTCAGCGCACTTTGTAGTCGAACGAGCCCACCGGGTGCCGGCTCATAAACCACCGCCAGGGGCCAGGTCATGCCCGTTCCTATTCAAGCTTCCAAATTACAGAGACAGGGATGCCGTCCTGCGGGAAGCTCAGGAAAATCAAAGATCTTAAAGTAGGTGGCAATTCCATCATGGTGTTCCCCTATTTCACGGCACAAGTGCAGAGACGCAGGAGTACCTATGCGGCTGTGAAACAAAAACTCTGCGAGCTGGAAATCACCAACTGAGAATAGTGGCAAATGGTATGGTCCTTTTTTAGGAGTCGCCCGAAGAGGTATGGGACTGGCTAGAAGAGTTGGGCGAGGGACTGGACCTAGGCCCTCGAACTCAGAACTCAACAAAGCTGCGGGCCGGCAGACAAGACAACGAGGGAGGCGCGGGAAGATTGAATGCGCGAAATCAACACCAATGGCACCAAGCCCGGAACAGAGCAGAAGGGAGAGACAAGGAGCCCGCAAGGTCGTCGCGGGGCTTGCCACCGCGATACAATGGGAAAACCAAGAGGTGTTATCCTCGTCCGAAACAGCACCAATCAATGGCTCTTCGAACCCCAGACCAGATGATCTAGATGGTGTACACATGCCAGTAGTCACCCAGCAGACTGCTGATGCCATCATTTGAAAAGCCACAGATGCCAGGCACTGAACCGAAGATTTCCACGCAAGTAGAGACTCATTTAAACTGTTATCAGAGATGATGTACATCCACTGTTGCTGAAGGCACTATAGCTATCTTAGATATAGACAAACACATTAAAAATGTAACACCCACGTGCAGGCGTAACACGCAGCCACAATTGTACACTTCCTAGAACAATTGCTCAATAGACGAGCAGTAACACTAGCTGCAGACGCAGCAGCGCTTGCCAACACAACAGAGATGGGAAGCCACTAGAATGGGATACACATACTGCCGGCACTGGCTACTGGGAGGCGGTCCTCACACACCTTGGTAGGCTGACACCTCCAAATTAACCCTACGCTCGATGGATACATGACAAGCACCGAAGCATACGCACTGAACCCGTGCCAAACATCCAGCTATGAGGCAAATAATGTGGATCCACTTTCACATAAGATAGTGCAAGAGTCGGTAACACAACCCCTCTAGGGCCCTATTAGGGGCATCACGACACATAAGCAGAGACACCACAAGTCACGTGCAACAGCCTGGATTGCGGATGGCAAAATGAGATCACAGAGGAAACAACTGTACAAGAGTCCAACACAAGGCACAAATACCTCCACCAGACGTTACACTGAACTAGTTTCTGTCACTTTTGGACAAAGTTTGGACGGACATCTCTGGATAGTTTGCCCCATATCGTTATGTACGTTAATGTTTAAGTTGAAGTTTGGGTATGTATGCCAACCTAGAGACCCTCCACCCGCACCACATACCACATTGTACACTGCTCGACTTGCTCCCCTCCCCTAGCTGCCCAATTGCAGTGGATAGCTCAGTGGCTAGCTGATAGACATCTCAGGGATATAACAACTACACAGCCTCCATATTCACTGCATCAAATCATAGGGCTCTTTCATCACAACGCCTAAGCAAAGGCACCTAAGCCACTGTTGTTAGCCATGGTGTACAAATGTTTCCGCAGAAGTTTATATATCACACCGGCCGTGACCCCCTATGCACCAGCAATGCCACAGGTTGGAACCCCTAGTGGTCACACAGCACTGACTACACAAGTAGCAGAGTTATGGCAGGAGAAAGGTGTTCAAACTCTAGGGGACCTATATCGAGACAGGGAGCTTACACCATACACGTCCCTGGTAGAGGAAGAAGGTTTCCCACCAAGACAGTTTCTCACACACCGCTCACTGATAAACAAATTAACAATTAAATGGGGTGACATAGCTAGGGAAACACCGACACACCTTGTGATGCAATACCTGCCCCTCATGGGGCGTGGTAGGCATCTTATACATTGGTTGGCTGCGTCATTTAGAGTCCATCCAGTGATTAGTTAGTACCCCCTCCGCCAAAAATGGGAGACAGACCTGGGGCGCTCCCTCACCGACAAAGAATGGGCATGGACATTAGAAAGCCCGACACGCATACCCAGAAACATGCGTTCAGACAAATACAACTGTACATAATACACAGGGCCTACCTCACACCTGCCAACATCAACAGATATTTCAATAGAATAGATTTGGTGTGCCCCAGATGCGCAGAGGTGGGAGCCGACATAATACACATGCTGTAGAGCTGCCCCCATATTGGCGCATATTGGAGCGCAGTGGCCAACCAACTGCACACCTGCACAGGGCACGGGTTACCCTTCACTTGGCCAGTATACCTACTACACAAGTTCCGGAGAACAGCGGCCACCAAAGTGACTTCCATGTTTTTAGACCTGGGAATAGTAGTAGCTAAGAGACTACTCACAAAAAGATGGAAAGCAGCAGATCCACCACATGCGCAGGCATGGTGGCTTTCCATGCTTGTATGGGCTAAAGCAGAGGGTTTTGCTATCAGGCGAGAGGAAACGTTGGGTTTAGGACAAACCCCATAGCTGCACAATGGAACACATGCTTAGCCGAACTACAACAACACACGAGCGAGGACTCAGAGGACCCCGCAAACCAACAAACGCACGGGTTGTAGCCGAGCACGAGCATAGTGTGTGCACATGTTCCATTTTCACACATTAGTCAATAAATGCCTGTTGTGATCAACACTGAACAACACATCACAGCAGGGTATAGGGAAATGCGTGTTAACAGAACAGCTAAACACGAGTATGTACATAGAGCGCTGGAGGGGTGTTTGCGGAAGAGTTAATGTTTCTTTTCATTAAAGATTGTTTGACTTTTTTCTGATATTCGCAAACACCAAAAGAATGATGCCATCATTTTTAGTTGGCTGAACACATACCTGTAAGCGCTGATCTGTAAACATAATAAGAAATGAACAACAACTAACAGTTATGCAAGACGATGATCTCAACTTTATAGTTGATGTTATAGCAACTGAAACTCCAGACACAGAGACTAAGCCGTTCACTATAATCCAGTGCTACATAAATGTTCAGTTGAGCTGTTGACATGCTCTTTCCTGCATTTGTAATTACCGTGACATCATGTAAACACGTAACAACAGACAAAAATGCAAACAATTTAAAAGAGATTTTATAAAAAATAAAAATAAATGGATAGTCAACAAAGTCAATGCAGTAGGGACCAGCCCGCGCACCCTGAAGTACATCAGGAGGAGGTGGCATGACCGCAAGACCAGGGTGAAAGAGCGTGCCAACAAGAACCATGAGCTGGCTCAGGGGACTGGCGGTGGCCTCCCATTCCACCACTAACATAATGTGAGGAGAAGGTGCTTGCCACACTGCATCCAGAGAGTCTCACAGGAATAGGAGGCTGGTAAGTACCAACAAATGACTACCATTACACTGCTATGTACTGTCTTGCACAACTACAAAGTTACATTTCTTAGACGCAAATGCACTTACATACAAGACACTCTTTCCAACACATGTCTCACAGATCTAACATTTCCTTCCTCTGAATCACCCCAAAGGTAGCTAGCAATATTTCTATGGGGGCATGTGGACAGGCAGCCATCACTACAACTCCCTTCAGGTCCCCTTGTCCCACAGCTGAGCAGAATGGAATACTCCCCACACCCAGCACCATGTGGCAGCCATTGCATTGCTCTCCTCAAACTTACAGGTAGGTGTCCGTCTTAACAGGGAGGGGGGTTTGTGGGTGGGAAGCCAGCACTACAACTCCCACCAGGCCCCCTTGTCCCACAGCTGAGCAGGATGGAACACTCCCCACACCCAGAACCACGTGGCAGCCATTGCATTGCTCTCTTCAAACTTATAGGTAGGTAGCCATCTCAACAGGGAGGGGTGTTTGTGGGTGGGAAGCCAGCACTACAACTCCCACCAGGCCCCCTTGTTCCACAGCTGAGCAGGATTGAACACTCTCCCCACCCAGAACCATGTGGCAGACATTGCATTGCTCTCTAAACATACAGGAAGGTAGCCATCTTAACAGGGAGGGGTTTTTGTGGGTGGGAAGCCAGCACTACAACTCCCACCAGGCCACCTTGTCCCACAGCTCAGCAGGATGGAGCACGCCCCCCACCTAGAACCATGTGGCAGATATTGCATTGCTCTCTTCAAACTTACAGGTAGGTAGCCATCTTAACAGGGAAGGGTGTTTGAGGGTAGGAAGCCAGCACTACAACTCCTACCAGGCACTCTTGTCCCACAGCTCAGCAGGATGGAGCACTCCTCTCACCTAGAAGCATTTGGCAGACATTGCATTGCTCTCTTCAAACTTACAGGTAGGTAGCCCTTTTAACAGGGAGGGGTGTTTGTGGGTGGGAAGCCAGCACTATAACTCCCACCAGGACTCTTGTCCCATAGCTCAGCAGGATGGAACACTCCCCCACCCACAACCATGTGGCAGCTATTTCCCGCCACTGTGTCACCAAACAGGTAGGTAGACAGTGCATGCACCCTGCCATCCTTCTCAAAATGCATGGATCCATATGACCACACAAGCCCTCACATGTCATCCAACTTGGCATAGATCCAAAAGCCACATCCAGTGTACAGGCAGCTAAGCGTAGGCAACTGTCACAAAAATTAAACTTTTTACCACCTAGTCACATGTTGAAAAAATTCAGGGCCCAATCATGCACAGCACAGAATGCAATGTGTAAGTGCCATGGTGTCAGAGCATGAAGGCCCATATGAACACAAAACATGCATGGTCAATCTGCCGAACAAACAAAAGTACATGATATGAAAAAGGTATGTATAACATTACAATGGCTAGTTCTTGCTTAGCTGAAACTGATTCCTTGCAGAGCAACCAAAAAGACGCATCACACAAAGTTAATGTGCCGCAAGTCGTTAGATAACGACATGTCCTTGTAATCACACAATCTGTATGTGGCACATGGTTTCTCTTTACATGTCATACCACGGACAAGTAATGTATGTACCTCAACATCATTTCATGATGCTCAGTATCTTGCACCCATACCAAGTGATTGCAATGTAAAGTCTGTGGTGTATCACATGTAACATCCAAAAGTTTAAAACCAAGCTTGTAGAGTGCACTTCGATGACCATTTCATCTCTGTTCAACAGGAGATCCGCAAGCAACTGCTGCAGAAGACAACTACAACCTACAGAGCCAGTCTACCCCCCCCCCGAACAAGAATTCTCGTATGCAGACCCCCTACATTTCTCGGATGAGAAGCAACAACCTGGCCCATCCGGACTGCCAGGGCGCACCATGTCTCAGGCCCTCATTGTCCCCCCCACCACTACCACAGCAACAACAACTGCGCTGACCCCTACTGCAACGACCTGTGCGGCCTCAACCACCACCATCACCACTGCTGCCTGCAAGACTCACCCTGCCTCATTGGTTATCAACACCACAACACAATCTGAGGAGGTCAGGGAGAGTTTGTGGGTGCATCGAGTACCAATCCCACAGGTCCGGGTCAGAAGGGCAGGGGGAGGGCAACTGGGGGACAAATACAGGAAGACACGGAGACCAAAGCCCTGGCCACCATCTCCAGAGTCCTGGGGGCATATGAGTAGAACCAGGGACAGATGGGTCAGGTTGTGGAAGAAGTGTGTGAGCTCCGCCTGCTGCTGAGGTCTATGGACACACGTATGGGCCAACTTGAGGACTTTATGGGCCAGCTTGTGGGTGTTCTGAGGGACAGACATGCTGCCCAAATTACAGCTCAACCCTCCCTCCAGTGGCCCACTTGCTGATACTCCCACCACCTCAGCTGCAGCCACAGAGAGGGGTGACTGCAACAAAATGACTCCTCAGATACTGCTGAGCCCGCAGCAGAGGCCCCCCCTGCCAAACTCACAAGGAGTCATCCGAGAAACACCAGGGGGGCATCACGTGGAAATGCACCATCCAAACACTAGTCGATGAGCCAGCCATGATGGCACCTCTTTTCCCATTGACATTGACTTTGTTGACTATCCTTACCCACATTGCTATGTTGATGGCAGGAGTCTGTTGGACTGTGTGACCACATCAATGTGGTGACTACTCTATTTGTCTCATTCACCATCACTGACATCTCATAATTTCCTATTGCACAATTTCTTAAATAATCCCTTCTTGGTCACAAATAATTATTGTAAATAAACACTCTTTACACACCTATGTCTTTGTGTCAGCTCCATGTTTATCGCAGTATGTACAACGTCAACTCAGAATCCAATGTACCACAAGCTTGGATTGTGACGAGGCATTGAGAGGGTAAAGGGACCTAGCAAGAGACAAGAGAATGAGATTTACTTGTCAGGTGATGCCATTACAGGTAGAACACACAACTAGTCATTAAGGTACATAAACCAGCACACATAACAATGAGCAAAAACATCAACATAGACACGAGGTACCTGGATATAAATACCCTGTGCCACACACATCCGCCATTATCACAGAGCCAACAACAGCCAGCAGTCAAAAAGTTCTTCTATGCCTTGGCACTACCATCAAAGACAACAGACAATATCACTGTTGTAGAATGTCACTCACACTCAAGGGAAGTATTTGTCGATGAGTTGTTGATGTAGGTCAACACCATCCTCTTCTCCACTATCGTCATCACTGGGCATATGTGGGTTTGCAGGAGGGAGGCATCTGCTGCTCATCATCGTCCAGGAGCAGGGGGATCGGTTTGCACAAGGCCAGATTGTGGAGCATGCAGCATGCAACTATGATATGACACACCTTTTGGGTAGAGTAGAATAGTGCACCTCCACTCTTGTCCAGACACCGGAATCTAGACTTCAGAAGCCCTTAAGTACGCTCCACCACATGACATGTCCTCCCATGTGCATCATTGTAGTAGACTGCGCCCGGGCTCCTTGAATTCCCCAGTGGGATCAGCAACCAAGGCCGGTTGGTATACGCAGAGTCACCTAGGCGTGAGATACAGAGAGCAATTTACTAATATAAACAGTAGCTGAGAACAGCATGTCACACATACAGCACACTATTTGACTCTGCGTACTCACCATCAAGCCACGCATGCTCCGGATGCAGATTTGCCATCAATTGTGGGATGATGCTGTTACACAGTATGTAGTAGTCATGTGCAGAACTGGGGATTTTTGTACACACATGGGAGATAATCATATCCACTTGGCATACCACTTACACATTAAGGGAATGGAAATGTTTCCTGTTCCGGTAGATGTGCTCATGTGCCTGTGGTGGAATTAGGCCAACATCTGTGCAGTCAATGCTGCCAACAACATTAGGTATGTGTCCAAGATCATAAAAATCACCCTTCACACCTGCCAATTCATGTCTCCTTGGGAAGTGGATGTAGTGGTCCTTGTATGTCATCATTGTGGACAGGACATCACGTAACTCATTGCTGAACATAGATTGAGACATCCCACCGGCGATGGTCACTGTGTACTGAAACAAACCAGTTGCAAAGAAATTCAGGGCTGCCATTACCTTAACTATTGGTGTCAAAGCAGTCGGATAGGTTCTGTGAGGCCTCAGATGGGGCACCAACTGACCACATAGGTATTGAAGGGTAAGGCGATCCAGACGGAATTTCCTTATGATGTCCTCATCCTCCATGTTTGCCAGCACTGTGAACGAACGATGCACATTTGGTCGTCCCCTAAATAATAAGAAAGAGGACACATGTCAATTTATATCCCTTATGAGATGTGTCAAACATCTTACATATTGACTGACGCAGCGCCAACAATGACTGGACTGTAACAACAGCTTCATGCACAAGTCACATGTAGAGACACCTTGATCTCATGTAGTGGTACATGTGGTCAGTATGTACATACTGACTACCTCCAAAACAGATTCTGACTATGTGAATGGTAAATGGTACACTCATACATCTTGTGTCACCAGCCCTGGGTGTGGGTGACACAGCACATGGTGGAAACAGCAACACTGCTGACTTCTACGTAGCTGCTGTACCTGCCAGGCCTACTTGCTTAAGTCGCACAGAACACAACTTTTATACACAATGATCACAGTGTATGTAAGCTGATCAACTATCAATATGAACACATCAATGAACACAGTGAAATAGGCACATTATGTGGTCAGGCCATCATTATTGTGTGTTGATTAGCCATCTCACACATTGATATGTGCACAAATATGAGTCTCCATTACACACCAAATCTGTGTACATGCACACAAATATCATAGCTGAAATGTGAGTAAGTACATGCCAAAGCATTTAATCATGTGCACTGACATGGCATGTGTCGGCATCAGCGAGTTGAATGTCACACTAGCATTCAATTTTTCAAGCAGGTGGTGTGATACATTGTGAAGGTCTAGTGTTCAATGATGAAAATTGGCTATTGCCATTGCAGCAGCAATATGTGTCCATGGGTGCTGTAGGCATGCTCCGCCACCGCGGACCCGGTCATTGTTTAGAATTGAAAGATGCAGGATTGCGGTAGCGACTGCCTGGCCCCCGCGGTATGCCACCACCAGTGCCCATGCCATTGCGGCCAATGGGAACCACGATCTCGGTAGTGAAATACAAATTTGAAACCCGCGGTAGGTGACTACGCTACCGTGGGCCCGGTCATTGGTTACAATTGAAAGATGCCAATGTGCGGTAGTGACTGCCTGGCCCCCACGGTGTGACACCGCCAATGCCCATGCCATTGCAGCCAATGGGAACCGCGTTCACGGTAGCGAAATACAATTTTGAAACCCGTGGTAGGCGTGCACTGGCACTGCGGTCCCGGTTATTGGTTACAATTGAAAAATGCAAACCAGGAAGACCAATTGCAGCAGCTGAGTCCCACTGAAACAACCCCAGGGGCGTATATATGTCTGTGAGAGAGCCACATATTTCACTTCTATTCAGACACTGCTGCCTGCCATTCTTCACCACCAACTGCTGCTGTTCCTGTCTCCTGGACCCAGTGATGGCGAGAACTGAGAACTTCAGGGCCCGTCCCTTCACCACAGAGGAGTTGGAGGTCCTGGTGGATGAGGTCCTTTCACAGTATGGGAGGCTATTTGGTGCGCCAGATGTACTGGTAAGTGTTTCAGAGTTAAAGTTTGAGAGTGCTCATAGTGCTCACATGATGTTGCTCTGCAGTAGTATGTGCCTGTGAGTGCAAGTTAATGTGCATGCATCCGTATTTTTCATATGCCATGCTCCATACATGGCCTAGTTAGAATTGCACTTGAGTATTTGGGGAGGATGGCAACATGGACATTTCTACAGCCCTTCTTCAGCAACAACAAAAAAAGTTGATCTGAGACTGGGTAATGTAAATGTGAGATACAATTCCTACCATGCTGACTTCATATCAATGGGGTGTGTAGCCTTATTTCCACAGATCCATGGCTGCATTGATGGATGGGAGGGTCATGCAGTGTTTTGCAGCCATACAGTTACACTGCTGGCTTGGACAGTTGAAGTCTGAACAAACATTGCCTGTGCTATGTGATGTCATAGTCCATGAGGTTTTCACATGACCCAAGTTTAACCTCAGTGTGAGTCCCACTGACCTGCACAGAAACTGCCCAAGTTTACAAGGACCCATCAGCAAATGGACTGAGTGAAACATATGTGTTGTCCGCCACCTTATTTCTCAATGAGTTATCTTAGGCCTGAGGATTGCACAAGACAGGACTACACCTTGTGAGAAGAGTGTGAGGATGTAAGGTCATGGCCCTAAATGTGACCTCCATGACACAGGTAGCCATTCACTGGCCAAGGACATTGAGGTGTGTGTAGTGTTAGACACAGTGAGTCTACCCTGACACATAATTTCAAATGTATTGTATGTATTGCTCACTCACATACTGCATCACAGATGAGGGTCTTCTTCACATTGGTTTCTGTGCTGGCACTCTGCATGTGTGAGAGATGGCCAGGTACTGTGTCCATCATCATACATGTATACATTTCTATGAGATTATTTGATGCAAGTGTACTACATGTCATGCTGTATGGCCTCAGCTCAACATTTATGTATTGGTGTGCTATGTTTTTTCATGCTCCTGTACTGACATACAGTGGTACATAACACAGTGTCACTGAAACGTCCTCTTATTGTCTCCCATGCCTGAAGCTTAAGGTCCACCAGAGTAAGACGATATGGAGGGCCATTGCACGCAAGGTGTGGGCTCTGGGTGTCTCCAACCACGGCACACACACTGTCACAAGAGGTGGGATGATCTGCCGGCTGAGCAAAAACATGGCAGAGATGACTCTGGGGGTGCTCCCTCAAAGTAGCAGGTGAGCGTGCAGGAGCATGACACCACTAATGGCCCGCATCTTGGCAGTGGCACAGCCAGAGCTGGATGGACGCTTGATGGCCCATCAGCAGCAAGTTGGGGGTGAGTATTCAGCTAAGTGTGACTTTGGGTGTGAGCGAATGCATGAGTCCCAACCCTGAGCCAGTGGGAAGCTCTGTGATGTCTCTAGTGTGATGCAATGGCTTCTAAGTGGCCTTAGTGTTCAGTGCAGCTGTTCTGCATCTTTACAACATGTGGTTTCTCATGTGTTTAAACAATGACCCTTGTCATTGACAGATGGCATGTGGCCTTGTGACATATGCTGAAGTATGAGTGTCATAGACATCACCTGGCAGGGAACAGCAGTGAATATAATGTTAGTGTGCATTTATAGAATATATAGATGTGTGTTGTGCACAACATAACCCTTATAAAAACTGCACAGAAGACACCAATGTGCAACTGTAGTTGTGCTTCAAAGCACAACATGGTGGATAGCAGGAGCCTGAGGCCATTGCAAAAGGACATTTGGGAGTTTGTATCTGTGGTGTTCCCTTAAAGTGACTCCATATGTGACAGAGACAACATGTTTTGATGTATATCTATCTCAACTACAGGCACATAGGTATGCTTCCAGAGAATAGTATGTTACAAGGAGGCACTGGAAATCTATTTGGCTGCGTCAACACCACATAGGGCATTACTATCAACTATGCATGTTTCCATGCATCTTCTGATGATTGCATAAATGTTGCACATGTTGACTCTACATGGAGGAGGCCAACATGGGAGTATAATTTTCAAGTGTTGTGCTTTGCTTTCATACGATGTTTCTGAGTATGGCACTATACAGAAACTATGCATCTGTCTCTTGCATCATCTAACAAGGGCACGGAAGGACATGGGACAGACACCAGTGGGGAAGCTTCTTGCACGACTGCTACACATGAGCTCACTGACACTGATGTGACCAGTGCCTCGGAGGGGGGCAGGAGTGCCCTGGATGATTCACGCCCGGAAACACCAACTTCCACATTATCAGACTCCAGCTCTGACTCCTCGATGTTGGCGGGCACAGGAAGTTCAAAATCTGCCTCTTCTTCCACCACACATCGTCCAGTGCCCACCCTCCCGGTTGCTCCCACAAGTGCTGTCCATGCCCGCAGCCCTAGGAAGGGTAGAGTCTCCTTCCCCCAGGCACCGCTGCCTCTGCCCCTGTCTCCCCTGCTGCCCTCAGTGTGGAGGTGGTGGACCTTTTGCACAAGCTGTGTGTGGGTCAAATTGCTCTCCTGAATGCCTTCCAGGATCATGACAAGAAGTTGGCACAGGTAGTTACCTTCATGGAGGGGATTCATTCTGAAGTGGGTGGCCTACACCGAACTGTCCAGTCTTTGTCTTCTACAGTGACGGAAGCCATTCAGCAGTCACAGGCTCCCAGTCCAGCTCCTGTCCCTTCAGCAACCACCCTGCCAGTGGCACCACCTGACAAGAGTGCCACATGCCACAGCCCTCAGGCACCAAGTCCTCCACATGCAGCACACAACAGCAGCACTCCAAGCAGACCAGAGAACAGACACCAGCCCCACAACACATAACAGGCACACAGGAGCGCAAAACCAAACGCCCATCATGTGACACTCATGGGCATCAGGCCAAGAAGCAGGTATCAACATCACATTCATCAAAATCACCCCCATCCAAGGGCACTCCCATCCCCACACCTGCTCCCTCGAGCTGGGGGATACGCTGGTCGTCGTGGGGTCCGGCGGGACCAAGAGAGTCTGCAGGAGCCGCGAGTCACTCAGCAAGGCTCGGATACAAGTTCGGTGGTCTTACGATCTTCGAGGAGCCGCGAGTCACTCAGCAGGGCTCTAGCACAAGTTCGGAGGTCTTACGATCTTCAGGGAGCCGCGAGTCACTCAGCAGGGCTCAAGCACAAGTTCGGAGGTCTTACGATCTTCAGGGTGCCGCGAGTCACTCAGCAGGGCTCAGGTACCAGTTCGGAGGTCTTACGATCTTCAGGGAGCCGTGAGTCACTCAGCAGGGCTCAGGTGTTTCAAGGCGAATCTGCCGGCCAGTCCCAGAGCACCCCTTGTTATAGGGCGACTCCTCTTTGATGTCCGGAGTCTGTGCAGACAGGGGTCTTGTCACCTGGGGGGTTGCTTGTTGGGGTTTCCTGCCATTGTCTTTTGATCCTTCCAGGGCCGGGTCGGGAGGAGTCCCAGACACCCAGCAGGCGTGGAGCCAGCCCTCGGGGAGGCCGGCAGGTCGATCGAAACCCACCGTCCCAGGGAAGCGCAGAGGTGTGATAGAAACTGCTCCTCCCTCTCTCATCCCAAGGGGAGCGCGATGTCCTCCAGCCGGAGTGGCGCCTCTAGGCCAGGGTCGCTCTGGGGCCGGGCGGCCATCTTGGTGCATGAAGTGGGCACGCGGGCCCGGTGTGGCCGAAGGGTGGAAGGCCATGGACGGGGAAGTCCGGGTTGGGTGCGTGTGAGTTCTGGTGGGGAGGATCGGCTAGGCCGTGGGTTTGGGGGCTGGTGTGAGGTGCAGGGGTCAGGTCTAGCTATGTTACGAGGGCCGGGTCTAACATGCGTCCCCCCCAGCTGAAAGCCGGAGAGAACTACCCATCTCCTTGGAGGTTCTCTTCGCTGAGGCGGAAGAACCGGGAGAGGCCATCGGCGTTGGCGTGGTCATTCCCAGGGCGATGTTCTACGGTGAAATCCATCCCCTGGAGGGAGATTGACCACCGCAGTAGCTTGGGGTTTTCTCCTCGCATCTGCATGAGCCATCGCAAGGGGCGCTGGTCGGTTTGGACCTTGAAATGGGTGCCGAACAGGTAAGGGCGTAGTTTTTTGAGGGCCCAGACTACGGCGAATGCCTCTCGCTCGATGGTGCTCCATCTCTGTTCCCTGGGCAATAGCCTTCGGCTGAGGAAGGCCACGGGCTGGTCTAGGCCTTGGTCATTCACCTGGGAGAGGACTGCCCCGATGCCATGCTCGGAGGCATCAGTCTGTACCACAAACTCTTTGGAGTAGTCGGGGGCCTGGAGGACGGGGGCAGTACACATGGCCGCTTTCAGGGCCTCGAACGCCTCTTGGCAGGCAGGGGACCATTGCACCTTCTTGGGCCGTTTTTTGGACGTGAGTCCCGTGAGGGGACCGACCAGGCTGCCGTAATTCCGGATGAATCTCCGGTAGTAGCCCGTGAGGCCCAGGAAGGCTCGAACCTCCGTTTGGGTAGTTCCCAGGCTAGGATGGCATCGATTTTGGGCTGCAGGGGGGCGACCTGGCCGCTTCCGACCCGGTGCCCCAGGTAGGTTACCGAACCTTGCCCAATCTGGCACTTGCTGGCTTTCACGGTGAGGCCTGCCTGGCGCAGGGCGGTCAGCACCCTCCGAAGGTCCTGGAGGTGCTCACTCCACTCAGAACTAAAAACTGCGATATCATCGAGATATGCGGCACTGAATTTTTCCAGCCCGGCCAGGACTCTATTTACCAGTCGCTGAAAGGTGGCCGGGGCATTTTTCTTCCCGAAAGGCATCACGCGAAAGCGATAGTGCCCATCCGGGGTGGAGAAGGCGGACCGCTCCTTGGCTCCTTCTGTGAGCGCAATTTGCCAGTAGCCACAGGTGAGATCGAAGGTACTGAGGAACCGAGCAGCCCGAGCCGGTCAATGAGCTTGTCGGCTCGGGGAATGGGGTGGGCATCGGTTCGGGTGACTTCATTGAGTCCCCGGTAGTCCACGCAGAAGCGGAGTTCTGGCGCGACCCCGGGGGCGGCTGTTTTAGGGACCAGGACCACGGGGCTGGCCCAGGGGCTATCTGAGGGTTCGATTACGCCTAGGGTCAACATTTTCGAGACTTCGGCCCGGATACAGGACCGGACCCGATCAGGGACTCGGTAGGCCCGGTGTCTCACTGGCAGACGGTCCCCGGTATCCACGTCATGGACACACCAGTCGGTGACCCTAGGGACCAGGGAGAAGAGGTCCGAAAACTGCCCTAGGAGCTGGCGGCAATCTTCCCGTTGCTGGGGAGTGAGAGACGGGGAGAGGTTCACTCCCTCTACGGAGCCGTCCTTCTCTTTGGTACACAGGAGATCGGGGAGAGGGTCGGACTCCTCCTCGGCCCCGTCATCGGTGGCCAGCAGCAGACTCAGCTCCGTCCGCACGAAGTGGGGCTTGAGGTGGTTCACGTGGAGGACCCGGAGGGGGTCCCGGGGGGACTGGACGTCCACTAAGTACGTGACCTGGCTCTTCCGCTCAACCACTTTGAAGGGCCCGGTCCATTTATCCTGGAGGGCGCAGGGTTTCACTGGGGCCATGACCCATACCAGCTGGCCCGGCTGAAACTCGACCAGAGTGGCGTTCTGGTCGTACCAGCGCTTCATCTCCTCCTGACTCGCCTCCAGGTTGTCCTCGGCCATCTCTCGGAACCTTCTAATCTGATTTCGGAGGGTCAGGACATACCGGAACACATCTCGGGGGGGGGCCTCGAGGTGCCGCCTCCCAGCCTTCCTTGACCAGGCTGAGGGGCCCCCTGACGGGGTGCCCGTAGAGTAACTCAAAGGGGCTGAACCCTAAGGATTTCTGGGGAACTTCGCGGTATGCGAATAGGAGGCAGGGGAGCAGGATGTCCCACTTACGCCGGAGGGACTCTTCCAGGCCCGCGATCATCCCCTTCAGAGTCCGGTTAAACCGCTCTACCAGGCCGTTTCCCTGGGGGTGGTACGGGGTGGTGAACTTATAGGACACCCCGCATTGTTGCCATAAGGACTTCATGTATCGGGAGATAAAGTTGGTACAGCGATCGCTCACGACCTCGCGGGGGAAACCCATGCGGGAGAAGATTCCCATCAATGCCCGGCCCACCACGGGGGCCGTGACGGTGCGCAGGGGGATGGCCTCAGGGTAACGGGTGGCATGGTCCACCAGGACGAGGATGAACCGGTGCCCTTGGGAAGTTGGGGGGTCCAGGGGCCCTACAATGTCGATCCCGACCCGCTCAAAAGGGGTACTGACGACAGGGAAGGGTTGGAGGGGAGCCTTGCTCTTCCCTCCGCTCTTCCCACTGGCCTGGCACGTGGGACAGGACTTGCAGTGGGCTCCTACATCGGCTTTCATCCGGGGCCAGTAGAAGTGGGTCACAAGGCGACTGTACGTTTTGTCCTGGCCCAAGTGGCCTGCGAGGGGGACATCGTGGGCCAAGCCCAGGAGGAGGTTTCGGAAGCGTAGGGGTACCACCAGCACCCGGCCGGACCCTAGCTCCACCGACTTCTGTTCACTGTACAGGAGGTCATTCTCCCAGTACACCCGGTGCGTCCCCGTCTGGTCGCCCGCGGCCTGGGCCTCTGCCTATTGCCGGGGCCCGTCCAGGGAGGGACAGGAAGCCTGCTCTCGGCAGAACTCTTCTCGGGAGGGGCCCCCCTCGTGGCGCCACTGGGCTAATTCGGGCAGATCACCGAACTCGGTGACTGGGGTGGAGTCGGAAGGCGGGGGTTCGTCACTGGCGATCGACTCCTCTGGTGGGGTAATGGGGGGATCCTCGGCTGGGACCATCCTATCTTCGGGGGTCGGGGCGTCGTCGACTTCCCTCAGGGGGGTCAGTCGGGCCGCCATGGATCGAGTGGTGGCGCACACCCACTCAGGGAGGCCCATCATCCCTAGATGGGTCTTGCGCTCAACTTGTCCCCAGGGGGAACTTTCTAGGTCGTTCCCCAGGAGACATTCAACGGGCTGGGAGGTTCTTACTGCAACCTTCAGTTTACCGACCACCCCTCCCCACTCAAAGGGCACCAGGGCTACTTTACATAGGCTTTCTGTGTTGTCGGCTGAGATGACAGGGCAAAAGACGTTGGGGAGGACCTGGTCTTCGTGTACTAAATGGCTAAGGACACCGGTGATGCTGGCCCCGGTGTCACGGAGGGCTTCTACTTGGTGGCCATTGATCGTTACGAGCTGCCCATATTTCTTTGTGTTAGAGGGCAGGAGGCTCCCAGGGACCATCTCTCTATCTCCTAAGGATACTAGGGCCATAGCGGCGGGTTCCCACTCCTCGGCCTCCTCAACCTCCTCCCCCAGGGCTACATTGGCGATCTGTCTAGCAGGGGGTGCTGCCTGGGTGGTGCATGGGGCCATGGGGCATTCAGGGTCGTTGGCGTAATGCCCGGGCTTCTGGCAACGGAAACAAGTGATGGTTACCCGGTGCCCCCGTCTAAGGGGGGGGCCGGATACAGCAGGTGGGGGTGCCGGGAAGGGTGGAGGTTGGGACTTCGGGGGACTAGCCTGGGACTCTCTCTGCCCTCCCTGGTTTCCCCCCCCTCTCTGGCGGAGTGGTCCCTGACTGGCTCGGGGGTACTCTCCTACAGGGCTCCGGGAGACCCGGGTGTTGGTCCAGCGATCCGCCTCGACAGCCAGCTTCCTTGGGTCCGTGAGCTTGCTGTCGAGCAGATGCTGGCGGAGTTCTACAAAGCAGTTGGCCGCCAGGTGTTCCCACAACAAAAGGTCTGTTAGTTCTTCCAGGGTGGTTACTTTGCTGCCCTTGATCCAACCATCGAAGGCGCGGCTGAAGAAATTCACATATTCCACCCAGGTAGTACCTGGGATCTTCCGGCAGTCCCGGAACCGCTGGCGGTACATCTCCGGGGTGAGGCCGTACCTTGTGAGGAGGGCCGCTTTCATGTGTTCATAGGACGTTTGCATGGAGGTGGGTAGGTCGAGCAGGGTGTCTCTTCCTTCGCTCAGGAATCGTCCCCATAACCCAGCCCCCCAATCCTTCTGTGGGACTCGATGGGAGGTCATGGCGACCTCGTAGGCCCGGAACCACTGCTGAATGTCATCATTTTTATAATATTCTTTGACCACATCCTTGGGGATGTGGACCTTCTGTTCCGTTGGGGCGGCCGCCTCCCGGTTCCCCGGGGGCCGCGTTTCTCCGCTTTTTGCTTTCAGTTCTATTTCCTTCAGGCTGCGTTCATGCTCCAGTTGAAGTCTCTTTCCCTCGTGTTCTCATTGGAGTTTCTTCTCTTCCAGCTCTCCTTGTACTCGCAACTGTTCTACTGCTAGCTTTTTCTCGGCTAATTTCAGCTCGCCCTCAATTTTGAGTTTCGCTAATTCGAGCTCGTGATGGCGACTTTTTTCTCTGTCTGCGAGTTCCTCCGGGGATAGGCCCCCGTCTGGTACGAAGCCTCGCACCTGGTTGTTGCTGCGTTCTCCTTGGGAGGGTCCCGCTTCGTCGTGGGGTTCCCCTGCTCCTTCTGGCCGGGAGGCCCCTGAATCCACCCAAGCTTTCAGTGCTTTTTGCATATCTTCTTTAGTGTTGAGACCAGTGGTAGCGATTCTAAGTTCCTTACAGAATTGTTTTAGTTCTTTGTGAGTGTACGCTTCCAGCTGTTCCACCTGGAACACGGTACTGGCGTCGTCTTCTATGAGAACCACGGCGTTTCCTTCCGCCATCTTTGTCGGTAGTGCGTCAGCCGTTCACGGTACGATCTCTAGATTATGGGCCCGAATCCCGTCGCTTGCCACCAATGTTAGAAGGTGACCTCAGAGGGGGCCCGGAGGGGGCCCTGACTGCCCTGAGACCCACCCTCGAAGTATCGTAGCCGGGCACTGGCGGGAGATTCCTCCGGGAGGAACCTCGTATCTAGGATCGCACACTCGGCACCACACGACAGAGGGACACCACACGAGGAGTTCTTACGAGCAAATCTTTATCAAGTTAGAGTAGGAGGATCTTTATGATCCGCACGGCAAATATATACAAGCAGAGCGTGGGCTCTCAGAATCTTGGAGGGGGGTAGGAGGTAGCGGGACAGTCTTTGGGGATATGGATCAAATACAGGAGTGTACGCGGCGCACAGCTCACAATCCTCGAGCTGGGGGATACGCTGGTCGTCGTGGGGTCCGGCGGGACCAAGAGAGTCTGCAGGAGCCGCGAGTCACTCAGCAAGGCTCGGATACAAGTTCGGTGGTCTTACGATCTTCGAGGAGCCGCGAGTCACTCAGCAGGGCTCTAGCACAAGTTCGGAGGTCTTACGATCTTCAGGGAGCCGCGAGTCACTCAGCAGGGCTCAAGCACAAGTTCGGAGGTCTTACGATCTTCAGGGAGCCGCGAGTCACTCAGCAGGGCTCAGGTACCAGTTCGGAGGTCTTACGATCTTCAGGGAGCCGCGAGTCACTCAGCAGGGCTCAGGTGTTCCAAGGCGAATCTGCCGGCCAGTCCCAGAGCACCCCTTGTTATAGGGCGACTCCTCTTTGATGTCCGGAGTCTGTGCAGACAGGGGTCTTGTCACCTGGGGGGTTGCTTGTTGGGGTTTCCTGCCATTGTCTTTTGATCCTTCCAGGGCCGGGTCGGGAGGAGTCCCAGACACCCAGCAGGCGTGGAGCCAGCCCTCGGGGAGGCCGGCAGGTCGATCGAAACCCACCGTCCCAGGGAAGCGAAGAGGTGTGATAGAAACTGCTCCTCCCTCTCTCATCCCAAGGGGAGCGCGATGTCCTCCAGCCGGAGTGGCGCCTCTAGGCCAGGGTCGCTCTGGGGCCGGGCGGCCATCTTGGTGCATGAAGTGGGCACGCGGGCCCGGTGTGGCCGAAGGGTGGAAGGCCATGGACGGGGAAGTCCGGGTTGGGTGCGTGTGAGTTCTGGTGGGGAGGATCGGCTAGGCCGTGGGTTTGGGGGCTGGTGTGAGGTGCAGGGGTCAGGTCTAGCTATGTTACGAGGGCCGGGTCTAACAAACATTTACTGTGAATAACTCACAGAACATAATAACATAACATACTAGCTTTAGAACAAATGT
Organism: Triturus cristatus; assembly: GCF_964204655.1. Lineage (NCBI taxonomy): Eukaryota > Metazoa > Chordata > Amphibia > Caudata > Salamandridae > Triturus > Triturus cristatus. Next base: position 13,799,385 of record NC_140586.1, read on the forward strand.
TTGTTACTACCCTATGCAACGGTACTTAGTTCATCAACCTTAAAAGGATGAACGTCACAGTAGGTCTAGCTAGAGTTAGAACCTTCAATCTTGATATTAAACCCAAACCTCTGCACTGGGCACATTGGCTCACTGAGACATTAACCCCTTCCATGCCCATGACGGAACGGTTCCGTCATGAGCATCGGTTGAGCTGTGCTCATGACGGAACCGTTCCGTCATGGCCCCGCCCGCGCTCGAACCCTTCAGCACCGCGGGGGAATCCGCGCAGCGCTGAAGGGGTTAAAAGCAACCCCAAATGGGAACAACCTGCAAATTTGTATTATACCTAAATATATGCATTTACTGAAGCCTAAGGCACTTTAAAGCTATTGTAAAGGGCAAGAATGCTGTTTGAATAGTCTATTTTACCCAATTTCGACTTTGATATTTGGGGCACTTAAAAATAAATATCCTATAATTGTGTTACATATTAATCATCCTCAGAATGTTCTTTACAGATTGCAGATATTGGATATTAGACATATCTCTTGCAAATCCTTTAGAAAAATGAGTTTTTTAAGCCTGCGCCAAGTGAAATTCCATATACAAATGTCCTCATTATGCAGTACAACACAACGTAAATTAAATTATAATGCTAGGAGGTCACAGTATGAGTATTAAGCTTTATGAATAGTAAAAAAATTAATTTAGAAGCACTTATTTTTAATAATTATTTTTCATAATTAATAATTATTTTTGATAAACCCAATCATTTTTGATAATTTCACATATAAAAGCAAGCTGCATCCCCTGCCTATCATTTTAGATGCATTCATTTATATGCCTAAGCACAGAAGCCTAGTTTAAAACATGACAAATTTTAACATTAGAACCAAGAATATTCTTATAAAAATGCTTAAAGAGAGGAAACCCTTAATTGAAATGTCTTCCTGTAATACAAAATAATGAACCTTAGTTTTGGAACCTTTTTAAAACAACATTTTGAAATGCAAAGTTTCACCCGTGTTCAACTGAGGGCGAAGTCCTGGCTGAGTAAACATTCCTGTCTATTAGAGCTGCTTGCATAGCGACAATAAAAGCTTGTCTCTCAGTGTTGTAACATGAGCACGGTGGCAGTCTTTTTCAAACTAAGACATATCAATGCGTGTTGCGTTTGAGTTCAGCAAAAATTTACTTCAGCTGAAGTGTTTGCCTGTTAATATCTAATACAATGTATGTAAGTAAAAAAATACTATAAGTTTATTTTTCTACAAAACACACAATTTCGTTTTTGAGGCCATTGTATTCCTAGTGAATGTGAATTTTAATTTTATTTTTTAAGCATTTAACAGTTTGTACATGTGCATAATTGCTTACTCTATAAATTATATAGCACCATATAGCTATTTAGCATATCACATGGTTCAATTCTGGATTTTTATTTAATTTCTACTTAACATTAATTAACTGACATTTTGCTTAACAGACTGAAAACATCAAGAAAAACCACAAACACACATTGAGCTCATTTCAGACATAAACAGAAAGGGGTCAAACACTCAGGACACATTCATTTAACCCACAGAAACTCACATTTTAACCCACAGATCAACACTTAGGACAGAAACAAAGGACAGCCCACAGACTGTACTTAAACCAAACCATTTGTAAATACTAGTTGCAAGTCATATTTACAAGAAACGCTTCTTAATAGTGTTCCAAAAGAATGCAAAAAAAAAACCAGCCCAACAGACTGCTATATGTCCTGCCATACGATGTTGTCTATCTAAAACCTCAATTGTATAATCATTGTCATTATCTTTAAACTGCTGGGCAGCCTGTATAACAGTCATGCCCTTTTCCTTCCTATCTCTTTTTGCTTGTCTTATTTCTTTCTGTTTGGCTTCCTTGCGCCAAAGGCGGAAAGAGTCAAACATTGCCGGCCGGGCTTTTCTTTTAAACAAAATTGCTTCCAAATTATCTAATATGTCAGGCTCAAAGCTACCATTCTGTGGCCACTGCAGAACCCCATCGTTCTTCTTGTATCGGATCCATGCTTCATTAATGGCAATGGGGCCAACACCATGTTTAAAATAAAGCTCATAAGTGGGAGTTCCAACCGGAGGAATTGGACAAGAGTCCTCCAGCCGGGAATCCCTATCACAACCAAAACAACAAAACTTTCTAAACTTACTCAGACCAGGCATCGTTATTTCACTGGACTGTTCACAAACATCAAGGGGTTAAATCAAATAACACAGCACAAATGTACTCACCCCTCGGCTTCGGCTTTTGCAATAGCCGAATCAAAGACCCAAATCAAAACAAAATAGTGGGAGCTACCCACCAATACTTAACTAAGTGTCTTCTTACGCCAACAGAGGCCCGTCTAACGTCTAGCGATACCATACATCACCAAAAAGGGGGCCAAAGCAAGGCGGCAGTCAGGGCAGCAATCTCCTGAGTTCACCTGCTTTGTTGAACAGAGACACAGGACACTGTTGAGCGTAGAAGATCAGGTTTATTAGCTGCAGCTAAGTACAGTTGTCCCAGAAGTACACTCGGTATGTTCTTAGGAGACTGCCACTTTACTCCGTGGCGCACAATCTTTTATAGCACATAGATTCACCAAGAACACTCCCAATGCATACATGGTTAGCCAATGAGAAGAGTTTGAAAACAAGATATAACCAATGAGAAAAGTTTGAAAACAAGATATCAAGTAACCCAAATAAACCTCTCTTCCAACTGTTTTTGTCACCCCTCCCCACAAGTTGATCAATGGTAGTGTCTACAACTCAACTTGTCTACAACTCAACTATCGAGACAGGGTTTAGTCAAACCAGATGAGGATTAGTGGACTCAGCCAGTCCCTGGCATTAGTTTCGTAAACAGAGGCAGGAGGTTATTTTGACACGTCGCAGTAAGATCAGCAGAAAAATTTGTTCATTGTGCTGCCTGAGTGAGGGCAACAAATAGGCGACAGAATACAGAATGGAGTTAAAACTGAATTACCTCAGACGGTGTTACCCATTTGCTGTGCAGTTTCTCATGCATACATCTGCATACTTTGAATTTGTACTGGCAAATGGCCTTGCTGTTCGTTACTTTTCATGCCCATTCCCTGTGCAGTTTCTCATGCACACATGTGCATACTTTGAATTTGTACTGGCCAATGGCCTTGCTGTTTGTTACTTTTGATGCCCATTCCCTTTGCAGTTTCTCATGTCAAAAAAAGAGGGACCAGGAGCTAATTGTGGTCCAGTGCCGGTGCTCCACTATCAAGTTGTTAAACCATTGAGGGGGTCACTGTTCCATTTGGTAGGGGTGCAAAAAAGTCACCCACTCACCAATGAGAGAGGAAGGAAAGAGGAATGGGAAAGAGGGTGAGCCTAGGTCTAGAACCCACTTAGCAGGGGGGTGAACAAGTCTTGTCTCATGTTGCCCTCACACACCCCGAAGGATGTCATACTTCATCATTGGGCGTTTGCTCCTCGTCGGGCCGGCGGTACAATGCTGTACGGGTCCCCTGAAGGGTCGCTTTAGCAGAGATCTTATGGGGAACAGCCGTTAGATGAGTGCGGGTGCGTGGGGTGAGTCCTACATGCACAGTGAAAATGTGTGTGAAGGATAAAAATGGCTAAGGCATACCAGAAAAAAGGTATCTTTATAGCGGCGGTACCCTTGTCATTCTAAAAAACCCGAAGGTTGTGCGTTACGCCTATGGGCAATGATGTGCCCCTGGTAACTAAAAGGTCAGGTCAACATGTTTCACGCCTAAATGGTCATAAAGATCCATGGCGCTTCCTCAGGACCAGCAATATATAGTGAAATGGAATGTGCAAGTGATAGAGGGAATCTGACCCTCAGTGTAGTTAGAGCGGGCTAGTGCTGTGGAAAACTACAGCTCGGCTTACAACGAAGTAGTTGATCCACTCTTGAAGTGACCTAGGAGGAAAGAGGGAGATAAAAGCAGAAAAACACACATGGAGTATGAATCATAGATATCAATGTGTGCCTCCAGAGAAAACATAAAAACACGCTCAATGCGCAAGAAACATGAGGCTGAAAAAGTCTTCACCATGGGATAGGCCCTCAAAAATGGAGGCAGCCCAAGTAGACACAGTTGTGCCAGGGAAACAGGCGAACACAGGGGTACCACTAGTACTCGGGACAACCCCCAATGCGTGGGACCGTTTCGTGTTTGAAGGTCCCCAAACCTGTGAGCCAAAATGTGGGGCAGTTGCCCTAAGCCAGAACCTGTTAGGATCGCTGTGTTCCAGGCTGAACGAGGCGGCGTGGTGTCAGGTAAAAGACCTATACCAAATGGCCAACATACACACACACACACACATCCTATACCAAGCTGGCTGTGCTTCCTCTATCAAGTTGTGGTGGGACTGCCGCAAATAAAACCATAATCAGTAAAAAGCCCTAAACTAAAGTCATGTGGAGATTTACTCCATGGGCTAGGGTACAGGTAATCCCGCACCTTGAAGGGCTACATGTGGAGGAAATGCGGGAGAAAAAGAGAAGTGAGTCAAGTCAAATGAACACTCACTCCACAGTTCTGAGACAGCGACTTACTGTGTGGTCTGCGGCCCAAATCGCGACTGTTGATCCTCACAGTTTCCGTGCCTGTGCTGCCTCTCAGCACCTACCCGTCCTAATGCCAGCCTGCATGTTGTCTGGCAGTGGAGGTAGGGGCTGAGATATAGTGCTTCAGACAGCGGTTCGGGCAGCTCCCTCTTCCGAGGCTTCGCCATGTAGCATGGAAGCACGCATGCATGGGAGTATAGAGTAAAAGTCCCAGTGTGCTGCCCATGCACGGAGTGCTAGGACTCTTAGCCTAGGGCCTGCGCAATGGACATGTGTTCTAAGTGGTTGTCATAGCGATCAGGGCTATTAATTATTACGTGGTATACACTAAAAATTTGCAGACAAAAGAGTAGATGAAGGCATAGGAGCCAGGGCTCTTGCAGCAGGCAGATCTTGTGGTGGAGAGCTCGGCAAAGCAAGAGAGTTTGTACAGACGGGGAGTATGTGTACATAGCAGAGGTCCACGATGTGCTCCTCTGCCGTGGTTGGCCCGCCACAAAAGATTTAAGTAATGGTGTGAGGTGCGCGCCCACTCAGTGGTTTATAGTTCCTGGAAATAAATTCAAGGTGTTAATGGGACCCAATTTTTGCAGCAGTATATGTGACAGAGAACACAGTATATCACACATTCCGTCCTGTTTTGTGTCAGTATATGTATCAGAGCACAGTGTATCACACATTCCAAAGTGCAGGGGTGTGATTGTATGTGCTATGTAGCCAGAGTAGTGCAGCCACAGGATGGGAGGCATGGTATGTAGTGTATACCCACTTGGCATGAGGGGTGCGTCAACTGGGTATAATGTGAAGGTTAACGTATCACTAGAGGTCAGGTGATGCGGTAGTAGAGATTACTTCTCAACCAGTGGGCGTCACTGATGGTAACGGTCCCAAGAGAGTGAGAAGATCATGGTTTTTTTTTCTAGCAGTTGGGGGTTTTTCTTAAAGAAAAGGGGACTCTCGGACTCAGTGTTATAGTTCAACCCATGGTATCTCATTGTTGAGACCTCTTGTGTGGGTGCGCTAAGCGATGAACTCAACGCTGTTCGCGTCTCAGGAGTGCATAATTGCTCCATATCTGGTTGGCCCCTAGGATGGTCCACTGTATCTCATCGCATGTATGTCCTGTTTCGATGAAGTGGTTGGCCATCTTGGTGGCAGTGCGGCCACGGCGGATAGTGCTCCTGTACTCACTGATCCGGATCTTAATTGGTTGCGTGGTCATCCCAACGTATCTCAGTTGACACGGGCATGTGATCATGTACACACAATTCTTAGTGTTACAATTTGTGTGTGAGCGTTGTTCCCATGTAAAATCCTCAATCTGGAGAGTTTTTGTGTGTTTGGTTGAGGGACAGGCACTACATGAACCACATGGGTAGTGTCCTGACACTACCACTGGGGGGTAGGTACCATAGGGTAGTATTCTGAGGTTTTTTCTTGGGCTGTGGCCGGGTATGGACTAGTTGGGCACGTAAGTTTGCTGTCCGCTTGAAGGCAAATTGTGGTTGCTCAATGTTGAGTGAGCCAGTATTGAGGATACTCCAGTTACGTTTGATGATTTTCTTAATCTTGTTGGACAGTGGGGTGTAGGTAGTAACACAAGTAATGGCATAGCTCATCTGGTGTTCTCTAGTTTCAAGAAGGCCCTGGCGGTTGTTATTCCTGGCACGTTTCCTGGCCTTCCGGATGACCTCTCCTGGATAGTCCCTTTCTTGCAGGTTCCTGGTGAGGGAGTTCAGGATGTTGCTGCAATTCCTCCAAATCCTGAGGAACTGGCCATAGGGTAGATTCTCCCAGAGTGCCTTGGGATGGTAGCTCTTGAAGCTCAGGAGACTGCTACAATCAGTAGCCTTCTTAAACGTCTTTATGTGCAGTTGACCATACTCAAGAATGATGAGCAGATCCAGGAAAGGGGTAGCTTTGGAAGATGACATCATGGTAAAGTGTACGAGGGGGTTCAGGTGATTGATCCAATCATGGAACTTGGCACAGGATTCTTCAGTGACTTTTCACAGGATAAGGACATCATCAAGATATATTTTTTCCAGGTAATATGATTTTCCTGGAACGGGTTAATGTCCGTGAAGATGTGGGTGGTTTCGAAGTGTGACATGTACAGCCCCGCCAGACTAGGCGCAAAGGTACTACCCATAGAGGTACCTTGTACCTGATGGTAGGTAGTGGTCCTGTACATGAAAAAAAAAATTTGAGTGCGATGGTGATACACGCTAGGATAAAGTCTGCCGGTGTGTTGGTTGGGAGGTCCACCTCTCTTAGTAGGTTCCCCACTACCTCAATGTGGCGTCCTGAGGGAGAAGGTTGATAGCTTCAGTTTTCTCATCGTTGATCTCCTGGATCAGATTGAGGACCTCACGTGTGTTCTTGAGGTAAGCAGGTGTGGCCTGGACCAGGGGGCTTGGAAAAAGTCACTGAATTGACTAAGCAGTTCAAGTAGGGAACAGATACCAGACACGATGGAGCGTCCAGGTGGAGGGACAATGCCCTTGTGAATTTTGGCGAGGAGATAGAAATACGATCCTAGTTCACCAGGAAGGTTGCTTCCTATGAGGAGATCCAATCCTCATTGGCTGCCTCATTTACCATGATCTTAATTTGTGTCTGGAGGCATTCCGTTGGGTCAATGTCCAGCTTCTTGTAGTATTGAGTACTACTGAGTTGTTGTAGGCATTCCTGTTCGTAATCGTTGATGCCAAGGATCAAGGTAGTTTCTCATGCACACATGTGCGGAACAGAACTATGGACTGGCCAATGGCCTTGCTGTTTGTAACTTTTGATGCACATTTCCTGTGCAGTTTCTCATGCACACATGTGCATACTTTGAATTTGTACTGGTCAAAGGCCTTGCTGTTTGTTACTTTTGATTCCCATTCCTTGTACAGTTTCTCATGCACACATGTGCGGACCAGACCATTGGACTGGCCAATGGCCTTGCTGTTTGTAACTTTTCATGCCCATTTCCTGTGCAGTTTCTCATGCACACATACTTTGAATTTGTACTGGCCAATGGCCTTGCTGTTTTGTACTTTTGATGTCTATCTGAGTATTATGTAATAAAGACTGTTACTCCTGTTGTCTGCTTTGTCAATGTCCTTGCTAGAGGCTTGACGGTGCAATAATGGTTGTTTGTGATGATCTACTCTTTCCCTAATCATTCTGTGCTCAGGTTTGCTAAATTGTACACATGTCATGTTAGGATGCAATACAAGAACAGAGGTGAATGCTATCCACAGGACTACATGCGGGGTGGCCAGGGTCCGGCATTTCTGTGGGCTCTTTCTTGATGTGTGCACAGCAGTGTTGATGTGTAGTCATCTTGTGTGGGCCTGTCTTCATAGTCACATGTGTACATTTGAATGTGTGCAATCATACAGTGTGATTGGCCTGTCATTGTCAGTAGTGTTGATGTGTATGTGCCCCTGCATGTGCCAACTACACACATGTATGATCCAGGTAATGAGTGCCTGTTTGTTTACATTGTCAGACATGTGCTTCAGATTGTGGGCACTTGAAGGAGTTGTAGGTTGAGCACCGTGCAGTGTGTCAGTGTGTCCTTCCACTCCTGGGGAACACCTACTTGTTGTCGCTATCAGTTGTGAGAGTGTGTCACTGCAAAGTGGGCTGGTTCCTGTGGTATGTTGGCTAAAGACATGGATTAATACGGAACTGGCACTGAATAGAAAAATTATCAGGGACTGTATAGAGCTGGACAATGTAAGTAAAATCCAATGGATACAATATGTCAAGTTAACGCTAGGCAAAATGGGACAACCTGCACTTTTTGCCACCCCAGAAAAGATAGTGAAAGTGGACCTGGCGTGGGTTAAAGAAGATCCCGAGGCCTCCTCCCTGGTTTCTGTGAAAGGACGATCAGCATGCACCGCGCACTGTTGTCATTTCACAGAAACCGAAACTAAAATGAACCTTTAGGTTCATTTCAGTTTCACTTTCTACATGCTCAGGGGGCTATCTCAGCCCCCTGAGCACGTAGAAAGACGGGAGAGGTATCATTGGGAAAGGGAGAATCTCCCCTTTACAATGATACCCCTCCCCAGTGGATCCCTGCTTGGGGATCGCCCCAGGAGGGTGATTCCCAAGCAGGGATCCACCCACTAGACACCAGGGAGGGGGGCAAGGGCCTTTGCTCCCCCATAAAAATTTAGGCCAATTTAGTCTTTCTGCCCCCCTGGGGGGCAGATGGGGCAACAGCCCCCAATATGCCCCCCGGGGGACAGAAAGCCCACTAGATACCAGGGAATTTCGTTAATATTTTAATTAGAAGTGGGGGCTGCCCAATATGGGCATGCCAATGCCCCCCCGGCCACAAAATCTCAGACTTTCTGTCAGCAGCCCCCAATCTGCCCCCTGGGGGGCAGAAAGCCCACTAGATACTAGAGATTTAAAAAATCGGCATGCCAATGCCCCCACCCCTCCTGCCAGAAAGATACAGTCTTTCTGCCCCCTCGGGGGGCAGATGGGGCAGAAGCCCCCAATCTGCTTCCCCGGGGGGCAGAAAGCCCACTAGATACCAGGGATTTAAAAAAAATATATAATTAGTGGTGGGGGCTGCCCAATATGCCCCCACCCCCCTGCAAAAATGACAGCCTTTCTGCCCCTCCTGGGGGCCAAAAAGCCCACTAGATGCCAGGGATTTTTTGTGGCAAATCGGAATTAGGGTGGGGGCTGCCCAAACTGGGCATGCCAAGGCCCCCACCCCTCCTCCATGAAAATTACAGCCTTTCTGCCCCCCTGGCTAATGCCCCCATCTGCCCCCCAGGGGAGCAGAAAGTCCACTAGACGCCAGGGATTTTTTGGGGCAAATTTTAATTAGGGTGAGGGTATTGGCATGCCCATTTTGGGCTGCCCCCAACCTAATTAAAATTTGCCCCAAAAAATCCCTGGCGTCTAGTGGACTTTCTGCTCCCCTGGGGGGCAGATGGGGGCATTAGCCCCCGATCTGCCCTTCCGGGGGAGAAAAAAGGCCCACTAGACGCCAGAGATTTTTTGGGGGCAAATTTGAATTAGGGTGGGGCTGCTCAAAACAGGCATGCCCATGCCCCCAGCCCCAACCCTGCAAAAATGACAGCCTTCCTGCCCCCCCTGGGGGACAGATGGGGTAGTAGCCCCCAATCAGCCCCCCCGGGGGGGCAAAAAGCCCACTAGATGCCAGGGATTTTTTTGGGCACATTTTAATTAGGGTAGGGGGATTGGCATGCCCGTTTTGGGCAGCCCCCATCCTAATTAAAATTTGCCCCAAAAATCCCTGGCATCTAGTAGGCTCTCTGACCCCCCTGGGGGGCAGATGGAGGCAGGAGCCCCAAATCTGTCCCCCGGGGGGTAGAAAGCCCACAAGCTACCAGGGATTTTTTTTAAATTATAATTAGGGGTGGGGGCTGCTGTGAGAAAGTGGCTCTGTATATACTGTTCCCAAATAGGTACAGGGTGTACAGAGTCCTCAGTCCCCATTGGTTTGGCAGAGTCTAAAGTTAGATATAACCTTACTCTCTAAAGTGGTAGCTTGGTCGAGCAGTAAGGCAGTATCAGAGGACAATGTAAAGCATTTGTTGCACACACTCAGCCAGCAAATGGTCTCACACACTCAATAACTGAACTCTAGGCCAATGATATAAAAAAATATATGTTTGTTTTATTTTAGAACCAACAATAGTTATTAAAATATTCTTTCTCAGAATGAGATGCTTTATATAAATACTTTTGCAATATGCAATTGACTTTTGTAGAAAGTTACAAGTGGTTGCAATAGGCAACACAATTCTAAACACAATAATGCATTGAGTTCAATGGAAGTTTCAAGTTATTTGCCACAGATTACTTTTAGGATTACTTTTGGAATTCCATGACTGGATCCTAGATTCAGTCCTGGGTCAGTACTTGGAATCAAGTGATAAAAGTCGACTTAATTACTGTGATGATTTTTAGACAATATTTTGCTATTTTAAAAGTTGACAAAATATTTAATAGAAAACAGTCAATGATTCCCTATGGCAGAAAATTCAAGTTGCAGGTATAGTATGTTCTCGTTACTTTTGTAATCCATTACTGGGTGCCTAGCCTCAGTACTGGGACCTTTATCCAAAACAGGTACTTAATTACGTTTTCAGATATTATACGATTTTTAAAGAATATTTAAAGGTTGCAGAAATTGACACAGAAGAGCTGGACAATGTAAGTAAAATCCAATGGATACAATATGTCAAGTCAACGCTAGGCAAAATGGGACAACCTGAACTTTTTGCCACCCCAGAAAAGATAGTGAAAGTGGACCTGGCGTGGGTTAAAGAAGATCCCGAGGCCTCCTCCCTGGTTTCTGTGAAAGGACGATCAGCATGCACCGCGCACTGTTGTCATTTCACAGAAACCGAAACTAAAATGAACCTTTAGGTTCATTTCAGTTTCACTTTCTACATGCTCAGGGGGCTATCTCAGCCCCCTGAGCACGTAGAAAGACAGGAGAGGTATCATTGGAAAAGGGAGAATCTCCCCTTTACAATGATACCCCTCCCCAGTGGATCCCTGCTTGGGGATCGCCCCAGGAGGGTGATTCCCAAGCAGGGATCCACCCACTAGACACCAGGGAGGGGGGCAAGGGCCTTTGCTCCCCCATAAAAATTTAGGCCAATTTAGTCTTTCTGCCCCCCTGGGGGGCAGATGGGGCAACAGCCCCCAATATGCCCCCCGGGGGACAGAAAGCCCACTAGATACCAGGGAATTTCGTTAATATTTTAATTAGAAGTGGGGGCTGCCCAATATGGGCATGCCAATGCCCCCCCGGCCACAAAATCTCAGACTTTCTGTCAGCAGCCCCCAATCTGCCCCCTGGGGGGCAGAAAGCCCACTAGATACTAGAGATTTAAAAAATCGGCATGCCAATGCCCCCACCCCTCCTGCCAGAAAGATACAGTCTTTCTGCCCCCTCGGGGGGCAGATGGGGCAGAAGCCCCCAATCTGCTTCCCCGGGGGGCAGAAAGCCCACTAGATACCAGGGATTTAAAAAAAATATATAATTAGTGGTGGGGGCTGCCCAATATGCCCCCACCCCCCTGCAAAAATGACAGCCTTTCTGCCCCTCCTGGGGGGCAAAAAGCCCACTAGATGCCAGGGATTTTTTGTGGCAAATCGGAATTAGGGTGGGGGCTGCCCAAAATGGGCATGCCAAGGCCCCCACCCCTCCTCCATGAAAATTACAGCCTTTCTGCCCCCCTGGCTAATGCCCCCATCTGCCCCCCAGGGGAGCAGAAAGTCCACTAGACGCCAGGGATTTTTTGGGGCAAATTTTAATTAGGGTGAGGGTATTGGCATGCCCATTTTGGGCTGCCCCCAACCTAATTAAAATTTGCCCCAAAAAATCCCTGGCGTCTAGTGGACTTTCTGCTCCCCTGGGGGGCAGATGGGGGCATTAGCCCCCGATCTGCCCTTCCGGGGGAGAAAAAAGGCCCACTAGACGCCAGAGATTTTTTGGGGGCAAATTCGAATTAGGGTGGGGCTGCTCAAAACAGGCATGCCCATGCCCCCAGCCCCAACCCTGCAAAAATGACAGCCTTCCTGCCCCCCCTGGGGGACAGATGGGGTAGTAGCCCCCAATCAGCCCCCCCGGGGGGGCAAAAAGCCCACTAGATGCCAGGGATTTTTTTGGGCACATTTTAATTAGGGTAGGGGGATTGGCATGCCCGTTTTGGGCAGCCCCCATCCTAATTAAAATTTGCCCCAAAAATCCCTGGCATCTAGTAGGCTCTCTGACCCCCCTGGGGGGCAGATGGAGGCAAGAGCCCCAAATCTGTCCCCCGGGGGGTAGAAAGCCCACAAGCTACCAGGGATTTTTTTTAAATTATAATTAGGGGTGGGGGCTGCTGTGAGAAAGTGGCTCTGTATATACTGTTCCCAAATAGGTACAGGGTGTACAGAGTCCTCAGTCCCCATTGGTTTGGCAGAGTCTAAAGTTAGATATAACCTTACTCTCTAAAGTGGTAGCTTGGTCGAGCAGTAAGGCAGTATCAGAGGACAATGTAAAGCATTTGTTGCACACACTCAGCCAGCAAATGGTCTCACACACTCAATAACTGAACTCTAGGCCAATGATATAAAAAAATATATGTTTGTTTTATTTTAGAACCAACAATAGTTATTAAAATATTCTTTCTCAGAATGAGATGCTTTATATAAATACTTTTGCAATATGCAATTGACTTTTGTAGAAAGTTACAAGTGGTTGCAATAGGCAACACAATTCTAAACACAATAATGCATTGAGTTCAATGGAAGTTTCAAGTTATTTGCCACAGATTACTTTTAGGATTACTTTTGGAATTCCATGACTGGATCCTAGATTCAGTCCTGGGTCAGTACTTGGAATCAAGTGATAAAAGTCGACTTAATTACTGTGATGATTTTTAGACAATATTTTGCTATTTTAAAAGTTGACAAAATATTTAATAGAAAACAGTCAATGATTCCCTATGGCAGAAAATTCAAGTTGCAGGAATAGTATGTTCTCGTTACTTTTGTAATCCATTACTGGGTGCCTAGCCTCAGTACTGGGACCTTTATCCAAAACAGGTACTTAATTACGTTTTCAGATATTATACGATTTTTAAAGAATATTTAAAGGTTGCAGAAATTGACACAGAAGAAATTTCACAGAAAAACAGTCAATGATTTCCTATGGGAGAAAATTGGGTTACTGGTAAGTACAGTTGTAAGTATTTTTCAGAGTCAGTGCTGGGCACCAAGATCCAGCACTGGGAGCTCACCTAAGAGCAGGTGAGTATTTTGGTTTTCGTTACTCGGCTGATTTTTGGTGAATATTTTAAGTTTTGAAAAGTCCACACTTAGAAGAAATTTCAGGAAAAGCCTGTCAATGTTACCCTATGGAGAAAATTGAGTTATCGGTTTAAAGGTAAGTACTCGACTGGCAGAGTTAAGGTTCTGCGCATAGACTCAGGGGTCTCCCAGGGTCAGGTAGGTACAGTTGGTTCACCCTCAGCCGCACAAGGGTGGCCGGGTGCAGAGAGAGTTAGGCCCAATGTTATCCTATGAGAGGTAGGGGGGCCTTGGTTGGTGGCTCCTGACTAGCAGGCCACGTGGCTGTGGGAGCTGGACTCCTGGTCACTTACTTCGGGCAAGTGGGGAAGCAGATAGGTGTAGACGTTGCACTGCCAGGGCCACTCGGGCGGCTGGGTGCAGGGTGCTTTTGAGCCTTCGGGCGCTCAATTGATTTCAATGGGAAATCTCCGGTTTAGAAAAAGACTGCAAACTCGGGGACGAGGATTCTTCAGGTGCCACCACCACTTCGAGAGGTAAGTTGGGTAGTTGGAGGATAGGTAGGTACCCCGGGATTGGGCATAGGGTGCCGCGGGGCGCCGGGTGCAGGGGTGCCTTTTGGTGTCAGGAAATCTTACCCCCTCTGTTGATCGCGGTGGGGGGGCACCTGGTTCTGAGGCTGCAGGCATCTTCAGGAGTGTCGAGGGAGGTCCTTGGGTGCCGGACTCGGGGTCACAGTCGCCGTGGGGTCGTCCTCGTGGTCTTTGTTCACTCTGGCACAGGCCAGGCTTGGCTGGTGCAGAGTGTGCTCGGTTCGCGGTTCCGGGCTGCTGCCAGGGATTAGAAGTAGATTTTGAGTAGAGCCTCTACTCATGGGAGTCCCAGGGGTTTAGAGTCAAAAGGTAGCAGGTCCTCCGGGGTTTGTGAGGTTGCTGGCCACAAGAGATGCCGGGTTTGAGCAGGTTCGAGGGTCGACAGGCGGGTAGGGCTGGGGCGAAAGCAGTTGGTGTCTTCCTCTTCTTAGCAGCTGCAGGGCAGGTCTTCTTTCTTCTAGCTCTTCTTCGGATCTTGGAATCTGGAATCTGGGGAAGGAAGGTTCAGGGTGCCCCTAAATACTAGATTTAGGGGTGTTACGGGGGGTGAAGGGCAGGGACCAATGGGTCCCTGTCCTGGGGTGGGTACACCCCCTATCCTGCCTCTCTCCTGTGGGAGGGGGGCAGTAGCCTATTCCTGATAGGGCAGGGCTTCCCATCTTCAAGATGGCGAGAGCCTGGAGATGTGCTTCACCTCGCCTTCCCCACCTGAGGGGTGGGGTTGGCAGGCTGGCACATCCCCTGTCCTTATTTGGGGTTTCCGGCCAAGCTTCCCGCCAGAGTGGTGGGTTGCAGTGGCCTGGGGAAGCTCACAGAGGCGGCATGCCTTTGAAGCTTCCCCCTGCCCATCCTGGGGGAGCAGATTTAGCACCTCGCCCAGGATGTGCATTGTTGCAGGCCCAGGAGAGCAGGGGCTCTCCTACCAAGGGGTCCAGCAACATGTCTGCTGTGTGGCAGCCTAGGCAGCCTCAGAACAGACGTGGATTGTAGGTTAGGTGTTAGGGGGCATCTCTAAGATGCTCTCTGGGGTACTTGGCACATTAAATCCCACACTGGCATCAGTGTGGGTTTAATGTGCTGAGAAGTTTGATACCAAACTTCTCAGTCTTCAGTGTTGCCATTATGGTGCGTGGAGTTTGTGTTTGACGAGCTCTCAGCACCATGTACTCTTAAATGGCAGCACTGCACTTACAGTGCCCAGGAATGGACCTGGGTACTGTAGGGGCACAGGGCTCCTGCTCCTGTGCCCACACCATTGGCATAGGGCACCCAGCTAGAGGGGTGGCTGATGTATGCCATGGCAGTGTAGGTGATGGGCATGGCACACAGGGATGTGTGCCATGTCGACTCTTTGTTTTGTCTTGCACCCAGACACCCAGCCTGCAAGGGCAGTGTGTGTGTGTAAGGGTACAGGGCCTCTAAGGGTGGCACAATGAATGCTGCAGCCCTTATAGGCCTTCCCTGGTCACAAGGCCCTGGGTACCTAGGGTACCATTTACCAGGGGCTGACATGTGGCCAGGGTTTGACAATTTGGGTTTTGTGCTTTTAGGGAAGGAACATAGGCCCTGGGCACCTAATTGGCAGGAGTCCAGGGTACACTCAGTCAAAGTACATTCAGCAATTCAGCAAAAAGTGGGGGCATACCATGCAAGAAAGATGGCACTTTTTCACAGCTGCCCAATATGGGCATGCCAATGCCCCCACCCCCTGCCGCAAAGGCACAGTCTTTTTTCCCCCCCCTGGGGGGCAGATGGGGGATCTAGCCCCCAATTGGCCCCCGGGGGGCAGAAAGCCCAATAGATACCAGGGATTTTTTTTATTCTAATTAGTGGTGGGGGCTACCCAATATGGGCATACCCATGCCCCCACCCCCCTGCAAAAATGACAGCCTTTCTGCCCCCCCTGATTTTTTTCAGCTAAATTTGAGGTTTGCAGGGGATTCTGGGTAGGAAAACGTTGGGGAACCCACGCAAGCCATACATCGCTGGACTCCCCCGGGTGTCTAGTTTTCGGAAATGTTTGGGTTTGGTAGTTTCCCAAGATGGCCGCGGAGCCCGGGGACAAAAACCCAGGTGACCCCCCCTTGCAAAACGAGGTTGTTTTGTGATAGGTAATTTTGATGTCGCCTCAATAGGTTTTGGGCCCTTGCCTGTCGCGGGTACTTGACCCACCCACGCGAGTGAGGTATAATTTTTATTGGGAGACCTGGTGGAATGCTGGGTGGGAGGAAATTTGTGGATCCACCTAGAGTTTAGAACTTTCCCACACAGAAATTAGAGAAAAAAGTTATTTTTTCAGCTACATTTGAGGTTTGCAGGGGATTCTGGGTAGGAAAACTTTAGGGGACCCACGCAAGCCATACCTCACTGGACTCCCCCGAGTGTCTAGTATTCAGAAATGTGTGGGTTTGGTAGGTTCCTCTAGATGGCCGCCGAGCCCGGGGCCAAAAGCTCATGGGACCCCCTTGCAAAACCAGGTTGTTTTGTGATAGGTAATTTTGATGTCGCCTCAATAGGTTTTGGGCCCTTGCCTGTCGCGGGTACTTGATCCACCCATGCGAGTAAGGTATCATTTTTATCGGCAGACCTGGGGGAACGCTGGGAGGGAGGAAATTTGTGGATCCACATAGATTCCAGAACTTTCACACACAGACTCTTCTGAAAAAAAGTGGGTTTTTTTGCTAAATTTTAGGTTGGCAGGGGATTGTGGGAAGGAAAAGGTTAGGGGACCCACACAAGTCATACCTCGCTAGACTTCCCCGGGTGTCTAGTTTTTGAAAATGTGTGGGTTTGGTAGGTTTCCATAGATGGTCGCCGAGCACAGGGCCAAAAACTCATGGGACCCCCCTTGCAAAACCAGGTTGGTTTGTGATAGGTAATTTTGATGTCGCCTCAATAGGTTTTGGGCCCTTGCCTGTCACCATGCAAGTGAGGTACCATTTTTCTCAGAAGACTTTGGGGAAAGCGGGGTGAGTGGAAATTTGTAGATCCATGCAGATTCCAGAACTTTTCACCACAGAAATGTGAGGAAAATGTGTTTCTTTTGACAGTTTTTTAGGTTTGCAAGGGATTCTTGGTAACACAAACTGGTGAGAGGCAGTCAAATCACCCCATCCTTGATTTCCCTGAGTGTCTAGCTTTCAAAAATATATAGGTTTTCTAGGTTTCCTTAGGTGCCGGCAGAGCTAGGGTTCAAAAACTACAGCTAGGCACTTTGCCGAAAAAGGGTCATTTTTCACTGTGAAATTGTGGTATGTCCAGGTTGTGTTTTGCACCGTTTCATGTCGCGGGCACTAGGCCTACTCAAACAAGTGAGGTACCGTTTTTCTCAAAAGACTTTGGGGAACGCGGGGTGGGTGTACATTTGTGGATTCACGTAGAGTCTATAACATTCCACCACAGAAATGCGATGAAAATATGTTTTTTTTTCAACTGTTTAGGTTTGCAAGCAATTCTGGGTAACAGAACCTGGTGAGAAGCAGTCAAGTCACCCCATCCTGGATTCCCCTGGGTGTCTAGTTTTCAAACATTTATAGGTTTGCTAGGTTTCCATAGGCGCCAGCAGAGCTAGGGTTAAAAAACTACAGCTAGGCACTTTGCCAAAAAAGGGTCATTTTTCACTGTGAAATTGTGGTGTGTCCACGTTGCGTTTTGCGCCGTTTCCTGTCGCAGGCACTAGGCCTACCCACACAAGTGAGGTACTGTTTTTCTTGAAAGACTTTGGGGAAAGTGGGGTGGGTGGAAATTTGTAGATCAACGCAGGTTCCAGAATTTTCCACCACAGGAATCTGAGGAAAATTTGTTTTTTTGGGACAATTTTTTAGGTTAAGGTTTGCAAGGGATTCTGGGTAACAGAACTTGGTGAGAGGCAGTCAAGTCACCCCATCCTGGATTCCCCTGGGTGTTTAGTTTTAAAAAATATATAGGTTTGCTAGGTTTCCCTAGGTGCTGGCAGAGCTAGGGTTAAAAAACTACAGCGAGGAACTTTGCCAAAAAAGGGTCATTTTTCACAGTGAAATTGTGGTGTGTCCACGTTGCGTTTTGCGCCATTTCCTGTCGCGGGCACTAGGCCTACCCACACAAGTGAGGTACCATTTTTTTTTTAAGACTTTGGGGAACGCGGGGTGGGTGGAAATTTGTGGATCCACGCAGATTCCAGAACTTTCCACCACAGAAATGTGAGGAAAATGTGTTTATTTTGACAATTTCTTGGGTTTGCAAGGGATTCTGGGTAACAGAACCTGGTGTGAGTCAGTCATGTCACCCCATCCTGTATTCCCCTGAGTGTCTAGTTTTAAAAAATGTATAGGTTTGCTGGGTTTCCCTAGGTGCCGGCAGAGCTAGGGTTCAAAAACTGCAGCTAGGCACTTTGCAAAAAACGGGTAATTTTTAATTGTCAAAATGTGGTGTGTTCACATTGCGTTTTGAGCCATTTCTTGTTGTGGGCACTATGCCTACCCACACAAGTGAGGTACCATTTTTATCGGGAGACTTAGGGTAATTCAGATTTATAAAGCAACTGATATTACCTATTGACTTTCGATGCATTTCTGCCTTCCAAATGAAAGACAATGGGTAAAAAATAAGTCATTTTGAAAAATGACCGATAATTCTCATGCTAGTATGAGTATTCCCAATTTCAGAAATGTGAAAATATCTACTGTTTCTAAACTTTATATTTTGTTCCCATTTAAGAAATATATAGGTGTCTTTCATACCGATTTTTCCATGTATACATTTTCCCAGAATAATTGCTATATACCCGGTACATAATAAAAGGCCATTGCAAGTAGCTGCTCAGTTTTTGGCTCTGAGTTCATCGGGTTCTTGGTGAACCTACAAGTCCTATACATCCCCACAACCAGTAAGGTCCAGCGGATGTAACGGTGTATTGCTTTCAAAGAGCTATCATAATTAAAAGAAGTTACAGGTGAAAACGATGACACAAAGGGCTGTTTTTCTCAACTAATTTTCATTTTTTTTCTATATTTAACTGTTAGTTTCTATAAAGAAACCTTGATGGATCTTCACAAATGACCCCTCGCTGAATTCAGAACTTTGTCTTTTCTAAAATGTATAGCTTTCTAGGATCCATTATTGCTTTCATACCCATTTCTACCATTAACTGGAAGGAGGTTGAAAGCGCAAAAAATAGCAAAAATAGGCTATGTCCCAGGAAAATGGCAAAACTATGTAAAAAGTTGTAGTTTTCTGACAAAGGTCTGTCATTCCCTAAAAGGTGGAACAATTGAGATTTCAGCCCCACAAACCCTTTTTTGATACCATTTGCTGGGAAAAATCCAGACGCTTTCATTTGCAGCACTTTTTCCCATTTTTCCCCCCAAAAAAAAAATTTAGCTCTATTCTGGCTAATTTCTGGGTCCCCTCAGGGAAATCCACAAACTCTGGGTACCTTTAGAATCCCAATGATGTTGGAAGAAAAGGACACAAATATTGGCGTGGATACCTTATGTGGTCAAAAAGTTACAGGGGCCTAAGCGCGAACTACCCCAAATAGCCAAAAAAAGTCTTAGCACGGGGGGGGGGGGGTTGCGGGAGGCCTAGCAGCGAATGGGGTAAAGTATTCTGGATATGTAAATTAATTATATAAGTGTAAATAATATTTATTTGACTTTAAATGTTATTTTTGATATAATATAAGCATTTTATCGATATTTGTGCAGTCGATATTGTTAATGTTGATATTTTTGGTGTGTTTCATTTTATTTTAATGTTATTGATATTTTTGTGAGCTATATTTTTGTTGTCGATATTTTTGTCTTTGATATTTTCATAGACAATATATTTTTATCGATGTTTGTGTAATTTCTTGTTTAAGTATAGGGTGTCCAAATTTTTGTTGATATTTTTCCACTATATATTTGTAGGTTGAGGTTTTAAGAGTAGATTTTGTACCAGTGATTCTGTACCAAGTTATGCTGTATTACCTATCACTTACTTGTTTTATCAAATATTTCACACTGAGGGCCCGATTCCGATGCGGTTAGGAAAGCATTCCCACGTAGGACCCGATTACGATGCGGTTAGGAAGGCCTTCTAACGACATTTACTCCTTCCAAATCGGATCGGGAATGTGTCTTCCCATCAAGGGCCAGATTACGATGCAGTTAGGAACATAGGCTCCCATAGAAGTCAATGGGAGTCCAACCAAATCGTATCTGGAAGCATCCGGATGCATCATACTCGGTCTGTCGGACTCTCCCGATCTGAGTGGGTCGGAAACATTTCCAAGCCGATTTGATCTGGAAAATCCAATCCTATCATTTGTATACCGCACTACTCACCCGGTAGGGTCTCAAGGCGCAGGGGGGAGGGGTCTGCTACTGCTCGAATAGCCAGGTCTTGAGTTGCTTTCTGAAGGAGAGGTGGTCCTGGGTCAGCCGAAGGCGGATGGGGAGGGAGTTCCATGTCTTGGCTGCCAGGTAGGAGATGGATCTTCCTCCGGCAGTGGCTCTTCGAATGCGTGGTACGGTGGCGAGGGCGAGGCTGGAGGGTGGGCGTGTAGAAAGTCAGGCGGTTGTTGAGGTACTTGGGGCCCAGGTCGTGGAGAGCCTTGTGTGCGTGGGAGAGGAGTCTGAACGTGATCCTCTTGCTGACGGAGAGCCAGTGCAGGTCTCTCAGGTGGCCGGAGATGTGGTAGTGTCGGGGGATGTCCAGGACGAGTCGTGCGGAGGCGTTCTGTATGCGCTGGAGTCTTTTCTGTAGTTTGGCTGTGGTTCCGGCGTAGAGGGTGTTGCCGTAGTCCAGTCGGCTGGTGACGAGTGCCTGGGTGACTGTGTTCCTGGTTTCAGTGGGGATCCATCGGAAGATCTTACGGAGCATGCGCAGGGTGTTGAAGCACGATGAAGAGACGGCGTTGACTTGTCT
The DNA here is from genome assembly GCF_964204655.1 of Triturus cristatus. Lineage (NCBI taxonomy): Eukaryota > Metazoa > Chordata > Amphibia > Caudata > Salamandridae > Triturus > Triturus cristatus. The sequence continues at coordinate 13,820,243 of NC_140586.1, forward strand.
GGTCATCGAGAGGGAGGAGTCCAGGATGAAGCCCAGGTTGCGTGCGTGGTCCGTTGGGTTGGGAGTGGTGCCCAGGGCAGGGGGCCACCAGGAGTCGTCCCAAGCGGAGGGGGCTGATTCCAGGATGAGGACTTCCATTTTGTCTGAGTTCAGTTTCAGGCGGGGAACAACATTTACAATGCAACTTTTACAACGCACTACACTTACAACGCATTTTTTACAACGCAACATCCACTACAACGCATTCCATTACATAGCATGACACTACAACGCATTTTTAAAAACTACCTTTACAACGCATTCCATTACATCGCATACTACCTTTACAACGCTTACCATTACAACGCATAATATTACACTACACTATCCAACACTTACCCTACTGTTGCACCCCCTGGAGTTAGAATAGTAATTTTTACCCCTATACTATCCAACACTTACCCTACTGTTGCACCCCCTGGAGTTAGAATAGTAATTTTTACCCCTATACTATCCAACACTTACCCTACTGTTGCACCCCCTGGAGTTAGAATAGTAATTTTTACCCCTATACTGTCCAACACTTACCCTACTGTTGCACCCCCTGGAGTTAGAATAGTAATTTTTACCCCTATACTATCCAACACTTACCCTACTGTTGCACCCCCTGGAGTTAGAATAGTAATTTTTACCCCTATACTATCCAACACTTTCCCTACTGTTGCACCCCCTGGAGTTAGAATAGTAATTTTTACCCCTATACTATCCAACACTTACCCTACTGTTGCACCCCCTGGAGTTAGAATAGCAATTTTTACCCCTATACTATCCAACACTTACCCTACTGTTGCACCCCCTGGAGTTAGAATAGTAATTTTTACCCCTATACTATCCAACACTTACCCTACTGTTGCCCCCCCCTGGAGTTAGAATAGTAATTTTTACCCCTATAATATCCCACACTTTCCCTACTGTTGCACCCCCTGGAGTTAGAATAGTAATTTTAACCCCTATACTATCCAACACTTACCCTACTGTTGCACCCCCTGGAGTTAGAAAAGTAATTTTTACCCCTATACTATCTAATACTTACCTTAAATGCATTTTAATATTATGCGTTGTAATGGTATGCGTTGTAAAGGTAGTATGCGATGTAATGGAATGTGTTGTAAAGGTAGTTTTTAAAAATGCGTTGTAGTGTCATGCTATGTAATGGAATGCGTTGTAATGGATGTTGCGTTGTAAAAAATGCGTTGTAAGTGCGTGCGTTGTAAAAGTGTGCGTTGTAACGACATACATCCGTTTCAGGCGGCTGTTCTTCATCCACTCAGCGACGTCTTTCATCCCTTCGTGTAGGCTGTCTCTGGCGGTGGCGGGGTCGTTGGTGAGGGAGAGGATCAGCTGGGTATCGTCGGCGTAGGAGATGATGTTGAGGTTGTGTTGGCATGCGATGGCTGCGAGAGGGCTCATGTTGACGTTGAAGAGGGTCGGGCTGAGTGATGATCCTTGTGGTACGCCTCAGATGACTTCGGTGGCCTTGGATCTGAACGGGGGGAGGCGGACTCTCTGGGTTCTGCCGGCGAGGAACGAGATGATCCACTCCAGTGCCTTCTCTTGGATTCCGATGTTGCTGAGGCGCTGTACAAGGGTGCGGTGGCAGACAGTGTCGAACGCTGCAGAGAGGTCCAGGAGGATGAGGGCTGCTGTTTCCCCATTGTCAAGCAGGGATCTGATGTCATCAGTGGCTGCGATCAGGGCGGTCTCGGTGCTGTGGTTGGCTCGGAAACCGGACTGCGAGGGGTCGAGGGATCCGTTCGTCTCGAGGAAGGCGGCGAGCTGTCTGTTGACTGTCTTCTCGATGACTTTGGCAGGAAAAGGGAGGAGCGAGATGGGGCGGAAGTTCTTGAGGTCGGTGGGGTCCACTGTTGGTTTCTTCAGTAGGGTGCTGAGCTCTGCATGCTTCCAGCTCTCCGGGAGGGTGGCGGTGGTGAAGGAGACGTTGATGATGTCCCGGAGTTGGGGTGCGATGATGGAGTCGGCCTTGTTGAACACGTGGTGGGGGCAGGGGTCGGTTGGTGATCCGGAGTGGATGGTGTTCATCGTGCGGGTGGTGTCTTCGGTGCTGACCGGGGTCCAGTTGCAGATGGTGGTGGTGGGGGACGTTGGTTCGGTGTTTGGGTGCGTGGTTGGAGCGCCAATGCTGTTGTGTATGTCGGCGATCTTGCGGTGGAAGAATGAGGCGAGTGAGTCGTAGAGTTCTTGCGAGGGGGTGATGTCGTTGTTTCTGGCGCTGGGGTTGGAGAACTCTTTGACGATGCTGAAGAGTTCCTTGCTGTTGTGGGTGTTGTTTTCCAGTCGTTCTTTGAATGTTGACCTTTTGGTGGTGTGGATCAGCTGGTGGTGTATGTAGGTGGCGTTCTTGAGGGCAGTCATGTTTTCTGTGGTCTGGTCAATGCGCCAGGCTTTCTCGAGGGTGTGGCAGTTCTTCTTGGAGTTTTTGAGTTCGTCGGTGAACCAAGAGGCTTTCTTGCTGCCGGGTCTGCTGGGAGGGGTCTTCAGTGGTGCGAGGTCATCTGCGCAGTCGGTGAGCCACTGTGTGAAGATGCGGGCTGCTACGTTGGGGTCCATTGCGCTGGCGGGAGGGTTCCGTCTGAGGGAGGTGGTGAGCTGGTCGGCGGTGATCTTGCTCCAGCTCCTGCGGGGAACCTGTTGCGGGTGGTGGTAGGTCATGGTTCTCCTGAAGCTGAAGTGGACGCAGCTGTGGTCAGTCCAATGGAGTCCGGTGGAGTGGCTGAAGGAGATGTACTTGCTGGAGGAGAAGACTGGGTCAAGCGTGTGGCCGGCGTAGTAGGTGGGGGTGTTGACCAGTTGCTTGAGTCCGAGGTTGGCGAGGTTGTCCAGCAGGGTGGTTGTGTTGCTGTCATTGTTGTTCTCCAGGTGGAAGTTGAGGTCCCCTAGGAGGATGTAGTCTGAGGAGGCGAGGGCGTGCGGGCTGATGAAGTCTGCGATGTCTCCGCTGAATTGTGTGCGTGGTTCCGGGGGTCTGTAGATGAGGGTGCCTCTGAGGGTGGTCTTTGGGTCGGTGTGTATCTGGAAGTGGAGGTGCTCGGCGGCGGTGAATGTGTCGTCGGGGTTTGTCGTGAAGCGGATGGTGTTCTTGTGGACGATGGAAGATTTCCTATCCGCATCAGCATCGGGCCCTGAGTGTCAAGTGTTTTTTTTACGTACTTGTACTATTTGGTTTCTACCAGTTCTTTCCGCAGCTAAGTCATGGACCACTGCCTCACGTAAGGGGTGCTTCTTCCCTTAACTTTGGGTAAGTTCATTAGATAAACCCTTTTCATGCTCCCTAAAGAATTATGATTTTACCTTGTGGTTTATCAGATCATTACAAAGTCTCTACTATAACATGTATATGGTAATTATCTAACTACTTATGTGCCCAGCACATAGGCTGGCATGAAAGAGAAAGTTTTTTTGTCTTCTCCTAAGAAACACTTTCGTTGCAACCACACTGCACTACATGGGGAACTAAAATGTGTCAGTGTGTACCTAGGTCTGAAGGCAATTCGCTCATGGCCAACACTTTTTTTTACTTTCCTATTTTCAGATGTGGAATCAACCCCACTACATAGATGTAGGTGCAGTATCGGTTATTTCAGCTCGCACCCAATACTTAATGGTGGGCCCCAATACTTACCATATAGGGTAGGTAATATTCCACTCCTGATGAAGTGCCAATTCATCCTCCTGGCAACCAAGGCATGAAAAATGTCGACCCCACCATTTATTTCCCATGCTAGCTATTAGGTTACATTATTGCCTCAAGATAGGGCTGTTGTTTTTTACTGTGTCAAGGGACCATTACCCCATAAAAATTCCCTTGGTTCCCTTAGACTCTGTTATATCATTCCATTCTCCAGCCTATCCTTACCTCCTCACTTGCACTCGTCTAACAGCGTTTACTGATCAAAAGATCTCTGCTAAAGAGCTTACAGGCCTGTCAAGAATCGAAGCGCCGGCTTGACGAGGAGTGCCCTATAATGAAGCATGACACCTACCAGGTTTGTGAGGGCACTATGATCTGACCATGCAAATCTCCCTTGTCCAAGTGGCTGGGTAATTGATTCCACAAAAAATAGTGTCAAGTTTGTCCATCCTTGGGAACTACTCTCTCTATGTGTTTTGATACATTGATTCTGGAGAAGTGTGTGTGTGTAGGACCTAATTAAATATCTCCCCTTGTCCCCCTCTTGATTACCTGCAAAACAAACAACAACATTTTGCATAGTGTACTTAGCCCTTGTACAGAATGTTTAAGGTATTTGATGATGTGCCTACAAAGTGGAAATGTAAGCAAGCTCACTTCAGAGAATATTACTCTGCACAGGCACGCAAACAAATGTGTGTCAAATACCACCATGTTCAAGAAAGAAGGCAACTTAACAGTGTGAGCATATAAAATGGTGGTGTTTCTACCCAGGCCATAACATGACCACCTAACAGCGGTGTCCTCCAATTGGCAACCGACCATGTATCAGGTCAACCATTGTATTTCCAAGGCCAAATAATAATGCTCTAACTTTGATATCTCCAGACCATATTGATCGGTCAGGAGTTAGAGTTTTGCAAGTGCCACCCTACTAAGGGGCCAATTCCAATGGCCGGCCGGACAGCTGTCCTTAGCCTTACCGTGTGACCAACACGTACCCGTAGCCGGTCCGTCCTGTAGAGGAAGTATGATGCGCATAACTGCCAAAAACACGACCGACACGTAGGCTGTGAATCAAGCCCCATTCTCCCTCCGAGCCGTAACTCCTAAAGATGAACCGAGTCGCCCGGAAGCAGTATCCATAGCAGTTTCCGGCATGGCAAGTACGATGCCTACTTCCTATGTGCTGGACGTGTCGTCATACACTTGACGTCACAGCATCCGGAAAACAAGCATATCAGCTACAATTCGCGCCACAAATCAATACACGGCTACGAGACAGACCAGCTTGCAGCGGGTACGAGACGGAGCAACAAGCAGCGTGTACGACACAAACATATCATGAATCCCATCGTGCAGGTCATACCAGTACTCTATATCTATGACCGGATCAGGGACCGACGCCGACGGCGCAGGCGGTAAGTCAGACACCTACAACACAAACAAACGACACGTACCCGCAAAATGGCACACACACAGGGGATACACATCCTGGCCACTAACAACAGCCTACCATAGGGGTTGCATGGCCAGCACCATAAGCACCCCCACCCATAATGGACCCGCTGCCCATCACCCCTGCCAACCCCACTCACAGGCGACCTGTTGCCCATCACCCCTGCCACCCCCACTCACAGGGGACCTGCTGCCCATCACCCCTGCCACCCCCACCCATAGGGCTCATGCTGCCCACCACCCCTGCCACCCCCACTCACAGGGGACCTGTTGCCCATCACCCCTGCCACCCCCAGCCATAGGGCTTATGTTGCCCGTCACCCCTGCCACCCCCAGCCATAGGGCTTATGTTGCTCATCACCCCTGCCACCCCCAGCCATAGGGCTTATGTTGCCCATCACCCCTGCCACCCCAGCCATAGGGCTCATGTTGCTCATCACCCCTGCCACCCCCACTCACTGGGGACCTGTTGCCCATCACCCCTGTCACCCCCAGCCATAGGGCTTATGTTGCCCATCGCCCCTGCCACCCCCAGCCATAGGGCTCGTGTTGCCCATCACCCATGCCACCCCCACTCACAGGGGACCTGTTGCCCATCACCCCAGCCATAGGATGGGTGATGCGCAACACATCCAGCATACTCCAACATCAGGTATGTCCGCAAAATACATCCCCCATAACATCATGACAACAGTGTGTAGTCTGTGACAAATGTCCACAACAGTGATTATGGCTACGAGCATACAATGTAAGTAACAGCACATGTGTGACCAACACATGAGTGTGACATACACAAGGCAAGCATCTCCATAGCACTGTGGCAATGTAAAAAGAACACACCCTCACTGTGTAGAACAGAAGTTAAGTGGGGGCTCACAAAATGCAGCAGATGTGGAGCATTGTGGTGATGGGGACCAAACCCCCCTCAACACAGTGACCAAAAGGTAAGTGTCATCATGGTCAAAGCTGCAAATAACAAACAGCATGTATGATCCCTGCTCCCAACACATCAAACACTTCTGGGGGAAAATAGTGGTTGCGTCCCATGCACACAGAGATGTGTTGAGGCAAACAGTGCTGTGAAAACATAACACTCTCGCCATGTGCAGACAAGCACCACACATGGGGGCTGACAATGCATACAGCGTGCAATGACACAACAGCAGAAGTGACCATCACCAAGCATGCACACATCTCGAAAATAGACACACCAATCAAAAAAACATGTGTAGACTGTAGGTGTCAGCTCACAAACTCACATTCCATGCCAGCAATGGCACCCAACAACCAGGATGAATGTGCACAATGATGTGAAATGACTCACAGGGACAGCATGCAAAATCACAGAAACAGCATCCAGACAAAGGCCCACAACAGCAATACCAATGCACTGGTGCAGAAGCACAAACACAAACAGGCAAACTCACACTGCACATCAGACGCAACATGTGTGTGTGTGTGTGTGTGTGTCACAGTATCCCCAGGCAACTACACAACACATGAGGGGGGCTGAATCACAGTGACACAGATGCGGACACAGTGCCATACAAAAGTAAACCATCATTGGGACACCCTCAGTGGGCAATCAGCCATTGTGAGATGAGAGGGAGCACAACAGACACATGTGACACAAGCCGGAATGAACAACAACTAACACAGCAAGAGACTGACACACAACACCACTACCCCCAGGGACCAGACAGTGGGGTGACACAAGCATGCATGACACCTCCACTGTGATGACAAAGACAGATGTCGTACAAACTGGGAAACCCAGACATGTGTTCTGTTCCACAAACGTACATCACACATACACAAACACAAATCACTCAGCCTGGCCCCTCATCCATGGACAAACGGGAGCTAGGGGACCATCCATGCAAACATTCACATCAGTCCACCCTCAACACCACACACCCTGAACTGCAACAATGTGTATCGGTGAAGCCCACATGGACAGGTGACATTCCACATGCACCCATTACAAACACAGGAATGTTGGGAGGAACTAAGGTGCACACATACATCACACAAGGACAGTTTAAAACCCTGGGGAATGACAGACATACTGCACAGTATGCGGGACATGGCCATGACCTCAGAGCTCATGTAACCTCCAGAATCCCTGCCACAGTCCCAGGACATTGCAGATGCCAAGGAGAAACACAAGGCACACATGCTGACACCTGCCAGCATCGCAGCCGTGAACCCGACAAGTGCGAGCAGTCACACACACATACAAATGTCTTAATCACTGAAAACTACCACCTAGGGACAACTACATGATATTGCGAACAAACAAGTGCCTTGAGGAACCCTGACTGTGTCCCATCTGTGTCTGACAACATCATCACCACTCAGAACTGACAAATCCCAATGATGATACACCAATTAACAGTAGTGTGTCATGCACCCACACATCTGGTAGCCCATTGGAAAAGTAGTGGGATGAACCCTGTACCACTCAGCAAGCATCAACAACAGGAACATATCAAGGGAACACTGTCTGTGTATGAAAGGGTTGTGGACACACACACATGCTCATACAACACACACCATGGGCCCAGGCCATGTCACTGGACAACACACTTACTTGAGGGGACACAAATCCTGTGGGAGCCCAGCTGTCCAAACATATTCACCGCAAGTCCCACTCATGTCTGCAGAACACTTGGTCAGTCAGCCATCAGTTACCACACAATGAAGGCTCTGGTCACAACAGCCTGGGTACGGGAGTCTCCCCTAAGTCATCTGCACATACCCAACACATATGTCTAGCAAGTTGCACAGAGGCCCCAGTTGCTCCTATTACAATGATGCCCGCACCTGTAGGTCCAGTGTTGATGAGCACAAAGTATGTGGAAGTGACAAATTGGACAATGGGAAGCACATCATATGTGCAGGGGTGCAAGCCACAGATGTGACCATGCCAATGAAATGCTCACAGAGAGATGTACACAAATAGTTGATCCTGACACAACCAGGTAGCTGTAAAGGATGACATGGATACCCACCAGAATAGGATACATATCTCATGGACCACAGGGAGTACCTCACATCAACACATCAGTATTCAACATGGTAAACCAAGCATTACAGGTGCAAGGGCATGTAAAACAATATCAACATAATGTGCAGCTAAATCAAGTTCACAGGGATAAAGAAAAAAGCTTTATTCAGCATATTAAAAGTGAAACAAACGTCTGTTCTAACAAAAGGCCAGTGGCCAGTCTATGTCCAAATGCCAAGGAGTGAACTAGAGTGACATCTGTCACACCTTGCTTGCCTGCACTGCTAAGGACCGGGGTCATCCCCTCGGAGGAACGTACATGGGGGCAGGCCAGGCACCGCAGGGACAGGATCAGGGCGTAGCAGAAGGAGGCAGTGAAGAGGTGGTGGATGCAGGCGAGATACTTGCGACTCCAGTGGAGTTGACTGAAGTGGTGGGTGCTGTCACAACTGTGGGGCACAAGTCAGATTGGGTGGGTGCCGGCACAACTCCAGTGGGCAGGTCAGATGGAGTTGATTGGGTCACCACTGCAGTGCCCAAGTCAGACGGGATGGTCGTGGACTCCAAAGCAGTGCCTACATCCATGGGAGCAGAATGGGGGACAGGTGAGGTCTGCAGGGCGGGGGGGGACACGGTCCCCACATCAGTGGCACCAACTGTCTGACCAGGTGTGGAGGAGCAAGTGCTAGGGGGATGTGGCCTTAGCATTTTGGGGATGGTGTATCTGTGTGTGGGGGAACCCGGGGCAGGGAGTGATGGCCTGGGGGATGAAGGACAGAGACTTTGCCTTGGAGCTGCATGCTGGCGGGGGGGTCTTGCTCTTCTTTTTTTAAAAATTTTCTTATTGAAGCTACGAAGCAGCACCAAAAAACAACACAAATGAGCAAGGAAAAACAAAAACATAATCTCCAAGTAAATACAAAGAGAAAAAGGGAAAAGAAAACCCCTATATCCTAGGTTTACAATTGGACATAAACATACACATATTTCCTCCAATATTATACATAATAAACTAAATTACCCAACCATATACTCCCTCACAGCCCCCCAAATCAGTAATCCAAGCTGTCTTTTCCTATATCCCTTCAAGGCATATAGGCTATATTACAAATTATAAACATTAAAAAACTTAGCCCGCCAAAACTCAAAAGATGGGGCCTCTTGTTGTAACCACAAAGATGCAATTGTCAACCGTGCAACAGCCATAGCCATAAATATTAAATACCAATGCCTGTATAATGGCTGCCGCACCCCGACCGCCTCCCCTATACCAAGCAGCATCATAGATTGAGTAATTTTACCTACAAGTCCAGTGACTTCTGTTAGAAACCTCCCAATAGAATCTATCAAGGGATCCAAGACCTGACATGCAAAAAATACATGAAGAATGTCGGCACTGTCTTTACCACAGCGAAAACATCTCCCATCATACTGCGGCCCCCACTTAATCATTTTCAGAGGAGTATGATATAAGTTGAATATTGTTTTATAATGTTGGCTGCGAAGATTAGCTGCGCCCAGGATCTTTCCGGCCAAGTCAATAGATTCTTCCAATGAGATTCCAGGGCTCCCCAGCCAAAATCGCCATTTCAAATTGTACTGTTCTAAATCGTTAGCTCTACCCTCCAGCAATACCTTATACAGGACCCCAATCTTGGTGTGTCGTCTAACAGATTCAACAATTTTAACCTTCTTAAAACAAATTGGATGTTTTGCCAAGAAGTCCCTAATTTGCAAGTACTTAAAAAATTGCGTAGAGGGTAGATGAAATTTATAAATTTATTCACCAGCTCAGCATATGAATATACTCGCCCTTCTTCATGATAAAGATCCCCAAGTCGGGTGATCCCCCTCCTTCTCCAACCCCATACAACCTGATCCCAAAATATCGAGGGGAGTGTTCCATGAGAATTAATAGGGGTATAAATAGAAAGTGCTGAAACCTCAGCATTCTTTCGTACGGTATTCCATACTTTAATCAGGGCATTCAGTACCTTAAATCGTGTTCTTTTAAAATAGCTACCATCCACCCGATTAAAAAGATAATGCTTTGCCACTGGCCCTAATATCATCTGATATATGGAAGGAGCTTCGGCTAAGTTCCTGAGATCTTCACCAGTAAGTAATAACCGAACGTTAACCAACATACATGCATAATATTACAAAGCAAAATGCGGTATAGACCATCCACCTTTTCACGTGACAGAGTCATATATCTGGCTGCTCTGCGGGGTCGTCCAGGGGCCCACATATATCTCGAGCAGAGTGATTGTAAAAATTGGATTTGTTTCTGAGGGACCTCCAATGGGACAGCCCTGAAAAAATACAGTACACGGGGTAACACATTCATTTTCAGCACATTCGCTCTACCTACTAAGGACAAATGAATATTCTCCCATCTTTCAAATGACTTTTTCACCCCATAAATGATGTCCCCCAAGTTAACCTCGACAATCTCTTGGACCAAGGTACGGATCTTAATACCCAGATATATAGCTTCCTTAACACACCTGGCATCCCCATCCATTACCTGGCTTGTACTGAGTACTTAGGTTTTTGAAGAGTTGAGTTTATACCCCAATGCTACTCCAAACACCTGTGCTAAAGATTCTATTTCAGAGATTGCAAGCCTGGGGTCAGAAGTAACAATGGCAATATCATCAGCATATGCCAATACAGAATAACATTCTTGTTGCACCACGAACTGCAGAATTTTTATACATTGTTGTAGCATAAGAATAAAAGGATTGATATATAACGCAAAAAAGAGTGGCGAGCAGGGGCACCCCTGCCGTGTGCCTCTAGAGATCGTAATAGCCTGAGATTTATATCCCATTGAGCAGATTCTGGCTGACGGGCAATGATAGAGGGTCTGTAAGGCCCTTAAAAATCCTTGTCCAAAGCCCATTTGTTGCATTCCCCGCCAAAGGAAATTCCACGAAACCCGGTTGAATGCCTTTTCGGCATCAAGTAATATCAGCCCTAATTCACGGGTCTCAACCTGTGCGATGTCAAACAGGGTTATTACTCTACGTACATGATCAACCGTCCCTCTCCCAGGTATAAAACCATGCTGTTTAAGTGAAACTAAAGATGGTATAATTTTTGCCAGGCGCGTGGCCAATATTTTCGCATAGATTTTACCATCAGCGTTAAGGAGAGAGATTGGGCGGGATGATCCAGGTAGCTCTGATGGTTTCTCTTTTTTCCGAAACACACAGATATTAGCCTCAGACCAGGTTCGTGGAATCTCTCCTTTTTGCGCCATTTGGTATACTATCAACATATCATTTTTAATTTCCCGAAAATGTTTTAAATACTTCCAATGGGAGTCTGTCAGGCCCTGCGGCTTTCCCTACGGCCAGTGAGTTAATAACCTGCTCTAATTCCCACATTGCAATTGGCTCCTCCAGTCTTTTGACATCCACTTGATCTAACTGAGCCCATAACGCAGCAGATAATCCCATATCCGATAGAGACGGCTCCCCAACTTGCATCTCAGTATATAATTCGGTATAAAACTCATAAAATACTTTAAGAATTTCCTGGGGATCCGATACAACTACCCCCGCCTTATTCTGAATCCCCTTAATTCTTTGTTCCGACTCTTTAATACGTAATTTCTGGACTAAACATCGGCCCGTAGATTCGCCATACTCGTAACATTCCTTTCTATAGGTTTGATATTTTATAGCGATTTCCTTACTCCATTCAAGGTTAATTTTAGCCTTGCATCTTGCTAGGTTATTCAAGTATGCAGTGGTATCATCTCTAGCAGCTAAAGCGGTAAGTAGTTCCTCCTCGGCTCTCATAAGATCGTCGTAAAGGCCCTGCAGTGCCTGTCTAGCCAGTTTAGATTTTAATAACCCACAGCTCTGCGTCTCCCCTCTCAATGCCGCTTTAAAAGTGTCCCCTACCACACCCCAAGGCGCCGAATGTCTATTAATTTAAAAAAATTCCTTTATCCACCCCCTAATCTGCTCAACGTATTTTTCATCCAGCAAGTTCTTCCTGTCAAATGTAAACATTCTGAGGGGTGCGCTTCTGGTAATTAGCGGGATTTCTACTATTAAAGGTGCATGATCAGAAGTTACCCTTGGATATATACCGGCTTTCAATCCAGTAAACACTGACGATGGTGCAAAAAAATAATCCAGCCGAACGTGCTTATTATGGGGGAACGAGAAATAAGTAAAGCCAGGATTATCTCTATGTAAACTGCTCCAAACATCCAATAGGCCATGATCCTCTATTAATTGAAATAAGGCCTTATTGACACAGGGCTTCCTTCCCTTATAACTGCGTCCCCCATTTTGGAAATCTTCCCTAGTCAAGTTTAGATTGAAATCCTCGCAGAAGAGTAAAGGGGTAGGCCAGGTAGCAATCTCCCCATTCAGATATTCCAGAACTGAAGCTTCATCGAAATTAGAACCGTAGACAGTGCACAAAGTGAATGAGACGCCCCCAATCCTACATTCCACAATAGCTCATTGTCCCAAATTATCAGCCAAAGAGTGCCCCGTGGTCCGAAAATGAGATCTTGCCAATATCGCCAACCCTCTAATCATGCTTGTCTGCCTTGAGTTTACTAATACCGTATAACCCAACTCTTGCAATACCCCATGCTTAGCCCACGGGATATGAGTATCTTGCAAGCACACCACATCCGACTGCAGAGCCCGTAATTCTCTAGAAACCCTCTGCCTTTTATTGTAGTTATTTAAGCTGCACACATTCAGTGTGCATACTCGGAGACCTAAGTTTGCCATATTTTCCAAATTGCCTGCATTGCCATGTCAAGAAACAATAAGAAATAGAGGAACCAAAAAACGCCCTGGCCAAACATCATTTTCATTTTTATAAACAAATCTTTGCTGCCGTGTAGCTTCCTTTTTCTTGCCTTTTGACCCCTACTATAACCCTCCGGACCCCCCTCCCCCCCTTCCCTCACCACGCTCCCACCCCCACCACCACCCCCACCACCTCGAGGCTTTAGGGCTAACAGCCCTCGCGATGACATGCTCCTTGCACACAATGTGCCCCCCCACACTCGTAAGCCCCCTCCCAATCCCAAAGCCAAGGGGACCTTAAAGCTAATATATTAGCCAAAGAAAAAAAGAAAGAAACATGAATCAGATTCACTTAACGAAGCATACAACCTGCTAAAAAATGCATGAACAATAATCATCAGAGCGGGGTCATACCGTAAAATTATTCCCCCCCCCCCATTCAGGCTCCTTTTAGTGTATGCAAATATTCTTTTGCCAAATTTTCTGCGGTAAAGTACCGAGTGTTCCCCTTATAAACAATTTTAAGCTTAGCTGGTTGTAGTAGAAATGCCTGAGCCCCCTTTAGCTGAAACGGTGCAATAAGTTGTCGTAATTGCCACCGCCTCTCTACAGTTTGGTGATAATAATCAGGCCTAACAAAAAATTCGACCCCCTTTCCAGTACTTTTCCTATCGGGGCGGGCCAGCTCAGAGACAGCTTCCCGTGCCAGGAAGTTGCTAAGTGATATAAGAATGGCGCTGGGCTTAGCTGACTCCACCCCCTGGCCTGGCCGAGTCCGAATAGAGAAAGGGAATCGATGGGCTCTCTGCACTTCTCTCTGCCAGTCCCATTGAGTCAAATTTGGAAATGCCTCAGAGAACAGCTCAATAATAAACTTCCGAGGGTCCTGGCCGTCAATTGCCTCGGGAATTTGAAGAACTCTCAGATTGTTCCGCCGGGCCCTGTTCTCCAAGTCAGCAAGTTTCCATAATACATCATCTTTTCCAGCACTCAAGGCCTTATTCATTGTCTTCTGTGATGCTAATTCATCTTCCAACTGCGATATGCGCGATTCTGCCTCAGTAATTCTTACGGTAAACTCCGAACAAGTTTTACCGATCCGGCGCACTGAATTTTGCTATTTGCGGCAGACATTCTGTGTCCTTAGGCTCTCGGTTTGTGTCTCCTCCCTGTGGGTCATAATTGTTCTGTATATGAGACTCAAAGATACATCTTCCATTGACTCTGATGCTCCTTGGATTACTAGGGAATCAGTTTCAACCACAGAGTGGGGGGTTGGCCTACATACGGATGCCGGGGAGTAAGCATATAGGGACCCTTCAGTCCAAACCTTTTTCTTTAGCATAGTCTGTGGGCTATCTTCCGATGATTCACCGCCCATATCCTCTGCGTGTAATGAACTGTAGTCAGTCATTTCATCATCCTTTTACTCCATACCTAAGACCTTTTGCCTGCGTCTATCACCTCCAGGTAAATCTGAATGGCCCGAATGGTCTGATAGTGAAAATAACTTTTCTACAAGATCGACTAATTCAGCCTCCTTCTCTGATGGCTCTATACGGACAAAGTCTATACCCGTAGGGGCCCCACTTGAATTAGTACCTTTAGCCATACTATCAGCCAAACAGTTATCCTCCATTTGAGCCTCAGAGCTTCCAATTGAGTCATTAGCATCTAGGGGGTCCCGATCTCCTTTACCTAGCCCAAAAGTGTTGCCTCCGTGGACCTTAAGACCCACTGCTGAGCTGTCAATTTGTTGAATCCCGATTATCCCCCTCAATTCTTCAAGTCCAACAGGTTGCATAGCCCCCTCTTCGCACGGTGCCTCTTGTCTAATGTCTATAGTCTCCCCTTTCTTCACTCCCTTCCCTGTTGCAAATAGTTGTGGAATCGTACCTTTAACTCGGTTCCCCGCTTCCGCAGTATTAAAAGTGCCTCCACTTTCAGCCTTACTGCCTTTACCGCTGCTTTTGGCCAGTTTTTTACAAGTCGATAGTTCCATCACTTTCTCTAGACCGCCATTAATCCCTATACAAGTATCCGCAACAGTAGCAGTGGCAGAGGTAGCAGAAGAACCGGAAGCCACAGCAACATCCAGATCGAGTGGAGCCCTGGTTTTTCCTCTACCGCCTTTGGGAGGCATTTTCCGTGAGCTGCCGAGGGGCATAGAGTTCCAACCAGCCAAGGCTCCGATATCCCAGCTGCCAGCAGAGGTCACCGAGCGTATTCCTGCTTGATTCGGAGTCCAGGCGCGTCCTCTTGCGGCAGCTCCTAGACCAGTAACAACGTATCCAGTATGTATCTTCCTGAAGAAATGCAAAGCCGCCGTGAGGAGATGTACCATGCCGCTTCCCGCTGTCACGTCGAGTTTAGAGATCGGTTTTCAGTCTCTCGCACTCAGAGCATAAAAGTAAGCATTTCTTCGGTTAGCTTTCGCTCATAATGCGCACAAATATATTGACATGGGCTCCAGGTGCGGGAGGTCTGGAGCAGCCGGCTCAAGCGTCTGAGCCGGCGATCGCCATCTTGCCTCTCAGGGGTCTTGCTCTTCTGGTGCCGGGGGGACTTGCGGGTGGGCGTCTCGGTCTGACTGCACGTGGGGGAGGGTGTCCAGGTGTGAGGGGCACTCCCTTCTGTGTGTGGGGACTTCCTCTTCCCCTTGTAATCTGGATCTGCAGGGTAAGTGGGGAAGAGGCCATGGTCACAGAAGAAGAGCTTCTGGGGGGATGGGGTTGCAGGTGAGGCAAGGGAAGGGGGCTGGGAGGGAGAGGTCTCGGAGGACTGTGGAGTGGTTGTGGATGACTGTGTGTGTGTCAGCAAACCAGCCCCTGTGAGTGTGGAATCAGTCCCCTGCGCTTGCTCGTGTGCACGTCTAGACCTTGCTTTTGGGGTTTCTGTGCTTGGGACAGGTAGGGTGCTAGGAATCGTGGGTGGTGCAGGGGTCAGAGGGGTGCAGGACTGTTGGAGGAGGGACACTGCTTCCGTCAGGGAGGAGGCCACGGACTGATTGGTCCTCTGTAGGGCAGACATGCCAGAGGAAATTCCCTCCATGAATGACACCAGTTGTGTCAACAGACCTGTGTGTGCATGGAGGGCCTTCAGCATCAACGTCTGCCCTACATGGATCTGTCGAAGTAAGTCCACAGACTCCTCACTCAGGGCAGCAGGGGACACAAGGGCAGTACCTGGCACGAAGGAGACATGCTCACGCACACGGGAGCCCACAGGGACCTTTGGGATGGGAGCCGATGGGAGGGGGGTGGTGGTGGTGGTGGTGGTGGTGGGGTGGGGACAGCCTCACTAGCTGGGGTTTGGTGGCTGCTGACACCCGCCTCCACAAGGGAGTCATCCTCAGAGCTGTTGTAGCCCTCAGCTGGGGGGGATGGTGCTGACGACTCCTCTGTGTGGCTCAACTCGCCCTCCGTGCCACTGGGTCCACCCGACTCCTCTCCTTCTGTCCCTGTAAGGCTCTGTTACTCCTCCTGGTCCGTGGAGCTGTCCCCTCCTGTGGCCGTGGATGTATCTGGATAGGAATAGGAAGTAACAGAACAACATCAGTCACCTGCACCGACTGCACACACCACAGTGAGTACATCACATCACAGGGCAAGACCTGGCATCATCAGCTGAACACAGCTCAAAGTGACAACACTGTTTAGGATAAGATAATTGTCATTCTCAACATCAACCATGGCACACATATCCCTCCTTGACTTTCACACATATGTCCGTTGCATGTTGGATGCTAACACCCCAATGTGCCAACATGCACCACCCACACATCAGTTGTACATGCAAGTGAACATGTAGGAGTATGTCACTATACACACAGCACATCTCTTGCTACTGACTCAGTACAAGGGATGGGCAGAGACTCATTCCACATGCTTGTGATGCATGCCAGCAACACACACTATGATGTACTCCGGTCCTGATGGTCAATGCCACAATGTGGTGCACTGTGCACACTTGAACACAATGCAGGTTCACTCATAGCAAGTTAAATGCCATGGCACTGGTATGCCCTGAAAGTCAGTCAACACTGTGTCCTGTCACAGGGGCAGGGCATCCAGACAACAACAATATGCACTGACTCACAATCCTAGCTCTGGGGTAAAGCAAACTCAGCAGAGGACCGGCGCACTTGCCCATCCCATGCAAACAACATATGCAGGACCCAGAATACCCCACATCATGCAAATCAGACATATGAGTGTCAGCAAACACAAATCCATGTACATTAACACATCACAGTCTGCCATGCAAGTAACCCAGCTGCATGAAGGACACAGTTGCATACACCATTGTGTGCTGTCAGATGATCACACACCTATATGTCACACAGGTCTTGTCTCTCACAGTCACATCCCAGATGTCATACTGACCCTCTGAATCATGGACACCCCAGTTGTACGTAGCAACAAGCCACACCCTGATGACACAGAGGCAGACACCTGAGGGCACATGTCACTGAGCACAACCTGCAATTTCATACACAGGAGTGGGATTACAGAGTGTTTGTAAATTCCCTTGAGGGGGCATGGCTGGCCAGGACTAAGTGGAACAGTGTTTGGCCCTGGACAGTAGTCAGGTGGCTAAGCAAGTGAGACATACTTGCTATACATACTCCTGAGGCCCCTAAATTGGAGTCCCCTGCTGCATGGGTTTCTTTGGAATACCCCAGCCACATGATGCGAGTCAGACCAGCAATTGGTACACATCTCAAGGGCACACACAGATCACATGTCAGATCTCAGGCATTGTGTAAACAATTGACCCACCCATGAAACACACAAAAGAGTCACGGGAACTGATGCTGACCGGTACTTGAAGCATAGCTGACTACAGGGACACAGTGCCCTGGTGACACAAGCAACAGATCGGAGGGGCCACACCTATGGAACAGATGAGGAGGGTGCATCACACAAATGAGGGACGTGAGTTTGGGACTGCAAGAGCTACGTAACGTGGAAGTGTGAGCAGGACAAAAGACCGCTATTTGCATGTCAGACATAGTACACAGATCAGACATGGATTCACCCCCTTCCTGCTGCTGTCTGGCCTTCAGCTGCCTATCCAGGTCCGGGAAGACCACCGCCAGGATCCTGAGCATGTGGGGAGTCAGGGTCCGGTGTCCACCCCGCCTGCGTGGAGGTGACAGCTTCAACTGGACTCTAGCTACCTTCCGGGTCCAGCCCCGAAGGTCCTGCCACCTCTTCTGGCAGTTGCGGATCCGGCGCTTATAGACCCCCACGGAATTAACAGCCCGGGCGATGGTCAGCCAGATCTCCTGCTTCTGGTGGGTATCAACCTGTGAGGAGGACAAAGTGAAAAGTACATTAACACACATGCCCCAGATTGCTGCAGCACACATTCGGATAGATATGTCATCATCACAAAGGGAAATAAATTACACAGGGATTGCAAAAGCACATGCATGTCTGACATGTTAACAATGCCTGGATAGTTTGAGCTTGCAATAATGCACTTTAGCAGCAGGAATACTATTCATTGCATGTACCTACACATGTTGGGGGATGAAAGCAGTCATTGAGACTGCTTGCCACTGGTGTACACACTGCTAGTACTGCTAGTCAGACAACATGCATAATTAGGAAGGCAGTGGACTGCACACTCACCTGATCCCCTGGTTTCCCATAGAGCTTTCTGTACTCTGGAAGGAGCCCGTCCAGCAGGGCCTGGTTCTCCTCCTCAGTGAAGGCTGGGGCCCTCTCCAGAGTACGTGCCATAGCAGGAGCCAGGGGATGCAGAGACAGCAGCAGTGGTAGCAGGGATGTGGTCCAGTAGCATGTAGTGCAGGCAAGTGAGCTCCCTGGGAGCTAGCCAGCCTTATATATGTGCTGCAGAGGCAGACTCTGTGCCATGTGTCCCAAGTGATAGGTCCAACACGGTTGCATTCTATGAATCTGGCCAATCCATTTAAAAATACGACTCGTACACGCCTTCGCATCATTCAAATCTTCACCTTCATGGAACACTTGAAATTGCAACATTGTTGTAGGCATCCAACTGAATTTCCAGTGCACAACTTGTACAACTTTTGAATCCGCATCCGTCTCCATGACAGTCCAGAGCCAATGGGTGCGCACGGCTCGTTCAACTGACTGTACAATGCGTATTTTGAATGTACACATGCACCCGTCTCCATATGATTCAATGGCCAAGGCGTACGCCTGTCTCCGACCATGCCTGTCCGACGCGTATGCATGATAGTCACCCGCGTCGGACCTCATTGCATTCAATGACAAAGCGTACGTATGGCTCGGACATGACCCGTGCAATGCGTACGCATTGTCACCCGCTTCAGACCTCATTTAATTCAATGACAAAGCGTACGCACGGCTCGGACATGACCCGTGCAATGCGTACGCATTGTCACCCGTGTCGGACCTCATTGCATTCAATGACAAAGTGTACGCAGGGCTCAGACATGACCCGTGCAATGCGTACGCATTGTCACCAGAGTCGGACCTCATTAGTGTGACTATTATACGAATGCAACACACATATACTGGCCATGGACACCTGCGCACACCTGCCACAGTATAGCATTGGCCACACAGTGTTCCATGGCATGTAAGGTTGCATTCCCTGGGTGTTTGGGGGGGCCACAGCAGTTTTTTGGGCTGGCACTGTATGCAGCCACTCCCAGGCTGTGCACGTGTACATGGGGGCAGAATCCTTTGTGTGTTGTCCACATTACCACAGTGATGTGCAATTGTACATAAATGGGCATGAGTCCAGGCCACTGTGTCAGGTTGGATATGTTTAGGATATGTCACATACACCCTGAGTCCTGGGGGTGATGGCATGTATGTCACAGTGAGACCTGTAGCCACAATACTGATGTGCACCCACAGTCTGTGTGCATGTTGTGTCTCAGATGTGTCTGATCACATGTTACCAATGGGTGACAGTCTCCACATCCATGTGGTATATGCATCAACCTTGATGGGGTGTGTGTCTAAGAGACGTACATGTAGGGCCGGCAGGAACAACAGTGGCCGCTACCTGTGGGACTTACGCTTGCCTTGTGGTGTGTACGTGCTACACCATGTCCATTGCTGTGTTGATGTGGCAATACAGGGAGCCTGAGTTTCTACATGGCAAAGATCTGTGATGCCTGGTAGACATGAGGCCTCAATTGTCACTGGGGTGTGTTTTTTTAACGTTGCAGCAGCACATAGGTTGGGTGACACAGCCAGATGATTGACCATTGCACTACATGGGACTCATATGGACATGTGGAATTGAGATGTGAGGTGGTGGTCTTGTAGGTGACATATGTGTCCATGCCCAACAGCACACACCTCAGTACATTGTGTAATGTCATGAACTAGCATGTGATAGTGAGCGTGGTCATGGCCACATGGGTGGATGTACTGACAATCTTCCTTTGTGCATCTCTGTACTGCAGGGCTCTAGCTGTCCATCGTCCGTTCCTAGACCTTGCAACCATGCAGGAACGTGACTGCATCAGACGGTACCGCTTCACAAGGCCACTGATTGAGGAGTTGGCGGAGCAGTTGGCACCACATCTGCTACCTGGCCGGACATACCCTACAGCACTGACCCCAGAGGTGAAAGTGATGGCAGCCCTGCACTTCTTTGCGACCGGTACCTTCCAGTACACTGTGGCTACTGCTGGTGGTATGTCGCAAACAATGTTTAGTCGGGTGCTACGCGATGTCTTGGAGGAGATGTTGCAATTCCTCGACCTGTATATCAAATTCCCAAGCCCAGATGAACTCCCTGAAATGAAGGATGCCTTTTAAACACTGGGGAGGATGCCGAACGTCATCGGATCTATTGATGGGACACATGTTGCCCTGATACCACCACAGGCACATGAGCAGGCATACCGGAATAGGAAGCACTACCATTCGATCAATGCTCTGGTGGTCTGTCTTGCTGACATGTCGATCACACATGTGTGTGCACGGTTCCCTGGTTCGGCGCACGATGCCTTCATTATGAGGAGTAGTCGCATTGCAACGCTGATGTCACAGATGCCAGCTCAGTGTGCCTGGCTTGTCGGTGTGTACTGACTGTTTCTCATTGTGTGTGTTTGTCACTGTTGTATTCCGCACTCCTACAAAACTCAGCTACTTGTTCATTTTTGTGTGTGTGTAGGTGACTCCGGATACCCCAACATGCCGTGGTTGCTGACACCCCTCAGGAACCCAGTGACACCAGCCGAGCTGCGCTACAATGAGGCACATGGTCGGAGCAGGAGGGTGATTGAGTAGACATTCGGCCTCCTGAAAAGCCGCTTTCGCTGCCTGGACAAGACTGGCTGTGCCCTCCCATATGAGCCTGCAAAGGTGTGCAAAATAATCCTTGTCTGCTGCATGCTACACAACATGGCGGTGCGGAAGGAGGTGCCTCTCATCCAGGATGACGATGACGATGACCAACCTCCGGCACCTGTGGAGGATCCCAGCCTGGGCCAAGATGCCAGTGATGATGAAGATAATGGTGACGTCCGCTCCCAGCTCATCAACAACTTCTTCACCTGAATGTGAGTTTTCAGGGTTGTTCTGTGAATTTATGGAGGTAGCCTGGAATGTGTTGAGCCAGCTCTGTTGCTGTCTGAGTGTGTCTGTGTGCCACTTGACTGGATACGTGCTGTGATGTGTCCATTCAGGTGGTGTGTACTCCACAATAGGGTAGTACTGCTAACTAGTGTTTGTGTAGGTTTTTTGCAACATGGTTTGTGCATGTGTATTGCATTTCTCTCCTGTTCTTATGTGCTTTTGACTGTATCTTGTCTGTCCTTCCCAGCGTCCTTTGCCTGTTGTGTGGTCAACACTGACCCCCAACACCCAGAAGCCAACACCAGTGTGAAAGTTGACAATTCCCATCAACTGATGTGCCACACATCCCTGGACTTCTATTCTCCAACACATTGTGAGCGTGTGTCCACTGTTACGTAGTATTACCGTGCAACTAGTGTGGAATAAACGTGTTGCTGATGTGTAATGAACCTGTGCTACGCTTTGTTATGTGCGTTGTCTGTCTTCCCACATCTGAGTGACATCTGCTTACCTCACCTGTGGACTTGTTACCACTCACTGGGCTTGGTGTTGTGTCTGTGCATGCCACTGTGTTTCAGGTCAACATCATTGTGTGTGATGAGTAACATGGCCATGGTGAGTATGTTTTATGTTGCCATAGTGGTGTGTGTCCCTCACATGTGTCACATCCCCATGTCTCTCCTTACGTTGGTCACATTGTTACAGTATTTGGCATGCACTGTGTTGTGTAGCAGATCGACATCTCCCTGAACATGACAAGTTTGAGGCAAGTATGGTGTACTGGTGAATTTATTTACAAACATGTGTGAGGGAAGTGCACAGGATGGTGGGTGCTGTACTGTGGTTTGGGAATCCAAAGTTCACATTGGAGTTGGAAGTGCTGGTAGATGAAATGTCCAGAGTAAAGTCCACAGTCATCTGATACATTGGCCCAACATGAACCCTCCATGTCATGTGGGCGAGTTGTGTGCGATTGGACAAGGTGAACGGGTTGCGCACAAAGAACATTGTCCAGAACAGGTTTGGAGGCCCTGGGGGATGTGCTGGGACATCTGCCTCTCACATGTCCTTCTTCGGACGAACCCTCTTCTTCCGGGGGGGGGGGATCCTCATGTGTAGGCCTCTGCGGTGCAGGGGACTCTCCGCCAGAGTCCTCCTTCCTACCTGTGGCGCTGGCAGATGGTGTTGCGACAGATGTTGTGGGCACACAGGGGGGTGTGGACAGGTTGGTGTTGATCTGGTGGAGGCATTGTAGTATGTCATGATGCACCGCAGTGATGTCATCCCACTTGGCCTCTATGCAGGCATGGTGGGTGACCCGCTCGTGTTGCA
Organism: Triturus cristatus; assembly: GCF_964204655.1. Taxonomy (NCBI): domain Eukaryota; kingdom Metazoa; phylum Chordata; class Amphibia; order Caudata; family Salamandridae; genus Triturus; species Triturus cristatus. The sequence goes on from NC_140586.1 coordinate 13,843,079, forward strand.
TGTCCTTGAGGATCCCCACTAACTGGCCAAATCCTCCAGTGCTATCCTGGTACGCATCTAAGATACGTGCCAGTTGGGGGTCATCATGCAGTCCAGACCCCTCTGCAAGGCGTGCCCTGTGCCTCCCACCCCTCCCAGCACCCCTCTCCACACGGGCAGGACCAGCGGCGGTACGCACAGGTGACACAGGGACACCTTGGGTGGTGTTGTTGGTGGTGTTGGCTGTAGCTTCCGGGGGATCCTGTGTCCCTGTGCTGTGGGTGTTGATTGTCCTTGGTCTGTCCATGTTGGCGGGGGTGCCCTGACGGTGTCCAGATGCTGGAGGCGTGGGTACAGGGGGGCAGATGTTGATGCTGCTGGTGCTGCATGATGGCTCACACCGGAGGGGCCAGGTTGGTCGTCGTCATCCGAAGAGGACAGTGAGAGAGTCAGACCAGAGAGCTCAGTGTCCACCAGAGTCTGGGATTGGGTATCCTCGTCATTTGGTGCTGGGTGCCCAGCACCACCTGTGTTTGGAAGAGACACACAATGTGATTTATGTTTCTACATGCATCGTTGGTTCATGACATTTTCTACTTTTCAAACAGATGCCTGCCTGTACACTGCTTTTTTCCAGCTTGTCACAGACAGAGTTTGATATTGTTGTTGGCCATTTCCCAGCATGGCCTTGTGCTCCCCACAACAGAGCCCCGTGTCAGACATCTTGTCAGTCCCTTCCCACTCCCTGTGAGGCGAGTATGGTTCAGTTTGGTCTTGCTGGGCCATGTGGGTGGGTGTAGGTTGTCTGTGACTGCGAGTCCCATCATACTCTTGGCTACACCCCCTACCCAGCATGCCCATACTTCCTCCCTCTTGACTCTGCTTCCCTGTGAGGGGGTGTGACAGCAATGGCAAGATGGCTGACTGTGAAGTCCTGATGTTTGTTGTTGGCCATTTCCCAGCATGGCCCTGTGCTCCCCACAACAGAGCCCAGTGTCAGACATCTTGTCAGTCCCTACCCACTCCCTGTGAGGCGAGTATGGTTCAGTTTGATCTTGCTGGGCCATGTGGGTGGGTGTAGGTTGTCTGTGACTGCGAGTCCCATCATACTCTTGGCCACACCCCCCTTCCCAGCATGCCCATGCTTCCTCCCTCTTGACTCTGCTTCCCTGTGAGGGGGTGTGACAGCAATGGCAAGATGGCTGACTGTGAAATCCTGGTGTTTGTTTGGCTACAAGTCCCAGCATGGCCCTGTGCTCCCCACAACAGAGCCCAGTGTCAGACATATTGTCAGTCCCTTCCCACACCCAGTGAGGCGAGTATGGTTCAGTTTGCTCTTGCAGGGCCATGTGGGTGGGTGTAGGTTGTCTGTGACTGCGACTCCCATCATACTCTTAGCTACACCCCCCTTCCCAGCATGCCCATGCTTCCTCCCTCTTGACACTGCTTCCCTGTGAGGGGTGTGACAGCAATGGAAGGATGGCTGACTGTGAAATCCTGGTGTTTGTTTGGCTACAAGTCCCAAGTGAGTTCCTGTGCTTCACACAGCAGCACGCAGTACGGGGTATATTTTGCTGATATTTCAATGAGGTGTGTGTCAATGCATTGTACCCAGTGAGTTGTGTGGAGTTTGTGTTAGGGGGGTGTCTCCCCATGCTGAGTAGTATGGTCAGGGCTGTCAGTCCTCCTTCCCATCATGAAACGTGCTTCCATTGTAGGGCGTGCAAGTTGTCTTTCAGGATGTCAATCAGTGGTGTCCTGCTTCTGATTTGCACACAAGCCCTAGTAGGGTCTTGTGCTCCCCACAGCAGGACCCAGTGTCAGCCATCTTGTCAGTCATTTTCCACTCCCTGTAATGTGGGCATGTTTCAGAGGGGTCTTGATGGGCCAATCGGGAGAGTGTGCATTATCTGTGACTACAGGCCCCATCATGCTTTTGGATACACTCACTTCACCTGCATCCCCACTATTCCTTCCTGACAGTCAGCTGCACTGTGAGGTGGTGTGTTTGTGGTGGCAAACTGTCTGGCAGGGTCTATTTGGCCTAGAGCCACTGGCTTGCTCTATTTGTTTGTAGGTTGGTGCATGTCATGACACAGTCCCCAGTCACTATGAGATGGCAGGTATTGTGTGTGTCTGACTGGCATACACATCTTGGGCTGATTATCTATTGGTTAGTGCAACTTTGTTTGGGGTGCATGGTTTCACTGTCCCCTTGCCACACAATCTTGGGTATGTTGTTTGTGTACTCACCAGGCTCTGGGATGTGTGCTAGGCCATGGACGCTCTCTGGTGGTAGGATGTCCCGCACCTTCTCCTCCCAGATCCTGAAGTAGACTGGTTTGGCAGGAGGGTCACCACGGGTGCACTGACTCAGTGCGTGATCTTTTTCGATGAGTTTCTTGACCCTCCTGCGCACGTCATACCACCTGTTCTGGATGTCGTCCTTTGTGCACCTTGCTGGTGCTTGTGCGTTAACCTTGTCCACAATCCTCGCCCACATCTTGATTTTCTGTGAGATGGGGGTCCTTTGTACCAATGTACCAAACAAATGTGGCTCTACTCTGATGATCTCGTCTACCAGCACTTCTAAATCACTATCTGTGAACTTTGGATTCTTCTTTGGAGGCATTTGTGATGGGTGGTGGTGGTGAGTGATGTGTGTGTGAGGATGCAAGTGATGGTGGGTTGGTGTTGGTTTTGTTGGACCCGGCCTCGTGGCGTGGTCCTTACCCCCGTGGATTGTGCCCGTTCCCCGCCCCGGCCTTCACGGGCCACCCTTCCGAACTGCACCGAGACCCCTCATCCCGAGCCGCACGAGGTCGCATACCCCTCGTGGCTCCACCATCTTGTTGGCATCCACGTGACTCTGTGCACCAGCCGGCGCGACCCCGCTCAACCCGGCCTCGGCCCCAGCGAAGCCCCGACATCGAGGCACCAAGAACTGGCCAGGGGGTGCCGCAGGAACCATTCACCGCCCCCGGTGGAGGACAGTATCGATGAGACCCCCAACTGTCCTCCCATCCCTAGGTGTGATCGCCCTGCAACTCTCTTTGGCCTGGCGCCTCTCCTGCTGGGCGTCTGGCCACCTCCACCCGGCCTCTCCGCCCCCCCCGGGCGCCAGGGTCCGGACATCAAAGGGCTCCGGACCTATATCTGGGGCGACCCCGCCACAGATCAGGAGTTGTATCCCGGAGTCGAGAGCCCTGCTGATTGAATCGCGGCTGACCCTACGGAGAAGAACTCCTGTTGGAACTATCAAGAGCCCTGCAGACTGCGTCGCGGCTCCTTCTTGTGAACACTTTGAAGCCCCCCCCCCCGGAACATCGGGGCCCTGCTGACGCTGTCGCGGCCCAACCTCGCTGAAACCTCCCTCGGAGCCCTGCTGACGACGTCGCGGCTCGAGCTGAGCAGAAACCACCTTGAGAGCCCTGCTGACCTGATCGCGGCTCCCCACGAACTGAACGCCAGAGCCCTGCTGATGCCGTCGCGGCTCGACCCCTCCGAGATCCGCAGGTCCTCCAGCTTGAGGATAAGAACTGGGCCCCAGGTACCCTCGTACCGAGCTCCTGCCAAAGACTGTCCCGCTACCCCTACCCTTCCAAAGAGACACTGAGACTTTTGGTGGATCCCTCGATCCCTTTCGTGTAAATATTGATCTCGTAACCTTTAAATACTGATAAAGAATTGCTCATCTTGAGACAACCTCCTTGAGTCCTGTGTGGTGGTGTTACTGTGCTAGTACGTGATAGGAGAAGGATCTCTCAGGAGGCTTCTCGGCAGCGCTCGGCTACTTCGTGCAGTGTGAGGGCCCCCCTTGGTGGTCTCGCCGACTCCTCGGGGTCCGCCTTCCAACATTTGGTGGCCAGCGACGGGATCCGAGCCGAACGCAGTACGTACCAGCCAGTGCCCACTAGCTACCCACCCAAGCGAACAATAATCATGAGCAGCCAGGAAAACAACGCGACCATGGAGTTCCAGCCCGAACGGTTGGAGGAATATACGCACAAAGAATTAAAACAGTTCTGCAAGGACAAAGGCATTGCAACCACCGGCCTAGGTACCAAAGAGGAGATGCAGAAAGCTCTGAGGACCTGGCTGGAGGCCGAGGCAGGCCACTCCCAAGAAGAAGGTCCCTTGCCCCTGACTGAGGCCACATCTACCGCACTGACTCCGGCAACCGGAGGAAGAAAGAGCCTAGAACCCGGCCTCTCCGAAGAAGAAATACGAGAGCGGGAGAAGGTCCGGAACCACGAACTAGAGCTCGCACGACTGCGGCTGGACGGCGAACTCCAGCTGGCGGAAAAGAAACTGGCCCTAGAGCAGCTACGGCTTCAAGAGGAGATAGAAGAGAAGAGACGGCACCGAGAGTTGGAGGAAAAAAAACTGACCCTTGAGCACGAACGAAGTCTCAAAGAGCTCGAAATCAAGGCCAAAAACGGGGGGACCAACACCCCCAGTACTAGAGACACCCTACCGCCTGCCGAGGCCAAGGTACATATCCTGAAAGAGGTCGTCAAGGAGTACTATAAGAACGACGACATCCAACAATGGTTCAAGGCCTACGAGGTGGCCATGACCTCTCATCGGGTGCCCCGAAAGGACTGGGGCGCCGGCCTGTGGGGGCGGTTCCTGAGTGAGGGTCGAGACACACTGCTCCAGCTGCCGGAGGAGGTGATGACCTCCTACGATCACATGAAGGAGGCCCTACTCACCCGCTACGGGCTAACCGCGGAAATGTACCGCCAGCGGTTCAGAGACTGCAAAAAAATCCCGGGTACCACCTGGGTGGAATATGTGGACTTTTTCAGCCGGGCCCTAGAAGGGTGGATCAAGGGTAGCAAAGTCACCACCTACGGGCAGCTGGTCGACCTCATCGTGTGGGAACATCTCTCCAACAATTGCTTCGTGGAGCTGAGGCAACACCTCCTCGACAGCAAGATGACCGACCCACGAAAACTCGCCGTCGAGGCCGATCGATGGGTCAACTCCCGGGTCCCCCGGAACTCAATGGGGGAGTACCAGAGGAACCCCACCGGACCCCCCACCAACGCGGTGGAGGGGGAGGGCCGAACAGGAACCGGGACCTCCCCGCCGGGGCCCCCAGGAGCCCCCCTCGAGGGCCACCGCAGCAACAACTCTCCCCGAGCCTAGCCCGAAGGGGGGCGACCCCGGCCAGACCCGGACCACGGCCACCAGTAACATGCTACGGCTGCCAACAAACCGGACACTATGCCAGCGACCCGGTCTGCCCCCTGAACCGAAGAAACGGGGCCGGCGGGCCCCCGCCCCGACAGCTGGCAGCCGCCGCCCTGGGAGAGGGAGAAGAGGAAGAAGAAACCCTCGACCGAGGGACCACCGAATGGGAGCCGGCAGCCATGTCCCTGGTCTGCCTGGGTAGCCGAGAAATGGTGCCCTGCACCCCCATCCCAAGCAACACCCAGAAGTACAGGCAGCAGGTCACCGTCAATGGACAACGGGCCGAAGCCCTTCGTGACACCGGCGCCAGTATCACCGCTGTCCGCTGCCACCTGGTGACCCCCGAACAGATCCTACCCAATGTGCTGTGCCCCGTCCGGACGGCCGACAACAGCGAAAGCCTGTGCCAGATGGCCCTGGTCCCCTTCGAGTGGGGAGGGGTGACCGGCCTGCTAAAGGTGACGGTCCGCGATGACGCCCCCGTAGACTGCCTCCTGGGGAACGACTTGGAGAGTTCCCCCTGGGCTCAAGTAGAGCGACGAGAGCACCTCCGAATGCTGGGACTATCCGACTGGGCCTGCGCCATCACCCGGTCCATGACCGCCCGGGCCCCCCGCTCGTCCTCGGCCCCCGGTGCCACCCAGCCCGAGGGGCTCGCACCACCCCCCACCGGCGGCGAGGGGGAAGCGGACACCGACCCTGGACCTAGTGAATCCTCCCCCGAGGAGATTGCTTCCCCGTGCGCCCTACCAGAACTGGCACAATGGCGACACGAAGGGGGCCCCACCCGGGAGCAGTTCCAGCAAGAGCAGCAGTCCTGTCCCACTCTCGAAGGGGTCCGACAACAAGCGTCCGCACAAACCAACGGGGACCAGACCGGCACCCACTGGGTCTACTGGGCCGAGGGCCTGTTATACAGTGAACAAAAAGTGGCAGAACTCGGGGCCAGCCGAGTGTTGGTGGTCCCCCTCCGCTTCCGGGAGTTCCTGCTCAACCTGGCACATGACGTGCCCCTCGCCGGACACTTGGGGCAAGACAAAACTTACAGCCGTCTGGTGACCCACTTCTACTGGCCCCGGATGCGGAGAGACGTGGACAACCACTGCCGGTCCTGCCAGACCTGCCAAGCCAGCGGGAAGACGGGGGGTCGGGTCAAGGCCCCCCTCCAGCTCTTTCCAGCCGTCAGCACCCCGTTCGAACGGGTCGGAATCGATATCGTGGGGCCCCTGGACCCCCAGACCGCCCTGGGCCACCGCTTCATCCTGGTCCTCGTGGACCACGCCACCAGGTACCCGGAGGCGGTCCCGCTAAGAACTATAACGGCCCCCGTGGTAGGCCGGGCCTTGATGGGGATCTTCTCCCGAGTGGGATTTCCCCGCGAAGTGGTGAGCGACAGGGGCACGAACTTTATTTCCAAATACATGCGGTCCCTGTGGCAGCAGTGCGGGGTCACGTACAAATTCACAACCCCCTATCACCCTCAGGGGAATGGACTGGTTGAGCGGTTCAACAGAACCTTAAAGGGAATGATCCAGGGCCTGGAAGAGCCCCTCAGGCGGAGATGGGATGTCCTGCTGCCGTGCCTCCTGTTTGCCTATCGGGAGGTCCCGCAGAAGTCCCTGGGGTTCAGCCCGTTTGAACTATTGTACGGACATCCGGTCCGCGGACCGCTCAGCCTGGTCAAGGAGGGCTGGGAGACGAAGCTCCAAGGCGCCCCTCCTGACGTCTACCGATACCTCCTGACCCTCCGAAACCAGACCCGCAAGTTCCGCGCCATGGCCGAAGCCAACCTCGAGGCTAGCCAGGAGGACATGAAGTGGTGGTACGATCGGAACTCCTCTACCATCGAATTTGAGCCAGGCCAGAGAGTCTGGGTCATGGCCCCGGTTGAACCCGGCGCCCTCCAGGACAAGTGGACCGGGCCCTTCAAGGTAGTGGAGAAGAAAAGCCCCGTCACCTACCTAGTCAATCTGGAGTCCCCCCGGAACCCCCTCCGGGTTCTACATGCTAACAGGCTCAAACCCCACTTTGCCCGGACCGAACTGAGCCTGCTACTGGCGACCGACGAGGGGGGCGAGGACGACTCCGAGCCCCTGCCCGACCTCTTGCAGTCCAACGTCCATGACGGATCCATCAAAGGTGTCCAACTCGCCTCTTCCCTGACCCCGGAACAGCGTGACGACTGTCAACAACTGCTGCAGGACTACGCAGCCCTCTTCTCCCTCACCCCGGGGGTGACCCACTGGTGCGTCCACGACGTCGACACCGGGGAGAGCCCCCCCATGCGACACAGAGCCTACAGGGTACCCGACCGAGTGCGGGCATGCATCCAGGCCGAAGTAGCAAAGATGCTGGCCCTGGGGGTCATCGAACCCTCCGACAGCCCGTGGGCCAGTCCTGTCGTCCTGGTACCAAAGGCCGCAGCCCCCGGCCACCCCCCGGAGTTACGATTCTGCGTAGACTACCGAGCCCTGAATGCGGTGACCAAGACGGACGCCCATCCTATACCCCGGGCCGACGAACTCATCGACCGCTTAGGGGCCGCCCGCTACCTGAGCACGCTGGACCTCACCGCCGGGTACTGGCAGATCCAGCTCACCCCCGGCGCCCAAGAAAGATCTGCCTTTTCTACCCCGGATGGGCATTACCACTTTCGGGTGATGCCCTTCGGAATGAAGAACGCCCCGGCCACTTTCCAAAGACTTGTAAACAAGGTCTTGGCCGGGCTCGAGGCCTTCAGCGCGGCCTACCTACATGACATTGCCGTGTACAGCAACCACTGGGCGGAGCACCTCCTTCACCTCAAAGCCGTCCTGGCCGCCCTCCAGCGGGCCGGGCTCACGATCAAGGCCAGCAAATGCCAGATCGGCCACGGATCCGTGACCTACCTGGGCCATCAAGTGGGAAGCGGGCAGGTGGCCCCTCTCCAGCCAAAAATCGAGGCCATCCAGGCCTGGGAACCCCCCACTACCCAGACAGCTGTCCGGGCCTTCCTGGGTCTCACCGGATACTACCGGCGGTTCATCCGGGACTATGGGAGCATTGTTGGCCCCCTCACAGAGCTCACGTCCAAGAAGCAGCCCAAGAGGGTGCACTGGACACCCCGCTGCCAAGCAGCCTTCGAAACCCTCAAGACAGCGATGTGTACTGCCCCTGTGCTGCAGGCCCCTGACTACAATAAGGAGTTCGTGGTGCAGACGGACGCCTCCGAGTATGGGATCGGGGCCGTCCTGTCCCAGGCCGATGAAAAGGGGCTCGACCGACCAGTGGCCTTCATCAGCCGACGGCTACTGCCCCGGGAGCAGCGATGGAGCACCATCGAGCGTGAAGCCTTCGCTGTAGTGTGGGCCCTTAAGAAACTCCGGCCCTATCTCTTCGGTACCCACTTCCGGGTCCAGACCGACCACCGGCCCCTGCGGTGGTTAATGCAAATATGGGGCGAGAACCCCAAGCTGCTGCGGTGGTCCATCTCGCTGCAAGGGATGGACTTTGATGTTGAACACCGGCCCGGCAATGACCACGCCCACGCCGACGGCCTGTCCCGCTTCTTCCGCCTTGACGAGGAGAATCCCCAAGGAGATGGGTGACTCTCCATGCCTTCGGCTGGGGGGGCGCCTGTTGGACCCGGCCTCGTGGCGTGGTCCTTACCCCCGTGGATTGTGCCCGTTCCCCGCCCCGGCCTTCATGGGCCACCCTTCCGAACTGCACCGAGACCCCTCATCCCGAGCCGCAATCTTGTTGGCATCCACGTGACTCTGTGCACCAGCCGGCGCAACCCCGCTCAACCCGGCCTCGGCCCCAGCGAAGCCCCGACATCGAGGCACCAAGAACTGGTCAGGGGGTGCCGCAGGAACCATTCACCGCCCCCGGCGGAGGACAGTATCGATGAGACCCCCAACTGTCCTCCCATCCCTAGGTGTGATCGCCCTGCAACTCTCTTTGGCCTGGCGCCTCTCCTGCTGGGCGTCTGGCCACCTCCACCCGGCCTCTCCGCCCCCCCCGGGCGCCAGGGTCCGGACATCAAAGGGCTCCGGACCTATATCTGGGGCGACCCCGCCACAGATCGGGAGTTGTATCCCGGAGTCGAGAGCCCTGCTGATTGAATCGCGGCTGACCCTACGGAGAAGAACTCTTGTTGGAACTATCACGAGCCCTGCAGACTGCGTCGCGGCTCCTTCTTGTGAACACTTTGAAGCCCCCCCCCCCGGAACATCGGGGCCCTGCTGACGCTGTCGCGGCCCAACCTCGCTGAAACCTCCCTCGGAGCCCTGCTGACGACGTCGCGGCTCGAGCTGAGCAGAAACCACCTTGAGAGCCCTGCTGACCTGATCGCGGCTCCCCACGAACTGAACGCCAGAGCCCTGCTGACGCCGTCGTGGCTCGACCCCTCCGAGATCCGCAGGTCCTCCAGCTTGAGGATAAGAACTGGGCCCCAGGTACCCTCGTACCGAGCTCCTGCCAAAGACTGTCCCGCTACCCCTACCCTTCCAAAGAGACACTGAGACTTTTGGTGGATCCCTCGATCCCTTTCGTGTAAATATTGATCTCGTAACCTTTAAATACTGATAAAGAATTGCTCATCTTGAGACAACCTCCTTGAGTCCTGTGTGGTGGTGTTACTGTGCTAGTACGTGATAGGAGAAGGATCTCTCAGGAGGCTTCTCGGCAGCGCTCGGCTACTTCGTGCAGTGTGAGGGCCCCCCTTGGTGGTCTCGCCGACTCCTCGGGGTCCGCCTTCCAACAGTTTTGCTGTATGTATGTGTGTGTGCTTTTGTATGAGGTGCTGATGGTGTATTAGTTGTGTGATGGGTGAGTTGTGAGTGTGTCTGTGGTTGCTGTGTACTGGTGTTTGCTGCTGGCTGTGTCTCCTGTTTGCAAGGGATGATGGTAGTGATTGTAGTCCTTTATATAGTTTTTTTTTGTGGTATTTATTGGCTTTGTCATTGCTTGTTTGGTCCTTTGTTTGTCTTTTTTCCTTTGTGTTTTGTAGGCATGAAGGAGATGTTCATCTGACGGAAACGGACGCTGCTGTTGTCTCGTGCGGGCTTCTCCGCCTCGTTCACGCTGCCTGTCTTCTGTGTTTGGTATGCGTCGTTCGCGGCGGTCTCTATTGCTTGTGTGCCGGGTTGTCTCTGCGTGTCGGTCGTGCGGCTTGGTCTCCGTGCAAGTCGGTCTGGTTTTACACGCATTGCATCGTACTGCACTAATCGTACTGCGCTAATCGTACATCGCGGGTACGGGTCGGTCGGGTTCATTCCGGGTTCGTGTCGGTCGGTGAAAATCGCATCGGTTTTCTGGCCGGATCACTATTTTCCCTACGGCTCGGTCGTATGGCTTGCATTCCGTACGTGTCGGTTGTAATTCACACGCATTGCATTGTACTGCACGGGTCGTACGGCGCTGGTCCGTGTCGGTCGGTATTCGGTCCGGGTCCGTGTTGGTCGGTTTGTTTTGCGGCCGGAATTGGAATCGGCCCCTATGTGTATTGTGCCATATAGAGTTGCCTGTTAGTTGCTCGAGGGAGTGGAAGAAGGGGTTGGCAACTTATGGGGTAGGTTGATGAAGTAGTACAGAAGGCATGGTAGCATCACCATTTTTGTGAGGTCTATTCAGCCCATCACAGAAAGCGGTAGGTTCTGCCAAAACAACACCTGTGCATGCAAAGAGGACACGGCACCAATAAGATTTCCATCCATGAGGTCTGTTGGGGTATGAGAAATTCATATGCCCTGTTAGCAGTATGTGGTGGGCTGCCATGCCAGAAGGGCACCACTGATCTGAAAGACAAGATCAGGTGTTGCAGCAGAGAATGGGAATGGGCAGGATTTTTCTCAGTTAACCCTAAGACCAGATACATCTGTAAACCTATTGAGTGTATACACTATGGTATCATGGATATCTTGGAGATTTAGGAGTATGCAAGCTTCATGGAACGATACAGAATGGGGACCATCACTGAGAGGTATACCCCATTGTTGGCCCTGTTCCCTGAGGATGTGGGTCAGTGGCTCCATTGCTAACATGTATAGTAGTGGGGACAGTGGGCATCCCTGGCTGGTACCTCTGTGAATCAATTTCAGGTCAGATATGAGGTGACCTGCTTATAACCTGGCTGAGGGGCTAGTGTAAAGAAGCATGACCAAATGGATAAAGCGATTCCCCAGGCCATACTGAGTGAGCACCTCCAATAGGTAGGACCACTACAGGGAGTTGAAGGCCTTTTCAAGATCTAGTACCAGGTATCCAGCATGCGGCCATGGAGTGGGACCATACTCTAGTACACTGAAGAACCACCTTGACCATTTTGTGCCTGTTTTTGTCATAAGTGGCCAGTGTTCATGAAAGCAAGTATTTAAAGTCAATAAAATTACCCCGGAGTCAATCATGACTTAAACTTCTTGTCTTCCTAATTCAGGTTTAACAATTTCAGCCTTTAGAATTAAATGGGGCACTGCAGTTTGTAATCTATTTGTGCTGTTTTGTTCAGGAGACCTTGTTGTTCTTCTCACAGCATACTCCTGATTCCACTGCAGGAACGGTAGTTTACAGACCCCTTTTTGATAGACTTAAACCTAGTAGGATATTCTCTTATAAAATGGCCTTTTTTTCCACACTATAAACATAAATAGTTTTTTTTATGGTTATTTAATTTTTCCTTGGAGATGGGCACCCTAACTCCTCCAATTTCCAAGGACTCTGAACCTTCAATCGTAGGGCTAGGATTATTTCAATAGAACATTTTAGTATCAATCGTCTTTTTTTACTCCTAAGCTCTGCCAACCTATAATCTAGTCATAAGGTAAGATAAATTAACTCTGCACATGTATAAGACTGTGGTTCAATTTGTGCCAATAGGTCTTTAACCGGTTTGGTGCCAAGGACCGCATGTCCTCAGCACACAACCGCATAATCCCTCTGCTGAAAACAGCGGAGGGATTTCCTTTTTTTTGGGCCTCGGGATGTGGGAAAGAGCTTCCCTAACCTCCTGAGGCATTTTTTTGCAATGTAATGACTATCAAGCACATGGCGCGGTGCCTTCATTGCATTGAAACTGAAACTGCTATGAGCCTCAGTTTCGGTGCTTTGGTGCTCGTGGGGCTATTTCAGCCCCGAGCACTGACTCACACAGGAGATGTACCGTTGGAAAGGGTTTGATCTCCCCTTTCCAATGGTACCCCTTCCTAATGGGTTCCTGCTTGGAAATCGCCGCAGGAGGGCGATCCCCAAACAAGGATCCACCCATGAGCTACCAGGAAGGGGGAGCAGCCCCTTGGGCAAGGGCTTTATCTCCCCTATAATAATTTGGACATAGTCAGTCTTTCTGCCACCCCCAATCTGACCCCCGGGTGGGGCTGAAAGCATACTAGACACCGGGGATTTTTTTTAATGCTTAGGGGTGTTGACTGCCCTAAATGGGCACTATAATGCCCTCACACCTCCTAAAAAATAGCAACAGTCTTACTGCCACCTCTGGGATGGAGATGGGGCAATAGCCCCCGATATTTCTCCCGGGGAGCAAAAACCCCACTAGGCACCAGGGATGCTTTTTTTTGTGTTTACAAAAGAGGGGTGTGGCCTGCCCGCAATTTGCATACCAATGCCACCAACACAAAAGAAATAATCTTTCTGCTGCCTCGGAGGCAGGTGGGGGTTATTACCCCTGATCTATCCCCCAGGGGTGCAGAAAAGCCACAAGATACCATTGATTTTTTTTCAATACTTGGGGATGGGGCTGCTCACAATGGGCATGCCAATGCCCCAAGCCCCAAAATGAAAGAGACAGTCTTTCTTCCACCCTGGGCGGCAGATGGGTGTTATTACCCCTGATCTGACCCCCAGAGGGGCAGAAAGCCCAAAAGACACTATTGATTTTATTAATATTTAGGGATGGGGTGTACCCTAAATGGGATCTATAATGCCCCCACCCCTTCTAAAAATTTGCAACAGTCTTTCGTCCCCCATGGGGTAGAGATGGGGTCAATAGCCCCTGATCTGCCCCCTGGCGGCAGAAAGCCCACTAGGCACCAGGGATGATAGTTTTGTTTTATAAAAGTTGGGTGAGGGCTGTCCACAATGGGCATTGCCAATGCCTCAACCCCCAAAACAAAAGGGACTGTCTTTCTGCTCCCCCTCGGGGCAGATGGGTGTTAATACCCCAATCTGTCCCCCAGGTGGAGCAGAAACCCCATTAAACACTAGGGATTTTTTTTCTTTCTAAAAGAGGGGCGAGGGCTGCCCATAATGGCGAAGCCAATGACCCCTCCCCCAAAAATATAGCCACAGCCTTTATGTCCCCCTATGGGGGTGCAGAAAGCCCACTAGGCACCAGAGATATGTTTATGGGCATGTCAGGGAGCAGTCCCTTGGGCACTTTTTGAGTGCTTCTGTCCCCCTTTCAGGGCAGATCAGTGACCTTTTTAGGCACATCTGCTCCCAAGGGGGGCAGAAAACCACTAAACCCTAGCAAACGTTTATGTGTGTGTGTCAACTAGTGTTCAGCTGACGGTCTGTGTTTACTGGCATTTGGCTATCTGTGTATGAACCTGTATTCTGCTGGTAGTGTGTGTGGGCTTGTGCTTAGCTGGCAGTGTGTGTGGACTGATACGAAATACAGTGGTTCTGTCGGGTATGACCAAACAATTGCTTTGTTTTGTGTTATGAATGAATCAAAAAAGAACCTAAGTACATTAATCAGATAGAAGAAAGCAAAACTAATCCTAAGAATAATTAAATTAACAGGACCACATAAAGCAATGACAGTGTACAAATCACAATAAAATCAGATTTGTAGGGTGGCAGAATGTTCTTTATATATAAATTGCCTCATTTATATCAACACCCATAACATTCTTTTTTTGTAAAGTATGGCTACCAAAGTTATAAAGATTAAAGTGAATTGGTGAATCAGTGACAAAGTGACACAGGTGACACAATTAGTGTACAATATATACAAAGTGAATACAAAAGTTTTTATATACAGAATAAAAGTCGGCCAGTATTTGAAAGAGCACAATGACCCAGTTTCCACGGAAAATTCAGATTCTATAAGAAAACTAGTCTTGAACTGGTCCTAGGTACTGTCGACGTTTCAACCCTATATATGCGATCTTAAATCGTCATGCGGGTCTTCATCAGGACTTAAATTTTGACAATGGCAACCTAGCCGTTGGTCTAGGATGGCCTAGTGTTCATATTTAGTGGGTCCGATGCATTCATCCAGCGGAGTTTCTTAAAGTTGACTTGTAAGCTACAATACTTAGTAGAGCGAATGGTAGCCGTCAAATCCAATTTGAAACAGGAGTTATTAGAAGATTCTAACTGCGTTTTCGGTGAGAGCAAAAACTTTCTTCCGAGCGGTCTTGATTCCCGCTTCTGTACCACCTTTCGTTACTGTGTGAAACCCGACAGAACCACTGTATTTCGTATCATTTATACCCAGGTTCTGAGGGACACAGGGTCGCCCCATTGTTTACATAATATAGTGTGTGTGGACTAGCACATGTCTGGCAGTGTGCATGGACTATCGCTTTGCTGGTGGTAGGCATGGATGGCACTTGGCTGGCGGTGTAGCTTGCGTGAATCCTTCAGCATTTTATTACCCAGAATCCCCTGCAAACCTCAAATTTAAATAACAATTCACACTTTCCTCACCTTTCTGCGTGGAAAATTTGTCAGATCACAGCGCTGGCTTAAATTTCCCATTACCCAGCATTTCCCTCAGTCTCCTGAAATAAAATGATACCTCACTTGTGTGGGTGCCCAAAAGAGAGAACCTAAACACTGAGGGGCAACCAAAGTGAGTCCAAAAGGCAAGATTTTTTCATTCATTTTAGGCTGCCACTGCTTTGAACACCCACACAAATAAGGTATCCTTTTTATTGGGACATAAAAAGGAATGCTGGGTGGCGTGAAATTTGTGCTGGTGTGGCAATCTCACAACCTTGCAAAAACCAAAGGAAATGATGGACGGAGTGTTGAACATTGCAAGCACTCACCCCCAGTCAACTGATCTGGGTTTAATCCATCACCGTTCTTTAGCCCACTCTGCCACCCCAGTTCAGACATGGCCATATGCAAATCAGTCTGACCCTGTGCCTCATGGGAACAGTCCAGACCGAACTGGCAAGCCATGTCTTCCCTGGACCGGAATCAAGCTTCCTAGGACCGGTTTCTGGCATTTCAGCCATCTTCAGCCAGGCTTGCTTGAATCCAGTGGCAAAGTGAGCAAGGGACTCACGTCTGAGCATACCCTGCCAAACTTATGGCGAACAAAGCAAAAACCAAAGGAAATGATAGACGGAGTGTTGAACATTGCAAGCACTCACCCCCAGTCAACTGATCTGGGTTTAATCCATCACCGTTCTTTAGCCCACTCTGCCACCCCAGTTCAGACATGGCCATATGCAAATCAGTCTGACCCTGTGCCTCATGGGAACAGTCCAGACCGAACTGGCAAGCCATGTCTTCCCTGGACCGGAATCAAGCTTCCTTGGACCGGTTTCTGGCATTTCAGCCGTCTTCAGCCAGGCTTGCTTGAATCCAGTGGCAAAGTGAGCAAGGGACTCACGTCTGAGCATACCCAGCCAACTTATGGCGAACAAAGCAAAAACCAAAGGAAATGATGGACGGAGTGTTGAACATTGCAAGCACTCACAACCTTGCCACATAGAAATGTGAGGAAAATTTGACTTTTTAGCTAAATTTGAAAACATTGGGAGATCCACACACGCCACAAATTCCCTGGACTCCCCTGGGTGTCTAGTTTTCAGAAATGTCTAGGTTTGGTAAGTTTCCTTAAATGGCAGCCGAGCCCCAGACCAAAAACCAGCTGCCATTTATCTATAACAAAACAAACTATTTTTGCTAGGGAGGCACCTGCGTTTTGGGTCCATCTAGAAAAACCTACCAAACCCAGACATTTCTGAAAAGTGGACATCCGGGGGAGTCCAGGGAGGTTTGGCTTGCATGGATACCCCAGCGAATTTTTACCCAGAATCACCTGCAAACCTCAATTTTAGCTAAACAAAAATCACATTTTCCTCACAGTTCTGTGTGGGAAACTTGTGCCATCCCAGGGCCTGCTCAAATTTCCTACCACCCAGCATTTCCACAGGTCTCCCGATAAAAGTGGCACCTCACTTGTGTGGTTGGGCCAAGTGCATGTGACAGGGAAGGACCCATAACGTATTTCGGAGGCATCAAAATTATCGATCACAAAACAGCCTGGCTTTACAAGGGGGTCACCTGTGTTTTTAGTTCCGGGCTTGGTGGGCATTTAGGGAAACCTACCAAACCCGACATTTGTGAAAACTAGATACCTGAGATACCTGAGGGAGTTCAGGGAGGTATGGTTTGCAAGGATCCTCCAACATTTTCTTACACAGAATCACCTCAAACCTCAATTTAGCTAATGAAATCCCATTTTCCTCATGTTTCTGTGTAGGAAAGTTGTGGGATCCACGGGGAGACAAAAATTTCCTATGATCCAGCTGTCCTCCTGGTCTCCCGATAAAAATAGTATCTCAATTGTGTGGGTGGGCCAAGTACCCGCAAATGGAATGGGGCACCTGTGTTTTTGGTCCCGGACTAGGCGGCCATTTAGGGAAATTACTAAACCAAACATTTCTGAAAACTAGACACCTGGGGGATTTAAGGGAGGTGTGGCTTAAATGGATTCCCCAATGTTTTCTTACCCAGAATCCCCTACAAATCTAAAATTTAGCTAAAAATATAAAAAAATTCTCACATTTTAGGCTGGGATCATCGTGCCAGCACAAATTTCCTACCACCCAGCGTTCCCCTCGGTCTCCCAACTAAAATTATACCTCACTTGTGTGGGTGGGCCAAGGGCCTGCGACTGGGAAGGGCCAAAAACATAGAGATTGAGGGGATAGTACATGATTCTGCATTGGACACCCAAACAAGTGAGGTATCATTTTTATCGGGAGACCAAGGGGAACGCTGGATGGTAGGCAATTTGTGCTGGTGGGGGGATCCTGGACAGAAATATAAGACAAAAGGGATTATTTTAGCGAAATTTGAGGTTTGCAGAGGATTCTGGGTAGGAAAATGTAGGGGATCCACGTAAGTCACAACTCCCTGGCCTCCCTAGGGTGTCTAATTTTGAGAAATGTCAGGGTTTGGTAGGTTTACCTAGATGGCCGCCTAGCCTGGGACCAAAAATGCAGGTGCACCTCTAGCAAAACCATGTTGTTTTGTGATAAAAAATATTGATGTCTCCACAATACGTTTTGGGCCCTTCCCACCCACTCAAGTGAGGAACCATTTTTATCAGGAGATTTGGGGAAATTCTGGGTGGTTGGAAATTCGTGTCAGCCTGGTATTCCCACAACTTTCCCACACAGAAATGTGAGGAAAATGTGGTTTCATTAAGCTAAATTTGAGGTTTGCAGGGGATTCTGGGTAGGAAAACATTAGAGGATCCACGCAATCTGCACCTTCCTGGACTCTCCTGTGTGTCTAGGTTTCAGAAATGTCTGGATCTGGTATGTTTCCTGAGATGGCCGTCAAGCTTGGGACCAAAAGCGCAGGATACTCCTTTGCAAAACCAGGTTGTTTCTTGAAAAATAATTTGGATGTCTCCACTATAGTTTTTGGGCCATTTCCTGTTTCAAGGACTAGGCCTACCCATACAAGTGAGGTACGATTTTCATCAGCAGACTTGAGAGAATGCTGGGTGGGTGGAAGTTTGTGGCTCCCCACAGATTCCAGAACTTTCTATTAAGGGTGGGTGGAGCTCGGGGAGTTGCACTATGCAGAATGTTGTGGACTTGTAAAAATAACGTGGAATTCTGCAGAATTTTGTGAGCCAGCAAAGTTTCTCTACACACCCACCCCTGAGCACAATACATCCTCTTCAATGATCCGACGCCCCCCAACCACACAGGATGTAGCCCACCCCTTCCCGGAAAGGAAGAAAAAACAAGCAGCCTTCTTTCCCTGTAGCATCCCTGACTCACCACCATTAATAGCCTTTTGGTGCTGGTGGCCTCTGTGGAAACCTCCAAGGTCCTCTTCTTGGAGTTGGGGGCTCAGAGTCCATGTGCGAGGGCTGCTGTTGCTGGTGGGGCTGCCACCAGAAGAAGTGAAGAATCTGTTCTGAATGATGCATGGAACCTCCTGCCATCATCTTCTTTAGAATTCAGTTAGGGAACGATGGGAGGAAGAGCCCTGTAAGCAGTAAAGGGATGTGGCTGGAGTTTGCTGACTGCAGGTGCAGGTAGTGCATCCATCACAAGTGTCTGGGAGAGAGCACTTGCCTGCAGTTCTCCAGAGCAGGGCAGAACTCCAGGGTCCGAGGGCCCATCTATACCTCCTGACTGCTGTGCCAACAGCACAAGCACTGGTGAGGGCAGCCACCTTGAGGGCCGCTGGGCCACTGTGCAACACTGCATGGCAAACGGGGAGGAGTAGAGCTGATGTCAGGCCAAGCCCTCCGTTGCTCCATACCTCAGGCTCTGCAATGGCTCCATTGCACAGCACCACAGCAGCCGAACCAGCAGCCTCCACTTCAACCTCCTTGCTCATGCTTACGTCCACGTCAGCTCAGCCCCCATGTTGCTTAGTCCTGCATCTAATGCACATGAGCAGTAGTAGGACTCCAGCTGCTCTGTTTTTGCACTATCTGGGCATACTCTTGTGAATGGTTTGTAGTTTATTTATTAACTGTACAGTTAATTAAAATCATTACAGTAAAAAGCAATCAACTTATTAAAGCTAAAACAATGATAAAACATCAGTTTGTAGTAAATAATTGTTTTTTGAAAAAAGGGATACCCCTCCCCAGTTCCACCACGATCAGCCTTCCCCAGGGTTTGTGATCATGGACGAGTGGTCTTATTCACAATCCAGATTCCCACATTGTTCTGTGAAAATAGGGAGCATTACAAAGCTGTGACTCGTTCCCCTTGACCTCTAATCAGTTATCCTATAAGGCGCTATCCCGGATGGGGTACTGGAAGTGCGAAAAGGTGTCAGTGATTAATAAAGACCCCCTTAACTATCTTCTGCTGGATTTACAGTGCTCTTTTCCGGAGTTTTATTGCATTCGTTAGCCGTTTTTAAGGCAGTCCTGATGTAATGGATAAATTTTGCCTGTCTTGCCAGGGTCGTCATGCTGGAAGTAGAAAAGCACATGGCTAACGCTTCACTGCAAGATTTTATTCCGTTGGTGGTACAAATCAGGTGCAGTAGTCGCCGACGTTTGTTGATGAGATTGGGGCAACAGCATAGGAGGTGCAGCCATGATTCCCTCTTGTGGAGGCACAGTCTACATACAGTTTGTGGCTTCCCCCATTGGGGCCCATGCAGGGTTGAAATCCGCAATTCCTAGAGTGATTAATCTCATAGACAGAATTTTACTTCGGGCCAATGGAGGGAGAGCTTCGCTTAGGTAAGGCTGAGCTTTGCCTGCCGTATAAGAGCTATTCAGCTGATCTAAGTGTGAACTTGAACGGGGAGATTTGCGGTCGAGATCAAATGAGGTTTCACACACTTGTTTGTTTATGGCTCTTTTCCAAGCATTCAGGAGAATTTCTGGCCGCGATATGCTCTCTTTCACTATCTTCAATGTTTCGATCGCTTTTTCAAGGCTGGTGTGCCAGGTCATGCATGACTCTTCAAAAATAGATCTCAGTTTGTGTTTCAGTGTGTTAGCTGTGTCCCTTAAAATCCTAAGATAGAGCTTTATAATCTTCCCCTGGCACATCAAGTCCGGCATCGCCACGCCTAGTTCCAGCCTTAGCCGTGCTTTCCTTGCTGACCTCGGAATTTGAAGCACTGTTTTTTATGCTTTACATTGTGCTGAATTGAGGCAGGCGTGCTGTGACCCGGGGAAGGCCAGGTGGCCATAGCTTATTGCTGGTAGAATTTTCGCTTTTAAAACTTTCAGTATTGGACTGTCAGTCGGACTGATCAAGTGGTGGCTTAATTGCTTTAGTAGGTGTGTGACTTTATTAGCCTTGATGCTCTGATGTTTCAAGTGGGCGTTCGCCATAGCTCGTTCCGTTAGTCAAACCCCTAGGTAATTGTATGACCCCACCCTCTGAATTTGCAAATTGCCCATTTGCCATTGTGCTTTCTTTTTCAGGTGGAAAGTCCCAAAAATAACAACCTTGGTCTTTCCTTGATTTACTGTCAAGTTGTTGATGTTGTTGAAGCGATTTAGTGCATTTAGGGCTCTTTGTAGGCCCACCTTTGTGTGGTCCAATATGGCTGTGTCATCGGCGTATTGGAGCACCGGAAGCCTCATGTGTCCTAGTCTTTGTGCTACTAGGCAAGCTCCTTTTAGGGCATCTCCCAGATCCGCCGTGTGTAGGTTAAAAAGGATAGGTGCCAGCACACCGCCTTTCCTCAGCCCGTTCTCCGTAGTTATTTTAGGGGACACTGTGCTGGCTCTGGTTTTAACCCGTAACCAAGTGTCTTCATATAGTGATCGTATTGCCTTCAGTAGGTTTGGTGGAATGCCCCAGTTTTCTAGCTTCCACCATAGTCTTCTACGAACAACTTTATCGAAGACTGCTATAATCCACGAAGCAGCAGAATAGTGGAGGGTGGTTCTTCAGGGTTGCCTGGGCTGATAAGTATGCTTGTGCCAGTATATTGTCCATGGTCGATGCCTGTGACCTAAAGCCAGTCTGGTAAAAGGGTATGATGCTATTCTCTTCCACCAACGTCTCCAAGTCCTTTAGTAGTAGGTGGGCATAGGCCTTGGCTTCGAGGTCAAGTAGGGCGATGAGCCTATAATTTGATGGCTTTGAACGGTCTCCTTTTTTGAAAATAGGGACCAAGATGGATCCCCTCCAATAATTGGGGCTGACGGTGTACAGTATGTTTCCACCGGAGTTCTGTTACCCACAGACCAGTTGCATTGGCTAGCGATCATATCTCCTGTCTTGGTGTTTGGTTGCCGGTCTCGGCCCACTCCACCACTGGCCCCTTCTGTGCTATCTTTGTATGAGGGGGCAATTGCATAGAGCTGCTTAACATGGATCAGCCAGTCCTTTTCTGCTACTCCGTTCTCTCTTGAGATTCCTCCACTACTCAGCTGGTTTATATGTCTCCACAGTTGCGCTGGGTTCTTCTGCTTAATCAGGGAGAAGACTTCGAGCCATTCCCTTTCCATGGTGGCATTTTTATGTTCCCATATTTTCTACCTTAGTACTGCCCTCAATGAAGCAACCGACGGTCCCTCTGATGTTCCGCCCCCTCTTTTCTTTTTTGCGAGGGCCTTACGCAGGAGCCGTTTGCAATCTTGTATGTCTTTGTTTGGTCCTGTGCTGCCACATCCTGGTTGCCCTTTGGGCCTGGGTGGTTGTTGCTGGGAGTTCCAGAGCTTTGTTTGAAGGGCCTCGACTGTATCTTCCAAGTCCTTTATGGGTGAGAGCGACAAAGACAGACTGCCTTCCTGTTTCTCATCCAGCCACGTTTGAAGCGTGTTGCCTATCTTGTCCGACCATTTGATACTCCTCAAGACACCTTGCTTTTCATCCCCTCTTGACACACTGGTGGCTTGGTGGCAGAGAGCTGACTGAACTGTCATCTGAAAGACCGCTCTCAAAGGCCTGTGATCGCTTTCCGTCCTATCTTCAACTTCAAAGTCATCCAATCTGGCCGCCATTGATTCGCTGGCCATGGTGTAGTCAATTCTTGAGATGTTTCTGAAGGTAGGGAGAGGATCCCATGATTTTGAGTGGGCTTTTTTCAGTGCAAGAGTTGAGATCAGCTTGTGGTTGTTGAGGAATTTGGACAAGTGTGCTGCCCTGCCCGATCCCGGGGGCGGGTGGGGCAGGGGGCAGGGGTTTGGTTGTACCCAGATCCTTCAGGTTAAAGTCCCCCGCTAGGATAACCTGATGAGATTTGTATTTACACAAGAAGTCTTCTAGTTTCCCCAACAATCCCTCCAACTTCGCTTTCATGCTGAACTACGCCGGATTGATGTAACAGTTAATTATTAGAAGGGGCTTGGATGTGAGTTAAGGTTCAGACCTCTGATGTGTAGAGCTTGCAATACGGGTGAGTTTAAATTGATAACTGTAGCTTCAAAAGGCACTTTCGTGCTTTATAATGACAGATAGACCGCTGGACGGGCGGCTAAATAGATTCTTTTTTGTAGCTGGAGTAAAGTGTTCATTGTACCCTGCCAGTGGAGTGCTGGACAAGGCCCAGGTCTCTTGGAGACAGAGTATGTCGCCAGTTTCCAGAAACTGCTTCAGATGTTCATTTCCACTGATTTTACTAATCCCTGCTATATTCCAGGAGATGAAAGTTAATAGCTGTTTGTGGAATGCTCTTCGCCTGGCCACTCCCCTGACTGACTGGGTTTCTCTGCAGTTAGGAATACTGGTGACCCCCACTTGGGATTCTGGTAAGTTTGAAGAAAAGGGGCCTGCACGAATGTCCCAATGGTTCTTTTGGGATGCGATCCTGATGCCCATTGGGACCCTGGAGGCTCTCCGAGTTTTGCCCGGAGAGCCCAAACTGTTTGTCCCATGCAGGATCGACCAAGGGGCCTTTCCCCTGTTATCCATTGCCAAAACATGTGGGTATTTTCTGTGCGGCAACGTCTGGACATCGATGCCCCACTCGGCAAGTTGTGTAGAGTTGTTCACAAAGCTTATTTTATTTTTATGTGATTTAAACCCATCACTGTTGAGTCGCCGTGTGTGTCCTCCTTCATGCTCAGGAATTTCACCCATACTATTTCACCTGTTTGTATCGGTTCTAAGGTGGCCAGATGTTTGAAGAGGCTGAGTATATTGCTCCTGTTCAAGATGTTGTGCTGTCCCGTACTGTGATACGTTGGGGTGAGGATTGCCTCTTGGTCCACTATTGGTGATCCCCGGGTTAGGGCCGCTTTGACCCTTTATGGGGCGGCACTGCCAAAATTGATCCTGAGCATTGGCTTCCTTGTTTGGTCATAGAATGTCCTGCTTGGGGCTGCTTATTGTCGCCTTGCGCACTCCCAGCGCCTGGCTCTTGTCCGAGTTCTAGTTGAAGTGGAGCTAGATCCATCGGTTGCAGCGCTATTGTGGCCGTCGCTGATTGGGGGCTTGCCTCACGAGATGACACGCTTATTCTGGTTGTTGAAACATTGCCAATAGGCTGGTTCTTCGCGGTTGAAGTGCTCTGTGACATTGAATGTTCTTCAGCCGGAGGATGAGCAGCCGGGGGAACCTTTTTGCCCCAGTTTTTAGCAATAAAAATTGGGTAGGGCTGAGATGGATTAGTGACCCCTTGCGGGGGTGGAAGGTTGCTCTTCATCAGTTGCAGTTGTCTTCCTCTTGTCTTTGTTTTTTTCAGTTGTTTCTTCAACTTCTTTTTTGCTCGCCTTGATAGAGTAAAATCTTGTGCGGCAGTTGTGCTAAGGGTATGTTCCTGCGGGTCTGGTGCCAGGGCATCGCTCCCCCCACTGCACCCAAGGTTTATGCTAGATGTACCTTGAGCTATTTTAGAGCAGCCCTGTTCGACCGGAGTCTTCGATTCCGATCACGGTCGAGGTCCTGCTGGCTGACTTGCCTCCTGGTGATTGCAGTTAGTCAAAGTCCTATCATCTGCATTGATTGTGCTCGATGCCTCCCTGCGTCCTTTGGCTATCTCTTCTATGTCCGTTAGGACCTCGGGGAGGGAGGCCAATTTCTCCATGAGGATTGAGCAGCAGCAGGAGCAGTCCCCAGGTTGGAGACCAGGTACTGGGAGAATCTGTTGTCTAATTCCTCCACCCTGGAGCTTATATTGACTAGACGGGATGCAATGGCTTGTAGGAGGTCTATTTGGACTTCTATTTTGGATGACTGCCACAAAAGAGCTTTATTGGTGGTACAGTTTGTCTCGGTCGGGGGAGATTTCTCCAAATTCGCATCTGTGCTGACATTGCAGAGTTTGTGGTCTACTTTTGAATTGATGCCCGAAGGGGGTGTTAATGGCAGCAGCAGATTTGGGGTTAATTCTAAAGTTCTTTCAATCTTTCGGCCAAGATAATGGAGGAATGAAGCTGTAAGGTCTCCTCCCGCAGGGGAATCTAGTCCCTCGGTAACTGAGTGGGACCACGGCCTTTTGGATTTCACTTCAGTCTCTGGGTGTCTGAACTGTGGGCTTAAAACTGATGAATTTGAACTTTCGGCCCTGCAGTTGTAACATCCTTGATTAGAACTGTTTCGTGGAACTTAGTGAGTGTGGCGTCTCACCCTGTGTCTAAGATTTGATGAGGGGTTTGACACATGGCTAGACCATTAAGCTGCATTGGGTCGGGTTGCCCTCGGGCTGCACCCGCCATTTCCTTCTGTTTCCTGGATTCCTCCCTGGGGGGGTAGACCCTCCCTGCATATCCGGGTATGCTCGGGGATTGATCGGCCCAGCCCTTTGGGACTACTGTCTTGGGCCAGGCTCAAGCCGTCAGAAAGTGCGCCATGGGTTGTCCCATGGTCAAAGTTGGGTCCTTTTTCCTGAAAAACTGCCTTATCGAGCCCCTTTGTGCGGCGTCTTGTGATGTTTCCTTTGGGATATCTGTGAGTGATTTATTCCTTGTAATCCTTGTGATCCCTTTGTTGGGGGAGAGAGTTTTGACAGTTTCCTCCGGGTCGTGTGCGTTCAGCCTTTTATTTTGGGTCCCATTTGCTAGGTGAAACACTGAGGGTGCTCCTCCTGCTGCTTGCTCCAAGTGGTTCGCTTACAGCTCTTACCGGTCTGCACACCAACGAATACTATGGGGGCGAATGCTCCTTCCATTGATGCTGGGGTATTGCCAGAGTGCTGGGAGAGGGGGATCTTTAAAAGGGCCTTGACATGACTGTGGTTATGCACAATGATCCCCCAGTAAATCATTGTCCCAGGCCGTATGCGGTGAGTGAAAAGGCGGGGAATGGAGGCAAGGAGGCAGGCAACAGATGAATCTGTGGGGCAGCGGGGATGATGGTGGGAGGCAGTGCTCGCAGGGTGGATCAAAACTGCACCTAGCTCTGTGGGCTACCAGGGTACCCCTCACCATAGCCTAGTAGCGACCTCGCTCACCTGAGCCCCGTTCCAAGCACTCCCTCTGGTAAAGTTGAGATTAGGGCAGCACAGTCTCCCGGGAATCCGCCGCGCTCAGCTGCTTCTCAGCCGTACTTTAGCACTCTCGGCTGCTCATTTATCCATGGGTCAACCATCGACCGGCGCCGTGTGGGACCCCCTTCACCCAGGGCTCGATGTTAGGTCTGGTCGGCCCGCTCCTCAATACCGCGGGGGCGGGTATTCTATTCAGCGATTCAACAAGCCGGTGACACCTGGCTTTGGCAAAATGTGTGGGAGCCGCGGGAGGCCGGGAAACCGCGGAAGGCAGCAGGCCGGGGAACCGCGAGGCAGCAAGGCAGCAAGGCAGCTGTACGGCGTCCTCCTTGCATTGCAAAAATTTTGCGGGAGCCGCGGGGCCGTAACCACGGGAGGCAGCAGGCAGGGGACCAGGCCGGGAAACAGCGACGCAGCTATGTGGCATCCTCCTCGTACTGAAACTGTCTTTTGGCATTTGGCGGTCAAGCCTCTTGTGAATAGAATCTCCCCTTCTGGCATGTGCAGTGCTACGATACTGTGGCCGCGTTCTCTTCTTACCACTTGGGGGCCGTTAATCTATGCTACGCTGCATATGCATTTGCCAAACTCCGCCCTCCAAGCAGAGTGCGGAGTGACACAAACTCTGTAAACTCTGCCGGAGGAGCAGGGTTTACCACCCACCCTTACTTTCCATCACAGAAATGTGAGGAAAATGGGTTTTCTTTTCTTACAAAGTTTGAGGTTTGCAAGAGATCCTGGGTAAGAGAACCCGGGGCGAGACACACAAGTCACCCAATCCTGGATTCCCCTTGGTCCTAGTTTTAAAACATTTACAGATTTGCTAGGTTTCCCGAGGTGCCGGCTGAAGTAGGGCTCAAAATCCACAGCTAGGCACATCGAAAAAAGGGTTCGTTTTTACTGGAAAAATGTGATGTGTCCACGTTGCATTTTGGGCAGTTTACTGTCCCGGCAACCAGGCCTACCCACACAAGTGAGGTACCATTTTTATTGGGAGACCTGGGGGAATGTTTGGTGTATGGAAGTTTGTGGTTTTCCACAGATTCCAGAACTTTCCATCACAGAAATGTGAGATTTGCAAGGGATTCTGGGTAACAGAAGCTGGTGAGAGCCTCACAAATCACCCTATTCTGGGATACCCTGGGTGTCTAGATTTATAAAATGTACAGGTTTGCTAGTTTTCCCTAGGTGCTGGCTGAGCTAGGGACCAAAATCCACAGCTAGGTACTTTGCAAATAAGGGGTCAGTTTTCTGTAGAAATATTTGATGGGTCCAAGTTGCGTATTGGGCCGTTTCCTGTTGTGGGCATAGGCCTACCCACACAAGTGGGGTACCATTTTTATTGAGAGAAATAAGGAAACACAGAATATTAGAACAAGTGTTATTATCACTTTTCTTTCTATACAATTCTACCTTCCAAATGTAAGACAGTGCGTAAAAAAGAAGACATTTAGAAAACAAGCCCTCTAAATCACGTTAGTATGGCTTCCCACAAATTCAGAGATGTGCAAATAACCACTGCTTCTAAACTCCATATCTTGTCCCATTTTGGAAATACATAGGTGATCTTTGCTGCCTATTTTTCACTCTTTATAGTTTACCAAATGAATTTCTCTATACCCGGTACATTGGGAAAAACCATTGCAAGGTGCAGCTCAGTTATTGTCTCTGGGTACCTTGGGTTCTTGGTAAACCTATAAGCTCTATATATCCCCGCAACCATAAGGTTCTCACGGATGTAACAGTATATTGCTTTTAAAACATTTCCATAGTTAGAAGAAGTTACAGGTGAAAAGGTAGGCATAAATGGCTGTTTTGTTTTAACTCAATTTCAATATTGTTTTATTTCAACTGTTAGTTTCTATAGTAAAACCTTGAAAGATCTACACAAATGATCCCTTGATGAATTCAGAATTTTATTGAATTTTCTGAAATGTATAGCTTTCCAGTATCCATTATTGGTTTCACACCCATTTCTACCACTAACTGGAAGGAGGTTGAAGGCACAAAAAATAGGAAAAAATAGACTATGTACGAGTAAAATGCTAACACTGTGTAGAACATTTTGGTTTTCTGAAAAAAAGTCTGCATGTTTCCGACAATGGGGAAGATGGTGATTTTAGCACCATAAACCCTCCGTTGATACCATATGCAGGAAAAAAACAAGCCGCTTTCTTCTGCAGCACATTTTTCCCATTCCCCCCCCAACCTCCCCCCCCCATTTACTTGTATTGTGCCTAATTTCTTGGTCCCCTCCAGGGCAATCCACAAACCCCTCGAAACTTAGACTCCTTTGAATGTTGGAAGAAAAGGACGCAAATTTGGAGTGTATACCTTATGTGGACAAAACGTTATGGGGCCTAAGTGCAAACTACCCCAAATCGCCAAAAAAGGGCGTGGCTCGGGGGAGAGGCCTGGCAGCGAAGAGATTAATATCGTCCTTGACACCCTTGTAATAAAGAGAAGCTCTCTTCTCTTCTGACCACCCTGTTTCCGCCACTAACTAAATAAATGTGGTCAAATAAGTCACAAACTCTTTATTACCCTGTTTTAATTCCATTAACTCACAATCAGCTGACAGAGTTACCGTGTGGCGATCAGAAACTTTTCAAATTCAGCCTTAAAATGGCCCCAGTGATAGAGCAAGGGGTGATCCTCATTAACTAACAGTGTAGCCCATAAAGCAGCATCACCTCCCAGATATGAAATCCGAAAGGCCACGCCTGATTGGGTATCTGGAAAAGATTGGAGTCTCACCATATAATACAACTGGACCCGTGTCAAAAACACTTGTACTTTATCAGGGTCACCATAAAATCTCTCAGGAGGGGCTAATGGTACTATCGCTGGAAGGGTAACTGACACTACCGGTAGGTTCTTAGTACTAATGTACTCCCCACGTCTGCTGGATGTTGTTCCTGGAAATACAGAACTAGCTAATCGGTTTTGTAACTAATCCACACTGGCTCTTAAAGCTGCAGTTTCAAGTCTCAATGCTGTGATTTCACCCTTTCACTCTGACCAAATGGTACACAAATCATGGTTTATAAATGTTCAAGAGAATCTGAAATTCTTGGGTCTACTATTCATTACAGTCTTGGAGATTCCCAGAAACAGTACCATCCCAGTAGCCCACCGTGCAGCAGATCTTACTCTGATTCAGAAAAAACTGAAAATCAGAGTGGCTGGATGCAACCCTGCCAAGCACCATGCATCTGGCGTTAGACTAACGCATTTCAGTGTGGTAATCCGCATCACCACAGTGAAATGCGCAGTCATGCCAGTTGGCGTAACAAAAGTTTAAGTGGACCCCCTGCAATATACACAGAGGGGCCCCGCTCCGGATTTAATCTGGAGAGCTCAGGACTGATAAAGATACATAGCGCTGCTGACTGAAACTAATTAAAGCTGGAGTGGCAGTGCACAGTCCTGGCGTGCGGGTTGCTCCTGGCAGGTTGGGGCGGGCTGACCATTGGCGCTGCGTGGAACAAGCCAATGCGGCAGTAAGAGACGTGCTCCATTAGGTAAAGTAGAATGATCCTGGTGTGCTGCTGGCAGAGTGTGCTGTCTGACCACAGCCTGCTGAAGCATTGCAAACCAATATCATTAATTAGAGTTGGTGCAGCACCCTGGTTTGGTCTCACTTTCAACCCGGGCCACGACGCAGCTTCACGTGACCTGGCTGTCACACTTTCTACATCGAAAGTGATAAAAAAAAACACCCGGTGGTGCATCTGCACTAAATGAAGCGGGGTAGCGTCTTGCCTTGTTGGTTTTTAAGAAACTTCGTGCCACCCCTGCACTACCATCAGTTTGTATTGAGAATCGATTATTGTGGCCAATGAATGAGTGGCTGGCAAATTAAACTTTTGTTTCTATGTTTCATCACCCACCGCAGATAGAAGTGAGGCTGGGATGCTTAGATTTGCATGGTACCTAATTGGCAATGCACTCTCTGTGAGCTAAAGTAAATCAGCCTTAATCCCTGCGCCCCGGGAGGCATTGCAGCCAGGTGCTCAAGGCGGGCCTGCCAGAAAACATCATGCAGAGGGTCCTTTAGTCACCGAACACTGGCTCCAGCCATAGGGAGACATTGTTGAGGAGAGCTGCCTGTGAATTACCTTGTGCTCTGAGACAGCTTTCAAAGCAGCTGTAGCCTGTCACCCTCTTCCCAAACTGAAGCCTCGAGACACCTCAGCTCAAAACTGTATCAATAGAGATAGCTCTGGCAAAGTGCTCAGCTAAATTGAAACACACTGCAGGCATATGTGGAATAGCAGGACTCGGGTGAGTCATGCATTCTGCGAAGGGTTGACACCTTTCCAAGAGAAAATTAAGTCCTCGTCTGACCCCTGTCCCATTCCTGATCAGTGAGCAGCTTGTCTGCTCCCCAGAAACCTAATACCTAGCAGAGCTTTTAGCACTTCCCCCAATATGGTGCCACCTATCAGGGGGAAGTGCGTCACACAACATCCTGTTCAATTTGTTCTGCCTTCGTCAGTTGTCTTTGCCTAGTGGAGCTGTTTGTCGGGTAAGTGTTGCTTTCTCCTTCATTTTGTATTTGCTTTGACGGCCTGCTGTAGCGGCCGCTTTTCTCTTTTCTGTATGGGAGAGGTTGTGTTCTATGTGTCCCTCTGTGGCCTTATGGTGAACTTCCTGCGTTTGCGCGGCCCGCTCTAGCGCCGCTTGTACCTGTTTTTCTGGCTTCGGCGGGGTGTCCCCTCACTTACCTGTACCTGCTTTAGAAGCCGCTTCTCTTCTGGAGGTCCGTCACGCCCTCCTTTAGCGGGCGGGGGTCCTCTGTTGTTTCCCTGCGACGCGGAGCATCCTATTGGGATTCCTGCCTTCCCTGGGGGTTTTTGGGTGATCTGACACTTTTTTATGCATCCACTCCCTTTCCTGGTAGCGCCTCGGGACTTGTTGCCTTTGATAACGGGTCTTTTTTCTGTTGGTCCCCGACCTCTGCTGGTTGTGATTGGTTCCTGTTCTTCTGCTGTTGCACTATTCTTGCGCTGCCATGGACCAGGGTGCTTCTGGTTCTGCCGCTCCTACTTTGGATGCCCTGCGCCTCCTTATTAATGAGGCGGTTGCTGCTGCTTTCCCGGCTCGGGAGGCGGCTGGCCCTCCTGCCAAGGTGCCTCTTGGGTCTCTCGTTCAGCCTGACCCTTCAGCTGACGATGTGGGGACCGAGGAGGATGATTGTGTGCGTAGTCGCTTTGTTCAGGGTGCAGAGCTCTCTGCTTTGTTTGACCATGTGCGTGGCAATTTGGGTTTCACTCCTCTTGCGCTGGATGTCCTGGAGGATGAATTTTTTACGTAATATCACCAGACGGATCCTGACTCCTTGCCCTTGCATGTCGCTGTGTGCAAGGTGCTTGCACATGAATGGCAGGATGTGGATAAGTCCGTCTTCCCTCGCTTCTTGGGTAAGCGTTATCCATTGGAGGGTTTTGCTGCTGAGTTCCCTCAGTCGGTAAAGGTGGACAATTTGATGGCTGGTCTTTCCACGCAGGGCTTGGTTCTGTCTGATGATGCCCTTCCTTCTGACGCTGTGAATAAGGGGGTGAATGGGGCGGTGAAGCATTCCTACGCTGCTTCCAACTTTGCTGTCAGGGCGTCGACCTACTCCAACTACATGGTCCAGTCCCTGCTGAAGGATTTCCAGGCCCTGGCTCTTCTTTTGAAGGATGGGGAGGATGCCTCCTCTCTCTTGGCCCTCATGGAGCTGCAGGTGCGCTATTTGTCGGACATCTCTTTTGACAATTTGGGTGCCACGGTGGCTGCTTATGGGGCTTCGATTGCTGCTAGGCGTCATATCTGAATGCATTCTTGGAAGGCTGAGTCATCTCAGAAGTCGGTCCTGCTTAAGTTGCCCTTTGTGGGGTCCAAGGTGTTTGGGCCCCAGCTGAAGGATTTGGTCAAGCAGTCGACAGAGAACTGTAAGCTTGTGGCTCCTGTTCGCCCTTCTTCTCGGGGGCGTGGGTTTAGTAACCACCGTGCCTTTGGATTTCCTTCTGTGCGGGGTGCTCTGCAGCCCTTTCGTGGCAGGGGTCATGGCCGGGGGGCCCCTGGTGGTGCCAAGTCCTGGGCCCCGGCCGGTGGTGCTGCCCCCGCTCCTTCTCCTAAACAATGACTGTCTGCCTTTTCAGGTTGGGGGTCACCTTCGCTTTTTTGTGCATCAGTGGTTGACTCTTCGGATGCCTGGGCCGTGCACACTGTGTCAGCAGGTTATCGGATCGAGTTCTCCTCACCTCCCCAACCGGTCTTCCAGGAGACTCCTTTGCCCCGTCACCCTCTGAGGCGGGCGGCCTTGCAGGAGGGTTTGCGCCTTCTGTCGGAAAAGGTGGTTGTCGTGGAGCTTCATTCTCTGGAGCGGGGCAGGGGTTGTTATTCGATCCTCTTCCTGGTCTCCAAGAAGGATACGATGGACCAATCTCTACATTCCCAGGCTTACTTTCAAAATGGTGACTTTGCTGTGCATCCTGCACCTGGTGCTGCCGGGGTGTTTCCTGGCTTCACTGGACCTGATGGATGCCTATGTGCATGTCCCTATCCATCCTGCAGATCAGCAGTATCTCTGTTTTACTGTCGGCTCCCGGCACTTTCAGTTCAAGGCACCTCCTTTTGGTCTTTCATCGGCACCAAGGGTTTTCACGAAGCTCTTGGCCTCTCTTGTGGGTTTTCTCCATTCCAGGTTTTCCCCTACCTCGATGATTGGTTGATTGTTTCTCCTTCTTTCTCTCAGGCTCTGTCGGATGCGGACCAAGTCTGTCATCTTCTGGAGTCCTATGGGTTCCTCATCAATCACTGGAAGTCCTCTTGCTGCCCTCCCAGACTCTGAAGTTCCTGGGGGCTCTCTTCCATATGGATCTGGGGATGGTGTTTGTGAGAAGTTGGCCTGGCATATGCTGGTCACTAGTTATAGTGGCCACCTTGCACCAGTCCAATTCGACTCTTAAGGTGATAGGTTTAAAAGACAACCTTTAAAGAAAGCTATCCTAGTGGTAGCTGTGGAGAGCAGCCTTCAGGCTAAGTCTTGAAGGAGTGTTAAGCTTATTGTTTTACTATAGATAACCTCTTGAATGACCAAATGAAAGAGTAGCCCACGCAGGTATATATATAAAATATATGTATTTATTCTAAACAGAATCCCACAAGTCTCTTTATGAGGCTAGAGGTAAAGTTACAATTCAAACAAGCATTTATAGATACAATAAATAGCACTGGAATCACAGGGCCCCAGGGGGGGACCAAACCATATATTAAAAAAGTGGTATAAGAACCACGACAATTCTACAGACAATGCCTAGGGCATTTAGGATCGCTGGCCCCTTGAGAATCCACCCCAGGTTATGAGGAAAGGGACCACGGGAGGCGCGTGCAGTGGAAATAGCTGCTATCGGGATCTCTATTAAAGCCTATGGAGAATGTCGCGGTTTGATTTAAACAGATTAAAGACACTTCTAGCAGGAGTTCAAAGTTAAAAACTTAGAGTTAAGCTTTTGAGGAGCCCACTACCACGGGAGTACCGAGGTACCGCTGTTACCTGACCCAGGGAAGCTGGGTGCATAGGTCGTTTTCAATGTCGGGTCGCGGGCTGATTTTCAATGGGAAAATGTACAAAACTGCTGCTAGCCAAAAGCGTCGATGATGCCGTGAAGAATGAAGTTGTAGATCTTGTAGAGAAGAACCTGAAAGCAGAGGGAACAGAGTCTGGGTCACAGCACAGTGACCAGGGAGCTCAAGGAAAAGAGCCCTTCAATGTCGGGTGCTTAAAGTGGAAAAGGCGTAGCTTGGATCTGCAGCCACGGGCTCCGGGAGGCTTCAAGGAAGGCCAGCTTCTGGAGGGCAACTATGCCACAAAGGATGAGAGTCGCTGCGGTGTTAGTGTCCGGATTGGGTCCACTAAGCCTTGGCAACCGCAAACCATGCAAGATGAACAAATCAGCTACCGGTGCAGACCCACGAAGTCTGTGAGAGGTCTCCTTCAAGGAGACTGCTCCCGGCATGCTCTACAATCAGGAGAACTCTTAAAAGTAAGGATTGTCATCCGCCAGGGCCCACAAGTCGAGACACAAGGGAACGCGGACGGCAGCAATTTGGAGTGCGTAAAAGGGTGCCCACGGGCCACCGGAGTGAGCTAGGGCGCTGATCTTTGGCACAGTTGCTGCTGAGAGGTTGGCTCAATATTGGGCCAAAGCACAACTTCCCCACTGGTCAGGGTCATGTGCTAAACAAGAGGTGGCCGGTGTCCTGGGGTATCAGGGATCTCGGCACCCACGCGGTCCACAATGCTCAGACTTGCTGGGCACGCTCACTGGCCTCTGGGATGCTAGGAAACCCACCTCAAGGTCGAGAGGAGTCGTCGATGTTCGAAGGAGCAGCGAAGTTCCAACTGGGTCACTTGCAGTGTTTCAGGTGCCTGCCATGCAGGGGCTAACTCCTTTACCCCAAGGGAGATTTCTTCAGTCAGCTGGGCAGCAGCTTGTCGAAGGTCAAGTCTGTGAAGTCCAAGATTAATCTGATTCTCTGGGGACACGTTATTCACCTTTATCCACAAGGTTAGGGGAGTGTCCAGATCAGTGTCCACCAATGGGAGTTGAGGCGGGAAAGGGTGGCTACACCCTCTCCCCTTTGTGTGTTTCCCGCCTGGGCGAGGGGCAGGATGCCCCTGAACCGGTTCCAGGCGGTGTATGCAGAATGTAGGTGCTGTAGAAGCCTACGTGCAACTCTGAAAGGCATCCTATGGTGCACCCACCCAGTTCCAATCCACATAGCCTGTCTGGGAAGGTGCTGGCACCTCCCTGCAACAGGATCCCTATTGTCCAGCTGCCGAGGCTGTGGTTTTGCCCAGCAACAGGCAGCCAGAGTCGTGTGGGTGGCGAGTAGCATCCATTTTGTGATAAGTGTGCACTTTTAAATTGGTGTCTAAATTCTGCCGCTTTTCCCATATCGCCCGTCTAGCAGGGGGGAATCATGCCCTCATGCCCATGGCTGGACTGGGGGTATGATTCCTACATGTTTGACACCAAACACGATATGGTTCTGTGTAGCCAATCTCAAGTTATCACGCTATCGCGATATACTTATAATGCGGTTAAGAGTATTTGGTATGGCTACACTACAAACAACCCAGCAATGATTTTTACGAGGGTTGCAGAGGGGCCCTAATCAGGTAGGGGTCCCCCCTCACACATATCCCAGCACCCTGCCTTGTAGGATTAGAAAGTCCTGCTTGTGGGGTGACCAATGAGAATACATGTGTTGTACATAGGTGGGATACAGGGAACCTGTATCCCTGTAAGGGGGTGCAAGCACCACCTTACCCAGACTACAGTAGTGGTCTGGTGGTTTCATTTGGTATGGCTGTCCCGGGGTGGCACAATAAGTGCTGCAGCCCTGGTAGGCCTCTGAGGGACCCATGCCCTGGGTACCTAGGGTACCATCTACAAGGGGCTGGTAGGGTGTCCTCAGTATCCAATTGGAATGTACCTAGGGTACTCACATCAGTTTTAGGGAGGAAGCAGATAGGCTGGGGTCCTGGATAGCAGGATCCCAGCCAGACTAGTCAAAAACCATTCAAATACCAGGCAAAAAGTTGGGGGCAACCATATGGTCAGATTCCACCTTCCTACAGTGTTCCTTTCCCAGGAGAGACAGTTGACTTTGTTCGCTCACCTTTCATGGGTTCTGTCCCAGTCACAGGTGTCTGCCCGGCTCTGGTTGCGGAGTCAAGGGAAGATGGCTTCCACTCTGCATCTCCTGCCGTGGACCCGTCTGCATTTGTATCCCCTCCTGCATCACGTCCTGACCCACTGGGGTCCTGCATCTCAGGACTACGATGCTCTTATTCCTGTCATGCCGGGGATTCAGGCTGCTCTCTAATGGTGGTTGTCCCCTCAGTCTCTTTTCCGGGGGTTCGACCTTCTCCCTCCTCCGGCTGTGGTTGTGTTGTCCACCGATGCCAGTGCAGTGGGTTGTGGTGCGGTTCTGGGTGCTTCCAAGGCACAAGGTCGGTGGTCCCGATTCAAGTCTCTCCAGTCCTCGAACTGGAAGGAGCTGCGGGCGGTTTGGTTGGATCTGCTGTGGTTTGCTCCTCTCCTTCTGGGCTGTGCTGTTTTTGTTCAGACCGACAACCAGGTTGTTCAGGCTTCTGTGAATCGTCAGGGGGGCATGTGCCAGTCTCGGTATTTCCTTTCCAGGATGATCGGTCTTTGGGCCGAGCAAAATCTCTTGTCTCTGACGGCTGTCTATCTTCCGAGGAAGGAGAATGGGCCTGCGGACTCTCTGAGCAGAGTGTTCCCTTCCTCTGTGACCATGTGTCTGTCCCCTCTTCTGTTCGATCAGATTGTCCTCTGGTTCCGCTTTCCATTGCTGGATCTTTTTGCCTCGGAGGAGTCGGCCCTTCTTCCTCATTTTTGCAGCCTCGTTCCTTCTCGCCTGGCCTGGGCGATTGATGCTTTCTTCATTCCATGGTCACTGGGTCTCCGGTTTGCCTTCACGCCATTTGCTGGATCCTCAGGAAGATTCAGTTGGACCAGGCGCAAGTTCTTCTGGTGGTGCCGGAGTGGTCCCGTCCGCCTTGGTTTCCCCTTCTTCTGACTTTGTCTGTGTGCCCTCATTGATGGTTTCCCCTGTGTCCCTCCCCTCTGCGGGCCCCTCTTCTCCACGTGTCCTCCCTGCGCCGCTTCCAGTTGGGGCTTTGGCACTTGAAAGGGTGAGTTTGTTGGGTCAGGGTTGTTCTTTTGAGGTTGCCCAGTGCATCCAGTTGTCTAGGCGCCCTTCCACCTTGAAGTTCTACAACCGTCATTGGAAGAACTTCTCCTCCTGGTGCCTTTGGAAGGGTCTGTCTTCCTCCTCCTGTGAGGATGTGTGGTTGCTGGACGTCTTGCGGGATGGGTTTGTCCTGGGGCTCGCTGTCTCCACTCTCCGTGCGCAATGGGCTGCCATTCTTGCTTTTAGGGGTTCTTCTGTGTCTTCTGCCTCCCCTTTGGTGGCTCGCCTCTTGCGGAGTTGTTTGATTCAGCGTCCTGTCTCTCACTCTCCTGTGCCGGCCTGGGATCTTCTCCTGGTTCTCCAGGCCTTGAATGGGCCCCCCTTTGAACTTCTGCTCTCTGTGGACCTTAAATTTGTTTCTGCTAAGGTTCTTTTTCTGGTAGCCATTACTTCGGGGTGACGGGTTGGTGAGCTTGGTGCTTTGATGGCTTCCCTACCCTTTTTGCAATTTTGCTCTGACAAGGTAATTCTTCGTCCTAGTCAGTTTTTTCTGCCCAAAGTTTTGTCTTCTTTTCACTGTCAGGAGGATGTTGTCCTCCCTGTCTTTTTTCTGGACCCCTCCTCCCCGGAGGAGGTGATTCTGCATTCTTTGGATGTGTTGAGGGCTCTCCGCATCCATTTGGATCGAACCAGAGGTTTTCGGAAGGTTGATTCCTTGTTTGTCACCTACGGGCTCTCTGGGAAGGGGCTTTGTCCTTCCTTGTCCACCTTGACTTGTTGGGTTAAGGGTGCTGTTGTTTCGGCTTAAGAGTCCGCTCATTGTCCTCTTCCTTCATCGATTCAGGGTAGGTCCACCCAGGGTGTCTCCTCTTCCTGGGCCATGTTCAAGGGTGCCTCCTTGCATGACATTTGTAATGCTGCCACGTGGGCTTCTCCCCATACCTTTGTTTCCCATTATCATCTTCAGTTGGGGATGGCGGCCTTGGCTGCCTTTGGCGCTCATGTTTTGTCTGCTGTACATGGTTTGTGATTTGTACTGGTTTCTTTTGATTAAATTGACCTGTTTGCCGCACTTCAGGTCTTTTTTCTTACAATCACCGTGAGCTTGGGTATGGGCTCACTGATCCGGAATAGTACAGGAAGACAGACTAGGAGGTAATGCCCGTTTACTCACCGGTATTCTTCATTACTCCAAGTCTGGTCTTCCCGTCCCATTCCTGAGCCCTTCCCTCCCGCCCTGGGGTTTGTTTGTGGTGACTGTTTTTGTTTCTGGGTTTCTTTGGTATTCTCAGGATGTTGTGTGATGCACTTCCCCCTATATCCTCACCTGAGAGGTGGCGCCATATTGGGTGAAGTGCTTAAAGCTCTGCTAGGTATTAGGTTTCTGGGGAGCAGACAAGCTGCTCACTGATCAGGAATGGGACGGGAAGACCATGACTTGGAGTAATGAGGATTACCGGTGAGTAACCGGGCATTATCGGCCATTAGTTGCAAAGGCCTGGAGGTGACTGATACTATATAGAAGTGGAGAACAAAACATATTTATTTATTTGTAACGTACAATTTCTATATTTGTTTACTTTAAGAATTAGTAATGGATCCGCAATAAATCACATTTAACGGTGATTACTATTTATGTTTGTTTTTTGAAGTATGTACATATAAAGGGTAAAAATTACCAGCTGTGATTTTGCTTATTGTTGTATTAGTTGGAATATCAAAATTTCTGCCCTGTATTTATTTGATTTCTGCAGCACCTGCTTTACTGTATTAGGGTGCAATAAAGTGCAATTGCATGGGGTTGTGAGATGTTTTATGATGATGATTGCTTTGTTGTATATCTTCTGGGTCCACAAATCTTTTGTATCAGTATCTTAAGCTTCCATTTAGGAGGTTTTGAAAAAATTGCAAGATGTTTATGAGCTTCTCACCGATCAAAAAGGTGTAATTTCTAATATTTATCTCTTTTTTTGCACTTCATTACTTGGTTTTACTTGCAGGTAATGATCACACCAAGTGTCACATTTGGCAGTTGAGTGTCAGTCATAAGTGCACTGATGCCATGAAAATGTCACACAATCTGAAAATTTGGCAGCTATGTGTATGAAGCTTTCTCACATCCCTCTGTTTCACTCAGAACCCCTTAATCTGGGGCCTGGCTGCAGCGATGTACAGCCTCCAGGCAACACCCCTATATAAGGGCACTAGGTTAGTGCCCTTCCCTTTTTGGTGCTTTACAGCAGCTTTAAGATCTTCTTAGAGTTTCTCGTCGCTCAAATGGGTGTAACTTCCGTTATTTATATAGGTGTCCCTCGTCTTCATTGCTTGATTTTGCTTACAAGAAAGTGGCACTCATAGTTGTTGAATGTCACTCATAATTACACTGACATTTTGAAAATGTCACACATAAGCAATCTGAAACTTGGCAGCTATGTGGATGGGGGGAAAAAATTAGGGAAGGTATGCCTGGGAGGGGGTCCTGGAAAGAAAAGACGATCATGCAAACAGGTTAGTGAGGCAGAGAGAAATAAATACATATACATTAAATGCTATCATACAACAGACTAAAGCCATCAAATAATGTAAGTATATGTCAGAATATGGAGGCACTCTGTTATACAACTGCATAGTGCCGGCAACACCCGTTCACATTCATAAACTTGCATAAACATGTACTGCTTCAGATTATAGGACAAGATCAGCAAAATAAAATAACAATGGGCTCACAGCTCCCCGAGATTAAGAAGACAATTACTGCTTGCTTCTTTTCACTAAAGTGTAATTTCGAAGTGGAATGTCTCTTTGAGCTTCTGTAGAATGTCAGTTCAAAAGAAAATAAACCTCGGATACGCACATTCAAATAAAAGCAAAGTTACGAGTCACTTCAGACACGCCCCATAAGAGAATCTAGCAGTGAGAGAGAACGCCCCTGCCCTAGGTGTTGTGTTGGTGCGTAGCGCTGGCCTAGCTGCGGTAGCCCGGTAAAGAAATAGAGACCACACCGGTGTTGCGTCTCGGCGCAAGTGCCCAACCGGGGCACGCCCCTTTTATTTATACTTGCCGCGTACGCCACCGTCGTGGCGTACGCACACCATCAGCAACCTACGCGCTCTAGCGTCAGACGCTAGAGCGCTGACTGCAACATCCCTCTCCAACTTGGATGATGAAACTCGGACTAGAAGTCCCCCCCCTTTCAGTCACTAACTTGGCAGGCAAAGTCTTTGAGGCGGCTGCTGGGCGGAGGATTCCATCGCAGTTCATACCTGGCCGTCGCTCGGGTGTTGGTGGTAGGTGGGCCAAAGCACAAAAAACTTGGATTTTTAATCTTCCCGACGACTACACCATGGCAGCCATCTAACTTTTTTACCTTTTAGGCAGTTACTTGATCGTCTACCTGGAAATTCAGCGCCAAGATGCTCCTTCAGGAGCGACCGTTGCGCTCTACAAATACCCCTACAAATTACAAATTACAAATCGCGTTCCGCCTCAGCGGCTTCGGAACTGGGCCCGTCCCGGACTGCCGGCCTCTCCGGCCTGTTCGGAGGTGGTGACGGTTCTCTCTCGGGGATCCCGGCGTCCTCCTCGTCCTCCCCTCCGGACTCTTGGGTGTGCCCTGTGGCCGCAGGGATACGTTTGAACCACGAGATGTTGCGGGTGGCTGATTCATTCCCCCGTCGAGCTGTGACCATTGTCCCTTGGCGGCGTTCTACCGTCCAGCTTCCTGGCTCGTATCGTGGCTTGAACTTGCCCCCAGGTCGTCGGCTCCTGATGAGGACATTGTCCCCCGGCCCAAGGGCGCGCTCCCGACACCCTCTGGCCCGGCTCACTTGCTGGTTCCGGCGTGCTCGTCGTCGCAGCGCTTGTTCCGCCTCAAATGGTGGAGGGGCCCACCCTGGAACTGTGGGTAGACCATCCCGGCGGGTCCCTGTCAGCATGAGAGCCCAGGGGGCTTGCTTGGTGGAGCAGTGGGGTATGCTCCGGTACTCCCCTAGGAAGCGTTGAATTTCTCGCTCTGGGTCTAACCGCTCGGCACTGGCGATGCGGAGGATTTTGTTTAGTGTCCTCATGAAACGTTCGACCTCGCCGTTTGCCTGAGGCCACTGCGGGGTGATCCGCCGGTGTCGTACCCCTTGGAGGGCCAGGAACTCCCGAAACTCGTGGCCTTGAAACGGCGGCCCATTGTCACTCTTCAGTTCCGACAGGCGCCCGAACATGTGGAATATCTTTTCTAGCGCTGGCCCTACAAACGTGAAGGCGGTGGATGGTAGCGCCTCCACCAGGGGGTACTTGGAGAAGTTGTCCATTACTACCTGCGTTACTCTCCCATCGGGGAGGGTCCCGAAATCTACACTGATTTTGTCCCAGGGGTGCTCCCCTGGCTCTTCAGTTGCGATGGGGGCCGGGTGTTCAGGTCCGCTAGTCATCTGGCACGCTGGGCAGCCCTTTACGATGTCTCCCACTAAGGTGTCCAATCCCGGGAACCACACCTTTTCCCGCATTCTGGCTTTCATTCTCTCTGTCCCTTGATGTCCCTTGTGGGCTAGAATGGTGGCCTGGCGGCGCAGCGCGGTTGGCACGACGATCCTGGCTCCCCTCAGGACTATCCCGTCTCTGGTGGTGCTGAGCTCATTCCGTACGCGCCAGATCTGCTGTAGGTCTGCCCTTTCTTCCTGGGTCCACGTGTTGGCAGACTGTAGCAAGTTGGTCCACGACCCTCGCTGTAGGGCCTCCCTGGTCTTGGTCATCACGGGGTCTTGCTCCGCGGCTTGCAGTATCTCTTGTAGTGTCAGTACCTGCGGGCATGTCAGGGCGGCGATGAAGTCGAGGTGTGCTTCAGCGTCATCTTCTTCACTTGTCCCAGCCGGGACCTGCTCGCGGTCGCCCGGGTGTCTGGACAGAAAGTCGGCCGGGTTCTTTGCGCCAGGCCGGTACGTTATGTCCATATTGTACTGTTGCAGTCCGATGGCCCACCGTTCTATTCGCGGCGGGGGGGTGTGGTGCTGTCCCTTTGAACAGGGGTACGAGCGGCTGATGGTCCGTCACGACCGTGAACGGGTGTCCACAGACGTACAGGTGGAAGTGTCGACAGCCCCATCTTATGGCTAGTGCCTCTCGCTCAATCTGGGAATATCTTCGTTCGGTCGCTGTGAGCGCCTTGCTTGCGAAGGCCAAACTGGCCCACCGCCCCGGTTCTTGCTCCTGGGTGAGGACTGCCCCAAGTCCCACTGGGCTGGCGTCGACTATCAGCTCCGTCTTCCGT
This sequence comes from Triturus cristatus, assembly GCF_964204655.1. Lineage (NCBI taxonomy): Eukaryota > Metazoa > Chordata > Amphibia > Caudata > Salamandridae > Triturus > Triturus cristatus. The sequence goes on from NC_140586.1 coordinate 13,884,297, forward strand.
GCTGGGTCAAAGTAGACTAAAGTAGCCTGGTCGAGAAGTGCTGTTTTGACGGCTTGGAATGCGGTGTCTTTTTGGGGCCCCCATTGCCACGGTGCGTCCTTTTTTGTGAGTTGTCGGAGTGGCTCGGCGATCGTAGCTAGGTTCGGAATGAACCTTCCACAGTACGTGGCCATTCCCAGGAAGCTGCGCACCTCTGCGGCGGAGGCAGGTGCGGGGGCATCTTTGATGGCCTGGGATTTTCGGGGATCCACTTGAATGCCGTCGTTGGTAAACGTGTACCCGAAGAATTCTATCCGCTGCTGAAACAGCTGGCACTTGTCTTTGTGGAGTGTGACTCCGTACTCCTTAAGGCGTGTCAGCGTGGCTCTGACTCGCCGATAGTGTTCGTCTACAGTCGTGGAGTGGATCAGGATGTTGTCACTCACATTCATGACTCCGGGCAGGCCTTGTAAAATGTCTCTGATTGTGTTCTGGAAGATCTCCGCCGCTGACGATATCCCGAAGTTGAGTCGTCGGTATCGTCTCAGTCCTAGGTGTGTACTGAAGGTGGTGATGTATCTACTCTCCCTGGCCAAAGTGAGCTGGTGGTAGCCTGCGTTTAGGTCCAGCTTGGAGAACCACCGCGCTCCATTGAGGTCCGCGATGATGTCGTCCATGGTGGGCGTGATGTGCCTCTCCCTCTTGATAGCTTTGTTGGGGAGCCTCATATCAATACACACCCTGATTTTGCCTGGTTGACGGGGTTTCTCTGCGATTACCATCGCGGACACCCATGGGGTGGGGCCGGTGACTGTCTCTATGACCCCTTGTTCTTCCAGTTTCTTGAGTTCTTCCTCCACCAGAGGTCGTAGACAGAACGGAATTCGCCTGTGTTTCAGGGCCGTGGGCGTGACGGAGCGGTCGATGTGGAGCTTGACCGGCGGGCGTTTGATATTTCCTAGACCGGTGAATAGTTCCGGGAACTGGTCTAGCAGGTTGGCCGTTTGAGTGTCTTGAACTTTCCGGAGGAACACTAGGAGCCCTAGGTCTTCAGCGGCATGTCCACTCAGGAGGGTGTCTACCTCTTGATTGATGATGTGCACCTCGATGGTGATCTCGGCGTCCTCCGTCCCCACCGGTACCGTCATTTTCCCTAGGAGGGGCAGAGGAACATCACTGCCGTAGGCATAGATCCCTGCCTTCGAGGCTTTGAGTTCTGGCTTTGGTCGGAGGCGGTTGTACTGCTGCACTCCCATGACAGTGACGGATGCCCCTGTGTCGATCACGGCGTTCACCTTTGATCCTGCGACCATGATGTCGCACCGGGGTTGAGGACGTCGTGTGCTTTTTAGGGCCCTGGTGAACGAGACCACGTATGTCTCCTCACCGTCGTCAGACTCCGAGTCGTCCTCCTGCAGTGCTTGTGTGTGTCTGGGCCCGGTGTCAGTTCGCGAGGAGAGTGAGATTTGGGACAGTTGCCTCACCATGCCTCTTGTGGGTCTCTTCGCCCGGGCATCCTTCCGTGTGGCGCGCTTCCTGCAGACGGAGGAGAAATGGTACAGGGTGCCACAGTTGGTGCACGTCTTCCCTTTCGCTGGGCATGTTTTGCCCTGATGTTCTTCGTATCCGCAGTAGTCGCACTGTGTTGGGGGCGACTGCTTTGCGGCTGGACGGCCCTTCTTCTCTTGCGTCCGCACTGTGTCTGCACGCTCCGTTTTGACGGTCACACCTGGCCCTGTGCCTCGCGTGAGGGCTTGTTCCATCTCTTCCGCCCATGCGTCGGACAGATCGTGGGATCGTGCTAGCACCAGGATGTCTGTCATTGGAATGTTCGGTTGATGGAGGATGAGGCTCCGCAACTTCTTGCTTCGGATGCCGTAGATAAGCTGCGCCCTGATCTCCTCCTTCGCCCGGTCGCCGACTAGGTGAGTGTCCGCAAGCACCCTCAGCCGTGCATGAAACGCATCCACTGATTCCCCTTCTTTCTGCTTCGCTTGACGCATTTTGAAGTTTTCAAAGTCTGGATTCATCTGGGGGTTGAAGTGCGTGTTGAGGGCCGTCACGGCCGCGTCGTAGTCGTCCGCTTCACCTATGTTAGGGAGGTGTTTGAACAGCAGGTATACCTCCTCCCCCGCGTAGTGGAGAAGGAGCGAACGCTTCACTGCGCCATCCGTCTCCCTGGAGCCGATGAAATAGTTGTTGAGCCGCCCAATCCATGTCTGCCAGCGTGGTGCGGCTGTTGCGGGGTCAGCGGTCTCGCTAAAAGGTGGCAGGACGCCAGTCGGCGGGTGGAACGGGTGGCTTGGCGGCGGGGGGTTGTCGTCCTCCATGGCGCTCCTGCGGAGGGTGGCTCTGGGTGACGAAGTGGGCGCGCGGAGGCTGGACAGCGGTCAGCACAGCAGGGGCCTCAGGCAACTTCAGAGGCCGGCACGTGGGCCTGCGCAGAGGAGGTAGCGCAGGGATGCAGGCTCAAGGCAGGACCGTGTGAGCATGTGCAGGAATCTTCATCCGCTGATTGCTGCAGGCAGTGTTCTGTGCACAGTAGCTCACCTCGAGGTGCAGGCCGTAGCAGGGCTAGAACGCCGACAGGGTGAAGAGATGCTTCGGCCGCATGGCAGGCCCGAGGGAGATCTGTGCGAGGCAGGTGCGCGATCGCGGGACTGCCGCGACGCGATCAGCGGGAGGTGGCGCTGTGTGTGGTCCACGCGGCGGGTCCGGCCGCCTCGTCGCCAGTGTTGTGTTGGTGCGTAGCGCTGGCCTAGCTGCGGTAGCGCGGTAAAGAAATAGAGACCACACCGGTGTTGCGTCTCGGCGCAAGTGCCCAACCGGGGCACGCCCTTTTTATTTATACTTGCCGCGTACGCCACCGTCGTGGCGTACGCACACCATCAGCAACCTACGCGCTCTAGCGTCAGACGCTAGAGCGCTGACTGCAACATCAGGCACTATCGGCGAGCCGCATGCGGGTGAGTTGAATCAAACTGTGACAAACGAAATCCGGCAACTCGGCCTCCCTATGGTTACTGTTGCATTCACATAAAATAGTCTGTCAAAGTCCAAATTTTCCCAATAGTAAACGCGGCCCCCGACTCTTTTGTATTTAAATGTCATAGACAAAGGACTGAAAGAGTCCGTAAACGTGGCCATCTTATAACGTGTCTTATTCAGTACGCCATTAAATATCGCCAACAGTTCCACCATTTGCGACCCCTGATAAATAGGTTCTTCGCTATACTAACTATTTGTTTTGGGTTGACCGTAGCGCAGTATGGGCGCAACAACCACAGGACCTGAACAGGTGGGGGGCCCAATATTTGGCGAAAACCTGTCTAGTACCTAAAGTGCTAGAGGCTGCGGAGACGGCAGTGGATTGACAAACATTTCTCTGGTTGGATACTGTCATGTCCCCGATGGCCCTTGCATCCCAGGAACACGCAGAGACCGGTAAGTGGTAATTATTATTCCTTATTGCATGCGATTTGTCCGTGCTCACAGGCACGTCCTGTTGCTTTCCCTGTTGTCCCTACAAATGCCCCGTCCCCACTCCCTGACCAGGAAGTGCTGTCCAGTTGCTGACCCCTCCCATGGCTGGGGTGCAGGGTCCTAGTGCCCTCTGACCAGCAGGTCAGATATCTCTCCCTTTGAGGAAAGGAAAGGAAAAAAAAAAAAAAAAACCACGGTCGTTGTCCTTAGTTGCTTTGCTGTTGGTGGTGTTTGCTGACTCCACCACTATATTTCCTCAATAAGTTTCTTTAGTCTTCTTCTCACTCTCTTTGGGATCGACCCTCTGTCCCTTCGTTGGGTACCTCATCTTGTCTCTTTCTGTTGTGTGACATAATTTCCATGCTATCCATGACTTCCTCTGTGCCATATGTTGCGTTGCTCTTGGATGCTGTATCTCCTCCGTCCTCACCTGATGTCTTTAGTACCTTGAAATGTGAGCTATTTCTGGTGATCCGGCAGGGGCCCGATGCAGCTGTTATCATTGGTCCTTTGACATTTATTATTGTCAGCGTTTCACCTGAGAAAAGGCTGTCTGATTTTCTTGTGTGTCGTTGACGCACCAGAACTGAATCCCCTTGCTTCAGCTTTGATGGTGTGGCATGTCTCCGGGGAGTCCGCTTATAGTTTCATATTGTTTTTCGCTTCTTGATCGCTTGCTGCAATGCTGTTGTGTTCTGGTGGCGCCTTTGCCTCCAACTGGGGCAATCTTGTCCTGCTTGTTCTTCCCAGCACCTGTTCTGCTGGGCATTGTCCCGTGGAGCTGTGAGCGGTGTTTCGGTAGTCTCTTAATATTTAACAGAGTGCCTGGCCCACAGAGATCTGTACCAGTTTAGCATATTGGACTGCTTTGTTGATGTTTCCCATGAATCTTTCCAACATGCCATTTGCTTTTGGCCACAGAGGCGTTACCTTCCGGTGGTGGATGCCCAGGTAGGCCATGAATCTGCTAAACTCCTCTCCTGAAAAGGGTGGCCCATTGTCTGTCTTGATTGTTTGTGGGGAGCTCCAAGCTGCAAATATGTCATCCAGTATTGGCAACGTTGCAGTGGCTGATGTTGACAAGACGCGTGGTACTATGGGAAACCTGGAGTACTCATCAATGACCACTAGCAAGTAGTTGCCAGTGTCCAGTGTCCCATAGAAATCAGCTGCCCATGTTGTCCACACTTGGAAGCTCCGACATCCGTAGCTGTTCTGGCTTTGCGGGCCTTACCGTTATTTGGCGTAGGTGACAGTTTAGAATGGTGTCTTCCACCAGTCGATCCAACCCTGGGAACCATACTCTTTCCCATAGCATCTTTGTTGTGGCTACTATGCCTCTGTGGGACTCATGTGCTAAGTTCACAGTCTTCCTCTTCAGTGCTTTTGGCATTACTATCCTTGTTCCTCTTTGTTGGAAAACAAGACAGTATCTGTGAGGCCTGCACAAATAACATGTCACATTTGTCCTTCACTGGGAACCAAACACCCTATTGTAGTGCTTGACTCTCAGAGGGCAGCGTTGCAGAGCAGCTTAAGGCTTACTCAAGGGAGGTGGTGTAGGCTAGTAATCGGCATTTACAGATACGAACAAAAAACACTCACAAATTGATTGTCCAGTCTGTACTTTGCTTTATAAAAGTAAGAGTACATTTATTAAACACACACACTACTCAATACTATGCAACAATTTACAAATATACATAAGCTGTTGGAATTATTTTGTGACATTACATAACATCTCCACCCCTCCCACAGGTGGTGGGGTCTAGTACCACCACTCTCATGTATGCATATCATCTTGCCCCCTAATTCAGTGGGTTGACACAACCTGGAGTGAGGGCCTTACCAACTGGCACCATCCCAGTGGCGACCCACCACATCATCTCAACAAGCATTAAAAATAGGTACACCTACCCTGGGGACACAAGCCTGGCTGAGCATCTCACACTGTCCATACAGTATCCACCTCTACATCTTTGTGGCTAACAGTCTGGGTTGTTCTTCCCCTAACGCAGTAGCAAGAATACATGTTTGGGCATCACTTTTAATGAGGTACTTATCATACCTAATAACAGTTGTAATGCTTTGCAATCACAGCCCCTAAAAGGCATCAAAGTTATAAACACAGGTTCAAGCATATACAGCCAGACATCCTAGCAGGAATGTCCGGCAATAAAACCCCACTTTGCTTATGAATTCACATTACACATGTGACTTACAGTCCCTCCAAAGTAATAGCGTTTGTAAATGCACTTCTCGTGCAATTGCACCCCTTCCCCTCCAGGGGATGCCCTTCGCCAGACATCCCCAGCACAGCATTCCACACATTGAGGCAGTCCCTAATGAACCCCCAGCTGCAGAACAAAAGTTCCATCCCCGGGATGCTTTGCCTGTAAGCTGAGCCCTTGAGGGGTTATTTCATTGGAGTCCCCCAGAGACTTTGGGGGGGACTTGACTCTTCGTGCTTGGGGAGGCTACGTTGCTCCTGCAGCTGCCCCTGCACTCCGTCCTCCTGGCATCACCACAAGCTGAAAAACTGCCATTTTCATACAGGCCTGTTTAGGCTCTGCAAACATTATGGGGAGCTTCTTTTCCTGCTCCATGCATAACAAAGCAGTGACTCTCCCGCTGCTTGAGGGAGAGCCGTGCTTCCATCTTCGGCGGTCTCACGCCGCTTCAAATCCCGTTGGGGGCCCGGTCCCACCCGGACCCCTCATGGCAGGTGAGGCTGCGCAGCTCAGGGAGCCCACCCCGGCCACTCCTTCTGCTTTCTTTTGTGGTATCCCGGGCCTACCCGGTCCCCCATGCATCTCAATGCTTGTTGAGGGGCTCGGTCATACCCGGACCCCCAGGTGAGGGAGGCACCTCAGGGAGCCCATCCTTGGCTCCTCCGGCTGGTCTTCGGGGGCCCGTTCCTACCCGGCGCTCCCTGGCTTATCTTCCCTCATGAGGGGGGTTGCATGACGGCGAGCCCCCCTCTTCTCTACCACCATCATCGGGGACCGGAGTTGGGATCCCGGGCCCCAGGGAACCTTCATAGGGGGCACAACGGCGCTCCCCGGCTTTCATTGTCGTTAGGGGCCAGGGTGGGCTCCTGACCCCCTGTTGGGACTTTACTTCTCCTGGGGGCAGCCCCGGGACCTGACCCACCCCAGGGGCACATCTAAGACCAGCGGCGGAGCCCCACGCACTTTTTCGTCGGTCACAGTAGAGGTCACAGGTCGCCTACCTTCTGGGGGGGCATAGCTCAGCCCTCAGGGTACCGATCTGCACCATTATGGCCTCTTCTTGCTCCTGGAGGCGCTCCCCAGCCACTGGGAGCACTTTCTTTCACCCTCTTGGTCTCCAGGGGGATGAATTAGGCAGGGAGCAGTCTTCACTGGCTCCCTGTACCAGCCTTTCACCTGGCTCTCGTCCTGGGCTTCTCTTCTCCTTGCGCAGAGGCCCAGGCTTCTCCTCACTGGTCCTGGTCTCCCCTTGTGGCGCAAGGCAAGGTCCTGAACCAGTATGGAGGTTCTTCCTTCCAGCTGCCCATGGTGCCAGGCTCCAACACCAGTCTTCCTCAACAGACCACACCCCAGAGAGAGCTCCTCTTCCTGTGCAAACTCTTTTTAAATAATTTGGAGGGTACTGGCAGGAAGTCTCTGTTTGCCCTATCAAACATCGACACATCACTTCTCTGCCCCTGCTCCCTCCTTCCTGCCCAGGCCTCTGGGTTAGTTCAAAATGGCGTTGTCCAGGGGTCTCATAACAAATAGTCTCTGAATGCCCTTTCTGCCTTCTCTCCAGAGCAGCTTGGTGCCTGGCACCAGGTGACAGCTGCTGATGGATTTACCTGTAGCTCCACCCATCTTCTCTTCTTGAAGAGGAGACCTTCGCCCTTGGAATGCTTATCGTGAAGGGCTAGGCCTCTGATGCTACAGCTTGGGCAGGAAGTTCATTAATCCAGCCTGGCAGGGTGAGCCCCAGCCATGCTCTGGTTATGAGCTGACTCAGAGGAATATGACATATCTGGATGACCCAAAAGCAGTACAGATATGACTTTGGACTCTGCAGAATACTTCTTCTCACCTAAGTTACAGTGGACTTTAGTGCGTGTCTGGAATTTGTAGACCGTAGGGAAGTGAAACTATCCCAAATGGTCCCCATCCTCATAAGGGAATAATGACGTGGTCTTTCAGTAAAAACAGTAAAGCACACTGACTTTCCCTTACATGTTTCTTCCCATTGTATAAAGCCTATTCCATGTCACCACCCAGCTCTACATAATTCCTGCCACACCATTCAATTTGTAGCTGCTCCTGGGTTGCGCATGACAGGAATCTCTTCTGCGCAGCCCTTACACTTGTGCATACGCATTTACACATGTGTCTGCATGTAACCAGTCCAGTGCCCCTTACTCTGGCTGCAGCGCAGCGGCCTACTCTTGCCAGGGGGACACCAGTAAAATATACATGCAGTCTCTTTCATCATGAGTTCACTGTGGATAAGTCCGAAATTATGAGGCTCTCCCACAATAAAAGCTCAACAAATAGGTGTTCAAAAAGCTAAAAATCTGGGCAGCTCTCATGGTTAGAACCACCTTCTAAAACTCTTTGTATAATTCCAATTTCTGTTTCCGAGAGCTCCTCTTGTATGTTTTTGAATGCCAGCATTTCTTCCCTTCTTACTCCTTCTCCCATGGGGCTGTTGTTGTTGTCCTGGAATTTCTTCATCAAAGAAAGACAGGTGGCTATCTTGAACTGGCCACAGGAACATAAAAAACTAAATTAAGCTCTTAAGGGTTCTCAACCCAAGACTTCAGCCCCATGAATTTCATGCCAGACATGTAGCAGCAGTATGGAAGGCAGGCCTCTGTGGGATTGGGTGATGTCCAAGGGTGACGTAATGTCTTTAATTTCCCAGTTGTCCGCTGTTTGCACGGAAGGCCAATTATTGTCAAAGGGGGGAGAGCAACATCTTGAGAGGCTCTCTGCTACAGTCTCCCTGAGCTCTGGAGCCATTTCCCTTCCTGGGTCTAGCTCTAATGCTCCAGGTTGCTCTCTTTCCACCTTTCCCCCTCTTGAGACTTAAGAAGATACAATGGCTATGAATAATGCATAGGAGCCAACTCTGTTGGTAATACCCCAGCTGTTACAGGTACAGCTGGCACAAGTCAGAGCAGACAACACAACTATTCAGTAATCATTAGCTGAAGTCACTGGAAAAGTGCTCTTTCTACATAGATGGTTGAATTACAGCAGTGAGTAGCTGATGCAGAAGAAGTGAGCATGGCCACAATGCAGTCTTTCAAAAATCATGTTAGTCACCTGGATACAGATCAAGCTTGAAGATATGGAGAATTCGCATAAGAGGAACAATTTGTGGGTGTTAGGTATACCTGAAAGAAAAGAAGTGGAAGGTCCCCGGCAATTTTTAATGCAGCTATTTGGCGAGGCCTTTCCCGACCTCATGGATTGGGACATGAATTCACAAATTCAGCGGGCTCATCAGCTCCCCTCAATTTGGAGCAGCAACGCAAATCTCTCAGACACCTGCCAGGCACACCCCTACCCTATTTTAATAAATGTGGGTAACTTCTTACTAAAGCAGGCAATTTCTCTGAAAGTTCGTCCTGCATCACCTATGGCGGTTGACTCTGTGTTTACCTTTGTTCAGTCTAACTTTTGCAAAAACCCACAATGCGCAAGTGTAGGAAACTTCGCCAAATGATTGTTCCCTTGAAACAGGTTGGGGCTCAAGACTTTCTGCAAGAGCCAGCCAAGCTTAATATTGTTAATAATGGCTGGGTTCGGACCTGCCTTACAGAACAGGAGACTGCGCAGGCCCTTAGAAAATGTAAAGGGTCTACATTGTAGATTGGGTTGGCTGTGGTCAATGTGCATTAATTCTTTACTGTTCTTCTCCCTTACTGATTACAGGTCCGGGATATGCAGTATTACTACACAGTACTCATTAGAGCCAACTGGTATGGTTAATTTGCCTCGGAAACACAAAGAATACAGTGTAAGTTTCCTTACAATTAGGGGTTGCCCTTTTCCCTCCAACCATGTGTACCTATTAAGCTCAGTATCCCCAGTTTCCTGGCAAGGGATGTCTACACTGGCATTTGCCCTAGTCTGATCAAGGTGAGAGACCCTGCACTGGAATTCCATATCCGGAATCCATTTCTCATTAAAAATGGTGGCCCCAAAGATGTTAAGGGCCACCCTTGGACCGCAGACGGAGGCGGCAGTGGATGTATTTGTGCACTGGTGGGGTGGTCTTTCTATCTCCAAGAACCTCCTTTCTATGAAGTCCCGGGGCCAAACTGTGTCCTTCCCTTATAGTGACTTCCTGTCTAGTTCTGTTTGGATGTCACTAGATTCAGTAAACAGGTATAGTGCTGAGTGGTTGGTCTCATACCGGGTGATATTCACTACTGTTCTACAGGGTTCTACTGTATTGGGTTAAATATTGGCCCTTCTCCTACATAGGTACAGGTAGATGGGACATTTTGCCTCCCCTGGGGCTTTCTCTTTGTATAAGTAAAGCCTATCTGTGTCTATGGCATGGGGTATGAGTGAACACATGTAGCACAACCTGTTTGTGGTTTGAGTGACCACGGTGGTCATGTTTTGATACCAGGTGTTGTGTAGAGTGCGATGTGTAGTGCGTGAGATAAGAGAGGTCTCTGTGCATGCATTGCAAAATAAAGTAGATTTCACAAAACTAGGCGTATTTTCGGCTCCAGAGATATGCAAAAGCACCAAGGCTAAACAGAGGGTGTACAAGAATACAAAAAGACATAACTTAGAAAACATTTGTAGGTGTTGGTAGCACCTTCAGCAGTGTTTTCTGTCTTTTGGGCACCCAGGGGTGTTTGTCTTCGTATAGGAAAAAAGTGTCTCTTATTATTTTTCCCTAGAAGAAAGTGTTTGTACAATCAATTTGCAGTCTGTATTCTCGAGCAGCTGGCTGTGTTAATGTCCTTTTGAGTGTTTCAATTGAAGGGCGTGGCAGGCTGCTGTAATGTCGGTGCACATGTGGTTCTATTGTGGACCTGTGCGATAAGAGCTGTGCATTATAGTTTACCTTGGGGAAAAAACATTGTTAGACAGTTTTCAGAGAGTCCCTGTGTTCCTCTTTTAGGGGTACACTCTATCTCTTTTCAATGTGTGTGAAACTTTCTAGAGAGGTGCTGAACAGAGGTGGGGATGGTTTTTAGGGAATGATCAGCTTAGTTGAGTAGCGTTATCTTATTAGTACTTTGGTCCCCACTCTCTTTGCTGGTGCGATGGCAAGCATCCCCAAGCAGCGTGTGAGGGGGCTGCAATTGTCATCTATGGAACCTCTCTACCTTCCATCGCCCCTCCCCTTCCTTAGATCCAGGATGTTTTGGGCTGCTGGATCCGAAGGGTCTGCTGCCCTCGGCCAGAATCAGGGACTCCCACTGCTCTGGAGTGACATGGTCCAATGAGCAGACTATGGATGTAGGTTTGAAGCATTAGTGGAGAGGAGGAGGCAGGATGCCCTTCTTCCAATGGGAGTCAGATGCGCTGTTCGGAACTTGTGGTACTGCGAGTAATAAACTAAAACGGCTGATTGCCCTGGCAGCATTTTCCTATTGACACAGAACACATAGACTTCTCCTAGGCACCGAGCTTTGCACCGCTCTCTTCAGACTTTAGGGTGAATAAAGTTCAGAGGGCGATTGTGGATGCGTCTGCAAGGAATGCCCCAGGCCCTGACGGGATACCGGTGGATCTTTATAAATCAGACTCAGGCACATGGGGCAGAAATTTTAACCAAGGTTTTTAATGCAGCCACAATGGTAGGTCTACCGCATTCCTGGTTCACGGCGGTGATTCTGCCAATCTACACAAAGGGTGCCAGGGATGACCCAGCATGGTACGCCCGATTTCCCCATTAGACTCTGCAGCAAAAATTACGGGCAAGGTAATTTTAGATCGCCTAAGCAACTGGTTGGAAGAAAGTAATGTGCTCTCAAACTTGCAATTTGGTTTTAGAAAAGGTATGGGAACGGTGGAACAATTCATGAACCTACTTATGTTGACCAGTAAATATACTTTAGCCAAAAAAGCCTGTATGTATATGACTTTTATGGACTTAACATCCACATTCAGCAGAGTGAATAGATCTAAACTATGGCATCTATTAGTAAAAATATGTATGGGCGTAAACCTGGCATCTTTTTTGCACTGGTCTCACTCTAACTTGACCGCCACAGCAAGATATAATAATACTAGCTCCTTAACTAAGACATGGAATGTAAAAAGAGGAGTAAAGGAGGGATGAATCCTTGCGCCGGTCCTATTTGCACTTTATATAAATAAGTTGGGGGCTGTGTTATCTGATGCAAGCACGGATACCCCAAGAGTAGGTTTTAAGCCCATTCCTGCCCTTTTAGATGCAGATGATGCCGTTCTACTTGCCAGGACACCAATAGCACTGAAACGTCTAGTCAATACTTTTATTGATTTTATGGTTGCTCTAGACCTTTCTGTTAATTTTACAAACTCACACATTATGTCATCTGGCTACTCAAAACGTGAGAAGAAATCACTTATATGTAAAGGTGAGGTGTAGTCCAATGTAGCAACCTACCCATACCTGGGTGTGTTATTTGATGAAAAAGGTACCTGGATGGCACAGCGTGCACTCAAGAAAAGCACTCTAGCAGAGGCAGCGGGATCAAGATTGAATTTTGCAAGAAGACTTATTGCCAATTCTGAAGATCTACAATGAGAAATGCGTCCCTATGACAACGTATGGCAGTGTGGTCTGGGGCCACAAGGACTGCAATGAAGTACAAGGGGTAGAAAATAAAGTATTTACGAAGACATTTAGCCACTCCCCCAAGTATTCCCGCCTTCATGGTGCACGAAGAATTAAGGCAGGGTTACATTATTAACAGTATTGCAGTGGCCACCTTGGTATGGTGGTTAAAAATATGGTCAAGACCTAAGCCCCACCTAAATCAAATTATCTTAGAGGATTCCATGAAGTTATATAGAGCTACAGATGTCCCTTGGCTAAGCTATGTCTTTCAACAGCTCTCAGCCCTAGGGCGCCCGAGCTCTATAATCAACCCAGGCCGTTGCACTCTAAGGGGGTGAAAGATATTAAAATTCAATTTTTAACTAGGAGAAGCCTGGAAAGGGAAACTAACGAAATTAGAAAACCCATGTGGAGACATTATGTGATTATAAGCCCTGGAAATTTAGATCAACCTTTTTGGTTCTTTATAAATAATCTGCATCATCTTTTTCTAGATTTAGATTCAATTGTATTCACTGGTTCCTTACTATGCCTAAGAGTTTTTTAAAGGCAGGGACTCCACAGCCATGTTCATGTGATAATTTTTCACAACAAGATTTGTCGCATTTTATGTTTTTCTGTGGTTTTTATAATGAATTAAGATTTTAACACATTTTACCTCTTTTAAAAAATTGCCAATTTGCACAAGTAAGACAAGACCTGATCTATTTGCAAATGCCCTCTTCCCCATTGATATGCTATGAGGTTGCGAGCTCTTTGAGTGGGGCGTTACGGAAAAGGAAATATATGGATTGCCTTTTGAAATAACTTAGGTTTTATTGGGGTGAATAAAGAAATGTTGTAAATCTCTTTGAGGAACTTTTTAACTGTATTTTGTTATTTGCACATGTAGAGCAGTTTTTAACTATTTTCTGTGTATGTCTTTTATTGTGTAAACATACTTTTATGGCCAGAACATGGCAGAATAAAGTTTTATCTGATTTTATTTGAATTGGTGCCAAATTTGTTCATGAATTATGGATGTCTGTGGGTTATCTCAACACCTCAAGTGCAGAGAAACCCTGGCTTCTGGCACCGTAGCGTCACCTCATTTTGGAACTAAAAAGGGGCCTCCATTGTCTGGAAGCCCTGGGGTTGGTGAGACTTACAAAGCTCGCCAAAGATTGGACTTAGACTGCTAGACCTGGGTGCCAGTTTTATATACTGGTTAGGACCGCCCTGATCCCTTGTCATTCTGTCCTCCCCCAGGGCGTGATTAGCCAACTCCGCCCTGGGGGACTAGCAGCAGAGTGGGGGATAGGCCCCTTCAGCCACTCAAAATGGCAGAGTCAACGTGGATTCCCGATCAATATAGTTTGACGGTCCTAAAGTTGATGCAAATGTAGGTAAGGAAATGTATCTGGAAGTAGGGTGAAGTTGCTAGATTGTGTTAGGGGTTTGGACTTACTCTGTATTTGGATTGGGTGATTGCGTAAAGGGATTACCTCCCCAGACAGTTACCCATACCCTGCCTTGGATGTGGCCCCTGTGTTTGGTTGGTTGGGTTCCCTGCCTACGGTGGTTGCTATGTGTTCAGGAACCCACCAAGACCCTCTTGCAGAGTGATGGCTGTAACCTGATTTCCTTGAGGCTGATTGTATGATGTATTTATGTTGCTCTGGGTTTGATTTCAGAGATGGATACTCTGTGAGGGCTGTCTGGATATTATTTATATCTGTGTGTGATATGCTTGTAGGCAACAGTGATCATTCCGGTTGTTTCTTCAGTAGCAATAGTGGCATTCTCTATAATCTGGAGGCTGACAGCCTTTTTACTCTCTGGTGTAGACACTCTGTTGGATGCCTTTGGGGTTCCGTGGCTGAGCCTTCTTCCAACTGGGTGTTACTTGCACGCTTGTGGCCACCGCGGCCTTCTTTGGGCGATCTCACCCATTTCATTGCATGGGGACTACTGTGTGGAGGATATGGACAGTGGCCTGCCCACTTTAGACCCAGGGATTTCCTGTGTGGCAGCTGGCAACACCTCCTCTGGGTGTTGTTCCGCATGTCGGGCATGTCGTACCTCTTACAGCTATCACTCATCTTGGTACTGCATTCAGTAAGAGGTAGGGAGCCTCTAGTGAAGGGAACATACCACAATGCATGGGGACACCTTGTCTGCACCACTTCCCCACTTGGAGGAGGTTCCAGGGTGGTGATAGAGGCTAAACCAGGTGGCCCCAGTATGCGCACGATTGATTTGCTACTGCCATTGTCTCTAGTAGCTTTGGACCAACTCCCCACCTAGCCTTGGGGATTCAGGGGGCATATATACATTGTGCCCCAGAGCCTGCTGCCCCTTGTGCCTCTTACATGCTATCCTTTTACCTGTTTATACCAAGACGTGGTCTGAGCAACCTGCTCACTGCTGAGCCAATTTGTATAACTCTAAGAGGCTTCCATTGTAATCCTGGGCCGCACTCCTGGAGTGGACGCTGTGGACTGGGATTACCCTGGCTGGTGTCCTTGTGGCGTAGAAGTGGTTTGCTTGTTTGTTGTCTGGGGGGAGGTTAGAGAGGAGCAGGCTATAGTCCCATTCTCTGAGTACTGGACGGACATCCTTAGTTTGGACAATGGGTCTCATCCTAGTATATTGGTCGAGGAGGAAAAATAGTACAACAATTGTTCCCTTATCCTTTTCTCCCCTATTTTTAACTCAAGTGGTTCTGTGAGGGGGACCTCAGCCACGGAACCCGAGATTCACTGTATTTTGGCAGTGACCTTTGATATAGGGGCTGCTCCGTTCCGCAAGCATGACCTTGCCTCGTCTGTTTCCGCCAAAAGTGGTATGGTGGCTTGCCTATTTATTAATATCATGACCACAGGGCCCTCCTCACGGCTGTCTGGGGCTGATAGTGGGGCAAGCACCTTTTTAAGTACCTTGGTAACCTCTGGTGTGTGCTCCATGTTTTGCTCCTGTATTGGTGGGCCTCGTCCTTTGCTTTCCCACTCACTGTCAGATCACGAGGGGCTAGAGCCCTCTTTCCTTACAGCGCTCTGTATCTGTGTAGGTTGTGATTTGGGGTCACCCTACAGTTGACCCGTCGCTTGAACAGAGCCATTCTTCCTGCCCTCTCTTGGTCCACGTATCTGGTCTTGAGGTGTGGCCTCATGTGTTCCATGATGTTGGTATCGAACGTTCTCCCCTCAGGTCAGGTAAATGCATATACCGTGGTAAGGGCATGGCACTCACTGCAGTGTTTTGTTTGTTTCCAAGCCTATGTGGGGAACCGAGCTTGCATGTGATCTAGTGGTGTCCCCATGATGGATTATGAAACTTGTTAAGGAGTTTACAAACTTTTGACTGCTTTTGACTGCTTCAAGATTAATTAGTCAGAAAATAAATATATTGCAGAGCAGCTGTCATAAAATGCCTCAGTGGTTCCTCAGTCCAACTGTCTTGCAAAACTGTTAAATTCCTGTCACTAGTAGCACTAGAACTAGTAAAGAAAGAAATAGAATAAGAACTTGGAAAGAAAGAAACACCGAAACAGGAATTTGAAAGAAGGGTATAAAGTAGCCAGCCTAAGTCTTTTTTAGATCTTTTTTGTACTCCCTTTCTTTTAAAGCTCCTTTCTACGACAAGTCTTAGGCATAAATATGCTCATACCAGTAAATGTTCCGGAATAGAAAGCCATAGTGACTTAAGAAACTGGAAAGAAGGTTATGCGTAGCAGTTTTGCACTTTGCTCTTTCCCCATTTTTCGTTGGCATTAGCACTTTACTTACAATAGAAAGCATGGACATGTTTACATTGCTGTTATATTAATCTGTTGTACCTTGGTACCATACCACATTAGGGTTACGACAATTAAAAATGTTTTAATGCAATTTTTATTCTGTATCTGAATTATGATGTTTTCATCATGGTGGTATGCTCCACTCTTTTTATGATTTTAACAAATCAAATAAAAATATTATTATCATCACTAGTCATACATAATAAATACAACTATATGATAACAGGGACACAGGTGGCTCTTGACCTTGGGTAGAGCTAGTCTGGGCCAGTGTGTATGTATCCAGATGTCTGACATGAGGAGTGCGCTATCACTACATGTGGTGTGCGTGTTGTGTTCTGATTGGCCGAGTGTTCCTAACTACAAGTGGCATCTAACTTTGTGGTATTTAGGGAATGTGAGCTTTTGGCCACACGTATTGTATTGGGGCCAATTTCCTCACAACTTTTTGTGGTGTAGCTGCCTATCTGTGGGAATGATCAGGCTTTTATTTGGTTGCACATTTGTCATTGGCCTGAATGCAATCCCACGTTTGACCTATCAATCAGTAGGCCTGGGTTTGGGTTGCAGGGCCTGTCTGACAACCTACCTCTGACCCAGGGTTGATGGGGAGGTCATCTTGGATGAATTCAAAAGCAATGATATGAACTTGTTGTACAGTGTGCATAAAACATGGCGGCCATTTATATCATATTTACCGACATTCTCATTATTCTGTGTACAGTTGTCATAGCGTACATTGACATTGGTTTTACTTTTTGACATTGCTATGCATGCATAGTTTATGGCGTACATCAACATTTCAGTTACTGGTAATGTCGCTGTTAGGCCTATACATTTCACAGTGTACATTGACATCATATTCACCGATATTAGCAGTGTTGTGGGGCGAAATAGGTCAGAAGGATCACATTTTGCAACCTAAACTATTGTCTGCAGGGGTATACGTTGATGATGGCTTTTGTTGCTGGGTGGTCCACACAAGGTTAGGGGTACTGCTAAAATCATTGTATTTAAGTGCATGTGCTGGAATTTATCTGGCCTCAACTTAGGTAAGAAACGTCAGTTAATACAGGAGGAGATTAAGATGTACAGGCCTCACCTGTTAACTTTAACAAAGACCCATCTTGATTATAAAAGTTTGTTCTTTACTCAAACAGCTGTGCTTTAATGCCATTATAAGTACCACCCAGTCTGTTTCCATCTGGCGTTCGCTGTTCTGGCAGCCAAGAATGAAAAGATTAAGGTGCTGAAAAAGGCTGATGACCCAAGGGGGAACTGGGCAATTGCACAGCTGGTAATACACGATAAACAATTTGTTGCCTGTGCCATCTATGGCCCAAACGTGGATGATCCTTGGGTATTTGATGTGGTATGCCTTGATTTGCTGTATTGACATGGAAAACGGGATTTCAATATTGTAATGATTGCAGCATCAACTCCACTAATCATCATGCTACTCCTCACATGGTTAGAACTAGGGCACCTCTCCAGGAGCTCGCCTGCTTGTACAGGCTGACAGATATTTGGAGGGCACTGTATCCTACAGTGCCCTCCAAATATAACCCCGGGTTAAAAATATTTTAAACCCATCATAAGCATTACTCAGAGATTGATCTGGTATTGTCTAAATGAGTTTTGGTACAAGATGCTGTAATGGAGTTCGGCATCAGAATTACCTCTGATCACAATCAAAATTTTCTGCGGCAATGGGAGAACTGGACCAATTTTCATTTCCTGACACCGCCTTACAAATTCTGATTACTGTAAACTTCAGGTTCTCCTATGGAATTTCTTGGAGTCGATATGGGTACAGCTTCACTTCTGGTGGTATGGGATACAATGAAAGCTAACATTAGCGGGATTACAGCACAGTTTATTTTTTGCAAAAATCAAAGTATGCTAAACGCGGTTAGACAGCTGGGCCAGGCAGTTTCACAACTGGAAACACTGGATGCTAGGGCTATAAATATTGGTTGCTCAAATGAGTGAACTCTCCATCTTCAGTTGCCCCCTTCTAGGGCAAAACCAGAGGAAGAAGGTAGCTGCTTGTTACTCCAAAAAAAGGCTCTCCAGTACGAATATGGGAAACAGGTGGGACGGGTCTTGGTACACCAAATTTAAGATAAAAGGGCTAAATGCTTGATTCAATATATCAAAGGTAGCAATACATTTGTTTATACTAACCCTTGGGCTATCTCGGAGAAGTTCTCACTTTCCCATCAGACTTTGTATAGCCAATCCCAAACATCAAGGTTGTCTGGGCTCGAGGCATATATTCAGAATAGTAAGCTTCCATGTTTAGAGGAATCTCAAAGGCTGACTCTTCAGAAGGACATCACTGTGGGGAAATAGAGGCTACTGTGGCAGCTCTGCCAGCAGGCAAGGCTGCAGGGGAGGATTCTATACTATTGGAATTGTATAAAATCTTTCAAGACATTATAGTTCCACTCCTTTAGTGTGATACAAAGCATTGATAAGGGTGGTGAAGTGCCCAGCATGTGGAATATGAACAACATTACTATATTCTTGAAAAAGGATAACTCACCTGGAGAGATGGGATTATATTGACCCATCTCTTTGGATAATGCGGAAGCCAACATTTTTGCTGAAATTCTAGCACATCAGCTTCCTCCCGTTCTTGCTGGTTTAGTCTCACAATAAAAACATGGCTTCATCCCTGGCAAGGACATCATCAGTCACATTAATACCGCAATTGCTGCCTTCGAAGTAGCTGAAAAATCAGGGAAAGAGCTGGGTATGATATTATTGGATGCCGAGAAGGCATCGACCATGTGGTCTGAGACTTTCTGTGGGTTTTGATGGGGGCTTTGGGGGTTGGTGATCAATTTTGCAGATGGGTGCAGTCCTTATATAGACTCCATGTGGCAAGCTTGTTTATTCTGGGATTTCTTCGCTACCTTTTAAGATACAGCAGAGCTCCCAGAAAGGGTGCCGGCTTTCCCCTCTTTTTTTTGTTCTTTATCTGAAACCTTATTTGCAATCATTGCTGAAAAGTTATGAAATATGGCTTATGGTCTCTGGAGACTGCAAACTCAAAATTAGTGCTTATGCTGATGATGTCCACATATGCTCGACCAATACATCTGATGCTTTGAAATGTGTGATTAAAGAAGCAGACTGGTTTGGCATACACTCTGACTATAAATTAAATGTAGCTAAAACTCAGTTATTGTTGAATTTTAGGCCAGGGGTTCAAATCTCTGGAGCAGCTACCTCTGCTACTTGTCTGAGAATTAAATTGAGCGCACAGGTCAATAAACTCTTTAAGCTAAATTATGAACCCCTGCTTCAATCAGTGTCTTCAACCAGGGTAACAAATTCAATTTTTACATGACTTGAAGGAGCCATAAGCAGCTTCATTTGGGAAAATAAGTGAGCTCTGTGAGCTCTTCAGTCTCTAGAGCTTCCGTACGGCGGTCTACAGCTACCAGATTTTAAGTTGTATTACTGGCAGCGTTTGCCAGCCGACTGCTAAATTTGCTTACATTAATTGAACCAGACCTGTCAATGCAGGGATTGACTAGCATTGGGGTCGGGTTGCAGGCTTTTTATTTACAGATCAATGGACCCCAACTACTATAATCAGATTTGTTTTAAATTCATTAAGGATATTATTTTTTATTTGACGGGATATAGACGCAAAACACTCTTTAGTAAATGTTAATATGCCGTTATGGGATAACTCGGCATTCCTGGATGTATTTCATGAATCTATTGGCAGGGCTTGGTCACGATTAGGGGAGGGAACTGTGGGGCAGCTGTATGATCTGAATGGATTTCACTTGTTTGCTGGGCTTCGAGCCTCTTACGATATTGCACAACACTATATTTTTTAATACTTACAGCTGAGGAATTACATTTGTCTATATGTAAGGCTCCTATGACTAACATTATGTCATAGTTGTACAAATCTAGCAGAAAATCCCTGATCAGCACAGTTTACTTAGGGTTCTATGAGCATAGGATGATGATGGCAAACGTTGGAGTAAGATGCTCTCTTATATTATTATATATATCTCTTATTATACCATGAGACATGTAAAGTGCTTTGGAAACTGTGGAGGGGCCTGTGCACTCTATGAATCTCAAGCTAGAGCAAACCAAGACTATCTGTATGCTATACTATACACTGGAGACAAATATGAGGTGGGGTGGAGATATTGGTGCTGATAAAACTAGCTGCCCTAAGTGCAGCCGTCCTGCTGCTGACATCCTCCAAATGTTTGTCACATGTCCTGTCCTGCAGGAGTTTTTGGTAGGGGTGCATCAACTGACAGCATTCTGGGGCTTGGCAGTTGGCCAGCGAGTCGATGGATGGGGTTTGCTGATTAAAGCCTCTCCTTATCTCCATATTAAAGTGTCCGTTTTACATTATTACAGGTGGTCTAACTTCCGGCAGATATATGAGTCGAAACTTGCTCTTGCCAAAGTAAGGAGTGCCCGCTCGCTTAGTAAGTTTGACAGAAACTAGTCGGACTTGGAGTCACGGAAGAGCTTGCACATTTTAACTGCTAATTGTCTATATTGGAACTGAAGGGTTTGACGGGTCTCTGTCTGTTAGTGTCTTTTTTACATGCATGTTTATGTATCAGGTACAGTCTCATTCCATAGTGGGTGGGTTGAATATTTTATACTTATGTGTGTACTCCAGTGTTATCAAATTGGGGTTACCTCTTTACTGCTTCTCTTATTTTGTTCTTGTGTCTTTGTTACACATGTATTTATTGATTCTGACAAAATGTAATTTTTTTTTTACTGAAACTTTTGAAATCAAATCCAAAATATGTGATAATTTGAAAGCCTTGAAGGAGAAGTCATCACAATCAAGAACGATGACTCAAGAATTATGTTCTACTATAGTGCAGTATAGCATGCTGATTTGAAAAATCATTTTTTGTTTGGAAAACTATGGAAACATTTTTAATTGCAAGAAAATAATGCTCAATTAACATGTGTTCAAGGTAGTCTGACTATGCCTTAATCTTTTCACATGTGCAGAAATGTGAATGAGCAATCCCCATATGCAAGTGTTCCTCTGGGTGCTTTTTTTGTTTCAGAGAATCATCAAAATAGATGCCTAATTTATGGTGGTGTTTATTTTATAAAGCACATACTTGTTCTAATGTGCATTCATCACGAGGACACCATGCTCAGGATGTTTCTGTATTTGTAGCATCCAAGGTCCTTTGCTCGAGTCTTTTAGAGGGACCATTCATTTGCTGAACTATTATATTTCTGTATTATATCAAAATCATATCCTTTTGTTCATTTCCTATGCACTCCTCATTACTAATATAATACTATTTATTCTCTGCTTCTAAATCTGAACAGCTCTGCACTAGTCGGTTTACTTTGTTTATACTTGGGGCTTTAATTATGAAGCCAGTTATACTGACGTATCTGTAATTCCTTGCGACATTATTCGCCTTACTGTTAATACGGTGCATCCATGGTGTCACAAGGAGGGCGCACTGAGAAGTGTTGCATTGCTGCTTTGCCGCAGCAATGCAACACTTCTCATAAATAAGGCCTTTAGTCTTTTTTGCCGCACTCTTTAGAGGCAGACTCTATTTCGGTACTGATGCTGAACTATACTTTGGTTCTGGCTGCTATTTGCTTTAAAGATTCGTCCTTAATGGTTATGTTCTTAAATTATTTTATTTTGATTTATATTAATTGCTGATTCCCCATGATTTAACTAACAATTCTGCCTTCTGCAATGAACCTTATTTTTTGTAAACCCTTATTGTTTTGACTTGAATTCTTGTCTTGTGGAGCTTTAATTTATTAATCTTATGAAGACTCAGCCCCTTCTGATTCTTAATTTCAATCCTCGTAATTGTTTTAAATATAGTGTTGATAATGTGTTGTCTTTTAACGGGTTGGCTCTCCATGTCTGGTGTGTGAACTTTGGTGGAAAGGTGACATAAAAAGTGGACATTGTAAAGAGAGTTATGTATGTGTGACACTGATGACCTGAGGATTCTTGCATGTCAGGACCTGCATTTAAAACTGCCTGTTGTATCTTGGTGGAGTGAGGGGCAGAGGAAAATTCTCTGTTACTTGCAGAATGGGTGGGAGGAGTAGGTGAGATGTGCCCAGCTGGCCTAATCACCTGCCACCTTGGTTTATGCATCTGTGGATTAGGAATATGTGTGGATTAGGAATCTGGAAAAGCCCTAAACTAGGAATATCAGGCACCAGCAGAATGCTCCACATGACTTGTATAGTGTATGCAGGCCAGGTAGTAGGTGGAGCATCCACTTTGTAATGCTATGGGGCGCAGTCTCCTTGCCTTCACCCCGGTGTAAGTAGCTGGGATAACAGCTTGCAGGAACAGAGTTTTCTCTATTGGTTTTTGCATAGACAGGCTTGTTGCTGGCATGTTGGGGGTCATGCTCCTTTCCCTTCAGAGCTGTGTATTAAAGTACCACACTTACCAATCAAAGCATATGTAGTAGTTTGATGCTGTCATCCTATTTATTACAACATATTTGGCCAGTCGGCCAGTAAGGCTCCAATTGACTGTGCTCAGGAATCTGGCAATGGACTTTCCTGCTACATACTTTAACCCCTTCAGCGCTGCGCGGATTCCCCCGCGGTGCTGAAGGGTTCTAGCGCGGGCGGGGCCATGACGGAACGGTTCCGTCATGAGCACAGCTCAACCGATGCTCATGACGGAACCGTTCCGTCATGAGCATCGAAGGGGTTAAAGTGAATGTTGATGTTTACCTTTCTTGTGTGGGTAATTTTTACCTTTCAAGAAAGTTTGTGGCATCACTCCGAAAAGATTTCTTAAAGGTGCATTGAAATCTTGTAAAACAAACACCTGCACCAGTAATTTAAAGCCCCAATCTCTGGCATTCATTTAGCTATCCAACACAAACTGTAGCAAGTGCAGGCCTGGGATTTTTGTCACTGCTCTTTTACCTGTTGGTGTTCCGAAGTTGCAATATAAACAGGTAATGCAAGCACCACTGAATGACATTAGATTGACTATTTTTATAGCACTTAGAGATTAAGCTCTATTTAAGTGTGTGTGGTCTTACATTCAGCCAGGTGGAATTAGATCTGTTGCTCATTGCTTAATATATTTTGGGCCAGATGTATGACCACCAAATTTTGGACTCGCAAATTGCATCGCAATTGCGAGTCTCAATTTGCGAGTCGCAAATTGAGATGTACAACAGTGTCAGAGACACTGTTAGCTTTTCCGATGGGGTCACAAAATGCGAGACTCATGAATATTAATGAGCCACTTGCAATTTGCAGCCCCATTGGGAATGGCTGTACCTCCCAAGGATGGTGGCCTGCTGGGCTCAGCAGACCTCCATGTCTGGGACTGCTTTTCAATAAAGCAGTTCTTTTTTTTTTAAATGCAGGCTGTTTTCCTTAAAGAAAAACGGGATGCATTTTTAAAAAAAAATTGAAACGTTTTTGTTTAATTTTTTAAGGGTGGATAGTGGTTCCTAGGACCACTGCCAGCCCTTAAAAAATATTTTCTGAGCCAGTCACAAAGGGGAAGGGGTCCCCTGGGGACCCCTCCCATTTGCGACTCCATTACCACCCTCTTGAAGAGGGTAGTAATTTGCGGTCGCAAAACATTAGTACATGGCTTTGCGGTCGCTATTAGGAAAGGAATGCCCTTTCCTAATAGCAAGTTGCAAAACCTATTTAGTGAGTCGCAATTTAATTGTGACTCACTAAAGGCTTTGTACATGGCCCTGTAGGTTTTTGCATGCGCAAACGCGTCGCAAACCCGTTTGCACATGCAAAAACGGGTCATACTTCTGGCCCTTTATGTGTAGTCATATGTGTTTTCACGTACCTTTTATTTTATGAAACAAAACCCAGATGCATGTTCACTTATTACGCGATATTGTTGTTTTTTACTGTGAAAGACTAATCCTCATCAACTCATTGGGTAAATCTTGGACTGCTCTGCCTCACTTGTATTCAGAGTGGAGTCATAAAGGGGATCAATTGGTAATTTAATTTGGCATCCAAAAGTGCCTTGTCTCCAGGGCATGTGTGGTTAACGACTACAATTTACAAACGGCAGCCCAGCAACCCCTAAATATCCTGGGACCTGAAGAACCAGATGTTACAGTATCACACTTTTACATCCCTATCTGTATCATTGGTTGTTTGTGTGTGGATTATCCCTGTGATATGTATTGCGGTCCTGAATTCATGGTAGATGGAGTTGGTATCATGAACTTGAAAGATGCAGCTGTTGGTGAATACAAGGTACAAGACATAAATGCCCATTACAAGCGACAGGACATGATTTTCGCTCAGACCATGCATATGGTATTTTAAGATTATGAGGCCTGACAAATGGCTGTCTAATAAATATAAATATGTTAGTTGCTTAACGAGTACAGTGTGCAACATGAGGTCACACAGTATTTTAATGAACCTGGAGCTAGAGATCTACCTTGCTGTTGGACAATGGTAGTATGATACCTTGCTTTCAGTGCCCCTAGTAGACACACACTCGGATGGGTGGATTTAAATGATGTCACCAGTGGACGTTTAGATACTGCAGCTGCAAATAGAGACTGATTTGGATATGTGAATTGACAACACTAACCTGGCTCTGCGAAAAGTCGTCTTTGTGACCATCCAAGGTGGGACTGCAGGAAGGACAAGACTAGAGGAGATGGTGATAGATGGTGGAGGGACTGACAATATATGCTGCAAAAGTTATGTGAATAATCATTATTTGAATAAAGCAGGCATGTATTTCTGTTCGGTTTCCCACTGTGACACAGTATTTGATGTGTTCATACGTATATTGGTGCTACGAAATCATAGTACAGACAGACGATTCTAGACGTGATGAATAAGGGTGTGCAAAACTTGCATAAATCCTGTAGTGTAATTAAGTTGAACTACTGCAAAATTACGCAAACTTTTGTGCAATTACATAAAAATCTTCTCACTAAATCACCTGAACAGTCAGTTCAGGTAAAAATTCAACTCAAAAATGTAATTTCAGGTTGCTTTCAATTCACTCACAATCAAAACACTCTGCACGCATTTGGATTTGTAGTTTCACACTCACAAATGACCCCATCGGTCTCCTTGGATAAAAAAAATCACCTGCAATGTTTACCGACTGCCCACATTAAATAAACTGCCTTTTGTGTTTAAAACGGTGCCCTTCGAGTTCTTTTTTGTAGTTTCACGTTCAACAAGCATTGGCAAAGCCAATAGGTCTCGCCTTTGGGACCTTGTAAGTATTTAGCTATGCAGCACATTATTCTGGGTGCTACAACATCTACTGATACTTCACTAGCCACTGGTGAAAGGGGGAGCCACAGCCGCCAGTGAAGGCAGGAGGGGCTTCTATGGGGCACAAGAGAGTGAACAAGCTGCCAGGGACAGGCACTACACCATAGAGGGTGGGCAGTCCCCTTGCATAGCAACGAAGAGTGAGATTGCAGAGTGTGAGAAAAAAGAACTAAGAGTAGAACGAGCTAAGGTCAAGAGATTTGAGCAGAAGTGAGGGTGCAAACAGTGAGAGAGAAACTCAGACAAAAGTAAAAGAATGATTTAAGAGAAAAAGACTGAAAAGCTGAGCAAACAGGAGAGTGCAAAGATTAAGCGGAAACAAGTGGGCAGAAAGGCTAAATAAAAACACACATTTACTAGTAGCTAAAATGACTGCTCTTCAAATACTGCATTTACTAACACTAAGGAGGGAACAGACAACAGGCGCCACGGGGCTCGAACCCAGTCAGAGCCATCCAGCTTCATTAATAGCTTAGCATTTGCACGTGTTACAAGTAAACAAACCACGAGCGCCAGTACAGCAGAATAAAAGTAGTGTCTCCCTGTGACCACGTAAACAGTTCTGTTTTGGATGTCATTGTTTAAAAATGTGAAGCTTTTCCTGCATAAAAGATTTGTATTTCTACAAGTACCCAGGGTGTGACATAGCGTGGAAGAAATGTTTCCAAGTGTTTCCTTACGTTTAAGGCTGAAACTCTTCCGTGCAGTAAGGGAGGGGGAGGAGCGGTTGAGAGAGGGGGAGGAAAGTCGGCCATGCGAGGAATGCTAGAAACCAGGATAGCAGCTGTGCGCGGAACAGACAACAGGCGCCACGGGACTCGAAGCCAGACAGAGCCATCCAGCTTCATTAATAGCTTAGCATTTGCACATGTTACAAGTAAACAAACCACGAGCGCCAGTACAGCAGAATAAAAGTAGTGTCTCCCTGTGACCACGTAAACCGTTCTGTTTTGGATGTCATTGTTTAGAAATGTGAAGCTTTTCCTGCATAAAAAAAATTGTATTTCTACAAGTACACAGGGCGTGAAAGAAACGTTTCCAAGTGTTTCCTTACGTTTAAGGCTGAAACTCTTCCGTGCAGTAAGGGAGGAGGAGGAGCGGGTGAGAGAGGGGGAGGAAAGCCAGCCATGCGAGGAATGCTAGAAACCAGGATAGCAGCTGTGCGTGTGCACGACATCGCGAACACAAGCTGGAGGCCTGAAAAAAGCCACTAGGTTAGCACTTCCAAAACCGGCTTACTAAAACTCTCGCCAGAGCAGCGCTATAGGTGCTGGCTCAGGCGAGACCTAAAAATTGCCAAGGTTTCTCAGGTGAAAAATCTACCTGAAATATTTGTTGACTGCCCACGTTGAAGGGACTGCCTCTCATGTTAAAAACAGTACCGCTCGCGCTCTAAAATCACCCAAACAGTACATCTTGCCTTAAAATTTCTCCTAGAACATGAGTTTCATTATGAGAGATATCATAATGAGCAATCGCTGTAATTTTGCATACATTTCATCACATCAAATTAAGAAAATTACGCTAGCATAATTGCAATTTCGCCGAGGCATAATGATGATAGCCAGTGTCTTTTAAAGTGTTTGGGTAAAATTAAATTAAAATGTACACCTAACTGTTTGAAGTATGTGGAAAACTGTCAGGCTGGTCTTATTTCACTGCAACAAGGATGTCTTGTGTTAGACCTTCAAACTGTGCACAACATATTTCTTGCAAATTAATATTATTGCTGATTTTTTTTTACACCTTTGTGATTCACTTAATGATGTTGTCCATTTTAGTGTCACTGTCTGTTTTGTTATATTTATGGTTCCTGGCTCTTTGCCTGCTGGGCATACATGCATGATGATGTAGGTGTTGAGGCATTTGCAAACACAGACACGTTGATACTTGTGCTCATGGGTGTATCATAACTGGACTGATAATTGCCATCTGAGGAAGTGGAAGGCCACAAGTCTTTTGGGGTGAATATTATCTAGGATATTGTGCTCTGTGGGGAAGAGTCTGAAGTGTGTTCTGAATCCACAACCAGGGAGTACATCCCCAAAGGTATTATTTTTATACTTTATACACCAGTTTTCATCATGCCCTATCTTTATCTCCCCCATTGCACATATCTCCACCACCACAGCATTCACCCTATTGGCGACTTCTTGCCTCATGGCCCAGTTCTCTGCCCTGCTATGAATGTGTGGAGGCAAACTATGGGGTTCTCCATAGTAGTCCACGGCCACCTCCTAATTAAAGCTCCTCTTCAGCTTGAGTGTGATGGTCTGCATCTTCACAGTTTGGCTATTCCTAACTGATGTGAGGCACAAGGGGAGGAGGGAGAGGCTCTGGGAGTTCCCTCGATTTATGTGTTTTTGTTGTTATTACTTCTCCGTGTGTTTGATTGTGGTCAACGTCCTCCATATGGAACAATATATATTGTGCTGCTCACAAATCTTACTAACACAAATGTGAGGATCACTACTCACAGTCACAAGATTTCACACATCAACTTTTTTGCCTCTTTGAGAATTGGGTCCATGGTATAAATGAATCGAGAGGAGGTACCCTACAAAACATTTAACTCAGAATAAATCAGGCCCATTTAATCTAGTCAACATTAGGAAGTCAAGTACTGACATGCCTATATTTATCTCTTGTATTAACACCAAGCACTAGCTGTTAGAAATGGGGGTCTCTAGTTGGCAAGTTATTACCCTATCCAAGTAGGGACCCTTCTTCTTAGTCAGGATAAGGGTGATACACTTCTAAAATAACCCCTGCTCACCCCCTTGGTAGCTTGGCACAAACAGTCAGGCTTATCTCTAAAATAACCCTTGCTCACCCCCTTGGTAGCTTGGCACAAGCAGCCAGGCTGCAGTGTGGGACGGGGCAGTGTGTTATATAACTTACGAGCAGTGCCTTCAAGCCACGGTGCAAGCAACAGTGTCAATGTCAATGTGAAAGGGTGGCATTGGGATACCAGGTTTGTGGTATGAGGCATGGTGGTGCTGAGTGCAATGCCTACAGGTCCCGGTGGAGAATATATACCTGTACATCACATGCATTTACAACGCATGCGATTACAACACGGTCATTACAACTACCACGTTGTTACATTGCAGTACCATTACAACACAAGTCGTCACAACGACTTGCTGTAGGAGGCGCTGGATGTTGGAATAGTATAATTTACTATTCAAACTCCAGTGTGTGCAACAGTAGGGAAGGTGTTGGAATAGTAAATAATACTATTTCTTAGCTTAGAGCGCCCCCTACAGCAAGTCGTTGTAACGACTTGCGTTGTAATGGTACTGAGATGTAACAAAGCAGTCGTTGTAACGACCACGTTGTAATCGCATTTGTTGCTACGCATGCGATGTAATGGCTATTTCCCCCATGTGGAAGCAGCAGCTCGGTGGCAGCATCCGGTGGCGGCGGTGAAACCACAGTTGCAGTTCCAAGTGCGTCGGTTCCCTCTACCGTGCCTTCAAGACATAAAGCCAGCAGCGGCGTTGTTGATGGTGTTGGGCTGATTTTTCTTCTGTTGCAACACAAAACACACAGGTCCCAGTGCTGGAAACAGATTAACCTGAAGTCTTTGCTATTCCTGAGATTTCTTAAACAGGGGGCAAGCTGTAGTTCAACCCTTGGAGAAACTCAAACAAAGAAGTTGCACATAGTACAGTCCGGTCATTTCTCTGCCAAAGACAGAAGTAGCCACTGCAGGCCAACATAGCAAAGTGGTAGTTCTTCCCCACAGCTTCTTTAGCTCTTCTTGGCAGGTTCCTTGATCCAAAAGAGTTCTAAAGTCCAGGGCCCCAATATTTATACCACATTTTCTCTTTATCCTCTTTGTAGCAAAGGTCTCTGAGTGCAGTCCAAACCAGTTCTGCCCTCTCTGGCCCAGGTTCACTACAGGAGGTGGAGACAGCATCATGCAGAGGAGACACTGCCTATTTAGATGCTAGTGAAAACTACTCCCACCACTCCAAATGTAGACCAGGCCAATTCAGCCGTCCCATGAGTCACCTAGGAAAGGTATGCCACACCTCACTCCCCCTTCTGGCTGTTTACAGTGACTGTACATCCCAGTCCCTGTCACTCCAAAACCAGACAGTCAATACACAAACCAGAAGAGGCACACAGATTGGTTAGGCAAGAAAATACCTACTTTCTATAAGTGGTATTTTCAAACACATAATATAAAAATCAATTAAAAAAAAATATGTATTTTCAAATCCTGAGTTCAGGCATACTAAACCCTTTTTCTCCATATTGTCCTAATGGAAAGTTAGGCTTGTAAAATGTTACAAAGCAACTCCCATGTTAGCCTATGGGAATGATAGCTGGTCAATAGTGAAAAACAAAATTGGCAGTATTTCACTATCAGGACATGCCACACACACCAGGACATGTTCTACCATTCACATACACTGTTCCCTGCCCATCGGATACCTTGGGCCTACCTGAGGGGTGCCTTACATGTAAGAAAATGGAAGGTTAGGGCAAGGCAAGTGGGGGGCACTTGCCAGGTCACAATTTGCAGCAAAAACTGAATGCAGACACTGCAGTGGCAGGTCTGAGACAAATTTGAAGGACTGCTGTTGTGGGTGGCACAATCAGCGATGCAGGCCCACTAGCAGTATTTGATTTACAGGTCCTGGTCACGCACAGTGCATTTTACTAGGGACTTAGTAGTAAATCAAATAAGCCAAACATGGAAACACCAATCCATAAACACAATATACAGTAGGAGCACTTGCACTTTAACACTGAATAGCAGTGAGAAAGTGCACAGAGGCACTAAACCAGCAAAACGAAGTCCAACATACCATTAAAAACATGAGGCCAGAGAATAAAAAGACAGGGAAAACACTGCAAGAGATGCCAAGTCTAACACCAGCCAACTCACATATCCTGATTTCGGTCACCTCTTTCTCAAGAATGAAATAAAAAAAATATCCAATGTACCAGCAGTATTCTTTATGTATATAAAAGATATCACAAAAAATGATAGTTCAGTGCATGCATGTCAGTGCTGAAGTGACAAAAACGAGTAAGCGAGTTCAGAGGTACCTTGGGATGAAACTACATGATTTGTTGTAGGAGGTGTTTTATGTGAGATGTACAGTGAAACAAAAATGTATTGCCTTTGCTCAGTTCTGAAGCTTTACACTGTCTTTTCAAAGGACATTTCTCAATCCAATAGTCAGCTTTCTCTCTTTCACTGCTCACTGGATTGTAGAAGTCACACACTCCTGCTACACTATTCAGATTACCAGGTTGGTGATCTAGACAGTCTGGTTCTTTTGCAGATTCATAGCAGTTTTATTTCAGATTGTGTATATTGCTCAGATTAGCAATTTCTTGGCACAATGTTCAAAAGGCATTCTGCAAACCATGATGTCCGAATTGCACACTGACTGGTTTCTGAACTCTCCTGAATGATATGACTAAAGTACTAATCAGACTCACTGAAAAATGATTTTCTGGAGCTGGTCAAACGACCTGCTTCATGAAGATTGTTGTGGCAGGACAACATTTACAACCCTCTATGAATGCCTGAAAACACAAGGATTAAAGCCTGTGATAGAGCGTCATGAGATTCTGAAGTGTAGGGGTGCATCATATTCACCGTTAGTCAGCACCCGCATATTGATCGATATATGTTTAGAAGTGCCATAGAAATGTATTGCTGTAATCGTTTAACATAGAGGTGATTAGAAATGTAATAACACTTTTGTGAAGATCAACGTTGTAAGTTATCGTGAATGTATTTAGCAAATGAATAATGATTAGTTTTCGTGCAATGTAATGTATTAGGTTAAACGTGTGCTATGTCAAAGTTATACGTGTAGATTGCTTATTCACACACATGAAAATAATGAACTAATGCTTAGAGTACGATTTAATAGTGTGTTTAATTTTGTAGAGGCCTGATCGCATATACGTTAGAAGGGAAGGCCTGTTCATTTTCCTATGTTAGCTAATCTTTTAGGCCGAAAATGATTCCCTTGGTAAGGGCTTTGCGTTGCAGGGAAATGTAAAATCTTAAAAGATGTGAAATGGCTTTTCTCGTTCCCATGTTTCTGTTGCAGGTGCAAGGACATTTAGCTCGTTAGAGAGACTAGGTCTTTGTTTTAGGAGTTAGGATGCTGTGAGAAGCCAACAGGGGAGTGCATTGGAATGCAGAGATGATACTTTCAGCAAGGAAGGTGCCTGGGACCCAAGGTCAAGCTAACCGTCGTTGAATGCAAGACAACTCTGTGGAAAATTACCGAGAGAAGACCTGGCTGAAGAGGTGTGCCGAAGGGCGTGTTCTGTGATTTTGGGGTTTTGTATTAGGGACAGTGCCCCGTGGGTTGAGCAGATGAGGTTTAGACGGGAAGCTAGAAGGAGCATCTTAGATCGAGCTCTGACTAAGTGAATGTACTTCTTAAGGGAGTCTTCACTTCTGACACCTTTCCTTGATTCTCTTGCCTGGGATGGGAAATGCTAAGTAGGGTTGTCACCTTAGAGACAGTGTAGGGTCAGAAATGTTTTCCTTTGACTAATGATTCCTAAAATAGATATCAGCCTAACCATTATCTTCTTGATGCTTTTGGAATCAGTGATTCTTTTTGTCTTAAGTCGAATGAGAAGTCTGCGTAGGCTTGCCTTTGTTTTAGTGGTGTTTGTATGTTCAGCTGTTTTTGGTTGTAATAAAATCTTGTAAATTTTAGATTCGGCGTAAGTGGTCCTTTCCAAATGAAATCTAATTGTGGTAAATATATTTTGATAATTGTGTTCATCCCCTCTACGCTATTTGGCAGATAAAAAGATCCTGGCGACCTGTGAGGATTCTTGGAGATAACCAGGTAGGCAAGAATCAGTTGGTAGCAGAGTAGGATGGTTATCTCCGATAGCGAGGGGAGATCTAGATTAGGATAAGAGACTCTTGAGGCCCATAGAAGTCAAGTGATGGTGACTCATCGGATGGTGGACAGCGGATGACGGCGGCTGATGGAGATTGACGGAGAGTAGCAGTGCGGCGGAAAGCAGCAGTTCGTGGAGGAGTGAGTATGAATAGGGTGAGATGTGTGTAGATTGCGGTGTTGGTTTGTTGTGTGATGTCTTGCGGAGTTGGAGTGAGTGTTGAGTGATTGTGAGATCAGGCTGTGAGCGCGCGCAGCCCGGGAAAGTCTTAGGCTCGACGAGTAGCTTATGCGATTGGGGTGTAGAAGACACCCGAGGTAGATTTTGTTGACCACCGAAAGGGGATCGTGAGACGTCATCGATCACCTGGATCGAGATAGGGGGAGCGAATGTGTGAGAGCATGAGTAACCGACACTGGTCGAGCTTTGTTGTACGTGGGATTTGAGTATTTGTAACCTATCAGAGGTGATTGTCTGGCTGGACGTGGACAGACATTTGCCAACCGAGGTCGACAACTTTGAGAGACTGTGGACGGACAGTCAGAGAAGTAACTTGTTTGGGATGAACGGTTATTTCAGCGTATGAATGGGACAAATGCAAGGGTGAGACGTGAGTTGTGAAGGAGGGGAACTGCTGCAAGTGGAGGAAGAGTGACGTCAGAAGGTGCCGCGCTGCGATAGGTCGGTTGGTGTGAGTCGCGCTGTTATTGGTGGGTTTAACATCAGGAAGTAAACGAAAACATTTTGTGCGATTGAAATTTGTTCATCATGAAGTGTTTTAAAGTTTTCTGGGAATCATGTAGAGGTGACAAACATGTGGTTACTCGTG
This sequence comes from Triturus cristatus, assembly GCF_964204655.1. Lineage (NCBI taxonomy): Eukaryota > Metazoa > Chordata > Amphibia > Caudata > Salamandridae > Triturus > Triturus cristatus. The sequence goes on from NC_140586.1 coordinate 13,917,380, forward strand.
GGGGAGAAGAGGCCCCTCCCGAGGATACTCCAGTGCATTACATGGCAAGAAATGTGGGGTTGCATACTATAATTTGGCTTGAAAATTGGCACAAGACGACCCAGAGTGAAGGAGAATTTGCTTTCCCGCAATATGGCTCATTTAGATTGGAATTGTTGTATCAGTTGAAATCTGTGATGGCGGCATTATGACCTTTGCCGAGACCAACCCAGTTTGAAGCATTGCATGCATGGATTAGAGCAGCACATGACAAGAAAAGAGATCGAGGCCAGGAGAGGGTGAAAATGTCGATTAAGGCATTTCAGAATGCAAGATGGGACGCAGAAGAGAAAAGGTGGAGAGTGCAAACAATAGAAGGAGACAGGTTGTATCCCTTATTGGTAAAAACTGATGGCTCAAAGGTAAAGAGTGCAGATGATGATGACAGCGATACAGATGATAGCCTACTAGAGATGTTGTTGTCCAAGAGACCACCTCCATACAATCCCGACCTTTGCGAGGGAAAACCGGCTCAGTCAGAAGGGACTAGTGGAGTACCGACTCAGTCTGAAGTGAGAATAGAATGGAAGATCTCGACAGGAGCTGAGGGTACTAGAAATCAGCCTGTAGCCAACACGGAGGTTGGGAGAGGTGTGCGGTTACCGGATGCTCTAAAGGTATCGGTCACCATTGGACCTATTGTTTCTGTTTACGACCCAGATCAAGAGAAGGTTGGGAGTTCAGTGCAGTCAATTATAGGAGTGAGGAGTGTGATTGAAGGAAATGGATCAGTGAGTGGAATAGAGCAAACTCTAAAGCCTATAGAATGGAGTACGCCATTGCCAGCTACAGCAGACTCCTCTAGGGGACAGACAGATGCGAGACCAGTGAGGCCAAAGTCTTTGGCTGAGTCAAGATCAGATTTGCGGATGTGGGCACCTACAGTGAGGAATCAGAATCAGAGTGTGAGAACAGCAGAAAGCGAATGAGGCACAATAGTGAATCGTTCAGTTCCTATGAGAATGTCAGAAGGGAGTAGGTCTCAGGAACGGGAATGTGATTATGATGAACGGGATGGAGCAGCGTGTTGAGAAGTATTGAAGGGAGCCCTGAAAGGGAGAATGTTAGATGTTGTAAGGTTGAAAGCAGAAGTAGACGAGATAATAAGCGGAAACTTACCTCTTGAGAGAAAATACATGTATGAACAAAATGAGTTACTCTTTGTAGCGAAGGATGTGACTCGCAAGTCACGAACTGCACATGAGAAGTTGTCAGAATTGGCCAAAAAGTATGATGTAGATTTGTCCAAAACGAAATCATTGCAGGGAAGTCATAGATTGCAGTACAGTGATCAGGAACTGGAAGAAAAGAGAGTCATGGGTTTGAGAACTCATATCAAGGATTTGATCATAGCAATGCGTGCATGGATTATGCTTGATAAGTGGGAAGAAAGATGGTCCAAGAAGAAAAGTTCTAGGAGAACTATAGGAGAGACGCCACCTCCAGGTGGAGGGATGACGGAGGTAGGAAATTTCCCTTTACGAGAGGTACAGAATGGAGGATACGAACATGTGCCTTGGAGTAGGGGTGACTTGGCTGCATTCACAAATGATTTTTCCCGGTTAAGGGAGAAGCCCGTGGAATGGTACAAGCAAGTTGTTCTGTTTGTTAAGATCTCGAAGGTGTTGTGGGTCGGCTTGAATACATTGTTTGACATTGTGGTTCCGATTGATTTATGGTCAGCATGTAAAATTGCTGTTGAGTGGCCAACCTCAGAGCCAGACAGGGACACAATTTCAAATGGTCCGTCGCCCATAGTGATGAAGAAGCTCGAACAGGTGATCACATGGTTGAAGTAGAAAATTTCACCTCAGGACATTGATTGGGTGAAAATAGATCGAACGGTGCAAGAGCGAAAGGAGACGGTGCATGAGTTTTATGAGAGACTTTTGCAGGCTTTTAAGCAGTACAGTGGACTAGATGTGTTAGATACGAAAGACATGGGACAGTTTGTTTCGAAGTTTGTGTTGGGATTGAGGCCAGAGGTCAGTCTCATGATACAGCAGCATTTGATTTGTTGGCAGAACAAGCCAGTGGATGAAATCTTACAGTATGCCAGGTACTGTAGGGATGAGATAGAATCGAAGCACAGGAAGTTAAAAGACAAATTGATGCTTGTTCAGATGCAGACAGCTCAGGGACAGTCTAATGGAGGGACGCTGGGAAGAAAACAGGGAAATAATCTATGAGGAAATCAGAATGTCCAAGGTCAGGGAAGACCAAAGTCCATTGATCCTAAGACAGGGATGGATATGGCGACATTGAAAAAGACCACTGCGTGTCCTCTTTGTCACCAGATTGGACACTGGAAACGCGAGTGTCCCTTGAACCCGTTGAATCAGATACAGCAGGAAGGAGAGGTAGTTCAGGCCTGTGTCCGAGATGGTTCCCACAGTGACTAGACACAAGATGGTTAAAGGGGGGACTAGTGTTCCGCAGGTGCAGGTTCCTCAACCACCAAGGGTTCAGAACATGCAACAGGGAGTCCGAACTTACCTGCAGATGCCTATGTTTTAGGGGAATGAGGAATTTGACACGTTGGCATGACGCTGCCTGAAAGGGGAGGAGGACTGCACACTTGGAGCAGTCTTAGAGGTAGACCAGAGGGGACCATTTGTGGAAGCAGACATTGATGGTCACCCCACAACCTTTCTGGTTGACACTGGTGCTACCCGGTCTACTGTATGACCTGCAGTGGTCCCTGACCTATCCCTCTCGGGACAATCAATCCAAGTTGTTGGTGTAACGAATTAGAAGCTGACTAGCCCACTGACGGAGCCAATTCCGGTAAGAATAGGAAATTTCAGAGATCGACACCAGTTTGTGGTGTGTGACTCAAGTCCAGTTTGCTTGTTAGGTAGAGATCTGTTGTGCAAGTTGAATTGCACCATCGATTGTACCCCAAAGGGAGTGGAAGTACAGACGAGAGATGATGATGCGACCTTTAAGGTTGCAAATCAGCGTGTGTGCAAAAAAATGTACCCAGCGCTGATAGTGGAGGAACTTCCACTTGATCTGAGGGATTCTGTGTCAATTGATGTGTGGGACCTCAGTGGAGAGGAGATCGGATTGGTCAAAGGCATAGACCCAGTGAAAATCCAGGTCAAGCCTAATGTAGAATTTCCTAGGACGCCCCAGTATAATCTGTCACCTGAAACTATTGCAGGGATCAAGCCTGTAATTGAGTCTATGATCAAGCAGGGAATTCTAAAGGAGATCATGGTTAGCCCATGCAATTCACCTATCATGGGACTACAGAAACCGAGTGGGAAATTCAGGATTGTCCAAAATTTGCGAAAGATTAATGAGATAGTTGTTCCATGTTGTCCAGTGGTACCAAATCCGTCCGTGATCTTGTTTCAGATCCCATGTGAAGCTGAGTGGTTTACAGTGATTGACCTGTGCCAAGCATTCTTTTCGATTCCTCTACATGAGGAGAGCCAATATCTTTTTGCTTTCCGGCTGGAGAATCGTGTGTTAACGTGGTGTTGTATCCCACAGGGGTATACAGAGAGCCCGTCTATCTTCAATCAGATCTTGAAGAAGAACCTTGAAGGTTTTGTGTTGCCGCAGAACTCCGTTCTGGTGCAATACATTGACGATTTGCTCATTGCGTCAGAAACTGAAGACGCTTGCAGGATCGATACCATTGCCTTACTGAATTATCTGGCAGAGAATGGACACAAGGTGTCTCCGAGCAAATTGCAGTACTGCCTGAGTGAAGTGCAGTATTTGGGTCACAGAATTGAGAAAGGCAAGAGAAAGGTGTTGCCAGATCGCATTGAGGCTATTATGAACATGCCTGTGCCTACCACTCAGAGAGAAGTCAGAATGTTCTTGGGGATGGTTGGCTACTGTCGTCAATGGATCCCAAACTTCTCCTTTGAAGCAAAGCCTTTACAATGGCTGACGCGTAAGGATGTGAGTGATCCGGTACCATGGGATGAAGACTGAGATCAGTTTTGAGGCTGAGAGAAGCCTTGTGTTGCACTCCAGCTTTGGGAATGCCTGATTACAATATGGCATTCACACTATTCTGCTGCGAGGGGGAAGGTTGCGCATTGGCAGTCTTGACTCAGAGTCATGGAGGTGTCTGTAGACCAGTTGCCTACTTCACAGCTACTTTAGATCCAGTAGCTTCTGCGTTGCCCGGATGTCTCAAATCCATTGCTGCAACAGGTGTCAGTATCGAAAGATGTGAGAGCATTGTAATGGGACACCCGCTTACAGTCTATGTGCCACATTCTGTTTAACTGTTGTTGACAAGGACTAAAACACAGCACCTCACCAACAATCGATTGACGCGTTATGAGCAAGTTATACTTGCTGCAGAGAATGTGACTTTGAAGAGGTGTTCTGTTTTAAATCCTGCGACATTGATGCCTATTCCAAATATAGATGATGAGGATTGTGAGGATCATGAGTGTCTCGATGTTACTGAACTGTGCACCAAACCGAGACCAGACATTGTTTATGAACCGCTCCCTGATCCTGATGGAGTTTTCCTTGTGGACGGTTCATGTCTAAGAGACAGTGCTGGCCGATCGAGGGCAGCGTTTGCCATCACAGGGGTGGTTGAAGCTGCTTGTTTAGAAGTGGTACATGACTTTGGACAGTTATGGTCACAGAGAGGGTTCATGACATCTTCTGGCTCACCCATCAGAAATGGGGAATATGTGAGACAGTTATTGGAAGCATTGCAATGTCCAAAAGAAATTGCTGTTGTCAAATGTTCTGCGCACAGCAAGGGGAATGACTTTGTGTCGCTGGGAAACAGCTATGCGGATGAAGTTGCCCGGTTTTGTGCAGAACAAGGATGTATATTTACTGGAGGGTATACTGGAGATAGCCAAGAAAGAACCGATCTAGGCATGATGTTGGCCATGGCTGATACATGGGAGGAGCTAAAATGGTTGCAGGATGAAGTTACTGACCAGGAACGAGATAGCTGGATACGAGCAGGATGCGAAAAGGGAGACGTGGATGTGTGAGTTTCGAGTGATGGACGAGCTGTATTGCCAGAATGTCTGTTGAGTCCAATGGCAAGATTGATTCATGGTGCAGTACATCTTGGTAGAGATGCAATGATGCGAGTGTTTCGACAGACATGGTACAATCTGAAGTTTCGTGCAGTAGCTGAAGCTGTGTGTCAAAGGTGTGTTACATGCCAGCAGATGAATGCAGGAAAGAGAACTGCTGTGAATTTGAGCCACATTGGGAGGCCAGGAGGGCCTTTCAATAGGATGCAGTTGGATTTCATTGAGATGCCAAAGAGCAATGGGTTGAGGTACATCTTAGTGGTGGTATGTGTCTTTTCAAGATGGGTGGAGGCTTACCCAACACGCAGATGTGACACACTCACTGTAGCTAAGCTGTTACTGAGAGAGCTCATCCCGAGGTTCGGCTTTCCGACCTCTTTGGAGTCAGATAGAGGGACACACTTCCATAGTGAGATCATGAAATTGCTCTGTGCTGCATTGAATGTGGATCAGAGACTGCATTGCAGTTACCGACCAGAGGCTTCTGGTATTGTGGAACAAGTTAATGGGACTTTGAAAGCACGGATGGCAAAAGTGTGTTCTTCGACATCCCTGAAATGGCCAGACGCACTACCCTTAGTTCTTATGAGCCTCCGTAGTGTTCCCGATAGGAGGACTGGGTTGTCACCGCATGAGATACTCATGGGGAGAGCGATGCGATTGCCAGCTATACCTGCTACTGCCTTGATTAACATCACTGATGACTTGATTCTCGACTACTGTAAGGGCCTGGCTGACGTAGTTTGTTCTGTGTCTCAGCAGGTGCAAGCAGCAGCTGTTCCAGCCGCAAGTGACCTGTGCCACGACTTTTGCCCAGGAGATTGAGTGCTTGTGCGTAAACACGTGCGGAAGAGTTGCCTGGATGCTCGTTGGCGTGGTCCGTACCAAGTAATACTGGTCACGAACACGGCAGTGAAGTGTGGGGGATTGCCAAACTGGGTGCATACCTCCCATACCCACTGAGTTCCAGCACCCTTGGAAGATACAGCCCCTCTCATAAACGAAAATCCAGCTGAGGTGGCAGGGCCATGTGAGAGGGCAAGCCTAGCTGTGAGGGTAGCTGATGCAGTTGGTTGTGCACTAGATCGAGCTGAAAGGGGTTGTGCAAATCAAGACCCCGAATTTGACTCAGACGGAGAAAGTGTTGCTGTGGGTGGAGTAGAGTCAAATTCTGCCGAAGAGGGAAGTAGTGCACAGGGTAGTCAAAGGGAGAGCAGAGGTGTCGCAGAAGCAGAAAGAGTTTGACTCGTGAATCAGAGACGGCTAAACTTGAGATTGACACCTGGAAGAGACCTTGCCCCAGTTTCCGAAACGTCTGAATCTGAGCAAAGTGTCGAAGAGCAAGTTCGAGTCAATCTGAGAAGGTCAAGGAGAGCGAGAGTGCCGTGTCAAAGGTACGCATCACCTGAGTGGACGTACGCTGTGACTGATGCCAGGCATACCGAGCACATGGAGGCTGAGATCCTTGACGTTGATCAGCAATTCTTCGAACTTGAAAATAGAAGTGTTGCTGAGAGTTCCAGGATTGGAAATCGAAGGAATATTGACCCTCAATATTCCGAATCCACCGCTTCTGAGTAAAGTTCGTGAATTGATTTTGGAGACGCTGGTTTTTACGACTTTTGGTATTGTGCCACCACATCAGGAGTTGGTGATACTTCGTCTTGAAATTTTGCAAGGGGTTTTAGAGCTTTTGGGAGCGAATATCATTCTGGACTGAAGGTAAACCCTTTGTTGTACATAAAGGTCCAAAAGAAGAAGATAACCTAGGCCCGAGTGGAAGAAGAATAAAGTTAGGGACCGTTAAGATACTGAAAGAGGGCTAGGGAAGTCTTTTCGTGGACTGTGTAAACAAGGAACTGAAATTTGCTAGGGGACTTCCAGCTTCGAGGTAGTGTGGACTGGTTTGACAAGCAATATCCGGAGGAGAAAGAGACTCTTACATGTTGCTGTTGAACTTTGAATTTTGAAACTTTTTGCAGAGATGGCAGATGCTGGAAACACCCACCGTAGGGCTAAATTAGTGATAGGTACACTTTTAGGGGTAGTGATAGCTGCTATAGTTGCGATAGTTGTAGCCTCATATATCGTTTCTCATGAGCAGGAGGGGGAGGTACAGGGGACAACTACACCTACCACCTCTAGCCAGAAAGGGGTTACTATAGGAGCTCAAAGAGCTTTGATACTTGAAGAGAGCCGTAGGTTTCACATAGATCTGTCTAGAAGTGACTTTAAGCTTAATGCTTATGCAAAGCTGTTGTATGAGTATGTGGATGCAATGGATGCAAAGGATTGCTATGTGTGCATGCAGCTACCTTCTTCAGTAGATGAGGGTATTAGATACCATCATCTTCCACTAACCTATGAGATTTTTTGCAGCTTATTGCTTAGCATCTTTTACGAGAGGAGACAGTTTGAGTATTTCTTTTCCAATTACGATGCAGTACTTCCTGAAGTTCCAGCCTATAAGCATTTGAATAAGTACGACTATTATAAGTCAGAGGACAGACTTCGGAAGTATTTCATACCGACCCTGGAATTGGATACGGCTTATGTTCACTGACATAATTTGACCTGTTCATTGTCAGAGACAGAGAAGAAGTTTATAGGTCAAGTAGAAGATAGGTATAGAAAACTAACCCATGTAATCGTTTAACATAGAGGTGATTAGAAATGTAATCACGCTTTTGTGAAGATCAACATTGTAAGTTATCATGAATGTATTTAGCAAATGAATAATGATTAGTTTTCGTGCAATGTAATGTATTAGGTTAAACGTGTGCTATGTCAAAGTTATACATGTAGATTGCTTATTCACGCACATGAAAATAATAAACTAATGCTTGGAGCGCAATTTAATAGTGTGTTTAATTTTGTAGAGGCCTGATCGCATATACGTTAGAAGGGAAGGCCTGTTCATTTTCCTATGTTAGCTCATGTCTTAGGCCGAAAATGATTCCCTTGGTAAGGGCTTTGGGTTGCAGGGAAATGTAAAATCTTAAAAGATGTGAAATGGCTTTTCTCGTTCCCATGTTTCTGTTGCAGGTGCAAGGACATTTAGCTCGTTAGAGAGACTAGGTCTTTGTTTTAGGAGTTAGGATGCTGTGAGAAGCCAACAGGGGAGTGCATTGGAATGCAGAGATGATACTTTCAGCGAGGAAGGTGCCTGGGACCCAAGGTCAAGCTAACCGTCGTTGGATGCAAGACGACTCTGTGGAAAATTACCGTGAGAAGACCTGGCTGAAGAGGTGTGCCGAAGGGCGTGTTCTGTGATTTTGGGGTTTTGTATTAGGGACAGTGCCCCGTGGGTTGAGCAGACGAGGTTTAGACGGGAAGCTAGAAGGAGCATCTTAGATCGAGCTCGGACTAAATGAATGTACTTCTTAAGGGAGTCTTCACTTCTGACACCTTTCCTTGATTCTCTTGCCTGGGATGGGAAATGCTAAGTAGGGTTGTCACCTTAGAGACAGTGTAGGGTCAGAAATGTTTTCCTTTGACTAATGATTCCTAAAATAGATATCAGCCTAACCATTATCTTCTTGATGCTTTTGGAATCGGTGATTCTTTTTGCCTTAAGTCGAATGAGAATTCTGCGTAGGCTTGCCTTTGTTATAGTGCCCATTTACCTTTTACACCTTGTACTGAGGTGTTTGTATGTTCAGCTGTTTTTGGTTGTAATAAAATCTTCCAAATTTTAGATTCGGCGTCAGTGGTCCTTTCCAAATGAAATCTAATTGTGGTAAATATATTTTGATAATTGTGTTCATCCCCTCTACGCTATTTGGCAGATAAAAAGATCCTGGCGACCTGTGAGGATTCTTGGAGATAACCAGGTAGGCAAGAGTCCGGCCTTATCACCTGCAAGAAACAGCAGACCTCCATTCATGTGTTTGCATTCTCTGAATGTCCATTTTTAGGTAGAGCGTCAGTGCGTAAGCACTGTCTGCAAGACCTATTGTGTTGAATAAAACCACTTTATTTCTGCCCGCTACTTACTATTGGTTTCCTCCTCCATCACTCATCTTTCCTGCCTCCTAAGTCGTTGACATAGCGCTACATCACTTCCGGACAAAGCTAAGGCGCACCGGCCAAGCACGGTCTCCTTAGGCTCAATTTCTTCATCTCTTGTTGTACAGAACTCTTTATTTTAATGTACGCCACACTGCTGGACACCAGTTTGGTTTAATGTGGCCACCTCGCTTCTTTTTATTTGATATCTTTTTTTTTAATGTCACAGTTTTTTATTTGCCCAGGCAGCTCTCTCACCAGGGAATATTTCTACCACATCACCGCCCGCTCTTCATTCTAGACACCAGCTGCTTCGGTCACTGGGCTCCCTCTTACGCTCATTAAGCGGCAGCACCCTACAGGCGGCAACAAAGCCTGGCACCGGCGCTGATGTAGGGTGACCAACCGTCCGTAAATTTCACGGACTGCCCGTTATTTGGGCCTCTTGTCCATTGTCCATTGTCCATCATGAAATCTTTCACGGACACCTTTTGTCCATAATTCTGGGCGTTGGTGCAAGCTGTCCCACCTGCAAGCTGCCTGAGAGTTCTCTAACTCTCACTGCAAGGACCAGCTCGCACTGCCTTGAACTGAAGGGCTTGCAGCAGCCCCTCGAGGCACAGATTGCTATCGGCCATTATCATTCTGTTGTCTGCCTGATTATCAAACAGAGAATGATAATGGGACCCTCTGTACAGATATGCCATTTGCTGGGCCTCCTCCTACCAGAGGTCTTCATACAGTGGAGCGCGCCCCCTGGGGGTCGGTGACTGCATTCCCAGGGGGGGTACAAAAACCTTACCAAAGAAGTGTAAATGAAGACGGCCTGGAAGTGTGGCCTTCTTTATTGGTGCACTTCCAGGCGGTTTTCATTTACAGACTTGAAGTGTAAAATATACAAATCGTGCTATGGGGGCTGGGGTCATTGAGAGTGGTGGCAGGGTCAAATAGGTGGCTGAGAAGAACAAACTATTCTGTAAGGACTTTATTTCATATGCAGTTAGGAAGGCAAAGAAGTAACCCACACACAATGAAATAAAAAATAAATTCAGGTTTAAACATCGTGTTATTCTGGCAAATCCCTTAACCTCCGGTGCCTACAAACTAATGTGACCTTGTGTAATGTAATAGGTGCTCATGGCATTCTGATTCTGTACAGAAACTAGTGATAAATGAAGGCGTCCAAAGGTATTAATGTAAGACGTCTGATACTTATCAGAAGATACTTGTACTATGTCACACCAGTACGTACACTGAAAAAACCTGGAAGAGTCCAGAAATATACAAATGAAAAAAAATCCAAATTGGTATAACATACATTATATTTGTGAACAGTGTGGCAAATTCAAAAAATGCATATGCCAAGGTCAGTTCACCCATACTGATTTAAGTGTTCCTGAGCGTCTACATGATGCTGGTGTCTCATCTCTTGCACAAGGGACAGGATTCCTCTCCGTTCATAACAAGTTGTGCAGCCTGCAATAGATTTACTCAAAACACAGCTTTGATAGAACTGGCTCTGGTCTAATACCACTGAGGTAGTTGAGCCTGTGGATGAGTGTTCTCAAGTATATTTAAGAAACTTAGAATCTGGGGTCAGTTTTTCATTATTCACCATAGTCCTTTCCCGATGCTGCAAAAGTGCTCCATTTTCCAAAGTCTTTTGCCTTCATTTTATTAGGGACTTTTGCCGGAGTGTACACCAGACCCAGAGCGGGGAAGGTGTCTTATTTTTTTTTTTTAGACTAGGTGGGATGCCTGCTCTTCTGCCACTGTAAAATGCTGACTCAGCAAATATAAGAGTCAATAACAAAGGTTTTTCAAACATTTGCCCATTTTCACATGTTTGAAGCATATATGATTTTAATTTATGGTTTGAGACGGTGAGAGGTATGCGTGTTTGTGTTATTTTAGCAACTTGTGATGTCATTGGATTTTTGTGAGTTCCTACTCTGTGCATATGATGTGGCATGTGTGCGTGATGGTCTGTGTGTATATGCGAGGGTGCATCTTTATGTGATTATGTATGATGTAGGGTGACTAACCATCCATAAATTTCACGGTCCGTCCGTAATATGGACCTCACGTCTGTTGTCCGTGAGGATTCCTTTTACGGACGCCTTTTGTCTGTAATTTTGGGCATTGCAGGGAACAGCACTGTTCCCTGCATGAAGCCTCAACTCCCTGATGGGGCCGCCTTGCACTCCTCCTCGGAGCACAAGAGCAGCCCCACCTGCCCATTGTCATTCTGTATGCTGACTGATTGCCACATACAGAATGACAATGGTCCAGTCTAGGCTGGTAAAGCATGTGGTGGGCCTCCCCCAGGCTCTGTCTAGGGCAGGGCATTCTGTCAGACAGAAGAAATGTGCAAAACCGCCAATTTTTTTTATTTTTATTGAAGATTTTTTTATATATATATATATATATATATATATACAAACATTGTTTATCGGGTTCACCGCCTTTTGGATTACAAGGTATAGAGATTAGTTTACAAGTACATTTTTTGTCGGGTCTCCCATTGCTGGCTATACTCTTATGAAGAAAGGAAAGTTCTTAAAGTGGGAATGTACAGGACAGAGTGGAATAAGTCGAGGAGGAGGATAGGACAGAAGTAAACTGTATATACTCTCCTGGGTAGGTTGTTTGTTCAAGTTCTTGAAGTGTCTCTTGATCATAGCTGTTTCTTATGGTGGCTCATAAGGTATTAACGCCTTGTCCAGGACTTCCCATAGGCCTCTGGAAGTCGCCTTCCATGGGTTGAGCCAACTCTTGTAGGATGTTTTTGAGGAATCTTTCCAGTTCGTCACCACCAGTTTGATCACTGCTGTCAGCAGTAGGTCCAAGAGTTCTCTCTCTCCCTCCGTGGGGAGGTCTGTTCTAATGAACGCTGTGGTGAGTGAGGTGAAGTTCCTTGTGATCTTGCACTTAAACACATTGTCTATAAAGTCCATCACCTTTTCCCAGAAACTCTTGAGCATTGGGCATAGGAAGATCAGGTGCTCCAGCTCCCCCCTCCAGATTGTTGCAGTTCCAGCCGATTGGGCCATCTCTGAGGCCTAATGTGTGTAGGCGAGCTGGGGTCCAGAATGTTTTGTGTATCAGCCATAATTTAGTTTGTGCTAGAACTGGGGTGATTTTATTTCGGGTGGCCGAGGCCCATACCTTTCCCAACTCCTGTTCATTTAGCGGGGGTTGTATAAGTGTATCCCAGTATCCCTTTGTTTTATTGTTGAGTTTGGATTTAAGGGGACGAAGTGTTTTGTATATTTTCGATGCTTGGTGGCCTAGTTTATTTATGTTTGCGACGTATTGGAAGATCGAGGGCGTGGTGTCCGTTATTTTTGATTTTGTTATGGCTGTCTTTATCTTTAGGAAGCTGTATAAATCTAGGTCTTCTAGATGGTGGGTTGTTTTCAGTTCAGAGAAAGTGATTGGTGTTCCTTTCCTTTCTAGTTGATGCGGGTGTGAGATGTCTTTCTCTATCCATGTGTCAAATCTAATGGTTTTCGCTTTGTATTTGAGATTGTTATTCCCCCATAATGTTTCTGATTTAGAGCCTTTGATGCTGACCTCCATTTTTTTGTCAAGTTTTAAAAGTGCTATTTTGGTGTTTCTTAAGATATGGTTGTTCGTGTGAGGGTATGCGTTTGTTGTTAATAGTGCTAGTGGGTTCAGGTTGTTCAGAATGGCCTTTTCTACCTGAAACCATACCGGTGTGTATTCTGGTGTGCGTTCTACCCATTGTGTGCCCTGTGTGGCAATGAAGGCAAGTTGGAAGAGCTTGAAATCCGCTAGGTTCACCCCCCTTGTATTCTTGGTAGTCTTAGTGTTTTTATGCTAATCCTCGCTTTCTTATCTCTCCAAACAAATTTGGTGCACATTTTATCTAACTTTTGGTGGAAGTCCTCTGATAGGAAGATGGGAGGCATCCCAGATAGATAATTTACCAGGGGTGTGATCATCATTTTTAATGTTTCGATCCGCCCCCACCATCAAAAACGCCAATGTTGCTACATGAGAATCCATCTCAACAAAAGGTGCTGGTGAAAGAAGTTAAAAAGAAGGGGCTAGAGTTCTTTCACAGTCTCGTCATTTTAGAACTGATGCATGTTCAATATTATATTCAAGAAAGCCATGATTGCTACTTTTTTATTTTATGCAACTAACAACCATTGACAAAGCCAGTAGTTCTGGCTTGTTGCAGGTGTAACATTACTTGTTGTTATATATCTGGGTACAATGACAGAAGAGGCTAAATACCAGTCAGGCAGCACACTATACTAAGCACAGATTTTTAGTTTACGTGTTTTAAGCCACACCCTTAATTACATTGAACACCCCCTTTGGAGAGACCCCTCAATATTTTCATCCCACTTAAAGCCCCGGATACAACACCATGTCACAGTCACCTCAGGGCCTGGCACTGTGCATCATGCATGACCCGTGAATTTCATGTTTTCAGATTTCCTATGTGCAGGGGCATAGGGAACCCTACCCCCACCCATTGCCTTAGGAACTACAGCAAGGGTGAAATTCTTGATGGGCCTCTTCTGTCTGTAATTCTGCAGACAAAGGCTCAGCTCATAATTAATATGAAACGGTGGGCGAGTGAGTAAAAGAAGGGCTGGGTGGGTGGCTGGATACATTAGTGAAAGGGTGAATGGATGAATGAAAGGGTGAATGGATGGATAATGAGAGAAAGGATGTATGGATGAGTGAGTGGATGTGATGGATGAGAGAAACGGTAAAAAGATGTATGCATGGGAGGAAGGGTAGATCGATGGGTAAAAGGGTGGATGGAAGAGTGAAAGGATGGATGGATGAGTGAAATGATGGATGGATTGATAAATTGATAAGTAAAAGGGTGAATGGCTGGACAGATGAGTGAGCGGGTGGATGTAAGGATGGATGAGGGAGTGAAAGGGAGGGTAGATGGACAAATGGATGGATAGATGAGTGAAGGCGTGAAAGGGTGGATGGATGACTGATAGGGTCAATGGATGGATTCAGGAGTGGATGAGTAGATGAGTAGATGGATGGGTGGAAGGAAGGATGGCTAAGTGAAAGGGTCGATGGAGAGAGAAAGGGAGGATGGATTGATGACTGAAAGGGTGAATGGGTGGAAGGATGAGTGACTGGGTGGACGGATAAGTGAGTGAAAGGATGGCTGGATGGGTGAAAAGATAAAAGGCTGGATGGATGAGTGAATGGATGGGTGGAAGAGTGGATGGCTGAGTGTACTGATGGATAGGGTGAAAGGATGGATGGATGGATGGATGGATGGATAATGGATGGATGAGTGAAAGGGTGGATGGAGGGATGGATGAGTGAAATGATGGATAGAAGGCTACATGATGGATAGGTTTGCAAATGATTAAATATGTTTGGATATCGATGGGCTTAATTATATTCTATTGCGCGACCTCCTCTGATGTGTCTGTAAAACGTACCTTTTGTCCCAAGTTTTGTCCTGAATTTTGACCTCCTGTCCTGAATTATTTTTGTCCTGAAGTTTGACCCTTTGTCCTGAATTTTTACACTCACCGTCCTGAATTTGGACCCATGTCAGTTGGTCACCCTAAGCTGATGTGTGCCGGTTTGAGAATTCCTGGAAGGTGTAAAATGTGCGTTCAGTCGAGGCAGACATGCAGACTTACAAACTGCACTATTAATCACGAGCTTGGTTCAAGCAGATACACTTTCTTTAAATGCTGCATTATTGGTAACATGTCAATCAATTAAACATAGTCTTTTTTAGTTTAGCTACAAACCCATAGAAATGATCTGCATTGTATCATAACAAACTTTACTCATAGAATCTTTCATCATTGATTACAACCACTTAAACAGAACATGTGGACAGTTTTATGTACAGGATACGTTTATAAAAATCCCTCAAATTTTATTAAAGTCCTAATCATTGTCCCTTCTTTGATCATTAATAGACAAGATTTACTTAAATCAAAATTGTTGGAAATTATGCATCTGAGGACAGGTACATAAATTATGTATCTGGGAACAGGTACACAAAACATATTTGTTTTTTTTATATTTATTTATTTATTTATTTATTTTAAATGTATTGATTACCTAAATAATGATAAGCGAGGGCATGAACTGTGAACTGGTGAGCTTATGTCACATTTAAAGAACTGCCGCAGCAAGGCTGTAATGGGCGCCAGGGCAAGACAGAAAAACAGGGAGTTCGTCTATTTTTTTTATAAGAACAGAGCATAACTGGATTACATTGAGCCACTCAGGCCTGTGGTTTCTGCTGCTGCTCTACTTTTTGCACTAATGATAATAATGCACACAAATAGCAGAATAATAGCGTGTCTGACAATTTTGAAAGTACGTTCACGCCCAGTCACTTTATGCCTCTGTTTAACAGATTGTTATTGTCACTTGACTCAGAGGTGCACATTTTATCAACCTCGCAAGGACAAAAAGCTTAATGGATACACCACTATTTAAAACTGTGGCCATGATGTCAAGCACAGTTTCTTGGCTGGGGCATCTGTCCCCTGAGCCTGCAGACCCGGCTACAGCATAGCATTACTATCAACGAGTACACTCTTGCCTTTTTCTCACCCTCTGGTTCTCGAATGTGTCTGGAATTCTTCATAGTTCTTCAGAAGTTACATACTTCTGCCTAGGTCTCCTTCATGTCTGCCACAGTGACCTTCTCAAGCTGTGGTAACAACAAACCGCAATCATCACCTAATGCCTGTCCCTCTAAGCCATAACCTCACGGGGCATGCCGCTGTTTATGTCTATCTATGGCGACCAGCAGTGTCTGTAATGGGACGGTACCAACAGTTTTCATCAGTAGTGTAACCTTTTGTATTTAAGTCGCACAGCCATTTCTCAGAAATGCTATCACAAAAGAGCAGTAAACGGCGGGGCAGTCAGAGCGAAGCTGGAGAGCTGTAGAGTTGTGCATTGTCTGTAGTAACAGTCTGTATATATGTATAAAGTGACTGGACAGGTTCCATGTTTCACTGTCAACACAGTTTAACAAACAGGAACCACCCACTGTTGCAAGTTCGGGCCGTTTTAGAAAAACATAACTTAATGTGATAATGTGTGTATCAAGTGTGTTTACTGTTTCCATGGGTAAAATACATGGTCATTTACAACGCCAATACCTCTAGCTCAAGCAAATGCGAGACCTGTTGCATTTGCAATGCTTGTTTTTATAGCAGCCCGTGTCTATAACTGAATAGGTGCCGCCCTAACAATGTTTACCTCCCGGGGGAACATCAGTAGGATCATGCAGTGGTTCATTTGATCACTGTCAGCTTCCCACGACACCCCTGCCATGCTTCTCAAAGGATAACTGTCTCACAGAGACAGTTTACCCTGTGCAAATCAGTTACTACTGGGTCAATCAATGGTGTACGATCCTCACTGTGGTCACAGACTGTTGATACATACAATTGGAATTCGCAAATAGCAAGGGGAAGCCCCTTTTTCAACCCTTTACATTTGTAATTTCTAATGTTTTGCAAAATACGTTTTGTTATATAGATACAGTTTTATAGTTCTCAAAATGGATTTTGTACATTACACAAAGTGGTTACTAACCCTGTATTTTTGCAAATCGCTGGTTTTGTAACCACTAAATACATGCTCTCACCAATCCTAAAAATACTGTCTATAGATTATAATATCCCATTATAGCGGGCTGGTGGGGGCTATACCAGTTGTTAAAGGCCTTCTGCTCAAGATATAGGCCACAGCCAAAGCCTTTAGGTGGGAGCGGCCCTATTAAAACCGTGTACCCCGCGGCAGAGGGGAAAATGCTATTAGCACATTCCACTCATGTGAGAAAGCAGCTTCTGTGCTTCATGCTATATCTGCTGTCCATTTCCATTCTGCATTGCTATTGTGATGCCCAGCTCTATATTTATTTCAGTAAGTGGTTTGGCATGCCAAGAATAGATGCAGGGCTGTTTTTTCTAGTCTCAAATTGAGGCTAGCAAGGATAATTTCAGAAAACGGGATGAAGTATGTGGCTTTTGTTTTTGAGAGAAACCTGTTTATTTGTGCCAAAAATAATAACCTCTGAACGGCAGGCTAATTCTTCCATAATGTTGACATTCATCATTTAGAACACGCACGTGCAGAATATAGCAAAGTGGTAATCGAAAAAACGACAACTTCGACTGACCTTTATGCATTGCATTGACTGCATGCAGGATAATTTTGTTGTCCATATTTAGATGCTGTCAGGATTGGTAGTAAAAGCAGTGATCATTTTGTAACTGCAGCCTTTGAAATGTATATCATTCTACTTTCCACTGTTCAAAAGTGGCTTTTGCAGGAAGTGGCGAAACGCACATTGATGAGGCCCCAGAATGTGACGAGGGGTTCATAAATCCCTAATACCTCACAGATATTCATTGGACTTGGACAGAAGTACCCCCCTTCACCCGAAGGGCTCGGGCCTCTGAAGTGACACCCCCACCTCCACCCAGAGGTGCAACTAGAGCCAAATTTCGGGGGAGGCTAAGAAGAAATTTCGGGGGGGGGGGGGTAATTGTTCCAACAATAGGCAGGAGCTCTAAGAAGGGGTGAAAAACACAATAAAGCCTCATTTATAAGCATATGGTCTTTTAAAGACCTGTGAAGTACTCGGGTGCGGCTGTGTGGGGGCCCAGGAAGCTGTCTCAGCCCGTGCTGCCACACATGACGAGGGGGGGGGGGGGAGCTGAAGCACTTCGAGCCCAATGAGCGCCTGCCTCTTCCTTACGCATCTGGTTACAAGTCATCCCTGTCTTCCAAAGGTACGGAATCACAATAATATATGTTTATACAGTTCCTGGTTTAAAATTAAGAATGCAATTGTTCACCTTAACCCTTGCGAGCCATTGTGTTTTTTAAACACAAACATACAAAATGCATTTTTAAAGTAGGTTTGTGTTGTGTTTCAGAGCAAGTTTCATCATTAATATGAGTTTCTTATATTCCAAAATGATGCAGGAGAAATTAAGATTTTTCATTCATGCACATTTGTTATTTCAAATGTAAAGCCAATTTAAACTATAGATTTAGGGCCAGATTACAATCTCGTTAGGAAAGCCCTACGTACAAGAGTGATCCGGAGGACTTTCCAAACGAATCGCACTGTGCGAGTTTGACCGAACGAGTACGATGCAGCTGTATGCTGATGGACTTGGTTCGCTCGGACTCCAATTGAACTCTATGGAAACCCTTGTACCCAAAGCGCACACAGGCTCCCATTACAAAAAGGGATGAGTGGGACAAAGCTTACACCCTGTGGCGGGCACCCCATGTTGCCTGCCACACTGTGCATGAATGGATCGGGGAGACCCATGGGCACCCCCGTGACCGATTCGAAGGGCTCTGGGTGAAAGGGGGCCTGCTACGGCCCCCTGAAGTCCAATTCCGACAGCCGTTTTGTCTCGCTGAGACCGAGGTGATACAGCTGACTGAATCGTGCATCATACTCGCTTGGTCGGAATTCGGCTCCATTGCGTGGGATGATTTGTCTGCAAACATGTCAGTCGGACAGGATTGGATTCAGGAAAAGATTTGGTCAACTCGGATGAGATCTTCGCATCGTACTTGGTCGTTCTGAGCGGGTGATAACTCGGTCGGAAACAAAGGCGCCAAATTAGATTTGCACGTTCCGGTACTCATCCGGAGTCCTTCCTAACAAGATCGTAATCTGGATCTGGACCCAAATATTTTTCATTGTCACATTATTAATTTAGAGGCATTCAAAAGGCCTAAAAAGTCTTCAGGTTTTGCAGGGCTAATCGCATCTAAAAGTAAGGTTAATCTTTGGCTTAACATTTCTAGGGTGCAAGTAATAATATATCTTCCTAATGATGCAGTGATAGCTCGGGATTGTGCTGCATTTCAGACAAAGAAGTGATCCACCCCAATCCAAATGGAAAGACATGCAGCGCTCTGCAAAACTTAATAAACAAAGATTTAAGGAAACCCTGGAGTCTTCTGTAGCTAGTGAGCAAGATACAAAGCGAAGTTAATCGGCCACTTAGCCAAAAGGAGACACCGGCAGCTGGTAAACGGGAGAGTTAGACAGAAAACTGGCTAACAATTGGTGAAAATGGCGCAACAATGAGCATATCCGAGGTCCTGTTAGTACAGCCTCTGGAAAAAAGTGACACGGTCCAATCAAGTGAGGATTTAACTTTTTTGTTATTGTTGTTAATTTTTTTTATATCTAACCTTTCTGTTATTGTTGTTAGTATTTTTTAGGGCAACTAAAATTTCTATAAAACCTCGAGATAAAGGATGGAAAGTGTTACTACTGCGAGAGCAGAGACCACCGAGACCTGTCCATAATAACCCTCAAAGGACAGATTTAGGAAGCATAGTCCAACCGAGGGAAGCTTCACACACCTCCATCAGGGAAACAATACACTAAAGTAGAATATAGTAGGGAAATATCAAACACTAGCTCAATAGAAATGATTAAAGCAAAAACACTAGGGGCCATATGTAGGTAGCTAAATACCGGTCGGTAACGGCCGAAATTCGGTAAATATCCCATTACCGACCGGTATTTAGCTATTTGAGATGTAGGAGGCACATTTCAGGATTCGGTAATTTACCGATTCGGTAAAATTACCGATTCGGTAAATACCGAATCCTGAAATGATATGTAGGAAACACTCTAATGAGTGATGAGTAGGAATTAGAATTCGGTATTTACCACCAAATATAGGTTGGTGATAAATACCGAATACCTTGCAAAACGTGATATTTTGCAGATGTAACAGTGCCATGTGGCAGACATACATGCCCTTAGGGCATGTATGTGCGCCACATGTGCACACATGGACGAATCAGGGGTGCAACAGGGTGTCAATGTGACACCCTGCCACCATGATAATGCCTCCCCCATTACCGATTCGGTATTTACCGAATCGGTAATGGTAACTGGCTTCCCATTCATTCCTATGGGCCTCCAGGCCCATAGGAATCAATGGGAAGGTATGCCTCATTACCGAATCGGTAAATACTGATTCAAAATTACCGACTGTTTCCGAATCGGTAAATTTTACCGATTCATTACCTACATCACATTTACCGACTCATAAATACCGAATCGGTAAAATTCGGTATTTATGAGTCGGTAAATGTGATGCTACCTACATATGGCCCTAGATGTCTAAAACAAGTCGGAAAAATAGGAGGTGAAGAAAGCAAACAAGTAGTCTTCAGACCTGACCTAAATTAAAGCTGCAGTATTGTAATAGACAGGTAGATACTATATTGTGGAAAGGTTAGAATTAATGGGCTCACTATACCCTGTCCCTAGTTCATGCTGCTATTTTGTAGAAATTTTAATTCATTGATTATTACTATGACACTCTGATCATGTATTATCACCGCTGTAAAATACATCACTCATTGTCTGTATTACTTTTAATCCATGTTTAAAATGTTTTTTATGATTCACTTTTCTATGGCTGAAAGTCAGCTGAATAACGATATTTTGACTGACTGAAGAATGCAGTGTTCTCATATAAAACTACAGGGAAATACAGAAGGATAGTTAGTAACAACTAGAAGTAGTAGGACACTAATACCTACCCTGGTCTCATAGATGGAGAACAAACATCGCCTGTCAGGAAACAAGAGACACTTCATTGACATCCAAGGGAAGAGAATTAAAAAAAATTTAGTGACTGCTTACTAAAGGAAAAATATACACCGCGCAAAAACATTGTTTGAAGACAAAAAAACATTTCTTCGGGCGCATATCCAATAAGAAACAAGACGAACATGATTAAACCAAAACCTAACGCAGACTTTCCTCGGGGAACTGGAGACCCTGCTATCATGTTATTTATAGAAGTCAGACACAATATGCTGTATGTTAAAATCGCAGTGATATAATACTGCCAAAGAATGTGCCACATTAGGCAGCATAGTTTGCCTTTTCATCGTTGTACGATTTATACAACCATAACACATAATTTGGTTCTCCATTGTTGCTTAATTGCAGGGGCCCCAGGTCCTCTATTGTTGATTAGTTCTGGTGGCCCTAGATATAATATGCATTCAAAAATTACCTCAAAACTCCTTATACAAGTCTTACACTCAATTTAAAAATAGTAAATGGTGTTTCTTTGAGGGTAAAACATAACCAGATATCCAGGCGAGATCACCACAATCTCAATAGCCTAGTTGAGGAGTAGGACCTTCAAAAGATGATGGGTGCTCAAAAAATGATGAAGTCCAAACTCCAGATGGGATCTGTGAATGCTACAAAGTCTTCAAAGGCTTCAAAGGGCATTTGGCGGGAATATGACCTTAGAAGGTGTGTCCCCCTTGGTTTTTGACAGATGGGATATCTGGGCTCCATTTGGACTGATTTTTGGGCTTGTCAGTTTGGGCCGGTGACCCGCAATATAACCAGCCATTTTAATGCTCTGGCCACCCTTTTGGCTAAAGTGACACGGTGTCCGATTAACAGATAGAATTTTTTGTTCTTTGAAAAAAAACATGTGGCGTACAAGTGTGTGAGTGAGTGTCAGGATTCCTGCCACCACTCACCTCTCTTGACTATCACAATATACCGGCATGACTCATATCATTCCTCCCAACACTTATGTATGAACAAACATCTTGTACCCTGACTTTTGATCATATTACATGCTGTTGGTAATAGCTAGCTGCAGATGGGGTTCCCCGGTTTGTTTGAAAAGGTTTAATAGCTTTTACAAATGTTTTACCATGCATATGCAAGGCCAGGTTTCAGGCGCCATGGAAACATCCAGAAAATCGACCTCAACGTACAATTAATAGAAGACAGCCCTCATCAAAATAATACCCTGCACGTTAACGTAAGCCAGAGCACACATATAATATATGTCTTTGGAAAATTCATACCATACATACATAAATAGACAAAAGTTTGTTTAAAAGGGATTCTTATGTTTTAATTTTCATTTTTTTGGTTGCTCCAGCCAACACATGTTTCGTCATCCAGGACTAACCCACGACTTCCTCAGGGCTGGAAAGATAATTTTATAAACATATCGTAATATATTACATGGAAACATCTTCCATTTACATTAGTGATTGATGGTACCCACAATTTGATTAATATCAACATACACCAGCATTATGGACCTGTCCTTTGCTACAGCAAATTGTAGGGCAACTTATCATTGCCTCTTAAAAGAGCATAAATCCGTAATGATTGAAATGGTGCAGAATATCTATACCACTGTTGGTACATAAGCTTTGTTTAGTCCAACATCATAAGCCAATTGTTGTGTCCAATATGAGTGCTCTTATCCTTATTCCTGCTGATGATAGGAGAAGGTACACCTGGCATATGGTGGGGAGTGCGCATATCAATTATTTATAATGTGCCGGTGAACCTCATGAAAGAGGCTAAAGAGTGAGAAAGGGCATACCTGTATTATTGCAACCAAGTTGGTAAGCCTAAGAGATATTGTTAAATACAGTTATGTTAGTATAAGAGAAGGTATATACAGGTCTCAGTAGATTTTTTAGAGTGTTAAAGTGAATTACATCCTACATCTGTACCGGTTATAATTACGTCCCGGTCAGGGAGGCAAGGAAACGCAAAGATGGTCCGATATTCTATTTCTTTGCTTTTTAATGAGATCTATAATCTAAAGAATATTTGTACTGAAAATAGAATTCAAAATAATCCTTAGGAACATATATGAGAGTCCAGATGTAGAACATCCACTCCTATGAGCATTTCCT
Source organism: Triturus cristatus (assembly GCF_964204655.1). NCBI lineage: Eukaryota > Metazoa > Chordata > Amphibia > Caudata > Salamandridae > Triturus > Triturus cristatus. Next base: position 13,940,218 of record NC_140586.1, read on the forward strand.
TCACATATGATTGAGTAAATCTAGAAACTCCAACTAAATTATATCGTAAACATCCGAATTAAATAAAAACCCGACTAAGTATCTGGGTTGAATTACTTTAATCCCTTCGCTGCTAGGCCTTCTTCCCCTCCGTGCTAAGCCTTTTTTTGGCTATTTGGGGTAGTACGCGCATAGGCCCCTGTAACTTTTTGACCACATAAGGTATCCACGCCAAATTTGTGTCCTTTTCTCCCAACATCATGGGGATTCTAAAGGTACCCAGAGTTTGTGGATTCCCTTGGAGGCGTCCCAGAAATTATCCAAAATACAGCTACATTTTGGTTTTTTTGGGAAAAATGGGAAAAAAGGGCTGCAAATGAAAGCATCTGAGTTTTTCCCTGCAAAGGGTATCAAAAAAGGGTTTGTGGGGCTGAAATCACAATTTTTCCAGCTTTTAGGGAATGACAGACTTTTGTCAGAAAATCAACATTTATTTACAGAGTTTTGGCATTTTTCTGGGACATAGCCTATATTTGCTATTTTTTGTGCTTTCAACCTCGTTCCAGTTAATGGTAGAAATGGGCATGAAAGCAATAATGGAGCCTGGAAAGCTATACATTTTAGAAAAGTAGACATAATTCTAAATTCAGCAAGGGGTCATTTGTGTAGATCCTTCAAGGTTTCTTTATAGAAACTAACAGTTAAATATAGGAAATATTTGAAATTAGTTGAAAAAAAAAGTTTTTTGTGTCAAAGTTTTTACCTGTAACTTCTTCTAATTATTACAGCTCTTTGAAAGCAATATACCGTTACATCTGCTGGACCTTACTGGTTGTGGGGATATATAGGACTTGTAGGTTCACCAAGAACCCGACGAACCCAGAGTCAAAAACTGAGCAGCAATTTGCAATGGCTTTTTATTATTTATTGGGTATATAGCAATTATTGTGGGAAAATGTATACATGGAAAAATCGGTATGAAAGACACCTATGTGTTTCTGAAATGGGAACAAATTATAGAGTTTAGAAACATTAGATATTTACACATTTTCGAACTTGGGAATACTCATACTAGCATGAGAATTATCGGTCATTTTTCAAAATGACTTATTTTTTACACATTGTCTTTCATTTGGAAGGCAGAAATGCATGGAAAGTCAATAGGTAATAACAGTTGCTTTACAAATCTGAATTTCGCTAAGTCTTCCAATAAAAATGGTACCTCACTTGTGTGGGTAGGCATAGTGCCCACGACAGGAAACGGCTCAAAACACAACGGGAACACACCACGTTTTCACAATGAAAAATTACCCTCTTTTGGCAAAGTGCCTTGCTGTAGTTTTTTAACCATAGCTCTGCCGGCACCTAGGGGAACCTAGCAAACCTATACACTTTTGAAAACTAGACACCCAGGGAAATCAAGGATGGGGTGACTTGACTGCCTCCCACCAGGTTCTGTTACCCAGAATCCCTTGCAAACCTAAAAAAGTGTCAAAAAACCCACATTTTCCCCACATTTCTGTGGTGGAAAGTACTGGATTCTGTGTGGATCCACAAATTTCCACCCACCCTGCGTTCCCCAAAGTCTTTTGAGAAAAATGGTACCTCACTTGCGTGGGTCGGCCTACTGCCCGTGACAGGAAACGGCGCAAAATGCAACGTGGACACACCTCAATTTCGCAATGAAAAATTTACCTTTTTTGGCAAAGTGCCTAGCTGTAGTTTTTGAACCATAGCTCTGCCGGCACCTAGGGAAACCTAGCAAACTTGTACATTTTTGAAAACTAGAAACCCAGGGGAATCCAGCATGGGGTGACTTGACTGCCTCCCACCAGGTTCTATTACCCAGAATCCCTTGCAAACCTAGAAAATTGTCCAAAAAAACACTTTTCCCCCACATTTCTATGGTGGAAAGTTCTGGAATCTGCGTGGATACACAAATTTCCACCCACCTCGCGTTCCCCAAAGTCTTCCGAGAAAAATGGTACCTCACTTGTGTGGGTCGGCCTAGTGCCCGTGACAGGAAACGGCACAAAACGCAACGTGCTTACACCTCAATTTCGCCGTGAAAAATGACCCTTTTTTGGAAAAGCGCCTGGCTGTAGTTTTTTAACCCTAAGCTTTGCTGGCACCTAGGGAAACCTAGCAAACCTATACATTTTTGAAAACTAGACACCCAGGGAATCCAGTGTTGTGTGCAGATTTAGATTCTGTATATAGGTTTCCCGATTTATGCCCTTATATAGGTACAATTCTCATTTCCCGTATTTGGACATAGAAATCAGGCCCTTATTTAGACATTGTCCATACAAACCAAATACAGGCATGGTCACCTACATCCGTCCATCCACGTCACAAAGAATTCTTGGAAAACCAGACCCTTAAGCCTTTAGGAATTCCCCTCAGTTTGAATATTGATTTCTCCAAGAATTCATTAAGCATGCATGAACATCTATTCCTTAGGGGTTCATTCATGACGTTCCTCTGCCTGACTTTTACGTCACTACTGGCATTCCTAGACACCTTCAAGGTATGAATATACCAGCACTTACCCTGGCAAATTGCGGTTCTCGGAGGATTCGATCCAACCCAGACTACGCGGTTCGCCACTGCAAGTTCGGAAGGAGATCGAGTTCCTGCCTGATGCACTGACCTGACGCTGCCATCCTCCTAGCAGAGAATCAAGCTCCAGTGCTCTCTGACTTCCCTTGTGGGGGGTTAGACTATCGAGTCCAGAAAAGAGATTCCAACCTCTCTCATTCTCAGCTATGGCGCTGACTAGAACTTAGAGAAACTTTTGGCAACTCTTGGCTAAACTAAAATATAGCTAGCTATACTTTAGAAACAGCACCCACTTCAAACATCGTACTGCACTTAGGTTAGGTACACGGGGGTAGAACAATTTAGAAGCATCAGATGAGTATCACATTTTAGCATTATGTTATTTATGTATGTATTTTGATTAATATATGTCATAGCTACAAACCATGCTATTGCAGTATTATTTTATCTTACTGCTAACCTTGCACATATTGTACATCGCAGTCTGTCTTATGATTGTAGCAATTCATATCTCTTCCATGAGAAATAAGACTGTTCAATAAACCCTTTTATTGAAACGCCCATCTGTCTATTTCTGTGCAACTCTATAGAAACGAAGCATGCATGACTGACTTAGTGAAACTGTTATCTATTGTTTCCACGATTCTGAGATTGTTCCGATTCTAAAGGGAAACAAAGTTGTCATGTTTATGCAGTTGTCAGAGACTAATCCCTTCTTGTATATTCGAGAAGTTTCTAGTGACCTCTGAGTTAGCTGGCACACACAAGTAACTAAGTGTAATATACTCGATAGAGACATACTGACCTTAGTTCTATGTCAAATCTATAGTGTATGTTATTCCAATGTGCAGAGCCTATCAGGGATATACGAACTACACTACATGGCGCCCAACGGTTTGGTAAGGCACTAATTTAACGCTAGATACTGGAGTAACTCAGTCATGCTTTTCTCAGAGACCCTCTACTCATAAAACTCCATAAGACGTCTGGAGTGGTAGGGATAATATCCGCCATAGCTGAGTAGGACGAAAGTCCTATATATTAGCTGTTTGGTTTTGTTCAACGTTGAAGGATACGGTGTTCCAAAATATTGTTCACCTTATCTTTAAACCCTTGAAAATTGCTCTGCATTTTTCATTTAAACAATGTCCGACACCGGAGATGTTGTCGTTGGAAACGGTACAGCTGCGGCTGACGTTACAGGTTTTAATGAAAATGAAGCGGGTGTTATACACATCCCACTAAATTTAAGGAGAGTCATCACTCTAAAACTTATCAAACATGGCCTAACACTAAGAGGTGGTAGAGCAGTTTTCGTGATAGAGGCACATGAGTCTCACCAGACAGAGGTATTCTATTCATGGATAGTATTCCCAGAATCAAATCCAGTAACACATTTGTTTCACTTCTACAAAGAAGATGATCCACCTGAGGAATATATTCCTTTCGAGGATATTGAAATTCCACTCACATACCAGGTGCATGAGCTTTGGTTTAAAGGCGCCCTAAAACATTACAATCTCATTACCAGGCTCGGTCCACTAGGTAGACCAGGAACAACATGGCTGATTTTAGCCAGCTACACACCTGACCCTGACATTGAATCAATGTCGGACAAGGAATTACTTAATAACATACAAAAGCTAATAGAAATATACAGTTAAACCACAACTGTCTGAAAGTCCTGATAAGGTCTTTGCTAAAAACACTCCTACCTCTTCTAAAAAAAAGTGGGAAAATAGCAAACAGAATTCCAAAGAGAATCGTTCTCATTCCCGAGGCAGGTCTCCTCCACAGAAGGAGCCCTCTGAAAGGAGGTACAACCTCAGGAATAGGGATAATTTGCGAAAACCTGACAGATATCAAGATAATGATACACGTTCCTCTCGCACCTTTCAGATATCGTCACAGACATCCGAAAGAAGAGGACAGTCAGAAAACAAGGAAGAAAGTGTGAAGTCCAAAGACGATCAACACGTTAAGAAAAATAAAGCAAAACCTCAATTCTCCAAGAAAAAGGTAGCAGGTCTAAAGATCAGACATGCTGAGAATACTGAGAACCCAACTCAGGAACGGCGAATGGGCCCAGACCATGCTGGGCAGTGCAGCAGAAGTTACAATAGCTTGCCAGAACCTGAAAGGACTTCTGGAAACAGTGGACTTGAATGAAGATATAGAAGTTGAGACTATGCACACCAGGGTTAGTTCTCCACATAGGTTATATGAAATAACACTCCGGACGGAGGGAGACATACCAAGAAAAGTGAAAGGACTCTTTTGGGAGCATCTTTCAAAGGGTGATGATATACTTCTAGCAGAACAGGACTGGCCACCATAGTTTGTCAGGGAGTGCCCACATGGCGAGTCCATCATTATGCCTGCCTTCTCCAACCATTTTCCAGTTCATTTAAAATATACATTAGCCAGGAAATGGGTAGTAGCCCAAGCCCCAGCATTATCTAAAAATCATGTAGGATGGGATGAGGACTCACCTCACCATAAAATCCAGTTAAAAAATCAACCGACTGCACAAAGGCAGTACCCAGTTAAGCAAGAACCTAAAAAACAGGTCAGGGAGATCTTAGATCAACTCGAATATTGGGGGGTGATTGAAACATGAACCTCATCAATGAACAATCCTTTGTTTCCTGTCTCCAAACCAGACAACACATATCGTCTAGTTTCGGATTACAGACACTTAAATTATTGTTGCAAAACATTTGCAGTGCAAAATGCACATGGTACAGCATTAATGAATAACATTGTGCGTAAAAAATATAAAACCACATTAGACATTTCAAATGGTTTCTTTTGTCAAAATATTGTACCAGAAAGCAGATATTTGACCGCGTTCTCAATAATGGGGACCCAGCATCAATTTTGTCGACTGCCCCAGGGATTCAAAAAGAGCCCGGGGTTATTCTCAGCTAAGGTAACAGAGTTACTACAAACTTATGATGACGAGGCATTGTCATATGTCGATGATGCTGCGAAAATTTATGGATTGATTAGAGAAGAAACATCGCCACTCACTAACAAAAGGAGCAAAGATAACAACATCAAACAATTACTGTACTTGCTGAAAAGAGAAACCAACCAGAGACTCCATGCGAGCACCCTGGTCAGATACCACCGTGCCCAGCGGATCCCCCGTGGCTTACGGGTCCCTTTAAAACCTTTACTATGTAAAAATAATTCCCGTTTCGTTGACAAGTGGTTCGCTATTTTGAACAAATGTTCACTTGATTTAATTTTGTTAATCGTGGAAGAGCTCTCTAAAACATTGGAAGAGCTTAAAGCTGAGATAGAGATTACCAAGAGTGAACTATCTGAAACAATGGTAACAGCTGATTATACTAAGATGTTGGAAGAACTGAATGAACAGCTTGATAAATATACTCAAGATATTCAAGAGCGTAAAATACGCAAATACAAAAGGGATACGATTGACTACAAGCTCGGCGAGGTGTACACCTGGGCAGAGGTGTACGCCCGCCGAAGCCAACCTAAGGCGTACAATCCTAATTCAGCCACAGAGACATCATCCTCCGAGAGTGAAGCATCGACACGCAAACCACCTTCAAAACCATCTACCTTATCGACCACAACTACCCCTACTGAACCTGCGGTCCCTTTTTTAGGGGAGGGCCCAGGAGGGCAGGAAGACCCCGAGGGGAAAAAATACTCGAAAAAACTCCAGAAAAACTCAAAGAACTGGAGAAGAAGAAAGGCAAGAAGAGATAAATGACACCAGCACACTGGTGATTAACATTTCATCGCAACATTTCACGCCACTGGAGTTGAAAACACTACAGAGAGGTCAATCCTTTGTTCCAACCACGAATTCTAACACTCTTGAACTGGAAGTAAGTCTTTTCAAATTCCTGAGGAACATAAGGCTGAGACACTATTTTGAAAACACTAACCCAGTAGAACATCAGCCAGACAAAACATTGTTAGATTTGCGTCCCCGGAGCACCTTCTTGGCTCCCACGAGTCAAAAAATCATCGACACCTACGAAAATTTGGTTAAACAGGATATTGCAGCTCTACCATTTCAGTCGAAATTGAAACATCATAATCTTACCATGAAAGAAAGATGCATGCTTAAAAAGATAGCTGAGAACTCGGAGATTGTCTGTCAGAATGCGGACAAGGGTGGAGCATTAGTAATTTACTTAGCAAGTGTTAACGAGCATATATCTGATACTTCTACCTATGCACCATTGGCAACTAATCCGACAGAAGCATTCAAATCCATTCTAGATGAGATACTTTTGAGAGCTGTGGAGAACAAAATCATTTCTGGCAAAACCAAACGTTTTTTGACACAAGAATATCCAAGGACACCGACACTGTATATGCTTCCGAAGGTCCATAAAGATTTAAGAAGACCTCCATTTAGACCTATAGTCTCCACAAGAGGGAGCATACACGAGCCTGTGGGTAAACTACTCGACAAACATTTACAACCTTTGGTGGTTAAAACACCCACGTACGTCAGAGACACTACACACTTTCTCAACAGATTGTCTGAAATTCAAACATCACCCGAGGAGAATTATTTGCTATGCACGATTGATATCAAAGCGTTATATACTTCCATCCCGCATAATCTAGGCATAGAGGCTATTGAACATGCAATCTTGAATTCAGAAATTGATAACGATTTACAACCCTTTCTCATGGAACTACTGGATTTCACACTTTACCAGAGTTATTTCATTTGGCAGGATACTTGCTACTTGCAACTGAACGGAACTTCTATGGGCAACTGTGCCGCGCCCGTCTACGTTAATTTGTTCATGCATTATTTTGAGCAGAGCAACATTTTGAGTTTACCTTTATGGTTGGAACACGGTAAGATGTATATCAGATACATTGACGACATTTTCCTGCAATGGTCTGGATCAAAGGATAAACTGTTGGAATTTTTGAATCACTGCAACACTATCAACGATCGGATACAATTTACTTGGACTGTCAACAACAAGACAGTGAACTATCTGGATGTACAGGTCAACATCATGAACAATTCTATTCAAACCACTTTGTACAGAAAAACAACTGACCGCAATAGTACTTTGCACTATCATAGTTTTCACAGACAGAACTTGAAGAACAACTTGCCCTTATCGCAACTAATGAGGGTTAAACGGATCGTCTCTGATCCTAATGAACGTCAGAAACACATGAGGGAAATGTGCCAAAGATTTCATGAGCGTGGATACCCAGTGGAGGTGGTGACGGCTGCTGAACAGAAATGTGAAACACTGAAAAGGGAAGAACTGTTGATAACCAGATTAAAAACGGATAACAAGCGCATGATCGCTGTTTCTAAATATTCCATCATCAGCAAAGCTTACAAATAAATTGTACTTTGACATTGGCATCTACTCAGTAAGGAACCTGACTTCAAAAGTCTGTTTGAAAAAACTCCCATCTTTGCACACACTAGAGGGCCCAACATAAAAGAACTACTAACCAAGCCCAAACAGGGCAATGTTGTCACTAGATACCGTGGTATGCAACCGTGTTATAACTGTAGTAACTGTAACAACGCAATCAAAGGAAATTTTTTACATCACCCCATGAAGGGTCACAACATTAAACTAAGGGTCAACGCCACATGCAACAGTATGAATGTCATCTATTTACTCAAGTGTCCATGTGGCCTCTGCTATGTTGGGCACACTGAACGCAAGCTAAGAATAAGAATCTTGGAGCATAAGAGTAATATTCGCACTGCAAACATGAGATCCACCGTGGCTGCCCATTTTTGTGAACGTAGACACAATGTTGCTCAATTGCAATTCACTGTTCTGGAGAACGTGGACATCGTTGAGGGGGTGAACGCCAAAAACAGACTGTTGCAGCGCGAAAACTTCTGGATCAGATTCCTCAGCACGATGCAGCCTACAGGGCTTAATGACCGCATGGAATTTCTGTGCTATCTCTAAACTTTTGACTTTGAGTCTTATAGAACATTATGGGTGTCATTCATCACTATTTGATTTATATTTTCTGTATGATGTTTGGTCTTGATTAGTTTTGCTCATTACATCATGTCTGCCATCACAATCTACTTTACTTTACTGTTTAGCCTCATGACTTATCCAAAATGGCGCTCTACGTCAGCACGTTCAGTCCATCTTTTGTTTCTACTATCACTGTGATTTTGTTCGAGGAGCACTGAGTGAAAGTTGCACATGTTTTCGGAACGCGTGTTTGTATGCGTCCTGTGGTTGATCCATCTAATTGTAAGTACTCGGAGCGTGGGTGCTTTCACATCATGCCCGCTTGTTTTGAATACTTAGGTCGATAAATTGTGTGTAATTCACGGTGATGTCGTGTAGAACTATTACACGTTTTTTTTTTTTTTTTCTTTTTCTCTAACGGCCGCATTTCGGCGAGGCGAACATGTTATGGCCTCTAGTATGTTCTGTTTGTAATCGGACACTGTGGCCTTGGTTAATTGGGACTATTTTCTTTGGTTATTTGGGACTATCCTTTCACACGCTATGAAGATATTATCAGTAGAGACATTCTCACATTCCCCTTTCCGTTCTATATGACTCCGATGTAGATATACTTGACATGTTATCCTAATTAGTCCATACTTTTACATTTCCGCAGAATATTCCCCTGACGAAGGGCAAGTTATGCCCGAAATGCATAGGGATGTTTTCATTAATCCTTTGGATGGAATGAAAAAATAAGTCGAATACATTTTCAATGAACTTAAATTGAAGTGGAGTACTAAAGATTTTCTTCAAAATTTCGTTTGGAGTTTGTGTTTATTTGGATATACCGACGGGTAATATAATGTGGTGCGCAGGGGGACAACTCCCAACGGGAATTGCATTATTGATGATATATATCTGACAGACGATGGCCTGGATAGGCACTTAAACAGGGTGAGCACCATAATATTGGGCTTCGTCTCAGAGGGTTACAAATTCAACTTTAAAAAGTCAAGAATTGCCCACCTCAACATCCTGTTTCTAGGTTATGAACTATCAAGTGAAGGCAAAAGCCTGGCAGCCAACATTTTAGAAAAGGTGTGCGCTGCTCCAACCTCTGAAAACGAGGAAAAATTTACAGTCGATTCTAGGTTTCCTGAATTTTGGAAGAACTTATATTTTAAATTACGCAAGAAGGGTTAAACCTCTCTTCGAATTAATCAAACCTGATTTTTAAATCACACATTGGACACAAAAACACACAGAAAGTTTGCGTTCACTACAAACAGATATGTTAGCAACGAAACACTTGCAAACATGCGTAAACATACGCAACTTAGTGATCCGAATAATTCCGGGTCAATGCGGATTCACCTACTTAACTTTTAACCCCTTCGATGCTCATGACGGAGCGGTTCCGTCATGAGCATCGGTTGAGCTGTGCTCATGACGGAACCGCTCCGTCATGAGCACAGCCCCTGTGGGAAGCGCTGGCGCTCCCCCCTGGGGCATCGATCGTTCCCCCACAGAGGGGGATGGCAGCGGAAGAGTTTCCGCTGCCACCCCCGAGCCCCCCCACGCTTCCTGATGACATCAGCGCGCGCAGCGCGCGCCGGCGTCATCAGGAAGCGTTGGACGCGCTGGAATTCATTTCTTCCAGCGCGTCCAACGGGGAGGGTGAGTGTTTTGCTGCGGTGTGGCGGGGGGGGGCGGAATTCAAAGGCCTTGAGGCATCGGGGGAGAGGAAAGAGTATTTCCTCTCCCCTGATGTCTCAATGCTAGGCATTCCTGTCCCACGATCGCGCACAGCGTCGCGATCGTGGAGCAGGGATGCCCCACTAGACACCAGGGATGTCCATTTTGTCATTTGGGAAGCGACCCCTTGGGCAAGGGTCGCTTCCCAGGGGGGATAATTATTGCACAGACTTTTCTGCCCCCCCGGGGGCAGATCGGTCCACTTTCGGTCCGTTTCTGCCCCCAGAGGGGGCAGAAAAGCCCACTAGACACCAGGGATGTGGTTTTATTGATATGGGAAGCGACCCCTTGGGCAAGGGTCGCTTCCCTTGGGGAATAATTATTGCACAGACTTTTCTGCCCCCCTTGGGGGCAGATCGGTCCACTTTCGGTCCGTTTCTGCCCCCAGGGGGGGGCAGAAATAGCCCACTAGACACCAGGGATATGGTTTTATTGATATGGGAAGCGACCCCTTGGGCAAGGGTCGCTTCCCTTGGGGAATAATTATTGCACAGACTTTTCTGCCCCCCTTGGGGGCAGATCGGTCCACTTTCGGTCCGTTTCTGCCCCCAGGGGGGGCAGAAAAGCCCACTAGACATCAGGGATGTCGTTTTATTGATATGGGAAGCGATCCCTTGGGCAAGGGTAGCTTCCCAGGGGGAAACATTTATGCTCAGACTTTTCTGCCCCCCCCTGGGGGCAGATCGGTCCACTTTCGGTCCGTTTCTGCCCCCAGGGGGGGCAGAAAAGCCCACTAGACACCAGGGATGTTGTTTTATTGATTTGGGAAGCGACCCCTTGGGCAAGGGTCGCTTCAATGGGGAATCATTTATGCTCAGACTTTTCTGCCCCCCCTGGGGGCAGATCGGTCCAGTTTCGGTCCGTTTCTGCCCCCAGGGGGGGCAGATAAGCCCACTAGACACCAGGGATGTTGTTTTATTCATTTGGGACGCGACCCCTTGGGCAAGGGTCGCTTCCCTGGGGGAATCATTTATGCTCAGACTTTTCTGCCCCCCCAGGGGGCAGATCAGTCCACTTTCGGTCCGTCCGCAGGGGGGCAGAAAAGCCCACTAGACACCAGGGAATTAGTGTAAATAAAAATGGAAGTGACCCCTTTGGCAAGTGTCGGTTCGAGGGGGCAATTTTTATAATATGTATTTGGCCCACCCGCCCCGGGACAGAGTAGCCTTTTTTTTCCTGCTGTTTTCTGCCCCACCTGGCTCATAACCCGATTGACCATTTGGGTAGTAACATAGCATGTTATAATGTTTATTGTTATATTTTTTGTGAATTGCAATAGTAATGTTTTTTTTTAACTTTCTTGTTCTAGGTGAAGGCTTTTGCTCTTTTCAGTTTGCCGTGTTGTTACTGGTGGTTCTGCTGTTTGTGTAGTTTGGTAAGAGACTCTTTTTTGTACAATGTAAATGTGTTTGATTTCTCTGCATGAATTTTTTTTGCAAATGTTGTAATAATAGCAGTATGTTTGTTTTTTGAGTGTCAAAAACTTTTTGCATTGGTGCTCGATGTGTATTTTGTTGTCTTGTGAGTAATTTGTTTTTTTTTCTTCTTTCTAGTTTGATATCGTTGGTTTTTGCTGTGTCACTGCAGAGTTGGTTTCTGGTGAGTGCAGCTGTCTCTTGTAATTGGATTGTGTAGTTTTTGAGTACATTGATCTTTGTGATAAAGGTACACATTTCTTTACTTACTTGGTTTGCACATTGTTGGTTGTTGTTGACTTGTTTGTGCAGTCTTCTATCTTAGTAAGTATAATGGCTAGCCGCAGGATTACTGCTCAGCAGGTTGTTGGTTTGCTGTTTGAGTCTTCCTCTGACCATGGTTCAGAGACTGACTCTGCATCTGAGGGAGAGGAGGCAGGGGACGATTCTGGCAGTGAGTTGTCTCTCCGTATGGAGTCATCGGATGATGAAGATACTCTTAGTGCGGATGAAGTGCCTGTGTTAGAGGAGGAGACTGATGTGCCGATAGTGCGGCAAGAGGCATCTGGGCTGCAGCCTGGGGCTGCAAGGCTTCCCGTTGGTGTAGTGCGGCAAGAGGCATCTGGGCTGCAGGCTGGGGCTGCAAGGCTTCCCTTTGAAAGTGATGACCTCTGGGTTGCCCCTGGCATGGTGCAGCCGGCATTGCCAGAGTTTACTGGTGTTCCAGGGTCTAGAGTGAATACTGAAAACTTTTTGCCGGTAAATTTTTTTCAGTTGTTTATGGACGATGTGTTTTTGGCAGAGATTGTTGAGCAGACTAATTTGTATGCCGAACAGTTTTTGAGGGACAACAGTGCCAGACTTAGGCCCTACTCTAGAGCTACCCGGTGGACTCCCACAAATGTTGAAGAGATGAAGAAGTTCTTGGGTTTAACTTTTTTGATGGGCTTGCTAAGGAAGCCATCAATGTCTTCATATTGGTCTAGCAGTCCCTTGATGGCAACGTCTATTTTTCCGTCAGTCATGAGTCGTGACAGGTATTTGCTTCTGCTTCGGATGATGCATTTTGTTGATAATGGTTTAGCGTTGTGTCAAGAATTCCTGTCATACGAGGGGAGGAAAACGGTAACCAGCGAAAACGGACTACATCTCCCAGGATGCTTAGCGGTTGAGAGGTTATGTAAACAGGAGAGCTGTTACATAACTCAAGGGAAACACGCTCTTATGTAAACAGGAGAGCTGTTACATAACTCAAGGGAAACACGCCCTTATGTAAACAGGAGAGCTGTTACATAACTCAAGGGAAACACGCCCTTATGTAAACAGGAGAGCTGTTACATAACTCAAGGGAAACACGCCCTTATGTAAACAGGAGAGCTGTTACATAACTCAAGGAAAACACGCCCTATAAAGGGAGGAACCGGGAGGTACAAGGCGGTCGGATATTGTGTTTACACCGACGTACCTGCTTCGTGAAGAGCAGTGTTCCGGAGTGGTGCTCCAGTAAGGCAAGAACGGAGGTAGGTCGAGTCGTTACTCCCTGGGCCGTGTCTTGCCCCATCGTCACCTGTGAAGGACCCGGAAGCTCTACCGGTCAACCATTGAGCTTCGCTTTTTGACTCGGCTGAGTCCAAGCGCAGTGGCGCTTTTGCTGGTTGGAGTCGAAACTCCCAGCCCGACCAGAGACACAGGGACTGCCAGCTGTAACGCACACCAGGAGGTGTTTGCCGCGTTACAGACTCGGAAGTCCACAGGATCGATCGAGCGGCTGCTCTCGGTTCAGTCTTCTTGCTTGTGATTGGGGAATCGGTGACGCATCACCAGGAGGTGACTCCGCGTCCCGGTGCAGTCTGAGGAAGAGGTTGAGCGGCTGCTCCCTTCAGGTAGAGACCCCGGCTGGGTGTTTCCCTGACTCCTCGATTCTCCCCAACACTCTTCGTGCCCCTCACAGCCTACCGATTGGCATTGTCGGCCATTTCATTTCTGCCCTCTGTTGGCATACGCCGGGATCGGCGTATATGCAGAGGACGGTTAGGACCATCCGTGCTGTGGGCTGGTAACGTACTTAGCCTGGAGGATTCCAGTGACTATAACTTTTGTTTGTTCTTTGTATTTTATTTGCCTTCATTAAAAGAACTAACCCTTCACAAGTGGTTGCGTCCTCATTGTCGTGTCTGTTAAACGATCCTGAGACGTTCAGGGCGTTACAAAATATCCGACCTTAATAACACTAACTGTCTCCCGGTCGATAACAGACATGGCAACACTTGATGATGTGCTGGCTGCTTTAGCGGCCATGCAAGTTGAAGTGGCTGCCTCTAGGCAAGAAACAGCCGATGTAAAAGCCAGACTGAATGCTATCAAATTGGACCCGCTCACGCCCAGCACCTCCCTCACGAACCAGACCCCTGCGGTAGTAGTGGAAATGCCGGTAGCCATCCCCTTGGCAACACCAGAGAGGTACAGTGGGGATCCTAACACAGTGCAGGTATTCCTCACACAAGTGGCGCTACATTTATCGTGCAAACCAAAGGCGTTCCCCACGAGTCAGGCTCGTGTGGCTTTCCTTATATCCTATTTGGCTGGAAACGCGGCACAATGGGCCGTACCTCTGGTGAGCAGGGACGACCCCCTCTTATGTGATTGGGGTGCTTTTCGCGAGGAATTCCTGAAGGTATTCGACAGAAGGGCTGACTCGTACACGGCGGACCGTGAAATGCTTGAGTTGAGACAGGGATCCAACGACCTGGTGCAGTATCTCAACGCGTTCCGAAGGCTGGTTGCGGAAACCAAGTGGCCTGTTGCTAAACAGACGGCGCTCTTCCATCAAGGGCTGTGCGATGAGCTCAAGGACGCCGTGGCTCATATTGACCCTCAACCCAAGACATGTGAGGGCCTTATCAACCTGGTATTACGGCTGGAACATAGGCTAAGTGAAAGAAAGGGGGATCATGGGAGAAAAGGAAAATCCCTTCCATCCTATGTGACGGTGGGAAGTCCTGAAACTTCCACCGCATCCAAGGGAGAACCCATGGACATCAGCGCAATACGAGCGAGCCTCACAGCCACGGAGAAAGAGTCACGCCGTAAACAAGGATTGTGCCTATATTGTGGCAAAAAAGGCCACTACGTACGTGAATGCCCTGCCAAACCGAAGACGTCACGTTATCGGGCCAACCGGTCGGTAACAGCCGTGGTGGACATACCGGCGGAAAACTAGAGGACTCCAAGACCAGAGAAGGGGCATCTCGGAGTCACTCATCCATCCCTTCACTTTCCAACTCGGTCACTAAGGGACAACGACACCTGTTTATCACGGTGCACGTGGGAGTGCATGACCAGTGGATACCCGTTGTGGCCATGGTGGATTCAGGGGCCACTGGCATGTTTATGGACCACAACGAGGCATGCAGGCTAGGGCTAGTGCTTCTTCCCAAAGCAGTACCCGAAGACGTCTATGCGGTAGACGGAAGGCGATTGGTGACGGGGCCCATCGGACAGCACACGGGGGTCCTTCCGATGAGATATGGGAGGAACCATTTGGAACAAATCGATTTTAACATCATCCGAGCTCCCCAATATGGCGTCATATTGGGATTGCCGTGGCTACAGAAACACAACCCCTTTGTGGATTGGCCAACACATCGCATCGAAATGACGTCACCGTATTGCATCCTGCATTGTGGAATAAGAACGGAATCCCTTGACGCAGATGAGAGCGGGAGTCAGACGGTGGCTACAGCGGCAGAAAAAGATGTGGCTCTCCCCCAGGCTTATCACAGTTTTGAGGATGTATTTGATGAGGTGAAGGCGGAAGTGCTACCACCACATAGACAGTTTGACTGCCAGATCGACCTGGTGCCAGGGGCCAGCGTTCCCAGCGGCAGGCTGTATGCCCTGACGGAGCCTGAAAACGTGCATCTCCGGGGGTACCTGGATAAACTCCTCAAGCTAGGATTCATCCGCCCGTCCAAGTCTCCGGCCGCCTCGCCACTCTTCTTCATCCCGAAGGCTAATGGGGAGCTGAGAGCCTGTGTGGACTTTAGGGCATTGAATGCGATAACCATAAAAAATCGGTACCCCTTGCCTCTCATCAGTGTACTTCTGGAACAGGTCAAGAAAGCTCGTATCTACACCAAGTTGGATTTGAAAGGGGCATACCATCTGGTGCGCATGAGGGACGGAGACGAGTGGAAGACCGCCTTTAAGACCAGGTTCGGCCTTTTTGAGTACCTCGTCATGCCGTTCGGTCTGTGCAACGCCCCGGCAGCCTTTCAGTTCTTTTTGAATGAGGTATTCAGAGAGGAGTTGGATATCTACGTGGTCGTATATATCGACGACATCCTCATCTATTCGTCCAGTGTGGAGGAGCACGTACACCACGTCAAAGCTGTGCTCCAAAAGCTGAGGGAAAACATGCTGTTTTGTAAACTCAGCAAGTGTGACTTCCACGTCACATCCGTGGAATTCCTCGGAGTGATGCTGAGTCCAGAGGGACAGGAGATGGCAGAACGAAAGATCAAGGCGGTGAAAGAATGGCCGGTGCCCCAAAGCGTGAAGGACGTCCAAAGTTTCATTGGCTTCGCCAACTTTTACAGGCGGTTTATAGATGGATTTTCAGGAGTGGTGGCCCCAATCACACAGCTACTGAGGAAGTCCAAGGAGTTTGTCTGGTCCCCTGAAGCGAACAAAGCCTTTGAGGCCCTGAAAAGCGCCTTTGGTAAGGCGCCGGTGTTGGCTCACCCCGATCCGGATCTCCCCTACGTGGTGGAAGCGGACGCGTCGGATGTGGCGCTGGGGGCTATCTTGTCCCAACGCAACCACGACACAGGGGTGCTTCATCCCGTTGCGTACATGTCCCGCAAACTCAACGACGCCGAACGCAACTACCATATTGCGGAGAAGGAGCTTCTCGCAATCAAGGACGCCTTCACCGAATGGAGGCATTGGTTGATGGGGGCAAGACATGTGGTATCGGTGTACACGGACCATCGGAACCTACAGTTCATGACGGCCACTAGACACCTTTCTCCCAGGCAGCTGCGGTGGATGATCTTCTTTGCGGGGTTCAACTTCCGCATCACATATCGGCCGGGGACGGAAAACCGGAAGGCGGACGCCCTGTCCCGTCAATCTGCAGTTAAGGAACCATTGCCTGCAACCGAGCGTTCCATCATTTCCCCGAGGATGGTATTGGGGGTTATCCAACCGGATACTTTCCTGAGGGGAATAAAGAGAGGGATCAGGTCATTCGCATGGCGGAGGTGGCTCCTCAGTCACAGAGAATGGCAGCTGAAGGACGGGATACCCCTGAAGGGCAGGTGCCTATTGATACCCACTCCTAGGCTAAGGAAACAAGCATTCATCTGGTGCCATGACTCTCCATGCGCAGGTCATTTGGGCTTTGAAAAAACGGTGGCTAGCATGGGACGGCATTTCTGGTGGCCAACCATGAGAGTGGATGTCAGGAGGTGGGGACAGGAGTGTCCTACGTGTGCTACCATGAAGGCCGACCATGGCCGAACCCAAGGGCTCTTACATCCACTTCCGACCCCGGATAGACCATGGGATAGCATATCACTGGACTTCGTGGTGGGCCTACCGGTAGACCAGGGGATGACGGCAATACTGGTGGTGGTGGATTACTTGACAAAAATGGGGCACTTCATCCCCTGCAAGAGAGTCCCTACGGCCGGGGAATTGGCGTCACTACTCCTAAAGAATGTGGTACGACTGCATGGATTACCTGGGGTGATCGTGTCGGACCGGGGGTCGCAGTTTACTGCGCAATTCTGGAAGACTTGGTGCACTGCGCTGCATGTTAAGACCGCCCTGTCCACCAGCTACCACCCTCAAACGGACGGCCAAACCGAGCGCCTGAACCAAACGCTCAAACAGTATCTGCGATGTTTTGTGGACCAGGGCAGGGAAGAATGGGTCGACTTGCTATGGGTTGCAGAGATAGCCTATAACAACGCCACTCACAGCTCCACACAGTCATCTCCGTTCTATAGCAACTATGGCCAACATCCCAGGTTCTTGCCATTTCTACATCCGTTCAGAGAGGACAGGATTCCCGCCACAGCGGACAGGGTGGCACACATAAAAGACACGTTGATGCGCTCAAGGGCTGTCCTAATAGAGGCCAAGAGAAGATACAAGGCTGCGGCAGATAGGAAGAGAAGGCCCGGGCCACTGTACCGCACTGGAGACTACGTCTGGATATCCACAAGAAACATGAGGTTTCGAAAGAACAGTGTGTTCCATCCCAAGTACATGGGCCCCTATCGAATTACCAAGTGTATGGGTCCCGTGAACGTGAAGGTGTGCTTGCCCCAGTCATTGCGGATACACCCTGTCTTTCATGTATCATTGCTCAAACCAGCACCCTCCAAGCCGTCTGGGACACCTAGGCCGGTATGCGTGGAGTCGGAGGTGGAGTATGAAGTGTCGGGCATACGGGCGTCCAAATGGCGCAGGGGTAAGCTGTGGTACCTGGTTGCGTGGAAAGGCTATGGCCCGGAGGAGCATTCATGGGAACCGGCTGAAGGGGTTCATGCTCCGCGCTTGGTCTCCTTGTTCCATCGGCATTTTCCTGCCAGCGCTGGACCCGTGGGGAGCCGCTGAGAGGGAGGATGTACTGTCAAGAATTCCTGTCATACGAGGGGAGGAAAACGGTAACCAGCGAAAACGGACTACATCTCCCAGGATGCTTAGCGGTTGAGAGGTTATGTAAACAGGAGAGCTGTTACATAACTCAAGGGAAACACGCTCTTATGTAAACAGGAGAGCTGTTACATAACTCAAGGGAAACACGCCCTTATGTAAACAGGAGAGGTGTTACATAACTCAAGGGAAACACGCCCTTATGTAAACAGGAGAGCTGTTACATAACTCAAGGGAAACACGCCCTTATGTAAACAGGAGAGCTGTTACATAACTCAAGGAAAACACGCCCTATAAAGGGAGGAACCGGGAGGTACAAGGCGGTCGGATATTGTGTTTACACCGACGTACCTGCTTCGTGAAGAGCAGTGTTCCGGAGTGGTGCTCCAGTAAGGCAAGAACGGAGGTAGGTCGAGTCGTTACTCCCTGGGCCGTGTCTTGCCCCATCGTCACCTGTGAAGGACCCGGAAGCTCTACCGGTCAACCATTGAGCTTCGCTTTTTGACTCGGCTGAGTCCAAGCGCAGTGGCGCTTTTGCTGGTTGGAGTCGAAACTCCCAGCCCGACCAGAGACACAGGGACTGCCAGCTGTAACGCACACCAGGAGGTGTTTGCCGCGTTACAGACTCGGAAGTCCACAGGATCGATCGAGCGGCTGCTCTCGGTTCAGTCTTCTTGCTTGTGATTGGGGAATCGGTGACGCATCACCAGGAGGTGACTCCGCGTCCCGGTGCAGTCTGAGGAAGAGGTTGAGCGGCTGCTCCCTTCAGGTAGAGACCCCGGCTGGGTGTTTCCCTGACTCCTCGATTCTCCCCAACACTCTTCGTGCCCCTCACAGCCTACCGATTGGCATTGTCGGCCATTTCATTTCTGCCCTCTGTTGGCATACGCCGGGATCGGCGTATATGCAGAGGACGGTTAGGACCATCCGTGCTGTGGGCTGGTAACGTACTTAGCCTGGAGGATTCCAGTGACTATAACTTTTGTTTGTTCTTTGTATTTTATTTGCCTTCATTAAAAGAACTAACCCTTCACAAGTGGTTGCGTCCTCATTGTCGTGTCTGTTAAACGATCCTGAGACGTTCAGGGCGTTACACGTTGCCACGAGATCACCCTTATTGTGACCGTCTTTTTAAGATTAGGCCTGTCCTTGATCACTTTGTTGATCGATTTTCTGAGATTTATGCCCCTGGGAAAGAAATTGCAGTGGATGAGTCTTTGGTGTTGTTCAAGGGCCGCTTGGTTTTTAGGCAATACATTCCTAGTAAGAGGGCACGCTATGGAATAAAGCTGTATATGCTGTGTGACAGTAGGACTGGATATGTGTCTAATTTCAGGGTGTACACCGGTAAGGAATCTAGGATTAACCTCCCTGGTTGTCCGTCCACTTTTGGAGTGACTGAGAAACTTGTTTGGGAACTTGGTAGAGGATTTTTCAACAAAGGCCACTATTTATACGTAGATAACTTCTACACTGGTGTGCGGTTGTTCAGGGAATTGGCCAAAGTGGACACTTTTGCTTGTGGCACAATCCGCTCTAACCGTAAAGGTTTCCCGAAAGAACTTGTTTGTCAAAAGCTTGTGCGGGGACAGTGCAGTGCGTTGCGTTGCCAGGAGCTTCTTGCTGTGAAGTTTTCAGACAGGAGAGATGTCTACATGCTGACTACCATCCATGATGAAAGCACTGCACCTGTGACTGTTTGGGGTCAGGTCGCTGAAGCGCGCAAACCTGTGTGCATTTTAGACTATAATAGGCACATGGGTGGTGTTGACAGAGTAGATCAGAGGTTGGAACCTTACACTGCTCTTCGTAAGGCTTACATTTGGTACAAGAAGTTGGCTATCCATCTTTTCCACTTGGCAATGTTTAATGCTTTTGTTGTGTTCCAGGATTCTTGCCCTGAGTCAAAGATGACTTTTGCTAAGTTTCAGGAGTCTGTAATAGGCAGCCTTGTTGTAGTGGAACAGGCAAGTGTTCCTAGAGTTGGAGTGGTGGAGGATGTTGCTAGATTGAAAGATCGCCACTTTCCAGATCACATTCCTCCCACACCCTCAAAAGATTTTCCCAGTAGGAGATGTAGAGTCTGTTGGCGAAGAGGTACGCGGAAGGAGAGTCATATGTACTGCTCCGACTGTCCTTCTCATCCTGCACTGTGTCTTCCTGCTTGTTTTAGAGCGTACCACACGCGAAATAATTTTTGGGAGCATTCATGAGTGGTAAAGTGAACTGCCTGGTCTGTATTCTTTGGATTATTTGATTCTGTTTCAAGGTTGGTGTTAGTGCAATGTATTTAGTTACTGATTTTCTGTTAGAAGATTTGTATCTATTTGCGATTTGTTTGTGTTTTTATTTTTTTCTAAAAAAATCCTAAATGTGATGGCGGTGTGTGTAGGCTTGCGCTTGGCTGTTGGTGTGTGTGGACTGGCACTTGGTTGGTGGTGTGCGTGGAATGGTGCTTGGCTGGCGGTGAGCGTGGACTGGCGGTGTGCATGGGCTGGCGGTGTGCGTGGACTTGTGTGTGGCTGGTGGTGTGTGTGGACTGGAGCTTGGCTGGCGGTGTGCGTGGAATGGTGCTTGGCTGGCGGTGTCCGTGGACTGGTACTTGGCTGGTGGTGTGCGTGGACTGGTGGTGTGTGCAGACTGGTGCTTGGCTGGTGGTGTGTGCGGACTGGTGCTTGGCTGGTGGTGTCCGTGGACTGGAGCTTGGCTGGTGGTGTGCGTGGACTGGAGCTTGGCAGGTGGTGTGCGTGGAATGGTGCTTGGCTGGCGGTGTGCGTGGACTGGTACTTGGCTGGCGGTGTGCGTGGACTGGTGGTGTGTGCAGACTGGTGCTTGGCTGGAGGTGTCAGTGGACTGGAGCTTGGCTGGCGGTGTGCGTGGATTGGCGATTGGCTGCCGGTGTGCCTGGACTGGCGCTTGGCTGGCGGTGTGCCTGGGCTGGCGCTTGGCTGGCGGTGTGCCTGGACTGGCGCTTGGCTAGCGGTGTGCGTGGACTGGCGCTCTGCTAGCGGTGTGTGTGGACTGGCGCTCTGCTAGCGGTGTGTGTGGACTGGAGCTCGGCTGGCTGTGTGTGAGTAGTGACTTTCTGCTGGTCACTACACACACTGCTAGCTGAGTGCCACTCCACGCAATCCATCAGCATGTGTAGTTGCTGTGTCTGGATTGTGGGCGTGTGAAAGTGATGGGCCCTTGAATGGCGCTGTGTGCTGGTGTGAGTTTTGTTATGTGATGGGCCCGCGGCTGGCGGTGTGAATGGTTTTGTATGTCTCACACGTATGAAAGGTGTATGAATGGCCTGTAAAGAGGTTGGTGCATTGTTGTGGCTTTACAGCTCACGAGCTGTGAGTCAATGGTTCAGTTTCTCGCCCTTTCAATTATTACCAGTGCATTTCATGTTTTGTGAAATCACTTGCTAATACAATTGTATCTACTGAACCATCACTCACCCTCGTGCCAAATCCAACCAGTATGTGTGTGTGCTTGCGGATTAGATGGCTGTGCAGTAATATTTATCTTTCTGAAGCAGGGTGTACCTTGTCCCTTTTTGGTGAATTTTGTACTGTGTTGCTTTTGTACCTGGTGGTGCGAATGGTCTTGTTTGTATCACGTATGAAAGGTGTGTGAATGGCCTGTAAAGTGGTTGGTGCCTTGACGTGGCTTTATAGCTCACGAGCTGCGAGTCATTGGTTTGGTTTTTTGTGAATTTAATTATTGACAGTGCATTTCATTTTTGTGAAATCTCTAGTTAATAAAATTTAATACACTGAACCATGACTCGCCCTCGTGCCAAATCCAACCAGTATGTGTGTGTGTTTGAGGAATAGATGGTTGTGCAGCAATGTTTGTCTTTAGTTTCTCTGCCAAGGTACACTTTCCATGTAAGAATAACCCACCAACTGTAGATATTGTTGAAAACCCATGGGAGTTCATGGTGATGTCTCTCTTGTGAGTTCAAAAAAATTTTTTTACCCCCATTGTCCTGCAAACCTCAAAATGTCTGCCACATTTTCTTTGCAATTTTACTCCAAACTTTTCATGCTTTAGGAACAATAGTTAATCTGGTTTTGAAAGTGGGGTCACTTTGGTTTTTGACCCGGTGCTCGGCGGCCATCTAGGGAAACCTTCCAAACCCACATATTTCTGAAAACTAGACTTCCAGGGAGGTATGGCTTGCGTGGATCCCCCAATGTTTCCTTACCCAGAATCCCCTGCAAACCTCAATTTCAGCTGAAAAAAACACTTTTTTCACACATTTTGGGGTGGAAAGTTGTGGCATCCCCGGGCTCACACAAATTTACCACCACCCAGCGTTCCCCCAGGTCTCCCGGTAAAAATAATGCCTCACTTGTGTGGGAGGCCCAAGTACCCGCGGCAGGCAAGGGCCCAAAACGTAGTGAGGTGACATCCAAATGGCCTATCGCAAAACCACCTGGTTTTGAAAGGGGGGTCACTTTGGTTTTTGACCCGGTGCTCCGTGGCCATCTAGGGAAACCTACCAAACCCACGCATTTCTGAAAACTAGACATCCGGCGGCTTCCAGGGAGGTATGGCTTGCGTGGATCCCCCAACGTTTCCTTACCCAGAATCCCCTGCAAACCTCAATTTTAGCTGAAAAAATCACTTTTTTCACACATTTTGGTAGCTTGTGGGCTTTCTACCCCCCGGGGGTCAGATTTGGGGCTCCTGCCTCCATCTGCCCCCCAGGGGGGTCAGAGAGCCTACTAGATGCCAGGGATTTTTGGGGCAAATTTTAATTAGGATGGGGGCTGCCCAAAACGGGCATGCCAATCCCCCTACCCTAATTAAAATGTGCCCAAAAAAATCCCTGGCATCTAGTGGGCTTTTTGCCCCCCGGGGGGCTGATTGGGGGCTACTACCCCATCTGTCCCCCAGGGGGGGCAGGAAGGCTGTAATTTTTGCAGGGTTGGGGCTGGGGGCATGGGCATGCCTGTTTTGAGCAGCCCCACCCTAATTCAAATTTGCCCCCAAAAAATCTCTGGCGTCTAGTGGGCCTTTTTTCTCCCCCGGCAGGGCAGATCGGGGGCTAATGCCCCCATCTGCCCCCCAGGGGAGCAGAAAGTCCACTAGATGCCAGGGATTTTTTGGGGCAAATTTTAATTAGGTTGGGGGCAGCCCAAAATGGGCATGCCAATACCCTCACCCTAATTAAAATTTGCCCCAAAAAATCCCTGGCGTCTAGTGGACTTTCTGCTCCCCTGGGGGGCAGATGGGAGCATTAGCCAGGGGGGCAGAAAGGCTGTAACTTTCATGGAGGAGGGGTGGGGGCCTTGGCATGCCCATTTTGGGCAGCCCCCACCCTAATTCCGATTTGCCACAAAAAATCCCTGGCATCTAGTGGGCTTTTTGCCCCCCAGGAGGGGCAGAAAGGCTGTCATTTTTGCAGGGGGGTGGGGGCATATTGGGCAGCCCCCACCACTAATTATATATTTTTTTTAAATCCCTGGTATCTAGTGGGCTTTCTGCCCCCCGGGGAAGCAGATTGGGGGCTTCTGCCCCCATCTGCCCCCCGAGGGGGCAGAAAGACTGTATCTTTCTGGCAGGAGGGGTGGGGGCATTGGCATGCCGATTTTTTAAATCTCTAGTATCTAGTGGGCTTTGTGCCCCCCAGGGGGCAGATTGGGGGCTGCTGACAGAAAGTCTGAGATTTTGTGGCCGGGGGGGCATTGGCATGCCCATATTGGGCAGCCCCCACTTCTAATTAAAATATTAACGAAATTCCCTGGTATCTAGTGGGCTTTCTGTCCCCCGGGGGGCAGATTGGGGGCTGCTGCCCCATCTGCCCCCCAGGGGGGCAGAAAGACTAAATTGGCCCAAATTTTTATGGGGGAGCAAAGGCCCTTGCCCCCCTCCCTGGTGTCTAGTGGGTGGATCCCTGCTTGGGAATCACCCTCCTGGGGCGATCCCCAAGCAGGGATCCACTGGGGAGGGGTACCATTGTAAAGGGGAGATTCTCCCTTTTCCAATGATACCTCTCCCGTCTTTCTACGTGCTCAGGGGGCTGAGATAGCCCCCTGAGCATGTAGAAAGTGAAACTGAAATGAACCTAAAGGTTCATTTTAGTTTCGGTTTCTGTGAAATGACAACAGTGCGCGGTGCGTGCTGATCGTCCTTTCACAGAAACCAGGGAGGAGGCCTCGGGATCTTTTTTAACCCACGCCAGGTCCACTTTCACTATCTTTTCTGGGGTGGCAAAAAGTTCAGGTTGTCCCATTTTGCCTAGCGTTGACTTGACATATTGTATCCATTGGATTTTACTTACATTGTCCAGCTCTATACAGTCCCTGATAATTTCTCTATTCAGTGCCAGTTCCGTATTAATCCATGTCTTTAGCCAACATACCACAGGAACCAGCCCACTTTGCAGTGACACACTCTCACAACTGATAGCGACAACAAGTAGGTGTTCCCCAGGAGTGGAAGGACACACTGACACACTGCACGGTGCTCAACCTACAACTCCTTCAAGTGCCCACAATCTGAAGCACATGTCTGACAATGTAAACAAACAGGCACTCATTACCTGGATCATACATGTGTGTAGTTGGCACATGCAGGGGCACATACACATCAACACTACTGACAATGACAGGCCAATCACTCTGTATGATTGCACACATTCAAATGTACACATGTGACTATGAAGACAGGCCCACACAAGATGACTACACATCAACACTGCTGTGCACACATCAAGAAAGAGCCCACAGAAATGCCGGACCCTGGCCACCCCGCATGTAGTCCTGTGGATAGCATTCACCTCTGTTCTTGTATTGCATCCTAACATGACATGTGTACAATTTAGCAAACCTGAGCACAGAATGATTAGGGAAAGAGTGGATCATCACAAACAACCATTATTGCACCGTCAAGCCTCTAGCAAGGACATTGACAAAGCAGACAACAGGAGTAACAGTCTTTATTACATAATACTCAGATAGACATCAAAAGTACAAAACAGCAAGGCCATTGGCCAGTACAAATTCAAAGTATGCACATGTGTGCATGAGAAACTGCACAGGAAATGGGCATGAAAAGTTACAAACAGCAAGGCCATTGGCCAGTCCAATGTTCTGGTCCGCACATGTGTGCATGAGAAACTGTACAAGGAATGGGAATCAAAAGTAACAAACAGCAAGGCCTTTGACCAGTACAAATTCAAAGTATGCACATGTGTGCATGAGAAACTGCACAGGAAATGTGCATCAAAAGTTACAAACAGCAAGGCCATTGGCCAGTCCATAGTTCTGGTCCGCACATGTGTGCATGAGAAACTACCTTGATCCTTGGCATCAACGATTACGAACAGGAATGCCTACAACAACTCAGTAGTACTCAATACTACAAGAAGCTGGACATTGACCCAACGGAATGCCTCCAGACACAAATTAAGATCATGGTAAATGAGGCAGCCAATGAGGGTTGGATCTCCTCATAGGAAGCAACCTTCCTGGTGAACTAGGATCGTATTTCTATCTCCTCGCCAAGATTCACAAGGGCATTGTCCCTCCACCTGGACGCTCCATCGTGTCTGGTATCTGTTCCCTACTTGAACTGCTTAGTCAATTCAGTGACTTTTTCCAAGCCCCCTGGTCCAGGCCACACCTGCTTACCTCAAGAACACACGTGAGGTCCTCAATCTGATCCAGGAGATCAACGATGAGAAAACTGAAGCTATCAACCTTCTCCCTCAGGACGCCACCATCGAGGTAGTGGGGAACCTACTAAGAGAGGTGGACCTCCCAACCAACACACCGGCAGACTTTATCCTAGCGTGTATCACCATCGCACTCAAATTTTTTTTTTCATGTACAGGACCACTACCTACCATCAGGTACAAGGTACCTCTATGGGTAGTACCTTTGCGCCTAGTCTGGCGGGGCTGTACATGTCACACTTCGAAACCACCCACATCTTCACGGACATTAACCCGTTCCAGGAAAATCATATTACCTGGAAAAAATATATCTTGATGATGTCCTTATCCTGTGAAAAGTCACTGAAGAATCCTGTGCCAAGTTCCATGATTGGATCAATCACCTGAACCCCCTCGTACACTTTACCATGATGTCATCTTCCAAAGCTACCCCTTTCCTGGATCTGCTCATCATTCTTGAGAATGGTCAACTGCACATAAAGACGTTTAAGAAGGCTACTGATTGTAACAGTCTCCTGAGCTTCAAGAGCTACCATCCCAAGACACTCTGGGAGAATCTACCCTATGGCCAGTTCCTCAGGATTTGGAGGAATTGCAGCAACATCCTGAACTCCCTCACCAGGAACCTGCAAGAAAGGGACTATCCAGGAGAGGTCATCCGGAAGGCCAGGAAACGTGCCAGGAATAACAACCGCCAGGGCCTTCTTGAAACTAGAGAACACCAGATGAGCTATGCCATTACTTGTGTTACTACCTTCACCCCACTGTCCAACAAGATTAAGAAAATCATCAAACGTAACTGGAGTATCCTCAATACTGGCTCACTCAACATTGAGCAACCACAATTTGCCTTCAAGCGGACAGCAAACTTACGTGCCCAACTAGTCCATACCCGGCCACAGCCCAAGAAAAAACCTCAGAATACTACCCTATGGTACCTACCCCCCAGTGGTAGTGTCAGGACACTACCCATGTGGTTCATGTAGTGCCTGTCCCTCAACCAAACACACAAAAACTCTCCAGATTGAGGATTTTACATGGGAACAACGCTCACACACAAATTGTAACACTAAGAATTGTGTGTACATGATCACATGCCCGTGTCAACTGAGATACGTTGGGATGACCACGCAACCAATTAAGATCAGGATCAGTGAGTACAGGAGCACTATCCGCCGTGGCCGCACTGCCACCAAGATGGCCAACCACTTCATCGAAACAGGACATACATGCGATGAGATACAGTGGACCATCCTAGGGGCCAACCAGATATGGAGCAATTATGCACTCCTGAGACGCGAACAGCGTTGAGTTCATCGCCTAGCGCACCCACACAAGAGGTCTCAACAATGAGATACCATGGGTTGAACTATAACACTGAGTCCGAGAGTCCCCTTTTCTTTAAGAAAAACCTCCAACTGCTAGAAAAAAAAAACATGATCTTCTCACTCTCTTGGGACCGTTACCATCAGTGACGCCCACTGGTTGAGAAGTAATCTCTACTACCGCATCACCTGACCTCCAGTGATACGTTAACCTTCACATTATACCCAGTTGACGCACCCCTCATGCCAAGTGGGTATACACTACATACCATGCCTCCCATCCTGTGGCTGCACTACTCTGGCTATATAGCACATACAATCACACCCCTGCACTTTGGAATGTGTGATACACTGTGCTCTGATACATATACTGACACAAAACCAGACGGAATGTGTGATATACTGTGTTCTCTGTCACATATACAGCTGCAAAAATTAGGTCCCATTAACACCTTGAATTTATTTCCAGGAACTATAAACCACTGAGTGGGCGCGCACCTCACACCATTACTTAAATCTTTTGTGGCGGGCCAACCACGGCAGAGGAGCACATCGTGGACCTCTGCTATGTACACATACTCCCCGTCTGTACAAACTCTCTTGCTTTGCCGAGCTCTCCACCACAAGATCTGCCTGCTGCAAGAGCCCTGGCTCCTATGCCTTCATCTACTCTTTTGTCTGCAAATTTTTAGTGTATACCACGTAATAATTAATAGCCCTGATCGCTATGACAACCACTTAGAACACATGTCCATTGCGCAGGCCCTAGGCTAAGAGTCCTAGCACTCCGTGCATGCGCAGCACACTGGGACTTTTACTCTATACTCCCATGCATGCGTGCTTCCATGCTACATGGCGAAGCCTCGGAAGAGGGAGCTGCCCGAACCGCTGTCTGAAGCACTATATCTCAGCCCCTACCTCCACTGCCAGACAACATGCAGGCTGGCATTAGGACGGGTAGGTGCTGAGAGGCAGCACAGGCACGGAAACTGTGAGGATCAACAGTCGCGATTTGGGCTGCAGACCACACAGTAAGTCGCTGTCTCAGAACTGTGGAGTGAGTGTTCATTTGACTTGACTCACTTCTCTTTTTCTCCCGCATTTCCTCCACATGTAGCCCTTCAAGGTGCGGGATTACCTGTACCCTAGCCCATGGAGTAAATCTCCACATGACTTTAGGTTAGGGCTTTTTACTGATTATGGTTTTATTTGCGGCAGTCCCACCACAACTTGATAGAGGAAGCACAGCCAGCTTGGTATAGGATGTGTGTGTGTGTGTGTATGTTGGTCATTTGGTATAGGTCTTTTACCTGACACCACGCCGCCTCGTTCAGCCTGGAACACAGCGATCCTAACAGGTTCTGGCTTAGGGCAACTGCCCCACATTTTGGCTCACAGGTTTGGGGACCTTCAAACACAAAACGGTCCCACGCATTGGGGGTTGTCCCGAGTACCAGTGGTACCCCTGTGTTCGCCTGTTTCCCTGGCACAACTGTGTCTACTTGGGCTGCCTCCATTTTTGAGGGCCTATCCCATGGTGAAGACTTTTTCAGCCTCATGTTTCTTGCGCATTGAGCGTGTTTTTATGTTTTCTCTGGAGGCACACATTGATATCTATGATTCATACTCCATGTGTGTTTTTCTGCTTTTATCTCCCTCTTTCCTCCTAGGTCACTTCAAGAGTGGATCAACTACTTCGTTGTAAGCCGAGCTGTAGTTTTCCACAGCACTAGCCCGCTCTAACTACACTGAGGGTCAGATTCCCTCTATCACTTGCACATTCCATTTCACTATATATTGCTGGTCCTGAGGAAGCGCCATGGATCTTTATGACCATTTAGGCGTGAAACATGTTGACCTGACCTTTTAGTTACCAGGGGCACATCATTGCCCATAGGCGTAACGCACAACCTTCGGGTTTTTTAGAATGACAAGGGTACCGCCGCTATAAGGATACCTTTTTTCTGGTATGCCTTAGCCATTTTTATCCTTCACACACATTTTCACTGTGCATGTAGGACTCACCCCACGCACCTGCACTCATCTAACGGCTGTTCCCCATAAGATCTCTGCTAAAGCGACCCTTCAGGGGACCCGTACAGCATTGTACCGCCGGCCCGACGAGGAGCAAACGCCCAATGATGAAGTATGACATCCTTCGGGGTGTGTGAGGGCAACATGAGACAAGACTTGTTCACCCTTCTGCTAAGTGGGTTCTAGACCTAGGCTCACCCTCTTTCCCATTCCTCTTTCCTTCCTCTCTCATTGGTGAGTGGGTGACTTTTTTGCACCCCTACCAAATGGAACAGTGACCCCCTCAATGGTTTAACAACTTGATAGTGGAGCACCGGCACTGGACCACAATTAGCTCCTGGTCCCTCTTTTTTTGACATGAGAAACTGCAAAGGGAATGGGCATCAAAAGTAACAAACAGCAAGGCCATTGGCCAGTACAAATTCAAAGTATGCACATGTGTGCATGAGAAACTGCAGAGGGAATGGGCATGAAAAGTAACGAACAGCAAGGCCATTGGCAAGTACAAATTCAAAGTATGCAGATGTATGCATGAGAAACTGCACAGCAAATGGGTAACACCGTCTGAGGTAATTCAGTTTTAACTCCATTCTGTATTCTGTCGCCATTTTGTTGCCCTCACTCAGGCAGCACAATGAACAAAGTTTTTCTGCTGATCTTACTGCGACGTGTCAAAATAACCTCCTGCCTCTGTTTACGAAACTAATGTCAGGGACTGGCTGAGTCCACTAATCCTCATCTGCTTTGACTAAACCCTGTCTCGATAGTTGAGTTGTAGACAAGTTGAGTTGTAGACACTACCACTGATCAACTTGTGGGGAGGGGTGACAAAAACAGTTGGAAGTGAGGTTTATTTGGGTTACTTGATATCTTGTTTTCAAACTTTTCTCATTGGTTATATCTTGTTTTCAAACTCTTCTCATTGGCTAACCATGTATGCATTGGGAGTGTTCTTGGTGAATCTATGTGCTATAAAAGATTGTGCGCCACGGAGTAAAGTGGCAGTCTCCTAAGAACATACCGAGTGTACTTCTGGGACAACTGTACTTAGCTGCAGCTAATAAACCTGATCTTCTACGCTCAACAGAGTGTCCTGTGTCTCTGTTCAACAAAGCAGGTGAACTCAGGAGATTGCTGCCCTGACTGCCGCCTTGCTTTGGGCCCCTTTTTGGTGATGTATGGTATCGCTAGACGTTAGACGGGCCTCTGTTGGCGTAAGAAGACACTTAGTTAAGTATTGGTGGGTAGCTCCCACTATTTTGTTTTGATTTGGGTCTTTGATTCGGCTATTGCAAAAGCCGAAGCCGAGGGGTGAGTACATTTGTGCTGTGTTATTTGATTTAACCCCTTGATGTTTGTGAACAGTCCAGTGAAATAACGATGCCTGGTCTGAGTAAGTTTAGAAAGTTTTGTTGTTTTGGTTGTGATAGGGATTCCCGGCTGGAGGACTCTTGTCCAATTCCTCCGGTTGGAACTCCCACTTATGAGCTTTATTTTAAACATGGTGTTGGCCCCATTGCCTTCAATGTGTGTTTGTGGTTTTTCTTGATGTTTTCAGTCTGTTAAGCAAAATGTCAGTTAATTAATATTAAGTAGAAATTAAATAAAAATCCAGAATTGAACCATGTGATATGCTAAATAGCTATATGGTGCTATATAATTTATAGAGTAAGCAATTATGCACATGTACAAACTGTTAAATGCTTAAAAAATAAAATTAAAATTCACATTCACTAGGAATACAATGGCCTCAAAAACGAAATTGTGTGTTTTGTAGAAAAATAAACTTATAGTATTTTTTTACTTACATACATTGAATTAGATATTAACAGGCAAACACTTCAGCTGAAGTAAATTGTTGCTGAACTCAAACGCAACACGCATTGATATGTCTTAGTTTGAAAAAGACTGCCACCGTGCTCATGTTACAACACTGAGAGACAAGCTTTTATTGTCGCTATGCAAGCAGCTCTAATAGACAGGAATATTTACTCAGCCAGGACTTTGCCCTCAGTTGAACACGGGTGAAACTTTGCATTTCAAAATGTTGTTTTAAAAAGGTTCCAAAACTAAGGTTCATTATTTTGTATTACAGGAAGACATTTCAATTAAGGGTTTCCTCTCTTTAAGCATTTTTATAAGAATATTCTTGGTTCTAATGTTAAAATTTGTCATGTTTTAAACTAGGCTTCTGTGCTTAGGCATATAAATGAATGCATCTAAAATGATAGGCAGGGGATGCAGCTTGCTTTTATTTGTGAAATTATCAAAAATAATTGGGTTTATCAAAAATAATTATTAATTATGAAAAATAATTATGAAAAATAAGTGCTTCTAAATTAATTTTTTTACTATTCATAAAGCTTAATACTCATACTGTGACCTCCTAGCATTATAATTTAATTTAAGTTGTGTTGTACTGCATAATGAGGACATTTGTATATGGAATTTCACTTGGCGCAGGCTTAAAAAACTCATTTTTCTAAAGGATTTGCAAGAGATATGTCTAATATCCAATATCTGCAATCTGTAAAGAACATTCTGAGGATGATTAATATGTAGCACAATTATAGGATATTTATTTTTAAGTGCCCCAAATATCAAAGTCGAAATTGGGTAAAATAGACTGTTCAAACAGCATTCTTGCCCTTTACAATAGCTTTAAAGTGCCTTAGGCTTCAGTAAATGCATATATTTAGGTATAATACAAATTTGCAGGTTGTTCCCATTTGGGGTTGCTTTTAATGTCTCAGTGAGCCAATGTGCCCAGTGTAGAGGTTTGGGTTTAATATCAAGATTGAAGGTTCTAACTCTAGCTAGACCTACTGTGACGTTCATCCTTTTAAGGTTGATGAACTAAGTACCGTTGCATAGGGTAGTAACAAACATTTGTTCTAAAGCTAGTATGTTATGTTATTATGTTCTGTGAGTTATTCACAGTAAATGTTTTAATAATGTAAAAATAGAAATAAATTGTAGCCCCTAAAAGAAGTAATATATATAACATGTGTTTTTAAATAGGGTTAATTATTGCAGGTTAGGAAGAGTTAGGAAGGTTTTTTTTGTTTGTGACAATCTTCAGGGTGAGGAGAGAGACAGGGCTGAGGAGCGCAGAGCGTGAGGCAGATTTTGACCTTGAGGTCAGTAAGGTGGGAATTAGGAGTGAGTGTAAACAGATGAAGAAACCATTGCTTGGAAAAGCTTCTCTGACAAGAAGACATTAATGCTTGCACACTATAGGAACCTTGAAAAGTGGCGGGGACCAGGAATGCTGGCAGAGGCTGGATAGCAGCCCAGAAAGTTCTGCTGAGGTGTTATTCTTAGCTCTTGGAGGACTGTGCAAGGTCGAGAAGTGCATTCCTGGACGGCCTTGCTCAAAGCAGGGCCTCAAAGGGGGAGATACATT
This sequence comes from Triturus cristatus, assembly GCF_964204655.1. Classification (NCBI taxonomy): domain Eukaryota; kingdom Metazoa; phylum Chordata; class Amphibia; order Caudata; family Salamandridae; genus Triturus; species Triturus cristatus. The sequence goes on from NC_140586.1 coordinate 13,972,998, forward strand.
CATATTTTTGCTTTTGAAAAATACTGTCCATGTAGTTGTCTTAATTTAAGATGTTCGGTTACAATTTATATTGTGTGTGTTATGTGAAGTATCAGCAGTAGGTTGAAACAAGATGATTTTTTTTTTGTATGACTCCTTTGAAAACAAAACAAAATGTTTGTGTGTTTTCCATGTTTTTGCATTTTGTCCTTCTATGGATTGTTCCTGCTGGTCCTGTGTGTCAGAAGCGACACAGTAAGTTATATTTGACAGCCGGTCACCACTAACTGGTGACCAGCTGTCAAACGGAGGGTTAGGAAAGTAAAAAAGTGTAATTTTCATTTTAAGCCTGACAAATTAAGCAGGCCCGAATATTGGGTTTTGGGCTGCAGGTTCATAGTGCATAAAGTACATGACATGGTGTTGTGAGGAACTGGAACATTAACTGAGATTACCGTATATGGTGTAGGGGCCAGCGGTAGAGTTAAAATTTGTGTACTATTTTGACTTTTGTGTATCACCCATACTCTTGGTATTGTGTCACAAACTTGACTATCACCCGAGTAATTTCTCGTTCTTCCTATAGATTTTTCTTTTGCCGCTTCTCCCCTGATTGATGTTGCATTGTGCCTAGTTATTGGGGATTTTAGCTATGTCCTAGTCCCATTTCTCTTTTTTCGTATTCCTTTGACCAGTCAGCCCTTTTATTATTATTGGTGTATTGTTCAGGTTCACACTTCCAGACTGTAGTAATGTACCAGGGACCCCCATATTATGTATAATTACCTTTTTGTATGACCAGACTGGTTTTTAAGAATTTTCTTTAGGCCTACTTCGATGTTTTCCAGTCTGACTGTCAGGGTAGTGATGGACTGGTTAACTGACTCAATACTATAGTAAGACAAGTTTTCCACCTCAATAGGAGATACCTTACATTTTTTTTTTTTTGAACATGACAAATTTTCAATGACTATTTTAATTTGGTTTTTTACCCTTTTGTTCCTGATTCTTTAATTTTCGGTGGGATCAGATGTGTTCTAAATCATGGAAATATCAGGAATCTCTAGTTCTTGTCTTTTGTTTCCACATTTGATTATTAGCCTGTGTATTGCATAGTGCATCTGATGCACAGTTATTAAAGGGAGGTATCTACATGTCCCTGATAATCTGTATCATGTGATTTCTCTTTTGAGGTGTTCTAGATAAGGAGTTTAGGAACACCTAGACGTAATCATTGAAAAAAAAAATGTTTACCCCATTAGGCAATGCCACCATGTGATAGAATTCCCATGTAATTATCTACCCTCAGATGGCAGAGGATAATGAAAGGTACCCAAATTGAAGAGACTAGAAGTACTGCCTTTGAGAATGACAGTGTATTCTAGACCAGAGTTGTCCTATGGCGTATGGTCACTCCCTTGCAGATTGTAGGCCACCTGCTTGCAGTCCCATTGTGAAATACAATGAACTGTTTTTATACTAAACTGAAGAAAACTAACAACTGTGTCACATTTCCTACGTCACTAGATTCTGTGGGAATTAAGTCATAATAACCTGCAGAACGCTGATTTAAGCCTAATTCCCATTAGTGACAGCTACAGATGAAAGGCGGACGTCTTGGCCCTACAGTCCCAGCACCCAGAAAGTAGCAAGGCCGGACAGCAATCGCCAGCGCGCCATCAATGGTATCTCCAAAGCATCGTACTTGCTCCGTCAGACGGCGTTGGACATCACAAAACCAGAGTTTCAGTGTAAAAGAGCGAAAGAGAAGGATCCCTGTTTTTGATGGCAGGGCTGGTTTGAGGCTTCAGTTTTCTACCTGTCATGTGCTGGTAACCTCTGACAGTGTGCAGTCTCTTGAGCCCCTTGGCCTGAGTTTTGGTCATCCCCCCTCTTTTCTTTGCTCCAACGGAAGGGCAGTGCACCGGAGGATCTAAGGCACTACATGATGAAAGGAAAATTAAATGAAAGAGCAGCCCGAACATCCTCTAACACTGAATAGCGAGTGTTGGAGCCTGAAAGTGTTGCTAAGCGTGAAAGTCTGTTGCTCTTTCCGATTAATAGTACTTGGGTCTGCACGAGATGATCTGTGCCCATGACCAACGAAGAGCAGAATATCTGTAGTGCTTGCCGCAGAGGAAATATATTGGTGCACTGCCTTGAGACATTGAGACTTTCGAGTGAGCTGTGAGTGTTTGCCAAGAGGGCACTCCAACGGATACCGAGAAGCACTATTTTCATGGAAGGCCTGAATGAAGAGGCCCAATGCGGAAGAAAACAACAGAAGCAGATTTGATGGACGATAGAAGCCTACCAGAGAGGCTTAGAACGGACTTTGGGCATAGTTATGGTTGCACAAGCGGTTCCCGTGCAATTGCATAGAATGGGTGTTAGGAGACTGATTCTTATTGTTTTGCTGGCATTATTTTAGAGTAGTATTCTGTTTAGTAAAAGCAGAATGAAGTCTATCCTCTGTTGAAGAGTATCTCCATTTCACCTGAGAACATTGATAAGGATCGCCACTATTTCACCTGAGTATACAATAGCCACTGAAATGCATAGGAGCCCTGAAAAGGTTCGCAAAATAATTTTAGGATTTGCTTTTGCCTAGGGTTGTGAAAAAATGATAATCCTGTTTGTAATAGTGGTCATTACTTTCTTCTGCTATCTGAATGTTAATTATGACCCGATGCTTTGTTCTTTTTGTATCCCTGTTGATAGCTTACATATACCTGCTTAAATGAAATGTGTAGAATGGAAAATGCTCACCTAGCAATGAATTAGGATTTGCCTGAGTAATGGCAAAAGGAGGGTCTGAGGTAATTCAGTTTTAACTCCATTCTGTATTCTGTCGCCATTTTGTTGCCCTCACTCAGGCAGCACAATGAACGAAGTTTTTCTGCTGATCTTACTGCGACGTGTCAAAATAACCTCCTGCCTCTGCTTACGAAACTAATGTCAGGGACTGGCTGAGTCCACTATTCCTCGTCTGGTTTGACTAAACCCTGTCTCGACAGTCTGTTGGTTCGCACCATTCTTTCCTGACTTTATCTTATCTTCTGGCCTTCGCTATTGTCCACTTGTATTCTCTCATTTCACAACTGTCCTCCAAAGCATACAATTGTGTCCTGCCACCTGCAAGTTGAGTTGTAGACACTACCACTGATTAACTTGTGGGGAGGGGTGACAAAAACAGTTGGAAGAGAGGTTTATTTGGGTTACTTGATATCTTGTTTTCAAACTTTTCTCATTGGTTATATCTTGTTTTCAAACTCTTCTCATTGGCTAACCATGTATGCATTGGGAGTGTTCTTGGTGAATCTATGTGCTATAAAAGATTGTGCGTCACGGAGTAAAGTGGCAGTCTCCTAAGAACATACCGAGTGTACTTCTGGGACAACTGTACTTAGCTGCAGCTAATAAACCTGATCTTCTACGCTCAACAGAGTGTCCTGTGTCTCTGTTCAACAAAGCAGGTGAACTCAGGAGATTAAGGCGTGCCCTGCGCCGCCAGACCCATAAGGCCCTGGTTCTTCACGTTCACGTCCACTGCCATGGGAATCACCCCCGCTCAGGGTCTACAAATGGGCAGTCCAAGCACCGCTGTGGGAGAAATGGTGTGGGGAGGGGGACTTGGCTTCAACTTTGGCTTTCAGTTGAACTGGGAGGTGGCTGATTGTCGGGCCAGTTGGAGTACTAGACCTGGGAGCGAGAGAACCTGCTGAGGTGGAGGCATCAGTGGCTGTGGGAGCCTGAGAGCTGCTTTGACCGGGTGGTGTGGTGGCACGGGGAGGTGGAGACATACTGCTGGGAGACACAGTGTATGAGGGTGAATGTTGAGGGCTGGGTCTCAACTTCTTGGGGATTCGATAGCCCACAAGTGTCTTGGCTGGAGTGGGAAGTGGGGTGTGCACAACAGCCTCACTCTCCACCAAAGGTGTATCAGATGCAGGTGGCTCTCCCTGTGGGTATTTGCTGGATCTGGTGGTAAGCCTGGGTGGCCTTGCCTTTTCCTCTGCATCCCCCCACTTTGCTGTCCTGTCTCAGCTTCACACGGGTATGGGTGGGAGTTGACGTTGTGGGT